>NC_090022.1:209937616-211307616 GCF_037176765.1 Anolis sagrei | reverse complement strand
ACTTAGGGCGATCCTAAGTCTAAAGTTTAGGGCAGGGGCCAGGTAAACAAGGTAAATGGTCTTGGCGGGTCACATTCAGCCTATGGGCCTTAGTTTGGGGACCCCTGCTTTAAACCATAAAAATGACATTGAAAGTTTGCATACAAACACCCACCGGGTCATATCCAAGAACTGCTTTCAAAGGACTGAAATACCAATTTCTTTTACATTAAAAATAATAATGATTTAGTCAATCGATTTACTTCTTTAACTCTGGAAGGCCTTTATGTAATTTGGACTCTTGCCAACATGATTTTTGAATGATGGCTGTATGAGTCTGGTCCAATGTTTTTCTCTGTTTTAGTACTACTAATTTCTTTGATTCTGAGACACCCTCCCCTCCATATAAACATCTCTAAAAATGAAATGCATTAGAGAATCACAGGTGCTTATCTAATATATATATTAATGAATTTTTCTTATCTGTTGGTACTGAAATTAGTGTACACCTTACAATCAATGGCATCTTAAAATTGATGAAATGCAGTATGGCCATCAAGTGCTATCTAGGTAAATACTATAATAATGTCCCATAAAGACTTAATGGCAGGTTATGTTCCAGAGGTTCATATCTAGCTAGCACAAACCTTTTGTCAAATAAAATAAGACACCATCCCATGGTGGATATACCCATATTTTTACTTTCTTTTTCTTTTCTACTTTTGGTCAACCAGGTTTTGTATACATCTGAAATAATGCAAAAAACAGGTTTGTCTTATAACCCAAGAGTGTATGAGTACAAAAGCAGCTATGCCTTTATACTCTACTTGGTTAGAAGGTTGTCATTCGATTAATACCCCCCACCAACAGAATGGCTTCAACCAGCAAAATGGGAATGGGGTAGTGATAGTCTCTTTCCCATGCAGCTTGCTGTATATCCTTAACATTTAGAAGTGCCAGAGCAAATATAAGGAAGAGAATGGGGATCTCCATGGGAATAGGAACTCTGGCTATATGATAGGAAGTCATAATATTGGCTACAAATATGCCTAACTCTTTGTTCTTGGGCTATATCATTATTTTTACAATTATATGGGAAATGGACATAGATACAGGTAGTCATATTGAAATGGGGAGTACATGGCCATTCTAATAACTGGTGGAAATATTAATTCCATTTCCCCTTTCTTCATGTTTCTGACCTACAGATTATCCTGAGATAAATGAAGATTCAGATCAATGTAGGAAAATGTATCATTCCTGGTTTTCTGAAAAATTTCTGGAGTACAGAGAACAGCTAGATTGAATGAAGCTATGTGTCCATTTATAAGAGATACAAGTGGAGTATCCCTTATCCAAAATGCTTGAAAATAAAAGTGTCTTGGATCCCACCCTCCAGATTTTAGAATCTCTGTATTTACATATATGTACATAATGAGATTTCTTGAAGATGGGAACCAAATCTAAAAACCAAATTCAAAGGGGTTTTATATATACCTTATACACATTGGCTGAAGGTAATTTTATACAATAATAATTTGATTAATGAACCCAAGTTTGTGTACACTGAACCATCAGAAAGCAAAAGGGTCACGATCCCAACCACCTATGCAAACAATTTTGGGTTTTGGCATTCTGAATAAGAGATGCTCAACCTGTATAAGCATATTATGAAATTAAGGTACCTGAAATGGAATAGCCAGCAATACAATTTGCCTCATCCAGTTTGAAACTCAATCACGAATTAGTTCAGAAGAACAGCTCATGTTTTAACATTAATGTTTCAGAGTAATTTGAAAAGCTGCCATTCATCTAATAGTCTAAATATTCTAACAGCACTAGATTTCATCTGATTTGGGAAGCCCAAATTATTTATTTATTATTTGTTTACTTCATTTCTCCCCTGCCTTTTTTGACCTGAGAGGGGACTCAAGGCGGCTTACAAATCTGGCAAAAATTCAATGCCGTACAGACAAAGAATAAAACACATATCATAAAAATATAAACAATCTAAGCATATAAGCAATTAAAGCTCATAACAATCTATCAAACAGATTAAAAACACATATAAAATGCTGAGTCATGATCTCATGCCATCTGCCATCCAAGTTAATGATTAGATGGGAGATGACCAATGAATACAAGGTACCGTAGTCTATATTTCAGAGGAAGGAAGTGGCAAAATGACCTCTGAGTAGTCCTTTCCTTTAAAAACCTCTATTAAATTTGTTGACAAGTGACTTAAAAGTACACACACACACTTTTTACACAAAACAATGAATCTTGTACACACTGAACATCTTTACATTACGAGTGTTTATCACAAGACACTGCAACAGCAGTTAACATAGCAAATATTAAAAAAAATTAAGCAAAGAATTATTATTCAAGAAAAAGAGACTGAGAAAGAAACAATTAATACAACAGTCCCATTATTATCTTATTTTAATGTAGTGCAAAACTCAGAGTTAAAACAATAGATTCAGATCCTCACATGCTGAAAGTAGTGCATATGAGCAGAGAAAAAGAGTGACAGAGGTACACAAAGCCATTTGTTCATGTTGCAGCAAAGCAGATTTACAACCTTATCCTATAGTTAACTAAATGTGGAAGGCCGCACACGTTCCTCCTACAGACACCAAGGAAGATGGATAGACTGCTGCTCCTTTCCCCCTGGCATATCATCATGAGATGGCACTGCCATTGGGCATAGTGGAAAAGAGAAGTGATGATTCATAGACCAATATTTTGTTGCAAAAGTTAGTTCTGTTGTTAGTTAATGTTGTCTAGATCAATGATTCCCCAAATTTGATCCCCCTGGTTTTCAACTCCCGGAAGCCCAAGCCAACTTGTCCTAAGATCAGGGATTCTGGGACCTGAAGCGTAGACACACGGAGAACCAAAGTCTGGAGAGCACTGGTTAAGAGGGAATATCTCAAAAAAATCCCTGTGCTGTTACAACTGGAAAAAAGTTTAGGTGCTGTACAGGAAAAACACATTTTGGTGCACAAGACACATATTCCGCTGATCTTTTAGTGTTCTCGTAGCTTGCAAGCTATGAATGCAGCCTAACTAAAAGTCAGGATTAAGACGACTTTGCCTGGAAGACAGAAGTCTTTCTGGAATATGGCCATACAGCCCAGAAAATTCACAGCAACTCAGATGCCTTTGCTTCTTTCCTTGAATACTGCTATAGTGCTATTGCAATAGCTAAACACTGAATCCACAAAAAAGGTAAGTATGATTCTCTGTGGAGTAGTAATAAAAAGCAAGGGATCAAATAGGGTGAATTTTGTAGAGCAAAACATACTAACAGAAAGGCTCACGTTCACTTTTATCTCGTATGGCATGGAGATTTCCAAGAACTATGATTACATGGGGGCAGGAAATGCAGAAGTATCTTTTAAGCTTCTAGGTTATCCATAGATGTGGCAGAAAAATCAATGTAATGTGAAAATGCCACCACCTGCCCTTTAAAATGCTTAACATAAAAATGTCAGGGAAAAAATATATCTGAGTACAGCAATTAAGAGCAAACATTGCAAATACTATACTATTGCTCCCCACTCCCATTCTGGTTGACAGGAAAGCCTCACTTTCTAATATAACATTTCCTTCCCATTTCAGATCCATTCCACACTGCATAATATCACCGAATAGGTCCTAACTCTTAATTAAAAGAACCATATATCATTTGCTGTTCCCAAGAGCCAAACTCCACTTTATTTACCCATTATCCTGGACTGATCTGGCATATGGTGGAGTTTGGAAGTGTCCAGAATTTGGACCTCTCCCCCCCCCCCCCGACTTTATCTAATGTGGAGTAAAATTGTGTTAAGATGGCCTTGCCCTGGGTTACCCCGGATCAGCTCCATGTGGTTTTTGGACACTACAGAGTATAATTGCCTCTATACTGACCTCAGTGGTTAATGTAGATGGTGTCCTTGTTGTATTATCAAGTAGTGTTTCCTAAACATACATTGTCTGAGTAAGATGAATATAGGAACAGCAGTTGTTCTTGCCTGGTTAAAAAGAAGGGAGAATCTGGAGGAGGGGTAAACAGCTACCTCCCCTTCCCGATTCTCCCTGAAAATTGTCACTTCTAGAAGTAGGAAATAAAATTATGGCTGAGAAGCCCAAGTTCAGTTGTAACCTTAGCTCGGATGTGGGGAGGGCAGGACAGCAGCAAGCCCTTTGTATCAATTATACATTATTCATATTTAAAAGAAGGATGCAAAATGTTCGCACACTTTGCAAAATGTTCTCTGATACCACTCCAATTTAAAAATTTATTTTAACATTTCTATTGATGCCCTGTAGGCACTGAGATTGCATGTTTAGAAAAACACTGATGGAAGATACAGCATCAGCGCTGCAGAAACGGATTCATTCTCCTTTGCTGTTAGAATCATGGTGTGGTCAATGCTTGCTCACCACAATATTTTAAAAATCAAGTTGCTGGACCACACAGTTTTACTGTTTCTTTTGGGAAATGAAAATTGTGATCACTAAGTTAAGTATATTTCTAAAGTCATTTTGTGATTTTTATTTTCTTCAAATGGCTGGACAGCAAAAAGGAATATGGGATGAGTATGTTCCAGAGGACAATTTTCTGGCTCTTCAGAGACACACCACTTCTGAAAATGCAAGAGAAAGACAAGACCAGCCTGCTTTTGTTTTTGTATTTTTTTGGAGGAGGGGGGGGGTTGTAATCTTTTATGGTGGGCTATTTTTGTAGAAAAAAACAACAAGCCATAGGAAATTGACTTTGTTTTTAATGTGACACCATCACTCCTAGAAGTGTCCTGGTAAGGAAATCTGTTTTATGATTCCCTCTCCCAGCAGAAATATAGGTGTGTGCCCCTTGCTAGAATAAGTCCACCCCACATAAATGTTTTGAGGGATGCAAGCAAGCTATTCAATTCACACCCTCCATTCTAAAGGTTGTATTCTGGGTCAAACTTCTCAGTTCTACTCCATTGCTGTCCATGCAAGATATGGATTTTGGACTTGACCACATGAAGCCGCTATCTCACTACAGCTGTGCTATCATGTATCCATATTGGGCTGAGCATCTTCAAAATCGCAGCTCTCTTCAATACAGTAGGAGGTACATGATGCCATGCAATAAGAATTATTCACCAAATGTGATAGCTACAACAATGATTTGCCTGCCTGTATTCTGACATGAAACTTATGTAGAATCAATGCATAAATGCCTACGTTATGCATTGGTTCTACATAAGTTTCATGTCAGAATGCAGTTGCAAAGACTAATTGGAAACTAATTTAATCTTTTAGTTATTTATAATGTATTATTTTCTTTCCTGCTTTTAAATAGAATTTAAGTAAGCATTTGAAAATAAATAAATAAATAAATAAAGTCATTCTTAATGTTCCTATTGGGACTGACGTTCAGGCTGAATCCTCTTAGTCCAAGCCAAAGTGGACCAATGCTGAGCCAATCCTTACACAAATCCCACTGATTGTTCTTTTAATTTCTGGTCCTTTCCATTCCAATCCATCCTAGTTGGGAATTCAGGCTTCTGCTGCCATTCAGGTAAAGGACTGAACACATTATTTGCACGACTATTACTACTTTATTAATGTTTTATCAGGAGGAAGCAACAGTTGACAGTTGGGTGTGATATAATGGCTTTTCTTAAGCTGCCAGGAACCATTTTATTTATTTATTTAATACCCTGCCTTTCTCCCTGTGGGGACTCAAGGTGGCTAACAATCTCACACTTTAGTTAAATTGAAAAAGTGCAATGAAAAAGTTAAAAAGTGAATAGTACAGTTTGATAAAAACAGATCAAAATAAACATACTTAAAATAGCCTTTAAAACTCACAGTTGTCACCCCACCCCCTGAATCCCACCCGCAATCCTTCCCCAAATGCCTGCTGGCAGAGGAAGGTCTTGACCTGTTTGTGAAAGGCCAGCACGATTGGGGCCATTCTGGTTTCTCTCGGAAGGGAGTTCCACAGTCTGGGAGATGCCACCAAAAAGGCCCGTGCTCCCACCCAATATGCTCGGGTGGGTGGTGGGACAGAGAGAAGGCTCTCCCCAGTTGATTGTAGATGTCTCCCAGATTAATTGAAAGAGATATGGCCAGATAACCTGGTCCGGAGCCATATAGGACATGGCAAATCTAAACCAGCACTTTGAATTGTGCCCGTAAATGTGTTGGCAGCCAGTGGAGCTGCTGCATGCTCACTAGTCAGCCCCAGTTAGGAGTCTGCTCTTTGGACCAAATGAAGTTTCTGAGCAATTTTCAAACATTGCCAAATTTGCTCCCACATCCATTTTGGTACATCTTCTTTTACAGCAAAATGCTGATTTACTCCATGTACTACAAAAATAAAGTTATTCACATGTCTGCACAACATTAGCTTTATGATTTAATTAGCCAAACAATCAATAAATGGCAATCTGGCAGCTGAATTCAAATGCAACTACAATAATCAAAGCCAAACCAATTGTCAAAACAGAATTCCCCAAATGCTATCAGTAGAGTGACATCTGAGCATCAATTTCTATACATTTGCTATAGCAGGGGTGGGCAAATTGTGGCATTCCAGATGTTGGTGGGTGGCAACTCCCAACAACCCTACCCAGCATTGTCAATGGTGAAGTCATGGGAACTTTCAAACAAAATCTGGAAGGCTGCTAAGTCTCACCCTGTGCAATAGAATCCCACAGTGTTGAAGAACAGCATTTCCTAACCTCCAGCCTTCCAAGAGTTTTGGACTTCAGCTCCCAGAATCCCAGGTAGGTGATGCATCTGAGAATCCAAATACTTGGAAAACTAGAATTTGGGAATCACTGCTATAGGAGATCCTTGGTTTTATTTTGGTGCAATCAGGGTATAGAAAACGTAAGTTAGACCTGGAAAACCACACCATGTCCTCATATGACAGATTATACCAAAAACCATTACTAAGATTCTTGAAGGGGAATACTGTTAATGGGCCAACTGGTATTTTTTCAGTTGAGATTATTGCGGAATTTATTGAACAAATCTCAAGATTTTATATTCCTGATTTTACCTTGTCTACTAATAACAAAAAAGTGTTTTCTAGAGTACAGTATTTGAAATATAGTATGGCCCTTGTATTTTGGGACTGGTATCTGCAATTCAAATACATATTTGCAGGATCAAAACATCTAGATTTTTAAATTTGTGTTTGAAATTGTATTGTCCAGTTTCAGCTGTTTCTGTTTTTATATTTTTTTCAGCTACCTTGGGTTCAGCTACCTTGGGTTCTACATCAGGAGAAAGGTGACATATAAAAGGTATAAATAAATAGCCCAGATAATAAGTCAATGTTTATAATTTCTTCCTGAATTTTACTATTAACAATTACAAAAACATTTTATTGATTTTTTAAAAAATGTATAATATATATACATTGATTAGTCAAAATGTGGGCCATGTTAAAGAAAAAACACATTTGCTGTATGATAGTAAAAGAAAAAAATGGGAAATGCAAGTTAATAAAAAATTTGGAAGTATTAAAAATGTTAAGAAGGATGATAACACATCACAAAATGTCAGTGAAACCATGCAGAGAGGAACCAAAAAACTTCAAAAAGAAGAAAAGGATAGCAATAGATTTGGTTTAAAGAGTAAAAAAATGCTGACACAAAAATTCTAAAATATTTCTTACCTTCTTCAGTCATTGTGTCATAATATTTTAGCTTTCCATATGATCCAAGCTCTACAATATCATAGTAAAAGACACAGAGATAAGGAACCAGCAGACATTCAAGATAATTGACATCCATTCACATATTTTGAATAACATTCACAGCAATGAACAGCAAACAAAAGTTGTCAAAACAGCACATTATGTGATTTTCACAAGAATCACTTCTATAGTCCAGGCTGATTTTGCAAAATATCGTTGTTCACACCATCAGACTGTAATATTTAGATGGACTTAGGGAATAATTCAATCTTAGGTCTGTTTTATGTTCAACATTTGTGCAATGTTATAGTTGCATATTACAATAAACTGTATTGAGTATGAGATTTACTGAATGTAATGTGCAGCTTTTGGGCTAAATTACATTGCTAAAAGTGAGGTACGATTAGATTCGATAATGTCAATAATGTCGAGCTTGCTAGCCTTGGCCATACAGAGGAGAGATGACTTTCCAACTGGCCTCATTCACAAGGTCTTCAAAATCTCACCCTCAGTTTTGAAGACATTGTGAATGAGACCTCAGTTGGGAAGCCACTGCCTCTTCACCAGGCCAATGGAGGGAATGACTTCCCCTTGTTTGTCGGCCATTCCAAAGTAGGCAATATTCAAATATTTTTGTAATGCGTATCTTCAAAACTGAGGTGCACATTACAATGGATAGCACAGTACATTTGAGTAAATATGGTATATTTTGGTATGTGACACAGTGGTGCCCATCCATTAAAACTTGGATTTAGGTGATATGTAGGTTCCTTCGCACTCTATGTTTCTGATCCAGAGTATACAACTAGGTTTAGACACGTGGCATTACAATATGGCTATTGCCATCATTCTGAAATATATACAAGACTCAGTTAATAAGGCCCCTGACCATCCCACATTTCTTTTTTTTTTTTTACAAAGGTTTCTTATGCCCAACCAGCATGTCTTTTTTCTCATTCTCTGTCTAGCTGGAAGACTCACTCCCTGGTAGATCTAATCTCACGCTACTCTAATAATGTTCAAGGAGTGACATCCAATTTGTGGTTACATCGCTGTAACGTATGGCACACACAGCTATTTCTGAAGCCATTTCAAAAATTTCAATTACAGTAGGCTTATCACTTTCATGTGGGTTAGAAATGCAGGACCTGAGCAAAAGTGGAAAAACTGCAAATAAGAAGCCCACTATATTCTTATCTGAGAGAACACCTCTGAGAAACTCTACAGGTCCTCCAGCATGGCCCCATAGTCAAATTATTCTGGAGGTCAGTCACAGAATTGTGCTGGAAGAGTGTTTTTTCTAGGAATTTGTAGGTCGTCCAGCAAGTTGACCAGAGAATTGCCCTGGAGGCCCTTGAGCTTCCTGAAGACAATATATTCATCAAATTAACAAATAATAAAACCCACAGAGATTAAACCTGTAAATGTGGAGGGCAGCCTGTACTTCAAAATACCTGTAGCTATAGAGTTCCTAACAGGGAATGAAACGTTCTGGGGGCATCCATCCTTTCCTAGCTGAACTAGTTTCCAGTCAATTTCCCACATTTTGCCCAGATGCTTCTTCAGATATTTTCTGTTAGAACTCCCTGCTGACGGATGTTTGTTGGGTAGCTATAATCAAAACAGGCTTTTCAGTTGTCACAACCCATTTTGAGAATATTATTTCCAAGGAGCCTCAGCCAACTTTCTTGGAAAACGTTTTCTTCTCTCTCAAACATATTAGATTTTAATTGCTATTTTTATGTATTTTCAGTACAATCTTTCTTTAAAAAAGCACTGCAATTTGCATTGTGTTATTTTAGCTTGCTGCAATGTGTCTCCCCAAAAAATTGCTACTGGGCAAACAAAAGATATAACTAAATAAATGTGTTTTGTACATTAACTGTATTGAGCACCTAGCCCTGCATATTAAGAAACTATATAATTTGCCACCCCAACATGATTCCTCCATACTCCATGGGATTTTTGTGTAGCCTCCCACTCTTTTCAGTTCTTTTAACTTATTAAGGCATCACAAATCAGGGCCGTGTGTAGCTCACTTTTTGTTCATGTCAGGAGTGACTTGAGAAATTGCAAATCGCTTCTGGTGTGAAAGAATTCTGCAAGGACATTGCCCAGGGGATGTTTTGATGTTTTACCATCCTTGTGGAAGGCTTCTCTCATGTCTCCACACGGGGAGCTGGAAATGACAGACAGAGCTCATTCGTGCTCTTCCTGGATTCGAACCTCTGACCTGTCAGTCTTCAGTCCTGTTGGTACAATGGTTTAACCCATTGCACCAGCGGGGGCTCCACTGTATCCCACTGAATAATACGTGTCTCCATTCATCATTCCAAACTAGTGTAAACAGAAGTTTGCAAAGATAGTGGCACCTCAGATATATTGTTCTTCTGTCACTCTATTTAGCAAACAAGACTGGGCATAATTTCCAGTTAGTTCTACAGTTTTGTTTTCACAGTCCTCCTAAAGCTTGTGATCACTGTGAATGGACCACTGGCTGTCTTCACAATGCACAGCAGCTTATGGTAAATATCCCAGGGTTTTTTTTTTATTACCTTGACTTTGCACCATTTTAGACAAAGTCAAGAAATACAATGGAGTTTGCTTGAGTATCCAGGGCAGTGGTTCTCAACCTGTGGGTCCCCAGGTGTTTTTGGCCTACAACTCTCAGAAATCCCAGCCAGTTTACCAGCTGTTAGGGTTTCTGGGAGATGAAGGCCAAAAGATCTAGGGATCCACAGGTTGAGAACCACTGATCCAGGGGCTTTTGGGCAATATGGACATTTAATCGGAGTCTGATTTGGTCCAGTCCAGTGTCCAGATGGAATCTGTCACCATCACCATTTCTCTGGGCCGATCAGAGCAGGGAAAGTGGTTGGTTCATGTCTATGTCATCCACACCACCACCCTTAGTTGGCCACAGAGTGCCTGGCCACTGCTATCACTGCAGTTGATGTTAGAACATGGTACCCACATGACCAGCAAGAATAAAGGGAGATCAATCCCCTCCTTCTTGCTGGTTGTGTGGGACACCCCACAGAAAGGTGATTATGACATCTGGGTGCTCAGAGGGATATCCATAGCCAACTAGGAGCAATAACTATATCAAGGAGGTGACAGCCTTGTGAGGCTGCTGCAATACCAGTTCACTTGGGCAATGGCCTCAGATCTTGCATACATATGCTGGATCTGAGGCTTTGGCCTAGATTCATACTGGGCTAACTGCTTGGTGTAGATGAGCCCTGTTACAACACAATGTGGGGATTACGTGGGGACATAACTTTAGCTTTCCTATTTTTGACAATATGACCCCTTCTTTATCCAACATGCTTTGCAAAACTTTAATTGGAACAATATGAAGTTGCATATCAACATTTTATTACTGTAATTAATGGGCAGGGCAAGAAAAGTGTTTGCACCCAGGAGCACTATCTATTTGCCAAAGCATCAGAAAGGCCTTATGTAATATCCTGGAACCATAAGTACTAAAGGCAATGCATTATGCAACCAACACTTTTCAATTAGAAGAAAACTATCCACTGTTCAGGTAATGGGAAGGTGACATGGGAGTGCGAGCCCCTTTTAGACTTTTCTTCTGAATGATTAAAAAATTCTCATGTGAAAAATCATGAAAAATTAAACTGATCACAGAGTGACTTCCTGATCACTAGGTTGTATTAGATTTTCCATTACAACAGTCTTTCTAAGCATTTGCTAGGAGCTGCTGGGTGACTTTGAGCAACACACACAGCCTCAGAGAGAAGTCAAAGGTAAATCCCCTCTAGCTAACAAAACCCCACAATAGGTTTTTCTTAGGTCACTATAAGCTAGAAATAACTTGGAGGCATAGAACAACAACTGGATAGTAGAATTATTGTAACTATTCTCCTTCCTTTTAATGGAAGGACTTAAAAAGTAATTACAGAAGCATTCATCCATCATTTTGTTCTGCACCTATTTTCAATAGTTCTTGTCTGCTCTCTTCTTTAAAAAATGCTTTCACTTCAGGAACATTTCCATATTATCTCTCTTTTGCCCATCTTGTTGTTGTTCATTCGTTCAGTCGCCTCCGACTCTTCGTGACCTCATGGACCAGCCCACGCCAGAGCTCCCTGTCGGCCGTCACCACCCCCAGCTCCTTCAAGGTCAGTCCAGTCACTTCAAGGATGCCATCCATCCATCTTGCTCTTGGTCGGCCCCTCTTCCTTTTGCCTTCCACTTTCCCCAGCATAATTGTCTTCTCTAGGCTTTCCTGTCTCCTCATGATGTGGCCAAAGTACTTCAACTTTGTCTCTAGTATCCTTCCCTCCAATGAGCATTCGGGCTTTATTTCCTGGAGGATGGACTGGTTGGATCTTCTCGCAGTCCAAGGCACTCTCAGCACTTTCCTCCAGCACCACAGCTCAAAAGCATCGATCTTCCTTCGCTCAGCCTTCCCTAAGGTCCAGCTCTCACATCCGTAGGTTACTACAGGGAATACCATGGCTTTGACTAGGTGGATCTTTGTTGCCAGTCTGATGTCTCTGCTCTTTACTATTTTATCGAGATTGGACATTGCTCTTCTCCCAAGAAGTAAGCGTCTTCTGATTTCCTGGCTACAGTCTGCATCTGCAGTAATCTTTGCGCCTAGAAATACAAAGTCTGTCACGGCCTCCACATTTTCTCCCTCTATTTTCCAGTTGTCAATCATTCTTGTTCCCATAATCTTGGTTTTTTTGATGTTTAGCTGCAACCCGGCTTTTGCACTTTCTTCTTTCACCTTGATTAGAAGGCTCCTCAGCTCCTCCTCGCTTTCAGCCATCAGAGTGGTGTCATCTGCATATCTGAGGTTGTTAATGTTTCTTCCAGCAATTTTCACCCCAGCCTTGCATTCATCAAGCCCCGCACATCGCATGATGTGTTCTGCATACAAGTTAAAAAGGTTGGGTGAGAGTATGCAGCCTTGCCGTACGCCTTTCCCAATCTTGAACCAGTCTGTTGTTCCGTGGTCAGTTCTGACTGTTGCTACTTGGTCCTTGTACAGATTCCTTAGGAGAGAGACAAGGTGGCTTGGTATGCCCATCCCACCAAGAACTTGCCACAATTTATTATGATCCACACAGTCAAAGGCTTTAGAATAGTCAATGAAGCAGAAGTAGATGTTTTCTGAAACTCCCTGCCTTTCTCCATTATCCAGCGGATATTGGCAATCTGGTCTCTCGTTCCTCTGCCTTTTCTAAACCCAGCTTGAACATCTGGCAACTCTCGCTCCATGTATTGCTGGAGTCTTCCTTGCAGGATCTTGAGCATTACCTTACTGGCATGAGAAATAAGGGCCACTGTACAGAAGTTTGAGCAGTCTTTCGCATTTCCCTTTTTTGGTATGGGGATATAAGTTGATTTTTTCCAGTCTGATGGCCATTCTTGTGTTTTCCATATTTGCTGGCATATGGCATGCATCACCTTGACAGCATCATCTTTTAAGATTTTAAACAGTTCAGCTGGGATCCCGTCGTCTCCTGCTGCCTTGTTGTTAGCAATGCTTCTTAAGGCCCATTCAACCTCACTCCTCAGGATGTCTGGTTCTAATTCATTCACCACACTGTCAAAACTATCCTCGATATTATTATCCTTCCTATACAGATCTTCTGTATAGTCTCGCCACCTTCTCTTGATCTCTTCAGCTTCTGTTAGGTCCCTGCCATCTTTGTTTCTTATCATACCAATTTTTGCCTGAAATTTACCTCCAATATTTCTAATTTTCTGGAAGAGATCTCTTGTCCTTCCTATTCTGTTGTCTTCTTCCACTTCCATGCATTGTTTATTTAAAAATAGTTCCTTATCTCTTCTGGCTAACCTCTGGAATTTAAGTGGGCATATCTCCCCTTATCACTGTTTCCTTTTGCTTTCCTCCTTTCTTGGGCTACTTGCAGTGTCTCAGCAGACAACCATTTTGCCTTCTTCGTTTTCTTTTTCTTTGGGACGTACTTTGTTGCCACCTCCTGAACAATGTCGCGGCCTTCTGCCCATAGTTCTTTTGGGACTCTGTTTACTACATCTAGTCCTTCAAATCTGTTCTTCACTTCCACTGTATATTTGCTAGGAATGTTAGTGAGATCTTATCTAACTGGTCTGTGTATTTTCCCTGATCTCTTTAGTTTTATTTTAAATTGAGCAATAAGAAGTTCGTGATCTGAGCTACAGTCAGCCCCAGGTCTTGTTTTCACCGACTGGATGGATGTCCGCCACCTTTGGCTGCAAAGGATGTAGTCAATCTGATTTCGGTGCTGACCATCTGGTGAAGTCCATGTGTAAAGCCGTCTTTCTTGAGTAGTCTAACAACGAAAGAAATGCGGAGGCAAGACGTGTTTCATTTTAGGAGGAAAAAACAAACATGTCAATTTTGAAGCAGTTGCCCATCTTAACTGCTTCAAAATTGACATGTTTGTTTTTTCCTCCTAAAATGAAACACGCCTTGCCTCCGCATTTCTTTTGTTGCTAGACTACTCATTCAATTTAAGACTTATAAACTCTTGTTTGTTGTTTATTTTTATTTGTAAAATAATTAAAACACGAAATTAAAATGATTTTTTAAGTTAAAAAATAACCAGCCCTTGATTGACACTCAATATGAATATTACTGACCTGACATTTGCTATAGGACTAAAAAGAAGAGCAAAGCATTGAAAAGGAAGACAAATGGTAAAAAGAGGCCACCTTGCAGTATTATTGACGGAATCCTTTTGTTTTTTAAGAGGGCTTCCAGAAAATTTATATGCAAAAACAAGGAAGTTATCATTTAACCTTTCAAATAAAACTATGTTAGATGTTAACAAAAACACCTTCTCTCTATATTCTATAATCATTTTCTATGAGATCACTGATAACCCAAGGGCAGCTTATGGTTGGGACTCCTGGGGGGGGGGGGGGGTGTCGCCAAATACCATTGGAAAACACAGTATTTTGTCTTGGTCACGGGAGTTCTGTGTGGGAAGTTTGGTCCAATTCTCTCATTGGTGGGGTTCAGAATGCTCTTTGATTGTAGGTGAACTGTAAATCCCAGCAATTACAATTTCCAAATGTCATCAACGTGTATTTTCCCCAAACTCCACCAGTGTTTACATTTGGGTATAGTGAGTATTCGTGCCAAATTTGGTCCAGATCCATCATTGTTTGAGTCCACAGTGGAAGTAGATTAACTGCAACTCCCAAACTCAAGGTCAATGCCCACCAAACCCTTCCGGTATTTTCTGTTGGTCATGGGAGTTCTGTATGCCAAGACTGGTTCAATTCCATTGTTGGTGGAGTTCAGAATGCTCTTTGATTGTAGGCTAACTATAAATCCCAGCAACTACAACTCTCGAATGACAAAATCAATCCCCCCCAACCCCACCAGTATTCAAATTTGGGTGTATCGGGTACTTGTGCCAAATTTGGTCCTGTGAATGAAAATACATCCTGCATATCAGATATTTCCATGATAATTCATAACAATAGCAAAATTAGAGTTATGATGTAGCAACGAAAATAATTTTATGGTTGGGGGTCACCACAACATAAGGAACTGTATAAAGGGGTCGCTGCATTAGGAAGGTTGGGAACCACTGATCTAGGGGATTATCCTCTTGATATAATTGTCTTTTCAAATTAGAGCTAAGAGGTGTTTTGTTTTTTTGTATGAGAATCTCAAGGCAGCACAGTTATTGCCCATGTCCAATAAAGTAGCCTTTTCCAAGCTATATGTGAAAAAACTATAAAATATGAACCTGCAACAGGGGCACAAATATCTTACACTCTTCACCAGATTCGGAAGACTTGTGTATATGCACAAAAACATATCAGTTGTTCACTTGTGCACTGGATTTGAAGCAAAATTTGAACCAAAATTATTGGAATTTAAATCACATTGTAGGTTGGCTGTCCAGTTATTGTGTACAAGCTAAACTTTGGAATTTACAATATACTAAAAAAAAACTGCACTGTGGTTTGTGTATAGTATAAATAGTGTTGGAATTAAAGCATTTCATTCCAAGAAGCTCTCTCATACTTCTATACAAAGTAGATCAAAAAGGGTATTTCACTTCATGCATAGAATCATACGGTTGGAAGGAATCATAAAGGACATCTACTCCTATCTCCTGTGATGCAGTCATATATGACTAAACACTACCTCCTAAGTGACAGTCATTAACTTCAGTTCAAGGATGGAGAAGGAGAGTCCACAATCTTATTGCACGGTGAATCAACTTTTCCCACCAAGGACAGTCTTTGTAATAATTTGAATCTTCTTGCTTGCAATTTGAACCCACTGGTTCAGGTCCTACCCCTACAGATTGCTCTGTCTTCCACAGAACAACTCTTCAGATATTCTGTGGAGTAATCTCTCAGTTTTCTCTTCTCCAAGACAAACATTCCCAGATCTTTAAGAAGGTATTTACAATATTTGGTTTCTAGACCTTTACTTCGAATATATCTTAGTTGTTTGAAGCTACTGTAGGATAGACTCAAGGTGCCACAGCTCTGAGTTGGCAAGATCTGAAGAAGGCTGTTGATGATAGGATGGCCTGAAAGGTCTCTCATTCATGTAGTCACTACAAGTCAAAGTCAACTTGATTACAATTAACAACAACAAACCGTGCCTTCAAATTTAAGGAAAGAGATGGGCAAAGTGTAGCCCTCAGGTTGTATGTGGTCTATAGAGCTCTTGCTGTCTTTAAATTCATCTTAACCCATTTAGCCTATTTATTTTGTTCTTTTTTTTTAAAGATAAACTGCTGATCCTGGAAGTCTCCAGGATTAGAAATTCAATTATTTGCAGGTCACCTGTATTACTTAACTTTTCAATTGTTTGCAGGTCACCTGTATTACTTAACATTAAAACCTATCCATTTTTCAAAACTAAAGCATTTTCTTTTAAATTTTCTGAACACTTTTGGCAGCCTGTGTGAATCTCGAAGGCTGAAATTCGACTGCCAACCCACTGTTTTGCCTATTCCTGTCTCAAAAGATGGTTTGCTCATCACTGAACTGCAGGCGAAAAAATGTCCTGACAAGTGGATAAGGAATTCACAAGACAAATCTAAAAGGGGCATAACAATTGAGAAGGCGAGGGAACAAAATAAATATGCAACCCCCCCCCCCCTCCAAAAAAAAAACCCAAAGCCAAACAACACTCAACTCTATGTTTCAAGAAAAAGATAGCTGGGGCAAATAAATGAAATAAGTATAACAATAAAAAAAACAGAAGGGGAGGGATGAAAAGATTATACACTTTGAAGTATGACCATTCTGAAGGAACAAGCTATGCCTCATGACATCTGAATTAAAATCTGTACTTAAGAGCGGGATGTATTGAATGGCCAATGTCATTTCTTAATCAGATTTGGAAGGTCAGATGGACAGAAACGACACAAATAGAAACATGCCAAACATGACAGAGCAGAAAACACTACAACAAAATGAATGAAATCTGCTGGCAAGGCTCGTGGCCTGAAGGGTATATTATCAATGCTATTAATTTAAAGCTGAAGAGATTATGCTCAATGAGATCATCACTAAATTTCATATAAAATGCCATGGCTCTGAATCTACTCCACTAAATTATGTAGAGATGACAGTCAGATTCGCCCTGCTGGAAAGAAGACGAGTTTCGGGGTCCAGCAGATGCATCCACTGGAATAAAGAGATTGGGGTAGTGACTTTTGATAACTCCTTCTACTCTTTCAAAAGGTTACTGTAGGCAAAGGGGTATATTCCATCATTAGTTTGTTTAGTGTATATCCATTCAATTAATGGACCCTTGATAAAGTCAACATTTATATAGGTTCCATTGATCTAGTTGTTTTGATACTATCAATAGGATTCAGACCCAAAACTTTAAGTCTTCTTCCAATGACAGATTTATTGTAGTTGGATTACCAATTACATTCAGTACTCCAATTGAACATGGTGGAGGAAATAGAATTTTTGCATTTTGAGTGTAAGCAAATTGTATATCCTGATTAGCATTTGTAATTTATTTGTTACACCAATTTATCTTGGATTTATTTTAGCAGTAAATCATGCTATATGATATTCAGATTACTGTGACTATCAAGAACCTTGTGTTGTTGTGCTCCATTGCAATGTATCATATGCAGAAAAGCTACTGGGTAAACTATTTTAGTCCCAAGTTGCAAAGTCATTTTCCTCTTCTCAACCTCAACAGCAACTCCATAAGTTGGATCTTGTATCACTCAGCATTCATGACATTCAACATGAGGCACCAAATTTGACTTTCATGAGAATTCACTATCAATCTTTCATAAACTGACAGTTGTATTAACTGTATAATGCAAGATATCAGCTTTTTCCAAATCTCCATTCCTGGGGAAAATCAAATCATAGGATCAGCTAACCATGGCATGCTTTAAACCCTTATGAAAAATAAATTGGCAAGATAATGTCTTCCACAGAACCAATTTTTGTCTCTCAAAAATTACTCTACCTGCATATTCATTTAGGTAAAGATACTGGGGAAGATGTTAGGATCTTTAGTTTTTTCCCCTTAATATATTTCAAAATTGTGGCAATTGTCAATATCACATTTTTCTCTAAACCAGGAATGAGAAACTTCTAGGGCTGGGGATTTGCATCAGAAGCACAAAAAGTCCTATTTGTGAAGCTGATTCCCAGTCTTAGGGTGGCAAAAACAAAAGGTTCCACATAGTAACCTTCATTTAAGTAGATGGGACACTTTAGTGCTCCCAACACATTTTGCAGAATTATTATAAAAATATAAGGCAAAGATACAAATTTCTGTTATCTGTCTAGTCCATAATAATTACATAAATTCGTGTTGGCTCCTTTTTTGTTGCAAACAAGGATGGATGCGAGGATGATATATAAATCAGTATGATAATGTCTTCCACAGAACCAATTTTTGTCCGCCTGCAAGTACCCTACCTGCGAGTATTTGTAGCTGGACAAAATCTTGTGAATGAGTGTCTGGGTACCTTCCTAGGAATACTAATAGACATTCCTACAGCATAAGGTACCTCTATACCTTAAAATACATAGAATTCTAATTTAGATCAGAAAATTACTCCAGGTTAATGCACTCAGTAAAATTAAATTTTAAATCTGCCTGAATTAAATTGCACTATTTTGTATGTAAAGGGAGGATCCTTAAGGTGGAATGTACTGCCAGAAATCTTCTGGGACTGTAATACTGTGGAGTCTCACTTATCCAACCTTCATGCATCCAAAGTTCTGTAATATCCAATACAGTCTGGCTCCTGCCCAGATCCACAGCTGTTTCAATATATTGTGATGTTTTGGTGCTAAATTAGTAAATACAGCAATTACTACATAACGTTACTGAGTATTGAACTGCTTTTTCTGTCAATTTGTTGCAAAACACGATGTTTTAGTGTTTAATTTGTAAAATCATAACATAATTTGATGTTTAATAGGCTTTTCCCTAATCCCTCCTTATTATCCAACATTTTTGCTTATTCAACGTTCTGGCGACCTGTGTATATTGGATAAACCAGATTCTACTGTACATCTAAAAAACAAAGGCTGTTTAGTGTTTATGAGATTATAAGATGGAGCATTGCTCTAACAACTTTTGGGATTCATATTTATGGTAGGTAACAACCAGACATGACCTGGTGCCCCAACAAAATAGCTTTCAATATACGGGTGTGCCATTCTCTCCATTATGGGGTTACTTCAGAGAAGAAGGTGAGATAGGACCCCAAGAGCACTTTCCAGCTTCATGTCTCATGTCCCTCATACAGGATAGCACTAAAGTCGTTATTTCCTAGTACTGGCAGTCTCTGGGTTACAGACATCTGACTTACATCTGACTCATAGTTAAGAACAGTGGTGAGACAACAAGAATTGAGATGAAATCTCCCCCTGGGAAGGGAAATACCCTCTTGAAAAAGTTATCATGGGGAAAAGTTGTCTCTACTGAAGCTTTCTCACCAATCCTTGTTTCCACAACATGCCAAAGTTTTCAAAATCCAATTGTCACAAAGGGTCCTTCTACACAGCCCTATAACCCAGAATATCAAGACTGAAAATCCCACATTATCTGAGTGTGTGCTCAGATAACCCAGTGCAAAGCAGACATTGTGGGATTTTCTGCCTTGATTTTCTGAGATATAGGGCTGTATGGAAGGTCCCAGAGACAGAAAGTGAGGTGAAATCTTCTGAACAGGGGAACAGATGGCAAAAGAAACATTACAGGGACATTCATCCTTCAGGCTAAAAAAATAGCTGGCGTTACATTGTAAATATCTATCTGTTCCAATTTACAAACAAACTCAACTTAAGAACAGACCTACAGAACTTATATGGTCTGTAACCCGGGGACTGCCTGTACTTTGTTCCATAATGCACAGGAAACCCCTTGGTTGGGATGCTGCCTGCCTTAATAGTTAGGTTGGGGGGGGGGGGGTGGTTATGGTAGAAGTTACCAATAATGATGCCACTCCATTGTTATAACTATGTCTGATGATGTAGGGTATTGGTTATCCCAAATACTTTCCTTCTAACATAGCTAACATACTAAACATGGAGTGTTCAAACTAGTCCATGTAGAGCTTCCCAAAATGCACAAAATGATCTCCCCCCCCCCTTCTTTTGCAAATGCAAAGCAGCATAAGAAGCAACAAGAACCTGTCCTGTTCATGCCAAGCTGCTCCCAGTCTTTGCACTCAAGGAACAAGAGTATATTTGCTGTATGTATCCTACTCTGAGTTTGAAGTGGGGTGCCATCACTTGTTCCCAGCAAGAAAAGTGTCTTGCCTATTTAGAAAAAAAACCCTATAGAAACCATGCCTGAAAATAACTTTGCTTTATGAAAAATCTTTGATAAAGCTTGACAGTTTAGTGATTTGGGGGAAAAAGTATTCTGCCCTTGGATATAAATAGAGTGGGTAGACAAGTTTGGTGGGATCCACTCATTATATGTTTTGATAACATTTGTGATTTGTCATTGTTACTGTTGAGATTAATGGTTAAAGTCAGGAAAATCATCCATTTTTACAAACAAAGGAAAATGTATATCTTCCTTCCTTATTTTCTTTGATTTCAAGTCAATTAATGTATCTTAATGGAAGAAAGGGATAAAAAGGTTGGAGGAGACATGCCTATTATTTAATATCATATTTTAAACAGATTTTTTATGGATAGTGCTCAAAGTTAAGTGAGGGCAATTTCTTTTCCCAGGCTGAACTTTCTTCCAACAGTAAAGGTAAAATTAAAACTCTATAAACATTTTCCCAATTTTATTTCACAGTTTAAGCTCTACCTGGAAATTCTGCTAAACTGTTTGAAAATATATAATAACACAGGCCTCTTTATTATTCTACAGTAGATAAAAAGTGCATTTTTCACTGCATAAACTAGCACCATCTCTGCCATTAGAATGCCATTTATTTCCATTTCATATTAGATAAGATGATAAAAATGCAATTTTCTGTTATTTTGGACTTACAAACAGAAACCTATGCCTTCAAAATCCCCAATGAAAGAAGTAATCATCAGGGTAATCCCCCACACTTGCCATTTAATCACGATGGGCATTTAAATGGCCTACAAAAGCAACCATTTTAGCTGGTGGAAATTCATTTTAATCTATTTATCTTACTACTATCAATCCCGCATAGCCACTATCATTTTAATACATTTTCATTTTTTAAAAACCCAGTTTGGTATGCATACTGAGGTAGTACACCTTAAAAGAATTCTAACAAAAATATATTGACATTGAAGGAGAATGAATAGTGCAAAAACAAGAACAGATATGTCCGATTCTCCTTTGTGTACTTGATAAGAGCTGAGATGGAAAGGTTTTAGGTTTCCTTCGGAAGAAGGGGTGAATTTGCAGATACTTGAGGGAATATTTAGCTGCATTTGCAGCTTTTCTTCCTGCAGGTGTATCTTTTTTCTCAAATGAGGTCTCCAGTATCTTTCTATAGAAGGATATGTGTTTAGAAACCAACCTGGTGAAATCATCCCATCTGAGGAGAGATAAGTTGCAATGGCTGCCCTTGAGAATTTGTATTCTGTATACAGAAATTATTTGACAAGATTATTGGGTTATTCCCTTTTACTGTAAATTAGTTGTATAGTATGTTATGGTCTATTTTGGAGAATAAGTCAATAACAGAATCATAAAGTTGGAAGAGACCACAAGGGCCATCCAGACCATCCCCATTCTGTCATGCAGGTATAGTCGATCCAAACACTCCCAACACATGATCTTCCAACCTCTTGTCTAAAAACTTCCAATGAAGGAGACACCATCATCCTCTAGAGTAGCATATTCATTACTCAACTGTCAAGCAGCAATTTCTAATATTCAGGAAGTTATTTCTAATATTCAGGTGGAATCTCTTTGTTTTGTTCCATTGCTCAATGTCCTAGTCTCTGGAGCAGCAGAAAACAAGCGAGCTCCATCATCAATTCAACATCCATTCAAATAGTTTTAAAATGGCTATCAAGTCTCCTCTTAACCTTTCGTTTCCAGGCTAAACACATTCTCTAAGCTACTCCTCATAATGTAGAGTATCCAGCTGGTTAATATTCCTCTTGAACAGTGGTAAAAAGAACAGTTGAATACAGTAGAATCAAGTGTTGGTTATGTCAAAATGGGGCACTTGCAACAGCCAGGAGGTTGGATGAAACAGGCAACAGCGACACAGGTGTTGTTCATGCCTTTCGCTTACAACAGTGGTTCTCAACCAGTGGGTTCCCAGGTGTTTTGGCCTACAACTCTCAGGAATCCCAGCCAGTGGTCCAGCTGTTAGGATTTTTGGGAGCTGGAGGCCAAAACATCTAGGGAGCCACAGGTTGAGAACCACTACCTTACAATGATTGGTGAAGGAAAAGGGTGATGGCGCCAGTATCCCATCTGGACAGTGGATTATTCCAAATCAGAGCCAATCTCCCTGTCGTGACTGTCCCAAAGCTGTGGGATACTCCGGAGTTTCTAGCATTTCTGCCAACTTTCCCCAAAGTGGGGCAAAGTTGGTTGAACCCCTAAAACCCTTTGTGTGGACAGCCAGCAGTGGATCCAAAGTGAATCTGGGTTTTCTTATCCATGGGTCTAGGGAAGTGGTGCTTTCTTTACTACAGAATTTATCTGCCATTTATCATTGCCTCGTTACATTGGCTAAAAAGCAACATATGTTTGCGATTATACATATATACAGGATAAGAAAAAAAACCACTGCTTAAGTAGCCAAGCTGACAAATGGGAGGTTAAAGTCTATAGGATCTACTGACCCAAGTACTTTCAGAACCAAACATAAACATGTAGTTTATGTTGGGAATCATGTCATAATGTTTAACCCAACTTCCTTCCTTCCTTCCTTCTTTCCTTCCTTCCATCCATCGTTCTTTTTATTAATATTTTCTATATGCCTTTCGTGTCTTTTTAAGAAAGCTTTAAAAAGATGGTGGCATTTTCACAACCAACCTGAAGAAAAATTTCTCTGTGTTAAGTAAAGGTTTTTCCTTGACATGAAGTCTACTCATGTCCGACTCTGGGGAGTGGTGCTCATCTCCATTTCTAAGCTGAAGAGCCAGTATTGTCCATAGATGCCTCCAAGGTCTTGTGATCGGCATGACTGCATGGAGTGCCATTACCTTCCTGTCGGAACGGTACTTATTGATCTACTCACACTTGCATGTTTTCAAACTGCTATGTTGGCAGAAGCTGGGGCTAACAGTGGGAGCTCCTGCCAACCTGGATTCAAACCGCCGACATTTCGGTCAGCAAGTTCAGCAGCTCAGCAGTTTAACCCACTGCGCCACTGGGGACTCTCTCTCTCTGTGTTAGCAATGATAATAATATTATTGAGTATTCATTCTCACATTGAAATTCAATTTTTTTTTATCTAAACCCTTTTAGAATATCACAGAAATTGAGTAGCATGTCTCTCTGAACCTTATGTAATTAACAAGAGTTATTCCAATAAGAAATTTGCTCTAATGTCAGAAGGCTGCTTTAGCACAGATACCTGGGCCTAAAAGCCAGATATGCTTTCAAACAGGAATTTTATGCAAGCACAACTTTTGATCATGTGCCTTGTTTCTCACCTGAGGTGGAAGAATATTGTTCAGTCACTTATGATTTATTAAGAAAAAAATAAAAAGCCAACATTCCCATTCTAGAGTCAATATTATCAGTATTTTCAGCACCAATTGTGCATGGTTTCAGTAAAACATAACTTTAAAAAACTCAAAGTGATCTAAAATTGTTTTTGATATAACATAGCAATAAATGGGCTTATTTGGGCAAAGACATGGTGACAAAACAGAACAAAACATAGAACAAGAGGATGACAGAATTGCACGCTCACCTCTTATACTGAGCAATGTTAACTTTTATAATTTGAAGTGAAATTGTTAGTTCAGATTGCTGTGGAGCTTTTGCATTTCAATAATGGAATTTAAAAGCTTTGAGGTGGAACCTGTTTTCCTTGCACTTTTAGTACAGAACAATCATTTGAGTCATTGTTATCAGTTGCATATAAAGACTTCAATTCTGTTGAGGAATGCAACAATTTTCAAAAGAGAGTCTTGTTCCAAAAAAAGATATTTTTTACTTGTAGGAAAGCTCAGTTTTGTCCTTATAAGAACAGCCCTTTCCATACAAACATTTTATGCACAATTCAATTTACCTATTTAAAAGCTACTGAAAGGAGAGGAATGACTTCAGCAGGGGCTATATTACAACAGGCACTTTATAAACATTTGTGCGTGGGAAGGTTTTACAGGCATGCACGTCCTACTGAGATTTAACAGGAAACATGCACTTATGAAATGTGTCCACAGAGAACAGGGGAGAAGAAGTATTAGCTGCTGAAAATAATTTTAAACAGTATCTACACAGTGAGGAAACAAGATAGGAAACTGTTGTCATTATAGTGATACCTTCAGCAAGTGGGTCAAGGGTGTGAATCATAAGTTGGAAAATGCTGTTCCTCATGAGACTATTGTGCAGAGATGCAGAGCTTCCACCCCGCTGGAGACGTGGCTTTGTCTAAAACAGCAGGAAGGAAAAGGAGAGATTTTGAATGCCTTTTAGGAAGTGTATTTATTGCATTGCATTCCAAAGCAGCAACACTTCTCACACATACCTAAACCACAGGACTTTCACATTTCAGGTCAAAGAATTTCATTTAGAAGAGGATGGCATTGGTGAACTTGGTTCTATTCTATCCCTCTGCTTTTTTAATACCCATATCAAGCTGCTATATTGAATTCATTTGTGCTATTGAAACAATATGCAATCTGTAAGCTGACAACCTAATGGTATTGCTCCCAGAAAGATAAAACTGTCAAGGTACTAAGCCAGAGCCTGGAAAAGTTACTTTTTGGTTCACTAGGGGATTCTGGGAGCTCTAGTTTAAAAAGTAATGTTCACATGCTACAAAAATTTCTATATTTGATAGATGTGGAAATTGTCTAGTAGAAGATCAATAAACTGAAACCTAATGATCAAAGAGTGTGGAACTACAAAACAGATAGTTCTTGGATATAACGAATTTGTGTCCAACCTGTTTGCACTCCTTCCAAAACAACAGGTTCCATTTGGCATACTCTTGGACCCATCTGGGCATTAGAGATTCATGCAGTTAAACTTTAGTTAATTTTCTAACTGGTGAGAGATAACCTGGGCATGGTTAACTTTATGGTTAAATTTATGTAATGTACATGTTAGTCTGGATATCAGTATGCACAGGGATCTTGGAGCACCTTAGAGAGTAACTAAGAGAACCAAGTTGGTACCATAAACTACCGTAGACTATGTTTACCTTGGAGTAGTTCTCAACCTGTGGGTCCCCAGCAGTTTTGGCCTACAACTGCCAGAAATACCAGCCAGTTAGGATTTCTGGGAGTTGAAGGCCCAAACCTCTAAGGACCCACAGGCTGAGGACCACTGCCTTGGATGAATTTTACTAAATAACAAATGGGTGGCCTTCTCTTACCCTCCTGTCCTCAGTTATGAAACATCCACTTAAAAGAATCACATCTGGCAGTGTACAACACAGATTTGCACTTATATTGTCACATACAAATACATTTTAGAAACAAGGTGCCTCTAGATGTTTTTTTTTTAAAAAAAAAACATTTATTGTCGCCTACCGTCAATGTCTGCTCTTCTCCAACGTTTGTCTGCATAAAGAGACAGAGAGAAAGGAGAGAGAAAACAAAACAATAAATTGGGTACGGAAGCACAGAAAGATTTTAATAAACAAGAATTAAGAACAAAGGGTCAAGACAGCACAACAGACATGTTTGCATGCTTTCTCTAAGGTGCTATTGCAGATCTACAGAAATAAGTCAATGGAAATCTTCAAGAAAGAAGCTCTACCTGAATATCTTGAAGCTTCTAACTCTATATTTATGTTAAAGAAGGTCTACGTAAAATTAAAGATCTCCAAGTAAGCTGAAATAAGTGGGATGGTTTGAAAGAATTATGATTATCCTGAAATTCTGAAAAGCAAAGTTAAAGTATCATTCAGATTTAGGGCCTCAGGAAACTCTCTTGAAATGGAGATAGTGTCAGAGCACTGATTCCCAAACTCTGGTCCTCTAGGTGCTCTGGATTTCAGCTCCCAGGACCCTTAGCTACTTTGGTCAATGGTCAGAGATTCTGGGATCTGAAGTTCAAAACACCCAGAGAACCAGAGTTTGGGAATTTGTATTGGCACAATGTGTCAATACAATGGACTGGGGTTGGGTTGAAATCTCCCTTCTTCACGCTCCACCTCCATGCTTTCCTCATCAATTAGTTTGGGCTTTAGAGGTTAAATTGTTACAGGAAACTACACCTCCATGCCTTATGAAGAGCTTCCTAGCTTGGAAACAGATGTGTATCTCACCTTCCTACTCATAGTAATCCAGTAAAAGACATTACATTACAATCCCATAGCAGCACGGGATAGGTTCCTGAACTTACAGTGGAAACAGAAAACTATGGATACTAGTGAACACTATGGATATGAATTACTTCTGTCAAATGTTACCATAGCATCAACCTGGAAGATCTAGAAACTTTATGGTAACTTCTGGCAGAAGTAAACCACAGAATTGCCTGAAGGGCTAAGAAAATTCTTGGGAGATGATATATTTTGTCAAATGTGGGTAGGGGTACTGGTCCCGCATGGTAACGGGAGTTGTACTGTACTTGTTCAATCTTGACTCTTCTTTCTACTGTGGTCCCAGCCAAGTCAACCTGAAATCAAATTAATATCTCGAGTTACTTTATTTGACCATTTTATCTGATGTGGTCTAACTGTTGATGTAGTGCATTGCAAGGTCTGAGTTTGTTCCAAATTAAACAAGGTAAAATATCAACAGCTGGTATTTAAGAGTGGATAACTGTTCTCTAGATGCAGATACAATGTACATGACTTTTCCCTGCCAAACTAGAAAGAAAATAGATTGCGTACATCATACCATGTCACTGACAAATAGCTGTGAGCCTCATTGTACATCATATACTAATCATTTAATTCTGATCCTGACATTTAATTCTGACCAACATAGCAAGAAATATAATGTCTACAAAAATGGCTGCCTACTTAAAATGTTTTCTACTCTGGATCATCAAATAGCATTATACTTAATAACATAATTAAATGACTCAACATTTTATTACAGATGAAGATTAAATATCCAAAAATGTTCTTCCAGTAAGTAACTTTAATCCTTAGGGTTAAGGAGCTAAAAGAGGCATATGAGCATAAACAAGACTGTGAAACTATTTCTTTTGCACAGAAAATAAAGAACAAATGCAAGCGTGTTCCTATATCTGCTTAATTCTATTTTGTTTCTAACTTCAATACAGAAAACTTATGTTAGAAAAGGGTGCTTTCATTTTTATGTACAAGAGAGAGGTGCATTTCCTTTCTTAGGCAAGAAAAGCTGATTGCTAATGGTTACTTAGCAGTTTTTATAATTCATGTCCTCCAGATAAGTATACTAGGAAGAATACAACATCTGACTTCTGAAGCTTCCAGGATAAAATACAAACTGCCTATTCAGTGTTTTACAAGGTTTCCAATGCTATATAAATCAAAATCGTAATCACAATCTGAAGAATACATGCAGAAGTAAAATCTCATACACATACATGCCTGTTCAGGTCTCTTGCATGTAAAATACTGGCATATACTAATAAATATGTTAACCTCAAGAATAAGTTCTGTTCAGATATCAGCCAGCACCCATTAAATCAAAAAATAGCTCCCTAAGATCTACAGAGATACTCGCAGGAACACCTCAGAAAGTGAGAGTCCAAAAGTGTCAGGTTAAAACCTGGAACCTCAATCAGTGGCTGATACTGGATGAGAACCCACCCACCCCCCCCCCCCCCCCCCCCCCGGGCACACAGAATACTAGGCGACTTGGAAGGCTCTGAACATACTGTGCTCTGGCACCACAAGGTGCAGAGCCAATCTTCAGTAATGGGACTGCAAAGTGGAGTCCTCGACATGCGAGTGTCGAGAAGAGTAAACCACAGACCACGTACTACAATGCAGTCTGAGCCCTGCCACATGCACAATGGAGGACCTTCTTATAACACCACCAGAGACACTCCAAGTGGCCAGCTTCTGGTCAAAGGACATTTAGTATAACGCCAAGTTTTTAACTTTGTTTATGTTTTTAAATATATTATAAATGTACCCTCAATTCGCTTCTGAAATGACAAATAAATAAATAAATAAATAGTTGAGGGCAGGTTTTGCATCCCAAATTGCAGACTTTTATATGACTCACGGATAAGTTCAAGGTCTTTTCTTGAAGGGAGAAAAGTACCAATGTTGATGTCATTTCCCTGCTCAGACATTTTAAAAAGCCAGAATCGGCATCATAGAATTCAGAGGGGATTTTTAGGTTCTCTTTCTTGCTTTTTGCCACTCAGAGAAGGGGATGCGAGAAGTAAAGAAATCACATTGGATAAGTCAATCAAGGCTGATTCATGAAAACCACCACTCCTCTTAATGTTCCTCCAGCAACAGCAAGATTATACCTCTGGGCAGTTAAACCAGGAAATCCCAACTGGATGGCCCCCCATGAGGGTCTTCCTCCAGGAGCAAACCAAGAATGGGCAACTTGGAAGTCCCTGAACAGACTCAGAAATGGAGTGGGCAGTTCAAAAGGCAAAATGGCACTACCTAGAAGAATCCTCCACCTTGTGTGACTGTGGAGCAGAACAAAAACTCAGCATCTCTATGCTTGCCCACAATGCTCTGCCTCATGCACAGAGGAAGAACTCTTTAAAGCTACAGACAATGCAACCACTGTTGCCCATTTTTGATCAAAAATTATTTAGCTGCTTGTGTTCCCTCTATTTTATCGGTTTTATACTAATTTTTTAATATTATGCTTTTGACACAAAAAAGTTAAAAAAATTCCCTGATCTTTTACAAAATGTATTTACGCCTGTTAAGTCTATCTTGCTTTTTTCCTTCTTGTCTAACTTTGTCTAACTCAGTGGTTCTCAACCTTTTTTTTGACCAGGGACCACTTTGACCAGGGACCACTCTCCAACATTAGTACCAAAAGGGTTATGAATTAGTTTTTGCTCAGTTTAGTTATTTGGAGTATTGATTCAGACCACATCAGCTCTAGTTTTTGATACAGAACACATGCCATCCAGTAGTCTCCATCTGCTCTCCCACAGAAAACCATATTTAATCATCTAGAGCCAAGGACCTTATTTTAGGTCTCGCAGTCCACCAGTGGACCGTGGCCCACAGGCTGGGAACCACTGGTCTAAGTGGAAGACAAAGCAGCATTGGTGCAACAGGAGAGAAACACAGATTGGTAAGGTGCAGTGATGTATCTGTAATAAACAAAGTGTTAAAGCTTGGACAAGGAAAATGGGATTCTATCATAACCGATCATGACCTAACAAGCAGTGCTTCCTTATAACTGGCAAGATCAATAGCTGCTACCTCCAGAATCTCCTATTAACCATTCACAAACATCAAAATAGAAAACCAGGAGAAAACTGTGTTATGTCCCGATTAAAGCAGAATTGCTTGATGCCTGAGGAGCAAGTAAAGAGACCCCCCCTCCCCACAAAAAAATTCTATTTGAGAGATAAAAAAGCTAGCAGTAATTATGTGAGACAAAGCTTCAGTACCCAGTAGGAGTGAAACACTTTATCTATAATGAGGAACTTGCTGCTCAGGCTTTGTGCAGCTTCATTCTGATTAACTGCCAAGCAAGTTATCATTATAATACATTCCCATGGCAATGCCAATGTGAGGGAAAGTTATCTTCCTGCATAAATGTCACAAGGGGATGGGATGAGTTAGTTCTGAAACACTAATAACTGTGCTCGGCAAGTCAGCGATCTGAAGGGAAGACAATATTTGCTTCCTTCTAGAGGTTAGAAACTCTATGGTGAAAAAGTAACTTTTTCAAGCTCTGTTTGCTTGCTTGCCCCCCACCCTAACAGAATGAAAATAATGCAAAAGCATGGTATAAAGCTCATAGCATATTCATGGAATGACTTATTTCACTAATGAAGGAAATAATGGTTTCTCATTAATCATCCATTCTCTTATAAAACATGATTCAAATATGATATACATTTTCCAAGAAAAGCTTGAAAACAGAATATGTATTCAGGCTCTCAAAACTGGCATGATGAAGCCTGACTCAACAGTGGCTTTTGCTCTGTCATATGACAAACCAAGTCACACGATACAGTACAAAGATACTGAGGTTTTTATTAATCCTGTTGAAGAAGGTTCCAGTCGCATGTGGGTGGAGTTTTTAGGTGGAAGTATGAGGTATTTTATTATGAAAGCAGAATATTAACTCATTAAGATCATTAAGCCAACAACAACAACAACAACAACAACAACAATTTTTATACCCCGCCTCCATCTCCCTGAAGGAACTCGGGGCAGATTGCAAAGGGACAAGCCCAGAGAGCACAGAGTTAAAAATATAACACAATAAAATAAAAACAAAAACAAATAGAAACATTTCACAATAAAACATAACATAATAAAAACAGTACCAAGGAGAGTACTAAAAGTGCTCCATTCAGAGGGCTCTGAGTTTGTGCAAAATTCCTAGATAGAGCTAAGGGAAGTGCAAAATTCAGTGGCAGTGATGGGTATGGTATAGTGGTTGGAGTGCTGGGTTATGACTCTGGAGAACAGAGTTCAAATCCCTATCCAGCCATGAAACCCATTGGTGATGATCAATTTTGAACTTTCATAAAAGAGAGAGAGCCAGCGTAGTGTTTTATGCATTGGGCTAGAGACCTCATCACATTAGGAAATACTCCATTTCTGAAACTGATTGAGAACAATTTCCAATGGTTCCAATCACATGACGTTTACCCCAACCAGTCAACAACCCGTTGAAATCCGTCTGCAAAACATCACAGAAACAGAGTATTTCTAGACAATATTGTAATCTTAGTGTTTGAAAAACCACACAGTTTTTTGTTGCTACAGTTTTTGTGTGTGATCAGAAAATCAGTATGCAACGATATGACTTGTCATCAGGGGGTGTGTCTGATGGATGGAGTCTCATGGCCCTGGAATTTCATGATGGAAGTTGCCACCATTTCTGTTTGGGATGTCAAAGGAAAAAGATCTCCTGTATTAAGGAAATCAGAAATTACCCCTTTACCTCATCATCATCATCATCGCCATCATATTTTTTAAATAACTGGAATCTGCCCAATTTCTTTTTCCATAACAATAGACTCCTGAGAAGTCCTTATTAGATTCCTCAAAAGTCCTTATTAGGTTCCTCAGAACTCCATATTTCATGCCAAAAGGTAGCAATCAGGCGAATGCATTTACTGCAAGTATGTTTTCAAATCCTGTGTGAGTCGTATTTTGAGGCTTAGAGGCTACATCACCACACCGATTTAGAAAAAAAAATAGGGAAAAAAACCTCAAAAACATAGGGGGTATTTCAAATGGATTGAGAGGAGCCAGTCTTCAGCATTTTCTGAAGGTAAGAATAGTAGTATTTGGGTGTGATGGAGTCAGTATGCATCTTGTCTGCATTCAGTATGCATTTTACCAGAAAAAATTACTGGGTGCATACTGATAGATACAGTTTATTTCCTAATGTGATGAGGTTGTAGGGCAGAAGACCAGATCTGAATTCCAGATCAGATGGTTGAATCCACCAATGTAGAATCCACGAATACGGTGGGTCATTTCAATTTATCTAATGTAATCCTATGTCATTTCTGCTTTAGTTATTTTTAAAGTACTAATTTCTACTCAATATGGGGGTGGGATTTTAAAACTTTTTCAAGTGTCAATTGGAATTTTTGGAATCAATCTTGAATTAAAAACACACGTAGGTGATTTGATTGATTCAACTGATTAATCAGGCTCCAAACATCCAGTACTAATGGATCACTGCATTAATACGAACTCATGGTTTCCATTGCTGCACTAAGCCCTGTCACTTGTTAGGTTTTTATGTAGGCACCCAAGTCCCTCTTTCTTCAGCAAAGTTTGCTGATAGTGCTATTTTCTCTATCATGTAGGAAGTTGGGTACTTAGTAGTTTTTTTTAATAAAAATGCTCATAAGTAAATCAAGTTAAATATTTTGCTATAACTGTGTAATTTGCTTAATCCCTCAATGATTATTGCTAAATGTGATCTGATGGAATTATGCAGAACTCTTGCCTAAAAATCAGCAAACTACATACACGAAGATTATTTGCATGAGAAAAGGTTTGGTAACTTGGGTTAAAAGTTTCTAAAAGCAAATACATTATAAGCTCAAAAGGGCTTGTGAGAGTAGCAATCCTTAAACCCTATTATAACCTATTAAGGGAACCAAATAAAGCACCTTGAATTTTGGTATGGGTCCAAAGGAGCTATTTAGCTTTGAATACTTGTCTCTTCATACCAGCAGGGATGGCATTTCTCTTGTCACTCCAGACAGTGCTGGTGCCTCATCAAAATACAACTCCCATGATTTCATAGCATTGCACCATGGCAGATAATGTGATGTCAAGCTGCATTAATACAGTGTAGATGCACCCACATTTTTCCAAATTTTATTTTAATAGCTTGTCATTTTCTTTTTCTTTTAAAAAAACGCTTTAAAAATAAATGACATAACTTATACATTCCATCTTTATAAATAAAGAATGCAACTAATGTCGTGGCTCCTATGATCTTTGCCGATTTGCACTCCGAGCAAAATAGTTTCCTATATAGAGGCAATCCCCAAGTTACAAACACCTGACATACAAAGGACTCATAGTTAAGAATGGGGGTGAGAGAAATCGACCCCTCAGAAGGGAAATTCACTCCTGAAAGAGTTATCATGGGGAAAAGGTACCTCCATTGAAACTTTATTGTTTCCACAACAAGCCATTTTTTTTCAAAATCCAGTGATTACCTGGACAGAAAATGAGGTGAAATCTTTTGAACAGGGGCACAGGCAGCAAAATAAACACCACAGGGGTCTTAACCCTTCCCTATGCTGTCCAAAGTGCTCTCTCTCCCTCCCTCCCTCCCTCCCCTCTCTATATATAGAGCTGGGAGGACTGCATGTACAGTCCATAGTGAATAGTCCATATTGACCACCTTTCTGCTGTCTGCAATCCATTGGAATGGTTTGCTCCCAGTTCTTGATCCAGTGAATTTATATGCCTGCCAGTTGTATGTTCTTGCTGTGCCTTCTGTTCTCAAACAGGAATACAGATGTCACTTCCTAAGAACTATTGCTGCCAACATTATTTCACTCATACAAAATAAATACTGTACGCCAATTTATTCTGGATTGAAATCAATGGAATTTCACAAATATTTTGGATTCAGTATGCACCTAAAAGTCACATTCAAGAAAAGTTATTTGTAATATGTGATTACACCTCAACATAGAGAAACACCTCTGCACAAAGGATACTTCCATATCCATGGAACCACAAGCCATGATTGCACTTACCCGTGTCCAAGGTATTTGTTCGACCTATCACAGTTCTATGGTATGCGTCCACTAGAAGCTGTTCATTTCAATACACTTCACTATTATCCAACATTTCACATTTCCATGCTATGTCCAAATACATAATTGTCATGGATATGGGGGTCTTGTTGAAGTGTAACTTTGCATATTATTCTACCTCATTGGAAGTGCATTCCACACAGGAGGGATGGGAGCAATATTTGAAGATACCTGGCAAATAGTAAAATAATCTGTTTCTCAAATGTAAAGAATCCAACTCCAAACTTGGTATCATCTAAATGGCAAGCACTAAGGAGCTGATAGTCTAAATGGCAAACACTAAGGAGAGATCATCCGGGGTTTTGGAGTACAGTGCCATCTCTACGCAGATGACACCCAACTCCACTACTCATTTCCACCAGATTCCAAGGAAGCCCCCCCCCCCAGATACTGGACCAGTGCCTGGCCACTGTGACGATCTGGATGAGGACAAACAACTGTGGATCAATCCTGACAAGACAGAGGTCCTCCAGGTCAGTCGCTTGTCTGACTGGGGTATTGGGTGGCAACCTGTACTGGATGGGGTCGCACTCCCCTTGAAGTCACAGGTCCATAGTTTGGGGGTCCTCCTGGACTCAACACTGAAGCTAGATGCGCAGGTGTTGGTGGTGGCTGGGAGAGCCTTTGTACAATTAAAACTCATGTGCCAACTATGACCATACCTTGTGAAGTCTGGCTTGACCATGGTGGTCCATGCCTTAGTTATCTCTAGACTGGATTACTGCAATGCACTCTACGTGGGGCTACCCTTGAAGATGGACCAGAAATTACAACTTGTTCAACATGCAGCAGCCAGATTAATAACTGGGGCGAATTACAGGGAAAGGTCAACTGCCCTGTTTAAGGAACGTCACTGGCTGCCATTTGTCTTCCAGTCCCAATTCAAGGTGCAGGTTATCATCTACAAAGCCCTAAATTGTTTGGGACCCGCCTACCTTCGTGACCGGATCTCTCTCCATGAACCAGCCCGAGCTCTTAGATTCTCAGGGGATGCTCTCCTTTCGCCCTTGCCATTATCACAGGCTCATCTTGTAAGCACAAGAGAGAGAGCCTTCTCCTCTGTGGCCCCCTGACTCTGGAACTCATTGCCCGGTGAAATTAGGAAGGCCCCCACCTTAGAAATTTTCAAAAGGGATCTCAAAATCTGTTTTTTCCGATGAGCTTTTGGAGAGTAGCCATATTATCATACATAGTTGTTCCCCCTCAACGGTTTTTGTCCCCAGAGTATATTTCCCCATCTGTATGAAGGTATATATTTATGACCCCATTCCTTTAAGAGTTTCTCTTCCACAAACAATCTGCTCCATCCCTATCTCATCCTGATTTTAGTACTTTTAGTATCTTAGTTTTTATCTTGCACATGCGGCCCACTCATTGTTATGTTATGTTATGTTATTTTGTATGACTTTGCTTTATCGTTTTTGTACTGATATGTTGTATGTATTTTACTGTGTTGTTATTGTGTTTTGGTTTTACTTTATTGTAGTATGCTGTTGGGCTTGGCTTCATGTAAGCTGTCCCGAGTCCCCATTGGGGAGATGGTGGCGGGGTATTAAATAAAGTTTATTTATTTATTTTTCCTAAATTGGGGGGGGGGGGGAATAAATAAGGCTATTTTGTGCTGATGTAAGAGGTGGAGGAAGGGCCAGAGCAAGAAAAGGAAGTCATTGCCCTGTTCTACTTTCTTTCAAAGTTTCTTGAATCATCCATGATTCTTGGCATTTAATACAGTCTTTTGAGGATCACTTTTAGGGTCCAGGTAGGAATTTTGCTTCTCCCTTGGCCTTTATAGAGGAACAGGGGGAAGGTGTTTTGCTTATCTTATTCTGATTCACCATGGAACTTTAGAAAAATTTGCTTTGAAATAAGATATTATCTTCAACACAATGTAAGAACATTATGTTTAAAGTTAGGTATTAATTTAAATCAACATATCATTGCAATAATTAGTATTTTAACAGTTAGTGTGGGAAAGTGAATACTTGGTTAATAATGTGTGAGAACCTATAGTAATCTTTTTGTGAAAGGCATTTCTTTGGAGCATTGGGTCATAGTACTATTGACAAGAAGAATTCTGCACTGATGAGAATCTGTTTCACTCAACACTTATTTTATGCAAAATTTATTCATTTTTTTTTCTAGGGAAAATTAATTTCTGCACAGAAAACAGCTCTTTCTGTGCAAAAAACCCACAGCATTTTCTGTGCAGAAAATGTTGTTTTCTCCACTGTAAGCAGTGTGCTTTGTGCAGAGCATTTTTTTTAGTTTCAACACTACTATTTTATATCTTATGTTTTATTTAATTGTGTTTTATCTGGATTGTTATATTTTACTATGTCCTTATTTTAATTATGTTTTTGCTTTAATGGATTGTTTTGCTTTTGTGTCTTGTGGGCCTTTTTCCCATATGTAAGCCATCCTGAATCCTTTTGAGGAGATGGTGGTGGGGTATAAGAATAAAGTTATTGAAGTTATTAAAGTCAAATGCAAGTTTTGTGGAGAGTAAGTCCTCATTCGCAAATATAATTTAAATACTTTAGTTTTTGAAGACCTTCTTGTGGTGAAAATAAAACTGCTTAAATTGTTCACCCCTTCCTCCAAGAAGAAAATTGCCAAACTACATCCCTATCATATAACTTTAAATAACATTCCTTATATAGTGGTGTAAACATTTGAATTGAAAACTCCATTTATAAAATAATTTGCACATTGCACCAAATTATTTATCCCATACAAGAACATCAATTGTCCATCAATTACAGAAAACCTTCTCTTATTTCATCATTACTGCAAGGAAAAATAATAGTTTAGCATTATTGTGCTAGAAACAAACAGGGGAGGTCTGTTTCCATGGCAAAGCATAACATGAATGGTTCAATGTCTATAATGATGCTTGATTTTACACAACCTGGTACTTTTTGGTAAACAATTGCAGACATGTATTCAATCTAACTGCTATTTTCTTCACTTCCCTGCTTGGTTAAGCACATTAATATATAGATCTTTCTCAAAGAACCCTTTATATTTTTAAAAAGCCCCCAGCAAAAATCAAAGTACTGAAATGTTTTCTCTTGTGGGTGAGTTTGAAAAAGCGAACATTCATGGATCATTAAGAAAGCGGTTTCTGCATCTTGTATCACTTTGGAAATATATACAAACATTTATGAAGCTCTGAAAAAAGAAGAGTTCTGAAATAAGTGATCATTAGGAACACTTCCTATATATAGTTTTAGAGATCCATCAGCCTCGGCATCTGGAACTGGCCTTTGGCTGATCACTGCCTTTAATGGAGGGGTGGGACAGACAAAGTAATGATCATAACTTTTCTATTTTATAATAGGAATACCATTTTACTGTGCCATGATATATAATAGAAAGTACGCATCCACGGATTTTGGTATATACGGAGGGAAGGGGAGTCCTGAAACCAAAACCTAGTGGATAGACCCAAGGACCTTCTGCACATAAAATATAGCATATAAGACATATCTATAAATATGACAAAACATGTAACTTCTCTAGAAATATACCAAACCCAATGGTATCCCTTTTGAACAGGGACAGACCTGAATCCATTCCCCAATGACTACAGTCAATAGTCGTACAAGGAATGCTACTTGTAGGCAGAAAATTCAGGCAGAGATGCCCAGTAAATCTCTGGTTATAGTAGGAGTTGAGCTAAGGGCATCAACCAGCTCACACTCATGTTTTTCATATACCAGTCTATGCACAGATGCACTTCCAACGAAATCTCCATATATCCATCATAATAAAAACCGCCCCTTGATTTTTTTGTGTGCAGACAACCATTCATCATATTTACATTTAAAATCATCACATTGTTCAAATTACTTTTGCCAGATATACGAGTGGTATTGATCCATACATAAACGGGGGGGGGGGGGGGGGATGTGGCATGGAATCAGGCTAATCCCATAAAGTTTTTGATCTGCAGCACATCTGAAACATGGCTTCCCCAACCATTTCTGTATTGACCCAGCTAATCATTCTTTTTGAGACCTCACATTGTCCTCAAATATATCTTTATGTCTCCAATGGGACAACTATCCACTTTGCAAACTAATTTTAATTACACATTCTTTGGTGGAATAAATGGAACTGCACAAATGCTTGTTTCAGTTGATTTACTTGTTCTCTTTACACAGTTCTATATGTCATAGATTTAGAAAAAAACACTTTTCATTTATTTAAAACAGAATTTGACTTTTAAAAGAAGGTTTCATGTAGACTTTCTGGATTTATTCAATAGATGAAAAACCTTGAAATAAAAAGGAATTCCCTGTTGCATATTACTGGATTGATGTACCTCTCTTTCTGGATCATCTCATTTCCTTTTCTCTTGTTCATGTTACTTACAAGCCATGAACATGCTGTTGTGTGAAAATTCTTATGTTTTGCAGTGATATTTTCCACCTTCAAGAATACGACCCTTGGCATTGACTGTGAAAATGCAGAATGCAACTACTTTCATTTATAAGATGTTAGGCTGCTAGTGTGATGTAATGGTTTGAGTGCTAGACTATGACCCTGGAGACTAGGCTTCAAATTCTTGCTCAGCCAAGGATAATTGATCTTGGGCAACTCATGCTGTCTGAGACTCAGAAAAAGGCAAGGACAACTCCCCTCCAAACAAATTCTGCCAAGAAAACTCCATGATAAGTTCACCTATGGAATACAATCAAAGCCCTCAATTTGAATATTGAAGGTTTTTGGTTTTGTAGCTGTAGCACATGATGAATACAACCAGCAAAGAATCAGACAATGCCAAAAACAACATTAAGAGTTGGAACAATAACTGGATGTTTACATTTTAGACCACACAGACAATTAGTCAAAACAACAACAACAACCCAGCAACGTACAATGCCGTTGACCTTAGTTATTCAAACTAGAGAAGGAGAGCAGATATTCTAGATGATTTTGCATCTCTCTTCCAGAACCTCAGGTATAATACTGGCAAAGCATTTAGACCATGATGAATGAGATGTACTGCACAAACATTCATTGTTTTATTTAGAGACTGGAACATTTGTTTAGGTTACTTTTGTTTTGCTTGTTCAAAGCTATTTCTGCATATGTTCTGATGAAGCATTATCTAACCAAGTGCAGGGCCAACTTATCCATTAGGCATTTTAGGCACAGTGCCTAGGACATTTATTATTTATTTATTTATTTGCTTTATTTCTATACCACGTTTCTCAACCTATATTAGGTGACTCAATGCGGTTTACACAGAATTAATTACCACACAATAACAATTAAAACATAGCATATACAACAGCAAACACACAACATTCATACAGTGCCTCGATCTCAAACAAGATCCAGTCTCATATCCTTATGCCGTTCCTATGTTCAGTTTACCGTCATTCTGTGTGCAATTGCGCTGATTAGCCAAACGCGTCGCTTGGTAGGGCATTCCATAACCGAGGGGCCACCACCGAGAAGGCCCTGTCTCTCGTTCCCGCCAGCTGCGCCTGCGACGCAGGCGGAACCGAGAGTAGGGCCTCCCCGGACGATCTTAATGTCCGTGTCGGTTCGTAGGAGGAGATGCGTTCGGAGAGGTAGGTGGGGCCGGAACCGTTTAGGGCTTTGTAGGCTAGTGCCAGCACCTTGAATTGTGCCCGGTAGGAAATTGGCAGCCAGTGGAGCTGGCTCAACAGAGGAGTGGTGTGCTCCCTGAGAGCTGCTCCTGTTAGCAACCTGGCTGCCGAGCGCTGGACCATCTGGAGCTTCCGGGCAGTCTTCAAGGGCAGCCCCACACAACTCAACACAACTCAACAACAAAAAAATCATGTAGTCTTGAATTTTAGGCCTGTTCCTTGGATTATTGTGTTGATTCAGAAAATTCCATTGGATAGGCCACGTCAGTCCTAGTTGGTTAGATATGGTTATGATTTTCTAAGGGTGAGCAGATGAAGATCCATTGATGGCACATGTTATGTATCTCAAAAATGAGAACTGATACAGAAAACTGGTGCCATTTTTGGAATCAGCAGATCAAATATATACAGAAACAGGGCTATCATTTGAGTTACAGACTTAGACTATAAATATGTTTGTTTGTCAGATACATCATTACCTTTAATGAGTAATAACAGTAAGTATCTTTTGAGTACAACAAGCAAAATAACGCAATCATCTTGTAATATATAGAAACCACAAATTATAGTTGGAATCTAGTCTTCTTTGATCTACTGCCTTCTTTCTCATCTCATCACACCTAACCAAACAACTACAGATGTCACAATAAAGAGGACCAGAAATGTTTTGTTAATTTTTGGTAAGTTAGTCGTATTTTCCTTCCTTACTACCAGAAACATGCTTTCCTTGTTCTTAACAGAGAACATTTTTAAAAGGGTACAGACAGACAAGTGTTTGCATTTAACATTCCAGGAACAACCACATCCAAGACTGTAGGTTTATGAGGTTTTAACTTAGCATTATTTTGCGAACAAGCATCAATTCATTAAAATATTTATAGGCTAAATTTTGTCCAAAGCACTTATCAATGAAATAAAAACAAAAACTAAGATTGCTCAATAAAAATAAAGTAAAAGAACATTTGTTGCAGATCCCAAAATGAAGTCCAAACTATACTCTCAACTGGTTTCTAAAAGCAGATTGCACCAAGTGCTTCATCTCAAGAACCTGGAAGAGTTTCCAAGCATTATCATTAGCTTTTAGTATTCGGGCAAAAGCAATATTTTACATTATGGCCAGAATTATCCATCACAATATTTGGTGCTTAGTTTTATGCATACATAGCTAAGTAGAAGGGATGCAGAAGAATCCTATTAGTGAATTGTTAGAATGCATAATATAACAGTAGCAAACGGTCCTGATGTACAATGGTCCGCATGTGCAAGGGTCAATTTGCTAGCACTCCTATGTAGCATCATAAAAACATCCTGTTGCTGAAAATGAACACCATGAAACTGCATGATTCTATTTCCCACAGCTTTTAAGTCCACTATTTGTTGTCAACTAAGTCAACTTCAACTTATGGCGATTCTATAAATGAGAGACTTCCAAGTTGTCTTACCCTCAAGAGCTCTTCTCTGGCCTTGTTGTGGTTTCTTTGATTGAGTCTATCTATTTGGAACGTGGGCTTCATCTTTTGATATTTCACCCCACTTCTCTATGCCCTATCTTCTTTTCTAGCAAGTCTTCCCCGCCCGTGAAATGGACAAAATACAACAGCCTCAGAATTTTGGCTTAGATAAAAAGCAAATAATTGCAGTTCATTCAAATCCTGTTATAACGCTGGAATAGTCTTTCTGCAAGTTTTTTCAGCACATTTCATTACTGAGGATTTTACAACTGAACAATTAAACTATTTGGTTCCCATGATGCCATGGAATACTTCAGAGTTGTTTTTGGAAAGGTAACTTCCTGGTATGGCTATGCTCCCTTTGCACTTGCTCCCCCGTGAATCTGGCTACAAAACAAAGAGGATTTTAGAGCCTTTACATGTACCAATACTTCAGGGAGCTACAACTGTGACTTTAGTGCAATCTTGAGAATATTTATTTGGAAGTGAGTCCCACTGTTTTCAAAGGACCTTATTTCCATATAGATGTATATGAGACGTGGGCCGGAAGGAAGATTAATTTGCATGTTCATTGTAATCACTTAAATCCCACATAGGAATTGAATACACACACACATACACACACACACACTATACACATGTCTTTACAATTGTAACTTAAGAGGACAACCCTATACACAAGTCACAGAGAATATACTGAGTCTTATTTCCAGGTATTCAGATTTGTTCATTCTAGTTCACAGCAGAAACATAACCTAATAGTTATGATAAACAATTAAATTAATAAATAAATATCTACAAGGTAGCATGCCAAGCTTTGGGGAACCTACAGAAGGACTGACAGGCTTGCTTTGGAGATTGTTATGTGCCTCCAGGCAACCCTAAGGTGTTTTGGTGACAGAATTTGTTGAGAGGGATTAGTCCTTTGCCTTCCTTTAAGGCCGAGAGAGTGTTACTTGGCCAAAATCACCCACTGAAGTTGCATGGCTGTGTGAGGATTCGAACCCTGGTCTCCCAGTGCCTAATCCAACACTCAAATTCCTGTACCACAGTGGCTCTTGGAAATTAAAGTCTGAAGTCAATTTACTGGCACAGGGTGGTACAATAAATGTGCCAGAATGGAAAGCACACTTTGATTACTGCTTAGTTGTAAGTCAAGTAAATATCAGTATTACAAGCTACCTTATATTGATGTGCTGCTCACATCAACAACTTTGAGTGAAATCCTTGATTCAAATATGACTTTTGACAGCCTTGGTTTCCCCTGGCCCAATCTGCAAGGCATACCATAAGAATTATGAAAGAAATAGATTTCCAGAGCTCATATAATATATTTCTACAATTCCAAGATGCACTTCTCCCTCTCATATAAACATTTCTAAAAAGAAGGTGCATTAGAACTGAGGGTGTTTTTTATATACAAATAAAGGGGTTTTTCCTGTTGGTGGTAATGAAATTAGTACGCATCTTACAATCAATGGTGTCTTAAAATCAAAGAAATGCTGTATTATGAGGACACTATTTCAGTTCTCTTTCTTTGATCCTAAACAGTAAATCACAGGATAACTAAGATGTTTGAAATACTGCAGTGCCTCAAACAGTCTACTATCTGATTTAGAGCAGGAAATTATTTGCATCACAAAAATTAATTGGAAATCAGTCAATTTATTGTGTATTTATAAAATTGCACAGAAATCTCTGACAAAATGTAATTGCCTTACTGATATAGTTGGTTGATAGTAGCTGTGCCACATTGCCATAAAGAGGATATATTTAAAGGAGTATGAGATTAAATCCTACAAAGGTGAACTTTTACTAACGTCTAAGGAATTACAGGAGGAAGTTCTCTTGTAATTTGCAAAAGCCAATCTGTAATGTGAGAGTCTTTAAGATAAACTATGGTACCAATTTGTTAAAAAGTCAAAACACAGGAAATGTATCACCTAAATTGTATATATGATTTGAAACTTTTCAAAGAAAAAGTTAATAATTTTGCATTTCCAGAACGAGCATATGATGATTATATACCCCACCAGATAGCATAGTTTAATAGACACATAACTCAGCTTCATTTTAACTAGGGAACTAAGGTGAACTTCATACTATTGGCTCTTTTTCAATTACACAAGGGGCTTGGGTTGTCATAAATAGGGGAAATCAGCATGAAGGGTTTGTTTTATTTTATTGGAGAGACGTACAAAAATCTCCTGCAGCCTCTGGCTTTGCAGAGACCGCCACAGCAGAAACAGCAGAGTGTTGCTTTCCATGGTACTGAAATAATTCCTTTCACTCAGTTTAAAACCAAGTTTAGGCAGAAAGGACACACAGTCATGCTCTCCTTTTTTCCTTCGAGCAAATATTTTTGGTAGTATTGAAAGACTTCCATTGGCATTTTGGGGAAAAGGGGAATATCGCTGTCAAAAGGGAATAATACTGTTCTCCCGTTAGAATTCAAAGCATCCTTTTGGACTCAATTGGCTTTAACATATAGTAGTATAACAAACTGGCATTAGTATGTAGTGTGACAGGAAGCATATAATATAATAAACTGAATAACAGCATGATGCTGTTATTCAGTTTGTTATAAGATTCCTAATGGGCTGGGATCACCAATGGGGTTGACTCAGGAAGTACTGCGGTTGCTTTATCTATGTAGCACTTTAATATAATTCCTACATTAATTCTTATTGATATTTTCAGCAAAGGAAGAAGATACAATAACCAGGGGAAATCTGAAAGATCAGCAGAGAAGAAAAGCAGAGATGCAAAATCGGTATATAACCCCATAGTTATTGTCCAGGAAATATTTCGCCTCAAGGAGAATAATGAAGTCTTAAAGAATAATGTTTCTTAAAGTGAATGTTTTAACACTAATTTTAAAGCAGTTGCAGATAATGTGCTCATTTTATTGTTGCAACCAAAAGTAATACTGCAAACTATCCATAAAAACAGCATGTTTGTGTAAATGGCTTAGCTTGCCAACAATCTTGATAACAACAAAATTATGACAGTGTCTCTGCCCTTGCTAAAGAACTGTTTCATTCCACATTGAAGCTGGGGAGAGGATGCCCAATTTATTCATGTTAAAGGATTACAAAGAAAGTAACAAGAACGATCTATAACTATACCACACAGCTTCAATTGTCTACAGCTGGCCCTCCACATTTGCAAGTTTAACTTTTGAATATTTGCTTATTTATGCATTTGATCATTTGTTCTCTCTAGGAATCTATGTGTCCTCCAGCATTATAGTCAATTTCTGTTGGAAACTGGCCATGGAGCCATGCTGGTGGACTTCCCTGGGCTTTTATATGCCCTCTAGGATGATTCCATGGTCAACTTCCAGGTAAATACTTAGAAAGCTATTTTTTCAGGTTACAAAACACATTTTTTAATTTGTATTTTCCATTTTTTTTTTGCGAATTCTGTGCTCCTAACCCCTGTGAAAGTTTGAGGGCCTATGGTTTAAGAGTTTGGGAAGAGCACGGATAGATCAGCTGCTGCATCCAACTCACCTATGTGGTCTGTCCCAAAAGTAATGAGAATAAACTTTTTGCACAGTATTGAAGGGTCAGGAAAGGAAAGTGGGCGTTGAAGCAGGTGGAGGGGGAACCGAAGCATTCAGGTTGACCTTCCACAGTTGAGTCAGTGCCTTTGTATTTATCATTGTTATTCTTGTTATTATTTGTAGCGGTAGTTATGTTAGCACATTGTTCCTTGTCTTGTCACAGGAGAAAATTAAGGAGTATAGAGCAAGGTTTTTTAATGTCAAGAACTGAGAACAACGTGGCTGTTCTGCACACTTCCCCACCCACCGTACAGCCCTGCCTTGGCTCCATGCAATTTCTTTCTCCAAATTCAAAATCCATCTCAAACGACATCATTTGGGATAGTTGGAAAAGTCCAGGCAGCTGCGACAAGGGCTTTGAACAACACCTCAACAGAAGACTTCTTCCACAGTTATGGGGAGCAGCAGTAACACTGAGAATTGCTGTATTCCAACAAAATGAGCCTAGTTGCAAGGGGATAAACTGGGATTGCATGTATGTTCAGAAAAGAAATGTTTTTAATCATTCTCATTGCTTTTGAGACAGGCCACACACACCTTCTGTAGCATGAGAGATAAGGCAGATTATCTATCTATAGAGGACAACTGCTGGGTCAAGTTTCTTCTTCCATAATTTGAGCTCTAGTAATAAGACATGCTCCAAAGATGTCACTGAATCTGCACCCAAGGAGTCAGTGTAGTGGAAGACGACAAATCTCATACATGATGAACTGAGGTACCTTTGAGAAGAAAATTCTTCTTTCAATTCTCGTAAGCACCAGACAGCCTTTTCAGTTCATGCTCATTAGACCCTATTTCATTAATCATTCACCATCTGGAATGTTGCCTCAGTTTATTCCAGCAGAACATTTCAAGCTAGCATCCCCAGATCCCAAGGCTGTATTTTCATTAATATGCACACCTTCCCAAACCCCTGTTGAAGTGAAGGTCTTTTAAGGATTGATGTCACATATTAAAAACACAGCAATTGAGCTGTCATGATCTTGGCAGACCGAGAATATGGCATTACGAGAAATGTAGTCCCTCTCCAGTTCTCCAACATAAGACTGCAAGAAAGGAAGTTTGTACAGAGCATTATTTATTTAAAACTTTTGTACCTCGGTCTTCTCAATCTCCGCAGAGGGACTCAGAGCATGACATAATGCACTGAAAGCTATGCTGCCACAAAATGAATATGTAAATATGGCCTTGAAACCCAACTCTGAGATCAGGGCCCAAGCCCTTGATGCCCTGTCCACATGCTACATTTGTTAGATAGTGTGTTTTTCACCTGATTATCCTTATCATGGGTTCATCCAGTATGTTCATATTCAGAGAATGATATAACATGTGCTTTGCACCTCGATGATCTCACATTCAATCTTCAGGATCACTGCCACTCAGTATAAATATACACTGTACTGCATGAGATAACAGTCTGACTCAGCACTGGGTTGCTTTTAATACAGAGGCCTTATTCAACATGGTGACCTGAGGCTGAACTAACCTTTCTCTACCTGTTGCACTCAAATTCATTTCCAAGGCACCAAATATCAACTCAGGCACACTCCATTTATATCCCATCTGTTTCCCCAGCACTGGGACCCAACATGATTTACAAAACATAAAACAAATACAGAAACAAAGTACACAACAACAACAACAAAATAAGGAAGCTAAAATCTAACTGGCACTAGATTTTAAAACGTAATAATAAAAATGTCAGAAATGAAATTCAAAAATCTTCAAAGGACAACAAAAGCAAAAGGAAATCAATACATCTGAAGCACTAGGAAAGTTCATGGCCCTTGATAGCTGCCTATACCAAATCAAGAAGGGTTATACCACTTTTTTGCCGATAATGTACATCTTGAATTGAAATGCTATTTGTTAAAAGTTACAAAGCATTTATCTGTATCCTCTAGGGATTCATTTTCCCTTCAGTTTGTTGCCCAAAGCAATGTTCCACCAAAGTTTTGGCAAAGATGGGAAAGATGGTAGTATAGATGGTAGTATAGTTTTGGAAATTGCAAGTTCCTTCTGGTATGAAGGAATTGGCCATCTGCAAAGTCATTGCCCAGGGGATGTCCAGATGTTTTACCATCATGTGGGAAGCTTCTCTCATGTCCCTGCTTAGGAAGCTGGAGGTGACAGATGGGAGTTCACCTCATCTTGTGGATTTGAACCACTGACCTTCAGGTCAGCAGTTCAGCCAGCACAAGGATTTAACCCATTGCACCATCATGGCTCCATATTAAGGAAAATGAAAACATGGAATTTGAGAGTGTAAGAAACCTGGAAAACAAGGTAGCACTTCTTATTATCTCAGCATGATGGTATCAAGGTATATCCTTGCAAATTGTTTTTGAAAGAAGTTTTAAATACGATAATTGAGGTGCTCGGAAATCCAACAAACCAATTGGTCTCATCACCATAACTGTAGCTTTGTTGTTCTTCACGTTACTACATGACACCTCCTTAAATGTATTTTAATTTACTACTGTGAATTATTAGATTTTATTGTTATACTTTCCACAAGATTTGGGGTTGCAACAGACTAGCATGGTCTCCTGTAACTTTTAAAAAAGGAGCAAAACTCAACTCAAAATGGTCTTGGATATTTCTGGAATCTGACCTAAGCGTGTAGTCATTCGGACTGACATAATGCATTCTGAAAATAATGCTTGAACATATCATTCTGTAGCCTGGGTTTTCTAACATCAGTGATTCTGATGCTGAGATCTTATCAAGTAATTCAAAAGACTTACATCCAAAGTTAAGCTTAAATCGAACAGATCCACTGAAATGAATAACACTCATTGATCACTCTCAACTAAAGCAGTCTCACTGATGCCAATGGGATTTGTATGCCTCATTAATTTCAATGGGTCTAATGTTCACTTGAACATTAGTTTGCAAGGAGAACCAGGAATATTAATTTTTCCTGTATGTTCTAAAACAGAAATGGGAAAGATGGTAGTATAGATACAATCTAACTGACTTAATAAAACATGTTCTCCAAATTTGCACATGTGCAAAGTTTTGAACATTTAAATTTTTCTATAAAACACACACACACACACACACACACCACAATTTTTGGATGCATCCTGATGGTCTCTTAAATATGCAGCAAAATATTAAAAATATTGCTTTAATTTTGCTCCTGTATTTTCCTTAATCAAAATTGCTAGTTTGTCCAGCTCAGTCACACCTTAGAGAAGACAATTAATCTATTGAAAGAATCAATGTTTCCTCTTGTGTGCATAAAGCAATATTGCAACTTTTATCATGTATTGTAGAACTGTCTCATATATATATTTGTATTGAACATCCAAAGAACCCTGGCAAATAAATTTGTTTTTAAACTTAACTACTGTTTAAGGTATTTTTTCTTACAGTAGATACATTTTTTAAAAACCCAATAATAATTAAAACACTTAAGATTCTTAAATATTAGCAGGATATAAGTGTTCTAATTATTATTATTATTATCATCATCATCATTAGCACTGTTGTCAAACTGGTAGAAGAATTTCAAATAACATCACAGATTTTCCTATTATTATATTATACAAAGTAAATAGTTGCACGGGAAAAATACCCTTCATTATTACTATACTTTGTATACATATTCAGATTTTATTCAAAACTGGGGTTTTGCAATTTTGTTTAATGTTAAAAAAAACCTCACAAGACATCAGTCCTTAAAAGGATTTGGGCATGTACAATATGATCCCTGTAGTTTCATTTATCCACATTAACAAAATATGTCCTCTCTTAGCCCTTTTTAAAGGTCTTCCAGTAATATCCTTGAGTTGGAAGTCATTTGTTTCAATAGGGATTGCTATTATTGTATATCTGTATGAAGTCCGGGAATGTATCCTTACCAGATATGGGAGTAGTACTTCCTTCAACATGAATCCCAATGGGAAGATAACAAAAGCTAAGTGAGACATTGTTTAGATCAAGAACGTTACCCAATTAATAGTCTTGATTACTTTCTATATTACACTCATCACTGTATGTATCTGCTGTTGATTTTGTTCATAGTCTTATAATATCCCTAAAGGTTGAGATCCTACATCACATCTGCAACTATGTAAAGGTAGCTATGAGTGACCTAAGATATGGACTTACGGACCCCATCTTAAGCTTGAGGAAGCTACTCTGAATGAATGAGGTATGCAATGTAGGAGAATGAGACGCCTCAGGATGACATGTCTAACCCTATCTTGCACCAAGCTGGGATACAATAAACTTGGCTTGTTGCCCCATGGCTCATAATTGGAGTGGACATGTTGCATCACCCTGAACATCTTTCAGACTGGGAAGTTGAATAAAATAATCCTGAGTTGTGTCCTTTGAAGTTTTAGAATGTTTTGCCATGTTTCATTTTAGGGTATTATGAAATCTGAACATTTCCTATGGAGCAATAAAACATGAATGCATCAGTATAAAGGTGGAAGAGAAGTATAGTATGACATACATATCACTAGAGAAGCCCATAAACACTTCAGAGAAGGGTAGGATAATTGCTGCAGTATGGTTAAGTGAAACTGTGGATATCAAATCCATGGATAAGGGGGTTGTACTGTATGGCAATAAAGCTCCTATGAGTCAATGTTTCTATACTCTGTCTATAACTAAACTCAATTTTCAATTACTCTGAAAGGCTTGTTATCTTGCAGTTCATTTCTGAAAGCAGTGAGATACAATAGAATGGATTTCTCATTAAGAGATGGAGGAAAAAAACAAAAATCAAACATATTGTCTACTATCATCTCAAACCTCCTGTAAGCCCAATTTCTATCAGCAGAAAGCTTTGCCTTAGCTGTCACTATTATGTATGTTGCCTAGTCATAAATTACGGAGATTACTGAGCCTTTCTTATTAGTTCACCTTGAGCCGGGTTTGTAAAGGAGCCACCTAAATATCTATCTAACAAACTGTGCTAAAGAGGCAAGGTTTTTACTTCAAAATCACTCTTGGAGGCCCTTCTTTGCGTCTGCTCACTATCAAGTTGAGGAAAGATGCTCAGGACAAGGGCAGCATCAAAACATCTGAAGGTGTTTTTTAATATTCTGCTTCATGCATTGCTATTGACATCTTAAGTTGGTTTTTTAAATGTGAAACCATCTCCTTCCTCTGACAGCATTTGATTTTGCTTCATACTACTTCATTTAGTCAATGGTTTACTCATTCACTCTTTTATATCTTTAGTTGACATTAGGATTTTAACCTATATTTTGAGTTCTGGCTGTGAGCTAAACCACTTTGGTTCAAAAAGGCAGAATGGAAATATGTTTTAATAAAGGAAAAAGAAGAGGAATGGGAAGAAAATAAAACCCAGTCTGATTTTTCAGTCTCCCAGCTGCACTCTAAATTTGCACTCTAAATTATAAAACTCACAGTCATTGATTTTATGAGTTGTGATGGCCAGGTTAAAAATTTAGGCAATGCCAGGTGGCACAATGTTTTGTTTAGTTTGGGTTTTTTGTTGACTGATGGCACCTTAAGCTGGATTGTAATATTAAGTACTCTTTCTTTAAATAACGAAATCTGTTGCGAGACTGCACAAATGTGCTTCCTTGACACGCATTAAGCAGAGCAGCTTTTTCTACCTAGCTGCTATTGCTAGCAAGCGAGGGACTTAAGGTTGGAGGTTAGAGAGGTCAATCCTGCATTAGGGACATTAGTATTTTTTATCAGAACAGCTTTCAGCCCAATATGTAAAAAAATTATTATACTTTGATCTCTGTAAAGGAAGGAGATTAGAGAAAGACTGCAGGGCTGCAATCTACAAGCTGACCAACTAGATATGCAGCCTTTCCTGACAGCCAAACCAGGCAGTGTACTTATTCATGGAAGTTGCAATTGCAGAAATAACTAAATTGCAACTTTGCTTCCTATGTAAATCACAAGGAATGCACCTCTGATGCTGATATTTTAAATCTCCATATGTCAACAATTCTAAACTTGATATTATTGGTTGCCAGGGGTCGATTTGAATCAATCCAAAACATCGCAAGCAGGAACTCCGAAAGGATTGCAAATGCTGCTGAATTTTTCATCTCATAGGGATGTTTACAATTCTTGCATGCACACATTTCAGTCGGCCATAACAGAGGGGGACTAGTTGCTAAATGGTAAAACATTTTCCATTGCTGTATCTAAATAAGGGAACACACATTGTAAACTAATCCTGTATGCTCGCTTAAAAGTAAGACCCTGTGAAGACATTTCGTTAAAGGACTAAAACATAGTTGGACTACTAGAAGTGCATTTGTATGAAGTTTTTATGATGGTGGTGAAAGTAGTAGTAGTTCCATATAATAAAAAAATAATATGCCAGCTGTAATCACCTGTTTTATGTGAGCAAGTAAAATTACAAGCATTTAGTACAGAAAAATATTGGTTACAACACTTCTAACAAACGTTGCAGAAAAATCCAGAGAGCGGCAAGAGAGGAATGTACACTTGCTAAGGACATCGCTGAAGCAGACAGACTGGTCTCATTACTCGTGCTCTGTTTACCACCAAACCAGATTAATCAATGTAGGCCTGCCTTTGAGGGTTTTCCATAATCTTTGCAAAGTGGCCTAGATACTAGTTAAGTGAAAATTAGTTGCACTGCCCCAGTTCAAAGTGCTGCTTCTAACCTCCAAAACTCTCAACCGATTAGCACTAGGTTATCCTAAGGACCAACTTCAACATACAATTTGTATAGCACCTATCTTCCTGAGTGCATACCAGTAAGATCAGAAATCATAGCTTCTGCATATGTCTCCATCACAAGCACCAAATACTTTAGTTCCACATACAATGTGATTTCTCTTACTACAGCTGCAATAGTATTATTAAACATTTCTGCTTCCTTGTTAACAACGGTTAGAAGTTATCTATCTAAGGGCGCTTCCAGACAGTACAAAAATGCGGGGTTTAAATCAAGGCCAAAAAAACTCAGGACCTGAGAACATGTCCCCACACAGACCTGTGGGCCGTGAGATTTATTCCCCTACCATCCTCACAGGCTTCCTCTGTATCAGAACAGGCTTCCTCTGTATCGGTGGATGGAGGGACAAAGGGGGAAAGTGGAAGGACATCCGGCAGAAGGTGGGACAAAGGGGGAAAGTGGAAGGAGCAAGAAGAAACTGGGACATTTTAAAGCAGATGAAAAGTAGTACAACAGAGGACTTACTGAGACTGTTCCTGCCAAATAGGGATAGTTGGAGGTTACCACAGGATGATTTCAGATAACTTTCTGTTTTATAGTATATCTTAACTTTAGATGCAGTATATGTTTAACATTCACAATTATGCTAGTGCAAGTAACCAGAGTTTTGAAAAATAAACAGGGGGCGGGGGGAGTGAAGGATCAGCAAGGGCCTTGGGTCAAGAAAAGAATTAATTTCATTAAGCTGCAAGAGTTCCTTACTTTTGGCTTCTGGCAAAGATTTTTTGATTTTACCTCAATCTGTTGAAAATTAGTGTGTTGAAAACCCCTCTTCCCTTGTAATCTGTCCTCCGAAAGCAGGATATTTGCCTGAATAGATTCAATTGAGGGAATGCTTTCTACAAAGTGTTTTAGGAGTGGGTTTTTTGTTGCTTTTGTATCTGTACACTCTTAGATGTTCAGCTGATTTGCACCTGGTTGGAAATTATGGGCCACTTCACCCCATACAATTATAGAGCTGTGATTCCACTTTAATTACCATAATTTCATCCTGCAGAATATTGGGATTCGGAGTTTAAGGCATTTAAAATTTTCAGCAATTGAGCTCTTCTAGTACTTCACCCAAGTATAGATTCCAGGATTGTAAAGGATGTAACTGTTAATCACAGTGCGACAACAGTGTCGTGTGAAAAAGCTGAGTGTTAATTCATGGCGTTAAAGTAATTAATAATCTAATTACATCCTTTTCATGTCTTCCTTTGTTCATTTTTATCATATGAAAAGAAGGTATTTTAGAGCAGGATGTTGGCTATAAATGGTTAGAGTTTGCAATAGCATATACATGATTATTCAGAAAGCATATATTTTCCTTTTCTTATTTTATCATAAGTGTTTCATATGCATGGAAAACAAACTTCTGAGAATAGTGTACGAGAAAATTATCTCTGCTTCTGACTCATGGGCACATTTTCTCCTCCTAAACTCATGCAGCAATTCAGGAGGAATAAAACCAAGTGGCACTTGTGTCTGCAAATAATAATACAGCATAAGAAAATAATAACAGATATGACTCTTGATGGATAAATCTCTTCAACATTACTATTCACTGATGTTCTACATTGGGAACTTAATTATGTTTAACTCAGGGCTTGTCTACACAGACTATAAAAATCATACCTACCTTGTAGGCACTGTCATCCTGACATACAACATCCATTATATTTCATTTGTAATGTTTGTCTTTGAACTTTAAGCCTTTTTTTAAAAAAGCCTTGCCTTTTACTGCAAGGTTTTTCAAAAATTCCAAACTTTTAGGTTCTCCTGGCAGCATCATTTCACTGTAACATTAGGGATGGAGTTGTTGGTTGGCTAGAATTCCCATCAGTAATTGGCTCTTTCTGATACACACACACACACATAATATAGGTGAGTGTATGTGGACACCTATATATCAGTGTATTAGTAATCGCGCAGCTCCACAAACAAGAAAATACATTAATGACAAAAAGTGTCCACAACTATGCATTCAAAAGTCATAGAAAGGACTGGAAATGCAGACTGCCCCCTAACAGCAAGGTTTGCTAGGGGAAAGTGTTTGCTAGGGGAAAATGTGCAACCAATTATGGCAATCTCAATATGATATGTGTGGCATTAATGGAGTCACTGACAGGCCAATGAAGATTGGGGAAATGCAATGCCAAACAGAATTGTTCTCATTAGTGCATACAATCCTAGGTAATATCTCCTGACCAGACCCACCTGAACAACCAAGAGGTGCATTGGGAGGAGGAGGTCAGTTCAGCTGCTGATTTGAACACAAGGGAGATGGATATTTTTGGAGCCCTACTACCAATGAGAGATGCTGTGATGAAGAATTGTGCCAGGGGTCCTGCTTCTGATTGTCTCAGTTTCATTTCTGGTTGGAGAAGGACTAGAAATATTATACTTCCTGCTGATCAACAACTTAATAGCGTAATAGACCTCTTTCACCCAGTGTGGCTGCTGGCTGCTAAGATGGGCTTAGGGAACATTAAAAATTGTGGCAATATCATAATCATGTCTCTACAGTTCATAATCGCAATACAGAATACCAGCCAATAATAATAACAACATACAACAACCACTACTACTGTTGTCACTTGAATGTGATGGCAAAATACAACTATCAAATTTACATTCTTAAAAATATTTGAGTTGTATTCGTGTGATTTGGAATTTTATATTTATTAAGATAAAACCAAATCTTCAGACACTGTTATACACCAGATCAACTTCAAAATCAAATGCAATAAGCTGTAGAAATGGGTTGGTTGTATGGTAGTAATGTAACAAAGGGGAGTTCTGGGGAAAAGCAGCCAGGCACTTCTCAGGATGTTTTAAGAACAGCAACTGGGGGACTGGTAGGTGGGAATTACATGCATTTCTACAAGAAGGGAAGGCGGGTGATTTAAGGAGACTAGAAGTAGAGCAACATGAGGAGAGAAGAGATTTTAGAACTAGGGAAAAAACCCCTCAATCTAAAAATGTTTCTTTATATGAATGTTACTTGCTGGGAGATGAGAAGGCCAAGTGCACCATCTTTTAAAATCTATCAAAACTAAAATTACAGTTGTTTAGCAAAAGAATGAAAAAAAATCCTGGATGGCCAAAAAAGTGTTCCCTTATATGCATAAGCTTCAATTCAAGATTCAATCAGTTTTGCATACAGATGTGGACCTTTTATTACACAGACCCATATACCATGCCCTATTTACAATAAATTCCTAAAGCTGTTTGATAAAAGCATTCCTTGATGTAAGATGAGCAAGAAGGACTGATTATGATCGAGCTACATCCCTACCACACACACAAACATATACACACCAGTTGGATACACAATGATGACACCAGGGTTGGGATCCATGGAGATCATCCAGAAGTCTCAGTGCTTCTGCAATAATTATGCCCATCTTAGGGGGAGGGGAGGATTGCTAGATGCTTCTCCAAACGTGCCCACTGATGTCATCTGGATGAAGTTGGTTTGGGGCTTAAAGTAGGTAAGAATGGCAGGACTCTGGGAGGTAATGGAGAATGCATGGAGAGGACAGGAATATCTAAAAATGCACATTCATATATATACGGGACATGTACCTGCAGTCCTTCTCCTGGATTAGGTCCCAAAGTGGCTCACAAAAGGTGCTGACATTCTAAATCTCAATTCTGATATTTTTGGTGTAAATATTTCCATCTTTTTCAACTCTACTTTTTTTCTAATCAGAAGAACACAGAATGCATTGAGGATATATTCCATATTTTTTTTAATTGTTGCAATTGGAATATGCATTAATTGCCTATTGATAATAGGGTAATTTGGAGGTCTCTCATTCATGGGGTTACCATAAGTTAATCAACTTGATGGCTGTTAAAAACACTAAAGGATGGTTCTGGCAAATGATCTTTTGCTTAAACCACAGGATTGCTCATGGATATATGTAGATCAAGAAGCAGAAATCAAACCAAGTAAGGCCCTACTTTTGAATCTAGTAGAGCGGAAGTAAACTCTGTTATAAAACAACTGAAGGAACTTAAGTGTCAGATGTCTCTAGACTACTGAAAAATTCATTTCACAGGCTTGATTTAGTAACACAGCTTCCTCCGTGGTGCCTCCTTCCATGCTGTTACCTACATGTATTATATATACAGGGCAACTTCTTCCTCAAAACCTGAAATATTTATTGTGAAGCATATGTCTAAAAATGAAAGAAATGTATAATCCACAGCTAGGAAACTGTAACCTATAGCCAGCTGTTAGTTTCAACTATAGTAGATGTAATGTATCAATTGCAGACCACTAAGTCAACGTTTACAAATCTTACTGATTTCATAGGATAGTGGCCCACTCTAGCCATTGGATAGTTAAATTGTGTGAGCATATCAACAATAATAGATATTTCTGACTATAATGCAACCTGAGCTATTATGGAAGCAGTACAAAACAATCTGGGATATTGAATTAGAGCCACAGGGCAGATTTATGTAACTTTGCCCAGAGGAATTAGCTACTAGATATGTTACTGGTATTCTGCTTCAGAGAGAGGGGAGATTATTGAAATTATATCTTGAATGACAGAGCATATAATTGAAACTGAATTTTAAAAATTGCTTCAGATGACTCTCTTTAACTGCATGGTACAGACAAGCATAATGTACCGGGTCAACAATGGACAACAAAAAACATAGTAGTTATTATTTATTTAAGGAGCTGTTTATTGTCTTCCAAGCCACAAATCATCCAGAGGGCATGCCCAGCAAATAAAAATACATAGGGCAGTCCAGGCATGGACAAACTTGGGCCCTCCAATTGTGGGACTTCAACTCCCACAATTCCTAACAGCCAGAGTTTGCCCATGCCTGCGTTAGCTATTACATGTAGGCCAACCCAAATCCCTTTCCTAGTGTTGACATTGATAGAAATAATATCACCTACTTCTTCGATAGCATTATTAAGTAGAATTGTATTATCAAAATATACACCTGAGAAAGACTACCAAACTGCTTTGATAATTTGGGAGAAACCAAGCACGCATTGTGGAGCAGACCTGGATTAATAATATGAAGAATCATAAACATATCATCACTTCCCCTAACAATGAAATTCAATTGTGAGTACCAAGAGGATTGCAGATGAAAGGAAGCAAATTACAAACAAGAGGCATCAGATCCTGAGGTTTACAGAATTGTAAATCTCTTTTAAAAAAAACTTTAAGAGAATACCCTGCTTCAAAATGCAATCCAAAACAGTTGCTAGGAAAGAAACTAAGAGAAAACTGATTTAGTTGCTGAAAGCTTAGGTTATCCTGGATATGAGAAAGGCTGGTTCAATTCCCAGAATCCCTAATTTCTGGCAGTGGAGGTTCAAAACACATGAAGAATCAATAGATAAAAACCATATTGCTAAGAAGTGAAGATGCAGGCAATATTTGTTGTGGAAGCCATGCAGGCCTAGGAAAGAATTCTGCTCAAAACCCAGAAAAGCCATTGCTAGTTATACAAGAGGACACTGGGCTAGATGGATCAAGGGTCTTACTCAAAGCTAGGCAGTTTTCTATTCTCATTATTTCAGGTATAATAATAAAAACCGTTCCAAAGAAAACAGCAAATCTAGTGAGACATTTGTGAAAATCAATAGCTCTCTCAAAAATCACCTTTAAAAAATCTGGCCCTGAAAAGAGTGTTTACTTTACTGCATCTCTCCCTACCTAGTGGAAAGCTTCTGAGAATCATGACCAAGCACTCAAGAGCACACAAAGTACCTCTGAATAGTAATTAAGACTCTGCCTCAGTTTGATATGAGAAGGAAAGAAGTGCCAAGCCTTTCAATAATAGGGATGTCTCTCTTCTTTTGGAGGGAGCACAATCCATAAATATTGTTCCATCAATCAATGGCACCATGTGTTAACCTGGAAATAACAGCATGCAAGACTATGCCCGCAAAGCAAGGAAAAAGAGAGAAAAGATCAGAGTCTGACATAGTGTGTGGGCTGAATGGAATCACAAAATGAATGTACAAGTTAAGGTGACTAAGCCTGCTTTCCAGCTGTACAAAAGAGTATGTGAAGAGTCAATCATACCATCAAGTTTAGGGCAACCTACAAATGAAATGGGGAACAGTTGGACAGAATGACCCTTGTAGTGTCTTCCAGTGAGTTACACACTGGCCAACATATTATGGATTCTTCTTTTATACTTGAAAGACTCTATGATATTGTGGATGAAATCCAAACATTATTCAGGCAGGATTCTGCTCACACAATAAGACTCTACCCAGCAGCCTCAATCCCAACATCTGCTCCAGAGGATATTGCCATTTTCCACAATACATTTTCTGGAACTGACTAGAAGGGAAGGGGATGCTTGAAATGTCTTGAACAACAGCAAGATGCCCAGAATAAATATCTCTATATAACTGGGCATTTCTGGTAGCCTTCAAAGAGATCAACCCATCTGCCATAACGGATCTCTACTACACTCAGCCCACATATTCCAGATCCTCTCCCATTTGTTTTCGTTGTTTTTTTCCGCCAATCCATCATTCTTTCTCTGTATATTAACTATCAAGTCACAATATTCACCAAGGTTTTATAGCAGACGCTCACAACCTCCCTGTTTAACCCCAAAATATGATATTCTGCCCACTTTTAAAAAAATATTTTTTTATTTTTTTTAAAAAAGGAAAAACAGTAATATACATTTACAAACATAGCATGCAATATAAAGAGTCAGTAACAAACACAGTAGACAATGCATTCCCTCCATGCCCACACCCATCCCTCCATCCCATCACTGTGGACTTCCATCCCTATTCACTATGATACCAATACCCCAGTGGTTCTCAACCTGTGGGTCCCCAGGTGTTTTGGCCTACAACTCCCAGAAATCCCAACCAGTTTACCAGCTGTTAGGATTACTGGGAACCTACTCATATACGTTTCTTAAATGGTTTCCCACTTACTGCAGACCTACTGATCAGCTGAGGCAGGTCAGTAGCTGTGATCTCTGCTTATCTAGTGGCAAAGGATAAACAACTATCTTAGCATCGAATATTTATTTATTTATTTATTTATTTGGGTTGCTTCTACCCTGCCCTTCTCAACCCCCTACGGGGGACTCAGGGTGGCTTACAAAAGGCACAATTCGATGCCTAACAATTACAACATACAATGCAATATATAATACACAAATTTACCACATAATATCACAGTTATAACTAATTAAAACAGTCAGACAGTATACTAGCAGCCATAAAAACATCTTGTGGTCAGTGTTCACCAAATCCAAGTCCGTAAACCATTTAGCATTGCCATTGTCCTTTCCTACTCTGGTCATTATTGGTTGTCTTTGTCCATCTGCCAGCTTACCCGTAGGCCTGGTCCCACATCCAGCTTCTTCCTGAAGGAGAGGAGGGATGTTGATGTCCTAATTTCCCTGGGGAGTGCATTCCACAGGCGAGGGGCCACCACCAAGAAGGCCCTGCCCCTCGTCCCCACCAGTCTCGCTTGTGATAAAGGTGGGGCCGAGAGCAGGGCCCCCTCAGCAGATCTTAAACTCCGAGGTGGGACGTAGAAGGAGATACATTCGGACAGGTACACTGGGCCAGAACCGTAAAGGGTTTTGTAGGTCAAAACCAGCACTTTGAATTGTGCTCGGAACTGGATCGGCAGCCAGTGGAGCTGACATAGCAGGGGGGTGGTATGCTCCCTGTATGATGCTCCGGTGAGTAATCTAGCCGCCGCCCGTTGGACTAATTGAAGTTTCCGAACAGTCTTCAAAGGCAACCCCACGTAGAGCGTGTTGCAGTAATCTATTCGGGATGTAATAAGAGCGTGGACCACCGTGGCCAGTATGGGGGCAAGTGGGAATAATGTGAGATAGGTGCATGCAAGGGGACCCTTAGTGTATTTGAGGCATTGATCCTCCCCCCCCCCCAAATCAAACAAACAATAGATGCATCTGTTAAAACTAAAAAGTTGTGTACTCCTGCTAAATAAGATGAATGCTAAAATTCCCATAAGATTTAACCATGCTTGACCTTTCCTTTGAGGAAACACCAAAAATCCATTAGCGAATGGATTCCATCCCAAGGATTGCATAAAGTGATTGTTCACAACTAGGCAAAACATACTCATATCCCACATGGCTGGTAAAAAGCTATTGTTTGGACTTGAACAAAACTCTCTCCTCAACACATCAGGTATTTCTAGGTCTCCCAACACAAACCTATGGTCAATTTCTGTTGAAAGTAAGCAACAGAATTTCATTGGAGGACATAACATTCCAAGATAGATGTTCTCTCCAGCATGACCAGAGAAAACCAACTATATTCATATTGGAGGACCTTATAAATCCCTAGAGGGAATATTTTAATTACATCTGTGAATAATAAAATCTACAAACGCCTAAACCACAAATGTGGAGGGAAGACTGTGGAGAATATTTAAGTATCTTGTCGGAAATCATTAATTGTGGTTTGTTACTTCCCTACTTATTTGAATTCAGTGGTTGCGTTGCAGCTGTAAAAATCTATAGAGCATTTTGCAGCCACCTGGAAGCCATCTTCAGCTCTTATTTATGACAGCTCATCAAATACATCATGAAGTTCTCCTCCAAAAAGGGTGATGTTGTCTATCTAGTGTTAACCATAGCATTTAGGGTCTGAAAACATGACTTGTGATCTTGCCAAAATATTTACACTTAAGATCAGACCTTAGCTTGTTCCTTTTAAGAATATATATAATGACATCTTGTTAAGAAACTGTTAAGATTACGTTTCCTACCAGATATGACGGTGGGATGGGAGAACTACCCACAATTTCACCCATCCACATGCAACAAAGTATGTATTCTCCAGCTCCCTCTTTTCATTACTCAAATGCAGGGGAAACTCTGTGGTAACTCCCGATAGAATACAAGAGTTATAACACAATTAAACTGGAATATGGGACTGAAAAGGGAATAGAAAATATGTAAATTTGGGCTACTTGGGGTATGAAACTGAAGTAGGAATGTGAAATAAGTGTGTTGCTCTATTACAGGGATATGCAATTTTTATGAAAGTGACATCTGGCTGCATTCCCACCTCTAAACACTTTTAAAACAGGATTTGACACCAGATTTCTGTACTTCAGCTCTATAATAAATATTAATCATAATACCACTAGCTTCAGTCTAGGCTCAGAACAATAAATACTGAAGTGGTGGTTTGTTGTTATACTATTTGCCATCAAGCTCATTTTGACTTACGGCAGTCCTATGAATGAGAGTCTCCCATAAGACCTGCTGCTCAATTGCTCTGTTGTGGCTTCCTTTACTGAATCAATCCATCTACAATGTGGTTTTCTGCTTTTCCTACTGCCTTCCACTTTATCAAGCTTATTATCTTTTCCCAGAAATGAGACAGCATGACCATTAGTTGTTATATTTTATTGATTGTATTTATCATTAAAGCTTCAGATATTACATAATCTCCAAAAACTGTTAGAGTGCTCCTTTATTTTTCCTTTCTTTTCTTGGAAAATGAGAAATTCAAACTCTCCTTGAAGTACACACACATTTCTTCCTTGCAGAACTAGTTGGACCTTTCTTCCTTTCTTCCTTTTCCGCCTCTCCTCTTCTACATGTAAGCATGCTGCCTTCGGAAAAGCTGTTAATGCCACAAAGCCTATGGCTTTTAAGCCTATTCCGACACCTCACCTTAAAAGAGTCATTCAAGGTCACAGCTATTTATGGCTTAGCTTCTTTCTCCGTTTAAGAAAATAAACCTTTAAAAATGTAATAAAACAGAATGGATGAAACTGATCAATAAAAACAATGATTTCTTTCCAATAATAATGGAAAGAAAATATTTCTACATTTGTCAGCATTTGAGATCACTGTAAAATTGCCAAAGCATACTTTCAGCTGCAGCTGGATCAGACTGGAGCAGAGAGATATTTTTAAGCTGCTTTGCAAGCAATGTGAGTCCTGAACCTTGAACCACTTCAAAATCAAACAGAATGCGAAAGGACATGTCCTTTTGACCTTAGAATGGGGAATATTTGGCTTTTCTGGATGCTGTGGGATTGAAACTCCTATGATCTCTCATCATTGGCTAGTCAAACGACTACTAACAGGAACTCCAGTCCAAATACATCTGAAGGGCCACACATTCCCCATTCTTGGAACCTAAAGCAGTGGTTCTCAGCCTGTGGGTTCCTAGATGTTTTGGTCTTCAACTCCCAGAAATCCTAATAGCTGGTAAACTGGATGGGATTTCTGGGAGTTGTAGGCCAAAGTACATGGGGACCCACAGGCTGAGAACCACTGACCTAGGGGTAATGCAGTCCAAGGAGTGTAGTTACCATATTCACTCAAATCCAATGCTCACCTTTTTTTGGCTTAATTACCTCACCTAAATATGGGTGCACTGCATATTAGATTCACGTAATAGGGTAATCTCAGCGCTGAACCAAAGCAAAAAGAGAGGCTGCTTCAGGAACACCTGGAAGTCCTATTTGAGCGAAGTCATCTCAAATTTAATTGCCATGGCTCAATGCTATGCAATCCTGGGATTTGTAGTTTGATTTCATTACATTGCACCAGGACAGTTAAAGTGGATTCATTCTACAGCATACATGCAGCCCAAGGTTTTCTTTTCCATTGCTGGGAGCTTTGGTGCATTGAAACTTTTGTTTCTAAAGAAAGAGTTCTAATTGTAATTGTAATGCACACCAGTTTTGGCTAAATTACAAAGAATGCACTTTTTGCCACTGTACATTACATTTGCCAGCAAATACTTTTTTTTTGTTTCAATGTTTGAAATTTTAGGTGGGCATTAGATTCGATGGCACACTGGACTCGGGTAAATACAACATTTTTTATTTCAGTTACCTGAGAATACCAAGACTAGGCTCTAAAAGGAGCATAACACACCCATTTCACTAGCATCACCGTATTTTCAAGTTTTATACCACAGTTTTATAAATCTAAGGGTCCTCCTGCATAAAAGTGAAATAAAAAATAACAACACCATGAGTTGCTTTTCAAACATTGTAATGAGTAACAACAATAAAGAACCATTAATGGAGATGAATTATTAAAAAAAATATTTTCCCAAGCGATGCTTCATTCTGCCTTAAAAGATTTATTGATTTATCTATTCATATCCCAGCTTTCTCCTAATGCAGGACACAAGGAAGATTACAAGATGATATAAGTATCCGTTCTGTTCTCAGAGAAATCGGTGAATATTTTTACAGTCACTTTCAGAAGAGCAAGATTTGTACCCTGTTCCTTAATGTTGGGTTTGTACTGGTATCTATGAAATATTTCCATCCAACACCATGCAAAGTGCCCAAATAATGGAACAACCCACTCTTTTCAATGATAGCTGCACAAAAGCATTGTTTATAGGGTTGCAAACTGTCAAGAAAGCTACAAGCACAACTGAAAGCTTTAGTTCATGCCCAGACCTCTCCATAGAGATGCATTCCTTCCTATGGCAATCCTACACCTACAGTGAGACTCCCATTTCCTCACTTGAAAGGATACAAACATAGAAGTTTCTTAGTATCTGCTGATGGGAAAGGAGATAATAAAGGTGTATCTATTCTGTAAAATTAATGCAATTTGATACTGTTTTAACTGCTATGGCTTAATCCTATAGAATCATGGGAATTGTGGTTTTTTGAGGTCTTTAGACTTTCTGCCAATGAGTGTTGGTGCCTCCACAAACTAAAAACTCCTTGATTTCATAGTATTGAGCCATGGCAGTTGAAGTGATGTCAAACTGCATTAATTCTATACTGCAGATGCGCCCTAAGATGCCATTCTTTGAGAAAACTCAGAGAAATGTTTACATTTCTTCAGAATTATATATAATAAGGTGCATGTAGACTATAGAATTATTGCAGTTTGACATCACTTCAACTGCCATGGCTCAATGCTATAGGATCCAGAGAGTTATCACTTGGTCATCAGCGTTCTTTGGCAGAGAAGGCTATCAATGCGATGGTAGTTAAAGTGGGATGAAACTGCATTAATTCTACAGTTGAGACACCACCCCTAGTTTCAGGGACCTTTCCTCCAGGAAAAATAATGGCTAAAGTAGTGCTCAGCCTATCTCTTACTCTCCTGCATGTAAGAGTTAAAGGCCTTCTGATAATAGGGAGCCTGGAAGATGTTTGTGAAAAGTCATTTCTGACACCTAGCCTGAAAATATCTGTAAATATCTGGTCAGAGATGGTAGTAAATTGAAAGTTATTAGGGGAGATAAGCAACCTAAGGTGACCTGGCAACATCTATGTTAGATGGAAGTACTGGATTCAGAGTCTTCATTCTGCATATCTTTTACTAAAGTTGGATCTTTGATTTACCAGCATCAAGCATTCTTGTTTCTCCTGGAGTTACTGAGTTTTCTCCTGAGACTTACACTTCTCCTTCAGAACACTTTCCTAGAAATGTCTATTTTTAACAGCACTTAATCACAGGCTTTCTATAAGGATAGGCCTGTCAGAATTTCAGACTTATGATAGGTGTTTACACCAGCCGCTCCATTCCTAAACTCTGCATTATATAACATAGTGCTGGCAGAGCGGTTCATGCTTCCAACTTCGGCACCCTGGAGTTGTATGAAACAGAAATCTGGTCTCTGATGGAATTATTCAGCGGAAATTATGTACTTTTCAGGCTGTTTGCAGGAAAGCAGCTTTGGAGATGAGAAGCAGTTTAGAATTTGGCACTTTTCCCAAGCCATACCTAGAAGTCCACTATCCCGGGCATTCGGGACAGATTCCAACACCTGGCACATAGGAGCAAAGTTTCCCTGGCTTTCTCAACAGATAGTTAGGCAGAAAGTTTTCAAACAGATAACCTTGTTAGTCTGTTTTAGCATAAAAAAGACAGCAGTGAATCCAGCAGCACCTTTGAGACCAATGAAGAAATTCAGTACTAATTCCACTGCTGTTTCTTGGCAGCAATATTGCTGCTGTTGGGTGCCTTCAAGTCATTTCAGGCTTATGCTCACCCTAAGGCAGGAGTCCTCAAACTGTTTAGGCAACTGGCTGGTTCACGGTCCCTCAAACTTTTGGGGTGCAAAACCATAGTTTGAAAAAAATGAACGAATTTCTATGTACACTGCACATATTTTATTTGTAGTACAAAAAAAATGAAAGAACAAGACAATATTTAAAAAGTATTTTAATGGGAAGTGTGGGCCTGCTTTTGGCTGATGAGAGAGCCAAGTTAATTAGGATTGTTGTTGTTGTGTGCCTTCAAGTTGTGTGTTTTATATAATTTATGCTTAACGTTTTTATACAAGATACAATGTAATTGGTAGGTTATGTTATCATTTAATCTTTGTTGAATTTTGTCGTAGTAAAGGCTGTTGTTTCCTTTTGAGATTTGATTAGTCTGTTCTTGTATTTTTAAAATTTATGAATGTGTTTGGCATTGAATGATTGCCTTTTTTGTTGGACTCCGCCCTGAGTCCCCTCGGCGAGAGAGGGCATAATATAAATAAAGTTTATGATGATTATGATGATGATGATGATTAGGGTGATCCTTGGTGGCACAATGGGTTAAATACTTGTGCTGGCAGGACTGCTGACTGAAAGGGCAGCAGTTCAAATTCGGGGAATGGGGTGAGCTCCTGTCTGACAGCTCCAGCTTCTCATGCAGGGACACGAGAGAAGCCTCTCATAGGATGGTAAAACATTCAGGCATGCCCTGGGCAATGTTCTTGCAGATGGCCAATTCTCTCATACCAGAGGCAACCTGCAGTTTCTCAAGTCGCTCCTGACACACACACAAAAAAGGGTGACCCTAAGTCTAAACTTTAGAGAAGGGGTTGAGTAAATGACCTTAGAGGGCCGCATTTGGTCTGCAGGCCTTAGTTTAAGGACCCCTACCCTAAGGGGTTTCCAGGGCTGAGTGTCGATGATTCACACAACATCACCCAGTTTTTTCCATGGTTGAATCAAATCTGGTCTCCTTTTTAATCAAGTACTCAAACCATTATACTGTGCCGGTTCCCTGGCAGCAATTATTTATTATTATCATAATTACGTTTCTTTATACCCCATATGGAGACTCAACACAGCAACATTACAGGTCCTAATAAGATCACCCACATTACTAGTTATGTTCAACCTCTGACGTGATATATGCCATCCTATGGCAACAATGTCCTTTTGCCTTCCATACTGTAACAGCAGAAATTGACAAATGTAACACAGTCACCTCTTCACACTTGGAAGTTCCACCTTTGTGGATTATTCATGGATTTGCCTAATAACATCTCTCTAGGAATTTCTCAGTCCTCCAGTGTAAATGTTATGATCAGCTTCTACCAGAAGCTGACCTCAGAGGTGTGCTAGAAGACCTACTGATGCCTAGAGAAAATACTTCTCTGGCCATTTGTAGGTCCTCCAGCATAGCTCTATGCTTAATGTCCAGTACAGTTGACCATGCAGTTGCACCAGAGGGCTGGGAGATTTCTACAGAGATGCTTACTTTGGTAAACCCCCCCCCCCCCCTTTTATGGAGGTCTTATGCTCCTAAACCCAACATATGTGCAGGGATAACTGTGTTATGGAATGGGAATATCAAACAAATCAAACTCCCAGTTGAAAAAAGGTTCAATCTTTCTGGACATTTTCAACCTTTGAACATCACTTCCGTAACAACAAAGACAACAAAAACACATTAAAGGAAGATTAAAAAAAACATAAACTGCTAGAATTAGTATATTCACAAATGCTAATCCAGTTCCAGTAATGTGAACACACACAATGGATGCCAAATTTTTCTTCTTTTCAGATAGTCTCAAAGGTGCTGTTGGATTCTTTTATTAGCACATGCACTACACTAAGCACACACAAGAAAATTATGCTTACGAAATGGATTAGACCCCAAAGAGAATGCGTCATCACTCATACATTATTGTTTTTAAAACAACTGTTACAAGTAATGACGTCACTTTTCCAATTGGGAAAAATGTAAAAAAAAGTAAGAAAAGGATTTCACAGTGGGCACAGTTACAGATAGATATAAAGGCTCCCTGGCTATACTGCAGCAGGATTTCATACAATTGTGTATAATGTAGGTATGTTCCCATGACCAGCTTTGCTCACAAGTTTTATCACCTGCCAACTATCCTAAATTCCTTTTTCTAAAGTCCAATGCAAATTGCTATATCTTATTTTTGGAAAAGAAGCCTTCTTCAAACTAAAGTTTCAATTGTTTATTTCTTCTTTGGGAGTTTACTCCCCATTTAGGACCTGAACTTAATTTCAAATAAAACTATATAAATATTTGTGTCTGTTGAATCCTGGTGTCCATCTAAGCTGTAATCTTTTACTAGTTATTTAATTCACATGAAACCTTGGGGAGAAAATGTTGCTTATTGATTAAAGGAAGCTCACATATCATTTTTCAGTGCTGCGTTTTTTCAACACACCAATACAATTAAAGATTGCATGCAGAAGAGAGAAAGAGAAACATGCGGATTTGGGCAGTATAGACTCCACCAAGGAGAGAAAATGTCAGGCTGAAATCCTATGTACTTTATCTGTGAGTAAATCCGCATAGAAATAATGTGGAAAGCACTGGGTTGCATGAGTTTTATGGTACATGAGCATATCTACTCAAAAGTAAGTGCTTCTCAACCTTCCTAATGCAGGGACCCCTTAATACAGTTCTTCATGTTGTGGTGACCCTGAACCATAACATCATTTTCATTGCTATTTCTAAACTGTAATTTTGCTACAGTTATGAATTGCAATGTAAATACCTGATATGCAGGATGTATTTTTATTGACTGGACCAAATTTGGCACAAATACTCAATATGCCCAAATTTAAGTACTGGCAAGGTTGGAGTGGATTGATTTTGTCATTTGTGAGTTGTAGTTGCTGGGATTTATAGTTAACCTACAATCAAAGAGCATTCTGAACTTGGCATTGACCTTGAATTTCGGAGTTGTAGTTCACCTACATCCAGAGATCACTGTGAACTCAAACAATGATGGATCTGGACCAAACTTGGCACAAATCCTCAATATGCCCAAATGTGAACACTGGTAGAATTTGGGAAGAATAGACCTTAACATTTGGGGGTTGTAGTTACTGGGATTTATAGTTCACCTACAATCAAAGAGCATTCTGAACTTGGCATTGACTTTGAGTTTCAAAGTTGTAGTTCACCTACATCCAGAGATCACTGTGAACTCAAACAATAATGGATTTGGACCAAACTTGGCACAAATCCTCAATACGCCCAAATGTGAACACTGATAAGAGTTTGGAGGACATTTGGGGGTTGTAGTTGCTGTAATTTATAGTTCACCCACAATCAAAGAACATTCTGAACCCCAGAAATTATAGAATTGGGTCAAACTTCCCACACAGAACCCTCATGACCAACAGAAAAACACTGTGTTTTCTGATGGTCTTTGGCAACCAACCGCCCCCCCCCCCCCCGACACTCCCTTCAGGGGTCCCAACTCCCAGGTTAAGAAACACTGCGAGAGAGTTCAATGGAACTTCCTGGCAATATATTCATACCTATGGACTGGAGGTAAATCATAATGACTTTGATGGGATTTCAAAAAGGCAAAGTAAAAAGTTGCTCAACAATAATATCTTTAAAGTATGAAGAAAAGTCATGCATATGTCTCAGTAAGCACACTGTGCTAGAAAAGACAAGACTTCCTGTTATGGGACATGGTGAAACAAGGCTTGCCATCTGCAGTTTTCAGAAGTAATTTTATCAAAAAAGGCAATACACCTCTTAGGGATGACTTTAAAAACAAAGTTAAGGCACACATTAATCTTTATCAAAAAAAGGGACCATCCGCTTCACTGTATAGAGTGATGAAAAGCAAGTGCTTAGCGTGTTCCAGGAGAAGCTAAAAGCAGCAGTGACCTCCTCTCCTCTCCTCTCTCCTTTGCGGCATTGCTTCTTGCCTGGATTTGAAAACCTGGATGGGGAAATGGTGATACAGGCTCTTTGGAATTTAATTGCCAAGTGGGGATTCAGATTCTGGATCTCCAGAAACATAATCCAACGCTCAAACTACTATGCTAATTTCTTGGAAAGATTCCCACAAAACAACATTGTCTATCAAATGAGAACAGCATAACTGATCACTAACACATCGGCAATGAAGGGAGGAGTCCCTGGTGGTGCAATGGGTTAAACCCTTGTGCTGGCAGGACTGCTGACCAACAGGTCTCTTTCACACCAGAAGCAACTTGCAGTTTCTCAAGTTGCTCTTGACACAGAAAAAAAAAGCAACGAAGGGCAGGCCATTTTGTTAAAAACTTGCCACTGCACCACCCACATTGTGCCTCTTTGTCAGGGCACGTAATTGGAAAACAACAGTGAGCTTAAAATCCTTTGGCAACTGCCAAACTGCAGACATGCCAACTTTGCCAGCTCACATCAGCTCCTAGGAAGATACATCAGACTTCTAATACTGTATAAAGCTACTCTAAATTCCTGTCTTTTGAAATTGAACCATTGACTTTCCTGTTTGCTTCTGTTCTGCTCACTTAATCATATGTTGTGAAATACATTTCCCGTCTCCATTTTCCTCTGTTTCTATAAACGCCTTTAAGGCTATTTTGGCAAAAATGTGTTTGACAGATGCAATGAAATCTTCTGAAAACCAATATTTTTATTGCTAATGCAATGATACTAGAGCAGTGGTTCTCAACCTGTGGGTCCCCAGATGTTTTGGCCTTCAATTCCCAGAAATCCTAACAGCTGGTAAACTATTTGGGATTTCTGGGAGTTGTAGGCCAAAACACCTGGGGAACCACAGGCTGAGAACCACTGTGCTAGGGCATCATGAATAACAATAGATTACCAAACTACTATGCCCAAAGTTGACTAGTTTAAGTTGAATCGCACAGATTTGGGGTTGGGGAGAGAGGAGCCATGTAGCTATCCAAATGTTGATGGACCATAACTCCCTGCACTCCTCACCATGGATGATGCTGAATTGGGATGCTAGTATTTGTGGTCCAACAAACTCTGAGGGGCCACACAATTTCCATTCCTCTTCTAGATGCTTTTCTGGAAACAACTCTGAATTTAAAAAACCAGCAGCCATTGGTTGAGGATGAAGAAGATTGTTTTCTGCTCCTTTAGAGAATAGAGAAATTGTTTCAAAATGCAGAACAAGCAATTCCACATTTGAAAGAATCTCCTGATTAAAAACATATTTGGAAGTGGTATATGCTGCCTTGTAGTGTGGTGATGTCTCTTTCTTTGGAAGTTTTTAAACAGGTTGGATGGCCACCTGACAGGAATGCTTTGACTGTATATTTCTTCATAATAAAGGCTGGACGGCATGGTCCTTGTGGTCCTATCCAACCCTATAATTTTAATCAGCACAGCTAATGATGATGAATGAGGCATTCAAACACCATCTGGAATGCCACACAATTCCCACCCTGTATTAAAATATATCAGAAAAGCTTGGTCCTACTAAACAAAAAAGTAAATGGGACATATCCAGCGGATCACATAATGCTCAAGCATGTTCTCTCAGATATTGCCTTTCGTGAGCTAGCATCTTCATAATCAATTCCTCCTGTCCCCATAGTTTAGTGCATTCAGGCTGATGCCATGTTCTCTAGCCAATGAGTAGATTCAAGGTAGAAATGTTTAGATTCAAAAAGAGCCTTTAAATAAATAAATAAAATGAAGTAGAACTGTGTACATTTCACTGTTTAGGATTGGGGATTTGTTGCTAGGATAACCCTTTAGCCCTCCACTTCTTTATTTAGGCCTCTCAGAACTCCCTTGACCTGCTGTCAGATTACAACACAAAGTCTTAAAGATAAATACCAGGGACAACAGTTTCCTTGACTGACCACTTTCCAGCTTAGCAATATTAAAGCTCGTTTTGCATACCTGGAGGCAGCACGATAGAGTGAGAATTTTCTCATTAGTCTTGCGTAACAGAAATGCCTGGGGGTAAAAACCATTGCCCTGGGAAAATTATTTTAATTCTATGGTGCACTTAATGTATTCACACTCTTGTTCCATTAGTAAGTAAACTACCAGAAAAGAGGAAAATACTTTGCTTTGAAAATCAATACTCTTTGGCTTTGCATTAGAGTATTGCTTTGAGAGCTGCCTTTAACTCCTGTCCCTTCTTTGCAATAGGACAAAACCTACAGCCAATTATGGGTGCTATAACATGAGGCTTCTCATTGACCGAAGACCAAGAATACCGCCTCTGCAATGCTTCTAATCTCTATTGCTTTTGAGAAGCCAGTGTCCATGTGCACTAGGATTAGTCATTTAATGCATGCTACAGATGACACAAGACTCTGGTGAAGTGCTTTATGAAACCATCCTGTGCGCAATGCTTTTCCCCAGAGGCAACAAAAGTAGCCTGAGGTTGCAATCCTAGCAAACATTTACTTGGGAGCAAGTCCCACTGGATTTTAGAGTATCTGGAGAAGCCTATATGGAATTGCACCACAAACTGTTCTCATGTCAAGAAGAAAAACCAAGTTGGCACATTGCATGAAAGCAACACAACATGGACACAAAGGCCATTGTTGTCATGAATTCAATTCTCAGAGCATCCTTCCTTATGTAACCAATGCCATCATCCTTTTTCAATCAGAAGCATTAAAGCAAAAATTCAGAGGGGGAAAAAACAAAACAAATAAAACCCCAGCATGGAATATATAGTTGGACAAACATTCTGGAGACCTACAGAAAATTCTGAGAAGCCACAAATTATAACTTCCAGTCCCCTCATCATTTTGCAGGCTGTTTGCATAATTTAATTTTGTAATTCTTCAAAGCCCATAATTTCTCTTCCAGCACATTTAAAATAACTTTTTGAAGTTGGGAGGCATGGGAGTTAAAAATCAAACAAATAGTAGCACAGCTAAAAGGAAATCCCCAAATCCCCAATATCTAAGGTTCCTATAGGATTCCTTTGTCTTTTGCACAAATGAATCCTATAGGAACCTTAGATATTAATCAATTAATTTGTGTTTATGAATATTTATCTGGCATAAAGGAGAAGCTGAAATTTGTTAATTTGTTACTATTTAACTGATAGTTTCAAAGTATTATCTTGGAAACTATCTTGCTGAAATGCATGATGGGTCGTCGTAGAGAATACCATATATTTTTCCCTCCTCAATAATTCCTATTTCTTGAAATATGATCACTTCTATGAATTAGAATTTTCCATGCTACTTATTTTTAAAGAGCTATTACAGATGTAACACAGACATGGCAAAGGAATAGGATAATGGCCTATAGGAATGTGTGCTTTATCATGGAGGTCCCTCTTCTTTCTGGCAAAAATATCCCATTCCTTGTATGCTAGCCTTAACCACAGTTAATACGAAGTAGCAGAGTCTTAAAGTTAACCAGGTTTGGAGACAATGCTTATTATGGTCCCTCCCAGAGCCCCCAGTGGAGCAGTGAGTTAAACCCTTGCGCCGGCAGGACTGAAGACCAACAGGTCACAGGTTTGAATCCGGGGAGAGTGTGGATGAGCTCCCTCTGTCAGCTCCAGCTCCCCATGAGGGGACATGAGAGAAGCCTCCCACAAGGATGGTGAAACATAAAAAAAAATCCGGGCATCCCCTGGGTAACCAAAAGCAACTTGCAGTTTCTCAAGTCGCTCCTGACATGAAAAAGGTCCCTTCCACACAACTGAATAAAATCCCACAATATCTGCTTTAAACTGGGATATATATGCCAGTTTGATATTGTGGGATTTTCTGCACAACTGAATAAAATCCCAAAATATCTGCTTTAAACTGGGATATATATCCCAATTTGATATTGCGGGATTTTCTGCTTTGATATTCTGGGTTATATGGCTGTGTGGAAGGGCCCTATATATAAAGCTTACAAGGCACTGATTTCAACTATGGTGGAAGCTGACACAGGACCCTTCCACACAGCCCTATATCCCAGAATATCAAGGCAGAAAACCCCCCAATATCTGCTTTGAACTGGGTTATCTGAGTCCACACTGCTAGAAAATGTGGGATGCTATTCAAAGCAGAAAATGTGGAATTTTATTCAGTTGTGTGGGAGGGGGCTGAGTCCACACTCAGATAATGTGGGATTTTCTGCATTGATATTCTGCCATAAGTCTGTGTGGAAGGGCCCCTAGAGTCATAATACTATATTTCTTCAGTTCTAAGATACCAGCAACTGTAAGATGCAAAGTAATTTCATTACCATCCCCACAAACAAAAAATACCTGATGTGCACCCAAGTTTCTGAGATGCATTCAATTTTTTGAAATGTTTATAAGGTGGAAAGTGTGTCTTAGAATCAAAATAGATGAAATGCGGGACTTTGAACAGAAGTATCTCCTGTTTCTTAAATATAAAGGAGATATTATAACCACAATGGAACAGAGTGAGGAACTTCTTCCTTATTGCCACTATAATTCTTGCAAGTAATTTCCGATCTGCGTGAGATTAACACGAGTGGCTACTCTGAACATCAAGGAAGAAATACCAAAGCAAATATTGAGCAAATTTATCATGTTATATTGATTTACTATTTGTACTCCTACATCTTTCTAATAAATCATAAGTGAACTGAAGGAGTGTTGGGGAAACAGGGAAGATATATACAATATGAGTGCAATAATTTATTAATTGCTGAAACCTATGCGTTTGCAGCAATTCTCTAGGAAGCACCTCTAAGTCTTCCTTAATCATTGCTGCATGACTAATGCCAATGTATTGGTTAGTTCACACAAGCTCTTAAGTTGCCACTGTAATTTGTACCATCACATCAGCTAAAAAAACCTGCCACCCAGTGTTGTACAAATTGCAGAAATTAAAATATAGTGACCGGTTCATAAATCCGACATCAGCTTTGAGCGTGAATGCCGGGCACACTTTGAAGAGACTCTGTCTTGCCCTCTGAAGCTCATAGCCTTTTTGCATGTCAGGAAACTCTCTTCCTGCTACTCTATCGGTGCATCTACACTGTAGAATTAATGCAGTTTGACACCACTATAACAGCCAATACTCAAAACTATGGAATTCTGTGAGTTGTAGTTTAGAGAAGCACCAGCACCCTTTGGCAGAGGTGGTTAAAAACCTTATAAAACTACAACTCCCATTATTACAGAGCATTGAATCATGGAAATTAAAGTGGTCTCCAACTGCATGAATTCTACAGTATGGATGCACTCAATGTGTCTGGGTTGTGTGGATTTAACTCTGTGGGTAATATGCTTGGCAGTCTAGGCAGAGTTAACCTGATCTGTACAGGAATGATCGTCCTTTCCCACAAAACCAAGGCACGAACTACTCTTGGTAAATTTTACAAGCACCTCTCCTTCTTCCTTGATATAAGCACAGTGATAGCATTGACTCATGGAAGTTAAAGTTGTGTCAAACTGCATTAATTCTACAGTGCAGATTCACCCTAGGTCACTATCCGAAATCCTGCTCCTTGTGCCAATGTGATTTTAAGGTATTGTATACGACTGCACAAAACAGAGCAACCTGTTTCTTGTGTCTTTGTACATCCTGTCCTGAATTGGTGTTTGATTTCGGTTTTCTGTTGTGAGGCGATTGCTGGCAACACAACAGCTAATGACTTTTAAAACAATTTGCTTGCAACTGTAAACAACATTAAAGGCCCTGTATGTAGAAGGAAACAGAGACAGAAGTCCAGGTGTCAATTATTCAACGAAAGCAGTGGGCTGCCAGTCCTATATGGGTCAGGTATGCACAAAGGACTGTATGAGCCTCAGACCTTCAGGTCTTCTCTTGTATCTTCAAACACATTTAGTGAAAATATCAGAAAGGCCTACGTGGTGATTGTGCTTACATTCTGGAATTCCCTGTCTGGAGACTATAGGCAAACTCCTTCTTTGCTGACTTTTTGTTAATGGGCAAATATATTTTTCTTTGGGGAACTCCCTATTATGTATTAAAAAGTATTAAAATTGTGATTTTTAATAACAATAATAATGATTATTATTCCTAAAATTATTATTGTTGTATATCTTATCCACCTCTCCTCATGGTTTGAGGAGAGGCACAACAGTTTAAAATAACATCATCATATTAAAATGTATTTCTATGAAATACATATATTAAGATACATTTGTTGAGAGAACACTTCTATAGATATCTCTAGGTCCTTCAGCATAACTCTATGGATGGCTTTCACTAGAATCTAGAAAAGTGTTTTAAGAACCTCTAAAGTCACTTCCACACAGCTGAATAAAATCCCACATTATCTGCTTTGAACTGGAATATATGGCAGTGTGGATTCAGATAACCCAGTTTAAAGCAAATATTGTGGGATTTTCTACCTTGATTTTCTGATTAATATGGATGTGTGGAAGGGTCCTGAGGCCACTTCTACACTGCCATATAAAATCCAGATTAATTATTTTGAACTGGATTATATGGCTGTGTAGACTCATATAATCCAGTTCAAAGCAGGTAATGTGGATTTGATACTTTGATAATTTGGATTATATGGCAGTGTAGAAGGGGCCTACATTATCCACAGTGTCTCTATGATCAACAGAATTGCACTGGAGAACCAGGAGATTCCTAGGGCCCTTCCACACAGCCCAGAATATCCCAGAATATCAAGGCAGATAATCCAAAATATCTGCTTTGAACTGGATTATCTGATTCCACACTGCCATGTAATCCAGTTCAATGTGGATTTTATACAGCTGTGTGGAAGGGGCCTAGATAGAAGATTTAAATCAAAACTGTAAAGGTCAAATACACAGTAAATGGATGTATTTTAATTCTATAGATAATACAGATCTTTATTTACATGACTTACATTATAACACATAACTTCTTTTATAAATATTACCCCTGCCTTGAGCCTCACAGAGAGGTGGGTAATGCATTTATTATTGTTGTTGATGTTGTATGTTTTTATCTCCATGTATTTTTTTTCTTGTACATCTTTCTACTTGGCAAATCATTTTGAGATTTGTAGGGGAGAAAGATATCCAATACAAATAACATCCAAGACAAATCAAAGCATAAATGACAAATTCAGAAGTGCCACAATTGTGGAGGGGGGTGGGGCGGGGCATATACACATGCAAATGCGATCACTAACCTTTCCTTCAGGTTCTGGCGCGACTTTCTCCACTTTGTTCTTGCTTAAAAGCCCTTTCACCATTCCTTCGACTTGCACGTTGAACTTCATGAAAGTCACATAGACCATATAAGCAATCAGCAGCGTTAAACTTTCCCACCACATGATGAAGTTATCCAAAAAGAAGACAATCAACAATATCAAGTCCATGATGTAGAAAGACACATCCCGGAAGAGCGGCCACCAAGTCAGGTGCAAAATCTCTTTGGAAAATAAAGCACACATTCCAATCACAAAGAGGATATTGAACACGGCAGACCCGACTATTGTCCCGATGCCAACGTTGCTGTGGGATATAAAGACTCCTATCAAAGAAGTAAACAGTTCTGGGGCTGAGCCCCCGGCGGCCATGAAGGTGGCCCCAGCCACGTCATCAGAAATCGCCAGCTTCTCCGTGATGACTGTCAGCGAAGGGACAAAGAACTCATCACAGACAATGGCTAAGGCTATGAACATGTAAATCATGCCCAAAATATGAAGAATGACAGCACCCTTTCTTCTCTCCTCCAGAGAAAAAAGATCTTCGGGATACTCCCCCTTGTGCTCCTCCGTGTGGTTCTCTTCTCCGGCCTCATGTTTCATAGAAACAGATGAACCCGGGGTGCCATTCTGGTTCTGATCCTTAAAGTCCAACAGAGTCCTCTGCTGTGTGTGTGCAAACTTTTGGCTATCTACGTTGCTGGCTGTCTCTGAGCTATATGCTTCCAACTCAGAAAAGGCACTAATGGAAAGAGAAAGCGTGCTCACGGCCACAACGCCGAGGAACAGTCCCATTATTCGTATCACTCTCTGCTTTTTCCGGACATTTCGGTGTTTCTTACAGCTGAGAGGTAGTTCCTGCCGGCGCCATTCTTCAAGGAAATGAGCCGCAATGTTTTTACACTGAGCCATTTTGCGCTCTTTTTGGCCGATGGTCCGATATCTTAAGAGTCAGACAGATTCTTCTCTCATTCTTCTTTCACTGTTCAAGGAAGCAGTGCGGTTACAGAGTCAAGGGTTTTTATTCTTCATATGGAGTGCCTTGGCTGTGCTTTTTAAAAAAAAGAGAGACAGAGAAATAGGATCAGACATTAAGTTATTTAATTGGGTACTCATAGAATCATAGAGTTGGAAGAAACCCCATGGGCCATCCGATCCAATTCCCTGCCAAGAAGCAGGAAATCACATTCAAAGTACACCCAACTGTTGGCCATCCAGCCTCTACTTAAAAGCCTCCAAAGAAGGAGCCTTCAGGGCAGAGAGTTCCACTGCTGAACAGCTTTCACAGTCAGGAAGTTCTTCTTAATGTTCAGGTGGAATCTCCTTTCCTGTAGTTTGAAGCTATTGTTCCGCATCCTTTCCAGGACAGCAGAAAACAACTTGCTCTCTCCTCCCTATGACTTCCCTCCCATATTTATACATGGCCATCATGACTGCTCTCAGCCTTCTCTTCTGCAGGCTAAACATGCCCAGCTCTTTAAGCCTGAGCTCAATATAGATTTTTTTTTTAAAAAAACCCCAAAATCTCCAAAACTTTCAAAACATTTAAAAAAAATCTTTGCAGTAAGAACACATTTAATTAAGTGCTGGAAAATATGGATTTATGAAATATGGATGCACAAATGTACCCAGCGATCAATTGTTTTGCAGTGAATTTGAATCACAGTGTATCAGTGTACATTTATATTTGTGTGCCTGTTTATCATTTTCTTCAAATTCGATTACTTTATGGTCTCAAGTCAAATGTGGATACTTCATGGACTCCATGAAGCAAAATAACCTTGAACATTACTGACAGCAAAAGGAAACAATTGATTGTGTATTTTAGTAGTATATGCCTTTTAATATACTATGTGTTTTAGTAAGGAACCGGGCAGCAGCCAGACTGCTCAGTGGACCGGTGTACAGGAAGCACACAACACCTGTTACGTCGGCTCCACTGGCTGCCAGTCCGCTACCGAGCACAACTCAAAGTGCTGACTTTAGCCTGCAAAGCCCTAAATGGTTCCAGCTCAGCTTATGTATCTCCCTCTATAAACCAGTACTAAGATCGCCTGGGGAGGTCCTGCTCTTGGTCCTGCCGCTTTTACAGGTATGATTGGTGGGGATGAGGGACAGGGTCTTCTTGGTGGTGGTCCCTCAGCTGTGGAACTCCCTTCTCAGTGAGATCAGATTGGCCCCCTTCCTCTGGTGTTCAGAAAAAAACCCCTTAAAATCTGGCTATGCAAGCAGAGATAGTATTACTGAAGCAGCTGTTTGGGCTTCAACTCCTACAATTCCTAACAGCTGGCCCAGAGGGCTGAAGTTTGCCCATGTCTGAGCTAAAGAATAATCATGGGACCAGTGCAATCTTTAATATGTTTTATGTTCATGTTATGTTTCTTTTATAGTTTTTAATGGCGTTTAATTCATATTTATATGTTATTGATTTAGTTATGTTATGTATTGCTTTTATATCCTTCTTCAGCATTGAATTTTTGCCATTTTCCCATGTTGTACAGTCCCCTAGGGGTGAGAAGAGTGGTATAGAAATGCAATAAAATACATAAATAAATAGTGTATTAAGTTGTTGTGAGTCTTCCAGGCTGTATGGCCATGTTCCAGAAGCATTCTCTCCTGATGTTTCACCCACATCTATGGCAAGCATCCTCAGAGGTTTTGAGGTTTGTTGGAGACTAGGCAAGGGGGGTTTATATATTTATGCGATATCCAAGGTGGGAGAAAGAACTCTCGTCTGTTTGAGGCAAGTGCGAATGCTACAGTTGATTACCTTAATTAGCATTGAATAGCCTTGCAGCTTCAAAGCCTGGCTGCTTCCTGCCTGGGGGACTCCTTATTGGGAGGTGTTAGCTGGCCCTGATTGTTTTATGTTAGGAATTTTCTTGTTTTTGGGTGTTGCTCTTTATTTACTCTCCTGATTTTAGTTTTTTTTTTTTTTTAATACTGGTAGCCAGATTTTGTTCATTTTCATTGTTTCTTCCTTTCTGTTGAAATTATCCAAATGCTTGTGGATTTCAATGGCTTCTCTGTGTAGTCTGACATGGTGGTTATTAGAGTGGTCCAGCATTTCTGTGTTCTCAGATAATATGCTGTGTCCAGGCAGGTTCACCAGGTGCTCTGCTATGGCTGACTTCTCTGACTGAAGGAGTCTGCAGTGCCTTTCATGTTCCTTGATTCGTGTTTGGGCAATGCTGCTGCGTTTGGTGGTCCCTATGTAAACTTGTCCACAGCTGCAAGGTATACAGTAGACTCCTGCAGAGGTGAGAAGATCCCTCTTGTCCTTTGCTGAACATAGCATTTGTTGGATTTTCTTAGTAGGTCCGTAGATAGTTTGTAGGTTGTGTTGAAGCTGCAAGGCCATTCAATGCTGATCAAGGTAGTCAATTGCAACATTTACCCTTGCCTCAAGAAGACAAGAGTTCTTTCTCCCATCCTGGACATTTCACAGATATATAAACCCCACTTGCCTAGTTTTGAACAGACCCCTCAACCTCTGTGGATGCTTACCATAGATTTGGACAAAATGTCAAGAGAGAATGCTTCTGGAACATGGCTATACATCCCGGAAAACTCACAGCAATCCAATGATTCTGGCCATGAAATCCTTCGACAACATATAGTGTTGTATCTGTCTGTTTTAACTGTGTTCCAAATAAGCATGTTGCTGTTGTTGTTTTTGTTGTTGTTGTTATATTTTCTGGCTATTCTGAATGTCATTCAAAGAACTCTCCAGTCATGCTAAGGTGAAACATCAGGATTTAAGCCACTTTGGTGAGTTAATTCCCAGTGCAGTCAAATCCAGACAATTCACCTTAACTCAACCATGCCTATATTTACAATTTGGTATATTACAATACACCATTGGCGGCACTAAAATGAAAAACAGAAAGTCGTTGACTTTTAGTCTCCTGAAAAACAATGAGAAGGATATTCAAATGGTATAGAATGTGTTTATTAACAGCAAAGTCAAGGGCACTATTGGTTCAAATTCGAATACAGCAAAAGGATATATAAAGAAGTACAGGTTGAGCATCCCTTCGGATTTTTAAAAATACTCCCCAAATACTCCCAAATTAGGAGCCTGGCAGGACTGAAGACTGACAGGTCGGAGGTTCGAATCCAGGGAAAGCGTGGATGAGCTCCCTCTGTCAGCTCCAGCTCCCTGTGCAGGAAATGAGAGAAGCCTCCCAGAAGGATGGTAAAACATCAAAAGATCCCAGCATCCCCTGGGCAACATCCTTGCAAACGGCTGATTCTCTCACACCAGAAGCGACTTGCAGTTTCTCAGGTTGCTCCTGACATGGAAAAAAACACTCCCAAATTGTTCACACAGAAGGCTAAGATAGTGACACCTTTAATTTCTGATGGTCCAAATGTACACAAACTTTGTTTCATGCTCAAAAATTATTTAAAATATTGTGTATAAGATTATCTTTAGGCTTTGTATATAAGGAGTATAGGACATGCATTATTATTATTATTTCATTGTTGTTCTTATTTTGTGTTTAAATTTAAGTATACTTGCAAACAATGCACCTGTCTCTTCCCTCCTATAGACTCGACTTTCTAATTAGCAAAGGAGTATTTCTGGCTGAGGAATTAATTATGCTCTAAGCCTCTCCTTGCTCAATTAATCCCTCAGACCCACCACTGTGCCCTTTTCCTAGTAAACTATTCTCACTTCAGAGCAGACTCAGGAGGACTTACTTATCCTGCATATCTGAAGCACTTAAAAAAAAACTTCTGAGCAGCTCCTTGATTCTTATTTTGCACACTCACTCAATGTAGGACTTCTGCCTGAGAACCACAACTAACTTCTAAATCCCATTGGACTACCTGGATTCACTTACCCAAACGCGCGCTCCCTCTCCGGGCTCGGGCAGGAGGCGGGCATGAGGCACGGCCGCCCCGATGGAAGGGAAAGGAGCTGCTCTGCCCGTCCGTCTCCCTTCCTCCTCCTCCTCCTCCTCCTCCCGCCTGGAAGGAAGCGCTGGGCTCGGATGGAGCTCTCCCAGGCGCCCCCCTCCCGCCCGCGCTGCCTGCAGGATGAGCTCCAAGCAGGACTGAATGACTGGCGGCGCCGGCAGCCTTGACAGGAAGCCACGTCCTCCTCGCCCCAGCAGGTGCGGGCCACGCCCACTCCCCGCCCAGCCATGAGGGACCCGGGGCGGGAGACACGCCCACCCAGCCCTGGCAGGTGGAAGCCACGCCCCCTGCGGGCCACTCTGCCTCGCATAGGCGCGCTCGGAAAGAGGCCACGCCCATTCCTCTTAGCCCCGCCTACCCCCTCGTCTCCCAGCCTTGGAGGAAAGGCTCAGATGCCTCAGGACAGCAAACTTGGGCGAAAGCCCGCCCCAACCACTAGCCACGCCCCCTGTGTTCTAACAGGCGCCTCGAGAGAGAGGTAGAGGGTCAGCCCTGACTCGGGCTCTTGGAAGGAGGCCCCGCCCCCTATCCTAGCCCCGCCCCCTATGTCCTATCAAGCACCTCAGGAGAGAGGCTCAGTCCTATCTCGGGCTCGTGGAAGGAAGCTCCGCCCCCTCCCTTGGCCCCGCCTCCTGTGTCCTAGCACGCGCCGCCTCAGGAGAGGGGTAGAGGCTCAGCCCTGTCTTGGTCTCTTGGAAGGAGGCTCCGCCCTCTACTCTAGCCCCGCCCCCTATGCTCTAACAAGCGCCTCAGGAGAAAGGCTCAACCCTGTCTCGTACTCTTGGAAGCAGGCCCCGCCCCCTCCTCTAGACCCGCCCACTTTCTCCTAACAGGCGCCTCAGGAGAGGTACAGGCTCAGCCCTAACCCGGGCTCTTAGAAGCAGGCCCCGCCTCCTCCTCTAGCCCCGCCTCCTAACAGGCTCCTCAGGAGAGGCTCAGTCCTGTCTCGGGCTCTTAGAGGGAGGCCACGCCCCCTCTTCTAGTCCCGCCCCTTTCTCCTAACAGGCGCCTCAGGACAAGCGCCCTGTTTCGGGCTCTTGGAGGGAGGCCCCGCCCACGCCAGCCGTAAGAGGTGGGAGCCCCGCCCTCTCCCCTAGCCCCGCCCCCGTGCCTTAGCAGGGCCAAAGAGACTGCCTCGCCTAGGCGCCCTTGGAAAGTGGCCCCGCCCACTAAGCCCCGCCCATCCCCTTCTCGCCCCCTTCGTCCTGGCAAGTGTCGCAGGACCAGGGTAGAATCTCAGCTCTGTCTCGGCGCCCTTGAAAAGAAGCCCCGCCCACACCATTTCTAACCCCGCCCACCCTTCCCATCCCAGCTCTGTATCCAGGCGAGTGCTCCTGACAAGTGGTAGCCCCGCCCCTCACCTAGCCCCGCCCCCTGTGTCCTGGCAGGCGCCACAGGACAGATAGAAGCTCAGCCCTACCTCAGAACTAGTAATCCTGCCCACCTCCCCCTCCCAGCCCTGCATCTTGAACCAGGGAAGAGGCTCTGCCCCGCGCTCTTGAGCAGGAGCCCCGCTCACCCCTCTTAGCCACGCCCCTGGAAAGCGCCTCAGAAGAAGGTGGGCTAAATTACATAGCGATACAGAAAAATGTATACAGGAGTACTGAAATAATGAAAAAAGTACTTGAAAAAAGTACTAAGTGCTATTGGGAGAAAAGCAGGCTTTCCAAGGCTGAGTGGGGATTCAAACCCTGGTTGTTTCCTTTCAGAAAATGTCAGTCTTGACTTGTTCAGAGGTATTTTTGCCTTTTGCTTTCCATTGAGGCAGAGAGAATGTGACTTGCCATTTAGTGGGCTTTCAGGGCTGAATGGGAATTTGAACTGTGGTTTCCAGGGTCATCGGCTAATGCTCCAGCAACCACTATATATGTTGTCGCTCTAGTTCCTTGTACACTGGTTGTGAACATTGCTGATTTCTCATATTTTGCTAGTATATGAATCATATGATAGAGTTGGAAGAGACCTCATGGGCTATCCAGTCCAACCCCCTGCCAAGAAGCAGAAAAATCGCATTCAAAGCACCCCCGACAGATGTCCATCCGGCCTCTGTTTAAAAACCCAAAGAAGGAGCCTCCTGAAGTATTGGTTCAAGCTACAAGTCTTGAGTGCAAAGCCCACAACGATTATTATTATTCATACCCCACTTTTTCGCTCCACAAAGGATCCTCTGAAGATGCCAGCCACAGATGCAGGCAAAACATCAGGAGAAAATGCTGCTCGAACACAGCCTGGAAACCATACATCACCCCAGTGATTTTGGCCATGAAAGCCTTCGACAATACAAGTTTCAATTTATTTGCGCCCATTCAGTACATTGCTAATGACAAACACTGATCTAGGGTAAGAACAGCTGACCTTAAACCACGAGGTCGACCTATACATGAGTATATATGGCAGGTGTCCTCAAACTAAACTTTTTAAACAGAGGGCCAGGTCACAGTCCCTCAAACTGTTGGAGAGCCAGATTATATTTTTTTTAATGAATGAATTCCTATGCACACTGCACATATCTTATTTGTAGTGCAAAAAAAGAAACACTTAAAAACAATACAATAATTAAAATGAATAACAATTTCAACAAATACAAACTTATTAGTATTTCAGTGGGAAGTGTGGGCCTGCTTTTGACTGATGAGATAGGATTGTTGTTGTGTGCTTTTATGTCAATTCAGACTTAGGTTGACCCTGACCGAGGGCCGGGTAAATGATCTTGGAGGGCCGTATCTGCCCCCTGGGCCTAGTTTGAGGACCCCTGATATATGGTATCTTAAGCACGTGTTTTGAATTACCCTTATCAAAGCAAGAAAATATGTGTTATTTAGAATCAGGATTGCCACCTTATCATTTGAGAAGCATGCTCCTCTTCTACCTGCAATCTCCTTCTTTGCCCTTGAAGGCTGAAAAAATCTGCCCTTGCAATGAGGATGAACTAAGACTCACAGACCCAGGCAACAGAATATCCCACTATCATCACTTCACATCTATTGCGGTTGCTGAGCACTTTCCTTTCTTGCCCTTGCACAGGTCAAAACGTCTGAAATCTCAAGGAAGAGAGGATGAAACCTACAGTAAGAACATCTGTCTGAGGGTGGAAAAAGAAAATGTGGATGGTTGCATTCCCTTAAATAAGGACTGGTTTGGCTACAGTGTGCTTTGAGGTCATAGACATGGTCCCAATGAGGACGATGTATTATTAATTGGTGTAAATTGCCTTGGGGGTCCTATTGAATTGAAAGGGAGGACAAAAAATCAAATAAACTGGCTTGTGTTGTAGGGTAATATATTTAATTGTGCTGACTTTAGAGATTCAGTAACTTTCCATGCTGTGAAGAGCTGCTCATTAAGATGCAATTAATAACAGCAGAGCATCTGAAGCCATTATTTTCTGGTCAGTAGGAAGCCCTTTTATCCATAAGAGGTTCCCAGAGCAGCTTATGATTATTATTTAAGAAAACGAAAAGAAGATGTGAAGGAAAAGGTATATAGTTCATTGAAACCTGTTCATTAAGACTGCAGAAATTCTTAAACAGAAAATAAAAATAAACACAAAATCACATCTAACATTGTAACCTGCCATGGCACTGTCCGAAGGAGAAATACCTCCCTCTATTTAATACAGATTGAACATCCCTTGTCTGGAATCCAGAATACTCCAAAAACTGTCCACGTGATAAGGTCAACTTTGGTTTCAGGTGGTTGGATGCATGCAAACTTTGGGGTGTTGTGTGCTTTCCAGGCTTTATGGCTGTGTTCTAACAGCAAACTTTGTTTCATGCTTGGAATTAGTACAAATATTGTATAAAATCATTTTCAAGCAATAAAGTGTTCATGAAAGATAAAGGCATTTCATATTTTAGACTTGAGTCCCATCTCTAAGATATCTCATTATATGTGTGTATGTATATGTAAATGTATCTATTAGGCTTGTTTGATCTTGTTCGTTAGTTTCTAAAGTCGTTATTAATTCATATTTAAATTAGCTTACGATCCAATATCAAGCCATGCAGGAATAGTGTGAAGAGTAATTAAGAATCAAAACAATTTTTCCAAATTTGCATAATTATTTCATAATTATTTCGTAATTATTAAGACGGGAAAGAAGGAGAGAAAAGGTGCCAGCGTTACCTTTCCTCCCCATCCTCCTCCTCCTCCTCCTGGAGATATTTTATTATCTTATTACTTATTTTATTATTTTATTATTTTATTTTATTATTTATTTTATTATTTTATTATTTTATTAATTTTAAGTGATTTTAATTTGTATTTTTACTAACTTAATGTATTTTAATTTAATCCTGAATTTATTTTAATTTGTTTCTGTTAGTTGTAAGTTTTATCACCAACAGTCAGCAACAGAGGGAGAGGGATGCTTCAGAAGTTCCCCCTGTCCCGTTTGGAGGTGTTTTTAGCGCATTGCGCAATTGCATCCGCCATTAACGAATCAATTCGTAATTAATGAAATTTCGTAAATTTCAAAATTTTGAAATCTTAAATTTCGGAAGTCCTCAGAAATTCGCCCCCTGGAAACGAAGCGAGTTTAGAACCAATTTTTTTCTTGATCAGACAAGCCTAGTATGTGTGTGTGTGCGCGTGTATATGTTGTCGAGCACTTTAGAATGGCTAGTGAGATCCAAGCCACTGTGGGTTTAGCCTGGTAAGAAAAGAGAAGCCAATATTCCAGAAAAAATCTCACTAAGTTGGAGCAGAAGCCATCGAGGTATTTATTTCTGTTACAGCTGGAAAAGGATGACGGATGCAGTAATCTGCTGAGGAGCTGCCATGTCCCAGCATAAAAATGACACATTTTATACTTTTCCCACTCTGAATTTCCCTTGCCCTCCCCCCAGATTGGTCAGGGGGGAGCCCTAACGTCAGCAAGCTGAGAGGAGTGGCCAGGATCTGGTGCAGCTTGTCCAATGACAGCCTGAGCCCCGCTTTGGCTGCTCAGCCAATGATGTGAAAGGAGGCATGGCAATAGAAAAAACAAAGGAAAATAGTTGCTAAATGATGGGATTGTGAGTGGTTCATATAGGATCCTATTGAAAAGCGCCCTAGGCGATTGCTGTAAGCCCTCAAGCCCGACTTGGCTATTGATATACAGTTTTGAAATAACATTTCTGTCTGGCTCCTCAGAGTCAGTCCATTGTTCAAAAGTTCCGCGATACTGGTTTCGTGATGGGATCTTGTGGATCCATTCTTCTGAGATGGGGAACATCATTGTTGGTGGGATGGCGACGTCCCCTTCTCCTCGCAGAGGGGAAATATCCTTTGTTATGAGTGGTTAAAGTGTCCAAAAGGTTACCCAATTCTTAAGTGGCCTGATCCTCCGAGGCTTAAGAAAAGGGGCCATCAAGCTATTGTCTATATTGTGAAATGCTTGAGTCTATTCAACAAAATGCAGACCCGGGACAGCTTGTGGCACCTGAGTCAGGAAGAGCTGGCCAGAGTTCATAAAAGGGTCACATTGCCACATGTTTTATACATACATATAAGAAATTATTGGGGGCATGGGGCATATAAAGGGTTCATAAAAGGATAAGAGGGCATGCAGGGTTGGGAAGAGATGGGTCCTTATTCTGGTTGTTAGTCCTTCTGCAGATTGGCCAAAACTTAACTCTTATTATATTATTTAATGTAGTCCAAGAGTTACATTATATTTGAAAAATAGTAAGAAAAGTAATCCTGTGTTTATCTCATTATACACATAGAAAAGTAGAGTGTGGTGTTATTTTACTTTTTTGAGTTTTCTTTAAAACATGCATGGTAATCACAAAAGCATATTGTTCATCTATTCTTTTCTTCCAATGCCTTTCAATGGTATTTATCATAACATTATTTTAAGAAAACGTTTATGGTGATTTTTTTTTCATTTTGGAGGTATATGTGCCTAAGCATTTTAGCATATCAAAGGGCAAGGCAAGAGAATTGTGAGTTTGCCTGAATATTAGTGAGAAGCAGCACATTCTAAAAGTGGAAGATGTTGGCGAGGGAAATTACCATGACGACAGAGGCGGCATATTTAAATACAAATTGGTGCTAGGCTTTTAAATGTTAATTGCAATAGGAAAAGAAGAGATACTTGAAATTGCAATCATTTTTCTGCTACTCAGAACTTGTGCCTTATTTAAATAAGAGGGCTAGAGGAAACCAAATGCAAACAGTGATGTTTTTAAACAGAAAAATGTGCATGCACACTCAGTTTCAGTTCATAATGGGGAGAATATAACAACGTTTATTTGTTAAAAATATAAAAATATATAGATATTTATATTTTGATGTGCGTGTGTGTGTGTGTGTATAAGCATGCTTTCTCCCTGAAAAATTTGCTGATCTCCTGTTTTAAGATAATTGTATGAACAGCTCAAGGTAAACAAATACCCTTTTAAAAATTGCCAGTGCCAAAACTATAGATCAAGACAGAGTATCTTCACTGTAGAATTAATGCAGCTTGACACCACTTTAACTGCCTGGCCGAATGCCATGGAATCCTGGGATCTGTAGTTTGTTGGGGCACCAGCATCCTTTGCAGTGTCAAACTGCTTTAATTCTAGTGTAGATGCTGCCTTGGAAATTGAGCCCATTATTTCTATCAGTTTTAATCATTTATTGCTTGATACCCATGAGCACAATTGCCATTTTGCCATGAATGATGCATGGCTTTATCAAAGTAACTTTTACTAAAATTAATAAGAACATCAACCTTGTCTTACTTAACTGCTGACTATGCCTGCCCTGTTTGGCACAAGTCTGCCCACATGAAACATGTAGAATAATCACAGGATGTCTCAAACCTACACCTGTTGATAGACTCTATATGCTAGCTGGCATGGCCCCTCCTGATGTGCGATGGCAAATTGCTGCCAATTGCGAGAGAAATAAAGTTGAACACTATGAAAGCCACCCACTGTATGGCTACCAGCCTCCTCCCAGCAGACACAAATCAAGGAAAAACTTCATGAGAACCACCTCTTAATGTTCCCCTAGCAGCAGCAAGAGTATCCCTCTGGGCAGCTAAACCAGGGAATCCCAAGTGGATGGTCCCCCATGAGGGTCTTCCTCCAGGGGCAAACCAGGAATGGGCAACTTGGAAGTCCCTGAACAGACTTGGAAGTGGAGTTGGGAGATCAAAAGACAACCTGGCAAAATGGCACTACCTAGAAGAATCCTACCCCTTGTGTGGCTGTGGAGCAGAACAAACAACTCAGCATCTGTATGCTTTCCCACAATGCCCTGCCTCATGCACAGAGGAAGAATAGTTTAAAGTTGCCTGTTTTTGGTCTAAATTGACAAATGGAATGGCCCTGGATTATGATTTGGATTGCATGATTTTAACTGATGTTTTAATAATTGGATTTTAATTGGATTTGTTTATTTTATGGACATAAATGTGTATGGCATCAAATTGTTGCCTGTTGTAAGCCTGCTCTGAATCCCTATGGTGTGAGAAGGATGGGGTAGAATCATAGAATCAAAGAGTTGGAAGAGACCTCATGGGCCATCCAGTCCAACCCCCTGCCAAGAAGCAGGAATATTGCATTCAAATCACCCCTGACAGATGGCCATCCAGCCTCTGTTTAAAAGCTTCCAAAGAAGGAGCCTCCACCACACTCCGGGGCAGAGAGTTCCACTGCTGAATGGCTCTCACAGTCAGGAAGTTCTTCCTGTTGTTCAGATGGAATCTCCTCTCTTGTAGTTTGAAGCCATTGTTCCGCGTCCTAGTCTCCAGGGAAGCAGAAAACAAGCTTGCTCCCTCCTCCCTGTGGCTTCCTCTCACGTATTTATACATGGCTATCATATCCCCTCTCAGCCTTCTCTTCTTCAGGCTAAACATGCCCAGCTCCTTAAGCCGCTCCTCATAGGGCTTGTTCTCCAGACCTTTTATCATTTTAGTCGCTCTCCTCTGGACACATTCCAGCTTGTCAATATCTCTCTTGAATTGTGGTGCCCAGAATTGGACACAATATTCCAGGTGTGGTCTAACCAAAGCAGAATAGAGGGGTAGTATTACTTCCCTAGATCTAGACACTATGCTCCTATTGATGCAGGCCAAAATCCCATTGGCTTTTTTTGCCGCCACATCACATTGTTGGGTACAAATGTGGTAAATAATAAATACATAAATAAAATTATTTAGCTGCTTGTGCTTCCTCTATTTTATCAGTTTTATATGTATTTATGCAATGATTTTGATACAAAATAAATAATCTCAGGTTAATTTTTGAAAAGACTCTGTTTTTGAAATGTTACGTCTGTAGCTCAAAACACGTCTTCGCAAATAACCAAATTAATGCTTTGGGGGAAGATGGCTCCATTAGTACAAAGCCATTACCTCTTAGTTGCACTTAACTATGACATGTTTATTGCATTAGAAGTAATTTAGGCAGGTATAATATAATTATTATAACACCACTGTTTTTTGTATAACAAGAAGTAGGTCCATTCTTGTAGTTGAAAAACAGCCCACTCTTTTAGATCTCCTTGAGATTTTCCTTGTCTTCGATTTCATCTTCAAACAATGATGAAACAATGGTAGGATCCCACCAAGGATAAGAAAGCACTTTGAAATAGGAAAAAGCTTTTACAACATGCTAAAAACTATATTCAGTCAAAATATAGATTGAGATCCGTAGTATTTTCAAAACTGACTATCCTATGAAATTCTTGGGGTTGTCATAAACTGACAGATTATGCACAACACAGGTTGTTAGAAAAGGGAGAAAATTGGGATGTTCAGTGGTGAATCGAAACAGATACATTTTTAAAGTGTAACTCCAGCCATATAGATAGATAGATAGATAGATAGATAGATAGATAGATAGATAGATAGATAGATAGATAGATAGATAGCTTTGGATGGCATCAAGAAAGGGATAACGCCCTGTGGTGTTTGTTTTGCTGCCTGTGTCCCTGTTCAGAAGATTTCACTTCATTTTGTATTCCTGTGATAATTGGATTTTGAAAAAAAATGGCTTGTTGTGGAAATGGATTGGTGAGAAAGCTTCAGTGGAGACATCTTTATCCCACAATACGTCCTTCAGGAGTGAATTTCCCTTCCAAGGGGTAGATTTCTTTCACTCCCTGTTGTGCACAGAGGGACCTTGGTCAAGTCACATTCTCTCAAGTCTCAGAGGAAGGCAAGAGCAAAGCCACTCTGAATAAATTCTGCAAAGGAAACCCTGTGATAGGGTCACCTTAGCGTAACCATAAGTCTGAAAGGACACAACAACCACAAACTTTTATTGCAGTGGGCATATGGATACATACACAGAAGAAATTTGATCTGTTATTTTTTTTGTCAGACTTAAACTTCTCATAAAAGCACAGGATCAAGGACAATAAAAATATGGCAGCCCTTTTAAAGCTCTGTTTCTTAAGGGAGAATAATTTTAAAAGTTAACATTGGAAAGTTCACAGAAATCAGATCTGAGAAACCTGCTTAAAAGCCAATTGTTTTGGGATGAGAAGATCAAGGTTCGCTTTTGCAAACTTTGTGCGATATAATGGTAAACTCCTGCAACAGAATTGAATACCTTAAAATATTGACAACTGAGGAAGTTAATTACAGTAGCCTTCAGCGATCTGCAGAGCGTGCAAACCCAATGTATTTTGGAATAATCTACATTGTGTTCGAACGATTCCAGAAATGCTTCTGTCTGGTTCACTTTGATGAGGTTGTTTTTCAGCATGTGACCTAGTTCGGTCAGAAGATCAGATGGATGAAACAGTCATGGATTTTATATAAGCTGCTCAATTGTGTATGTGTTTGATGTCACAGCAACTTTTTCAGAGAGCTGCTTTCTTTCCAATCTGGCATTTAATTACTGTGATATTGATTTGGAAATAGAACTCCAGATTTAGCAACACAGACAGAAATTGTTTCCATAGTATAATCAGCAGTTACAGCTAGGGTTTCTTTTGTAAAAACAACACAGATGTATTAGAAATGAATGTTATGTGCATTCAAGCCAACTCTGGTTTATGCCAACTGTATGATATGGTTTTGCTGGAAATATATATTCAGAGGAGGTTAGCCATTGACAGAATCTGAGGCTGAGAGTGTATAACTTGTCCCAGGGTTTCCATAGCTGAGTTGAGATCTGAGCCCTGGACTCTTGGATTCTGAATTCAACACTCATACCATAACACTTGATTCCTTAATGATAATTAAGTGTGTCTTACACAGTAGAATCCCACTTTTACAACATAAATGAGCCAGCAGAATGTTGAGTAAGCAAAAATGTTGGATGATAAGGAGGGATTAAGGAAAAGCCAATTAAATGTCAAATTACTTTATGATTTTACAAATTAAGCACCAAAACATCATGTTTTACAACAAATCGACAAAAAAGCAGTTCAATACACGGTAACGTTATGTAGTAATTACTGCTTTTTTGTCTATTTGTTGTAAAACATGATGTTTTGGTGCTTAATTTGTAAAATCATAAAGTAATTTGACATTTAATTGGCTTTTCCTTAATCCCTCCTTATTATCCTCCTTATTATCCTCCTTATTATCTGCGTTGATCTGTACAAATCAAGGTATAACCTACTCTGCGTTGATCTCACTCAAAATCAAGGTATAACCTACTCTTAGCAAATTTTGCAAGTACCCTTCCTTCTCTCTTGGTGTAAAACACAGTGATAATGAATTATATATGATAGAGTTATCCCTCCACATTTCTGATCTTGACTTTTGAGAATTTGATTGTTTGTAGAACCTCTAGAAATTTCTACCTCCTCAAGGGTGACTCCATGGTCAACTTCCATCAGTCATACTGTGCCTCTAACCCCAGCAAATGTGGATAAGCGATATGTTTTCCCCATAGTGGCTATCTGACTGCCTAATGATAGGCTTGGCCCCACTAGTAAACTTTCTAACAATGTGATCAGGTGAAACAAGTATCTGTGCTCCAGTTCTTTCCAAAGTCATACAGAGCAGAGATGTTGCTGTAGTGTCTCATGCTTTCAGTAGTGTGCCATCCTTAATCTTGAAATATTACTTTTTAAACAAACAGCTTCCTTTATTCATTACTCTGATTGCCCAAAAGGTCATGGTAACCTTTCATGGTTACTGTAGTCTACAGGTTACCATTACTGTTACATTGTGTTTTTAGGAAATACGGAAAAATGCTCTCTGGTTCCCCCAAGTGGCCAATTCAGATAGTGACACCTGGAAATTCTAACAAAAATGCAAAAGACATGTCATAGGCTTGAAGCTGCATTATATGGCAGTGTAGATTAGCTCTTATTTATTTATTTATTTATTTATTTCATTTATAAACCATTTTTCTCACCCTTGGCTGTAAACTGCCATTTACTTGGCAGTTTACATCCAAGTAAATGGCAAAATTCAGTGCCTCACAAAATACAAATACATCATATAACTAAAATAGCATATAACAATAGATTATTCACATTTATTAATATTAAAAAATAAGACAGAAAATGATAAAATGATAGGTATCCCAAATAATTTCTCCCTTTCTGGTGCCAAATAGCAACAACAGATTGCATTAGCACGTAATTTTAAAGTATTGCATAGATTAGTCCTTTTTTTTTTTTTTTTTTACTTCTTGGCTGTGTCTTAGGTCAGACTCCATGGATAATACCAATGATCTACACATTATTGTAAAATGAGTTACAAAGAAAAACATGTGCATTTCAGCCATGGCTATTAACTTTGTGGCCATTAATTCCACTTTAACTTGACATTGTAAAGAGTACGCATTTACCATTACAGAAAAGAATTGCTTCCTAATTCTGAATTCCTCTTTGATAAAATGACTTTTCCATCGATTGCAATTTAGTCAGCTCACAGCACCACTGGATTTTAGTACAGAGGTTAGGTTTTCATATGTATTTTATCTGTAATAGAAATGGGAACAGATGTGCTACACTGCAACTCCCATTTTCCCCATTTGTGTTCGCTATGGAGTTGTAGTCCAATAGCATCTGGAGTCTGATATGATCCCCTTCCTACAGTTTTGTCAAAAATTTCCCCACAAAGAACAATGCTACTTCAGAGAAAGCTGTGTCTCAGAACAGGAGGCTAATCACACACTCTTTTTTTCATGGCCAAGTGTTTAGTCGCATTAGTCATAGCAAATTGAAACATAATGATGAATCTATCTTTCTTTTTGGGTCGAGCAAATTCAAAGGAAGTTATAACCATGACAATAAAGATTAGTAATGAAATTACTGTAGCAAGCGCTGGCCCCATTTTCTGCCATTAAGGGGTAGGTCATGAGCTAATCAATGCTCATTTAGCAAAATGTCAGCAAGGTGCGGAAGAAATGTGTCGTAAAGTGACAGCAGAACCTGACAAGACCTGAAATTCATTAACAGGGTTGTCTGCAAATTGTACTCACAAAAGGAAGGCAATAGAGAATCATTACCCCACAGTGACACTCACTGCTCGGTAAAATATATTTAATGTTATCAAGCAAAAATCCCTAATGGCTGTATAATTCCAATCTAATGGAGTAGGTCAAAGGGGGAAAAAATCAAAGTAGGATCAAAGCATTTTTCCTGCTAATGAAACAGAAATGACAAGGACTCAGCCATTTCTTATGACCTTTTCAAACACAAGGAAAGTTTATGCTCCTGTAATTATCAGGCTGTAAGATCACCAAGGAAAAACAGAGGCCTGCTATGCATTTTTTAGGTGGAAATGCTGTTCGAATATTCTCTGCAATAATGAAACAATGCTGGAGCAGCACAAATGCTCCAAATACATTGGACACTTGATATCTGCTGTGTGAAGTTGGATTCGACAGCGGTACTTGACTAAATGATGAGATTGATGATGAGATAGTAAAAATCTGAGTTTTGGGAGAAAGTTGCCAACTAATGGAGGAAGGGAGGCAGAATCCTGGTCTCTTCCTGTGATTATTATTTTTTAATCCTTGATTTCCAGAAAGAAAAAATTAAATAAGTGGTTCACAACCTTTTTTTTTTTTTGATCAGGGACGACTTTAACTAGGGACCACTTGACCAGGAATCACTTTGACTAGGGGCCACTCTCCAACTTTAGTACCAAAAGGATTACAAATCAGTTTCGGTTTGGTTTGGTTATTTGGGGTGCTGATTCAGAAAACTGCATTGGATAGACACATGGTGCAAAGATTACTGCAGACCAGGCCCGTAGCCAGGATTTCGTTTCGGGGGGGGGGGGGGCTAAAAAAATTCAGGGGGGGTTTCGGGGGGGGCTGAGTTTCGGGGGGGGCTGAGTCTGAGTGAAAGAGGGTCTAGCCTAGCAAACCTTTTGTATCATTACCCCAATACCCCCATACATATGGGATATATTGAGAATGGTGATCAAATCATGATATTAATAAACATAACAGTTTAAATAATGCACCAGTAAGGCCTTTTCGCGAACCACCATGAGAATTTCGGGGGGGGGGGGGCTGAAGCCCCCCGAGCCCCCCCCCCCCCTGGCTACATGCCTGCTGCAGACTGCATCCAGGAATCATAGAATCATAGAATCATAGAATCAAAGAGTTGGAAGAGACCTCATGGGCCATCCAGTCCAACCCCCTGCCAAGAAGCAGGAATATTGCATTCAAATCACCCCTGACAGATGGCCATCCAGCCTCTGTTTAAAAGCTTCCAAAGAAGGAGCCTCCACCACACTCCGGGGCAGAGAGTTCCACTGCTGAACGGCTCTCACAGTCAGGAAGTTCTTCCTAATGTTCAGATGGAATCTCCTTTCTTGTAGTTTGAAGCCATTGTTCCGTGTCCTAGTCTCCAAGGAAGCAGAAAACAAGCTAGCTCCCTCCTCCCTGTGGCTTCCTCTCACATATTTATACATGGCTATCATGTCTCCTCTCAGCCTTCTCTTCTTCAGGCTAAACATGCCCAGTTCCCTAAGCCGCTCCTCATAGGGCTTGTTCTCCAGACCCTTGATCATTTTAGTCGCCCTCCTCTGGACACTTTCCAGCTTGTCAATATCTCTCTTGAATTGTGGTGCCCAGAATTGGACACAATATTCCAGATGTGGTCTAACCAAAGCAGAATAGAGGGGTAGCATTACTTCCCTAGATCTAGACACTATGCTCCTATTGATGCAGGCCAAAATCCCATTGGCTTTTTTTGCCGCCACATCACATTGTTGGCTCATGTTTAACTTGTTGTCCACGAGGACTCCAAGATCTTTTTCACACGTACTGCTCTCGAGCCAGGCGTCCCCCATTCTGTATCTTTGCATCTCATTTTTTCTGCCAAAGTGGAGTATCTTGCATTTGTCACTGTTGAACTTCATTTTGTTAGTTTTGGCCCATCTCTCTAATCTGTCAAGATCGTTTTGAATTCTGCTCCTGTCCTCTGGACTATTGGCTATCCCTCCCAATTTGGTGTCGTCTGCAAACTTGATGATCATGCCTTCTAGCCCTTCATCTAAGTCATTAATAAAGATGTTGAACAGGACCGGGCCCAGGACGGAACCCTGCGGCACTCCGCTCGTCACTTCTTTCCAAGATGAAGAGGAAGCATTAGTGAGCACTCTCTGTGTTCGTCCACTTAACCAATTACAGATCCACCTCACCGTAGTTTTGCCTAGCCCACATTGGACTAGTTTCCTTGCCAGAAGGTCATGGGGGACCTTGTCGAAGGCCTTACTGAAATCCAGGTACGCTACATCCACGGCATTCCCCGCATCTACCCAGCTTGTAGCTCTATCGAAGAAAGAGATCAGATTAGTCTGGCATGACTTGTTTTTGATAAATCCATGTTGACTATTAGCGATGACTGCATTTGTTTCTAAGTGTTTGCAGACCACTTCCTTAACAATCTTTTCCAGAATCTTGCCCGGTATCGACGTGAGGCTGACCGGACGGTAGTTGTTTGGGTCGTCCTTTTTTCCCTTCTTGAAGATTGGGACCACATTGGCCCTCCTCCAATCTGCTGGAACTTCTCCCGTTCTCCAAGAACTCTCAAAGATGGTTGCCAATGGTTCCGAAATGACTTCCGCTAGTTCCTTCAATACTCTTGGGTGTAGTTGATCTGGTCCTGGGGACTTGAACTCATTAAGAGCGGCCAGGTATTCCTGGACGACTTCTTTCCCAATTTGGGGTTGGATGTCCTCCAATCCCTCATCCACTCCATCTTGCTGAGGTTGAAGACTCTCTTTTTGTGAGAAGACCGAGGCAAAGAAGGCATTAAGTAGTTCTGCCTTTTCCCTATCCCCTGTCAGCATTGCCCCATCTTCTCCTCGAAGAGGTCCTATCGCCTCCTTGTTTTTCCTTTTTCTACTGACATAAGAATAGAAGCCCTTTTTATTGTTTTTAATGTCCCTGGCAAGTCTGAGCTCGTTTTTTGCTTTAGCTTTGCGGACCTTTTCCCTACAGGTGTTGGCTATTTGTTTGAATTCGTCTTTGGTGATTTCTCCCTTTTTCTACTTCTTGTGCATGTCTCTTTTGTGTCTTAGCACAGTTAGAAGTTCTTTGGACATCCATTCTGGCTTCTTTGCACTTGTCCTATTTTTTCTCTTTGTTGGCACGGTTTGCAATTGCGCCTTGAGTATTTCACTCTTGAGAAGTTCCCATCCATCCGTAGCTCCCTTGTCTTTTAGTATCTGTGTCCACGGAATGCTGCTCAGCGTTTCCTTCATTTTTTGGAAATCAGCTCTCCTAAAGTCCAAAATGCGGGTTTGACTTGTCTTAGTTTCGGCCTTCCTTTGTACCTCAAATTGCAGGAGCACATGGTCACTTGCCCCTAAGGATCCTACCACTTCGACCGCATCGATCAGGTCCTCCGCATTTGTTAGGATGAGATCAAGAGTAGCCAATCCCCTTGTTGCCTCTTCTACCTTCTGGACCATGAAATTGTCTGCAAGGCAAGCAAGGAATTTGTTGGACCTTGTACTCTTGGCCGAGTTTGTTTTCCAGCAAATATCGGGATAGTTGAAATCGCCCATGACTACTACATCTCTTTTCTGTGCCTGTTTGGTCAACTGTTGGCAGAAGACTTCATCAAGTTCTTCCTCCTGGCTTGGGGGTCTGTAGTAGACGCCTACAACGACATCTTTTTGAGTCCCAGTTCCCTTGATTCTTATCCAGATGATTTCAAGCTGGTTTCCCAGATTGCTGTCTTGAATTTCTTCTGCAGCATAAGAGTTTTTGACATATAAGGCTACTCCGCCTCCTCTCCCCTTTGTTCGGTTTCTGTGAAAGAGGTTATACCCCTCGATATCTACATTCCAGCGATAGGAGTCATCCCACCAGGTTTCAGTGATGGCTATGATATCATATTTGTGGTGTTGTGCTAGAAGTTGGAGTTCGTCTTGTTTATTTCCCATGCTCTGTGCATTAGTGTAAAGACATGTGAGCCCCTGGGATCTTCCCTTGAGCTGTTTAATTGGGATTATTGTGCTTTTGGTACGTGGTCCTTGTTGTGTTTGTGCAGCCCTCCGTTTAGCCTTCTGGCGATTCCCAGACATTATGGGTAAAGTAGCGTTCGCAAGGCTGTTGTCCCCCTCCCCCGGTGGACCTAGTTTAAAGTGCATCTAATGAGGTTTGCGAGTCTGTGAGCAAAAAAGTGTTTTCCTACTTGTGTGAGATGCACCCCATCCCTTGCCAGTAGGCCATCCTCCTGGAATAGCAGGCCATGGTCGAGGAAGCCAAAGCGTTCCTCCTGACACCATTTTCTAAGCCAGTCATTGACCTGTACTATTTTTCTGGCTCTTGTGGGTCCGTGTCTTACAACAGGGAGGAGGGATGAAAAGACCACCTGTACATTACATTCTTTTAGCATTGCTCCTAGAGCTCGAAAATCATTTGTGATCTTTTGAAACGTATGCCTTGCAGTATCATTGGTTCCTACATGAATCAACATGAGGGGAGGACGGTGATAGGGCTTGAGGAGCCTGGTGAGCCTCTGAGTGATATGGTGTATTTTTGCCCCCGGTAGGCAGCATATTTCTCGAGCCATCCCATCTGGTCTGGAAATGACAGCTTCCGTTCCTCTAAGGAGGGAGTCGCCTACTACCAAGACCTGTTTACTTTCAGGAATGACAGGGCCCCTTTTGTGCAATGTAGTGTGTAGGTCTCCAGAAAAGTGATCCTGTTGGTGTGAATTGTGTAGGTGAAAAGTGTTGTCCTCCTCCTCGACATCCCCGGTGCATTCATCAAGGACAATCCATTGAGATTCGTCCGAGAACCTATGGTTCTCCTGTATGTGTTCCTGTTGCTCCTGGTCTATGGTTGGGGATGGTACACCTGCAGGATTGTGCAAGTGTGAATGTTGTGAAGTGTTGTCCCTGTCAGGGCTATCCCCCGCACACTGATCAAGGATGAGCCACTGATCAGTATCTAAGCCATTCTGGTCTTCCCCAATATGTTGTGTTTCTTGGTCAGGTGCTAGTTGTGTGAGAATTTGGAATCTATTGTGTAACTGCAGCTTAGCGGAGGTATTCTGAGGAGGCTTCTGGGTCCTATGTGTCCTTCTAAGGGTGACATTTCTCCAAGCCTGAGGGTTGTCCACATCTGAGGTGCTGTTCTGTTGAGCCTCCCCGTAATGTTGGTGTGATATGGGCTGCGTGTCTAGGCCAGTGTGGTGAGTGGTGTCTAAGAAGAGCTCAAGTTCCTGAATGTCCTTAAGGGTCTTAATACCCTTCTTGGGAGGGGAGCAATGACCAATCCTGATAAAATAGTGAAGAGTAGAGACATCACACTGGCAACAAAGATCCGCATAGTTAAAGCAATGATATTCCCCGTAGTAGCCTATGAATGTGAAAGCTGGACCATAAGGAAGCCTGAGCAAAGGAAGATAGATGCTTTTGAACTGTGGTGTTGGAGGAAAATTCTGAGAGTGCCTTGGACCCTGAGAAGATCAAACCAGTTCATACTCCAGGAAATAAAGCCCGACTGCTCATTGGAGGGAAGGATATTAGAGGTAAAGATGAATCACTTTGGCCACATAATGAGAACACAGGGCAGCTTAGAGAAGGCAATGATGCTGGGGAAAATGGAAGGGAAAGGAAGAGGGGCTGACCAAGGGCAAGATGGATGGATGGTATCCTTGAAGTGACTGGCTTGACTCTGAAGGAGCTGGGGGTGGTGATGGCCGACAGAGTACTCTGGCGTGGGCTGGTCCATGAGGTCACGAAGAGTCGGAAGCAACTGAACAAATGAATAACAACAAGACCACATAAGCACTACTTTCTAATACAGACCATATGCCATCCAGTAGTTGCCATCTGCTCGCCCACAGAAAACCATATTTAATAATCTAGAGCCAAGGACCTAATTTCAGGTCTCGCGGTCCACAGGTTTGGAACCACTGATTTAGAGGATTCAAAGCAAAATCATCTGATAATAATATTTGTAGAACACATTGCTGTTTAAGTTTGTGGAGGTAGCTCATAAACCAGCTTGGTTTGAATGCGGGAGTAGGAGTTTGGGAGATAAGATTCATCACTCACGCATCTTGAACAAGTCATATTCTCTTATCTTAAGAGGAAGGCAATGGGCAAAACTCCTCTGAACAAATCTCACCAAGAAAACACTATGACAGGTTCACGATAAGTCGGGGCGCAGCTGCACTATAGAGATGATGATGATGATGATGATGATGATGATGATGGTTATGATGTTGATGATGATAGCTGCCAGTAAAGGTGGTCCCAGTGGTGATTAGCACACTGGGTACAGTGCCTAAAGACCTTGGCCTGCACTTAAACACAATCAGCGCTGACAAAATTACCATCTGTCAGATGCAAAAGTCCACCCTACTCGAATCTGATACATCACACAGTCCTAGACACATATGAAGTGTCTGATGTGTGATCGAATACAACAGGCAGCATAGGGATCTTGTTTGCTGTGTACAAATCTTGTTGTGTTTCAAATAATAACCATAAGACAAGTTCTACACCCCAAAATCTTGTTGCACTGCAACTCCCATTCATCCAGCTCCATTGACTAAGCTGGCTAGGATGGAGCCCTGGTGATGCAATGGGTTAAACCCTTGTGCTGGCAGGACTACTGACCGAAAGGTCAGAGGTTCGAATTTGGGAAATGGGGTGAGCTCCCATCTGTCAGCTCCAGCTTCCCATGCAGGGACAAGAGAAAAGCCTCCCACAGGATGGTAAAACATCCAGGCATCCCCTGGGCAACGTCCTTGCAGACGGCCAATTCTCTCATACCAGAAGCATCTTGTAGTTTTTCAAGTTACTCCTGACACAAAAAAAGCTGGCTAGGATTGATGGGAACTGTAGTAAAATCCCTTGGGGGGGGGGGTGATTTCTGGCCTTTGGGCTATTAATTAGGAAAATAATCTGAACTATAGGATTCAATATCACATTTCTTAGTTAGCTTTAGCAGCCAAAACCTAATTAGGAGGACAAATGAAACCAAGGGAGCTATTTGAGGTCATATTTGCATATTAGTGGCCTTCAGCTGGGGAGGCACATGTAGGCAAGCATATGTGCAAGAATCTGAGATGGAAATGCTGTGCCAAAAATGCATTTAATAAATGGTTTGGATCCTTTCTGAATATGGGGAGACCTTCTCCATCGCACCAACATTTGCAAAAGAGCCATGGGGAAGGGCGAACTCTTCCGTGCTGAGAAGTGATTCTCACCAAGGGTTCAGCTCTAATCCCATTTTAATCTCAGCGGGCTATATTAAACAAAAGCAGAAGGTCTGGAGTTTGAAACTGATTAGCCTGACCTCAGAGATCAGACTACGTAATCAGGTGTATTTAGACTGCTGCTGGAAACAGTTTCCCTCTATGCTTTGGAGGATACAGCTGCTGAAAAAAAAGAAGGTAGAAACCTAGGTCATCATACAGAATATATATAAATATTATAAAAGGCAAAGCTCTCAGTAGCAGGCTTCCTCAATACTTCACTGACTAAATGTGTAGGTCTGCAACTTGTAGCAGCCCAGAGAGCTTGTGTCATATGGGCTGAAGATGATAGGTACTGCAGTCAAACATTTCTGGAGAAGCTGGGCTGGGGGATACCATACTAAGGCATCTTGATCCAACACATGCCATCTTGATCTGGAGACTTTCAAGGAGCCATGGTTCCTTGTTGTTGTTTATTTGTTCAGTCGCTTCTGACTCTTCGTGACCTCCTGGACAAGCCCATGCCAGAGCTCCCTGTCAGCCATCACACCCCAGTTCTTTCAGAGTCAAGCCAGTCACTTCAAGGATGCCATCCATCCATCTTGCCCTTGGTCAGCCCCGCTTCCTTTTTCCTTCCATTTTCCCCAGAATCATTGTCTTCTCCAAGCTTTCCTGTCTTCTCATGATGTGGCCAAAGTACTTCATCTTTGCCTCTATTATCCTTCCCTCCAATGAGCAGCCAGGCTTTATTTCCTGAAGTATGGACTGGTTGGATCTTCTCGCGGTCCAATGTACTTTCAGAACTTTCCTCCAACACCACAGTATCTTCCTTCGCTCAGCCTTCCCTATGGTCCAGCTCTCGGAAATGTAGGTTACTATGGGGAATACCATTTCTTTAACTATGCGGATCTTCGTTGCTGGAGTGATGTCTCTACTGTTCACTATTTTATTGAGATTGGTCATTGCTCTCCTCCCAAGAAGTAAACCTCTTCTGATTTCCTGCCTGCAGTCTGCGTCTGCTTTGGAATCCTGGGAATTGTAGTTTTATAAGATATTTAGCATCCTCTGCATGGCAAGAGGTTGGAGTAGATGGCCCATCTGGTCTCCAGTGGATTACTTAAATCCTCTAGAGGCATTTGGGTAACCTGCTCTGGATGCCTAAGCTGCCACCTCAACCACCCCTAGAAGCAGTTTGGTGATTTGATGGGAATGCATTCCAAATGGGTAAACATGGTACTCATGGAGCCTGATGCAAATTGATCTCACTCCTACAGGCTGAGATGAGGAAAAGGAAGAGGATATGTGTGCACACGATTCTTTCTGTGTGAATACATGTGTATTTGTATATGCATATTTACCTGAATATGAATGTTTCACACACTCTTGAGTTATGTGGTATTTATTTATTTTGTATCGAAAGCATTGCATAAATTAGTATAAAACTGATAAAAATAGAAGTGCAGGTGGCTAAATATCTTTTGTCCAAAATCGGGCAACAACAATGGCATTGTCTGTAGCCTCCAACAATTCTTCCTCTGTACATGAGGCAGGGCATAGTGGACAGGCATACAGATACGGAGTTGTCTGTTCTTCTCCCGAGTCATACAAGGTGTGGGATTCTTTTAGCAAGTGCCATTTTGCCAAGTTGTCTTTTGAGCTACCCACTCCACTTCTGAGTCTCTTTGGGGACTTCCAAGTTGCCCATTCTTGGTTTCCCCCTGGAGGAAGACCCTCGTGGGGAGCCATCCAGTTGGGATTTCCTGGTCTATCTGCCCAGAGGGATACTCTTGTATGTGAGCCCTTCACTGGACATGTCCACTTTCACAAGCAGAGTCAATCCTATTGCAATCTGCAAGAAACAAGATTTAAACAAGACTCCTTTGGTATTAAAGACCAGATCTTATATCTAACATTCATATAGAAGAAAAGTGTTAGCGATAAAGTAAGAATGAAAAAAGAGTAGATTTCTGCATAGAGATGTTATGAGATCCTTTCAGCTCTGGTTCCAGCTTTTTAAACATTTCTAAATCATTGTCTCTTGCTTCATTCTCTTGTTAAAGACTGTTGGATTATTCCACAAAGCAGATTCTCTAATGTGCCTGTAGTTCAAGCCTGTAATTTGAAGGGAGAAGGACTCAGGGGTGTAGCTACCTGGAGAAGGGCAAAATAAGGACACTGCCCCCTCAAATAAGAATTCTGCCCTTCTCTATGAACTGTTCCTTCAGCCCTCAAATCTCCATAATTGAAATAATGTAAATCATCCATGGGACATTTAGAAATAGAGTTGAGGTATCCAAAGAAGAGAAGCGGGTGAAGTTGCCGGGGGGTATGTGATCACACCAAATATTCTAGGTGTAGTGTTAATGGTTTAAGTGTTGGACTTTAGAGACCAGGGTTCAAATCCCTATTTGGTCACAAAAACCAATTGGGTAAACCTGGGCAAGTCACACACTCTCATGCTAGGTTCATCTTGAAGGTACACAACAGCAACAACAACAACAACAACAACAACAACGCTATTCCCAATACAGAATAGTCACCTAGATTTACTCATTTGAAACCTAGTGTGTTTCCATGGCCAAAGAAGGATTTGAGGCCAGGTCTCCTAGTGTTATAGCCTAACATTGAGATCACTACACTTTGATAGCTCAGTAATAGTTTTAAAATAATATAAAATCATTTGGCAAAAGAAATCTAGAGATAATTATTTATTTACATTCAATTGCTGCATTCATTTTTCTAAATGGAACTGGTTTAGATAGCCTATACGAGGCATGGGCAAACTTTGGCCCTCCATGTGTTTTGGACTTCAACTCCAACAATTCCTAACCTCAGGCTGTTAGGAATTGTGGGAGTTGAAGTTCAAAACACCTGGAGAACCAAAGTTTACCCATGCCTGGTCTATACACTAATACACAGTCCTTTAACTGACTGACTGTAACACTGTCTGATGTAACACTGCCTTATTGAAGCTGAGCAGAATTTATTTAACCAGCTCAAGTTTGTGCTTAAAGCGGCTGAGATTGTCTTGTGCCACCACCTAGTGGAAGAAAGTTAAATTATCAAACTAATTCATTTTAATTAACTTTCCATTCCCCTAAAAAGTTTCTTAGAATTAAATGTTTCTAAAAATAATTCTTTAAGTCCCCCTCCCAAGCTCCTTACTGTAAAACAGTGAAACATTCAAAAAAGGTGGCAACAGCAAAGAAATCACAACTAAAAGGACGGTTGTGGAAAGAAATAAATCCATCCTTACCCGCTCAGAAAAGAATCACAAACCCATTTCACTGAAACAAGACAGTTACTGCATTTGATAATAAAACTATCCCAATGCTGCACCAAAGGGTCACACATAGTGCAGGCCAAAGATGCTGAGCCATAATTCCAATTGTCACAATTCTCAAAATGAAAGCAATAAATTAGATGATCTCTTCTTTCCTGGAAAAAAATCAATGCTGTCTTTTCCTCACACTATCACCTAAGGGAAATTTCTTCTCTTTCTCACCTCTGTCTTAAAATTAAGTTTTGAGAAATGAACAGAGATTGGGATGGAGTAGGTAGGGAGTCTAAAATAAATAAATAAAGCCCGACTGCTCATTGAAGGGAAGGATATTAGAGGCAAAGATGAAGTATTTTGGCCACATAATGAGAAGACAGGAAAGCCTAGAGAAGACAATGATGTTGGGGGAAATGGAAGGAAAAAGGAAGAGGGGCCAACCAAGGGCAAGATGGATGGATGGTATCCTTGAAGTGACTGGCTTGACCTTGAAGGAGCTGGGGGTGGTGACGGCCGACAGGGAGCTCTGGCATGGGCTGTCCATGAGGTCACAAAGAGTGTGAAGCAACTGAATGAATTAACAACAAGACAGTCTTAAAAACTATTGATGCATTTGAGAGAGACCACATTTCAGCACATTTCACTTCCCCCTTTTCATTAGGATGTAGGAACTCTCAAGCATTTTCTAGACATCTTCTGAGCCTTACCTTATTTTATCCTTTGGGTTCACCTGACTGACTTTTCCCAGACATTTTAAGTAGCAATGTATTACCTGTCAATTGTATCAAAGGCAGTCTGGTCTTCTTTAACAGTACAAGAAATCCAAATGTCATAGTTTTCACATCAGAGAAGTAAACAGTGATCCCAGGAAAGAAATAAGTCTGTCTTTAAGGGCAATTTCCCTGGCAATAGACCTGTGCAGACAATGCAATGAGATAGAAGAACAGTGGAGATCATGCTTTGTGTCTTTCTCAACCCCACATTCTATGTTTGGTCAGCATATATGATGGACAAAGTGCATAACTGTGATAATCACTCCACTATTTGGGGAGGAATTGGTATTATTTATTGTGTAATATGTCCCTTGAAATTGATCAAGGTGGAATTGGAGGTGAAGGGAGGATAGAATCAGGTTGGTGGTGACTAGCGGTTGAGTGCATAGCACAGACTCACTGAAAGGGTTAGCACTGGGTTTTTTTTCTTTTCTTCTTTGTACTCCAGACATGAGTGAAACTTTTATCTTTGAATATTTGCTTGCCTTCAGATGTTCTTTTGAGAATAGAGGTATGGAGCGGGATCTCACAGAACAAGCAGCACATTTTCCTGAGATTGAGCACTATTGAACTCAGTAGAATTCATATCTGAGTAGACCTGCATATGTTTGTACTATATGCTATCAATCCTATGCCAACTTTCCTGGGAATTAAATCTAAAAATGAGGCAGAAAACTGGACGAAGTGGAGAAAATACATGTGAGATAACTGGCCAAGTTATGTATCCAATCCATTCGAAATGCAGGTGGGCGGTTAGAATGATGGAAAACGGAGAAAGGCTATTTTCTTATATGAGAATGCATGGTGGGAACAAAACAAAAAAACAGCCCTCCCCACAGCTCTTGCAGTTATGTGACTGGGCATGGGGAACATATGCACACTGTGGAATCACCCCTAGTATCAATGTGATGACATGTTTGGAGTCCTATGTGAACTGGAGTCCTGTATGGAATCAAGGTGAGCCATGGTTCTGGATTTGTATGATCAAAGCAAGGTAATTGTTGATCTTGGAACTCTCTCATTCAAAGGGTTGCTGTAAGCCAAAGTTGGCTAGATGGTAAACAAGAACAAAAAGCAATCCCATTGAACCGGTTGACTGTAGATCATGACACAGGTATGTTCCTCAGATTCAACAGCTCGTAGGCATAATTCAAAGTGCTGATTTTGACCTATAAAGCCCTATACAGTGGAATCGCTACTTAAGAGTGTTCCAACTTAAGAGCATTTTGAGTTCAGAACAATAAACACAAGACAGTGAGCAGCTGGTGATGGCAAGGATGAAAAGAATAAAGAAATTTGGCAAATAAAAAAGCAATTCAAAACATATATACCTCAATGATTAAGCAAGCATGCTAGCAAGGGAATGCTACATCTATTTGGAATGTAAATGCCAGATTTGAAATAAGGAAAAGCTCTCTCAAGGGTTACTATAGGTTACCCCTGATTGATATACGCCCGCTATTATTCACTATTGATTAACCATAAACAGATGCCACTAGTTTGGTTAATTACATGTTACAAACCAGGCAGACCTTCAGGCGAAGCTGCTTGTAGCAGTTCCCAAATGAGGTGTGAAAAGGTTGAGTATGTAGTTCCCCTTCTGTCCTCTTCCTACGAGGACCAGCCCTCCCCCAATCTAAGAAATAAAAATGGAGAAGTGGCCCTGGTCTTTATTATTGTCTTCCCGGTCATTTGGAGAGCCATTTCCTTTTCTTTCGGAGAGATAAAAAGAGACAGATGCTACGTGGGAGCTGTGGACGTTGTGTTCTGGTCAATAAGACAGGCCACAAAGGTCAATGGCTTTAAGCCAAGCCTGTCTGAGAGCTGCCATAAATGTTTGGAGATGAGGAGAAGGAAGATTTAAAGACTGATGTGTGCTGTCTGAGTAGGAGGATGGGAAGAAGGCCCGCTCCAAAGGAAATATCTCAAGCCTATGTTATTACAGACGATGCCTAAGAAACCTTATGAAATTCATGGGAACACCATAAGTTGGCAGGTGACTAGTTGGCACACACATACATAGACATGCCGCCACAGTGAGAAGGTCTTAATTGGTCCTTTCTCTTTTTGTATGTATGTGTGTATGCATGCGCACGCATGTGTGTGTGTGTATACATGTGTGTGTGTGTGTGTGTACACACACACAGGTAGGCACTCACTCATTCATTCATTCCTGAATGGCCTAGACCAGGTAAGGTTCATTTGTTGTCTTATGACAATTCCAGATCATTCAATTCAAGCAGTCCCCAACTTACAAATGACTCATAGTTAAGACCAGGGGTGAGACAACAGAAAGTGAGAGAAATCTACCCCTCTGAAGAGAAATTCACTCCTGCAAGAGTTATCATGGGGAAAAGGTCTCTCAACTGGAGCTTTATCACCAATCCTTGTTTCGACAAGTCATTTTTTTCAAAATCCAATTATCACAGGGACAGAAAGTGAGGGGAAATCTTCTGAACAGGGACACAGACAGAAAAACAAATACCACAAGGGTGTTCACTTTTCCCTATGCTATCCAAAGCTTCTATCTACCTATCTAATCTATCTATCTGGAGCATAGACTTAAAAATGTACTTGTTCCAACTTAGATGCAGATCCAACTTCAGAACAAACTTATAGAACCTATCTTGTTCATAACCTGGGGATTGCCTGTACAGATTAGATAAAAATCCTAAAACAAAACATAAAGACTGAAAGAAGGATCACAAGGCTTGTCTGATTGGGAAGAGTATGAGTGTGAACTTTGAAATGCATGCCTTATGCTCTTCTTGTTTTTAATGCAAGACTTTGTAACAGATGTATTAATTGTAATCAAATTCATACCCCCCCCCACCACTCCATTTTTTGGTGTCTTGGTTTTTAGGCCTTTTGATTTGGAGCCCCTGGTGGCGCAATGGGTCGAACCCTTGTGCCGTCTGAACTGCTGACCGAAAGATTGCCAGTTCAAATTCGGGGAGTGGAGTAAGCTCCGGTCTGTTGAGCTCTAGCTTCCCATGTGGGGACATGAGAGAAGCAACGTCGTTACAGATGGTCAATTCTCTCACATCAAAAGCAACTTGCAGTTTCTCAAGTTGCTCCTGACACAAAAAATGGGGTGCTGTTTCAGAAAATTGCTTTGGTCACCTATATCTTCCTACATATGGTTATCATAATTTTCTATGGGTGAAAAGATGGCGACTGGTACATGGCATTTGTTCTATATCTAGAATAGGGGGAAACTAGTGCCATTTTTGGAACCAGCAGGTTGAATATACCCAGAAACAGATCTAATATTTGGTTTAATAGACACAAAAAGGGTGTTTTTTGGGAACTACAGATCAGGGGATATTTAACCAGAAAACATCTATGTCATTGAGTTTCAAAGACTTGCTTTGGAATGAACATACAAGAACCATACAGATTTTTGTTGCTCATGTTATTTCTTTGTTATAATAGCATACATCTTTTAGGAACCAAATGCAAAATGCTGTGGATATAACCTGTAACCTTAATATCCAATGACAGGTAAATCTAGACTAGAGCTTGCTCATGTCTGGTTAGAGATGAAATATTATTATAATATTTATTTATCTCTCACTTTCCTCTTTTGAAAGAAAAATCAAAGTGGCGCCTCAAATGGATAAATGATATGCTAATCAGTACTCAAAATATCCTAAAAGGCACCCGATCCTGTCCGATCTTGGAAGCAAAGCATGGTCAGTCCTGGTTAGTACTTGGATGGTTGAATTGCCAACGAATACCAGGTACTGTTGGCTATTTTTCAGAAGGAGAAAACGGTAAACCATTTTTGAGTATTCTTTGCTTAAGAAAACCCTTTGAAATTAATGAGGCCACCATAAATGAATAGGCAACTTAAAAGCACACATATACACTCACTCATCCAGTAGATGAATGATCACCACATTGCTGGTAACACAGTCACAACCAGGCATAAAAGAAAACAATATGTAACGTAAGGTTCAAACAGGAATGCCGGTAATTTCAGCAAACAGCAGTTAAAATAGCTTTACTTGTGGAAAGAAGAAGAAGAAGAACAAACTGGACAGAGTCCGATTAATGAAAGGAAGAAGAAAAAATAGAGAAGACCAGACAATAACAGCATCTGTCTGTCTCGGATGCTGGCCATAAATAGGAACAATCACCCAGTTCCTGTGGCTCTTCCAGGTGCTACTATCTGACTGCAGGCATTTTCAGCCCTGTAATTCTATTGAGAGCCAAGCTTAATAAAAGTCTCACCAAACCCTGTTTAAGGTCCTTTTATTATTTTATTAGTCCCCTTTGTGAGCTTCCTCTAGTTATTTATTCATTTGTCTTTTAAAAAAAAAGACATCCCAAAACCATACAACAGCTAAATCACAACTTGGAAAAATCACAACTTGGAAAGCATCTTTAAAAATACGTTGTAAGAGTTATAATTTGGAAAATAGTTTGTTGGCATTATCATTGTGTTTTGTTTTTAGAAAAGTAAATTTGTGACATAGGACAAACACAAGGAGGCCTTTCTCCTGCTTGACCACCAGGGGGCAGTGCTTGATTTGTTTGGGCAATGTCCAATGGCAAGCCCAGAAAAGATTTGCCTTCTATAGGAACAAGAGCTTTGCAATATAAAATTTAATATAAAGAATACTATTATCCTTACATAATTTCTTTTTACTATTTCATTTCCCCTAACCTTTAATATGTCATTCTGCAAGGAAAGAAACACAATTGACCATTAAGCAAATGTATTCATAATCTGCAGAAAAACAAACATGCAAGGAAGGAAAGCAAAGGTGCAACTTGGAGGGCATCTGTAAAATTAATACAATTTGAATCCTTTTTTACTGTCATGGTTCAGTGCTATGGAATCGTGGGATTAGTAGTTTGGTGAGGTACCAGCACTTTATGCAAGGAAGGATAAAAATCTTGGGCACTGTTCCATTATCTGGACGGAGGCCACTAGGGGGAGCTAGAGAAAGGAGGCTAGTCCATTTTATGGGGATGTGGAGAGTGAGTAGAAGGAGTAAAACTGTTCTCCCCCCACCCCCGTTTTCCTATTGTTACCCCACCCATGTTCTCATAGGGGAAGCAACCCTCATTTGTAATATGGGAAGGGGGAATAACCAGTGAAAATTGGGGAAATGGTTTTCCCACTTCAACTTCTCCTTCACATAAAAGGGACTATCCTTGTGGTCTCCACACAGATAATGAAACAGTACCAAATCTTGTAACACCACAACGTCTGTAACTGAGCCACGGGGTGGCTCAACCCATTACGCAAAGTAAGCATTTGCAGTATAGTTGATTTTGCCCAGGGGTGCTCTTGATGCACTCTTGGGGGGAAATGGACCTTGACATACGCGAGTTGTAGTTACTGGGATGTATAGTTCACCTACAATCAAAGAGCATTCTGAACTCCACCAGTGATGGAATTGAACCAAATATGGCACACAGAACTCCCACTATAAACAGAAAATATATATCAGTGATTGGTTGCGGGCGGGGGGGGGGGGGGGGGCACCAAAATACTGTTTGCTTACTGTTTAAAATTACCTAGGGCCGCCTCTGCTGAGCCATGGCAGTTAAAGTGGTATCTAACCGTATTGATTCTATTGTTTAGATGTACTGTTGGTTTCCATGGCCATTTAGGGAAGCTGGAGATGGAATTAAACCTCAACTATTGACATTCCAAACCTCTCTGAAAATAACTCATTTTGTATGTTTTCCTCTTTGCCTTTTGTATGATTGTCCAAATCATTCTACAACAAGGGCCTTATGTATACACTGAAGGTTCATACTGCAGAAAAGGAAAAAAGGTTTTAAAAACATGGCTTCTCACATTGCCGTTTTCTCATATTATTATCTTGATATTACATTCAATGTATAGTTGTGTTCCCTTGTACTTTGTTTTTTCTCTCTCAACATTTTGGAATGAAAAACAAGAAGTAATTACTATGAATGTTATTCAGGTGACACAATGGGTTAAACCCTTGTCCTGGCAAGACTGCTGACCAAAAGATTGGCAGTTTGAATCCGGGAAGCAGGGTGAGCTCCCATCTGTTAGCTCCAACTTCTCATCCGGGGACATGAGCGAAGCCTCCCACAGGATGATAAAACATCCAGGTGTCCTCTGGACAACGTCCTTGCAGACGGCCAATACTCTCACACCAGAAGTGATTTGCAGTTTCTCAAGTCGCTCCTGACACATACACACACACACAAATCTAGGTAACTGACTCCATACTCATCTTTAAAATAATGTATTGTTTTTTTTCCTTTTATATCTGAAAGTAAAATAAGGGCACTATCCAGTTTGGAACTTATATGTAAATCACCGCTTGAAGTTGAATTGCCACATTGCACAATACAGGTTGAGTATCCCTTGTCCAAAATGTCTGAGATCACAAGTGTTCTGGATTTTGGAAAAGTTTTTTTGGAGTATCTGTATTTGTATATAGGTATATAATGAAATTTCATGGATATGGGACCTAATTCTAACCACAAAATTCATTCATGTTTCATATGCAGCTGAAGGTCATTTTATACAATATTGTAAAACAATTTGCGCACAAACCAAGCTTGTGTACATTGAACAATCAGAAAGCAAATGTGTCACTTTCTCAGCCATCTTTGTAGACAATTTTGCACATGTCCCATTGGCGAATGTGGACCACTGTTGTGCCATAGATACCTTGTATTGTGCACTTTCACAATTTGCAAGCAGGATTGTGTATCATCCCAATAAAATAGTTGACACTGTATAGTTATGCATTATAGCCTCTTGTGTAGGATCTTGGCCAAACATTTTTTACAAGCTCACATCATTTTTGTTAGACTTTGCTGTTCCTCAAAAAGGTATTGCCCATCTCTAATAGCTGTGGTAGTGGATGTCAACTTGGTTTGAAGTGCAATGGAACCAGTGCAACAAAAATATTGGGAAATCCACAAATGATGTCATGTTTCAAGAAGTGGAAGAGGACAGAAATGTTTTTAATGGTTTTTGTATTGTATTGATTTTATATTGATTTTATAATGCCGTTTTAAATGTTTTAATTGTATATTGTGGTTTGTTATAGCATCAAATTGTTGCCAACATGTAGACTGCCTTGAGTCGCCTTTGGGCTTTAGAAAGGCAGGATAGAAATATTGTAAATAAATAAATAAATAAACGTTCTTATACATGAAGCATTTGTGCCCAAAACATAAGTAATGTTATAAAATCATTTCATTCTTGGCCATCCAATGTGACAAATTCCATATTATGCCATGGACTTACTCTAAAGACATGCCACATACCAACTGTCTGGGTAGCTAATTTAGGGAGACATCATTATTGCGAGATCTTAAGAGTCATAGAATCATAGAGTTGGAAGAGACCTCGTGGGTCATCCAGTCCAATCCCCAGCCAAGAATCAGAAAAATTGCATTTAAAGTGATCTACTGAACTTTAGGCATGTTCTATTCTTTATTATTATTATTATTATTATTATTATTATCCACCCATTTTCTCAAACGGGGCTCAAAGACCCCATAGTCTAAGCTAGAATAAAACAGCTAAACCATCAAACCATCCATCATCTTATATGCCCCCAAGGAACTCTGTTGATTGTAGGAAATTGACGCTTCTGTTTTGATGTTTTGATTTATGTCTGATATAATAGGCTGCATTTAAATCTAATCTTAATTTGCTAAGTTATAATTTGCTTTTATATCCTGTGTAGTTCATTTTTGTTATTGTGTGTGTATTAGCTGTTATGTTCAGGCATTGAATGTTTGCCTTTTTGTGATTGGAATCCACCCTGAGTCCCTCCAGGGAGATAGGGCAGAATATAAATAAAGTTTTTATCATCATCATCATTATCATCATCATCATCCATTTATAGCACTAATTTTAAATGTTGTCTTCAAACAAAATAAACACCAATGAAAAACATTTAGCATGCATATTACTGATTTTATTATTTGGATTGATTTTTTTCTATCAATTTTATCTTGCAAGTTGCTTTTTCTCTCGCATTCATGTAACAATATAAATACATGCATGAATGCGAATCAAGCTAGAATTAACAGCTTTAACTGAGATCCCATGTAAATCAGTTTATGTTGGGTTTTTTCCACCACCAATCCTTCCTGCTAAAATTCTCCCTTCCTGTAAATTAATTAAAAAGTGTAATTGTGATAAATGGACAATATCATCTCATTAATAAAACAAGGATGCATGGGAGTTCATATTTATTTGTACACTCTCTTTCCCGCTTTTCGTTGCTTCAAATTAATCTCATTAGGTCCTTTGGGAAAAGTAAGTGGTAGAAGACGGATTATATGGGCAAAGAGGATCCCCAAAGGATGACAAAGCTTTTCACACTGCAGGATTTCCCTTACTATCAAGGGAACCTGCTAATTAAGGTAATCTTTAATTTACTAATAAAGATAAGTCAATTTCCCAACCCTGAACAGAACAGAGCACTTCTGATTTCTAATGCTTTAATACTGATGTGTATTTATACCATTAAAGAGGTCTGATGGAACCATAGATTTTGCCGTAAAGCAAGAATAAATCCAAAACTGGGTTGCTGTGAGTTTCCCGAGCTGTATGGCCATCTTCCAGAAGCATTCTTTCCTGACGTTTCACCCACATCTGTGGCAGGCATCCTCAGAGGTTGTGAGGTCTGTTGGAAATTAGGCAATGTGCATCCCATAGGTTTCCCAATCTTGCTGCAGATAATGGGTCAGACCCCGGACTGCCTGTTCTAACATCACTCTCTCAGCTTCACCAGGGTCCATCTTCTGTGACATCAAGAGGAGCTGTCCCTGTTGTTGTTTTTATTTGTTCAGTTGCTTCCGACTCTCTGTGACCTCATGGACCAGCCTAAAGTCTTCCAGATACTACTGGAAGGCATCAATCCTAATTGGCACAGTTAATGTTGAGTGATGATGGGAATTGCAACCCAACCTCTGGAGGGATGCTCTACTTCCACCATTGATCAACAGCCTATGTTGTTGAAGTTGTCACGTCAAGTCACTTTTGAGATATGGTGTCATAGTTTTCTTTGTGCAGAGAAGATTTGCCCTTGCCTTTCTCTAAGGCTAAGAGAGTTAAACTTGCCTAAGGTCACCTAATGGGTTTCTATGGCTGAGCAGTGACTTGAATCCTATCCAACATTCAAGCCAAATATCAGTGAATTCAGAGCTCCCTGTCAGCCATCACCACACCCAGATCCTTCAGAGTCAGGCCAGTCACTTCAAGGATACCATCCATCCATCTTGCCCTTGGTCGGCCCTTCTTCCTTTTCCCTTCCGTTTTCCCCAGCATCATTATCTTCTCCAAGCTTTCCCGTCTTCTCATGATGTGGCCAAAGTACTTCATCAGTTGTTTCTACACATGGCTAAGTTGTCCAGGCAGTCCGGATGCTCTGAACCAGGACAGCAAATCCAGAAGATCCACACTTCACTTGACTTGCTTCTCCCCCTCAGATAAAATGTGTTAGAACTCTAGTTAAAAAGTAGCCCATCTGATTCTATGCAAATTGGCATCTCCTTTTCTGTTTTCTTTTGATAATTTGTGAGGAACCATCCTGGAACCAAGACACAGATTTTAATGATTCCAGAACTTGAATCAAGCTAAATAGACAACTGAGTGAAATACTTCAATAATACTAATACTAATAATTGACTGAAATATCAGCTGATGACCCAAAATGCAGACTGTGCAAGGAAGCTGATGAAACCATGGATCATATCCTCAGCTGCTGCAAGAAAATCTCACAGACGGACTACAAACAGAGGCAAAACTCTGTGACCCAAATGATTCATTGTAAATTATGTCACAAGCACCACCTGCCAGTAGTAAAGAACTGGTGGGATCATAAACCTGCAAAGGTAGTGGAAAATGAACACGCAAAAATACTGTGGGACTTTCGAATCCAGACTGACAAAATTTTGGAATATAATACACCAAACATCACAATTGTGAAAAAGAAAAAAAGTCTAGATTATTGATGTCGCCATACCAGATGACAGTCGCATTGAGAAAAAAACAACAGGAAAAACTCAGTCGTTATCAAGACCTCAAAATCGAACTGCAAAGGCTCTGGCATAAACCAGTACAGGTGGTCCCAGTAGTCATCGGCACACTGGGTGCCATGCCAAAAGATCCCAGCCAGCTTTTGGAAACAATAAACATTGACAAAATCATGATCTGTCAGCTGCAAAAGGACACCTTACTTGGATCTGTGTGCATCATTCGAAAATACATCACACAGTCCTAGACGCTTGGGAAGTGTTCAACTTGTGATTTTGTGATACGAAATCCAGCATATAGATCTCATTTGCTGTGACATACTGTGTTTTGGGGTCAGTAAAATAATAATAGTAGTAGTAATAATAATAATAATAATAATAATAATAATAATAATATCCCATTTATTCTCTCCCCAAGGAGACTCAAAGCAGCGAACACTAAAAAACGTATAATGTGTAAAAAGATGTTGTACTTGAGTCTAACAGCAAGTATGTTCTCATGTAAGTTAGTATTTGTATTTACTTAAAACAAGGCAGAGTTCTAGAAATGGCTTTCATAGAATCATACAGTTTGAAGAGACCTTGTGGGCTATCGGGTCCAAACACTTGCCAAGAAGCAGGAAAAGTGCATTCAAAGCAACCCCATCAGATGGCCATCCAGCCTTTGTTTAAAAGCCTCCGATGAAGGAGCCTCCACTACGCCACCAAGTTGTACATAAAAGAAACTGAGTGTGATAGTGATTCATGGGTAAAAGGTGAGCATTTTCATAGAACTTAAGAATAGAGTGCAGAATACAGGCAACATCCATTCTTCCATACACATACTAATGCAACATTCATTTTACACTTGTCATGCTTACTTACAAGTTCTGAACTGAAGTGGTTGTGTTTGCAAATTCTGCACACACACACCCTGCTTTAAACAACAAATTAGATCATGTCAGATTGTTTGATGTAAATCATCAAAGCTTCCCCCATCCACCATCACTTTGTTCAACAAAGAAACCAATTAAATATAACAGCGGCATAGGAGGGGATATTCATCCTCTGGGAACTGTACTGACACCAAACTCCTTTCCCATTAGGGAATGTTACGGGAATCAAAGGAGAATAATGTTTGTTCTTCAACAGCAGAAAACTAAAAGGAGAGTCTGTTTTAGACTTTAAGTCATTTACATAGAAAAAAGCATTTAGGTCATACGGAGGAAAGATTTGTTTTTAGAAATTCAGTGGAAGAAAATTATATACATCTCAACATAATTTTTGGCTTGGGTTCTGCAATGTTTGCCTTTTTAGGGTTCAGTTAAGGAGGTTGAAATCCAGCAAAATTTTCAAAACATAAGCCCCAACCTGATCTTTCCCCAATTTTCACTTAATTATATATGTATTATTTTCCATTTAACTGTAGATTTACAGTCATAGTGTCCTAAATAGGTAAGAACACAATTTTTCATCAAGTTTCTTTTCTCAAATGTAGCAATGACTAATTCCAGCAATGTGAAATTGATCTTTCTACTGTGAAGTTTTTTAATGTAATTTTTCAAAGCTATTCACAATTTAGGGCTTTTTCTGTGCAAAAATTACATGTGATTTTTTTGTGCAGTGGCTCCAGCTTTTGGATTTTGGTTCCCAAAATGCTTGACACTTGGCCAAGTTGACTGGGACTAATGGGGATTAAAGTCCCAATTACACAGAAAACCAAAGGTTGGGAACCACTGTTCAGTGGGAAACAGCTTTTTCATCTTGGAAAAAAAATCTTTGTTGTCCAAGTATGATGGCCTTCCAAGTGTAGTGTCTTGGCAGTGGATACATAGGTGACATAGGATACATAGGAGTCCTATTCTTGAGCCGCATGTTCTAACAAAGTGAGGACATCGGTTTCCAGGTGGAAGGCAGCTCTGTTCAGGGTTGGCTTGATGTGCCTTCCTCTTGGCACACTTCTCCTTTTCACCTTCCATTTGTGCCTCTTCGAATTCTGCAGCATTACTGGTCACAACTGACTTCCAGTTAGAGCGCTCAAGGACTCCCAGTTCTCTGTGTCTATGCCACAGTTTTAAAGGTTAGCTTTTATTTATTTATTTGCCATATTTATATCCTGCTCTCCTCAACCCCCGAAGGGCACATATTCCATGCCATACATTACATACAAGACATATCCAGCAAATAAAAAACATATATATTAAAATATTTGCTAAAAGCATATCAAAATTAAAATTATTAAAATCATATAATCCAAAATCGTTATCCAGGCTGTTCCAGTTTTCATTTCACCATTCCATGTTCACATGTTGCACTAATCAATTATCCAAAAACTTGGTCCCACATCCAAGTTCAGTTTTTTCCTAAAGGACAAGAGGGAGGGAGCTATTCTGATGTCATTTGGGAGGGAGTTCCACAGCTGAGGGGCCATGACTGAGAAGGCCATGCCTCTCGTTCCCACCAACTTCACCAGTGAAGGAGATGGGACCAAGAGCAGGGTCTCCCCAGAAGATCTTAATCTCTGAGATGGTTCATAGAGGGAGATACATTTGGACAGGTAAGCTGAGCCGGAACTGTTTAGGGCTTTATAGGCTAAAGCCAGCACTTTGATGTGTGCTTTGAATTAAGCCCATCTTTAAATCTCTTTTCCTGTCCACCAATATTCTGCAACAGATTGAGAAGCCACTGTTGCCATGTTAACCATACCACTGGTTGGGACCCTCACTCTGTGAAAACTGTGTTTAATGTGTGCACCAACCTTCACACATTAAAAAGGCTCATGCACAGGTGTCTTCCAAGCAAAGTAATATAGGAGAATGAGGAAGAGTGAGAAAAAGAGAAGGGGGAGGCCAGGGGGCCACCCCAAATGTGCCTAGCCCTTATCCATGACCTCCCCTCTGCTGCAAGCAAATGCACATCCACATATATTTCTCCAATGATGAATCATATTATATCAACTGGCCAATGGATACTCCACCACAGACATCAGAACTGCTGCAAGACCGAGATCAAGCCACGAGAGTAAAGGCAAAAATCCACCCAGAGGAGTTTTTACCATACGGCAAGGGAACCACTGGCCGAATAGGGAAGCTGATGAAGAAACCCAACCTACAAACTATCTGCAGACCCACTAAGAAAATCCAACAAATGCTGTGTTCAGCAAAGGACAAGAGGGATCCTCTCACCTCTGCAGGAGTCTACCGGATACCATGCAGCTGTGGACAAGTCCACATTGGGATCACCACACACAGCATTGCCCAAACACGAATCAAGGAACATGAAAGGCACTGCAGAGTCATTCAACCAGAGAAGTCAGCCATAGCAGAGCACCTGATGAACCAACCTGGACAAAGCATATTATTTGAGAACACAGAAATGCTGGATCACTCTAACAACCACCATGTCAGACTACACAGAGAAGCCATTGAAATCCACAAACATGTGGACAATTTCAAAAGAAAGGAGGAAACCGTGAAAATGAACAAAATCTGGTATTTAAAAAACTGTAAAATCAGGACAATAAATAAAGAACAGCACTAAAAAACAGAGGAATTCCAGGCAAGAAGCAATCAGGACCAGCTAATCACCTCCCACCAAGGATTCCCCTGGGCAGTAAGAAGCCAGATTTTGAAACTACTAGGCCATTAAATGCTAATCAAGGTGGCCAGTTGAAACACTCACACCTACCTCCCACAGACAAGAGTTCTTTCTCCCACCATGGACATTCCACAGATATATAAACCCCATTTTCCTAGTTTCCAACAGACCTCACAACCTTTAAGGATGCCTGCCATAGATGCAGGCGAAACGTCAGGAGAGAATCCTCCTAGAACATGGCCATACAGCCATAAAACTTGCAACAACCCTGTGGTGAGAAATGTAGACTAAAAATCCCTTGGTGCCTACAGACTCCTTTTTCACCTTCAGGATCTAACGTGGTACGATTTTCATGTAGCTTCCCTTCACTTGAACTTCACTTGCTTGAAGTCAAATGAGATATTCCAGAAATACCATACATTTTCAATAATAATTGCTCTCTGAAAGGAAGCCAAATCTTGAGTGTTTCCCCTTGGATGTATTGGTGCTCAACAAGGCGGGGAGTATGTAACAGCTCTCGGTTCCTCCTGGTTATTTGAAAAGACTGTAATAGACATGACCTATCATTTGTGTGCTAATGCACTTGCAAGTGTTGCAAATAAGCTTGATACTTCCACAATGGCATACAGTGGCGCAGTCTTGCAGGTTAATAGGCTTTCTGCGTCTCTTGAACCTGAACCATCTTGTGTTTGAAAGCCAGACAAAATCAGTGGCAATTATACCCTTGTAGACAAAGTAGAGGGAACAATTTTAAACTCCAGGAGCCTTTTAGTTACTCCTAGATATTCAAGGAACAGGCTTCTTTGACAAATGATTTACAGTAAATGTTCCAGTGAAGGAAAATTGTGGTAAAATATATATTTTGTTTTACTGGCTGTGTGCTTCAAAGAGCTTCACATTTTAAACCAACAGGTGGTAGGTACTCTGTCGACACAGTTTTAGAAGGCCAGTATGCTTCAACGGTGCTTACTTATGATCAGAAAAGCTCAACTGTCATCACCGTTTGTGAGTGGCAGCTATATGGACTGGCCCAAGCACATGTTTGAAATCTCTCCAAATGTTACGCTAACTTTCCAGCCCTACAGAGTGCATGGAAGCCATGATATTTCAGCTTGTAAAGTGGCACAATCTTAATTTGACATTGATAGGCAAAACACGCCTTAAAACAGGTATGAGTTTTGAAATGCATCTTTTTGCAAATAAATAAAAATGTATTTGTATCTTTTATAGTACAGAGTGCAAGCTTGAAGGATCTTTAGGTCCGTTCTACTTTGTCCTTCTATCCCAGGGTCAGATGCCAGAATATCTGTTTATCCCAGATTATATGGCAGTGGAGACTCATATAATCCAGTTCAAAGAAGATTACCTGGGATCAGATCCTGGAATATAAGGGCAGTGTAGAAGGGGTCTTAGGCCCCTTCTACACAGCTGTATAATTTCCTGATTGTCTACTTTGAATTGGTTTATCTGGCAGTGTAGATTCAGATAATCCCGTTCAAAGCAGATAATGTGGATTATCTGCCTTGATATTCTGGATTATATGGCAGTGTAGAAGGGCCCTAAGTTTGTTGATTGATTTGAATCAAATCACCATTTTTGAATTCTTAATTTTCAGGTGAAGATTGTATTGGCTGGCTGTTTGGAATCTGAGTAAAGCTTCATTTCTTTGTCATGATAAGATGGGGCTGAAGAATCTTTGGCCCTTCAGATGTTTTTGACTTCAACTCCTAGATACACCAGCTAGAAGTAAAGTACTATGGGAATTGTAGTCCCCCCCCCTACCCACCCCCATCTGCATGAAGCCATTGCTTACTAACCATGCTGTTTTGCTTTAGCTGTAACTTGGACACAGATGCTTAAACAAACTACAGTTTATCTCTTCTTTGAGTCTCATCCCCTTTTTTAGCTTCCACACAGCCCTAAATCCCAGAATATCAAGGCAGGAAATCCCACATTATTTGAGTATGGACTCAGTTAACCCAGTTCAATGCAGATACTGTAGGATTTTCTGCCTTGATATTCTGGGATATAGGGCCCTGATTCAGAGTGGAGAGAGAAGCCAAAGCAAGTTTAAATATCATAAGTTCACTATAAAACATAGTTTGCAAATTTTGGCTTGTGGATGGCTAAGAAACCATAGTTTCTTTCTGAAGATGGGTTCAGACACAATTCTCTGGTTCAAACAATACGAAAAACCAAGAATTCATGGGAATCCTGGTTTATCATTTATGAGCATTATGCTGCATGATTTGGTTTTAAACCTATTACTTCTTTATCATGTGGCTGTCACCCATCACTTTGGACAAGTTTGTGAAATACAGGCTATAGTAAAAGGTTTGGGCCTGGTTGGAGTTCCTTCATGCTTCCTTAGGGCTCTTCCACACAGCTATATAACCCAGAATATCAAGGCAGAATAACCAACAATAGGTGCTTTGAACTGGGTTGTCTGAGTCCACACTACCATATATCCCAGTTCAAAGCAGATAATGGGGGAATTTATTCAGCTGTGTGGAAGAGACTCTAGATTTAATAAATTAGATTATTAAATCAATTTATTTTATTTCATATTAAAAGCATGGCATACATTAGTATAAAAGTGATAAAAATAGAAGGAGCACAAGCAGTTAAATATCTTTTTGACCAAAAATGGGCAATAGTAACCACATTGTCTGTAAAGGTAAAGGTTTTCCCCTGACATTAAGTGTAGTTGTGTCCTACTCTGCTATGTGGTGTTCATCTCTATTTCTAAGCTGAAGAGCTGGTATTGTCCGCAGACACCTTCAAGGTCACGTGACTGGCATAATTGCATGGAGTGCTGCTACCTTACCACTGAAGCAGTACCTATTGATCTACTCACATTTTCATGTTTTTGAACTGCAAACAGTGGGAACTCACCCTGCTCCCCGGATTCAAACCTGCAACCTTTCGATCAGCAAGTTCAATAGCTCAACGGTTTAATCCACTGCACCATTGGGAGCATTGTCTATAGCCTTAAACAATTCTTCCTCTGTACATGAGGCAGGACGTTGTGGACAAGCATACAGATGCGGAATTGTCTGTTCTGCTCCACAGTCACACAAGATGGAGGATTATTTTAGGTAGTTCCATTTTGCCAGGTTGTCTTTTGATCTGCCCACTCCACTTCTGAGTCTGTTCAGGGACTTCCAAGTTGCCCAATAATGAATCAACGATGAAGCTTTTATTCTGGACTTTAATTAAACTCAGTAACATGATAATAACATGTCATCACTGTTCAGCATCCACATGTTTTCTGAAGGTGGAAAGGATTTTATGGATGATCTACTTTTATCTCCCTTAAGCCTGAGTGGGAATTATCCAAAGACAAAGCACAAACGGCTACTCTTAAGCCAGCCTCTATGTAGAATTTCTCCCCCGATATGTTAATACTTTACTCTGCACAGTAGAGAAATTATGGGAAATAGTGGAGATTAATCAGACCTTGGACAGAGTTCATTCCCCGCTCCAGATGCAAATGAAAGATTTATGCTGGCGAAGAAAATTAGACTTGGCTGGAAAGATCAAACAATCTGAGGGATGCAAATTCCATCTTTCTACCAATACCACAGTCTTCACTGGAGCAGACAGAAGCTGTATGTAGTGTTTACTATTCATTTATATGATATTTCTGCCAGTAAGGGCTAGATGTCAAAATATGAAGCCACCTTCTGCAATTACTCAACAAGGGAAGTTGAGGGTTTAAAAGTTATCCAGTTTCCATTTAAGGCATCAAATGATGACAAATAATAATCATGGGTATGTGTAATCCACTCTAGGTTTTTAGTCCAACTTTCTGACAGGGAAGCCATCCACTGTTGTCATGGTACCAATAAAAAGCTAAATACAAAGTAAGAAAAAGCTATTTTTCTGCATGACATATTCTAGTATGGCTATTGTAAAGAAAAGGAGGGAGGTATGAAGGCCTAACATGCAAATACTGGAAATCTGATCAATGCCTGATTAAAATAGGTAGTTTACTTTCTGATTAAGCTTAAATAAAATTCACTGAAATTGTATTTTGCTCTTAAAAAAAGAAAAAATGTAGACATGTTGGTAATGTAGGAGAGTTAGAAAAATGGGAACATTTCAATAAAATGAAATTTTATTTATTTATTTGCTATATTTATATATCGCCCCTCTCAGCCCGTAGGCTGCAAGAGCTTTTATTATTTCCAGATAATCAAATATTAGGTAGAGCTCTGTTATAGTGAAAAGTGTTCAAAATCAAGGGACACTACAAAGAGATAGCAGACTGATGGTAGGGACCAGCTTTTATTACAAATCCAGCAAGTCTAGGTATTTTGGTCAACTCTCCCCATTCCCTGGGGCTTGGGACACGGGAACCCTGCAAAAGTTATTTATTGAGAGTACAGTTAAAATGTATTTAAAACACAATGTATTTAAGGCTTGGAATTATACTAAATGTCCTTTGGCCAGAAGCTGGCTACTTGGAGTGCCTCTGGTGTGGCTGTAAGAAGGTCTTCCATTGTGCATGTGGCAGAGCTCAGACTGTATTGTAGTAAATGGTCTGTGGTTTGCTCTTATCCGCACTTGCATGTCGTGGACTTCACTTTGTAGGCCCATTTCTTAAGGTTAGCTTTGCATTTTCTGGTGCCAGAGCGCAGTCTGTTTAGTGCCTTCCAGGTTGCTCAGTCTTCTGTGTGCCCAGGGGGGAGTTTCTCATCCAGTCTCAGCCATTAATAGTAGGCTGAGAATTGCAGTATATAAGCGTAGCAAATAAATAAATAAATAAATAAATTGAGGTTCTGGGTTTTAGCCTGCCACTTTTGGACTCTTGCTTGCTGAGGTGTTTCTGTGAGTATTTCTGTAGAACTTAGAAAGCTATTTCTTGATTGGCTTGCTGGCTGATATCCGAACAGAGGATGGGCCAGAGATGTCAATGATTCTTTCATTACAGGCTGCTACTTTCTGACAGATGTCAGGTGGTGCAGTACTGGCTAAACAGTATAATTTCTCCAGTGGTGTAGGGCGTAGACATCTTGTGATATTGTGGCATGTCTCATTAAGAGCCACATCCACTGTTTTAACATGGTATTCCACACTGCCCATGCGTACTCAGCAGCAGAGTAGCAAAATGCAAGGGTAGATGTCTTCACTGTGTTTGGTTGTGATCCCCGGCTTGTGCCAGTAAGCTGTCGTGAAAAATTGTGAATAAAAATGCTTTTTGTTTTACCTGAGAGAATATTTCTCTTGGAATCTCTAGGTCTCCAATGCAGCATCCACCATAATTTGGCCATACAATCACAATGAAGGAGTTAGAGGTTTCTAGAGAGCTGCCATGTCTAGAAATCTTAGTATCTGGTGGGAGTCACACTGGAGACCCTAGAGACCCCCAAAGAGAATTTTGTAATTAAATCTGGAAATAATAAAATCTACAAAAGTCAAACCTGCAAATGTGGGGGGCTGACTGTATAGCTAATGATCACAAATGCTGGGAACTGCAACCCAACAACTCGCAGGGCCACATGATTTCCACTCATGCCATTGAGTAAGAGCATAAGAACAATGGGGCAATTTAAAGGCAAATCAATATGATACTCATTAGTGAAAATAAACTTGTAAACAAGACTGTCGTCTTCATCCTTTATGCAGAATGAAGGATGGCATCAAGACTAATTAAAGGCACAGCAATTTGCTTTGATTCTGAGAAATACACAGTGGATTGAAATACTATATACTATATTGCATTCCTTCCAGTGGAAAAAGGCTGCTATCTCTCCCTAAGTCACACTCGATAGTCTCTTGATCCTTCTGCTCTTTTTCTCAGGTCTCACCTTGTCATGGCTTTTTTGTGAGGATTTTGCAGCTGTGTGCCAACCTCACAGTTAAATTCAGTGTCAGTGGGTGTGTGTTTGAGCTAAGTTCCACCTTCACTTTCCTTTTCTCATCATTGTTCCAATGTGGATATCACTGTGATAGGCATTTCCCTTACATTGAAAGTTATGAACAGTTACTGTTTCCCATTTTCTTACTGCATCTCTCTAATTGGCATTGTCAGTCATGCTTAATGTTGCATTTGCCTGTGTATCTGTCTGCTTATGCAACATTCAGAACATCTTTTACTTTAACCCTGACATTGCTTTTTTTTAATGACTCAAATAAAATACAAATCTATATAATAAAAGTGAACATATCTATGTATGTGGGCAATGGTGTGTGTATGATTGTGGCTGAGTTCCTATTGGCTCCCACTTCCAGACAGCACTGTGATCCCCACCAATGATGGATCTGGACCAAACTTGGCACCCAGCACCCACCCACCCCCCAACCATACTGGAGTAGTTTGGAAGGACTGGCCCCAAGGTGAGAGTTCACCCCACATGTAGAGAGCACTGTGAACCCCACCAACAATGGATCTGGACCCAACATGGCACACATACCCAACATGGCCAGCTTTAAGTACTGGTGTCAGAGCTGTGGGGGCACAATGAGTTAAACCCTTGTGCTGGCTGAACTGCTGCTCTGAAGATTGGCGGTTCAAATTTGCAAGACAGGGTGAGCTCCCATTTGTCAGCCCCAGCTTCCCATGTGGTGACATGAGAGAAGCCTCCCACAGGATGGCAACCTGGGCAATGTCCTTGCAGACAGCCAGTTCTCTCACACCAGAAGCCACCTGCAGTATATTCTCAATTTGCTTCTGACAAGACAAAAAAAAGTACTGGTGGAGTTTAAGAAGGTTAACCTGTCATGATGTGCGTTGTGGTCCATCCACTCCTTATGCATTTTCTTGATGGGACTATTCATAAAATCCAAAAATAATGACTTTTTCAAATAAATAGTTCAAATATCTAATCCGGCCACTGCTGGATACCTAAGCTAGTTAGTTATAAAAGCAACTACTCATCTATAAAGTGGGCATCAAATAGAGTTGGACTCTTCAGTCTTCCAGGGTCAAGCCCCTGCTCTTCTGCTTTGTATTGCTAAGGGATCTCACGACTTCATACCATGAATACAGCAGACAACATGAGGCAGAATTAGCTGGTACAAGTCAAAACTAGCTTCTACCTTTTCTTTTGCCATGCTAACACTGTGAAACAAGGGATTGTCATATTTTTAAAAGAGAATATTTCCCCATTGCCTCAGGCTCTGCTCTCCTTCCTTCCGTCCAAATGCTGCATGCAACACTCGCTTGCAAATGGCAGACAGCTTATGTTTAAAACATTTTCAGGAAAGTTTCAAAAGTCTTTGAGAGAAGAGAATGTGATCCAAAGCTCACAAGAAGAGGGATGAAAGAGCTCGCATCAAGTTCTCTTTCTCAAGCAGCATACTTCCCTTGTTTTGGAGAAGTCTAGCTCAGAACTTCAAATTATATTCAACAAACTGAGCTCCATTTTTTTCTTTGTGGAAGTGAGAGAGTAATGAAGGCATAATGAAGTTACTTTCCAAAAGTTCTGAGAGTGCCTTGGACCACGAGAAGCTCCAACCAGTCCATACTTCAGGAAATAAAGCTCGACTTCTCACTGAAGGGAAGGATATTAGAAGCAAAGATGAAGCATTTTGGCCACATAATGAGAAGACAGGAAAGCTTAGAAAAGACAATTATGTTGGGGAAAATGGAAGGAAAAAGGTAGAAGGGGTCGACCAAGGGCAAGATGGATGGATGGTATCCTTGAAGTGACTGGCTTGACCTTGAAGGAGCTGGGGGTGGTGACGGCCAACAGGGAGCTCTGGCGTGGACTGGTCCATGAGGTCACGAAGAGTTGGAAGTGACTGAACAAATGAACAACAAATAATAATTTTTATCATTATCAGTCGACATGTGACTTTTTTCATGTCAGGAGCGACTTGAGAAACTGCAAGTTGCTTCTGGTGTGAGGGAGTTTGTCGTCTGCAAGAACATTGCCCAGGGGATGCCCAGATGTTTTACCATCCTGTGGGAGGCTTCTCTCATGTCCTCGCATGGGAAACTGGAGCTAACAAATGGGAGCTTACCTCGCTCTTGTATTCAAACCATCGATCTTTTGGTCAGCAGTCCTTCAGCACATTGTGGCACCGGGGGCTTCATGACATATGACCAGAAGACACACACACACAAATCTCCAATATAACTTCTTTTGGGGTAGAGATGAATATGGATTTATTTTTGTAAATTTTGTACATTGACATGTACATTTCAGACAATAGTGGCAATACAAGGCACACCCCAAACCCAAGCAACTTTGATATTTGGGGTAAATACATGAAAAATAGCACCACATACCAAAACTAAGCTGCTTAATATTTTGTTGTCTGAAGCAGCGAAAATCCTTCAATACTTCCCCCAGCCTTAACAGTTAACATGCAATAAAAATAAATTGGATAACTAACCATTTGTGGCTCTTTCATAACAGTCTGGATCTGCCACTGGAGACAACTGAAAGTCATATTGCACCTGACTTTTAAGTCAACTTTACTCATTGTCAAACACAGAGATGGGGAAATGTTGGCTCTCTAGATAATTTGATTCCATTTAGTCATCAGCTGGGATCTCTGTAGTCCAAAATATCTTAAGGTCCAGATGTGCCCAATACTGGACGAAGCATGTTTTAGAAACAGTGCTCCCCTCGAATGATAAAAGTCATCTGTTTGTCATTACACATGATTGCCCATATCTAGGTATCTTGCATTAGTTTGCTTTACGACTGATGATTGTAACATGTACATAGACCTCAATGCCAGGCTAATTGCCAAGGCAAATATCACTCAGGAAATCCTGTTATGGGAGGAAAAATGGACTAATTGCCAATATTATACATTCCCTTTCATATCCCTTTCAAAATGTCAGAATTTATTTACAAAATAAGTATTTGTTATTTCTTTTCCTGATGCTTTGGGCATGGTGGTTATTTCCTTTCTCCCTCAACCCCCCCCCCCCCGACAATATATTAAGAGTCAATAGATACAAAAATACCCTCCGCTGCTATTACTATAATTATGGTATGTTTCATAGAAGTATATAACATCAAATCTTATTGAAATTTGCTGTGACTTGCCCTGGGAGTTTCCCTGCAACTTTGGCAAACTTCGCTATGCAATTAGTGCTGGTTACTTTTTTTATTGCAAACCTTTTAAACACTTCCTTTTAATAGATCTCTCCAGGCTGCTTGAGGATATAATTTGGCTGCTCTTTCTTCAACCGATCATAGCAAATATATCAATAGTTTTTACTTCTGACATCCTGAGATGTGTAGCTATACTGTCGATAACAGTTAAAAGTAGCCCACTCGCCACAGCCACTTTCCCTCACTCACCAAAGCATCAGTCAGTTGTTCTTCAGGTTGCAAAGGAAAAGGCTCTTCTTTTTCTCTCATATAGAGCATGGGCTTTGCTGCACCTCTATAATTACTTTCTCTTGCAACGGCTTCATTGGGTATTGGTCTTTTTCTGAAGATGATTGTTAAGGGATGGTTATGACCTACGGAGACCCAAATGGCTTGGCTCTAGACTACTGAAAACCCTATAAGAGACAGCTAGAAACTGCAGTCACAGTGGGTCCTATTAACACCCCCCAGGAACAACAACAACAACAACATTTTGTATATATCCCACCCTTCTCACCCCGAAGGGGACTCAGGGTGGCTCACAAGTACAGACAGTACACAGACAGAACAGAAGGAGGCGCTGTTTCAATGCCATGGACAGTTGGGCTTGAGTCCACAGGGGGTGCTGTCGCTCCATCCTCTATGACGAAAAGCTTTCAGGACTTCCTCATTCCAACATTTTCTGATCTTCTTTTTTTCCCTTTATGGCATTGTAATATACCTCCCCCACTTTAGCAGTACCTAATTACTCTGATTACAGTTAAAGCTGTTTTCGAACTGCTTAGGTAAACTGTGAGCAGGGCTGATGGTCGACCACTCACGCTGACTTGGGGCTTCAAACTTGCAACGTTTCAGTTGATAGATCTTATAATTGCTGATGATTTACCAGCTGTGTTAAACCTCCGGAAATGAGTGGAAGTCCACTTCTAATTTCTAGAAAACCTATTTTTATCTAAAACTCACCTAACTTTGCTTAGTGGTAAGTTTCTTTTAAGACTTCAAATATTTGAGGAAATGGTAATGAAAACACAGCAAGAATTGAGTTCAATTAATAAGATGATTTCACATTATCAATATTGGCAGATAAAAGAACATTTCAAAAAAGACAAAGAAATTGGATTTGCAGAGCAGGAAACAGTTTGCGATTAAAATAATGCAATCAGGAAGGAAGATAATAACCAAAATTTACAAGAAACTATTAGAATGGTCCACAGGAGCAGGAGATGAGAAAGAATACATGAAAAGATGGAAAAAAATATTGGAAGGACTATCAGAAAAGAAGAATGGGAAGAAATATGGAACAAAAAAAATACTTATGCAACAGACTTGAAAGAAAATTTGATAAAGATGGCACACAGATGGTACATGACACCACAGAAACTGGGAAAATACTATAGAAATACAAACACAAAATGCTGGACGTGCGGCAAAATAGAAGGATCATACTATCATATGTGGTGGTTGTGTAGGAAAGCAAAAACCTACTGGAAAAAATTCAGAAAAAAATTCAGGAAATATTAGAAATAAAGATAGAAATGAAACTGGAAGCCTTCCTACTGGGGATACATGAACAAAACATAGAGGAAAAGCAAGACAAACTGCTATTCTTGTTGACCATGGCAGCAAGAATCTGTTACGCAAGATTATGGAAAAAGGCGATACCAGAAGAGAAAGACTGGATGATAAAAATTCAAGACTTAAGAAATATGGATAGACTAACCTTCCTGATCTCCAAAAATAAGGGAAACTCTAGAAAAGAAACTGACTGGAGCCAAGTCACAGAATACTTAAAACAAAACAACAAGAAAATACTGATATGAAGAAGAAAAGAACACGCACTGGAGCAGAAAAAGGAAAGAAGGAAGGGAGACAGAACTAAGAGTAAGAGGAAAAGAAGCAAAAGGGGGAAACCTCAAAGAAGATACCTGGGAGTCAAGGACCTCCTTTCTTCTTCTTTTTCTCCTTCTTTTTATTTCTCTTCTTTTTTTCTTTTATGTTAACTTCTCTCTCTCTCTCCTTCTCCCCCTATCTCTCTTTTCATTTTTTTCATTTGTTTTTATTTTTTGTTTTGTTTTTAATGATTTTCATGAAAAACTCTCAATAAAGGTTATTTTTTAAAAAGACTTCAAATATTTGTTCCTTCACTTGCAGTATGTATATTTCTAAACTAAACCAGCAAGCAAAACAACATCACTTGAGGTCATTACCTTTCTGTATCAAGCCTCACATCCCCACATATCCTAAAGAGGAGCAGCATTCATTTTAAATAAACACACACTATAGTGCAAAGTATTTATGGATGACTATCTAATCTTTGGAGTGCACACTGGATTGATATACTGGACAAAGTTCAGGGGATCAGCAAATTTAGCTACCTGTCATGGCAGGTACTCTGTATATAAAAGACTTCTGTCCATTCTCTATGTTATATCTACACTAGCCAATTGACGTTGTATGAAGTTTTATCAGATTTTCAGTTCTCTGTTCTACTGGAAAAATTGCTGCAATTATATCTCCAGACTTTGCCATCTGATTTCAGAATCTAGAAATTTGGAAGAAGGAGAAGGAGGAAAGGAAAATGGAAGAGAATAAAATAGGAGGCAACAAAGATGAAGAAAGAAGTGAGAAGAAGAAGAAGAAGAAGAAGAAGAAGAAGAAGGTGATGATGAAGAAGAAGGTGATGAAGAAGGAGAAGGGAATGAGGAAAAAAAGGAGGCAGAGGAGAAGACAAAGGGTGAGGGAGGAGAAGAAAGTAAAGGGAAGAAAAGGATGAGAAGGGGAAGAACAAAAAGACAAGAAGGAGCACAAGTAGATGCGAAAGTAAGAGGACAGGAGGGAGAGGAGAGGAGAAGGAAGAAAAGGAGAAGTGAAAGTGGAAAAGGAGAAGGGGAGGGGAGGAGAAAAAGAGTAGGAAGAAAAGAAAAAGAAGTGGAGGGGAGAGGGGAGATGAGAAGTGGAGGGGAGGAAGAGGACAAGAAGGAGAAGGAGGAGTAGGAACATTTATTGACCACAGGACAAAGTCTTTTCTCTGACTTCCAAGACAGTGCATGGATTCATGACCAGAAATGGGTTTTCAGAATAGTTTGTGATCTTGTCCATCTTTGTCACCCCTCTCACTTTCTCAGATCCATACCCTGTGACTATTGCTCATGTGGCTTCAAGCCATCTTTCAGAGGAGAACTGATAAAATAACCAATTATGCTTCAACCCTTTCCAATTTGTTTGCATGGCTCTGTAGTAGTACAATATGTTTTATTGATTAGCCCATCAGCTGTATCAAAACATTTGACAAACACATTTAACACATACAGCATACAAACCACAGTACAACAAAAAGTTAAAATAAACAAGCTGTTAACAAGGTCCCAATCAGATCAAACATCAAAGGGAAGAATTTATGAGGAAAGCTGGTACACCCCCACAAATAATTCGTCATGCCATATATGTGGACTATAACAAAATGAGTAAGTATCCACATATTATGGTATATTTCAGGTACACATTTCTTTAAGAGCCTTATTCTACTGTGGGGAGAAAATCATGCCTGATAAAAGAGTAGGATTAGTTTGTTTCCTTTTTGTCTTAGAAAGAAAAATCATATTAATTGTGTATCTATACAATGGGGTTAGGAAAGGTATTTGTCTTTCTGCACCTATGTGAATACCATTCCTATGTGTTCCAGGATTGAATACTACTTTATCCATGACTATAATATACGGCACTAGTTTATACAAGTTTGTGCAAAGTTTTCTGACAAAGAAGGCATACAACAAACAAAGATGTTGGCAGTAGACCAGAACATTTTTAAGCACTCGTTTCAATGGGATCTTCACCTCTTCCCTTTGAATCCCTCCTCTCAAATAGACAAGCACACTTTTAAACACTCAGGCAGAAACGGAGTCCCACAAGCAACCATTGAAAGCAGTCCTGTGCCATTTGATGGGTTTCATGGAAGTCCGTCTTTGAAGTGTGTACAAAGGGAGGAGGAATCCCACCTGATGAAGTCCTTAGAGTGTGTGTGTGTATGTTTTGCTGTTTCAGGGAGCCTGTCCCAAACAACAGAATATAGTAGAATTTGTCCCAGGTGGTAGAGTTGGTCAACAAACCTTTTCCTGTCCAAAAATTATTGTGAGGTGGATCCCAGTAGTCTGAAATCTTCCTATTTCTGCTTTAGATTTGATACTAATCTGGGTCCTAAGACATTTAGAGCTCTGGTTGTCATCACCAGCATCTTGAATTTAGATTAGAAATCCCAGCCAGTTGTTAGGATTTCTGGGAGTTGAAGGCCAAAACATCTGGGGACCCACAGGTTGAGAACCACTGGACTAGAAGCATATTGGCAGTCAATGTAACTGCTTTAAGACTAGTATTAAATAGTTTCTGTATAATGTTTCTGTGAGCAGTCTAGATGTTGCATTTTTCATAGCTGCAGCTTCCAAGTCATCTTCAAGGGCAGCCCCATGTAGAATGCATTGCAGGATTCCAGTTGAGAGTTATTCATTATACATGACTACTATGGCTAGACTACGGCTGTCCAAGAAAGACATATATTTGCAGCACTCCGAGCTGCAAAGTCCATTTTTTTGTCTAGTGACAAAGATGGATCAGAAATATCCCCGAACACTCTCCCATCCAGAACTAACTGCTGTGATTGGCAACAGGGGAAAATAATTTTAAAAATAATGGTACCAGACATTGTCCATCTACATGTCCACTGCAGGGAGAACAAAGTCTTGCTTACTTTGCAATTTAAACAATAGTATTCCCAGTTGCAAGAGACAGGTCATAACTGGTAAGACCAGTATGAGTCCAAAGGAGAAACATAGCAGAGACTGGCAAACAGGAGAAGATATTCATGTAGTAAGGGACGGTTACCCTGAATAACCCTTCATGTTTTACTGACTGAAGTGTATCCAAAGTAAGGAGCACCCTCCAACTTTGGTCTCATTGACCGAAAGCTGACAGGTGTAGAAGTTGCTGCTGGCAGAGATTTTTCCATCTGAAAACAAAGGGCTCTTCCACACAGCTCTATATCCCAGAATATCAAGGCAGAAAATCCCACAATATCTGCTTTAAGTTGGGTTATCTGAGTCCACACTCAGATAATGTGGGTTTTTCTGCCTTGATATTCTGGGATATAGGACTGTGTGGAAGGGTTCAAAGACCTCACATGTAGCTCTAAAGTACTGCTTAAAAGTAGAACATTTCACCATCCAAGAATATGGTTGTTTTTCTGTTTAACCAAATCCACTCCTTGATAATAACTACCAGAACTTATAAAAGTAGGTTTTGAATGAGAGGCGCCATTATCCCTCCATTCAGCATGAGCATTCATACTCTAATGACCATATTTCCACTGAGTTTAGAAAAATTGGCTTTAATTAATTAAGACTGCTATGAATGAGATGTGCAGATTTTTTTATGTAGCCTGTATGTTTTCAGTGTCTCTACTGCGTTCCTTGAGATTTGCCAGGGAGGAGGAGGGGTCTTTTCCTGTGTATAACAGAAGCTGAAACATCCATGCGAAAAGGGGATTCTGCCATTCCCATTTCCTTTCCCCTCCATTTTTCAAAGACCACCCACTGCCAGCTTCTCTCCAACATTGCTGACATGAAGGCTCCTTAAGAAGCTAATATGGACAATTGCAGGCAGGAGGGGAGGAAAACTGAGAGGAAGCGAGCCAAGACGTTTGTTTAAAATATGGTACACATCACTCTTCTGAAGAATTCAAGTATTAAGCAGCTGCAAGGTTTCGAGTGACACCTGAACTTTGCAAATAGTTTCTTTATTTTGCCACGGTTTGACGAAGCACATTTTCAGGCGGCACTCTCACAGAATGTGTTATTCCTTTACTATCATAAAATGTCATTTTTCCCCATGATGAGATTTCTGAACAATTTGGCTTTGGGACAAATGGTTTCACAGTGTTTGAAGCACCAGTAGTTTTGGAAAGTTACATGAGTTACAAGTCTGCCTTATGAGGAAAATAAGTTTAGAGGAATTATTTTTGTAATGTTTTTAATGAGCTGCAAGCTCCAAGTGGACCTTCTGTAAGGTCCACCTCACAGCTATTGCTGAATCATCCATGGTGGCATTTCTAAATTAAATGGAAAATGTAAACCATTTCCAAGAATAGGTGGATGGAAGCCCTCTCCCAGAAGACACAACTCTAGATCAGAAAATGTTTGGAGGAGATGTCTTTTACTTAGAATCATAGAATCATAGAATCATAGATCTTAGAGTTGAAAAGGAACATAAGGGAAGTCTAGTGCAGTTCCTGGTATTCAGAAATATTCAACCAAGCACTCCAGAGATGTGGCTAATCAAGGTTTGTCTAAATACCTCCAGAGAAAGAGTCCACCACCACAAAGACACAGTGAGCATTCCTTCAAATACAGATTTTTATATTCCTCTGAATTATACCCTCCTCAGCGAGATCAGATCGTCCCCTTCCCTCCTTACATTTTGGAAATTACCTAAAATATGGCTTTTCAAGCAAGCATCTGAGGAGTGAGATGAAGCAGTCAAGATAACTTCGGGATTGTTCTATGTTTTATATTTGTTGATGTCCAATGTTTTATATAGTTTACTGGTTTTAATCTATTGTTATATGCTATTTTAGCTATGTGTTATATTTTATATTTTGTGAGGCATTGAATTTTGCCATTTTCTTTGCTGTGAACCACTTTGATTCCCCCCAGGGGTTGAGAAAAGCAGTATATAAATGGATTAAATAAACAAGATAAAAAGTAAAGGTTTTCCCCTGACATTAAGTCTAATTGTGTCCGACTCTGGGGGTTGATGCTCATCTCCATTTCTAAGCCAAAGAACTGACTTTGTCCATAGATACCTCCAAGATCACATGGCCAGCATGACTGCATAGAGCGCCATTACCTTCCTGCTGGAGCAGTACTTATTGGTCTACTCACATTTGCATGTTTTTGAACTGCTAGATCAACAGAAGCTTGGGCTAACAGAGGGAGCTCACGCCGCTCCCTGGATTCAAACCTGTGACCTTTCAGTCAGCAAGTTCAGCAGCTCAGTGGTTTAACCCACTGCGCCACTGCAGGCTCCAAGGAGTCAGTAAACAAATAAATAAATAATAACCCATAGTTTTGTAGTTTGGTGAAGGCATGGAGTGATGGGGAATGGCTCTGGTACAAACAAAAGTTAGGATAAGGGTAATCTAGAAAGGCAAAATGAGAGACAACAACAGTTCATAGGAAAAACTAAAGGGAAAGAAATGGATTGCAACTGAAGCACTGAAACGTCCATCCATTCTACATCTACCATTATTCCTTACCTTTTAGCGAAAGTTGCGGTTTCCAATTGAGTGGGAAACTGTAATTTAGCAGAATCCGTTACTGTCTTGATATAATTTGAAATATCATTGAGATGATTTGCTTATAAAGCCTTTGCTGATTATCATTAAGCTCATATCTGCTCTGCCTTGAGTAGGAATACCAACAAGAGAGGCAAAAGAGGATGGCGCCAGAGGTTTCTTTGGAAATCATTCATCTAAGAGCATCTTGGTGTACATTAAAGCATCAAGTAAATTGGCACTCACTAATTTGGAACTCTATTCAAGTAGCTTAGACACGATTATTTCCCTCCGTTTTATGCAGAAGGTTTTTGTTCCTGCACAGTAATGGGTAGATGCATTAAATCAAAGGAGAGGCACTATTCAAATATTTACTTGTGCCTCACAGCTCAATCTTCCTCCATTACCAGTTAACCCCATTACAGTGATTTTGGAGATAATGAGAAAATACAGTTAAAAAGAGGGGAAAGGGGATCTTCGCTTTGTAAAAATTGCCATGATACCGAGCAATTTCAGCATCACCTTGGTGATTTGTAGATGCTAAACTGAAGCAGTGTCTCATGAGAATGCTTATCTTTACACCCATTTTTGTATCAAGACAGATTTCTTGTGAATTGAGTCTAGTTATGTCTCTCAGTTGAATACTAAAAACTAGGGAGGAGTGGATTTGTGCACTATGCCCTTACATACATACACAATACCTAATAGAATAGCACACACACAGTAAAAAATAAATAAAATTCAGGCTCATGCAGAAGCAAAGGTATTAGATTCTGGCCACTTAAAACCATAGTAAAAAAAATCTAACTACAAAAAAGCTACAAATCTGATGCATATATACTTTGTGATATACTACAAGTAGCATAGAAATTGTATATATGTTCAAATTGTAATATATCAACATTGTTGTTGTTTATTCAATTAGTTGCTTCCAACTCATGACCTCATGGACCAGTCCACTCCAGAGCTCCCTGTCGGCCGTCACCACCTCCAGCTCCTTCAGTGTCATGCCAGTCACTTCAAGGATACCATCTATCCACCTTGCCCTTGGTCGGCCCCTCTTCCTTTTTCCTTCCATTTCCCCCAGCATCATTGTCTTCTCTAAGCTTTCCTTTCTTCTCACGATGTGGCCAAAGTACTTCATCTTTGCCTCTAATATCCTTCCCTCCAATTAGCAGTTGGGCTTTATTTCCTGAAGTATGGACTGGTTGGGCCTTCTTGCAGTCCAAGGCACATATCAACATACTTATTTGTAAATTAAGTTCAAGTAAAAACAATGATATAAAAAAGCTAAATTCTAAAGCATAACATTGTGTAATTATGGTGTGGATCCACCTTTTTGTTATCTTTCAAGTCATTTACTATGGGACTATGAAATATAGGCAGAATAAAACTCTCTCTTGAAAGAAACCACATGAGCCAAATAAAATGATTTTTTTTTTTACTTCCTGGAAAAAAATTCAAAGTCTAGCTGTGTAGCACAGGCCTCATCTACACTGCCACATAATGCAATTTAACTGCATTATATGACTCTAATGCAGTTCAATGCATTATATGAAACTGCATTATATGGCAGTGTTGATGGGGTGACAATGTATTTTCTGAGTATGTGGATATTACATTATAGGGACAAAGACGTCATTTTGGCAGAATCCATCCTATTTGACCAGCCTTGATAGATGATTCCACAGTTAACTCAGGGAATGTACGCAGGGACCATTCTGATAATTTCCCAAAGACTTTGGTGTAGTATAGTTATTAATCAATAACATTAGCATTATTTAAGTCACTTTAATGTAATGGCTTGAGTATTGGATTAAAACACTGGGAGACTGAAGTTTGAATTTCTGTTCAGATGTGGAAAACTACAGGATGACCTTAGATTTGACAAATCATGTTTTCTTATCTCTAGAGAAAATCAATGGAAAATCACCATTGAACAAATCGTGCCAAGAAAACCCTATGAAAGATTTGCTTAGGGCTGACATGAGTTAAAAACCATTTGAAGTGACACATCAATAATATTTCATGATCTAAAGCAAGGGTAGGAATAAGATGGCTCTGTAGATCTTGAATTGCACCTTCCAGTATTCACCGCAAGCAGTCTGGGAACCTCATTACATGGAGGACAGAGGGGGGAATCCATAAGACATGCCCTGCATCTCCCCCTTACCATCATATGCCATTTCTTGTCTGCCCCTGACTTGGTCCCATGCTGTCCCTGGCTTAGTCTATGAAAACACAGGTAGTCACCCATGTTCTCAGGATTGCGTCTTAACATGCTGCCAAGATGCAACATGCATGGAGCCAAGACGGAGCCCCACTGCATCATGTGATGGGCTCCAGTGGGCTGCATCCTGGCTGTGTATCAGATAGGGCTTTTTTTTTAACATGTGATGAGGTCCATGGTCTGCTGAGAATTGTAGTCCAACTGTATCTGGAGGACCACTCAATTGTATTTTTGATCTAGTGGCTTAGGGGTAGTTCAGACTATTCTAGGCTATTTTTTGAGCATGAAAGGGGGTGGGGGTGCAGAAAAAGACAATGAAACTTCCCAGTCATAAATGTTAAGAGTTCCCAAGCATTCCTAGGAACCATAAGTCATACCCAAGGGCAACCCTGCCAACAAGATCCCTTCCCCTGTTTGCTAATAATATTAAAACAGAGTAACTAAATGGAGCTGAAATATTTTACAATCTGGCAGATCTAGTTTCCATCACAGTGGAATTTTGGGAGAATAGTCTAGATTTGAAATGAAACCACATCCCATCTCTGTCTGGAACAGGCCCGTAGCCAAGAATTCATTTCGGGGGGGGGGGGGGGGGCTGAATTTTTTTCAGGGGGGGTTTTGGGGGGGGCTGAGTTTCAGGGGGGGGGCTGAGTCTGAGTGAAAGAGGGTCTAGCCTAGCAAACCTTTTGTATCATTACCCCAATACCCCCATGCATATGGGATATATTGAGTATGGTGATCATGATATGAATAAACATAACAGTTTAAATAATGCACCAGTAAGGCCTTTTTGCGAACCACCATGAGAATTTCGGGAGGGGGGGGCTGAAGCCTCTCAAGCCCCCCCCCCCCCCGGCTACATGCCTGGTCTGGAACCTTCATCTGATTAACATTTGAGGACTTCATTAAGATTACCGGTGTGGTTACTTTCTGGTATCCAAATATATCATTGCAAAATGTACGAGTTGTGAGGTATGTTTCGCTGATGCCGCTTCTTGTAAATATATGCAGGATATTAGTTGCTGCCCTACCTTGCACACAAGCGAGATCTAGTGTGTTTTATTGTAACTTAGAACACATGGAATTTAATCCTGTATCATAAATATATTATTATACAGAGAGAAATATTCAATAGATAAACATAACACTTTCCTAGGCTTTACTTCAAGAGTTCTAAACATGTCCCTCCAGCCATACATTATGTGGCTACAGGACTTTCACATGTCTAGACTGTACTGCAGAAAAAATTGACACAGTACAGCACTCCATAACTCAAACAGTCATCAACAGTATAATAACCAGATTTGATGTATGGTATCAAATGAGTAATACTGCACTGTACTGTACTAATGATAAGAGCGGAGGACTGAACTTGGCAGTGCAATTTGTTTTCCACACAGAAGCTGATCATAATCCTTGGGCATGTGAATAGAAATCCAGTTTTTTGTTTTGTTTTTTGCAAAATTGAAGTTTCCAGATACGACTTGTGGCTCACATTACACACCAAGCTCTTAGAGGGAAGCAAGGAAATTCTATCAAATAACCTCTTTTGATTTTGCCACTTTATATATAAATCATTGTCACAGACCTGTGAAAAGTTTATATGCTGAATTTTGACTTTGTAATATGGTCACTTCCCTTTCAAGTCCCAGCCACAGATCACAATGACAGGCAATTTCTCCCAGTGATGAATACAAAAATATGTTAAACACATGGGCCGAGATCCTGCTTAATATATATTTACAGGAGGAGCTGCACAGTCATAGTGCTGCCCAATCTTTCTGCCCAACACAACTCACTCTGAATGCACACTCAAATATGCAACTGGATGTGCAACCAAGTGTACATATGAATTCAAAGAGTATTCAGTATGATCTCCCATATCTATGAAGCTGTTACCTATAATCTCATTTACCTGTGCCCCTCCAGCAAAAGATCGCAGCCTTGTCATGGCGCTGGAGCTTGAGCACCTCAATGATGCCACGAGCAAAACCATGAAGGGACACCCAAGATGGGATAGTCATGGCAGAGAGGTCAAACCAAACGCGATTCCTGAGGAAGGTAATGGCAACCCACCTCAGTATTCCTGCCAAGAAAACTAAATGGAAGAAACATTAACAAACTGAGATATGCAGATGGTACCACTTTGATGGCTGAAAATGAGGAGGAACTGAAGAGCTTTCTAATCAAGCTGAAAGAAGGAAGTGCAAAAGCTGGGTTGCAGTTAAACATTAAAAAAAACCAAGATTCTGGCAACCTGACTGATTGATAACTGGCAAATGGAGAAAATGTGGATGCAGTGACAGACTTTGTATTTCTAGGTGCAAAGATTACTGCAGATGCAGACCGCAGCCAGGAAATCAGATGTTTACTTCTTGGGAGGAGAGCAATGACCAATCTCGATATAATAGTGACGAGTAGAGACATCACACTGGCAATGAAGATCCGCATAGTTAAAGCAATGATATTCCCTGTAGGCAAAGATGAAGCACTTTGGCCACATAATGAGAAGACAGGACAGCTTAGAGAAGACAGTGATGCTGGGGAAAATGGAAGGAAAAAGGAAGAGGGGCCGACCAAGGGCAAGATGGATGGATGGTATCTTTGAAGTGATTGGCTTGACCTTGAGGGTGCTTGGGGTGGTGACGGCTGACAGGGAACTCTGGCGTGGGCTAGTCAATGAGGTCATGAAGAGTTGGAAGCGACTGAACAAATAAACAACAACAAACTTGTGCCTAGCACAATATATCCTTCCAGGGGATTTTCTAGGTCCCCAAGAAATTCTGTGATATGCTTCCACTGGAAGTTGACAATTGAGAAATGCTGGAGGACCTAGGAGATACCTAGAGATGGGTCCTCTGTAGGCATTTTAGGTCCTCCAGCATAACTATGCCATGCTATTGCCAGGCAGTAATTTGTTCATTAGAGTTTGCTAATAACCATCATTTTGCATATCCATGTGAAGTCCTGGAATGTACCCCTGCTGGATACAAATGTGCGGTGGTCTTCCATGTGCAATTTTTCTCCTGTAACTTGGATCTAAATGTGAGCATTTAGTTCATATTAGATTAAAATATCCATGCAGATTAAAGTGTTCAATAGTGGAATGTTCAATAGTGGAATGTTCACTTGTATGAGATATCAATATTTGGGTTACCATATTTTGAAAAGAAAAAAGGGAGAAAATATACCAATTGACTGCTTTAAGCTACTGAGTGCTGTAATGGCATTAATAGGCAGGAGATGAAGCAGTACTGGACATTTTTAAACCCCTGGACATTTTTTTTTTTAAAAATCGGAATTTAAAATAAAAATCTCCTGGACAGAAATGTTAGCTTTGCAAAAGAGGGCCTGTTCTGGGAAAAGAGGATGCAGTAAAACCCTACTAATAGTGTCTCAACTGTGGTTACATGGTGGCCATTCGTGGCTTTGATCCTGGAGCTTTCAAGATGACTAGGATAGCCAAATGTACATTTTGGTTTCTGTTTTTCAATGGCCAACTTTGCTCTTTATTTAGCAGCAGATGTCTATTTCTTGGGGGGGGGGGGCAGTCAACATGGGGAGGGGCAGGAGAGCTCAAGAAGAGAAACGACATCCTTTAAAAAAACATTCACACCTCAGTGAAACTCAAAGGACTGTTCAAGTGTGTTATGACTGCAAAGCACTTTGATATCTTCTTATAAAAATGCAAAGTTATTGCTATTGGAACACATCCAGAAGTCTTTTAACACATCATTTACACAGCCCTGAAGGTGTAATCTAATTGAATCGGGCAAATGCCTCAGCCCAAGATAGAACTGAAGAGGAATTAGAGAGCATGCCATTAGCTAGGGAACAATCCAGCCAAAGGTAAACACTTTGCAAATCCATTGATTTCAAGTAGGAGGTCTGGCAACATACTTAAATATTCTCCATTAGATGAGTAGCAACTTACATATGCAACTTACATATGCTAACATGAGGCCGGATTATCTCCCCGATGAAGAAACAATGATGAGTCCCCTTGTGGAGAGAAGGGCGGGATAGAAATGTATGTAATAATTAAAATAAAAATGAAAAGGGGACAATACTAGAGATTCACTTGAGTGCTGATGGAACGGAAAGGCCCACCAGGGGCACATCTACATTGTAGAATAAATACTGTCTGAGACCACTTTAACTGCCATGGCTCAATGCTATGAAATCATAGAAGTTTTAGTTGTACAAGGTCTTTAACTTTCTCTGGAGCCCACAGTCCCGCAGTGGGTTAAACTGCTGAGCTACTAAACTTGTTGACCAAAAGGTTGCAGTTTCGAATCCAGGGAGCAGAGTGAGCTTCCATTGTCAGCCCCAGCTACTGTCAACCTAGGAGTTTGAAAACATGCAAATGTGAGTAGATCAATATGTACCACTCCGGTGGGATGGTAACGGCGCTCCTTACAGTCATGCCAGCCACATGACCTTGGAGGTGTCTATGGACAACGCCGGCTCTTTGGCTTAGAAATGTAGATGAGCACCAGCCCCCAGAGTCTGACATGACTGGACGTAATGTCAGGGGAAAACCTTTACCTTTACCTTAATTTTCTCTACTATAGAGTGCTGGCACCTCACCAAAGTACAACTCCTATGATCCATAACATTGAGCTATGGCAGCCAAAGTGGTGTCAAACTGCATTGATTCTACAGTATAGATGCATCCCAGGTTAATAATTTGGGGCAGATTTCCTAGTAGCTGGGGGTTTCCATATCAATGAGGTGGTGACTCCCTAAAGGATTTGTCCTACTGGGCACATTTTGACAATACGGCTCTGTGGTGAAGTGTGAATTTTAGATAGGTGTTTAAAAGGGTAAGTATTTAAACTAGCATAACTGGAGGGATGGTAGCCAGCTCAACTCACTTTGAGCTGGGTTGCCATGGAAAAAGGGGTGGAGCCAACTGCCACTTGGCAGGGCAGTCATTTTAAAATGGTTAGTCTGTAGTCAGCGAACTACAGGGAAGGCTGGGTCTGTTGTGTGTTGAGAACCAGTAAGGTAGTCCATAGTCAAAGAACTACAGGGAAAGGCTGATTCTACTGTGTTGAGAATTAGGAAGGTTTTGGCTTTTAGCCTGTGTAGTTTAGATAGGTCGAGCTGACTTATTTATATTATTAGTCAGTGTATGAGCAAAAGGGGGAGAGAACCCTAATAAGAATCTATACTGCAACAGAAATAACACAAGGAAAGACTAAGCTTGTACCTAAAGTAATTTGTTAAGGAAAGAAACACATTTTAAAGAAAAATAAGTTTAAAACCTGTTTAATGGAAGGAACAGTCATCTCAAGAGTTGTTTTATGAAGATATGTGCCTTTAAGAGTTAAGAAACAATGAAACCATCAAGCTTCTTCTATACTTCAATAAACTTGTTACAGTTTCTTCTAAAGCCAAGTCTCTGTTACAAATACTTTCAAGTTAAGCCACGCTACACACTGAAGAAAGATCAATTCAATATTACAAGCCATTAGTTGTGTTAGCAATTTAGTAAGTCCTTACAAATTGGTGGCCTCTTTACAAACGGTTACAAACTGGTGGCATCTTTACAGGCTCAATGTCTTGGATGACTCCTTTACAATTTGGACTGAATCTAGGAGCAGATTTTGTGATCCCACTCTTATGGATATCAGAGCCTACCATTAGAATCAGCCCTGCTTTCCACTGCATGCAATCACAGTTTGGAAACTGCAACTTTCACTTCCAAACTGTGGTCCTAGATGCCTCATTGCACAACTGTCAAAATTGTCAAACTATTCCTGGTGTTGCCTCCTGAGGCAAGAGATTCAAGGCAGTAAGAACCAGGCCACAGTGTTCTTTGCAATGTCTGTTTATTCACAAATGTATAAACAGGTTGAATATCCCTTATCTGAAATGCTTGTGACCTATGGCACATTTCAGATTTTAATTTTTTTTAGAATACCTGTATTTACATACATAAATGCATATCTTGCAGATGGGACACAAGTCTAAACATAACATTTATTTATGTTTCAGATTCCTCTTAAACATATAGCCTGAAGGTGATATTGTGCAACATTTTAAATACTTTTGTGCATGAAACAAAAACATTAGAAAAAAAAAACACTATCTCAGCTACCTACAGGGACAATTTCAGATGTTGAAATTATTTTCAATTTTGGGGTTCTGGATAAGAGATTCTTAGCCTTTACTGAAAAGCAGTTGGCAGTGAGGCAAAGAGAACTGTTCTCTGAAGCACCATTAATGTCTCAACCAAATAGCATCAAGAATCCACTTTGAGGCCACCACCTCCATCTTGCCTCTTTTACTGGAAAATGTATTCTCTCTCTTCAACCACTTTTCATCTCACATTGCTATATTCTTCGTCGCTTCAGCAGTGCCTCAATACACATTCTCAGCCTTATCTTGGGTGGTATGTGGCCTCCTAGGTATCAGGGAACATCCTGAGACATTGCCATCTATTGAAGAAAGCTCCAACATCACCCAGCGAAAATGCTCAGGACAATCACTATAAGGCAACTAGCTGTGATGGAGTTTTCTCTGGAGGACCTTGTGGTCTCTTCCACCTCTAGGATTCTATGATTCTATATAATGAATTCTACATTTCTGGGCAGAATTCAAAGAGATCATTATAGCTTTTAAAACTATACTTGGTTTGGATCCAGACTCCCTATTTGAGTCTGCCAAACTTATAAGGTCTACAGTGAGTCCGTAAGTGACTGTAAAGACCTATTCTGGATCCATTTAGTCTTTCAAAGTGAGGACACCGATTTCTAGATGGAAGCTAGTCACAACAAGGTTTTGCTTGACATGCCTTCCTCTCCCTTCTTTTCCCTCTATCTGTGCCTCTCCAAAATTCATAGCACCATTTGTAAAAGCTGAACTCCAATTAGAATGCATAAGGGCCAGGGGTTCCCAGTTTGGTGGTATTTGTTTGATTGCATGCTGCAAGTTTCTTAATGAGACATGCTGCATTATCATAGGAAGTTTATACCCTGCACCACTGGAGAAATGATACTGTTTAGCTGGTATTGGACCATGACATTCATTGGGAAGTAGCAGCCTGTAATGAAAAAAACAAGGCATTGACATCTTTGGCCCATCCCCAGTTTGGATATCAGCCAGCAAGCCTACACTTTAAATCAAGAAATAGCTTCCTAAGATCTACAGATATACTCAGAGGAACACCTCAGCAAGCAAGAGTCCAAAAGTGGCAGGCTAAAACCCAGAATCTCAATTGGTGGCTGAGACCGGATGAGAAAGTCCCCCCTGAACACAGAAGATTGGGCAACCTGGAAGGCACTGAACAGACGGCACTCTGGCACCACAAAATGCAGAGCTAACCTTAAGAAATGGGGCTACTAAGTGGAGTCCAAAACATGCGAGTGTGGAGAAGAGCAAACCACAGACCATTTACTACAATGCAGTCTGAGCCCTGCCACATGCACAATGGAGGACATTCTTACAGCGACGCCAGAGGAACTCCAAGTGGCCAACTTCTGGTCAAAGGAAATTTAGTATAATGCCCAGTTTTTAACTTTGTTTGTGGTTTTTCTATACATTATAACTGTATTCCCAAATCACTTCTGATACGATAAGCAAAGAAACATGTATTTTAAACTTAAAATAGGAGTGTGATTAAATTGTGTTTTAATTCTTGTGTAACACTTTTAATTGTATTGTATTTTTAAAATGTGTACACTGCCTTGGATCGCATGTTTGGAGAAAGGCAGAATACAAGTGAAATAATATAATAGCTCATTGTAACCAAAACCTTCACAATGCTGTCTCACTGGTTAGAGGCAGAAAACAAAGGAGGGAAATATAATGGAATGTCCCTGAGAAGGGTATGGCTACCTGGAAATCAAAACAGGAAAGATTCATATTGTAAGCTTCTTGTTTCATGTGCCTATTGTGGTTTTTTAATTGGTTTCTTTATTTTGATCCACATGTCACTCCAGAAGCCTTGTTTCTGGCTTTAAGTACAATATTTTAATCTGTTTTAATTGTATGTATATGTTTTTATCTGTTTTAGTGCTCAATGTGTTTATTTGCATTTGTAATGCAGCAGTAAATTTGGCCATAGCTGTAAGCCACTCTGAGTCCCCTTTGGGGTGGGAAGAGTGTGGTAGAAGTATAGTAAATAAATAAAATAATAAATTATGCACAACATGGCTAAGAAATGTTCAGATAAATAAGTAAAATAAAGTTGAGCTCTGCCAATCCAGGAATCCTTCCATGGGTTTAAAATGAGCTGTGAAAGAACAAGCAGTGAACAGGAGGCAGTGTGTTGTCATAGCTCTCCGTTCCTTCCCTGAATTTGAATGGCTTCGCCTTGTAGGTTGCCTTAAATGATTAAGCTATTAATTGGATGTACTGCACACAGTCCAGGTTTTCTGGAGTTCCCACTGTGAAATAGTCATTACAAGATTTCGTGGTTAAAGGCTGCTAAGCTGAAATGGTAGCCAATGCTCTTCCAAGCTGCTAGATCGGCCATCCGACTGGAGTTGCCCGTGCCAAGCTAAATTGTCAATTCATCTGAAAATGAGAGCTGCACTTTAAAAAAAGTGTCCTGGCAGAGCCAGAAATACTGGTTGCCAAATACCACTGGCAACAGGGCTGTTTGCCATTTTTGTGAATATCAAATAAACCAAAAAGGTAAAAAGCATTCCTTTTTTGAACAGGGGGAAGTATTTCTGGAGAGCTTTTTTTCTTTCCACATGAATTTGCAAATTAAAGTGGTGAAAAAAGAGAGCCAAGAAACTGGAAAAGGGAAATATTTGGACCCACAGAGTTAATTGCACAATGCAAGAACTGTTCATAACTTTAATTGCGCTCTCAATGTTTTAAAAGAAGCTCCCAGCTAGTTATGCCTTTGAGAAAATTGAGTAAAAGTAGTCAAGGCAAATATGTTAATCTGTAGTTTAAAGATAATAAGTGTAGAAATATGCATGCCAGGGGTAAAGGAGTGCTGGAAATAAAACAGAATATATACAGGTAGGTTGAATATTCCTTGTCCAAAATGCTTGGGACCAAAAATATTTTTGGATTTTGGAATACCTACATATCCATTCATAATGAGATACATTAGAGATAGGACCCAAGTTTAAACACAGAATTCATTTATGTTTCACTTACTCTTTATACTCATAGCTAGGCATGTAGCCGGGGGGGGGGGGGGCTTGAGGGGCTTCAGCCCCCCCCCCCCCCCCGAAATTCTCATGGTGGTTCGCGAAAAGACCTTACTGGTGCATTATTTAAACTGCTATGTTTATTCACTATTTATTTATTTGCTGCATTTGTTGACCGCCGTTCTCAGCCCTTTAGGGCGACTCACGGCAGTGTACAACATATAAAAGACAATTTACAATAAAGCACGACGAAAAATCAACATCTCACTAATACACACTAATATAATTACACTAAAATAATCCGCTCCGTCTTATCGTAGAATCATAACCAAACTCGTAATCCATATTCCGTTCCAGTTGTCATTACCAGTTAATGTACACTCAGTTAAATGCCTTCTCAAATAGCCATGTCTTTAGGCTCTTACGAAAAGACATGAGGAAGGGCGCCTGCCTGATGTCAACAGGGAGGGTGTTCCACAGCCGGGGGGCCACCACCGAGAAGGCCCACTATACTCAATATATCCCATATGCATGGGGGTATTGGGGTAATGATACAAAAGGTTTGCTAGGGAGACCCTCTTTCACTCAGACTCAGCCCCCCACTGAAACAAACTCAGCCCCCCCCCCCCCCCCCCGAATCGAAATCCTGGCTACGGGCCTGCTCATAGCCTGAAATTAATTTTATACCATATTTTAAATAATTGTGTATATGAAACAAAATTTGTGTACACTGAACCAACAGAAAGTAAAGTGTCAGTACAGTATATAGGGAAGTCCTATTCATGAGATGATAAATCATATAAGGAGATGAGGGACCGTACCTCCTCCTATCAGCCCACACAAGCCCTGAGATCTTGAAGTCAGGTGAGGCCCTCCTCTCAGTCTCTCCACTGTCACAAGTGCGGTTGGTGGGAACAAGGGAGAGGATCTTTTTGGTGGTGGCTCCGCAGTTCTGGAACTCTTTCCCCAAAGAGGTATATTTAGCCCCTTTTGTTCCTAAGTGAAGACTTATGGAAGCAGGCCTTTCCTGATAACACACAAGACTAGTCACTAGATCAGATAAGGCTCAAGGTTCATATGGCCAGAGTTATGGAGCACTGAACTGTTCAACGTATGTTTTAATGTGTTAGGATAACCTCAGTGGCTAGAAGTGTAATTTTTAAATTAATAATGATATATGTGTTATTTTTATGCTTATTTATATTTATGTAATTTGGGTTTTATATAAGGTGTTGATTTATTGTCTATTTGTTGGGTTGTGGGATGAGGCTTTTTGTATTATGTAGTTGTGTTTTTGTATGCTGCTTTGAGTCCCCACAGTTGCCCGCCTTTATAACCAGACCTGACCAAGAAGTCTGGAAGGGCCCTAACACAGGATATTTCTACACTGTCAAATCAATGCAGTTGGACATTAAAGCACACCAATGCCTTAAATCAAGTAATGTTCCTGAGTTTCACATACATAACTCCACAGTCAGACATCTCCGGCCCATCCTCTGTCCAGATATCCAGATTATGAAGTGGCATTGTGTTGTTAATTGTATATTCTTTGTATGTTAACGCATGTTGTGAACCGGTCCGAATCCCTCTTTGAAGGTGAGAGGGTCGGTATATAAAACCTCGAAATAAATAAATAATAATATCAGCCAGCACGCTAACACCTTAAATCAAGAAATAGTTTTCTAAGATCTACAGAGATACTCGCAGGAACACCTCAGCAAGCGAGAGTCCAAAAGTGGCAGGTTAAAACCCATAACCTCAATAAGTGGTTGATACTAGATGAGAAACTACCCCCGGGCACAGAGAAGACTTGGTGATTTGGAAGACTGTGCTTTGGCACCACGAGATGCAGAGCCAACTTTAAGAAATGGGGCCACAAAGTGGAGCCCATAACATGCGAGTGTGGAGAAGAGCAAACCACATACCACTTACTACAATGTACTCTGAGCCCTGCTGCATGCTCAATGGAGTACCTTCTTATAGCAACACCACAGGCACTCCAAGTGGCCAGCTTCTGGTCAAAGGGCATTTAATATAATGTCAAGTTTTTAAACTTTGCTTGTGTTTTTAAATACATTACAACTGTACCTTTGGTTCACTTCTGACAGGATAAATAAATAAGCTGGACATCACAGTACTTTTACCTGCCATGGCTCAATACTATAAAGCCACAGGGGTATTGCAATTCAGTTCAGCCAGTTTACTAACAGCGACTATGAATGCCGAAGGACACAAAATGCACAGGATTTCTTCCCCTGATATTAAGAAATTGTGATTCCTGATGCCAGATGTGTGACTGATAGGGTTGGAAAGATACTGGCTGTAAAGAAATAAGCCTACAGCAGCTGCCTAGGTTAGGAGGCAGACTATATTTAATAAGAAAATAGTTACACACCCAGCGTGACAACTACATTTTTTTAGTGTGAAGCAATAGCGGCAAATTACTGTGCCACAATAGCAACTTGTTCCATTAATTGCCTTTCCCTTATTGCAGTTGGACAGGAATGCAGAGAGAGCATTTTCAAGGACAATAGGTTTCAAAGTACATAGGGCTTTTTTTGGTTGTTGTTGCTTCTTCCAACAAGCAGCAAGCAGAATCCACAACCAGAGAGCATTGCAGAAGCTGATAAGACAGATTCAGGACCATCCTGAAAGCAGGAGGAGGGGGAATTAATACAGCTGCCATTTCATTTGCAAACAGAATCTCTCCTGCCGTTGTGGTTATTTGTGCCTGAAAAATGACAGCTATATGCTGAAATGCAATAACACAGCTGAGCAGCTGCAGCCCCAGTAGAGAGAAATGAAATCTTGTGGGGTCAGGAGAACAAAAGGAAAATATATTAATTCATCACATTATTTACTAATCACGTCACAGAGCTTCAGAAAACATTACTTTAGACATGCCTTTGCTCTAGATTTGGCAACCATGCTAGGGGCATTTTTATATTGTTACATAATATTAAATTGTTTATATTGCTTTAAATCCTATACCCCACAATTCCATTATTTCCATCTACAGGGGAAGTGTGCGATTTGACAACACTGGCCAACACACATTTTGGTGCCTCAGATGTTAGCTCTGCTTCTGGATATATTTGATCTGCTGGTTCTAAAAATGGCAACAATTTCCCCTTATCAGCTCTAGTTTTTGAGACACAGAGTATATGCCATCTACAAGTTGGTGCAGTCGCTATCTGCTTGCTCATAGAAACTGTGATAACCATATCTAAAAAACTAGAGCTGATACAATCCATCCAATGCAATTTTCTGAACCAGAGCCTCAAATAATGCCAGGAAAAAGCCTAAAAACCAAGACACCCAGAAAAAAATATTTTGTGTTGGGTCATATGTCTAACAAAGGATCTCAGTGTTAAAAAATAAAAATAAAAGTATATTTCTATCCCTTAGTTGTTGTTTGGGGGGGGGGGGGGGATATCCAACTTTTCAGTGGTTCACAAATATAAATGAATTCAATATGAAACAAATAGTTAATGCAAAGGAAGATTCAAAGTAATACTGTCAGGTAGACATGGTTACAAAATAGGTTTGTGTTGCACTCTAGCACTGAAAACCCTTTTCACCCAGCACCACCAAGAATACTATCTAGAAATGCTTATTAAGGAAAGCAGGAACAAAGTGAAAAAGGGGAAATCCAAAAGGTAGAATTAAAAATACAAAACAGCAGTAATCCAAAAATAGAAACTACAAAATAGCAGTAATCCAAAAATGGCAAAGTACATAAAGTCAAGAGAACCAGAGACCACAACAATTATTAACACATGAATCCATAAACAAAAAAACAAAAAAGCTTATTCCAAGACAAATCCTTACAGGAACAAAGATATGAACCAGAACAGGAAACTTGAGAGCAGAGACATGAAAATCTTCCTTTAGCAATATCTCCTCTGATAGGCTTGAAGCTGAACTGTTTAATTTAAGCTTGTTCAGGCACTCATGGCATCATGCCAAACACACCTGGACTTCAAGTCTTCCCATGGATTCTATGAGAATTTCTAGTTTGTCTGGTTTTTACTCCCTCTGTTCTCAGGCCTAATCTAGTTTCCTGAGAAAACTCCCCATCAACCCAAGGACTTTCATTTTCCCCTGTTGCCTGGGATCAGCACAGGAATCTAAAACATCAGCCTCCTCTGCCTCAGTCCCATCTGCCTGCAATTCCCTCCAATCTGAGACCTGCAATTCTTTCCAACCACAGACAGACTCCTCATTTTGAAACCCATCATCTCCCTCATCCTCTGACAAATCCTCAGACTCTTGCTATGTTGCAACAGCTTGTAAGTTCACAGTCATGCTTTGTGAATTTTTGGCGGACTCCCTATGAATCTTACCATCATTTTAAGACAGATATGTATGTATTGTTCAGTTCCAACACTATATGTCATTGAAATCACTTTATACATTGATGGAACTACCATCAATTGGAATTGCTACCTTCAGTTCATAGGTCCCAGCAAATGCTGAATGGTGAATCATGATACAGCATACCATGTCACATTAAAGAACGAAAAATGGCACATCTGACCAAGAGATATGAGATCAAGTGGGCAAGGTTTATTAATGATGAAAAAGCTAGGAGAGACTGCAGCAGTTTGCTTTTTCTTGAGCCTACTAGGAATAGCAAATCTCTATTCCCCTCATCTCTTTGCTGCAATTGAGTTGAGTGAAAGCTACTTCTACATTTTGAATTAGGTTAGCAGCAACTGAATTAATCTCAGGACAAAGGAGGAAGATGGGAGGAGAGAGAAACTGGGACATTGAAAAGCAGCTGAAAAACTAGGAAAAGAGAGGGATAATTGGGGCACTCTCTGCTAAATCGGGACTAACAGTAGGATTTTATACCACATAGTATCACACTCACTTTGCTGTTGAAATCCTTTTCGTTAACTTGTCAAAATGTTCCGACTGGAATATAAACCTTACAACAATTTGTTAGGACCCTTAGTCATCTGGAATGGAAAACCTTAAAATACCAAAGTGCCAGAAGAAGAAAGATCAGGCTATAAATTTGCACAACTAGGACAAGAAAAAACAAACAGAACCTTTAGCTCAATGGATGTCCTGTTTGACTAAGTGCAACCTTGTAGTTCGACAGTCAAAACATCAGTCTGCACATCATTTCTCTCCAAACCTTGGCCCATTTGAGAACCTCCTGGCTTTTTTTTCTTTTTAAATTCTTCAGCTCTCTCTTTCCCTTTCATTCACTCGCACACATGCAAGATAAGGCATAATATACAGATTCTGACAAGCTTGCTATTAACCTGTTTTAATGCTCTAATAAAATGGAAAGGAGCTAAGACCTCGGAGAACTAGAAGCATTGTGGGATTAATGGGATTTATTGAAAGGCATTAAACAAATAAAACATGAGAAACATGGAAGTTAAATATGAGCATAATTTGGAAGTCTGATAGCCAAGTTCAAAATCTCTGAAAAAAACAATTTGGTTGAAGTGTAGGGAATATGTTGGGAGGTCTAGTTTTGACTGATTATTTATCCTCCTCTCTCTGTGTGTTCACAAAACACTTTGTTAAAACAGTTCAGATATTTTTCAATCATTCAGACAGAAAATAGCAACTTTGGATGGAGGAGTCTTTAACAAGGTCATAATATGAACAGTGGAGCTGGTTTCCCAAAGATACAATATTTTAAAAAGAAAAGAAAAAATTAGTTATAGATGGCAGCCCGTTATTGTCTAAGAGTAGAATATTATGTACAGATCAAAGCTGTCAAAATGTATCAGATCACTTTGGTTACAGGAATTGAAAAATAGCATTTTATTGCAAAAATGCATAGGCTCCACACAATTTTTGGACTTTTTTGCACCACCAATTTGCCAATCATTCTGCCATTTTTGTTCACTGACATCAAGTTCTTTATGTCAGATAATGGTATCTTTTCCCATGTTAAATCTCTCAGACCTATAGCTGAAAAATAACACAAATTGAAATATATACCTGCTTCCCAGCAAGCACAAAGGCATCTCAATTATAGAATGATTGCAGTTTGATAGCACTTTAATTGCCATGGCTCAATGCTATGAAATCATGAGAGTTGTAGTTTTAGTTTTAGAGTCATAACCCTTTGGGAAACTTGCATTCACCAGCATTCGTATGTATGTGTATATATATATGCAGCAGAGTTTCAGAAGTGTTCTTTTTAGTTGCCCAAAAACATCTACTCTCTCTTAAAATATATTTATCATTGAATCATGCTCCCAAGAGACAAAAATAAGCAGACTTCTTTAAAAGTAACATAGTTGGTTTACTCACAAACTTCATGTATTCAGCATACAGGTATTTTGCATATCAATCCAGTTACTAATAGATTTGAAATATTTTTTCTGTCTGTGTAGGTAACACAGGGCATCATTCTTGGAATCAATAGTCCAAGGAATCTCTCTGTTCTGAGAATGTAATAGAGTCTCTGTCTAGTGCTAATGTTCTGCCCTGGCATTGAAAGCCTCGTGGGCCACATAAAATGACATGGCAGACCAGATTCAGTAAATGGGCCTTGCATTTGACAGATATCTTCTAGAAAGTGCACAGGGCAAAATATTTTTATGGGATGTGTGATAGAGGAGTTGTGTAAGTGGTCATGCAGTCCCTTGTCTCCCACAGTTGCCCGCCTTTATAACCAGACCTGACCAAGAAGGATCAGTGAAGCAATTTGTTTGATTGCTGCCTAAGGCAAAGCAACAAGTGGCACACTCAAGTCAAGAAGTATGGAACTGGCAAATTGTTTTAGTCCATGAGGAAGGGCACACCCCCCCCCCTCCCTCCATCAAGTTCTTTCCCCCATATCCAATAATAAAAACACAACTATACCAGTGGTTTGCCACATTTCACCACAATTCATTGCCTGGAGATTTGTACTCGGTTCTGCCAGAAAAGAAGGGAGTTGCTCGAGGTAATGCCATAACGACATCTGGACTGCTAGTTTGGGTTCTGACAACCTCTAATAGTGGCACTGGGGCAATTTGCAAAGTTATGTCTCGTGGCTGAGTATGATTGTCTTCAAAGTGCTGGTTTAAACCTTTAAAGCCCTAAACGGTTCTGGCCCAGACTACCTGTCCGAATGTATCTCCTGTTATGAACCATCATAAAATTTAAGATCATCTAGAGAGACTCTGCTCTCAATCCCACCAACATCGCAAACGTGACTGGTGGAAATGAGGGACAGGGACTTCTCTGCAGTGGCCCCCTGTCTGTGGAACTCCCTCCTCAGGGACATTAGATTGGCCACCTCCATTCCTGTCTTTCAGAAGGAAACTTAAGACCTGGCTATGGGACCAAGTGTTCGACCAGTAATAACAGCAAGTAAAGTTTTTAAGACAATGAATTGACCCGGACTAGACCTTGGATTGGATTTTTGATTCTGGTTTTGACAGGCGTGCTTTTAATCAATTGTTTAATTACTGTTTTTAAAAATATTTTAATGCATTGCTGATTGTTGATGGTTTTTATTATGTTTGGCATCCTATGATGCTCTTGTAAAGCTGCCCTGAGTCCCCCCTCGGGGATGAGAAGGGCGGGGTAGAAATATAGGAAATAAATAAAAATAAATTCCAAGGGAATAGTCTTGGCAATGGATCCATAAATGACTGTGAAGACCTATTCTGGATCCACATAGTCTTTCACATTGAGGACATAGATTTCCAGATGGAGGGTGGTCACAACAAGGCTTTATTTGGCATGCCTTCCTCTTGGCACGTTTCCCCTTTTCACTGTGTATTTGTGTCTCTTCAAAATCCACAACACCATTGGTAATAGCTGACCTCCAGTTAAAGCACTTTGGGAGATGGCGATTGGACAGCTAAATTGATGGCAGATAACCATCATTTCAATGCTGGTGGTCTTTTAAATATAAGATTATTAATAATACTAGTTCCTTATACTATTAACTTCATGTTTTACTATTCATTCACCAACTCTAAATTTTCTTTGGTGGGTTTTGTGAATTTGTACCTTCAGGTAGTCTCTCTCTCTCTCTCTCCTCTCACTTTCTTTTCCTCCTCCATTTAAACTGTTCTGCCCCTTTCAATTTGAAAGATGGCTGTCAGGGAGAGCAAAGATGGCCTTTTTGTGTGTGTCAAGGTTTTAGACCAAATGGACCAAATGAGAGGAGCATTTATCTTAATGGTGTGCTAACCTCAAAGCATAACTGTAGCCACTTAAATCCCAAACCTGTTAAACAGTGAGATGAAACATAAACACCCAAGTAGGGGATTGTTGAAAGCACTTGAGAGGAGACAGCTGTTTCAGAGTAGAAGTATTCCAAAAGAAAAATTAGATCTAAACACAATAGATAAAATGGCTTATGAACTTCTAAAAATACTAAAAATGTCAGCTTACGTTTAAAGTACTCCTAAGATAATTCTTATAACTATGGATCCTAGAAGAGAGGGAACAGAATTCAAAGTTGCTTAACTTTAAACTAGATCTAAAAGGCTGTTGCAAAATAAACATTTTCAGAGTTCTCATTGCACAAATTCATCCTACATAAAACAACTAGTGGTACAGATTCTGTCCTGGTCAGTGTGTCACATACTCTATTTGGCATTAGTCTGAATTCAGAGTGCATCTGCACTTTAGAATTAATGCAGTTTGACACCACTTTAATGACCATGGCTTTATGCTGTAGAATCATGGGGGCTGTCGTTTTACAAGGCATCTAGTTTTCTCTATCAAATAGTGTGGTGCCTCACCAAACTGTCACTCCAATAATTCCATAGGATTGAGCAATGGCAATTAAAGTGCTGCCAAAATATGGTAATTCTACCATGAAAATTATAACATATAAGGGACTTATTTGAATATAAAATCCCACCGCTGCCACCAATTATAACAGATCAGGGGACTTATTAAAATATAAATCCCACCAGCTGACACCAAATATAATGGATCAGGGGCTTATTTAAGAACAAATCCCACAAGCTATACCACCACTTGTAATGGAATGTGGTTTAGGTAATGTAAAATCAAAAGCTGAATAAGTTGGAACAATCTTCTGGCCAAAAAACCTTTCAAAAGAACACTGGCTACCACCATGCTTAAAAGAAATGTTAAGCCCTTGGCTTACTTGAGGTATCTTTAGGCTAGAATGTGTTGGATTCGCACTCAGGCTTTGTACTCTGAGGTAACACTGAAGAGATTATTTTTTTAAAATACATGCTGCCACCATTAGACTTTGACTTCTGTAATTTGCTTTGGAACATCTCAGACAGAGGCACACTGAGGCAGTGATTGTGATCAAATAACAATGCTGTTTATTTGAGAGAACTTGAACAAAACAGGCATTAAGCTTAGCTGTTTCAAATATTGAGATAAAAGAGTATGGTTTCTTTAAATAGTTCAAAACTTAGTTGCACATGACACTCCTCTCTCCCTCCAGGAATTACTGACAGGATTCCTCTCTGCCTAATAATCCTAAACTCCACACAGACAGTCCTCTCCTTTTTGGATGTGTCTCTCCACTCCCCAGCTATCCTTCCCAATAGCTGTAAATCTTCTCACTCACTAACTCTGCTCACTAACTGACCAAATTCAGGCTTCTCCAACTCTGTTTCTCTAACACACCCTCTCCCTGACTCCTCTCTCCTTCTCCTTTGACACCCAGACCCTAACTGAGCTGTCAGGATTTAAAACACACCCTTAAAGTCATTTTTTTCCCTTTTCCCAAGTTAAGCTCCGCCCACTCTCTCCCAGCCAATCACAAACTCCCCTCATTTCCCTCCAAGCTGCTCCTAAGCACGCCCCCTCCAGGAAATGAGATGTCTAAAATGGATGTCCCCAGGCACCCTTCTAAAATGGCTAACTTCCTGGGCCTACTTTGCCTTGCAAAAAGTATGTAATTCATCAGAAAGATGCAATCTCAGAAAGTTGTCCGAAGTGCTAAACCCTATTCACAAAACAAATTCAGCATCTTGGTAGGTCCTATAAACTTTGAATTTTCTGCCTTCCATACAATTTACTTCTGGTTACATCTCTTAAACCTTCATTCTAGCCATATAATCAACAGTTTTCTTACCACATGATGAAATTTTCTCAAATTAAATGCTACTTCCTTTGAGAGTGAAATTAACAAGACCCAGATCCATATTCCACTATGGATCATATGAACCATGTAACTACATTTTTTCACACGCCTTCCTTGTCTCTTCCATCACTCCGTGACCTGTATTAAACATAGCCTGTTTGTAGCTTGGGAGTGCCCCTAGATACGTCTCTCCAAATGTCAGATGTGATGGTAAGGAGTGCTTGTTATCAGATTTGGCTCGTGTGCCAGCTGTGTCCCTTCCTAGAATTGGAAAACCTAAAGATGGTAGTGCATGAGTGGTAACCTCAAGATTGGACTTCTGCAATTTACTTTACTCTTAAATCCAGAAAAAACATATGTAGAATGTGATCAGTTGCACTAACTCACATAATGTCCTTTTATGAGAGATTTAAAATGGTCTTTCTCTGTCCATGTGGATAAACTCCTTCAGAGCTCATGAAGCGAGAGTACACTCCAAAATCTGTCTCTCTTTGCTTCTCTCTTCTTATCTCTCTGCATCTACATACTCAAGCCTGGACAAAAATGCAACAGTATCCAAAAGTCCCAAGCTCAGCCATTTCCACAGGCATTGCCAACCAATCAGCTTCATGCATCTTATTTTACAGTGGACACACACACACACACACATTAACCGCTTCCTTGCATGCTTCAACAAGTATAACGGTTGAGCATTGGACTAGGACTCTGGGAGACAGAACAACATTCAATTGTAAAATAAATAAACATCCATTGTATTTTTTATTGTGACTATATGTTTATGCCTCATAAACAACAGGCATAGTGCTATGTCCAAGAAGGGAAAAGTCACATAGATGGAGACTTTCTCCTTTCCTTCCACACTTTCCAATGGTGTACTATTTCACATTTAATTCTTATTGTTTCAAAAGAAGCACCCCCAAAAACCAACAGTCCATGGAAGTCAATATTTCCATGGCAACTATAAAGTTGTCATCTCAAAGAAAAAAAGTAGGGCTGGCTGGGAGGAAGGGAGAGACAAAAACAGCCCATAATCTTCAAATTATTGACCAGGAAGAGAGAGAGAGAGACAGAGAGACAGAGAAATTGGGTAGCTGCAAATCGCTGCTCCTCGAAGGTCAACATCCCGGGACAGAAAAGAATAGGTTCTTTAAACATAAACAAACCCCCATCACTTTCAGTCACTAAATCAAATGCCCTTCAGGATGAACTTCAGAAATCCCCCCCTCCATCCGTGTTGGTTTATGGTGATACTTCCAAAAGCCAATGTTAGATCTGATTTCACCATGAAATCCATTTGACATTATGATTCTTATGGATGGTTTGAGCTATCCATTTTGAGAGCTTTCATCAAAAGAGGGTCTTTTAAGGCGCTTGGCGCTTAGCATAGCATGATACTTCCTTTGGAAAGCTAACAATGAGCCGGCCAGGGCTCCCCAAGAGTTTGAATGCTGCCGAGGTTCCCTAGCACCCAAGGCTAAAGCCTCTTTTATCTCCCTACGCAAAGCCTCCCCCTGGCATTCAAGCCTGAGATGCAAGGAGCTAACCCTCCGCACAGGGCAGGAAAAGGAGAAAGAGCCAAGGGTCCAATAAAAAAAACCCCACAGCATCTTAAAAAGGACAATCTTGCTCTAGTGATGCCTCTGAGGATCTGGAAAGGGGTGAAGGTCAGGAGAGGCGCCGCTTAGAATTCAAGATGGCTACAATGGGAGAACTATAAAACTATCTGGGAGGAATTACAGCTTAATTACAGGCCCCGCTGCGCAGCAGGGGTACAGGTTAATTCATTTCAAAGCCGCATGATTTCTTGGGTAGTTGTGTGACAGACAGCTTGCAGCAGCTGTGTAAAGCCACACTGTTCTATAGCCAGCACAAGAGGCGCGGATGGGAGAATGAAATTAACTTGTATGCCACCAGTCACACCTACCAGCCGAGCCTCTGATCTTGTGCAATTACCAACGTGGAAAGACTGCAATGATTTAGAGTGTTAAATATATGTGATGAAGGAAATGAGACTGCTGCGAAGAATATCATCCCTGTGTACGTTTTCCCTGTGCCATAATTTCAGCTTAACTCAACCCCCATCTCCTGAGATCATTATAACAGGTGTTTTCCTCACCACCAGCATCTCGTTCTCTGAAGTCATGATGGAAAAAAGCAAATCATAAAGGCAGGTATTATTGTAATGAGTAGCTGGACATGTTTTGTTCAGGAGGGGAAATAACTTACAGTAGGAAAGAGTGGAAATGCATAAGAAAAGGCTTATTTAGTCAAACAAATAGATGAAAAATAGCAAACAATAATAAAATATAAAAATTAAAATGACTACTGATGTGTTGGGTTGTTTCTGGGCTGTATGGCCATGTTCTAGCAGCATTTCCTCTTGATGTTTTGCCTGCATCTGTGGCTGGCATTTTCAGAGCCTCAACAAAATGACTACTGTTGCACTCCAATCTTTATAATCTCATTTAATAGTATATTACTGGAAGCAACTACCTGCCTGTCCTATCCAAGAAGAACACGTATGTAAACGTACATATATTTGCTGGCAATTGTGGCTGCATATAATACTTCTTCAGAACCTTAACTAATAGGGTGATTGCCACCTAGAGGCTGGCATCCTACTAGTAGCTTACACAAATTAAACTGAGTTTTGTTGTTGTGGTGGTGGTGTATTTTCAAGTCCTATTGTGACCCTAAGAAAAATCTATTTTGGGGTTTTCTTGGGAATATTTGCAAGGTGGCATGCCTTTGCAATCTGCTGAGCCTGAGTGTGACTTGTCCAAGGTCACCCAATGGGTTCCCATGACTGAGTGGAGATTCGAACCCTAGGAAACATCTACACTAATCAGTAAAACCATGGCCAGTCCAGAGAAAACAATACTCTATACTGGTCCTGGAGGCAGTGTCACAACCCTGCCAAATCTGCTCCAGTACTCCGGTTGCCATCCACATATCCAGCTGGGTTGAGACCGCATCAACTCCACTAGACCATTACCTTACCTTTCATGTTGCCATCACACATGGCCTGCTGGGAGCAGTGACACCAATGACATGGGCACAATTTATGCCCCTTTCCTAGTAAAGGGAAAGGGTAATACTCCAGAGCAATGGTTCTCTAAGTGTGCTCTGGGGAGCCCTTGGGGCTCTGTGAAGCATACTGAGTGGCTCCGTGATTCCCCCCCCCCCTCTCCTCCTACAAGCTTTCCCTCCTCTTTCTGGTTCCTTCCTCTCCTCCACCTCCCTTGTCCCCAAAAGCCTTTCCCCCCCTGTCTCCCTTGCTCCCCAGATCCTATTCCTCTCACCTTCCTTGCTTCCAAAACCCTATTTCCCTCCCACCATTCACTTTGATTGTGTTTTTCTTGCCTGGAAGATGGGAATTGGACTGGATGGCTCCCGAGGTCTTCCACTGAAATACTGTTAAGTTTATGTTGATCTAAATTGTTCTTCATTTTAAATATTGTATTGTTCTCTCATCCCCCACCTTTTTTTTTTTTTTGCACCACACACAAGATATGTGTGGTGTGCATAGGAATTTATTCATTTCTTTCAATTAGTTCACACAAACACTCTCCATCCATCTGCCACTGGCCTGGCCCCTCTGTCAAATTTTAAAACACAATGCATCAAACGGTTTGCCAATGCCTGATATATAATATATATATATATATATTATATGTAATATATAATATTATATATAAACATTTATTGGGGCTCCACAAGAAACGTTTGCTTCAAAAAGGGCTAAATCCTAAGCATAAAGATACAATTGGAACCAGAGACATTTTTGTTGGGGATAACACAGAAGAAATTGGATAGAAACACTGACAAACTTTTGTTTCTGCTTATCATGGCTGCAAGAATTTGTTACGCAAAATTATGGAAAGAAAAAGAGATACCGAAAGAAAAGGATTGGCTGGAAAAGATACTAGACATAAGAAATATGGATAGATTTACCTATCTGAACTCAAAAAATAAGGGAAAACTGATAAAGGAAATGGAATGGGAGAGTGTTACCAAATACTTAAAGCAAAAAAATTAAGAAGATAATAATATGAAAAGAATACATCACTTCTATAAGAAAGGAAGGGAGAAAAAGCAAATAGAAGATGGAAATGGAAGAAAGAAAAGGATGAATCCTCACAGAAGATACTCAGAAAGTCAACAAATCTTTTTCTTTTCTTTCTTTTTTCTTTTTCCCTTTTTTTTCTTCTTCTTTTCTTTTCTTTTTTTCTTTTTAACTTAAACAAAATTGTATTTTTAAGGAAAACTCTCCAGAAAGATTATATCTATATATATTTTTAAAAAGGGCCCCGTGGCTGAAAAAAATTGGGAACACCTGCTCCAGAGTTTCAAGCAAAATTTGGAGCATCCTCTGACTTTACCTGAAGTGGGGCGAAGTCGGTTTAACATAGGATAACTCACAATGCTCACCAGAGATACAACCTGTGTCTTTATGTTTTCGTTAACGTTTTAAGTGTTTGTAGGGATGGTGCTTCAGTACACTCAAAACATGGAAGCAGAATTGTGTAAAAGCTGAGTCTCATCGATTGTGCACCCTGGGAGTTGCACAATTCTCACTGGTGTAGAAAAACAAAAAGGGGGCATAAAGAGGGAGAATGCATAGGTTGTGAAAAATTATGTCATAGCAAGTTGTTTGCTTTAAAATATTTATTCTGATCTCTGCAATGACATATCTGCTTGACAAAATAGCCAAAGCAAATATTGCAAATTGTTAACAAGTGGGATCAACCTGAATACATCCAGGGCTCTGGTTAAATTTGTTCTAAAGTTTGAACCTGGAGAATCAGCGAAATAGTCCCAAGATGTTGGCATATTGTCTGATCCAGACAGAGCATCCAGCAACTTCCTCCATCATCTGTAGATGTTGCATAAATTTAATCCCCCCCCCCTTTAAGAGTGAGGTTTGAGGTAATCAGAGAAAGGAGCAACCATGCATTTTATGGATACCATGATCCAGATGTTTCCTATCTCAGGTATGAACACACAGACAGTACCAGATGTAGGCCACTGGAAGGAGAGCTGTGGAGCTTGAAGTGGACAGCTGTAGCCGGTGAGATCATCAGCACCATTTGGGGATGGAAAGAGTTCACTGGAAAGAATCATGCACTGTCTCTCTCCCCCTTGCCCACTCCCCAATCCCTCTTCTTGTTTGAAGTCACTAAGCTTCAGGGTTCAGGGGAATTGTTGCTTTGACTTTATTCTTCTGTAGGCGGGTGGCTGGCTGCCAGCCAGTGGCAGCTGCATATGGGATCATTTGCATTGCATGTAGAGTCTCCAGTTTAAAAGAAGGGAAGCTCCTTCCTTCCCTTAGATCATCTGCTGCTTTAGAGTCAGGGGCACTGCCTTGCACAGATTGTATTTTCACTTTAATCCTTTCTTCTTCTTCTTCTTCTTCTTCTTCTTCTTCTTCTTCTTCTTCTTCTTCTTCGTCCCCTGACTTACTCCAACAGAGTTTAACAAGCATCCTTGAATCAGGTCCGACCAACTCATCCTGATAGCTGTGAAAGCCAGACCATGATGGGACAAAGGAAGAATTATTTGATATCCTGATGATGGGGAACACATGCAAAGGGATTTCTAAAGCAGACATATGCTCTTGCCAAGTCCTTTTGGTAGGTAAGAGCCAGTCAAGCCAGCCACCACCCAGGACACTGAACTAATGTGAAACCAGCCATTTTCAGTTCACACTTCATGCAGACAAAGCAAGCACACTTAAGTACACAGCTCAACATCAAACAAGCCAGAAGCTTTCATCTATACAAACAATGCAAGCCTTCTTACTTTTCACCTGATAAAATGGAGATGGTACTGTTTTAATGTGCCTGTTAGAGGAGAGGAAGAAGAAAAAAGGAATTCCCTGGAGTGAAGTGATAAAATCTCCTGTCTGTATATTAATAACACAAATCTTGGATTGGTTGCAGATATCCTGAAACTAGAGGTATGTGGAAAGAAACAGTGATGAAATAGCTTTGATGCATTTCAGCAAGCCAATTTCTACATGTGTGATCCATAAGAGGAAATGCATAGAAACATGTTGCAAAAATTACCCATAGCTTGTTCCGCCAATGAACCAAAGGGCAGGAATATTCCAGGAACATGGCAGTAGTTTACTTATTCACAACCCAATTGAGTTCTACATAAAGTGGACAACTGGAGATGGAAAAAATATTATTCTTTGAAAATATGGAGGGTAGAACTATTCAACCTAAGAAATTATAGTAGCACAACTGAAGTTGATTTCATGTATGTCATCAAGTATTGTTAACTCCGGGATTTTCTGTCCGAGGCACATGTGTTTGTTATATTTTAAATCAGTGTCTTGAAAAGCTTATCTTATACATTTCATGCTGCTATTAGGGAGTGCCCCCTCTTCTCGAAGTCAACATATATGATTCCATTTAATTTACAAAAGTAAGATGAACCACATCATTCCTGCCCTGTATGCTTGATCTATGTGTGTAGATACCATGCAATGGTAGTGGTAGAAGAATCCTGTTTCGCTCCCTCATGTGATGTAGTAACACACACTACAGCAGTGGTTCCCAACTGGTGGTCCACAAGAACTAAAATATGGTCCACAGTCTCACTGTTACTACACCATTGCAACAAAAGCGACTGGTCTTGCAAAACCTTTTATGGTGTCAAAGCTTATTAAATATGGTTTTCTGTGGGTAAGCAGATTGTGACTACTGAATGGCACATGTTCTGTATCAGACACTAGAGCTGGTGTGGTTTATCCAATGCAGTTTTCTGAATCAGCACCCCAAATAACCAAACCAAATCTAAAGTTGACCAAAAACTGATTCATAACCCTTTTGGTACTAATTCCAATTTCTTGATATCAGCATCACACTTTGGCTTTGGTTATGCTGGCTGAGTGTGATGAGAGAGTTCAATACAATCTGAAGGGTCACAAGAATTCCTCACTCCTGTTATAGATGTTTGGAGGAAGAGATGTTCACAGTTTTAGGTAACTTTAGGCAATATATCACAAAAAGGATTTGGACCATCTGGATTTCCATGTCCAAATCATTCCATCCAGTTGCGGTAGACTATTTCATTCCAATCTTAGTATATGTGCTGCCGAAGAGAGCACATAGTAGACTATTTCAAATTTCCTCCCCATACCAGTTCACGTTAGCTTATTCTTTGCTGCTTTAAAAACAAAGAATACAAGATTAGGTGAGGGCTGTGGAAAGCAGAAAACAGGAGAAAATATGAGGAGGTAGAAGGAGATATGAAGTCACAGGCTTTCATTGTCTACTGCAGTGCTTCTCAGGCTATTTGAGATGGGAGGTCATCAAATGGCTCACCCCACCCAGTGAGTCAGGGCCCAGCACTAAAGTTCTGTCCATTGCATAGGTTTATTTTCCTCCTGATACCTGTCAAGAAACAGCTGCCAATGGCTAAAGGACCACCATTTTGAGATGCTCTGGTTTGCTGTGTACAGCAGAGTAATGCTGTAGTATCGTCCAGTTATCGAGTATTTTTCAACCAATTTGGAGCACTGTAAAATATAGCTTGATACAAGTAGATTTCAACAAATCATCATTTGAACAGGAATATCATCTTGTCTTGTAACAGTGGGCTGCTCCTCTGAATTAAGTCTTCCTTTAGTAGATAAACTGATACCAGCCCAGATTCTACTATACAGTGGTAGGGGCTTGGTTCACAGATCTCCTGTGCATAACAAAATCTGTCGGTGTTCAAGACCCATTATATACAATGGTATAGTTTAATTTGGAGCCTCTTGTATAAAATGGCAAATTTTGGATTTCTTACAAATATTTTCAATCCATGGATGGTTGAATCTATGGATGTAGAACCCATAGATACTGTAGGCTGACTGTACTGGTAAATCAGGAATTTAGGGGTGTATTTTAAATACTAGCTGCAAGTCAATCATCTTATGAACATGAATCTTTGCCCACTGAGCCGTCTGCAAACACCACTTGCCTATATCCACATTACCGGTTATCCAAATGTTTTTGTCTGCTTCATTGTAAGTAATTGGGTATATACAGCGTTGCGTATCTTCATTAGACCATTGAATTCTTAAGCCTTTCAATAATGCTGATGAAGTCAAGAGAAAGGAGATATTTTCTTAACCACTTAAGCAGCAGCAGCAAAAGCGTTCAGAAAGCATTTAAGGACCACATGACTCATGAAACAAACATGCAAGTTGCAACCCTGTATTGTACTCAATTGAAGAGCAATGAAGTTTTAATAATGGGTCATTTACTAACACAGGGGTGATGTAGTTTTTAAGAGTGCTTTCTCATTCTAATATGTTTTCTAATATGCTGGGCTGGATTGGTGGGAGGGAAGGGAAACAAAACTTTCTCGCTTGCTCTCCATCTCTCTCTCTCTCTCAAAAAAAATCTTGTTAACCTCTCTTCTTTTCAGCCTTTTTTTACCCCAGGGGTGTGGGGTGGGGGGAAGGTGGCCGAGGAGAACAAACTCGAAAAATATGCTGGACAGTTTGAATGTTCCCCCATGCCTTTGCGCTCTGTGCACACATCACTGGTTGACTAGAAAGAGGGGAGTAGAAAAAGGAAGCCAGGCCAAGCTTCTAATCTTTGGGAAGCCAGCCAGAATTCATTTAGGACAAGCCAATTCAGATTGCCTGGCTGTGATTTTCTATTTCTTTCTTTCTTTCTCTCTCGTTCCCCCCTCCTTCCTAAGCCAACCTGACATGGTGGGCAGGGAGCTTTCTCATGTCTCTGGGAAATACAACCAAACAACAAAGTGCAGCAAACAGCAGTTGTAGCTCAAAAGGATATCAAAGAATCGGGGAGTTTTCAAGCATCAGTGTGTCTGGAGAGTGCGTATGTGTGATGGTGATCGGGGGACCTGTTTGTCCTTTGCCACAAAAAGAAAGCAGGGACGTTTTTTGAAAGCATCAAACTGCTTCTTTAAGAAAAGAAAACGTTAACACTAGATCTGTTAACCTCCTGGTATATGGTAACTGGGGATTCCACACTTGGTGTGCTCCCTTTGAAGTCCGTTTGCTTTTGTTCTTTACCTAACTCCACGGCATTTTCACAAGGCTCATTTGTATGCAGCGCCAGTCTCAGACCGCCACCCAGAATTCTGTATCGGAGCTCCAATAGGAGACAAAACCAATTTACTGTAGTCACTTTTAAAAAATACTTTTGTGGATTTTGGGCAGAGCTATTGAGACTGAAACACACAACAAGAATATCAGAGTGTCCTGATTTTTTAAAAGTAATTTCCATAGTTTACCTGAGATACCTCAAATGTTGATGCTACTGCTTTATTACATAAGAGTGCTTTGGATGTAGTTTACTTAGGTGTGAACAATGAAAGAAGAAATGAGACGATATTAGGAAAAGCCAGTTCTTGTACCAGAAATACAGATCTATTTAAAATGCTTGGGACCAAAATTGTTTTGGATTTTAGAATACCTGTACTAGCAGATATGCATATAATGAAATATCTTGGAGATTGGTCCTGAAACTAAGTATGAAATTCATTTATTTTTTTCATATACGCCTTATACACATAACCTGAAGGTAATTTTATACACAATATTGTTTTGTAATTTTGCCCATGAAACAAAATTTATGTATCTTATTTATTTACTTCATTTATACCCCGGCTTTCTCACCCCACAGGGGACTCAAGGCGACTTAAAAACTCAGGGAAAAATTCAATGCTGCAGGAACATAACAGTAAAAACACACCCAACAAACTATAAAACAGTTAAAACATTTAGAACATAGGGTAAATTAAAGTGCATAGAACAATAAAACAAATTAAAAACATATAAATATGTAAAGTGCCAAGTCTTGATCTCATACTTATCCATAGTCATTATCCAAAATCCATAGTCATTGTTCAGGCTGTTGAGGTCGAATTCCATAATACTCTAATTTCCGAATGCCTGCGTACAAGGCCAGGCCTTTGGCTTTTTTCCAAAGACCAGGAGGGGTGGGGCCTGCCTGATGTCACTGGGGAGGAAGTTCCACAGCTGAGAGGCCACCACTGAGAAGGCCCTCTCTCTTGTCCCCACCAGTTGTGCTTGCAAAGGGGGTGGGATCGAGTGCAGGGCCTCCCCAGCAGATCTTCAAACTCTTGCTGGCTCATGGGGGGGGGGGGGGGAGAGATGTGTTCGGACAGGTAAATTGAAACAGAACCTATTAGAGCTTTATAGGCCAAAGCCAGCACTTTGAATTGGGTCCAGTAGGAAACTGGCAGCTATTAATTAACAATTTGAGGCCAGAATTTTGTGAAGTGGTATACAAATTTGGGAAAAGCACAAAATGATTAAATGTAGAAATATAGTATTGCATTCTAAAGATTGCTGTTGAAATGGCACTTTATACAAACTTTACATACTTCAAAGGCAAACTTTTAGGCACACAATCACAAAACTACAGAAGAAACATGGACCTAGTAACTCCTAGTAATAAGCGGGGAAAAAACAAACCCAAAGACCCTAAATAAGTTATACAACCTGATTGCTAACCTGGATTCATGTTGACATATGGGCCAATAAAATGGGGTTGGATTTAGGAGATGGTGTTTTCTGGAAAGATAGAAAAGACCTTTATACACATGTTCTATATCATTTTTTTCCATATATATATATTTGCAAAATATATGAGAAATAGGGACAGGTACAAGAATGGATATAGAACACAGGCATTTTTAACATCTTGCAGCTTCATCTTCTTCCATTGTTATCTAAGACAAAAAAGATTTCTATGATGTCAAAAACAAAAAGAAAAAAAGAAAACATTCTTTTCTAATCTAAAACAGGTTAGAAAAGCGATTGTGCAGCATTTTCAAACAGATAGAAAAGTTAAAAAATAGAAAGCCTAACTAATGTGGATCTTCATGTTAATAGAAACAAAGATCTGCATAGTTAAAGCAATGGTATTCCCCATAATAACCTATGGATGCGAGAGCTGGACCATAAGGAAGGCTGAACAAAGGAAAATAGATGCTTTCGAACTGTGGTGTTGGAGGAAAATTCTGAGAGTGCTTTGGACCGCATCAAGATCAGTCCATACTCCAAGAAATAATGCCCATCTGCTCACTTAGAGGCAAAGCTGAAGTACTTTGGCCACATAATGAGAAGACAGGAAAGCTTGGAGAAGATAATGATGCTGAGGGAAATGGAAGGAAAAGGGAAGAGGGGCCAACCAAGGGCAAGATGGATGGATGTTATCCTTGAAGTGACTGGCTTGACCTTGAAGGAGCTGGGGGTGGCGATGGCTGACAGGGAGCTCTGGCATGGGCTGGTCCATGAGGTCACGAAGAGTCAGAAGCGACTGGACGAATAAACAACAACAAACTAATGTTTCCTGCTCTTTCTCTGCTGTCTTCTTCATAATAAAAAATTTATTCTTTTTGTCATAAAACTTATCTCTGTTAGATTAGCTTTCCAGGATCCCTTGGATATCATTGGGGATCCTGTTATTCTTATTACTAACTCTCCCCCCCCCATAACTCTGCAGTACTATTTTTCCCGTAATGCAATAAAAAAGCCTAATATTTTCATTTTCTTTTCTTCTTTTCAACAGTCAATGAAAGGCTGCCATTCTTCTTCAAATTTGGAAGGATCTGGTGATTGTTTAAGCCTCCTCAGTTTGTCCACCTCTGCCATTTCCAACATTTTTGTAATACATACATCTTTGATAGGAATTTCTTCTTGTTTCCAATAATAAGCATAAATTGTCCTTTCTGCAGTTACTGTGTATAAAAAGATTATCAGGATTTTTTTTTGGTAGTGTTGAATTTGCGAGTCCCAACAGAAAGTCTTCTGGCTCTGGTGATACATTAATTTTTAAGATGTTTTCAATATTTTTATAAATTATAATCCAGATTTTTTTGTTGTTTTAGGACATGTCCACTACATATGGTATGGTTTTTGATGACATTTCCAACAAACATCAACTTGTCAAAATTTTCTCTTAGTCCATAGCATCTTGTGAATTTAATCTTTGTTTTCCACATTTGTTCCCATTTGTCTAGGTGGATATTATGGTCCACATTCTTTGACAATTGAATCATACAATCTTTGAATCATACACTCTTTCTGTGTCTTTGAATCATACAATCTTTATGTGCCTGATTTATAATAATATTTTATAGGCTTTTGCAATTTATTTTTCCTGGACTGAAATAAAATATGTATTTCTTTACCTTTCTAATCAATGCCTACCTTCTTATCCATTTGTTATCTTTCTTGTAGTTGTCTATATTGGAACCATGAAAATTGTGTGCCCTCTTGTTGTAGTTGGGTTGGATTTTTTAGATAAACTTCATTTTGTTGGCCACTTAATACCTGTTTCTAGGTGGGCCATCGGTCTGCCCCATCTCTGTCCAATGGAAAGCTTCTTTGGTAGATGTCCACAAAGGTATTTTTAAGTAGAATCTTGATTTGTACTTTTCCCATACTCTGTATAGTGTATTTCTGAGCAGGTAGCTCTTAAAATTAGACTACATTAATATTAATTATTAATATATTAATTATCCCTGCCATCTATATCTTAAATCATGTCCTTCTAATTTCAGTAGTCTTTTATAGAGAGTCATCCATTCTTTCATCCAAACTAGAGCTGCAACTGCATAGTATTGCTTAGTTTGTTAGAGCCATACCCCTCTGACTTTGGCATCTTGCAATGACTTCACCTTAATTTTTGATTGTAGCTTGTCCAAATGAATGTGCTAATATCTTTGTTCCATTGTTTGAAGCAGGTATCATTTAATACTATAGTATTGTTTGGAATAGAAACATAATTCTAGAGAGAACATTTATTTTAATTGTATGTATTCTTCCCAGAAAAGAAAATTCTAGCTGAGACCATCGTTTTAAATCTTTTTGTTTTCAATTCCATGTTTTTTCATGGTTGTTTTTTTTATATAGGTCCAGACTTTTCATAGTCATGTAGATTCCCAGATACTTGACTGTGGGCCCTTCCAGACAGGTCCTATATCGCAGGTTCTGATCCCAGATTTTCTGTTTATCACAGATTATCTAGCAGTGGGGACTCATAGAATCCAGTTTAGAGCAGAAAACCTGGGATCAGATCCTGGGTTAAAGGGCTGGTCTGGAAGAGCCCTTTGTTGAAAATCTCAATAGTTATCCTATCCTTCAAGATTTGTTGGTCTTGCTGCTGAAGATTCTTGATTGTTATTTTTGTATTCTGTTTTTTAATGGTAAGTCCAGCCACTTTTCCAAAGTTCTCAATAATTTCCAATATTTTAGGTATTGTCTCTATGTGCTATGGGCTCTTCTGTAGCTATCTCCACAGCATCTGCAAAGAGCCTCAACGTGATGGTTTCTTTTTTGATTTTCACTCCTCTAATGGAGTTTTCTTGTCATATTTTACTTCCCAACACACATGTTCTATATCATTTTGAATTGTATACACAACACCATATCAAACAGTCTGCTGAACTACTCTTAAAGTAAGATACAGAGATATCTTTTTTTGGAAGATGCCTGTGCATGAGTTTTTTTTAATGTGTGGAGGTCAGTACACAGCTGATCAACACACAGTCTGTGAGATCCCATCCAGTGTCATGGTTAACACGATGGTGGTTTCTCAATCTGTTGCATTCTTCTACCTTCACAGCCGTTGTAACATGTACCATGTTATCCTCTGCCTGTTCCACCGTTGAGGTCTTCGGATTGTGCTTGGTCTGGAACCTCCCCTGAGGCCCTTCCTGGTAGTGTATGACTACAGTGGTTGCATCCTCAGGTTCAATGGAACACGCAAGCCCCCTCACCACGACAAGGTGACAATCCATCAAGGGGGGATTCACGTGCTAATAATCCCAACTAAAGTACCATAGACCAAAGTAGCAATGCATTCCAAGACCCCCTGTGGATATCGAATCTGGGGATAATAGTGAACTCTATGTATCATAAATTGTATTGGAGGACCTACAAAGACCCGCAAACACTTCCAGGGGGAATACTTTTTGAGTAAGTGAAGCATAGATCCATGGATAAGGTGGTCATACTGTATTTGGCATTGAATGGCTAATATTTAACCAAAACACTAAGCAATGTTTCTTCACATCAATACGACAGGCCATGCCCTTCCACCTTGTTCATCAGAAACAGCAAGAGCGTAGTATCCCTGGGCAGACTCAGAAGTAGAACATGTTGTTGACAGTACAGCTGTGACAAACAAGATTTGACAAAAGAGAGCCATGTGTTCTTAGCTTTGATGAACTGTACAAGCCTCTTGTACCCTGTAGTGATACAGTGCCTGCTTGGAAGCACAGACTCAGCTATTTTGTTTATCAGAACCCAGCTGCTTTTTGGGGTAGAGAGTTGGGCAGGAATTCTAATTTCTCTCCAATGAGACTCACATTTCTCGTTCAACTCATCTTCTCTAATTTCAACATTACCAGTGCTTTTTTGGGGGGAGCCCAATTTTTCTGAAAGCGCCCTCTAATTTTCCACTAGCAATTACTGCCATCACCATAAAGAAATTAAGCATGCAGAGGCGAATTAGCCATGCAAATGACACCATGCATTTGGTATCATTGTGTGTTTCAGTATACACACAGAGAGATACACATCTCTTGAGTGTTTTTCTGGTTAGAGGAGGGGGGCAAATCTGGAAATTAACATCGGATGCATTCTGAAATGTGCAAGCCAGCAATAAACTCTGTCTTTTAACAATGTTATTCTCCATTTTTACTTGATATAATTTGAAAGCAAGAGCCTGATAATAAGGAGCCATTCATCTTTAAATTACAAACAAACATTAGGCAATATGTATCTCTCAACATGGCATTACCTTTCTGTGGTGGAGAGATTGTGTGTTCCTGTGAGGTCAGAGGCTGGTAGAATTACTGCTGGTAGAGTCTCCCATGTCAGACAGGCTTTTGATGAGAAGCCAGACTAAATGTGACAAGAAGCTACTGGGCACCAGAAATAGTGGAGGGTGACATTGGTGGAGGAGCTCAGAAAAAAACATCAGTAGCATCATAACTAACACAGTTAGTACTGCACAGAAGGAGGCAAAGTAAACTTCTTTTGAAAATCTTTTACCATGAAATGGTATGAGACAAGTCAAAATGAAACAAGAGATAATGTCAGAAGACAAAACTTCTGGGCTACATGGCATTCAACAAGCTATTCTGATAAAGCAGAGGTCAACTATGTGCAGCACTATTGCTAGTGATACCACTGAACTCGAGCTAAAATAACATTCTTTTAGCTTGAGTTGTTAATGTGCTGAGAAATGTAAGTCAAAATCTGCACAACACATATTGTAGGAACATGGAATATGAGAAGCATGAATCAGGGAATGCTAGCCACAGTAAAATGAGTAGATTATAGACATTGCAATACTTGGAGGGAGTGGGCTATAGTGGATAGGAATATGGCAGTTTGACTCAGATAATTACACATTAGTTTACTTAGAAATGAAAATCTAAGAAGAAAGCGGATGACAATAGTATTGGGGAGAGATATAGCAAAAGCAGTCAGGGGATATTATAATACAAAGTCTAACCCAATAATAAGAGTTCAGGGGAAACCCATGAATATAACCGTAATTCAAGTTTATGCTTCAACTACAGAGACAGAAGAAGAAGATTCTGTGCTGGAATCCAGGAGTAATTGATTTCATATAATAAATGGGACTTCTTGTTGACAATTGAAACATAAAAGAAGATAACAAAATGAAACCAAATATTGAGGAGGAATTTCACCTAGAATCAAGAAATAGAGAGTAACTGATTAAATTTTGTGACGACAGCTGTTTGTTCATCACAAACACAATTCTTTAAGCAATCAAAGAGGGAATGGCTATCCTTGATGGGCAGAATTTCAGTTATAAAGAAATTTCTGTTCTTAATACCTCTTAATAAGGGTCCAGTAATTTTAAGTATTTTTAATTTGTGTTAATTTATATAATGTGATTATGTCTGCAGGCATTGTTAAGTTTGATTTTTTAGTATATTCTTATTTGGTATTAGGTTTGATATTATTTGATGTGTCTTATTTTGATGTAATTTGTTGATATGTTTCTTTGCTGGCATTGAATGTTTACCACTTTTGTTGGAAACCACACTGAGTCCCCTCGGGGAGATAGGGTGGTCTATAAATAAATAAATAAATATGAAGGAGAAGAAGAAGATGGTGGTGGTGGTGGTGGTGGTGAGGAAGAAGATAGTTTTGTATGGACCAGCTGGCTATATCCAACACAGTTCTGAGTAGCGATGACACTATAAAAGGCTGGTTCATTTATAGGTGACAGGGAACTCTCAAATGCCAAGACACATTTTTCTATAGCTGTATAGCAGTGGAACTCTCTGCCCTGGAGTGTGGTGGAGGCTCCTTCTTTGGAGACTTTTAAACAGGGGCTGGATGGCCATCTGTTGAGGGTGCTTTGAATGCGATTTTCCTGCTTCTTGATGAGGGGCTGGACTGGATGGCTCACGAGGCCTCTTCCAAGTTAATGATTCTATATCGTATTACCTCTGAAGCATGCAGGAGTATCTGCTATCCATTTGGCTAATGAATTTACCAGTATTCAAACCGATTTCATTATTTGGCGGTGGTGGGAGTAAAAGGTAAAAAAAAAAAACAGAGAAAGGAACAAAGCCTCTCCAGCGTAATAATCAAAGTGTGCTTATTTAGCTGTTTACAAAAGCAACATCGTAGTGGCGTTTTGCAGCACTCTGTATGGAAAAAAGAGAGGCAAAGTTGGATATTCTCCACCTCCATGCTTCAGTCTGTTTATACTTCAAGGACTTCTCTCCTATCTTTCTGAGCAGCTTTTTAAATACATTGAATACTGTTGTGGGACAGATGTTTTCACAGCTCGGCATCTGCTCTTAACTTTTTACTGAGCATGAGATGTAAGGAGTGGGGAAGAAACACAGACACTTGGTCTTTTTGGTCTGCTCCAGATTGTCTACATTTTGTAGCCTAGCCAAAGCCAGGAAAACTTCCAGGTTTCAGAATCTCACCCATTAATTAGCTTTTGTGGAGGAGGTGGATTTGTATCAACGAAAGATCATGCTAAAATAAAAACCAGTTAGTATTAAAGGTATTGCTACATTCCTTCTTTTTCTCCCTTTTTCTCCCTTCCTTCTTCCTTTTTTACCCAGTAAATGTAGTTAAACCCACATTTTAGAAATACAGAATAGTGTCTTGTAGTAGAAGATTGGTCTCGCTTTTTAAATTTCTTTTCTTTTCAGTTTAAAATCTCATCTAGCAAGCAGCCAGCAAAAGGATTGCATTGTTTCAAAAGCAGACAACATCCTGGTGCTAATTAAAAACAGGACCATTTTCTTTCTCGTTTTCTTTTTAAAAAATCTTAAGAGTAAGCAAACTGAGCACGCCGCTGTAACATCTGTCTCAAATGTGAATGCTTACAAGGGCTGCTTACCAGTTTTCCGTGTTCATTTCAGTAATTACAGAATGGGACCCACCAGCAAGCCAGAAATCCCCAAGCTGCTAAAAGACCTGTATGGGAATAACATGTTTAACTAGGCTGTGTAGTGTTTCCTTGTAAACCTCATGCTATAAAACCTCGTTTCTAAAAGAGCTATTTCCTTACAACCTTGCAAGACAGGGCTTTGGTTTTATGCACACCAATATAACACTTTAATCTCCAACAGCAAAGCATTGATTACTACATCCCTTTTAACCTGACTCTCACATATATTGGTGTTATTAATAAATGATTTACCATTCGTTTGCCTCCTGAAACCTTTGGGAAGCTGATGTAGTTTGGTGCTCAGTGCTAGTACTATGTAGGGCAGGAGTAAGTCGAGTCTTAAATAAATTGTATCTTATTTCTCCAGCTGCACCAAGAAAAAAGCTGCTTTCCACATGAGGTAGACGTCAGGACAACACATTAAAGAAACCTGTGGATTTATTCACTATATTTACAGTTTCCCCAAGGATCATAAATGGGTGTGCATGGGATTAGGGATGTGAAAATCATTTGGCTTCATTGTGTTGCATTTCTCCAAATCCCAACTCCATTTTTCCTGTTTGTTCTCATTTTGTATCAGGTTGCAAAATTTCTACTTTCTGTACAGAAATTCACACTTATTTTGCTGTACATTTCTTCTTTTAATCATTTACTTTTTGATAGTTGTATCCATTTTTATACATTTTCCCCACCAATTGGAGCAGCTTTGTGTATGCTTTCAAAATTATGCCTTCCACACAGCCCTGTATCCCAGAATATCAAGGCAGAAAATCTCACATTGTTTGAGTGTGGACTCAGATAACCCAGATATTGTGGGATTTTCTGCTTTGATATTCTGGGATATAGGGCTGTGTGGAAGGGCCCTTAGTTTGGGGACCCCTGGTTTAACCTATGGGAATGCTGTGTTAAGATGGCCTTTCCCTGGGTTAAACATTTAGTTCTTATGGGGCTTATCTAAGGCCACACAGACCCAAGTGGTTAATTTAGATGTGCCTTGTGTGGCAGGAAGAGACACTTTTAGGGCTCATCCAGAGAGCCCCTTTCTTGCGGAAACTTCCACGATAAAAAGGGGGCTTCCCAGACAACCTTCTGGCCAACCCACAATTAATTCGGCACAAATCAGGAAAACCCTGGTTTGTGCCGAATTAATTTGATAGTGCATTTATTCCACACCTTCTTGGAAGATGCAGGATAAATGCACTGTTTCCGGTGTCTGGACTAGTCCAGACACCATTCCCACAGTTTACCGGGCTAAATAAGTCTGATAAACTGTGGGAATACAGACCCCCTCCCCTCAAGTCCCTAAATTCCCTTTGAAAACTGAGAAAAACTTATGTAGCCTCCATTAGAAGCCCCAGCGGGCTCTCCTGGTGTGTAGAAATGACGCGCTGGGGGGCGGGGGGCGGAAGGAGGGAGCTTTCTGGGATGGGTGCGGACAGCCTCCCACAAACATCCACGTTTGGTTTTTTTAGCATGGATGCTTGTGGGATAAAGAGTTGTCTGGATCATCCCTTAGTCAGACTTGCAAGTCTATTCATGAAAACTGTCAGCTTACAGCTTTTACTAATTTACATGTCTCTGTATTACAGTCAGACCTTCATATTCACTGGGGTTAGCAGCATGGGACAACTTCAGAAATGTCAAATTAAAAATGCTATTGTTTTTCACTGTAAGAGCCTCTCTCTAGGAATCTCTAGGCCTTTGGCACCACTCTATGATCAACTTCAGCCAAACGTTGACCATAGAATTCTACTGGAGGACCTGGAGATTCATAGAGGTGTTCCCCTACAAATGTGCAGGGCTGACTGCAGTTATTTTTTGGTCCATCAGCAAGCAGGGAGAAGAGAGACAGCTTTCTTTTAACTTGTAAAATATCATATTTTCACCTATGAGAGGCAGCAACCATTCCTTGAAGAATCTTTTTCAAGAGTTTTTATGTCAGATAATGGATCAAAATCCTATTTTTCAAGAGCCCTAGTCCCTCACACTATCACTTTGACTCTTCTTACTATACCATCTACAATGAGTTAAAATCTATTTTATTCAGGTGCTATAGGACAAATGTATCTCATTAAATGTGCTTTTCTTGGAAAACATTTCACAAATGTATCTGTTAATTAGAAGCCCTGCGCTTCTGAATCCTTTTGCAGTAATTCTTTCAAGCCATCTATGATCGTAATTATGCATTCATATAGTACTTTCAAGTTATAAATGCCAAGTTGAAATTCCTACCTTGATGTCTGATGTGCTGTGATTTATTCATACATTCATGCCAAAAATCACTTGCAAAGTCATGCCTAAAAGATATAGATCACACTCGAGAGCGATTTCATACAGAGCCCTTTTAGGTGAACATCTTAAAACACGTAAAAGTGGAAAAGCACACTTTTGACAAAGGATTGCTGTCAGACAAAAGAACTGCTAAGGGTCAAGGAGGAGAACACTGAATTTGGGGTGTAATTAGTTACAAATAACTAAAGTTATAATTAAGTTACATTATTTTTTTAAAACGTAAATCTTTTCCTTTTGTAGTGTGCGAGATTTTATTATTTTATCATTATGGAGGAGGGCTGACTTGCTAATGGGAGAGGAGAAAATATTACATTGTTCAAGTGCTGGCTCATAATTTGTGGCGGGCATCGAGGCAACAGCAGGGCTGATGTTAGGAAAGAGTGTTTTATTCCACAAGCCAGCAACTGGCAGCTTTCAGAGGTATGTGTCCAAAGCTATTTTAGTTAATTTCCAAAGCCAAGAAAGGTACCTTTTATCCATTATAACTGTAACTGGCACTAATCTGTCGGATATTGCTAACTATAATTACCTTTTAAAATAATGTTCAAAGCTCTGATTGAGCATGTACTGAGTGGCAACCCAAGCTGGCCACACACAATGTCAAAGGACCCTGATATTGACTTGTCCTATTATATTGGTTGGGTTTAATCCCTCTGGTGTCATCAAGTCTCCAGACCTCAATGAGTCAAAAACTGGAGATAGGGTTAGAGCAGTGTTTCTCAACCTTCCTAATGCCGCGACCCCTTAACCTCCAACCATAATTTTGCTACTGTTATGAATCGTCATGTAAATATTTTATATGCCGGATGTATTTTCATTCACTGGACCAAATTTGGCACAAATACCCGATATGCCCAAATTTGAATGCTGGTGGGAAGGGTATTGGTGAGGAGGGTATTGATTTTGTCATTTAGGAGTTGTAGCTGCTGGAATATATAGTTAACTTACAATCAAAGAGCATTCTGAACTCCACCAATGATGGAATTGAACCAAACTTGGAACACAGAACTCCCGTGACCAACAGAAAATACTGGAAGGGTTTGGTGGGCATAGACCTTGAGTTTTTGAGTTGTACTTCACCTACATCCAGAGAGCACTGTGGATTCAGGCAATGATGGATCTGGACCAAACTTGGCATGGATATTCAATATGCCCAAATGTAAGCACTGGTGGAGTTTGGAGAAAATAGACCTTGACATTTGGGAGTTGTACTTGCTGGGATTTATAATTCACCTACATTCATAGAGCATTCTGAACCCCACCAAGAATATAATTGGGCAATACTTCCCACACAGAACCCCCATGACCAACAGAAAATACTGTGTTTTCTAGTGGTCTTTGGCAACCCCTCTGACACCCTCTAACAACCCCCCAGGAGTCCCGATCCCCAGGTAAAGAAACCGCTGGATTAGAGTGAGGGATCCCCCCTCCCCCCAAGTTCCTATTCATGCTTTCCCAGAAAGGGCTTTGGCTTTTCTCTTCCTCCTTGTCACTATCTCCTCCCCCTTTGAAGATGTAGCAATGGAATGTCTGTGTGGTAACTTCCTTTTTAAAGTTTTTTTTTTAATTGCCCTGGGCTTGGCCATGTTGATCATTGTTTCTTCTGCCTTTTTCTTCCTTCAGTGAGGATGCACATTTTGTCTCTTTCTTTAGGCACTTCCAAACCAGAAACAGAAAATGTTTCAAATGTTATTATATAATGTTATTAACAAATGTTGATACCACACCACAGTCTGATAGGTAGATAGGTATCTCAGTGCTGCAAAGAGAAAACCTACAAACAAGATAAGGGCAGTGTGTTGTTGAATGCTTTCATGGCCAGAATCACTGGGTTGTTGTAGGTTTTTCGGGCTGTATGGCCATGTTCTAAAAGCATTCTGTCCTGACGTTTCGCCTGCCATAGATGCAGGTGAAACATCAGAAGAGAATGCTTCTAGGACATGGCCATACAGACCAAAAAACCTACAACAACCCAAGACAAGGGCATCTATGAAATTGGAAAATAAACGAGAGAAGCCCAGAATAAGTCTAGTAAGGCCAAATATAAGCTTTGGAAGGAGTTTGATTTGGATGTTGGGGAAGAAAGCAAGCAAGCAAGAGTAAGTCAGTTAGTTGAGAGTTTTCTTGGACAGGGAATGACTTTCCTCTGGGGCTTTTTGCCTATTTTCTTCTGGCTTTCTGCTCGGGTCCATTTTTGTGGCACACACTGGCCTTGGCCCTGTGCCAGTGTGACAATCAATCCCGCCTGAGCCGCTTCTCTTCTGTCGGAGATTATTTCTTGGGCTTCTTTGTCTTATTGCCGGGTGGGAGGGGAGCGGGGGGCAATTTCTAAACTGAAACAGGATGTCCTGCTGCTATCTCAGACTCTGAAAAGCTCCATTTCATCCCCTGCCCTGGCGACACAAGATGGCTTAAGTTAATCCAGGAGGACTTAGTCGGCTACAGGATTCTTCTTGGGGCTCTTGCTTTAAGGTTTCAAAAACCTCAGAGAGATTTGCCGCCAGGGCTGGCAACACAGAAGAAGGGGGCCTTATATATATACACAAGGAAGCCAAAGAGAAAGTATCAAGTTGTAACCTATTATCTTCACACTGTAAACTTGCTCGGGATTTCCCTTTCAACAGCAATGGCAGGACACATGTAGACAAGCAAATGCAGCCCCTCTGTCCACACATGTTCCCCGTTTAATAATCTTGGTAATTTCAAAGAATTATAAAAGTTATAATATACAAATTGAAATCACTATGAGTTGTCATTGAAGTTGAAGGATTTTCAGAAACATCCTATGAAATGCATAAATCTATATGAACCTTTTGTGTATATAGTAAGCCCATGTATTATGTGAAGGATCTGTTTGCATCATATGATTTTCACATAATTTGGAATCCTATTTTTTTTTACCTGAAATGAACAAGGTTTTAGGCTTCTGACCAAAGCATGATACAGAATTGCTCTGGAGTACCAAGAAAATGCCTAGCAAAGTGCTCGCTCTCTATAGTCAACTTTGAGCATAATTTCCAGTTGAAGTTATGCATAGAATTAACTATAGTTAGTCAGAGTGATTATTTGGTATTAAAAGTTCTTTCATAACAAAAAATAAGAACATGGCCATATAGCCCAAAAAAACCTACAACAACCCATGTTCAATAAGACTGTGTAATAAGTGCACTCACTGTATCACCCAATATATGTTAATGGAACAGCTAGAACAGAATGATAGCTATTCAATTTCAGACCCTGTAAGTAAAAAATAAACATTTCTCTCCATGAACCATCATGGAAGTTATGATCATTTGGGGAGGCCCTGCTCTTCACAAGTGTGGTTGGTAGGGACAAGCGACAGGACCTTCTCAGGACCTCCCCAGTGAGATTAGATTAGCACCCTCCCTCTTGGCCTTCAGAAAGAGAACAAAGATGCGGTTGTGGGATCAAGTCTTTGGCTAATAAATAATGCAGTACAAAGAATAATTAAGGAACATGTGCAATGACAATTCGGAATGGCTATGGTATACGGTTTCAGGATCATGGGATTTTAATGTTTTTACTAGGATGATTTTATGCTTTGTCTGAATGTTTACATTTTATGTGTGTCTTATGTTTAATTGTTTTAATCATTCTAAGTTCATAGTTATATGTAACAATTAGTTATTATAATTAGTCATCCCAGCATCTAGTCACCCCCACCCCCCGAGGAAAAATCTGGGGTTGTAGGAGGATGTGAGGACAGAAACTCAGAAGGAAGTGAGTTATGTACTGTCGAAGGCTTTCATGGCCGGAATCACTGGGTTGCTGTAGGTTTTTTGGGCTGTATGGCCATGTTCTAGAAGCATTCTCTCCTGACGTTTCACCTGCATCTATGGCAGGCATCCTCGGAAGTTGTAAGGACCATAGATCCAGGCAAAACGTCAGGAGAGAATACTTCTAGAACATGTGCATGCAGCCCAAAAAACGTACAATAACCTGAAGTAGGTTATTTTAACCTGCTTCCTTCCAGGTTTCTGCCCTGTGCAGAAGGGCCCTTGGAAACAAAGACATACCGTAATTCACAATCTAAAATAGGTCTTTAGTATCTATTTGGGTTTGATTCCAGGACACCACCTGCTCCCCATGGATATTAGAATCTGTGGATGCTCAAGTAATAATAATAATAATATAACTTTATTTTTATACTGCTCTATCTCCCCGAGGGGACTCAGAGCAATTCCCAGGTAACATCACAAAACATACAAAGTAAAAAACAACATAACTATAAGATTAACAAAACAAAATATAAGCATAAAAACTGTCGCCATAACACACATATATTAAAAGAATCCTGCCTGTCCCATAATATACCGTGCCATAGTAAAACGGCATCCCTTATATAAAATGGCAAAATCATGGCTCACTTTTTAGGGAAAGATTATTTGAATGGCTGAATCTATGCATGCAGGCTGAATGTTTTAACAAGAGGATTGTCAAATGCATCGTGATAAAAAGAAAAAAATTTACTAGAGAAACTTTTGATCTAAACTGCTTACCTCAGCAAATTCAAAACATACATTCAATTTTCTACATTTTATTCAGGACGGCAGGGCATGCAGATAACAATCTAAAAACCTTCACATATATTTATGGACTCATTGCAGTCCAGCATACTTCATACAGAGAAAAATGTTTACTTTGCCACTTTTATGCACTTTTGAGAAAATCTCTTCAAGATGATGGCAGTACAGTATTATTAGGTTCTGTTCCCATTGGTAGGACTATGGTCCCATCTATAGTGACCATTTTGATATGGGGTTGGATCAGACCCCAAGTGCCTACACAACGTATGGGGACTAATCTTTCTTGATGCGGAGAAAGCTCAAGAAAGCCACTTTCACCACGGGTTCAACAAATTAGGGGGGACGGGGACTCAGTTGCAGAAGTCAGTTGCATGACTTGCTAAGAAGGATGAGAAGACAAAGCAAGGGGCTTTTTTGTAGGCTTTTGGCACTCCTGCCTTTGATTCCCCATCTTGCCCCCACATGTTACTAAGGACAATCATTCCACAGTTTAAGTTTTTATCCCCCCCCCCCCAAATCCTGTATTTTTTGTTAATTCGAAAATTAGGCTCTAGGCACCATAATGAAAGCGTCTAATGGATAAGGTGGCCCTGTATGTACCATATATTAAGCTAGTAAATGCAGACTTACAAAATAGTTCCAGAAACCACAGGAAGCTAGTTAGTCAGCACTAAGAGCAAGTTCACACAAATGCAAACTGAAGTATCAGCACAATGTGTAAAATTTATAGCTAATCAAACATGTGTGTCTAAACAGAAGTTCCAGCCAAATTTAAAGAGAACAGTATTAATCTCAATTTGGTATCCCTTGGATGTGTAGGTCACTGGTCACTTGTGGGCATTTGGCAACATAGTAGGCCCTCCACTCTCGCTTTGGTTAGGAGCACATGACCCTGCAAAACTGGACAAACCATGAATTTCAAAAATCTATTTTTTTATCCATGAGAACACCTCTCCAGTTTCTCTAGGCCCTCTGACTCTGTGACCAACATCCTTGGACATTGAGCATAGAGTCATTCTGGAGGACCTGGAGATTCTTGGAGAAGGCAAATCTGCAAGTAATCCACAAAAGTTAAACCAGCAAATGTGGAGGGTTGAGTGTATTCACTCGTATTTCCAAACCTCCCAGCAGATGCAGAAATATAACTCATTATATCTTTATCCTTGTCACCTTAGTCTCCATTTCAAACTATGATTACTCTTTCACATCTAGACTGCAATATTTTTCATTGCAGGGAGTGAAGGTCTATCTTATGCCCCTTTTAAGTATTTTCTAGCTACTGAGGGCACTTCCAGACAATGTCAAATTGTAGATTTCAAAAATCATCCCAGGAAATGTCCCTATGCTGTCCTCACACCTTTCTTTGAAGTGGATCAAGTTAGAGGGGGAATGGCAGACATACAGCGGAAGATTTTTTTTAATATATATATATATATATATATATATATATATATATATATATTATATGAGATGTGCTGGATGTCATATGTGCACATGCAGGGATCCCAATGTACACACAAACATATTTCTTATCTCTCTCATCACCCATATGTCACAGTTCACAGAGGGGGATGGAAATGAAACAGTTCACACAGGGGGATGGGAGTCATGTGTTTTCCATGACTGCAGGAATATACAGACATGTGAAGGTGCACATTTTTGGGGGGGAATCTGGTTTTAAGCACACCTTTTAAACACATACTATTCAGCTGTTTGGAACCCCTGGGAATGCAGTGGGTTAAGCCGCTGAGCTGCTAAACTTGCTGATTGAAAGGTCGCAGGTTTGAATCCAGGGAGCAGCATGAGCTCCCACTGTTAGCCCCAGCTTCTGCCAACCTAGCAGTTTGAAATCATTCAAATGTGAGTAGCTCAATAGGTACCACTCCGGCAGGAAGGTAACTGTGCTCCATGCAGTCGTGCTGGCCACATGACCTTGGAAGTGTCTATGGACAATGCCAGCTCTTCGGCTTAGAAATGTAGATGAGTACCAACCCCCAGAGTTGGACACAATTGGACTTAATGTTAGGGGAAAAACTTTACTTAACCTATTCAACTGTTAATCCAATTCTGTCCGCTCTTTCCCCAAACATTTATTTGCAACACACCCCTTTTGTACGGGTTACCTCTGGGTTTTACTGCATGTGCAGAATGGCCCTGAACTAGTCATTGAGAATAGTCAACAATTAGTTTTTATGGAAATATATTACTGGTCTATTACCACTGTTTTGGTTCAAGGCTGTGCTTAGGTACTATCTCTAGTCTGAGAGATCTATCTGCACAATCAAAAAACCGTTATTTTTGTCGTTAGTGGTCAATTTCAACTTATGGAGACCCTATGGAAAAGAGACCTCCAAGATCCCCAGTCATCAATTACCCTGTTCATCTCTTGCAAATTCAAGAAATATGATAGGAACCACAAAATACTGGGCTTAACTGTTGCCTCCAGACAATTAAGTAAATGACAATCAACTTCCTATAAATTTAAACTTGATAACAATTTGAGTCATATAATTAGGCCCCAGAGCAGTTTGAGAATAATTATGAATGATGCAATATCACAGTGCTGATGTGCAAAGTTCCTTGTGTACCCCCTGGGGATTTTCAAGTTAGTGCTCATTATGATTTCGTTAGGCTGGTTACCTGTTTGAAAGGTTTCCTAAGGAAGTTTGAGGACAGGTATCCAATGGAAGGAGGGAAATCAAACTAAATACATCATGCTATTCAACAACATCTGGAGCAGGAAGCAAATGTCAACCACATAAAAAGGTTTTTGAAAGACTCCTTAATCATGGATAGAACCTTGGCTCCTAGGATATCATAAGTCTTAGGTATAGCTCTCTTTAATCTAGGAATCCAGACACCCCATGCCTCAGTGCTATACAATCATGGCATCTGTAGTTTTATGGTGTCTTTAGCCTTTGCTGCAAAAAAATAATAATGTAAAGACCGCACCTAACTAAAAATCCCAGGATTCCATAGAATTTAGTCATGGCAGTTAAAGTGGTGTCAAACTGTACTAAGGACCTCTTCACATGGCCCCACACACCCTCCCTCCTACCCTCAACATATGGTGGGGATGGGACAAGGCACCACCCTTGTCCCTATCAGATGGGCAAATGGGTGGTAAAGCCCACTGCCCCATCACCCTTACCCCCATCTTGCAACACTTCCCCTCCTTTTTGGGAGGAATATGGGCAGGGCCAAGCCATTGTTGTCTGATGCTGTTTGGTAAGCCCCATTAACAAGTGGAAGAACAGGGCCAAAAAAGCCCTGTGTGAAGATCTCCTAATTCTACAGTGAAATGCCCTGGCAGATGACACTTGCTCTCTCTCTCTCTCTCTCTCTCTCTCTCTCTCTCTCTCTATATATATATATATGGTATGTATGTGTGTACACACACACAACATCCATCAAGGGTACCTCTTTGTTCAGTTAGTGTAAATGATTGATTCTCTGATCAATCAAACATGCAAACTTGGGGCCCTTTGAAAGAGGGGGGAAAGAACTATCAAGAGCTTACAGTTCTTTTTGTTTTGATTTTGCCTACATAGTTCCAGGCTTTCATTCATACCCTGTGTGTGGAACACATCTCACCACGCTAAAACAGTGGATGTGGCTCTTAATGAACCATGTTGCATTATCACAAGATGTCTACACCCTACACCACTGGAGAAATTACACTGCTTAGCTAGTATCGCACCACCTGACATCCACTGGGAAGTAGCAGCCAATAGCGAAAGGACCAAGGCAGTGACATCTCCGGCCCATCCCCTGTTTGGATATCAGCCAGCATGCCAATGATTTAAATCAAGAAATAGTTTCCTAAGATCTACAGAGACACTTGCAGAAACACATCAGCAAGCGAGAGTCCAAAAGTGGCAGGCTAAAACTCAGAACTTCAACCAGTGGCTGATACCAAATGAGAGACTCCCTCCTTGGCACACAGAAAACTGGGTGACTTGGAGCATGCTGAACAGACTGTGCTCTGGCACCACGAGATGCAGAGCCAACCTTAGGAAATTGGGCTACAAAGTGGAATCCACGGCATGCGAGTGTGGAGAAGAGCAAACCACAGACCACCTACAACAATGCAGCCTGAGCCCTGCCACATGCACAATGGAGGACCTTCTTATAGCAACTCCAAAGGCACTCCAAGTGGCCAGCTACTGGTTAAAGGACATTTAACAGAATGCCAAGTTTGCAAACTTTGTGGGGGGGGGGGGGGGGTTGTTTTTTAAAAATACAATACAACTGTTTGATTTTCTCCTGACACAATAAATAAATAAATAAATAATCTGAGGACAGTTCAGCAGAAGACTGAGTTCAAATGCTAATGTTTTAAAATCCCAACAATACTTGGCAGAGCTCAGATTTATGGCAGTCAGGTTAACTATGAGGAAAACTCTATTATTGTAAGCACACTCATCAGGTCCCTTGGAGCAGCAGCTGAGCAGAGGTACTTCTCTTCTAAGCACAGCCGTTACCAATAAAAGCAATGCAAGCCAGCAGGAGGCTTGATCTGAAATTCATTCAAGCGCAGAGCATTAAAAAAAAAACCCAGTCTTGGTGAATTCTGCTACAAAATGCTTCAATTCATACCTTTCAGACTGCAGTAACGGGCTGGATCAGAAGGTTTCCACATATTGCGATTCCATTTAAATGTGTTTAAATGCGCATATAAATATGTTCGATTTAATGTATGCATTAAAAATATTAGATTAAGGCAAACACCACAGAGACGTTGTGTGGCTTGGTAGCACTTGCAATTTTTTATTTTTTTTTGCAACATCTTCCAGTGATGGTGAGAGAGCGAAGACCTAATCTGCTTGCTCCAAGCAGCCTATTTCTTCCACTCCTTCCTTCTTTCAGGGTGCATCTACACTGCAAAATTAATTCAATTTGAGACCACTTTTACTGCTATGGCTCAATGTTATGGAATTCTAGGAACTGCAGTTTGGTGAGGGACCAAACTACAGCTCCCATGTTTCTATAGCATTGAGCCATGGCAATTAAAGTGGTCTGAAATGGGATTAATTCCACACTTGAACTCATTTTGGAGCAACTGAAGGGGGGCAAAGGGGGAAAGCAGCAGGAGAGAGAAACGTGAACATTTCAAAAGCACCTGGAAAGGTGGGATAACAGAGGATTAATCAGGATGGACACTGCCAGATCAGGACAATTGGGAGTATGTGGCGAGTTAGTTAAAATAAACTTTGCAGAACTTTCATTTCACTTGACAGTTAATCAAGATAAAGTTACTTAAAAGATAAGCAACTACATAGTTCAGATAGGGGTTTGGCAAGTGGATCAGAGCACCTTTGCCAGAAAGCCTAGTAGCTGACACCCAATTAAAATTGCACAGCCCTGCCAAGCTGCAAAGAAGTGTGGCAAGAAGAAAAGTATAAAAATGTTTTTTGTTTCCTTTGGTCTGTGCCACTGGGTCAATACACCCACATCGTAGAAATGTTACTTTTGACTACAGCTCTTAGAACCCCCTAGCTTCTGTGATTGGAGTTAGTGTCCTAAAAAGTTACCTTCCCAAGCTCTGAGCAGAGCACATGCTTTGCATGCAGGAGATCCTCACTTTGAACCCCAGGGTGTATCGATACTGTAGAATTAATACAATCTGAGACCACTTTAACTGTCATGACCCAGTGCTATGGAATTCTGGAAGTTATAGTTTAGTGAGGCAGCAGCCCGGGTCTGTCCCTAAATATGATGGATGTTGTTGTTATTATTCAATACACAACAAGATTAGTACACAGCAAACAAGATCACTGTGTATTGGATCACACGTTGGGCACTTCCCAAGTTGCTGTTAGTATTATTAGATACACAACAAGATTATTACATGGATTATTACAATATCACTATGCTGGCTTTTGTATTGGATCACACGCTGAACACTTCCCAAGTGTCTTGGACTGTGTGATGTATTGGTGGATAATGCGAGCAGATCCAAGTAGGGTGACCTTTTGCAGCTGACAGATGGTGATTTTGTCAGCGCCGATTGTTTTCAAGTGCTAGCCCAGGTCTTTAGGCACTTGAAAACAATAGGTTTCCCCCTGACATGCCTGACTCTGGTGGTTGGTGCTCATCTCAATTTCTAAGCCAAAGAGCTGGAGTTGTCAGTAGACACCTCATGTGGCCAGCATGACTGCATGGAGCACCATTACCTTCCCTCAGGAGTGGTACCTATTGATCTACTCACATGTGCATGTTTTTGAACCTCTAGGTTGACAGATGCTGGGGCTGACAGCGCAAGCTCACGCTGCTCCCCAAATTAGAACCTGCGACTTTTCAGTCAACAAATTTAGCAGCTCTGCGGTTTAACCCACTGCTCCACAATACCCAGTGGTGGTGGTGGTGGTTGTTATTATTATTATTATTATTATTATTATTTTACTGACACAAAAACACAATATGATACCGCAAACGACATCTATATGCTGGATTTCATATAACAAAATCACAAGTCAAACACTTCCTAAGCGTTTAGGACTGTGTGATGTATTTTCGAATGATGTGTGCAGATCCAAGTAAGGTGACCTTTTGCAGTTGATAGATCATGATTTTGTCAATGTTTATTGTTTCCAAATGCCAGCTGAGATTTTTTGGCCCGGCACCCAGTGTGCCGATGACCACCAGGACCACCTATACTGGTTTATGCCAGAGCCTTTGCAGGATGCTGAGAGCTGTACTGGCAGTAGTGTAACTACCTGCAGGTCCAACCAAGTCAGAGAAGTCTCAGCTGAGGAGTGGGACTAAGAGCACCTAACCCATTAGCATTATGGAGAAACAAACCAAATAGAAGTCTATACTGGCTCGGTCATCGCCCAGGATAAAAAGGACCGCTGTAGATGCTGCTGAATTTGGACATCCATCGACAAATAGGCTACAAAATCAAAATACTAATGAACAATCACAGAAGCGGCAGAAATATACAATGCCAGAAAACTGCACTATTATTATTATTATTATTATTATTATTATTATTATTATTATTATTCAGGCAGCCAGGACTAGAAGATGAAAAAAAAATCTTGCCCACAAGAAGCAGCTGCTATCAAAATCAAGTATGAAATGTTTTATATCTTAACACTGTGGATTGAGCAGTAAGAAACATGCTTTAAAATTTCAGCTTGTATAGAGTACCAGAATGAAACCTCCAGACTTTACATAAGGGATTAAAAGCCCTGATTCAACAACTTTGGTAACTTTCCTCTAGCCATGGTCTAAATCACAGGCAGATGAAAAGCCAAAATGAAATGCATTTTCTCCCTACTAGTCAGATAAGGCCCCTTTGATGCTTTCAAACATGTGTCGAAACAACCCTTGATAGATTTCAGCAGATTATACAATTACATTCCAAGATTGCTGCTGTCTCCAAGCAGCGCCTGAGGATGTATTAAACTGTGATGGTGTTATAAGAAGGAAATGAATCTGTCCTTTGCCCACTTGTGTACACCAAAGGTGGCATATCAACTAGGAAGGAAACGGGATTTATGAGCCCAAATTTGTCTCCAAACAAGATTACTTTTGCCCCTCATTGAATTTCAATGTGTGCTTTTGAAAAGTGTATGTTTTGACCTTATCCATCCTCCCATTTTGGCCGCTTGTTCCAGCTCACACTGACTCTTGGGAATGTTTTGCTGCAGGGCTGGGCAACCTGAGATGGTTAATTGGACAATTTTATGTCCCTTGCAGGACTCATTGCAAGATGTATCTGGTCTAGAAATGCATAAAAATTGAGGTGAAAGGAGGGGAAAAGTGGAAGTATCTGGAAGTACACTATTGGTGCTTTCTCTCTCTGGCAGATAGATTAAAAACATTGAATGATCAACATGCAGGTTTTCACCAAACCTGGAGCAGGATTGAGATCCTACCTTTGAAGATGGCCCAGAAATTCCAACTGGTCCAAAGTCGGCTGCCAGCTTCTAATGGAGCTAATTATAGAGAGTGTACAATGCCCCTATTAAAGCAGCTCCACTGGCTGCCGATAAGTTGCTGGGCCCAATTCAAGGTACAAGTTGTGACCTATAAAGCCCTAAACGGTTCGGGCCCCACCTATCTCTGCAATCGCATCTCCCCCTATGAACCGACGTGGACTCTTAAGTATGCCAGGGAGGCCCTTCTCTCACTCTCACCACCATCCCAAGTATGTTTGGTGGGTATGAGGGAGAGGGCCTTCTCAGTGGTGGCCCCCCGCCTTTGGAAAGCCTTCCTCAGAGAGATAAGACAAGTTCTGTCATTATCCTCCTTCCGCAGGGATCTAAAACCTGGTAGTTCCAGCAGGCCTTTGAAAATTATTAGCCCCAGGCCCTTCCCTGGCCATCAGGTATAAGATGGCTGGGCCAGGGCTAGGGCAACTAGCCCTGGCCCAGCCCTTTCATAGCTGTCAAGGCCCACTTTGAAGTTCTGGCCATTTGTAATTCGAACCTTGTCTAATGGAATAATTCTGGAACACTGGCTTTTAAATGTGTGTGGTTGTTTTAATAGGATTAAAGGTAAAGGTTTTCCCCTGACATTAAGTCCAGTCGTGTCTGACTCTGGGGGTTAGTTCTCATCTCCATTTCCAAGCCGAAAAGCCAGTGTTGTCTGTAGACACCTCCAAGGTCATGTGGCTATCATGACTGCATGGAGCGCTGCTACCTTCCCCCCGGAGTGGTACCTATTGATCTACTCACATTTGCATGTTTTCGAATTGCTAGGTTGGCAGAAGCTGGTGCTGACAGCGGAAGCTCACACCGCTTCCTGAATTTGAACCTGTGACCTTTCAGTCAACAAGTTCAGCAGCTCAGCGGTCTAAACCACTGCGCCACCAGGTGCTCCTGTTTATGTTTTAAAATGGTCATATTGTATGATTTTTATGTTGGTAATTGGATGCTTTGCCCTATGCTGGAAAGCACCCTGAGTTCCCTTGGGGAGCTAGAGTGGTATATAAATAAAGATTGTCGTCGTTGTTGTTGTTGTTGTTGTTGTTACTAGATCTGGAAACGGAGATGAATTTTGTCCACTTACAGCAATCACTGTTTAAAGACAGTGGGATGGTAGTAGAAGTGTGTTTTTCTCTCTGAAATAGGAAATTCATAGTTCATTCCAGTGTGGGAAAAAATGCAGAGGGACTGAAACTGTTGTTTCAGGATAATTTACACATTCATTGCACCTCTCACAAACACAAAGGCCAGGAGCGTTATCACATTACATGCTTTGGCACCATTCTAACAGTTATCCTGAATATTGTAATAGACTAGCGAGGAACTCAGAATCCTCTGATACTATAGAGCAAGGGTTGAGCAGGCTAGAGCTCTCTCTGGCAGACAATTCTAAGTTTCTCAACAAACTACAATTTCCAGGATAGTATTGATTGAGCTGTGGCAGAAAAAAAATGGTATCAAACTGTTATAATTGTGCAGAGTGGACACCTCCCCAATTAATGAATTTTCTCCAGGGGTGTCCAAAGTCACAGGTAGAATTGTATGTACTTTTAAAGGAAGTCCCTGTCTAGGCTGCTGTTATCACATTTGTCTCTCATGTATTACAATATATGTGGTTCATAAATCAGTGTTGGAACCCCTGGTGGCACAATGGGTTAAACCCTTGTGCTGTTAGGACTGCTGACCAACAGGTCAGTGGTTCAAATCTGGGGAGAGCAGGTTGAGCTCCATCTGTCAGCTCCAGTTCTCCATGCAGGGACATGAGAGAAGCCTCCCACAAGGATGGTAAAAAGCATCAAAACATCCAGTCATTCCCTGGGCAACGTCCTTGCAGACAGCCAATTCTCTCACACCAAAGGCGACTTGCAGTTTCTCAAGTTGCTCCTGACACAATAATAATAATAATAATAATAATAATAATAATAAATAATCAGTATTGGCTGTAGGCAGCATGAAGTATGTGATGCTATCTTTGAAAGGCAACACTTCATTATAAAGCACAGTTATTATTAAGCAGCTCTAAGAGAGTGCAGCTTTGTCTGGGCCACAGGACTAATGGTGAAAAAAGAGCCACATCTTTAGAACGTATGCAAAAAGCTAAAGTGATGCTTAACTACAATGAGGAAAGTGAAGGCTAAGTGATTTTATCATCTCTGCTTTTCAATATATTTAGGGTTTTTTTTTTAAAGATCCCGTCCTAACTGTGAAGATGTAGTGCATAATTAGGTGGCTGCATTGATGCTTGTCATGCATACAATGAGGCACAAGGTCAGATTCTCAGTGTTGCCTCCTTCCCAGACATGCACAGAATAAGTCAAATTCTTCCCAGTGCAAATTTGTTATAAAATGATTTTCTGCTCTGGCTCTTAATTTCTGACCCTTTTAGTGTTCTAGCGATTGACTTCTCACCCTCACTTAACTACCAATTTGTTAGATTGGATTCATTACTCTTTCATTCCTATAAAGAGGTCTGTTTCCTCATTGGTAGTCAATGAAATTCGCACAGCAGGATAACTGCCACAGTGGGCTAGAAAGTCCAAATGCCTGATACTTTGATTTGGAAGTTTTCGTCGTAGGTAGTTCACTGATTCCACAGCTTTTATAGGCAGGAGGCAAATTCCTTTTCTAAGCTGGTAGCGATGGACTCCAGATGGCTACAGTAATATCTGTCCAGACACACATTTCCTAGTATGATTCCTTTTAAGAAAGAGTCAGAATGAATTTCTTCACAAATAGATGTATTCGCAGCTCTTTCATTTCCTCTTCCTCTTTCTATGATCATCATAATAATTGTGCTGCCTCAGTCTCTCTCGCAGATGCTGCCTACAGATGGATGATTTAAGCTGACGGCAAAGTAGGCAGTAATGAAATTTCCAATTATGCTAATTTAAAAATAAGACTTGTTCCTATCTTGAAAAGCATTTCCCAAATCTTTGACAGCAAGATTGAATTCATTTCTGAATTGCAATGGATCACAAGGGTTTAATTTCTGAATATACAAAAAAGGAAGGTGAGTCCATATCTATGGATCCATACAATGGGAAAGGGGGGGGGGCAGATTATTTTTGTCCAGAAGGTTAGGTAAAAAGGAAAAGGTTTTCTCTTGACATTAAGTCCAGTTGTGTCCAACTCTGGGGGTTGGTACTCATCTCCATTTCTAAGCTGAAGAGCCAACTTCAGCTCCAAGGTTGAGTGGCCGGCATATCTGCATGGAGCACCATTACCTTCCTGCCAGAGCAGTACCTATTGATATACTTACATTTGTGTGTTTTCAAACTGCTAGGTTGGCAGAAGCTGAGTCTAACAGCGGGAGTTTTTGGTCAGCAAGTTCAGCAGTTCAGCACTTTAACCACTGTGCCACCAGGGGCTCCAGAAGGTTAGATTTCCCCATATGAGACTAGACTGGCAGATCAGATAGCAAGCAAAGGTCTACCCCTTGAAGTTCTCTGGTATACCCATTTCCAGCTCCATTTTGGAGTTTTATGCCTTTTCCTATTTAGAGAAAGCACCTCATGTGTCTTTTGCCATGAAGGGTTCATGAAGGATATCCCTGTGTTGTTCCCAATCATTTATCAGAGATGATATAGGGGTGCCTCTTTGATCCACTCACTCTCCCATTTGGGACTATTGCAAGGGTAGGCAAAGTGTGGTTTTCTAGATATTGCTGAACACCAAATCCCATGATCCATAGCCTTCATTTCCAATTAAAGGGTATAATTTGCCACCTCACCTGATAAAGAAAGAAAAATCAGATGTGTAACAAGCAAGCTTCTTTGAAGGAAGCAGCATGCATGGAAAGTGATTGGACAATGTACGGTCAACCCTCAGTGTGTGCTAGAGTTAGTAGCACAGGACCTATGTGAAAGTGAAAACCCATGAATAAAAAATTGCTATTTTCTCCTTAGAAAACATCTCTCTAGGAATGTCTAGTTCTTCTAGCAGGTGTTCTCTCTAGAAATCTCTAAAGCCTCCAGCATGATAAAAGAATTACACTGGAAGAGCTAGAGATTTCTAGAAATCTGTAAATAATCACATTGGCAAAAGTCAAAATTGCAAACGTAGAAGGACAACTGTACCCCTCATACATCAAGCAAAAGATAAAGCAGATTGTCTGCATTTGGAGGCTGTTTGTGGAGGTTGACTCATTGTGGCAGTCCTATCAGAAGGTGTCATCTCAACAGACTGAATGTTTACTTTTGTTATTCTTGTGGAATCTTATGAGAAGGACCATTTTGCTGCATTATGCAGAGTAAGAAATACTCCCCTTTCCCACGCCAGGGTAAAAAAATAGCAAAGGGAAAGTACAGGCTGAGTATCTCTTATCCAGATTTCAGAAATCCAAAATACTCCAAAATCCAGGATGAGATAGTGACATCTTTGCTTTCTGAAAGCTTGTTTCATGCACATTATTATAGCTATTGTGTACAAAATTACCTTCAGGGAAAGATGCTACTCTATCGGAAGAAATTTTCAAGTGGTCTTTGCAACATTCAACATGCTTTTGTTTACTTTTGCAATATTTGTCTGAACGGCATATTTCACAAATGTGGTTAGGTCTAAATGAAAGTTTTGCTGTGGGCCTTTGGTATCTGCAGGTGTTTGGTTCACAACACCACATGGATACCAAAATCTGTGCCCAACCGACATAATATGTAATGATATAGTAAAAATGGTGTTGCTTATACAAAACAGCCAAAATCAAAGTTTGCATTTATTTTTTAAAAAACATTTTAAGCCATTAATGAAGAATCTGTGGACATGGAGGGCAAACTATATTGCTCTTCTAAAGTAGCTTTAGTACCTAGCTTTTCAATGTTATTTCTGCCTCTTTTGTTCTCTTACAGAAGTAATGCCCACGAAAAGATCTACTTCGTTAACTAAAGTGTACCATATGGCAGAAAACAAAAATAGGAGTTGTTTCATTTTTTTAAAAAAAATACCATGCTGTTCTCATCTATCCGAAGCGGCACAACCATCCATGTGTTTTAAGCACATTTCCCCCCATATTGTTTTGTAATCGGAGTCGTCCAACTTCTAAAACTGTCCCTGAGGCAGCAACAAATGGTAACTGATTTGCCTTGCCCGTTACTTGCGCTATACATGACGGACTCTTGCCAAATGACTGACTCGAATCAATAGGATCTGAAACATATTTGAATATACTTTGGGGAATCAGAGGACTGGAACAAAAGGCTTAACTGAGGTCCACCTGATGCAGGAACAACAGTTAGGCTTTGTTTATCTCCTTTGGGGGCAAAATAAATTAGCTCATTCCATCCTTATTTACACTAAAGGAAATGTTACTGATACTCAACAATACATGTGTAGACTATTTGGCTTGCTCAGTCAAAACCCATATATTTTTGAAGAGGAGTCTACAGAGATGAAATTCTGAAAAAAAGAAAGAAAAGGCAGTGACCCCAACACTAATGTTGTTGTTGGTTATCGAAGTGCATATAATTTAGTTTTAGCATGGGATGTAGAAGAGTAATGGTAGCTAAATATTACATTTTAAAAAATGGATTCAAAAAGGGTTACCAAATGTAAGACACAGAATATGAATATTGTACAGAGGAGAAAACCATAAAGGTTTGGTGTGCCAGTCTTGGCCTCCCCTTTGTTTCATTTCTAACTCTATAACAGCTCTGTATGGCCCCACCTATACTGTCATATAATACAGTTTGACTGCATTCAATTGCTTTATTACAGTTTATACTGGCCACATAGTGCTGTTTCAAACTGCATAATATGTTGGTGTAGATGAGGTGCATGTGAAGCTAAGCGATCCAGGAGACTGAAAGATAAAACTCTCAAACCCAGTAAAAGACAGTGACCTATAGTGTTTGCTGTAGCTTAGAAGCTGAGCTTGGCAGCTAAATATGAAGGTGCAGGTGGGGCACAGGGTACACGGACCTTAGCAAAAATGCTTTCTGTGGGATTCTGGGATTTATTGTCCAACAAGGAGTTCTGAACTCTGTTTTTAAGACAAGAGGAAAAATTCATCAGAGCCAGGTTGCTTTCCAAGTTCTTCCCTTTTTCAAATCAGAAACTGTCCCACAAGATGGCTCATCTTGAAAGTATCATACAGGGACATGTTTTTGTTTCAAATGATGCGGGATTCATACAATCATAGAGTTGGAAGAGACCACGTGGGCCATCTGGTCCAACCCCCTGCCATTCAGTAGGATGGACCATTTTATGCTTGAGATTCCTCTACAAGAGGCATGAGCAAACTTTGACCCTCCAGATGTTTTCGACTTAAATTCCCACAAATCCTAACATCTGGTAAGTTGAAGTCCAAAACACCTGAAGGACCGAAGTTTGCCCATGCCTGATCTAAGACTCACAGTATTTTTTTTCCCTATAGGGCAGTTTCTAACCTAAAACTAGTAGAGCAGTGGTTCTCAACCTTCCTCATGTTGAGACCCTTAATACAGTTCCTCATGTTGTGGTGACCCCCCCCCCCCAACCATAACATTATTTTGTTGCTATTTCATAACTGTAATTTTGCTACTGTTCTGAATCGTAATATAAATTATCTGATATGCAGGATGTATTTTCATTCGCTGGACCAAATTTGGCATAAATACCCAATATGCCCAAATTTGAATGCTGGTGAGATTGAGGGTTGAAGGATTGATATTGTCATTTGGAAGTTGCAGTTGCTGGGATTTGTAGTTGACCTACTATCAAAGAGCATTCTGAACTCCACCAATGATGGAATTGAACCAAACTTGGCACACAGAACCCCGAATAATAAGCCTTATAATAAGCTGTATAGTGCTGAGGCTTATTAAATATGTTTTTCTGTGGGCGAGCAGATGGTAACTACTGGATGGCATATGTTCTGTATCAGAAACTAGAGCTGATGTGGTCTATCCAATGCAATTTTCTGAATCAGCACCCCAAATAACCAAACCGAATTTGAAAACACCTAGTTGACCAAAAACTGATTCATAATCCTTTTGGTACTAATGTTGGAGTGGGTCCTTGGTCAAAGTGGTCCCTGGTCAAGTAATTCCTGGTAAAAAAAAAAAGGCTGGGAACCTTTAAGAGAAGGAAAAACGGTATGTGATGATGATTATAAATAACATGTGATGATGATGATAAACAATTGATTTTGTAGTATTTATTTATTTATTTAAAGGTCAGTGACAGACTGCTGATAGTTTCCCCTTCGTTGAATTATTGCAAAAAAAAAAAAAAATAGCCACGAGATGCCAAAATCTTATAGTATTTGATTTTTTTATATATATGGAATCTCAATATGTAGAAGATCATTTAAAAATATTCTTTACATCCCTAGTACAGGAAATACACTGTCAATGTTGTACTCTCATGAAGATGTTATCTGGACGGTCAGCTAAACAATGCATAGGCTGAATTGTCCCTTTTTATTACTATAATAAAAGGAGAACCTTGCCTTCTTGGACACTAGATATAATCACACAGAGAGCTTTTGGATGAGCTCCATTTTACAATTATTTACTAGACTGCTCTTCAATGTTTATACATCTGCCTCTTTTCTTGGGATGAGTTATACGGCTTCAACAAACTCAAGTTTATCCATACACTTGGATTCAGCAAACCACTGCAATGTAGGCTGACAGGGAAAGTCAAATTACCTTCCTGAACCCAAGGGAATGCGTTGGATTTCCTGACATGTCAGGATGTTAGGTTTAATAAACACAAGGTGTGGGTTCTTCTTGGATGCCTCCATATATATATAACACACTCTTTGGCTGCTGGCTAGTTAACAAGACATCCCCCCTTGCACACTAAAAATGTTGACATTAAATATTTACATGAAACTAACACTCACGTTTATCTGCTTCTACTCAGTTTAGCTATGACCGTTTTGCAGCACTGTCTGGAATCAAGAAACTCTGTTTAGTCTAAAAGCCTTTCAGCATGAAAAAATTTTGCACAGTAAATGAGCATTCGTTTCCTATTTATTTCACTGGGTTTTGCCAAAAGGTAGCACCTCTGCTTTGTGAAACTGGGCTGAATTCCTCTGTTCCTATCTGGGCTTCATTTATTTGTTGAGTCCAAAAAACCTTCGTGATTAATTCTGTCATTCATAGTTTTTTTTTTCAAAACCACTTTGGCTGACTTTTAACTGTCATAAAATCATAGAGTTGGAAGAGACCCCAAGAACTATCCAGTTCAACCCCCTGCCATGCAAGAAAACACGACCAAAGCACTCCCAACAGGTGGCCATCCAGCCTCTGCTTAAAAACCTCCTGAGAGGACTGCTGTGATGGCACGCCCCAAGCTTTTGGGGAAAACTATATTGTCTGACTTTACTCGTGGGTTATCTGATGCCTTTTGTTAAGATTAAGACCCTTAGCAGACAGAGGCACTTTGAGGCAAGGTGAAAAGATAACCAAATGAGTTTACTGAAACAAGATGAATAAAGGGTTAACTCCATTCAGGACTATCATAGAATAACTAAATAATAACAATACATTGCAAAAGGAGAACTTGCTGGTTGCAGGCATCTTTTGGGTTTTTTTGAAAGGCTCTTTTGCCCCTAGTGCCAAAGTGATGGTTATAAACTGCCTTAATCTTCTTTCCTGTGAAGCTTGGCTGGTGATAGTATGATAGCTAGGTCTGGAAGCTCCGAGCGTTATGCACATTTTGCAACGGTGGTTGTGAATAAGGGAAGGGACCATGTGGTCCAGAGAGGGGGTGGAGTAACAGCGGGGAGAGAGGCACACTGAAGGTGGGAATATTTGCATGTGGTGGAAGGATAGAAAGGAGGGGAAGGTTAAGATAAGGTTAGGGTAAGGTTTAGGGTAAGGTAGGATAAAGTTTAGGTTTAAGGCTTAGGTTTAGGGTTCGGGTAAGGGTTCGGGTTTTACCATTAATGAACTCTTACATTCCTTCTATAATATCTGTGTCCGGCTCAGCTTACAGTACCTCAGTCTATCACTCTGCCCCGCTGTCTCGGCCACGTGTTCCATTCTGTGTTGTGCAAACAGTGCTTTCGAAGGAGCAAAGTGGAAATAGCGTAACGCTCAGAGCTTCTGGACCCAGCTATCATACTATCATCACTTGGCTGACCAAAAGCTTCTGTTGTCCTTTGGACTGATGGTATAAAATACTGCCAAATGCAGCAGCATAAGAAAATGGCTAAGAATGCCTGTTTGGACAGCTAGGCCTAAGATTCCAGACAATATCCAGGCCTCTAAGGCTCTACAGCAGAAAGAAGGAGGAGTCCAGCCAAGTGCTCTGTGCAGGGAAAAGGAACAAACGAACTGAGGCAGGTCTCTAAGGGGTGTTTTAAGCTCCACCCAGAAACTAATACAAAAGAAGGTCTACACTATTGGGAAAGCCTATAATCAGGGGGAACTGAAGTAAAGGAGGAGAAGGCAAAACCAAGACTTCACAACTGCACTACATTCTAAGGCAGTATATTCTCTTGCCAAACAGCTATTACCAGCAGGATCTTCTTCCTCATGTTTAGGTGGAATCCCTTTCTTGTAATTTGAATTCATTGTTATGTGCCCTAATTTGCAAAGCAGCAGAAAATAATCTTGCCAACTCCACAATGTGGCATCCTTTCAAAGATTTAAGCACATCTATCCTGCTCCCTCTAAGTCTTCTTTTGTCCACGCTAAACACACCCAGTTCCCTCAGCTACTCCTCATAGGAGTTGGTTTCCCAACCTTGGATCATTTTGGTAGTTTCTTTGGACACCTTCTAGCTTGTCAATATCCTTCTTCAATAGTAATGCCCAGAACTGAACACACTATTCCAGGTGAGGTTTGACCAAAGCAGAATAGAGTGGAACTATGCCTTCCCTTGATCTAGATACAATACTTGCTGAAAGGAGTCTCCAGCATGTGACAACATATTACATCTACAGTTTGTTACATGGTTCTGTAGATGGTCTAGCTTTGGCACAATAGCCACTCCCTGGAAACCATCCATGATGTAGGTACTGCCAAATTTCTTGCCTCCTACTTGATTTTGTGAGAAGTTCATGTGTTTTAAAAGAAGAATTTTAGGAATTTGATTGGTTTCAATAATATTGGCAGCAGCTGTTTAACCCTGGAACTTCTGTGCAATAGCTTGTGGAAAATGGCATTCATTACCTTTTGGAGAACACCTCTTGGATACCATACCTTTTAGAAAAGTGTGACCTTTCAGAGAAGAACCAAAAACCCTTCAGAGAAGAATCTTCTCTTGTGGTATGGTAAACAACCAGATATATTTAAGCTAAGCAATGCTTTCAGTTGTTAGCATACACAGGTACAAAACTTATCAGTCCAGTTTCAGATATGTTTGAGATTATTCTTTGTGCTATCTGACACAAAGACATCTCTTATAGCAAAACAGGAAGCAAGTGTGTGATCTGACATCTCAAATAGTCTGTAATCTGAAGTAGTCTGTAGTGATCATGTGGTTTGCAGCCCCTTTTATAATTTCTCAGGAACCATAGAGTAAAGGAAGCTGCATATCAGAACATACATACAGGAAACAGTAAGCAACAGGATCATAGATAAACATTACTAGAGAAAGCTTGAAGAAGGCACAACCTCTGAGGATGCTTGCCACAGATGGAGGCTAAATGTTAGGAGAGAATGCTTCTAGAACATGGCCATGCAGCCCGAAAAACCTACAACAACCCATTGATTTCGGCCAAGAAAGCCTTCCACAATAGCTTGAAGAAGGTTGTCATTTCCAACAATAGCATATGTTGACAACTGTGCAAAAGAAAGGGAGAGGACAATACCTTTACTATATAGTTTGGAAACAGATGAGACATCAAATTTGCTTAAAAAAACCTAAGCAGGCTTGGTAAAACAAGACCATTTCTGAATGGGAGATTGTGGATGCATCTACGCTATGGCATTAATGCAGTTTGACACCACTTTTACAGCCATGTCTCAGTGCTATGGAATCATGAGAGTTCTAGTTTTACAAGGCCTTTAGCCTTCTCTGACAAAGCGTGCTAGAACCTCCACAAACTGCAAATCCCAGGATCCCATAGCATTGAGACATGGCACTGAAAGTGGTGTCAAACTGCATTCATTGTACAGTGTAGAGCCAATCCTTCATCCCATTGATGCTGCCTTGAATTTTATACTTGAGTAAAGGAGAGATTCAAATATAAAAATATATAAAACATGTAAAAATAAAATAACAGATACTGCTTTCCAATGCCTCATCGCAACATGACTATGAGACATGATGTTCTAATGAACATGAACACACATGGGACTTATTTGGATATTTGCATTTGTTGCAAAAATAGCAACTAATGAAAACTGACACTGAAGGAACAAGAATGTAGTGTGTCATCACAACCATCCTTCCCTATTCACTTCACTTTGCTGTTTTACAAGAACACGCATTTCATTGCTGGTAAGCTTTGCTGCATTTAGGAGAGGGAAATATTTCAAGGACTCAATAAACGGAAAAGCCCTCTGGTTAGAGACAGGCTATAAACCTCTAGCCTTTGGAGATTGCCCCATCTTGTGTGGCATTCACCCAGCTCTTTCTATAACATGCTTCGATGTTAAGGGAAGCTTTTGATAATGATGTGCTAATGCAGAATGAACTTGAAACAGGGGCTTTCTCCCCTCCTCATCCGTACAAAATAGCCCTTTGAAGGGAGATTATTTACTCCACAGACAGGGAAAAGTAAATGGGACACAATGCATTGCCTTGCAGTTGTCCATTATAATTATTATAATGATTAGCCGTTGCACACAAAATGTCCACTGTGAGCCTTATTGAAGCCCAATATTCAAATGGATCGGTGAGGGCTTGGTGTGGTACAGAGCAGAGAAGAAGCCTCCACTATCCTGGAGGATCTTTGATACAGCTCAGCTTTGCAACTTTCCTCCGCTGCTCAGAAACCAAACCCATCTTGCTGCCTTTCCGCAGCATCCCCTCTCCACTCAAAGCAGACCACCCACCCAGACAGGAATACACAAACCACATGGGCTAGGAATGTCTGCTTGGTGCCCAAATCAATATCAGCGTTACAACCGTTATTACTTGAACAGCCTGGCTTTTAGTGCAACTCACTCCCTTCCCCTCCTCTTTTCTTCTCTTCCCTTTTGATTTATTTCTTCTCTCTCTCCCCCCCCCCCCCCCCATCCTTGAATGGAGCATATACAGCTTTTAAAAAAATATGGCAAGGAATCTCTTTCAAAGTAGTGGTAGGCATTTTGAAAGAAATATGGTTGGTAATCCCCCCCCCCTTTTTTTTTTGACTGAAACCGTGCCTCCTTTCAAGATCTTAATAGGAACATGGGGTTAAAAACTTTACTGTACAGACTTTGAGTCAGATTTTCATCAAGATGCAGTAAAGAATTGCCATTTACATGGCAATTAGGCCATATTTGCAATGGATTAAAAACGGTGCGGTATAACAGGGCAAAATAGTGCAAGAGAAGGCATTTATTTATTTGCTCCTTTCTTTAGCAAGTGCTACCTCAGGGGCCAATTGTCCCTCTCTGTCACTGCGGTTTCCCCAACCATGAATTCATAGGGGCTGAAAATGGCACTGCATTGAAGAATCTAGAGAGGGGTAGTGCTTCTTTCAGGTTCTCCAGGGATGGACTAAGCTCTTGTCTTTTCACACTCTGCTCAGAGAAGGGAATGGTTCTTCCTTTGATAAGAGTCAAGGTACAGTACTGTCCTTGGCCCATGGATAAATTGATCCAGATTTTGGGAGCCAATTTTTGCCTAGTATGTTTTAAACTTATACATGACTAAATACAGTAGTTCTTTGTTTCTTAAATTTGTAATCATGATGTTAATGCAGCTCCAACCTATGTAGTATGGCATTAAATTAAACATGAACCATCAATTCCCATCAAAGCAGTATATTACTATAAACACTGGTTCTCAAACTTGGTTATTTAGACTTCCGAAAGCCCCAAACTGCAGTTTCCATGGTTTATGAGTTGTAGTCCAATAACACCGGGAAGAAAGAGGGAAAGGTGGAGGGAAGGGAGAGAAATGCCCAGGGTTAGAATCTTGTGAAACACACACCATGAGACCAGTGAGTTTTGCTTGTAGTCTGTACATGCTTGAAGTTATCCATTTCTGCCATCACAGCTCCAAGGGCAGAACTTAGGCTCTATTTACACCAGAGATTCACAACTTGTGGTCCATGGACCACCAGTGGTCCGCAAAAATGAAAATATGGTCCGCGGCCTCACCATTACTACACCATTGCAACAAGAGCGACTGGTCTCGCGAAGCCCTCTTATAGTGCCAAGGCTTATTAAATATGGTTTTCTGTGGGCAAGCAGATGTGACTACTGGATGGCATATGTTCTGTATCAGAAACTAGAGCTGATGTGGTCTATCCAATGAAATCTTTTGAATCAGCACTCCAAATAACCAAACCAAATTGAAAGTTGACCAAGAACTGATTTGTAACCCCTTTGGTACTAATTTTGGAAAGTGGTCCCTGGTCAAAGTGGTTCCTGGTCAAAAAAAGGTTGGGAACTACTGATCTACACTGACTGCTTAATGTTATTCAGTTAGCTTCATTCTGCAGCCGCCAGACAAATTCCCACACAAGTGAGCAAAAGAAAGCCGTTAATGCACATCAGTGCTCTGTGGTTTGTGTTATCACCATCCAGGTCTCAAAGTGGTTCCAGGATTTCCTATGGAATCATTTGCACAGTACCAGTTTGAAACTGTATTGAACGGTCAGTGTAGATGGGAACCAAGGCACTGAAAACAGATTCTGGGCTGAAATTTCATTCAGATTAAATAGTCACTCTTGCACTTGAAAGACAAGTGCAAGCATGTGTGTTAATGTGTTAACCAGCTGGAAAATATTGATCTTCCATGCACCTGAAAGGGTGTGTTCCATGTCAGAGAAATATGACTATTTGAAAGTAATTGGAAAAAAGGATTTATTTTGTTTCAGCATACAAAATAACTAAAGTATTTTTAAAGGACACCACTTACCAGCTCTTATTCTACCAGAATTTTGTGGAAAACACTCTTCACTTTCAACACACAAATGCAGCTGAAATGTGTTTATTCCATCCTCATTCTCACCAAACTAGAGAACTAACATTTTATAAGGATGACTGATGAGACTACATGCAAGTCAGAGTTAAGAGTCTACTGTAATTGCAGTTATATTCCCTTTACATAGTTAAACCCTCCACCCCCACAAATTCTGTACATCAGCTACTCTTCTTTGTGGCTCAAAGGACATATTCTGCCTGGTTTTCAAAAAACAAAACAAAACAAAATAAAAACAGTGACCTGCCCAATACATATTCAAAGTTATGCCAGTCTGTGTTCCTTCCAACCTCTTAAGAGTTTTGCCACAAAATTTAGTTAGAAAAGTCAACATGGACCCCCCCTCCCAGCACATGTTTTTGTGGTCAACTTGAAATGAAACATATCACATGTGTGCTATTTCAAAAAGTGAAAGTTAGCCTTTACATTTTTCAAACGTTTTATATAAAAATGCTAACAAAAATGTAAAAAAGACCCCACTCAAACACCCCCCTCCATACTCCAACATCACATCATATGTCTGATGTCAAGAGATTTCAAAAACCTCTCACCCCAACAATTGCACATCAATTAACATGTGGACTTTAAAAAAACATAACGCTTCAAGTATGTTTCATGCCAATCATCAATAAGAGTCATAACATTACTGAAGAAAAGTACACTTGTTCTTTTGGAAGCCTGAGGAAGACTTTCCATAGATTATGGTCAAACAACATTTTAATTTAAAAAAGAAAGAAAGGAACAGAAACACACATTCACGCACGTACAAAAAAAAAAGGAAATAATTTCTTTGGACTTAAAGAAACAGTGTTAAGAAATCCCATTGGATTATGAAAAAGTATCCCTACTAGGAACCTAGTTGTACATACTGCACAGAACCATGTATGTAGAACAACACGATACTTCTGCAACTGGATGACACAGTCAATGGATGTCTGCAAGCAAGCAGAGATTGGAAGTATGATGGCCTCTCAAACACAAACCTTTCCTGAGGCTGATCAATTTTTCAGACTCAGAAGTATTTCTAAAGCCAAATCTTTCATGAAATTTGGATTTTAATAGCTTTTGAATGATTTTTTTTTGTCTTTTCTTCCCTTCTTTTCTGCAAAGGTTTTCTAAAATAATTTTAAATGCAGACATGAGCAAACTTCGGTCCTGCAGGTGTTTTGGACTTCAACTCTCACAATTCCTAACAGCCGGGAATTTCAACTCCCACAATACCTAACAGTCTACTGGCTGTTAGGAATTGTGAGAGTTGAAGTTCAAAACACCTGGAGGGCTGAAGGTTGCCCATGCTTGTTTTAATGCAGTAGTTCTCACCCTGTGGGTCCCCAGATGTTTTGGCCTTCAACTTCCAGAAATCTTAACAGCTGGAAAAGTGGTTGGGATTTCTGGGAGTTGTAGGCCAAATCACCTGGGGACCCACAGGGTGAGAACCACCATTTTAATGGAAAAGAAATTATTTTGAAAAGTAGGGAAGTGCGGTCTTAACTGATTAATCATTTAGAAAAACAGGTTAAGAATACGTTCAAGACACATCTCAAAATCTTGTGCAGACTATTAAAATACATTATTTTGTAACAGAAGTCCCTAAGTAAATACTCTGGGTAACAGGTGCCATCTTAAAAATATGGAGCTCCTTCTCCAGTACAGGAGAATCTAGGTATTTTAAAATGGCAGCTGGTATGATACCTGTGTAAATCATCTAAAAATAGACAAAGTAGAGTTATTTTTCAGGATTATCGAAAAACTAATGCAAACTGCATTGATGAATCAATTAAAATGAATGTGCCTAATCAACTAATTTCGTTAGTTGTGTTGAGAGACCTACTATTCATGAATGTAGAGCATTGAACAGGTACTGAAATTTAGAAACAATTTCTCAACATGTTTTAATTGCTTAAACAAACAAACAAACAAAGGTTTTCTTTAGATAGAAACAGTGCTGAAACCAGGATCTAAACACAGACCATAAATTGCATGAGCAAAGAACCAATTCTATATTTTTATAACAAAAGAAACTGAACTGCACATCTGGGCAGACGAGTGCTGGAACTCCTAGTAATAAATAGCTCCAAATTTAAGTATTTTCTACAATATGTTCATAGAGAACGGGACAAATGTTTCTCTCTCTCTCTCTCTCTCTCTCTTTTATGGCAAACTTCTAGAGTGCTTTCACTTTTATAGATATCTAACATAACATTAAAACAGACGCAGAAAAAGTCGATGGCAAAAACAATTCCGGATTCACAACAGTATACAGTAACACTTTCTTCATTAATAAAAGTTCTACTGGTTTATTGACTAAGGCTAGAAAACAAGTCATGATCCTATCTGGTGAATTTCCTACCATGGTTCAAGATCAATACACAATTACAGTCTGGGTGGCCATTCTGCTGCTGCAGCAGAGAGTGTGCTTCTGTGTATGTGTACACGCATGTGGGTGCATACACAATTTTCATACCCCTCCCCAACTGGGTATCCCATCGGGAGAACTGCAGAAATGGGAACAGAATGATAGGATTGTAAAACAGACAAGAAAGAGGTCAGAAAAAGTGGCATTGAAACAAGAGCAAGGTTGGAAGGGTTGCGACGATGGTGGCGTTGCATCAAAGGAGCGTATGCGGGACACAAGAACTCGAAACATCTGGTAGTGTCATTCCCTCAAGGACTTTAGGATATGAATATGTAATAATAAATAGATCAGTTATGTAATAAGGCAGTGTGTTGAACATGCATTCACCTTGTGGCCTAGAAGACCACAGAGGGAGATACATGATACCATACACATTCATTAAGTGTTTTTTTTTTCAAGGCTATCCAGGCTAACTCTTCCAGAGCGTTTCCTTGGTGAAAAGAGCAAATCCTCTGAGGCTTGTCACTTTACTTCTCCTTTATCAAGAGATGACGACTGGCTTTAACTAAAAATAAAGCTGAAGAGAGTTGGTTGTTGTTGGGTTCTAGTTTTTTGTTTTTGCACCAGCCTGGCTGCATCGTTCTGAATGTTTTATTTCTTTTTTTTCAAAAAAGAGAGCACAGTTATTGATGCAGTCGGGAATGATGTCCTCAGGATGCTCCAGATGTTTCCAGGTAACTCTGTAATTTTCTAACTGTAGTTTTGTCCAGTGAGCAAAGGTCAAAGTCAAACGTTGTGTTTGTGATGTGGAAATGTCCCGTTTCTTCTATAAGGTTTACAATCTGTCATTCACAAAAAAAGAGGAAAAAGGAAAGGTTATAATTGTACATGTAAATCTTGTTTCTCTTGTAGGCTATTCTGCTAAGGAAAATGCCTTGTTAATTTCCTCACTGTTATCTAATGCTTTAGGAAATTCCAAAGCCATTCATAGACTCTACTGTTATTCCAAGGGTCAGTCTTTCCTCTACCTTACGGAGATACCAAAATAGCATTCCAGATTCTTGTCTCTACTCTGTGCATCCAATGTGTATATGTTTTATGTTATCCCTATTCATATGTTAACTACTGCAGATTAATAAGCATGAAAGGAAAGGGTGCTAGTCCTTCTACCTCTGTTGTTGGTTCCATTCCTCTCTCTGTATGGATAAGAAAATCTTATCAGCCTGTGGAAGTTGATCATATGATTTAAATCCATGGTTTTCTACAGACAAGAAGTTTTCCTCCTCAAACTCTATATCAGTGGGTGCATACATACTGTAATTCCTAGTGCATGTTTCACTGACTAAACAATCTGTGGGTCTCCAGGTATTTTGGCCTACAACTCCCAGAAATCCCAGCTAGTTTACCAGCTGTCAGGGTTTCTCGGAATTGAAGGCCAAAACATTTGGGGACCCACAGGTTGGAGTGGAGGACGGAGGAGCTAGCATCCTCCACAAACTTCGTGATCTTAAACCCAAACAGGTAACATATCAATTGGGCTCCTGTAGCCTAGAATATCACTGCAATTAAATAACAGAATAAATGTCTTTAAACAGCTAACAAGGGTATCTAATGTTCTTTCATCACAGTTGTCCATTCCATTGCCACCAACAATCAACCTAAATCACATCCACTGAAGAAAGCTTTCCTCCTCCTTTGTGTGTTTGTGCCTTTAAGATGCTTGTTGGCCTATGACAATCCTATGGATTTCAAAGGAACTGTCAGAAGTAGTCTAGCCAGTTCCTTCATTTGACTTATAGCCTAAAGCACCTGGTATTCATTGGTGGTCTTCCTATCTGCCTTCCATTTGGAAATCTATGCCCTCATTGTGAAAGACCATGTGGATCCAGTATAGGTTTTCACAATCATTTATGAATCCATTGCTAAGACTGTACCTCTGGAAGACAATCATACTATGAGTGATCTCTTTTGATGATGAGGGTGATCGTATCCAAGTACTAATCTGGGCTTACTCTGCTTAGCTTCCAAAATCAGGTGGGATCTGGTGCTTTTAGGATATGTAGGCCTTTGCTTGCTTAAAAATAGATGGGACAGGGAAACCATGTGCTGAGTATGCAACTGAGAGAAAGAGACGATTTGGCTGAGCCCAGTCTTTGTGCTCATTTGTTTTTGGCAAGTGAAAAAAGAGAGGAAAACTAAGCTTGGGAAGAATGCTAGGGTTGGGCCTGCATATTCATGACACTTTTGAGTAAAAATATTAAATATCATGGAAGAGGAAATGTGGTTAAGAGATTAGAGAGCAGCTGTGGTAAGGGAAAAGAGTGGAGTGCCGGCAGACGACGGCAATGAAGCAGCTCTTTGGATCACAATAATGCTCGAGATTAACCCTGTTTATTTTGGCCACCACATCCCAATGTGCCTCTAGATCAGCAAGAGGTAATAAAATTCCAATCCATTCTAATGCAAAACGTGGACGTTGCTTAAAAATTGAATATGCCATCCTGCTGAGAAACAACTTTGTTCAGAACGGCAGCCCTGCAATGCAACATTAACCATAGTGCCATATGGACAATCTATAAATCCTAGGTTTCCTTTTGTGGGTTAGGAATGTAATTCCTAGTGCATGTTTCACTGACTAAACAAACCAGTTCATGAAGAATTTCAGAAAAACTCTCCAAAGTGATTTTTTCCCCTCAAAAGAGAACTATAGTCGATAGGTCTTTTTGTGATACTGTGCCAAAATGGGGCCTTCCCTTAACTCCCATGATAATAAATCTGAGGAATTCGAAAGTGGTTAGGAAGTGTTAACAGATGCATTTTAAAGCAATGTGATGCTCTTAAAAGAGATGAGAAATAAAATCTCATTTGTTGATCGCTATCTAAACTTTTAAAGCTCCCAACGAAGAGCAGCATGAACATTTGAACCCCATTCTTCATCGGGGCTCCTTAGAAATACAGCTGCAGTGCGGAGGCCACCTGGTACATTGGAGGGAGATGAACCCCCCAGTTTTAATGGAGGCACAAAATCCCTCCAGATATCGCCAAGAAAGCTTTAGGGGCATTCTTGACTGCCTGCCAAGAGGAATCATGTTAATGCCTTTAATATTAGCACTCGTGTTCTTAATCTACTGAAAAAAAGTTGAGGAAAAAAGATTTAAGGTTATAGCTGTCAGGCTTTCTGATTACTAATGTTAAAAACACAACATTAAAATACTTTAACTGCAGAGCCTGGATGCGAGATCCAAGGAAGTCTTATTTGTTCTTGATGAAGTATGCTGTACTTTATTGTTTTAATGTACAGTTCTGTTTACACAATGTCACTCTCCCTCCATTTCATTGCCATCTATCATGCCCTAGCCCTTTTAATGCTTTTTTGAGAAGAATGTATACATAAAGGCTTGGGTTTAACTAATGGCATACCTTTTCCTTTAACCTTTCCAGAAAGTTGAAATAGTTCATCTTCTCTGATTCCACAGAGCTGCCTTAAAAGCTTTTATTATGTATTTGACTTTCTTTCTTTCTAAAATCCCTAATCAAAAAAGGGGTTTTAGGTAGTTTTGTTGGAAAGGTGCAAGACTAGTTTGTTATAAATGACCAATATTTATTATTTTAATATCTATAATCTATCTATCTATCCACATAATAAAAGTGAAAATATGTATATGTGTATGTGGCTGGGGTGTCCACTTACAGAAACAAGTTCCTGTCTCCACAAACAGCTATAGCTTTCACTACGGAGGAGACAACAAAGGCCATCCTTCCAATGACATTGTAAGTTATAGTGAGTGTCGTGAACATGTCCAAGAGCCCTGCCAATGCCCTCCACAAACACCATACTGCCCACCTCCCAAGTGAAGACTTTCATAGAGGGACAATTTCATCCTAGATTTTATATGTTTCTTCCACCACAGGCATCCCAGTGTTTCTTACTCTTTCCATTGGTGTGGAATTTGCATGATGCCACCCACTGCCTCTCCCTTAACCCTTTCCTATTCTTTTCTATGGCACACAACAAACAGAGGAATTGATCAGAAACCGAACATACTAGAGAGGTTTGCTGAGAATTCCCATGATTTATAGGAATTGTAGGTACTGGGATGTATAGTTCACCTGTAATCTAAGATCACTCTGAACTTCACCAAAGATGGACCTGGAACTAACTTGGCACACAGAACCCCCACGACCAAGGAAAAATACTGGAGGTCTTTGGGGAAAATTCGCCTTAATTTGGGGGAGTTGTAGCTAACTTACATCCAGAGAACACTGTGAACACAAACACCGATGGATCTGGACCAAACTTGGCACACATACCTGATATGCTGAAATTTGATTACTGAGGGGGTTTGGGGGAACTGACCTTCCTTTCTGGGAATTGTAGTTCACCCTCAATCAGAGAAAATGTGACCTCTACCAATTGTGGACCTGGACCAAACTTGGCCATGACTAACTCAACCTACTTGGAGGGGTTTGAGAGGACTGGCTCACCATAATGGGAGTTGTCGTTTACCCTACACTGAACTCCACCGATGATGCATCTAGAGCAAACGTGCCCAACATAACAAATTAAGTACTCATGGAGTTTCTCGGGGTTAACCTGGCATGATGAAAGTTGTAGTTCAACCACAACCTTAACCATTTTGTACAATTAAAAAATGACTTTTTCAAGTAACCCAGGCAACGCAGGGACCCAAGCTAGTCTGATAATAAAATGTGATAATGAGAGTGCATCAGGTCTCCTGTAGGTGTCAATAAATAGATCTTTTCCTCTATGCAATGTGCATAATACATGCATGAAAGCAGTATGATAAATATATAAATAAAAGTTCTTATTGACAAAATATACATTCTAAAGCAGTTCTCAGGTGCTGGTTTTGGAAAAGAAACTCTGACATCCTAACCATTAGTACTTTTCTTTCTCACAAGGGAACTTAAAATTAATGCTTTAAAAGGCTATGCTGCTATGCTATGGTGAGAACAAACATTTCAATAAAATAGCGGTTGAATTTGGCACAATTAATAATACAAATCCCATGAATAATCATTGAAATAATACTAAATTCAATTTTCGAACTAAACTCAATTTATAATCCCTGAATTCAAAATACTGTGAAAATCTGTTATAACTTAGAACATATAGAGAAATTATCCTATATGTTTATAATTTATAATATAGATTATAATTTGAATTTTATTGTTTATTTCAAGTACAGTAGATCCATTGAAATGATGGGATTTACCAATATGTTGACTGACCATTCAACAATTGGTTCAACAAATATACTCTGAGACTAATCAAGATATGCTTATATCTGTTGAAATGTACACTGATGGGTTATCAAAATTCTGCTATAAGATCAGGTCTGGTTTCTTGATGTTGACAAATATGATGTTTTCTCACCTGTTGCAGCACATGTCTTTCCCTTAATGTCATTAACCTTCTGTGGAGCTCAACTAGTTCGTCAAGATAAGCCTGGGAATAAGCCATCACAAATTAAAAGAAATAAAACACACTTGTTAACATGTAGAACTCAGAGAGCTATGCACAGAAAATATTTGTGACTATTTCATCTAAAACAAAATGATATATAATATGTTCAACTAATCAGATTAAAACGTAGAAGAAACAGTATGATGAAGATAGACTAATATGCTGAATTATTTTCTGATATACTGAAATAGATTTTACATATAGATTCTAGAGCAATGATGGCGTGGATCCACTTATTTAGTCATACTTAGAAAAGATCCACTGAAATCAATGGGACTTTAAAACCTGGACATTTGATGGGCACAGATATTTAAATGCTGGATATTTATTGATGGAAGTGGAGAGCAGCAGCCCTTTTTATGTCCTGAAATTGAAATCATAGAGCAGGAAAATTTCCATTTTGATCAGCTGCCAGGACTGTAGGGCAGAAGGGAAAAGAAACACATTCTTTTTTGTGGGTGTTACGAAAAGGTTCAGGTGTCCTTTAGTAATGTAACTTAAGTTCTGTTAAGTTTAATAGGTATACTCTAAGTATGACTAACTCTGGATCCAAACCTGCTGAAGAAGTAGAAGAGAGACCACTTCTTATTTACCTTATCACAATCCCCATTCTTTATCTGCTTATCAGATTTACTCTGTTTTATAGGACTCTTTACTTCTAGAATCTGGAAAACAAAACAAAACCGCATGACAGAGGGCGATTTGTAATTTCATAATCAAATGTTTTTATTGTCCAAGCACATTGAGTGTTCAATTTATCTGACGAACTTCTGCCTTCTGTCAAATACCATAATGCATGCAATTTACATCGGAAAATAAAATAAAATAATCTATCTATCCTTAAACACTGGCAAAGTCTTTAGGAAAGTCTTTGACTAAATAAACAGCAGTAGGCAAAACATTCATACATGAAATTATCATTACAGAAGTAATGCTGACATCCAACATACTGAATCCATATCATTTAACAACACTTTTGACTATTTATGCATAAATATGACAAGTTATTGGAGATTTGCTTCAAATCCAAGGCATGTTACAGCTCCTTGATAAACAAAAGTCTGAATAGCCCAAAGTGGATGCCAGTTAGGCTTTAATGATGAAATCTATCACTCAAAATTTAACTTCAATTTAATTTACACTAAAGTGATTACACTTTTGTGTTACCTCAAATGTTATACCTGCTTCTGTGTATACTTAACCTGCTGGTTACAAAAATGGCACCAGTTTTTTCCTATTAGCTCTAATTTTTGACATACAGAACATATGCCATATGTTGGTATTGGGGCCATGGTAGCCCAGCGGGCTAAATATGCTGACTGGAGAGTTAGCAGTATGAAGCCGTGAGTTGGGGTGAGCTCCCAGCTGTTGGTCCTAGCTTCTGCCTATTTAGCAGATCGAAAGCATGTAATGTGAGTAGATCAATAGGTACCACCTCGGCGGGGAGGTAAAAATGGTGCCCCATGCAGACATGCTGGCAACATGATCAGAGAGGTCTATGGACAAGTCTCCTCAGTACGGAAAAATGCAACAAGAGCACCTCCCCATGGCCAGAGTTGGGCATCATCTCCAGATGCCGGAGATGAAAGGGGAAGGCTTTTGCCTCCGTCTGTGTATTGTATGTTGTTGTTTACTGTGTAAAAAGGCATTGAATGTCTGCCTTACATATGTAAGACTGTAATCCACTCCGAGTCCCTCCGGGTCTGATATCTAGCAAAAGTTCCTACATTTTAGTGAAATGAACAATATTTTCCACTGATCACAACTAATATGTTTCATTGATATAAGGTGTATTTCTATGGAATGCCGGGAATGCATAAAGCCTGAAAATGAGCTGCTGATTAAACTGATTTAAATATAGATCTAAAATGACTTGACAACATGTCATTTGCTGAAATGCTGCTTCAGGCATGAGTTATTTCTGTTTGAGAAGTACTGAATCTCAAGTCATTTTCGCTGATATGAAAGTATACCCTGATAAGTTGGAACCACGATGCCTGATTCATTCATGTCATCACTAGCTCCTCGTCTTTAAAAATGCAGGATTGTGATCACTATAAACATTGGTTCAAATCATTTTTCATAAAATTGTCAATTTAGAGTTTATGAAGATTAACTAATCAAGAGTTGTATTTGAGAATGTGCTTTTGCGTAGCTATCAGACCCTCTTTACATTTATGCTGAAAATACACCATCCACTATCTTGTATATTTCAACCTAGGTTCAGGCTGAGCTGTAGAAAACCAAAATGGATGACTGTAAATCTTGTCCGTCCACCCCCAAAATGGAGTAACAAATTAAGAAGCAGTCTTGGGAATCTCAGTTGAATAAAATGCAGCATTTGGAACTGAAGTCAGAAGCCTTACTAGTATAATGTAATGGGATGGGTAAATGATAGTCAGTAAGCAATTGCATTTTCTTCAATAATTTGAAATTAAAAATAGTTCTTCAATTCACAGTTATTGGTACTCTCACTACTGTACTGAAATTTCATTCAGTAACATTTCATAACTAATCATTAATTCAAACTGCTGGCTAAAGTTTTAATTATAAGGAATGGGAGCTCACTCCGTCCCATGGATTCGAACCGCCGACCTTCCAGTCAGCAAGTTCTGCAGCTTAGCAGTTTAACTCACTGCACCACCACGGTCTCTATAAGGAATGTACTGAGTTTTGTTGGAGTGATTGGTAAGGTAATGTACATTACGACTTTTCAGTCCTCTATGAATTTCAGCATTATTCTCATTAAATTCTGTTGTTACGGGCTAGGCAAGATGAGTCACATCACTCTGGGGCATGCATTTAGCCAGTATTGTAGCCAGAAAAAATGGGGGAGGGGGGATTAGGGTTAGCTCTGCATTTAGGTATAGGCCATTAGAAACAAAAGCCTTCCATATGCAAGCCAGATAAAGGTATGTCTTTATGTTGAAGGGCAATGGGATTGCATCACTAGATACGGCTCCCTACATAGTCATAAGGGCTTGAATGTCTAAACTGGAGACAGGCACCTACATAATCTAGGACGCTGTGTGACTGGCATTCTAGGGCATTTATTTGAACAAGCTTCAGTTAATAGATATGGGTAAATTATGACAGCAGCATCACTTTAGTTCTCTCTTCAAGCAAATAATGTGTGTATATTAAATTATACAAATTAGTTGATGTCAAAATCCTATAATTATCTTAGCACCCATGAAGACAAAGAGCAAGGACATAGCCCTGCTCTGCAGCTCTACAAATACTGCAGAGTAAACTTGCACAGTGCTCAAGCATAGACAATAAACCTGTCCTTGACCAGTTTGTTCAAATTCACTCTGTAATTAGCTCCCCAAGACTGAGGAAAGGAAAGCAATTCAATGAAAAATAAAGTGATCACGACTGTGGCCATCACACCACAAGCAAGTACCTGGTTGTTATTGGTTTTTAATAAAGGCGGAGGTTCATGGCGTAGTGGCGATGATGCTGAACTGCTGTCACTGTCGCTTCCATCACTTAAGCTAACCCTGAGACAAGAAAGAAAGGGGTATTACAATTTTCCTGAAGCAAGCAATATACAGTGACTAAGACTAAGACACAAAGGTAGTTGTATGCTGTCTGCAGCCTGTTTTATAATTCAACCTAGATTTTATTTCCAAAGGTGGGGGAGATGTCCTCACAATCACAGAGAGAAAACTGAAAAAAATTGGCAATAATCTTAGGAGATAAGAAATGAAGAGCCAAGTGAAATCAGTCTGAATTGCATCAATGGTGTCCAGATCCCACTAACAGGAATATAAACAATGAGATCAGAAACAAAGAGCCAAGTAACAAACTTGATTAATGTTTTCATAAGCTGCATATCATGGTTTACATCTCATGCATAAGAATAGCACATTGGGAATAAAAACTAAGCAGGAGAGCAATGCCTCTATGTGTATATATTATGTGCCTTCAAGTTGCCTGTGGATTTATGATGACCTCATGGTCACGGGCAAGTTAAAGATGTGGCTGCATGTGTGTTCATGGCATATTTTTCTGAACCACATAATTAGGAGAGTATAAAGCATTGTATAAAACAACCCCAGTTTATATCTTACACTGACTGCCTAGACTCCTTCCAAAGATGTTCAACCTCCTAGACAATCCTTGTTTATCTATATGCTTCCCCCACCCTGTAAGTACATTGTTTGTCTGTGAACCTGCTGAATGTTTGCTCTGATCTCTGTCTCAGGTGGTAGACTATTGTCTTTGGCTCAATTCTTCAGCCTATGGATCATTTGGAATTTGTTTTCTATTTACTTTTCAAACCCTCACCTGCGACCCCTGCTTCCTCCATGAGTATTTAAAGGTCTCTCCATCTCAGAGTCATTGTCATTCTCATCTGCTTCATCAGATTCATCTTCATTATCATCAGAATAATGCAGATCTTTCATTATAGACCTCAAAGGACCTGGTGAACAAAAAAACCAAAATGAAACTCAAATCAACAAGGGGAATTCCCATGCAAGTCTAACTATTGTTCCGCTCTATAACTAAACAGGTCCCAACAGCTTTTAAGAAAGCGAGAAAGAGGACTTGGCTGTTAAACAAAAGGTGTAATTCAAGGGGGAGGGTGTGTGTGTAGCAAATGCTTAAACAAAAGTAAATTTATTCAATGAGCAGTTGACTTAAAACAGGATTATTTGCGACAACAAAGAGATTAGCTCCTTAAGTGGTTGCAGAATTAGCCCCCTTGGAATGTTAAGCAACGTAAGCTGGCTTTCGGAGAGTGGAACGCATCTTAAAGAAAAGAAGATTTTATTTTTTGAAATCATCGAAAGTTATTATTACGAGTACATCTGAAAAGACCTATCTTATTACGAGTATCTTATATCTAAAAAGATCTAAAAGAGGCTACTAGTAATAGTACACTTTGTTAGGTTAATCCATGTATTGAAAATCATAGTCTAATAAATCATTGTGATTGCAACTTGCTCTGGCCAAGGCATTCTTTGTCTGCCTGTTTTTGATCTACTTAGATTTAGCTGTCTTCTTTATTCTAAGGTCAATGTCAGGTCAAGCAAGCTCTTTGCTAGTTTCATACATATAAACTGTGTCAATGCCACTGGCAAAGACCTATCTTTATCCTAGAACTGAACAGAGATCCTAATCCTGCTTCAATTAATAAAGTTGTATTAAGAGAGCAGATTTAGGATTTAGGCTCCTAAATGTGAAGTATTAAAATTGTTGTTAAATAGATTTTTCACAAAAGGATATGTCTTTTTGTATATCTGAAAACATGGCTGCTCTCTAGGAAATGGATTTTATGAAATGGATACCAAAGACAGAATCAGGATGGAGTTGTGCAATGACATGACTCTTTTCAGAATACAATTTTTCTGAAAATATATTGCTTGGCCAATGAATTTTTCTGAAAATATAGAGCTTGGCCAATGAAACACACTGATGGAAGTAGTGTAGAATATTTGCTCACGTGAGCAGTGCCCTTAGTCTTCAAGCTTAGTCTGGATTTCCACTGAAGACTAATCACAAATATGAAAATATGCTAACTGTGAAGTTATTATTGTGATGGAAGATATAAATAATAGCCCAGATCTAATCTGCAGGTCTTCATTTAATGTACAGAGGGATGTATCATCTTAGAAAATTCCAGTCCAATCAATAACCAAATTCCCTAATCAAAAATAAAAAAGGATAAAGTAAATGAAATTATTTCTAATTTCGTTAATTAAGGATGAGATTCACCCTCACAATATTTTTTAGAATGAATGATGATGATACTGTCATCATTATTTCTATTCCACAAAGAAGGAAGTGGGAGAAAAAGACAGTAGCTCAATCAAGCCCACTTTGACAGCAAATCCTTTCCTTCTTTCACAAATGTATTTATGCAAAAAGGATTTGCATACAGACACTGTGCACTGCGGATTGAGAATTTGGTGCTTCCAATATTAAAAGGAAACTTTTAATATTGGAAGTCTGATCAATATGACTAAAAGGCTAATAAGGGTGGGATCATCTGGTTTGCAGAAATAGAAGAGACATTATATTAGCTACTTTGGTGATTGCGATGTTTTATATGTTCATTTAATTTTAATTTTAAATCTTTAACTTAATGCATTTTAACTGTTTGTTGTTCAAAGGCATTACATAGTTGCCATATGTAAAGCTGCCTTGAGTCCCCTTCGGTGTAGAGAAAGATGGGATACAAATAAACAAACAAATAAATAGAGTAAATAAATTTAGCCCTTCCTCACCTACAGAACCTGCTATAGAGGTCTGTTTCTTAAATTGTGGGTCCCGCCCCTAAATGGGGTTCTCTTAACTTGATGTTGTGGTTGCAAAGAATTTGGCATCAATAAAAATATCTGAATGCCACCTAGATATTAGCAAACATGCAGTTATAGTAGACTCTATAGAAAGTCTTCAGCTGTACTTCATAAAAAGGAAAATCAGCCTTGCAAATTACATTGTAGCACCACTCAGTGTTTGATTTGTACACCTATGTCATATACCTATACAGCCAAAGTTGCATTAACATTTCTCAGATGGAAAGGGGCTGCAAATGGAAAAGGTTTAAGAAGTCCTGCTATGGAGAACTGAGATTCCATGGAATGTATTTTTGGGTCGCACAAAAGATTGCAGGGAGAGGGATAGAAAGAAAGTACTGTTGGTTGTTTGCTAAGACAATGTTGCAATGAGGCTTAATTTTATAATAATAAAGCATATTAGCCGTGAACATAAAGCGCTCATCCAAAACAGTGATGGAAACTATAATGAGCCTCGAGGCCATAATATTGTGAGGCTGGCAAATTCCAAACATAAAGTCATCCTGGTTCCTGTATTTCTGATATGGATTAACAACAACAACAAAAAAACCATTGTGAGTTTTATTGTCTGATGGAATAAACAGAAACAAGTATACAAAACAAAACCCTACCACCCTACTGGTTCAGTTTCAACAATCCCACGAATGCACATTATGATTGCATTTCTGAAACACAATCAAGATGATTGCCAATATCCAACATATGCTACTCAGTGATATATGCGTAACTACCTGGCTCAACTCTTTAGCCTACTTTAAAGCCAGTAGTTGCATTGGGCAAAGGAGGCCTGTTCAACTGTTGACCAGGATTCAAGGAGGATAATCTTTCTGTCCCTGTCCCAACAGTGAGCAAGGCTACGATGGCAAACTCCAATGCACCTCCTGCTTCTGAGAGTTGCAGTCCTGCTAAATCAATGGATCTCAACCTGTGAGCCCCCAGATGGTTTGGCCTTCAATTCACAGAAATCCTAACAGCTGGTAAACTGGCTGGGATTTCTGGGAGTTGCAGGCCAAAACACCTGGGGATCCACAGGTTGAGAACTGTGCTAAATGGTGGACGTGGGCCAGAAATGTCATCCTCTTTTTGCTCCAGTAGGCAGCTGAACAGATCTCTTTCACCTGATGCAGCCACTGTCTATTAAGGTGGTCTGGAGGGAAATTTACATAGTCTTACAGCAAGGCTATGTAGTTTTACTGAATATGGAGTAGCTATGGGTGTTTAACTTTGAGTTATGAAACTTTAACTCCAATACAGAATGCTAGCTGATAGAACTTAATGGGCGCTCAAGGCTTTGGCATTTGCAGAACTAATGAGGCGATGCATATAAAAAAGTCTGTGACACTACATCATACAGATTTTGATCTACTACTTCTAATACAGTGATCTGCTGCCAAAGGAAGTATTAGAAACGGTCTGCCTGCAATCTTTACAGAAGAAAAATATACATTTATGGCATTTAGGAATCTATAAAATACAGAAAAAATGCCTCTGGGAAAGGAGTCCCAAGTTTTCTTCTAATATTTCCTGCATTTAAAAGCAGCTGGTTAAGAACATACATATTATGCCATTTATAACAGAAACAATCCAACAGGAACTCTCTCAACTGTTTTCATGTAAGCTGGTTAGGGCAATATTTTTGGCAGAGAGAGAATCTGACTTCCTCCAAACTGAACAGAGATTAGATGCAAAGCCAAAGTCAATAAAGCCTAAGAAATTTGTTTATCTCAGTGTTTTTTAAAAATGTTTATGGAACTTGAAAGAAGTCTTCTGTGGTTTTGTCTTACTGATACCTATTTTTTGCATGTTTGTCAATTTTTGGGGAAGTTGTTTTCAAGCTGTTCTATCCACAGCAAACTACTGCTTGACTTCGTTACAAAAAACCATGCCAGTGCTTCCCTTTCAACATTTGTACCCAATTCATACATGACTCTGAGCTATTACCACTCACAAATGAGCCTCCGCTAACATGAAGGAGGCAACATGTAGGGCAAAATGCTACAATCTCAATTGTATTTCAAAAATGGCATCACATATCATGGCCGATCCACTTAGACCACAAGCTTACTACAGAAGACTCTCAGTTAACTAGAACTCAGGTAACTGGAACTCTCAAGAAACCAGCTTTTATAATATGTTAAAACATGCATAAAATATACATAAATTATAATATGTTAAAACATACATAAACTTGTCAAGTCTAAATTATTAATTCAGACTTGAAAAGATAGCAAGTCTAAGTCAGGACAGTATGATGGATAGAAGAAGGCTGGCGAATGGGTGCCCTCCAGGTATTGAATCCCTCAACAGAGTCAGTGGTGAAGGAGTGCAATAACATCTGGAGGGCATCATATTCCACATTTCTGGGTCAGCCTGTCAACCTACAAGAAGGGAGACACTCGGCCACCTGGGCGGATCCAGTTACCCTCTCTTTCAGGTGAACCTACCGTACAAAGTTGTGGTATGAAATGAGAAGAAGGATAGGACAACATAGCCTAAATAAACTAGAATGGACATATCAGTGTGAATTTGGTAACCTGCTTTGAGTCTCTTTTTAGAGAGATAAAGTGGGATAGGAATAAATATAATAATCATCCGCTGATTTCCTAGAGGTTCTCGGATTAAATGGATTTAGGCCCATGCAATAAATAGAAAAACAAGCAAAATGAAATATGCAGCCATCTGAAATGACATTTGTTGTATCATTTGCCTGGTTTGCAGGCCCAAGTCCCCTTTCTCTCTGTAACGTTTACCTTGTTGTCGGCTGTTCTGAGACGGTGTAAAACTGGAGCTGGAACTCGAGCTTGAACTGGCAGGACTAGGTTGCTCAGACTTGGTAAGGCAAGAGAATAGGGGTAGACAACACAAGCAAAACAAAACAAAAGCACAAAAATTAGTTCACTCATTGGCTCTCCAAAACTTTAAATAATGATAAATGACAATGGTTTCAACAATAAACAATGAAATTGTGTAAAGAGAGATTCCAGCACCCTCACCTCATGCAAAGCTACTTTTAAAAAGATCTAAGCATCATTAACAGTTCAAAAAACAATGGCCACATTCCTAAGGGAAAAGGTTGCACATCGATACATAGACAAAATGGGAACTTCCTTAGTAAGTGGAGGCTACGCAACTCACAAAATATGCAAGAGGCCTAGTATTACATTGCAGGAATGTTCAATTTTGGTAGTTGTATAGGCAGACTGGGACACCACAAAGAGTATCATGAGCATCTAAAATCCTTTGTTTTTAATTTCAGCTCCAACTCCAACCGACCCTTTCCCCACACCCACTAGCTTGCTCAGTCATCAGGAAGACTGTGGTGTTTTTCCTTGATTACAAAGCCTTTCCTTGCAGAAAGCAGGTACAAACAGACAAAATACGAGTGGAGAAACTAAACTCTACAAGACACTTAAATCTGCACTCTGCATTCTATTAAAAAAAAGGAAATATTAAACATATTTGTAAAATCAACAGATTAAATGTTAAGGGATGTTTACTGATAAACATAATCTCCCCTTCCAAAAAAAAAAAAAAAAAAAGATCTGAGATTACTGAGAATTGGAGGATGCCTGTGTGACCAGCGTAAGAGGAAGGAGGCGAAGCCCGGACTTGCCTCTGCTTGTTTAGCAAAATAGCTTGAAGTTTACTGATACTATTACATCTGTTTGCATCTGCTTTGTTGTACATGGCTGCACTGTTGTCACTATGTTTTTGCTTTGAAAAACGTTACCTTTTGATTTTCATGTTTCTATGCCAGCAAATATGGAAAACACAAGAATGGCCATCAGACTGGAAAAAATCAACTTATATCCCCATACCAAAAAAGGAAAATGCGAAAGACTGCTCAAACTTCCGTACAGTGGCCCTTATTTCTCATGCCAGTAAGGTAATGCTCAAGATCCTGCAAGGAAGACTCCAGCAATACATGGAACGAGAGTTACCAGATGTGCAAGCTGGGTTTAGAAAAGGCAGAGGAACAAGAGACCAGATTGCCAATATCCGCTGGATAATGGAGAAAGGCAGGGAGTTTCAGAAAAACATCTATTTCTGCTTCTTTTCTATTCTAAAGCCTTTGACTGTGTGGATCATAATAAATTGTGGCAAGTTCTTGGTGGGATGGGCATACCAAGCCACCTTGTCTCTCTCCTGAGGAATCTGTACAAGGACCAAGTAGCAACAGTAAGAACTGACCACGGAACAACAGACTGGTTCAAGATTGGGAAAGGCGTACGGCAAGGCTGCATACTCTCACCCAAGCCATCATGACAGAATATTCAGATCATTTTGGCCCAGTGTGAATGCCCATCTAACCCTGTATTGGAATGGAAACTCATCCCAATGTGGCTGCAGCATTAAGTTAGGTAGAACTCCTTGGTTTCTGTCCAAATTAATGAAGACAGATGTTGGACATGCATAGATATAAATTACCAGTCCAAGTAATAAAACAAAAAATCCCCAAACACACACAAACAGCAGTGATAACGTCTAGCCCAGCAAAAATTCAGTGCTAACCTGCACTTTCATGTTCTCAGTCCAACAGTTGTGCTTCGCCATAAATCAATCTATTGCTGCCCTTCATAATGAGAAGGCAGATTTATAGCCTTTTAAAGCCGTGCCTCGCAATCAAAAAGATTGTGAGGCAAGTTAATGGAACATCTTTCTTTTTTGGGAGGACGTAAGGAAGGTGGGGAGCGGGAAGAGGGAAGGAGCGAGCATCTGTTCTCACATGAATGACATCTGCAGCTCTCACAGCTGGGACTTGGAAAAGCAAGCAAATTGAAAGCTCCGCACACACTTGGGAGGTTTGTATCTTTTTCACTTCATGCACAGCACTTATCCTGCCTTGTATCAACAGTCCTTCCTAGCACACAATAGAGGGGGGGGGCCTACAAGCAGAGAATCCTGTGTACATAAGCTCCCCCCACAATAATAATAAAAAGTGAGCAAGCAAGGATTGTGTGGGTCTGTGCTATGTAGATTGGATTGTGTCGCTTTTATACACTGAAAAGTTTTCATGAAATAAATATAATTCAAATATCAAGAATGAAACAACACAGAAATATTGTTCAGATGAAAGACAGTGTGCACTTTCTATGGATTTTCCTCTCCTCATTAATGAAATGAACTCTAGATGATCTGAAGACCTCAACAACGGATCAAGCAGAAGTAGGCTGCAAGAGATTGAGAAGCCACCGTTGTTGTGTTAACCTTGCCACTGGTTGGGACCCTCAGTTTGTGAAGACTGTGTGTTGATTGGTTGTGCACCGACTACCACACATTAAAAAAAAAAAACCTCATGCACAGGTAACTTCCAAGAACTTGGAAGGCCATCATACTTGGACAACGAGGGGCTTGCCTATGTAAGATAAATAGGAGTGATCCAGAAAAGGAGAGCTGATAGGCATTCAGCGATATACTGAAGAAGATGAATAACAAGCAGACCGGACAGGGGCACAACACAAGAAGAAAATGTGTACTAATCTGACATCATCAAGACTGGCTTTATGGAGGGAGAGAATTATACTGAGCTGGGCAGCCGTCCAGGCCTTTCTGTGGAGTGCCAGCTTTGCCTTATCTTCCTCACCTCTATTTTCTCTTCCTTAAGTTTCCTGCTTCTTTGCTCTTTTGCTTTGCTTGGCCCCATGCCCACGTCACCTTTTGTCTCTGCCCCGGTACTTTCTTCCCTTCTGCCCTCCCGTCTAGTATGAGAGGGACTTGAAACAATAAAAAACACTAGAAATTATGTTTAACACTCCTGTACAAAGCTTTGCAGTATTAATCATTATCAACAGCCAAAACAAACTGTGAGCAGCCAGTTGAAATATACTCATTATGTTGGAGGAAAACACTTGTCTCTTGCCTCAAATACTTAAATTGTACTACTTTCTTGTCACCATTACTGATTGTCAGAATTTAACAAGTGTAGCCTTTTCTACAACAGGCATATTGTGGGCCTTTAAGTATCTGCTGGCATTTGATTGCAGAACCCTTCCACAGGAAAAAAAAAATCTGTGGATGCTCAAGTCATATTATATACAATGGTGTAGGAAAATACGGTTCCTTATAGTAAAGGAAAAGACTTTCCCTTTAAATTAAGCCTAATCGAGTCCGATTCTGGGTGGTGGTGTTCACCTCAATTTCTAAGCTCAAGAGAAGGTGTTGTCCTCATAGAGTATGTGGCCAGCATGACTGCATGGGATGCTGTTACCTTCCCACTGAAGTGCTACCTATTGATCCACTCATATTTACATGTTTTTGAACTGCTAGGTTGGCAGAAGCTGGGGCTAACAATGAGAGCTCACCCTGTCTGCGGATTCGAACTGCTGTCCTTCCAATCATCAAGTTCTGAAGCTTAGTGGTTTAACCCACTGCGCCACTGCGGCCCCTAGTGTTTCTTATATTATATGCTTAATAAGTTGTACTGCTTTACTGTGTGCTGGTCAGTGACTGTAATAAAGTTTTGTATGGTATTGTAACTGCTTTACTGTGCAGTTGTGAAAGGTGGCAGCAAGATTCTAATGACGTTTACAGCAATATTTTAGCAGGTATGCTGCAGTTTCTGAATTCTACTTAATTCTTGGCCATTTTCAAGAAGAAATTCTGATTTCAGTCAAGAAGACACAAATACTTGTTACAATACATTACACAGAAAACTAATAACCATCCGCATTGGTTCCCCCTCCATACAAAATTATTGGATTCAGTAGGTACAGATACACAATATTGATTTTCTATTATCTGGAAACTAATCAACATTTAGTTTCAGATGCAACTGTACTGATTTAATCAGATCATCAATAGTTGCCACTACATAGTTGATCCTGTAGTCACCAGTTATTGGGTGATATAGATACTGGAATCTATTGTAATGTGAAAAACAAAGGCATGGCTGCGACTTAGGCTGGCTCCAAAGAGTACACAGAACTGATCCATCATCAAGAAGACAGTTTACCACCCACACTTCATAAAATCAGAAAGGATCACTAGAGAATGAAGAAAAAACAAATCTATTTTTGTAAAAATCTTATTGCATAACTATCTCCCTAAAATACAAATCCAGGGAAGTATTTAGATTCAGTATAAGTCATACAAGGCTGGTGGCTCTAGTATCAGTGAGTAGTAAAGCAGAAGATGCCTATTTATTTTGTAAAAAATATATATACTGTTGTGTTCAACTTTCATCTGGAGAGAAGACTTAGAGAGGATAAAAACTCCATTCGTCACTTATTAAAGTTAGAAGTTGAAGCATGTCTGATCCCTGTGTGTATCAAGATTTCTCAAGACCACAGTCTAGTTATTTTTATTTATTCACATCTTACAGCCATTCTCCAATACTGCTCTTCATAGTTCTGAACTATGTGGCTGAAATTTGAATAACTAGGTCTTTTAAAAATGCACTTTTAATTAATTTTACATAATTCACAATTATATTTTGTTTCAGTGCTTCATTTAGTTAGGTCATATGTCAATTACTTTTGCTGTGATTTACTTAGGTTTAAGCCCATACTTGATGCCAAACCTTATTCCCCAAATACGTTCAGTTTCATGGACAGCTCTTTTAATGTTCAGAATGAAATAGATTTACTAGTCTACTGATGTCACTACCACCAAACATATATAAACTAATATGAAAAGGTCAGTAAATGCATGCTACCCATTTAAGATGAATTGACTTGTTGGAAATTACGACCTTCTTCAAGCCTCCTCTAGTAATTTGTTGATTTATAGTTCGGTTGCCTACTTATTGTATGTTCTGATATGCAGCTTTATTTCCTTGCTCTATGTTTTTCCCCCTGAGAAGTCGTGGGAGGGGTTGCAGACCATGTGATCTGCTCTGAGATGAGCACAGTGCTCTGACTTCGTTAGACTTTGGGACTGCTCAGATTGCAGGCTTGCAAACACCTGACTTCTGTTTATTCTAAGAGAGATGTTCTGACCAGACTGCACAGAAACTATCTCAAACATACCTGTAACCGACTGATAGGTTGTGTGACTGTGTATGCTGAACACATGAAGGTTGTGAGTAAACCAAATATGTTATTTTTATCAAAGTCTACTTTATTTTGTCTACTTTATTTAAAAGAGCTTGAGCGCATAATATAAAATAAGTTGTTTTATAGAAGAGTAGATATAAATTTTTGGGCACTGAAAAACACTTTTGAAGAACTGTTATTTTTATGCACTGGCATATTCTTTGTTTCCTAACAGATCAGCGTCAACAAGTTGTTCAGTTCAATGGCTGGAGCCCCCAGTGGCGCAATAGGTTAAACCCTTGCACAGGCTGAACATGTTGACTGAAAGGTTGGTGGTTCGAATCCGGGTAGCGGGGTAAGCTCCCGTTTGTCAAGCGCTAGCTTCCCAAGCGAGGACATGAGAGAAGCCTCCCACAGGATGGTAAAACATCCGGGCGTCCCCTGAGCAATATCCTTACAGATGGTCAATTCTCTCACACCAGAAGTGACTTGCAGTTTCTCAAGTTGCTCCTGACATGAAAAAAAAGTCCAACAAATGAAGCCAATTGCCTTGCATAAATACATTTGATTGTATATCACTTGAGAAGATTCTACTCAAACGTGTTTTTGGCTCTTCTCTAAAAGGTTATGATCTCAAAAGGTCATGCTTTTATAAAAGGACTGGATAATGAATATAGAGACTTAAGCTATGTTAAGTACACAATTCTCACACATTTTATTACTATAGCTGAATGAGAAAGAAATCAGACTAATATCTACTAGGTTTAAAAACAAGTAAAGGTTTTTAAGAACTTCGTATAACAATATTGATTAAATTGCGTCTTAGATAGTAAAGAAAAAATAGCTCAGCACACAACTCAACTTTTAAAACTACTGTGCACTAATGCACCATGATTTTTTCAGATCTTGGGATATTGCATTTAGATATGAAATATGATAATAACACAACAGTTCAAGAAATAATTGAACACACTAGGCTTGTATTCTGCAAGTGATACGATTCTAATTACTAGGTGTTATCTGCCACAATACATGGGTTAAATACATAAAACGTGAAATACTATTTCTGTACAAAATGCATGCAATACTACACAGGTTCACAAAAATCAAGACTTTGAAAATAAGATGTTAAAAGTGTTTTTAATTAAACAAACACCTGTGCGCCACAAAAGTGCTTCATCTTATCAAAGAACATGAGACAGTGGGTTAGAGGTAATATCATGTTCCGCAATGGATCATTCTCAGTGTGCTCTGAATTAGCACAACATGTGCAATAACACATGATTTTTGAAAGTGTCCATTATTTGCCCTCAAAGAGTAGAAAAGGTGGTGCTTTCTCGGAAATGTATATATCAACTTAGCAGTTCCTCACAACTGATATCTGAAGTCGCCAGAATTAGCAAATATATACATATATACATTATTCTCTATTTTATATCAAAAAGAGAATTGTGGCAAATTTGAGTTGCACATATTCCTTTCAACAGTTTTGTGCTTTTCAGCCTCTACCCAAATCTGTGATCTCCTAGTCGATTAAAAGAAGAAAGTAACAATGAAGAATGGATATCAGGTGTAAACTTTGAATTTCTGAATAAAACAATTACTGTATATACTTGAGTATAAGCCGAACTGAATATAAGCCGAGACACCTAATTTTACCATAAAAAACTTGGAAAACGTATTGATTTGAGTGTAAGCCAAGGGTGGGAAAGGCAGAGGCTACTGCTAAATTTCAAAATAAAAATAGATACCAATAAAATTACATTGAGGCATCAGTAGGTTAAATGCTTTTTTATACTCAAGTATATAGCGTGCTTCTTTTGGCTTATTCAGTAGAATGCTTCCTGGGTGAATGACTTCAAAGTGAACAAAATGCTACTGCAATACAGAGTACTTAGAATTATACTAAGAATTGTTGAGTGAAATATACTGAAATGCCAAGTATCAAATATTTGTTAGATATCTGCACATCATGCCGGGTTGCAGCTAAACGTCAAAAAAACCAAGATTATGGCAACAAGAATGATTGACAACTGGAAAATAGAGGGAGAAACCGTGGAGGCCGTGACAGACTTTGTATTTCTAGGTGCAAAGATTACTGCAGATACAGACTGTAGCCAGGAAATCAGAAGACGCTTACTTCTTGGGAGGAGAGCAATGTCCAATCTCGATAAAATAGTAAAGAGTAGAGACATCAGACTGGCAACAAAGATCCGCCTAGTCAAAGCCATGGTATTCCCTGTAGTAACCTACGGATGTGAGAGCTGGACCTTAGGGAAGGCTGAGCGAAGGAAGATCGATGCTTTTGAGCTGTGGTGTTGGAGGAAAGTCCTGAGAGTGCCTTGGACTGCGAGAAGATCCAACCAGTCCATCCTCCAGGAAATAAAGCCCGACTGCTCACTGGAGGGAAAGATACTAGAGACAAAGTTGAAGTACTTTGGCCACATCATGAGGAGACAGGAACGCCTAGAGAAGACAATTATGCTGGGGAAAGTGGAAGGCAAAAGGAAGAGGGGCCGACCAAGGGCAAGATGGATGGATGGCATCCTTGAAGTGACTGGACTGACCTTGAGGGAGCTGGGGGTGGTAACGGCCGACAGGGAGCTCTGGCATGGGCTGGTCCATGAGGTCACGAAGAGTCGGAGACGACTGAACGAATGAACAACAACAATCTGCATACCCAAGAATACTCATTATCAATACTAAATTCAGTGGGAGGAGCTGATAACAAGTTGTGTCAGTCCTACCATTGGCAAAGATGTATAGATGTTTGTCAAGAGAGCTTGAAGGTATGGGTGTCACAGCTACGATTTGATTACCTGCTCTGATGTTAAGTAATAGTTGGGCTGCTTTATAGTAACCAGCGCAGTACTTTATGAATCACTGGATGTCTTATGATTTAAACTAGAAAGTCCTTCAGCAGCACTTTGCAAATGATATAGTTACAACTATGGCAACTTGTCCTAGAATTTCAAACAACACCTTGTAGGAGTCTTGAAATGGAAATGGAAAGGGACCACTAGCTGTTTATGTATGGGATCCCTACTGAATATTTGTCTTCCTATAATGTATGTGATCAAAAAGAGCTGAAAATAGTATTAATAAATCAAGCAATGCTACCAGGCACAGAAAATGTTTTCTTTGGCTGAAACTGTGATGTTTTTATTGCAGGAGTTTTCGGCTCCTATGGTTTGCTGCCAAAGCAAATTTTGCTAACAAAGTTGTTTAAAATATATTTTACACACTCATATTGCATGTGTGTTTATCTATCTTCTCTAGCAGACTTCCTACACCAACTTATTCTCTTTTTACATACGTCTTTTTCACATGACAGTTAAATGGGATCTTGATATCCCAGTGTTTACCAGTAAATGCACCCATACAATGGGTGGTCTCTTTTTTTAAAAAAAAATCAGAGAATGCAATAAAGCTACATTAAGAAAAGTGCCCCAAGTCAGGTTCTATTAAGAGAAAGTGTATTTGTACAATGGAAAAGTCTGCTGACTGGAATATACACAACCAATTCTCTTTTACATGATCGTGGTGCTTAAAAATGGTTATTTTGCCATTGCTAAGAGTAGCTATTGAATAATGTACTAGTTGAAAATGCTCATCTATTATTTCGAGTACGAATTTAAGCAAGGTGACTCAGGGCAATAAGCTTTACAATTTTATCATCACAAATGCTGCTTTTTTCATTAAAAAATAAAATAAGGTTTAAAATCTCCACAAGTCCCCTGGCTACTTTACTATTCATTCACATCAGTTATCTGTAATTTTTTCTTCTATAGTGTTAGGCCATCACCAACATTATCTCAACACTTCATTTAAAATGTTTCCACCGAGATAACAGAGTATTTTATCATCCCTTAAAAACTTCTTCTTCACATTCCTCTCTTAATTACTAGTATATTTTAAACAAATTTTAAACAGACTGATTAGAAGTGCATTTCCACAATCAATACAGATACCTTTTTTATCTTTCAAAAAGAACAAGAAGCCCTTTTGATCACAAAAGGGTGGACATTTTGTGAATTTTCAGATGTTTCTGGTCTGCAATATCTATCACTCCCAAGCAGCATAAGCAATGTCAGGAATGCTTGGATTTGCAGGTCGAGAGTGTCTGGAAAACTACCAGATTCTCATCTCAATCTGTTGTAAGAGAATAAAATCGATTGTAAACCTCTGCAGCAATCTATTTCAAAGACTCCTGCTCTGTTTCTCTTCTGCTTGTCTACTGAGCAGCAATAAAACTTGCCAAATGTATTTGGCTACACTTGGCCATCCGTTTTATGTCTCTTAAATCTAAGTAGGTGCCACAGTAGTTTGTAAGGTAATCTGTCCCAAAGATGCTGTGCATTCCCCACCTCATGCAAGTCTAATATGCAGAAGAAACGACTTCCCAGCTGGGATCGCTCAATGACATGGCCCACCAGAAATGCACAGAAGGAACCATTCCTTGCTAACTAAATTAGTCTCACCAAGTAACACAGATTGAATATACCAATTGGAGAAATCATGAGCATTCCATCAAGATTAGTCATTCTGAAATTGTGTGCAAAGAGATGTCTCCAACATGCTGTAACGAATAACAGTGTGCCAGATCTTTTTAAGTAGAGGTTTTCCGAGCTGAAAGACGTTGCCCAAAGAGAAGCACACGAATGCTGCGGGTCTATCCACATGGCTCATTGGTTCTTTCTCATCAGCCTCTACTGGGGAGATGAAAGCACAGAAATTTCTGCCCAATCTTTGCATCAGGTACAAACAAGATTTACAATTACTCTTGATTCAGAGGACGATAGTTATCTTCCTTGGGATGTGTGGTAAATAGGTGCTTGTTGATCTTCTGAGTCATAATTTTGGCTATGTATAAAGAAAATAATCTGAGCTGTGTGAATAAAACATGCTTCTAATTTTAGCTCTATTAGGGCAGAGCTCACAATCCAACTATCATATGTACTCATGTATAAGTCGACCACATATGTATACATCAAGGGCAGGTTTTGGAGCTAAAGTTATGGATTGTTATATGACCCATGGGTATGTCAAGGGTCATTATGTGGAGAGGGGAAAGCACCAATGCTGCCTCAGAAGATCAGTCAGCCCTGAAACTGTTTTCCTACGTGGATATTCAGAAAAAACAGAAGTGGTGACATGGTACTTATTTTAGGTTCTCCTTGGATGGACTAAGCTCTCAACTTTTGCCATTCCACTCAGAGAAGAGGATGTACCTTTTTTCCTAAACATGAAGGTACAATATTTGCATGGAAAAGTCAGCCCAGGTTTTCTGGGTTGATTTTTAAAATTCTAATTTCTAGGACATGTGTGTGTGTGTGTGTGTGTGTGTGTGTGTGTCAGGAGCGACTTGAAAAACTTAAAGTTGCTTCTAGTGTGAGAGAATTGGCCATCTGCAAGGACGTTGCCCAGGGGATGCCCGGATGTTTTGATGTTTTACCATCCTTGTGGGAGGCTTCTCTTATGTCCCCGCATGGGGAGCTGGAGCTGACAGAGGGAGCTTATCCTCGCTGTCCCTGGATTCGAACCTCCAACCTGCCGGTCTTCAGCCCTGCGGGCAGAAGGATTTGACCCATTGCACCACCAGGGGCTCCTCTCTAGGGTATATGAGAATGGAGAAATGCTAACCAAACTCTTGAGCTTTCCCAAATTCTCACTCATCTCAGCAGTTTACCTTCCACAGAAGTAATCCAGACACACAGTTCTTGTTAGCATTTATGTGATTAACTAAACAGCAGCCAAATAAAACTGAACAGGTTGCATCAGAACAAGAGTCCTTCCTAATCCTGTCCAGAAATCCGTGGTTTCATCTGGTTGCCTCCCATCCAAGTACCAATCCGGTCTGGCATGCAATTGTTTCACAATTGGATGAGATCAACTGTGAACAGAGCAGCATGGTGTCAACCGTGTGTTACTCAAACACAGGCTTGTGAAGAAGCACCAGCGGTTACTGAGACCTTTGGGACTGATAAAGTGTGGTATGGGGAATGCATTTGGGAGAGTTAGCTTTCTACCTACGGCACAACTTTTCATATGATCACCACAACGTGATCCTACCCCTTCACTATTCCTAGTTTTCACCAGCATGCAGAAAATGCCTTTTTGATTAAGGGACCAATGTCCCCTAACATACTAAAATCCAGCATAATATTTAATCAGCTCTGCCTGCGCTCCACCAAAGCAGTACAATGCAACCTTTTCATAATTCAGGTGGAGCCAGTGGGGTGAGGAAGGAGGGGGAAGATGAGAGAAATTGCTGGTAGCTGATTAGACAGATCCGCCCCCCTCAAAATCAAGTTCCAAAATACATGCCAATGTCTTTTCTTAATGCACGCTGAGCTCAGGCTCTTTGTACCCTGCCCAATAAAAAGAAAGTTGAAGCAATCACTCATTTTCATCAGTACAGTTGTGAATATACGATGTATGAAGGAAAAACGTCTTTCAGTTGGGGCACTTTAAGCTCTGAACAGGAAATGTTCAGATATAAATTAATCTCATCAATTACATGGGAGGTTTAGCTGCAATCCTTTGAAGCAAAAAAAAAATCACATATTTTAAACTGAAGGAAAAACAACTGCCTATTTGATGGCTCTACGTCTAGTATATAAAAAGATCATAAAATCTGAACTATATCAACCTACTGTAGATGTTATAACTCGAGCCGAAACTGTGCACCAAGGAATAGAATAACAACATTTAGTAAGCAGATTTTCACTGCTAGGGGAGAAAGAGGCAATAAAGAGACGTAGCATAGTTCAGTTAGACACTGCCATAAGATGATTCCCAGTAGAATGCTTAATAGGCTGCTTCACCGTATGACAGCACTATTCTGAACATAAAAAATATATCAAACAAAACAGCTTTGATATCACTCACTCAGGTATTTTTCCATAACTTTAAAAGTATAGTTCTATCTCAAACTCCTCCAAGTGTCAATGAAATGGGGATGTATAGATTACTCCAACCATATTCGTCTACAGGTATAACGGACAAGCTCATATAATCTATATAAATAAAAATGTAATGTTCGTTTGTGGGATTAACATAACTCAAAAACCACTGGACGAATTGATACCAAATGTAGACACAATACACTAATCAGGCCAACAAGTGACCATCACACATAAAACACTGAAAAACATAGCAGAAGAGACTTAAAAAGCCAAAAACAAAAAAAAATTACAACGCATGCATAAAAGCACATATATACAGACACAAATATATACACACATATATACACATATATACACACACAAAACACATATACACAGACTGAGCCACAGCAACGCGTAGAAGGGGATGGTTACTGTACAATAAAAACTAGAAATCATACTGCGTAAGTGCTTAATGCAGTACTATTTTAAAATGGAAAGCACCCCTGTTGGCAAGGGACAGGACTGAATACTGGATGTTGTTGTATACCTTCAAGTTGTTTCTTACTTATAGCATAATAGGTGAACCTATGGGGTTTTCTTGGCAAATTTATTCAGAGGGAGTTTGATTTTGCCTTCTTTTGGGGCTGAGAGTGACCTTCTGTAGTGGATTTCCAGGGCCAAATAGGGTTCTGAGTCCTGGTGTCCTAGCACCCTACTCCAGCGCTCAAACCACTAAGTCATACAGGATAGAAAGGCAAAAGCGCAGAAATATTATACCTTACATATATATACATTATATATAATTAATATATATATATATATATATATATATATATATATATATATATCCATTTCCTTTACACCTTTACCCCATGATAGCACTTTCAGGAGTAAACTTCCCTTCCAAGGGACAGATTTCTCTTACTTCCTGTTGTATCATAGCCGTTCTTAAATATGAGTCATTTGTAAGTCAAATGTTTGTAACTCAGGGACACCCTGTATATGAGTTCTATTTTCACAACAAAGAATCAGCAGGAATGAAAAAGGCATGATAGGAAATGAATAAAAAGATAGAAGGAACAAATAACCTCTTTCCTAATATCAAAAGCAAAAAGGTCTAAATAATTTAGAAATTTTGCTTCAGTAGGTTGTTTGCAAAGTCAAACCACTTATATACAAACCATAATAATCCAGATACTCTTCTAGATAAAAGGTTATTTCCAGCTACATAGGGTTACATGGAGCAAAATAAGGACAAGAGCCCAAATGTAAAGATATGCATAGCTAATTCCATCCTTTCAACACTACCATTAGGACGAGATAGAAAATTTGGCTATTGTTCATTACTTTTTAGTCAAAATGCTTATGAGATCCAAAGTATCCAAAACAACTTACTTTTACGGGAAGTTGTGAGGCTCATGTTTCAATAAATATTGATAGCTCAATCATTCCATGTGCTTTTTAAAATGAACCCAAAGGTGCTGAGTTCTTTAAAAGAACCTTAGGTTTCAAATGATGAAAATATGTGTAAATTTCCTTCTATTTTAGTATAGGAGTAAATCTATTCTATTAGCATTGTTAAAACAGATAGCAGAAAGAGTGCAGCTAGGATGGGATCTCGTAAGAATACCTTTGCACAACTGAATCAGAAGGCATATAGACCTTATCTATATAAATGAATTTTGTATTCAGGTTTGGGTGCCATCTCTAAGTTACCTGCAAATACAGGTAAGGTAAAGGTTTTCACCTGGCATTAAGTCCAGTTGTGTCCAGCTCTGGGGGATGGTGCTCATCTCCATTTCTAAGCCAAAGAGCCAGCATTGTCCATAGACATAGACAAGACCATGTGGCCAGCATGACAGTATGGAGCATTGTTACCTTCCCGTCAGAGCGGTACCTATTGATCTACTCACATTTGCATGTTTTCAAACTGCTAGGTCTACAGAAGCTGAGGCCAACAGTGGGAGCTCATGCTGCTCCCCGGATTCGATCCTGCGACCTTTCGGTCAGCAAGTTCAGCAGCTCAGCGCTTTAACCCATTGCACCATCGGGGTATCTGCACTTTTTCCACTGAGCAAACTGGGCCTTTGGACTGTAATAAAGACTGATTGATATAAATAGATCTTATACACCTTATACATATAGCTTTATGTTAATTTTTGACAATATTTTCAATATTTTAATGCATGAAACAAAATTCGTGTACATTGACCCATTGGAAGTTAAAGCTACCCGTATGAACTATTTCAGATTTGCTGTATTTCAGAATTCTGGATAAGAGACGCTCAACCTCTATTGCTTTCTTTGAATACCTTGATGAAGGACATGATATAGTTATAGGTAAGCATAGTTGAGCACCACTGATAATCTTAGGCATTTAAGAGTGCTAAATTTTGGTTGTATTGTGCCTTTCTATCAAAAAAGAGGGTCATGGGAACTTTCTATAATTGTACTTTTCGACCCAGGAGTTCTCTGCAGATCAAAACCTGTCTTTTGTCGTATTCTTTTTTTTAAAAAAAAACTAGCAATAGGAATCATTGCTTGCTCTCTCTAACTAGAAGATGAAAAGTGAACATACTTCAAGTCCTCATCCTCATCTTTTGGAATGGTCAAATCATGAGTAATCTGTAATATGAAAGTTTCACATAGTCTTCTGAATGATTCTTCATGCAGTGAGCACCTGACTGAGTTAACAGAATAGTACTGTTCGTCATTTTAGTTTGATGGTCGCTGACATGGTCATGAAAACTACACAAACGTTTTCAAAGTCTTTATCCACTTAAATGCAGCTCAAATGTCCCCTTACTTTAATCAGGTGCTCAAAATGAAAATACAGTTTTCAATAGCCTTGCCTAATTCTCAATCACTTATTTCAAAATTTGAAATCTTGGCCCTCCATATCCATGGATTCCATGGCTTGATTTTTTTTTAAAATCCCCAAGTAATTTTTCAATTAGGATTTTGCTATTTTATATAAAGCATGCCATTTTACTATGCTATTTTATATAATAGGATTTGATCATCCATGGATTTTGGTATCCACAGGTGGTCCTGGAACCAAACCCCAGCAGATACCAAGGGACCACTGTAGTTTAAACTATACGGGCTTCTGTTTCATTACTACTGGTGAACTCGTTGTCAGAGGCAAAATTCTTATTAGACTACAACTCCTAGTAACCTTAGCAGCACATCCAATGATAAAGAATGCTATGAGTTTGTTTGAACAATGCACCATTCTCACAAATTCCCTGCCACCCTGGGAGAAGAGAGGATTTCTTCAGCTAATAAGGACCTACATTTTTTCCACATTGGAGCAGATTTTATGAGATCATATGGGCTTCAGGGGCTCAGCTACAACTGTCAATACAGGCAGTCCCCGAGTTACAAACATCTGACATATAATTAAGAACAGGGGTGAGACAACAGGAAGTGAGAGAAATATACTCCTCAGAAGAGAAATTTACTTTTGGAAGAGTTTTCATGGGGAAAAGAGGTCTCCACTGAAGCTTTCTCACCAATCCGTTTCCAGAACAAACCACATTTTTCAAAATCCAATAACCACAGGGACAGAAAGTGAGGTGATCTCCTGAAAATGGGCACAGATAGCAAAACAAACATAGGGGTATCAACCCTTCCCTACAATATCCAAAGTTTTAAAAAATATGTTTGGCTGGAGTTACACTTAAAAAGGAGTGGGTTACAGTGCTGAGCTGCTAAACTTGCTGACTGAAAGAACACAGGTTCGAATCCAGGGAGCAGTGTGAGCTCCCACTGTTAACCCCAGCTTCTGTCAACCTAGCAGTTTGAAAACATGCAAATGTGAGTAGATCAATAGGTACTGCTTCTGTGGGAAGGTAGTGGAACTCCATGCAGTCATGCCATGCCAGCCACATGACCTTGGAGATGTCTACGGACAACGCCAGCTCTTCGGCTTAGAAATGGAGATGAGCACCAACCCCCAGAGTTGGACACAACTGGACTTAATGTCAGGGAAAACCTTTACCATTACCTACTCTTAAAAAATGTACCTGTTCTGACTTACATACAAATTCAATTTAAGAACAAACCTACAGGACCTCTCTTGTTCGTGACTTGGGGACTGCCAGTAGAAAAAAGATGCAGAATCATAAACATTGTGTAGATGAGGGAACCCTTTCCTCTATGAAGGGAATTTGAAGATCCAACCCCAAATTAAGCAGTACATTATAATTTCCCCAAATTGTGAGTTCCTATGTTTGATCCACCATTTAACTAGACATTTTAATGGCAAATATACAAGAATACCACCACTGTCTTTGCTTCTCAGTTAACAGCAACTTTAGCTCTGAAATAATCCACAATATGATCTACATTTTCAATTTTTCCAGTTGATGTAACAGTTAAGCTTATGTAAATAATAGGAGACCACCACCATATTTCATTATCACACAGACAAAGAACACCAGGTCAAATGTTCTGTAATCAAGCGGCTACACCTTCCAGCATAGGAAACTGAAAGGCTGTTTTTAATAAAATCAAACATCCTGTAATTGAGGTTTTTCACAAAGCAGTTTCTTTAAAAACCTAAAAGATAAAAGCAAAGTTTTTTAGAATCTTAAGTGGAATGAGCTGTTCTCACAAGTCCCAATGGCCATAAATTTTAGCAGGGTTTCCTCTCCCTTCCACTTGTACACTTATACTCTATGGAAGAGAGCCAACAAAAGTTGCCCCATGGGATTTAAAGAAGCCTGAATACTGGCTCCTGGATAATTTTGCAAGTTGATATTAAATGCTTGTGGTACGTTAAACATTAGCATTGCTCCTGAGACTGACATTAGAATACGAGTTAACGTTTAAATACAGGTACATTCACATTTTAAAGAAAAGCTGTGGGTTTCCAAAGGTAGCACTAGCTATATTAGTCTATTCCAGCATAGTTTAGGACTATCAGCAGAAAATACATGGTGTCTGAGCACACTAAAGTGGGGTGCGAATGAAAACCTAAAGACAAGAAAAGGTTGGGTGCTATTACTTTGGACACCTTTAGAATACTATAATTTAACAAGGTTGTTTCCAGTTCTTGAGATACTTTGTTTCTGTACATTAAAGCACCTTGACCTGTGAAAATGATAGCATATTCCATACTGTGTAATCTAGAAGACTCTACCCTTACCACCTTTATCTACACAACATCAATTTCAAGCATCAGTACTAATTTCAGGCCTAGCACTGAACTGCACTAACTTTACTGTGACCAAAATCTGAGTCTTAAAGGAAGTTGTCAACAGGCACTGTTTCCATATCTAACAATAAGATCAGCTCCAAAACCTGCTGGATCGCAAAAGGAAGGTTAAGATTTAGTTAAAGTTATAAACACCAGAATTTTTACTGCATTTTTATACACATTGCCATGTCAACCCCCCCCCCCCCAAAAAAAAACCCATTGTGCCTGAATGTGAATCTTTTGAATGAAAACATTCTAGAGACAAGACAGTGTCTGGAGCTATAATACAGTTTCAGAATGCAAATTTAACTGCATTGAACTGGATTATATACATGTGGGTTATCACAAGCAGTACATGTGAAAAAGATATTTAAGTCCTTGTGGACAATAAGTTAAACATGAGCCAACAATGGGATTTTGGCCTGCATAAATAGGATATAGATCCAGGGAAGTCATGCTACCCCTCTATTCTGCCTTGGTCAAACCACAATTCCAGGCACCACAATTGAAAGGAAATGTTGACAAGCTGGAATGTGGCCAGAGGAGGGAGACTAAAATGAACATGGGTTTGGAGAACAAGCCCCATGAGGAGCGGCCTGAAGAGCTGGGCATATTTAGGCTGCTGAAGAGAAGGCTGAGAGGAGATATGATGGCCATGTATAAATATGTAAAGAGAAGTCATAGGGAGGAGGCAGTAAGCTTGTTTTCTGCTGCCCTGGAAACTAGAACGTGGAACAATGGCTTCAAATGACAGGAAAGGAGAGTCCACCTGACCATTAGGAAGAACTTCCTATGAGAGCTGTTCAGCAGTGGAACTCTCTGCCCCGGAGTGTGGTGAAAGCTCCTTCTTTCGAGGCTTTTAAGCAGAGGCTGGATGGCCATCTGGCAGGGGTGCTTTGAATGTGACTTTCCTGCTTCTTGGCAGGGGGTGGGACTGGATGGCCCGGGAGGTCTCTTCCAACTCTATGATTCTATGAGTCTACATTGTCAAATAACCCGGTTCAATGTAATTAATCTGCATTTGGAAACTGCATTACATGGCAGTGTCGACTAGCCCGTATCTTTCATGTGCTACCCTAGCACTTAGGTAGTCTTGGTGATGAAAATTTCTAGACAGCTTATTCTTTCCATGCATGTTGAAGCAGTTTGTGACAATGCCATATCTTTCTAGTTTAACACGGAAAACGCTGCTTTAGCCATAGCTGTGAACACAGCTAGAACCATGGTGTAAAAATAAAGGAGCCCATTTAGCCACATTCCTTCCATGTTTTACAACCTTTGCCCACACCAAGAGAAGCAGTCATTAAAAACCTACCTCAGAAATAAAATGAAAGACCACCTTCTGTCTACAAGGAGACTTCATCAAGGCAAACCTAATGATGATTTCTCCGCAGTGGGCTATTTACAGCCTGTTCCAGACAGTTTAGAATGCCTATGAACAGGATGGGGTAAAATGACAAATAGCGACTACTAGAAAGCTAAAACTAATTTAGTCCAATTTTCATGGAGAACTCCACTCTATTTCCTGCCATGCCTTAATTTTGCAGAAAATGTGAGCATTTCATCTGATGTTTTTATGTCATTTTAATTTGCTTCCACATTCCAAGGGGTTTTAATGGGGTGATTCTTTATATCTTTATATTTTAAATGTTTTGAGTTTAATTTCAATAGAATTATTTACTTAAAGCTTTTCAAAAACCTTCTGCTATGCATTGTTTAGATGCATTTGGGTCCCATATTGGGAGAAAGGCAAGCTACAAATTAAATTAAATAAGGTGTGCTAATACAGATAAACGTATCGTTAAAAGCTGGAAATGCAACTTCTCTCCCCATTACATTGCAATGGAATGTGTGCATAATTAATCTTTAAATAATTTCCCCCCAAGTAAAGACTTTAGGATTATTCTTAGCTGTAGTGTTGAAGAGTTACATTTACTTTTATCTATAAATACTTAGTATAAAAAAGGGATGGATAGCAAGAAACATCGACAGCTTTTCCTACTAACTTTTGCCATTTAGATCTTCACTTTTGTGTGTGTCAGGAGCGACTTGGGAAACGTAAGTCACTTCTGGTCTGAGAGAATTGGCCGTCTGCAAGGACGCTGCCCAGGGGATGTCCCCACATGAGAAGCTGGAGCTGATAGACAGGAGGTCACCCCGCTTCCTGGATTGGAACCACCGACTTTTCGGTCAGCAGTCCTGCCGGCACAAGGGTTTGACTCATTGTGGCACCGGGGACTCCCTTCACTAAAACAATCTGTTCCTCATGAGGAGATTATTTTTTAGCCACTGGAAGCTGAGTGTAATGAGTATAATGAGTGTAATGAGTATCGGATTGGCCTTAATTTAAATATGTATGATTGTCATATAGTATTTATATGGTTATAATGTTTCTGTATGTTTTTATGTTGGTAAGTGCAATGCTTATCATGCTGGAAACCACTCTGAATCCCTTCGGGGAGGTAGACTGGTATACAAATAAAGGTTATTTATTATTATTCCTGAAAATAAACATCAATATTGGTAAAGGCATTCTGGAACAGTTGTTCCCATGCTCCTCCAAATGTTCTGAACTTCAGTTCCAAGAATACAAAGTCATTAAGATCAGGGATTCTGGAAGTTGAAATCCCAAATAGCTGCAGGACCAAAGACTGGTTTGAAGTATTTATTTATTATTTATTTCTTTAGGGCGTTTATATCCTGTCCTATCTCACCTCAGGGCGGCTAACAACCGGCACAACACAGTGACTACAACAAGAAAAGCATAAATATGCAGAATATAATAAAAACAATATAAAAACATTAAACGCAATGCCTTAGCTAGAGAGGGTTCAATAAAATAGACATATAATCCATAAATCTTCACAGACACTTAGGATTCATCTGATGAAGAAAAACAACCTACAAACTATTGACAGTCCCACTAAGAAAATCCAACAAATGCTACGTTCAGCAAAAGACAAGAGGGATCCTCTCACTTCTGCAGGAGTCTACCGTATACCATGCAGTTGTGGACAAGTCTACATAGGGACGACCAAATGCAGTGCCCAAACACAAACCAAAGAACATGAAAGGCACTGCAGACTAGCTCAACCAGAGAAGTCAGCCATAGCAGAGCACCTGATGAACCAACCTGGACACAGCATATTATTTGAGAACACTGAAATGCTGGACCGCTCTAACAACCACCATGTCAGACTACACAGAGAAGCCACTGAAATCCACAAACATGTGGACAATTTCAACAGAAAGGAGGAAACTATGAAAATGAACTAAATCTGGCTACCAGTATTTTTAAAAACCCTAAAATAAGGACAGCAAATAAAGAACATCACTCAGAAAACAGGGGAATTCCAGGAAGGAAACAATTGGACCAGCTAATACCTCTCAACAAAGGATTCCCCCAGGCAGAAAACAGCCAGGCTTTGAAGCTGCAATTCAATGCTAATCAAGCTGGCCAAATGAAATATTCACACTTGCCTCCAACAGACCAGAGTTCTTTCTCCCACCCTGGACATTCCATAGATATATAAACCCCACTTGCCTTGTTCCCAACAGACTTCACAACCTCTGAGGATGCCTGCCATAGATGTGGGTGAAATGTCAGTAGAGAAAACTTCTGGAGTATGGCCATACAGCCGAGAAAATTCATAGCAACCCATCTAATACACACTTTCCTACTTTGCAGAAAAAGCCAATAGGATTTCTGAGTAACTACGTACAGAACTGCACTGCTAATTCACAAATCATTTAAAGTATCTTTAGTAAAAAAAAATATGTTTACAGATTAGAATGAAATCACTTTTGAGGAACAAAAATACCAAATAAAAAGTTTGCCCACTGATTATGATGTTTACTACAATATATGTGTGTTAGGTTGTGGAAGTTATTCCTTGTGCACAGATTTTAACAGCACACGAAGGAATACAAAGTAGCCTTGCAAGAAATTAAAATAATATTAGCTAATAAATGTTTACAGGAACAGCATTTGCATGGAAGCCATGCAGGCAGTTTGTCAGAGGGCTTCAGCACTGCCTTGTTGCCATCAATGGTGCAACCAGTCCTCAAATCAAATCAGTGGTTTCTACGCAAAAGGGTTCAATGAAAACATGTTGAAGAAAGAACCCTATATCTAATCATTGCATGGGATCCTTTTTTCATGCAGTACATGCATTGAGGAAAAAGATTAGGAAAGGTAGGCTATTTTTCTTCATCTCCAACACATGTTTCTTTTGGGCAAAGCAGCAACATGGTTGAAAGAATTACTGAGCCTCTAATCTCTACAATTGGTATTTGCTTGCAAAATTTGCTGAGAGTGCCAATCAAACAGACAAGAGTTATTTCTCCCACCCTGGGCATTATTCCACAGTTATATAAACTCCATTTTCCTAGTTTCCAACAGACTTCACAACATCTGAGGATGCCTGCAATAGATGCAGATGAAACGTCAGGAGAGAATGCTTCTAGAACATAGCCTACAGCTCAGAAAGCTCACAACAACCCAGTGATTCCGGCCATGAAAGTCTCAACAATACAGTGTCAATTTTGTTTTGTCCTTTTTGATCAGAGCATAGTGTACTAACTTTTTTGTTGTTCTTTATTATTATCCCCTTCCTCATGTCATAGTTCTCCTAAATTCTTTGCAAGAACATTTTCTAAGGGGTGCTGCCAATTACAAAAAACTTACAGTAAGACCCCCCCCCCCCCCCCCGGCCTCTGGCCATAAAACAGTAGGTATTAACACTATTATAATACCTCATTTTGGTCACAGCACACCATAGAATTGTGTCAAAGGACCTAGAGGTCCAGTTCCAGGGGAGTATATGACTGAATGCCCCAAATAACCTAGCAAATTCCTAGAAACATGCACAGATAAGTGAACCCATGGATATGGGTTCTGCAGTTGCAGGATTTGTTATATTCTTTTGCTGGGATTGTCTCACTCTCACTACTGCTATTACTACTACTACTACTACTACTACTACTACTACTACAAGAAAATAGTTAGATTTTTGAACTTGCTGCCCATGGTTACTATTCCAAGCCACTCCGCCTTATTTTTGAGTGGGCATACATGGTGTGCAGCACTGATTCTCACTATGATTATTGGGAAAATATGCAAAGGCAGGTAGTTGGCTGGAAACATGCACAGTAGATCTGCAAAACAGTCAGTTCTGGAATAATACCAAATGCTGTTTTTCTATAAACCTCAGCGAATAACTTTATCAGTCATACTATTGTGACTCCATTCCATACATTCAGCTTTGCTAGCCAGTTCTCTCAGTAGCCACTTCTTAAAGATTGCATAGACGCTAGGGTCTATTCCACTTTACTGTGGTGTAATAAAGGAGAACCAAATGACCAAAAAAGGTGTGGTTGGCAAAACAAACAAATAAATAAAGATGAGGCAGATCAGAAGTTGATGAAAGAAATGCTTACAAAGTCAGTGTAAGTAAAAATGACAACTCTGACCTGAATCTGTAAAAATATAGTAAAGATCATTCAACTCCTCCAAATGCACGGGCTATTTCAATAGTCACACCACATACAGAACACTTGGCAGTGGATACAGGAGTCATACAATTTTTTTGTAGAATGAGCAGTGCTATTCAGTTGACGTAGGGAAACAAATCTGATCACAACCTTGTATAACTTATAATTAACTAGAATAACGAGGGCAGAGTTCACTATTTACTTTCAAATATCTCATTTTCATCTACTGTGAATAAATCACCCAGATACATAAAACTTTTCAACAGGTTCAATATATTCTACCTCCTTCCTTAAACAATAAGTATCACTAACAAACATTAATCTCCAAAAGCCATTTGCAATCCTATGTCTAATCTGACAACTAACAGGTTTGAATTCTTTGAACCAATCATCTATTTTTCATTCATTTTCTGCTCAAAAGCATTCAAAATATTCAAAAATCTTTTAAGAACAAACAATGCAATTTAGAGAAACATGAAGTTCAGTTGCAACAATTCCCTTACAATACTAAATTTCAACTTGCATATATAAGGGTTTGTTTGTTACTTGCAAATCACAAATCGATTAACGTTAGTGTTTCAGATTTTGTGGAAGGAACCTACAGAAATAGAAAAGCTCTGTCATGAAAATTTCTGCATTAAACAAATGGAAGACAACAAGAAAAACAACAAAAATGTGGTGTAGTTGTTATGCTCATCCTTGCATAATCTGAACATCTAATATGTCTTGATCAGTCAACACAACTTAATCACCAACAATGGAACTTTCAAAATCGCCCAGTGTCAACTCAACACAAAACATTGTTCAATGGAGACACATTCAGCTTCAAGTTTACAAATTGAGACATCAAGCAATGAACATGCCCAGATAAATCAAAGTTGACGTGACCCTAGGATTTAGGGACAACTTAGGCATAAGTATGCAAGTATTTTGACTGGAACAAACCATTTCTCTCAGACATAGAATTTACACACATTTCTCCTGTTCAAAGCCTGTTCGCATGAAAAAAATTTAATATATTATTCCTTCTACAACCTTGTTTTGAAGTCATCAAATACAATGGACCTTAAGAAGTTAATTTGCATCCACACACAATATAAAACCCCTTTTCTGGTATAAATAAGCAATTCCACTGGGGGGGGGGATTCTCTCTTATTCTTTGAGTACTAACAAAACAACAGGACAATCAAAGCAGCTACAACCAGTTTACCACAGCACCCATTTTGATATGAACACAGACAAATAGTTAGACCCAAATACTGTTTTAAAAGTGCTAAACAAATAAAAAAACAACAGAAATGCAAGACCTTACATCAGATTTCGAGGACATGTTCTCCTCCATGTCGGAATCGTTAGGGTCCACAATATCATCAAAAGGCGGTAACGTGTTTTTCTTCTTCTCCAGTGTCTCACTTTCCATTTTGACTTTCCCAATCTTAAACTGAGATTTATCCTTTGTCTGTTTTTTATCAGCAGTGGAACAAGTAAGTATAAGTGGGGGAGCATGAGAAAAACTTTTAAATAAAGCCTCTGAGCCGCTTTTCTTCTTCTTTTTGGCTGTGAGATCCTCAGAATCCATGCCAGGAGGCCTTTTTGTAGGGGCCTTCTTGTCTTGTTGCTGTCCACCTGCGATGGTAAGTATGTTATTTTCAGATTTTGGCTCTTTTGACATAGGTTTGGGTTCCTTGAAGGCCATCTTAGGAACAATTTTTTCATCCTTCAGCGGTTTGTTTTCTTTGGGTTTCTTAGAGGATTCTTTGGAAGATTTTATATGTTCCCTGGAAGGTTCTTTGAAGGCACTTCTATGTTCTTTAGAGTCTTTAAGCAGTTTCTCCTTGTGCTCCTTTGTTAATTTATGGGGTTTTGAAAAACTGTTACTACTGTTGCTGCTAGTGCTTACACTTTTGCTTGGGTCCTGCAACAATAGAAATCACAAAGTTAAGAAGTGGTCTAGTCTTCTATGTTTCAGGTGCAGATATTAAGACATGGAAACTTCTATCTACAATTGACAACTAGTGTGAAAATAGCATAACAATAAAAGAGTAGAGTGGAAGGCATTACTTGGATTAAAGAACAACCATAGAGCAAAGACTAAATAATAGTGGAAATACAATACAGTGTTTCCCTGCTATATTGCGGTTCGCTTTTAGCGGACTCACTGTTTTGCGAGTTTTTGAAAATATTAATAAAAATATAAAATATTAAATATTTACATTCAGTGGTGGTCAGGGATGCCAGGGACCCTGGAAGTGCAGCGGCCTGAGGCGTGGTGGGGAAGGCCTGCCTCCCTGGCCTGCTGCCGCCTGCGTGGCTCCCAAGGCTCTGCAGAGGCCAGGGAGGCAGGCAGGTGCCCTTGGGATGGGCTGGGAGGTGGGCAAGGAAGCGTGGGTAAGAAATTAATATATAAAATAGTGTATAAATATTAAAATTAATATGGCGTCGCTACTTCACGGATTTTCATTTATCCAGGAACGAAACCCCCACAATAAGTGAGGCAACACTGTAAGAGTACATTTTACTAGAGATATTAAAGAATAAAGTTCACTAATCTCCAAAATTAAATTACAAAATATCTGCAAAGTAACAAATGACAAGTAAACTCAAGGTTAACATTCTCTTCATAGAATGAAATAGTTAATATTTTGATATGAAATCTCACTACACATCATCATCATCATCATCATTTATACCTCATTTTTTCCTCAGGATTGAGATCCAAAGTGACTCAGAACTTAAAAAGCAATACAATTAAAAACATACAGAAGGTAAATATTAAAATACAAGTTACAAAGTCATGATTTGCAAGACTGGTCGATGAAAGTGTACACATATCTTTGTTCCTGGTTCTCAGGAAGAAAGTGGAAGTATCAAATATCTTTCCTTTGTGCCTATTTTAGTTACTTGAAAGATTTAAAAGTAAATGCACATGGAGAGCCAGTATGGGCAGTGATTTGAGCCTTTGCCCCATCAGATTTGCCTTGGGGTCGCCATAAATTGGTAACTATTTGAAGATGCACAACATGAGGCTATGAACCACACTAATTTAAAATAAGCCTTTAGAACTACACAAATCCAAAAGAAATGTGTACCAACAGAATGGGATTTCTGTTGAAAGAAGCAATGCTACCTGTAAAGGAGATGCCTATCACAATTCGGATTTCACTGTTTTTTGAAAGAGAAGCACATAGCTAGCTTAAGGACGTCCTATAAAATTTACTCTGTGGAATAATGTATTTATTTTGGGTGTTTTTTGGGGGGAAAGGCAGCTATACCCCAAGGAAGCAAAACCATAAATGTAATGCAAAGTTGCTTTTCCAGGATACACAGCAAGGCTCACAGAAAGTACTACAACTGGCCATTTTTCAAAAATATGGAAGTTTATTGGAAATAGGATTTTCAACATTTTTTGCAACCTATGTCACATATTTAAGGAATATGAAAATGGCATTATATGCAAATGGCATCTTTAGTAGTGATACCTACAAATTTTATTATTTAATGCAACTGGATGGATTCAGATCATCTACAAACTGCAAAGATCACTTGGAATACCACCCTAAAGTAGTAGCTCACGTTGGCTGTACTGAGAGATAATACTAAATTGTGGTTTCAGCACTACAAGAATGAACCTTAGGGAGGTTCAGAGATGGATCCACAATCCTGAAATCTCTGGTTAAAGGATTTCAGATAGAAAGGTTAGAAACTACCTTTGTCTGAGATCGAGAGAGCTTCTCCCTATCAAACAACACTGGGCTAGATGGATCAGTTCAATTGTTTTACTTAATTCATTGCCCGACTTACCGGGCAAGGCCTGTTGTGGTGGGGGGTGCCCTCCCTCTGGCCATGTTGTTAGCAGGGGCTTCCCTTTCCCAAAAGCCCCTGCGTTGCTGGAAGTTTCCCGCCACTGGATCAGCTGGCCAACCAGAGGCTAGCTCCACCCAGCTCCTGGCATTGGCCAGGGGCCGGTTGCACCCTGTGCCCAGCAGCTTTAAATAGGCTGCGCTGGGCCCAGCAGGCACCAGGTCTGCTTATACTAGCCATCCCCTGCTACGTGTTGCTGTGACCCAGTCTGTGTATATGTGCATTGTGTGTGTATGTGTGTGTGTATATATTTGTGTATATGTGTATAAGCATATATATGTGTGTGGCTTTGGACATGCATTGTAATCTCCCATTCCAACACCTAAGTAAATTCAGAGGCAAACAAAAATATACTATAGCATCTATATATCCATTGTGGCTATATTCCAAGATCCTTGTAGACACCTGAAACCATAGATAAAAGTGAACCCTTTGAGTATAACTGGACTAGAAGATAACACAGAACCACACTGGAAGACCAGGACAGGCCTACACAATATACGGCCTTCCATGCTTAGGCCTCCAACTAGCCCAAAATACCTGGAGGACCAACAAGTGTGCAAGCTTGACCTAGAGAGACCCACAAACATTTCCAGGTGTAATATAGTTTGGAATATGGGTATATGAAACTGTGGGTATCAAATCTGTGGATAAGGGAGTTGTAATGTTTCCTCACATTATGGAAACACAGATGTCCATAAGAAATCGTACCATAAACATACTGTCCGTCACTTGCTTATGTCTGATAATCTAAAAGACTGCCTCTTTCTTTTAGAAAGATTGAGATCATCTTCAAGAGGCTTTGTTATACATGTTCTGCCTTCAAATATGTTTTGACTTGTAGAGACACAAGACAAAGCCTCTTCTGTTGTCCATCCTGATTATGGAATTCCATGAAGAAAGAAAAGGCTAACTCAACCACTAACAGCAATTATGTCTGTGGTAAAAGCATTTTGCTTGGCTTTTAGTGGTTTTGACATTTTTAACTTTAGATTTTTATGTGAGATATTTAGTTTTAGTATTATTATTGTTGAATTGTGTGTGTGTGTGTGTGTGTGTGTGTGTGTGTTTGTAAAAGGTAAAGGTTTTCCCCTGACATTAAGTCCAGTTGTGTCCGACTCTGGGGTGTGGTGCTCATCTCCATTTCTAAGCCGAAGAGCCGCCGTTGTCCGAAGACACTCCTAGGTCATGTGGCTAGCATGACTGCAAGGAACACCGTTACCTTCCTGCCGGACCAGTACCTATTGATCTACTCATATTTGCATGTTTTCGAACTGCTAGGTTGGCAGAAGCTGAGGCTAACAGCGGGTGCTCACGCTGCTCCCCGGATTTGAACCTGCGACCTTTTGGTCAACAAGTTCAGCAGCTCAGTGCTTTAACCCACTGCGCCACCAGGGGATCTATCTATCATCTATCTATCTATCTATCTATCTATCTATCTATCTCCACACACACACACATACATATTAGAGCTGAAAAAGAATATGAATGTGATTTTAAACAAAACATATGCAAAATCACTGCCATCTATCCACATTTTACACATACTTAGAATATGACAGGGAAGTAGCTTTAAATTTCTCCCACTCCCTTAAGTATCCTACTATGCAAATTTTCTATGAATTAAATAATATAGAGTTAATGGCACCACAGGATTAAAAAGACCAGACTCCCTGAAATACAATCAGGACCACATTTCTGAAACGGCGACCTTGCCATTTCATCTCATCTTTTGGGAAGATGAATTTGTGCTAGATTAAGAACAATGAATATTGCATTAAAGATTATATTACCAATTCCTGATGTCATTAACTTAACAATTAGAATATCCTTCCAATGTAATATGAACCAAAAAAGCAGGTGCAGCAAAGTACAGTACAAATAATAAAAAAAAACATATTTACAGTATTTTTAAAAACTAAGACAAATGTATTAGAAGGAGTAAGAATAGACTCTTTAGATGGGAGTTCAATTGGCCAAGTACAGCCATCAAAAAGGCTTACTCCCTAGTCCCAACTAGACATAGTTCAGGGATTGTTTGGACATGAAGATGAACTCAATAGGTGGGCAGATTTGTATGGAAGAAAACAATCCTTAATTGGTCATAAAACACTCAAGGCCTTAAAGGTCATCACCAACACTTTGAATTACACCCAGAAACAAACTGAAGGCTCCTGCAGTTCTTTCAACAGGGGAGTCACATTCCATTATCACAGCTTTGCAGATGACGGAACATAAACCTTAATTACTGCAGGGTTTAATTTCTGATCATATGCTACTCATTAGATCATCAACTGTAAAGCTATGTGGTCAGAAAAAAGCATAAGGGAATTGTATCAGAGACATTAATATTCTATATCTGCTAGATGCGGTTTTTTTATTGCACAGAAGTATAATAGTTATAGACTATACTATTTTTTTAAGCAAACAAGTGGAAAGAAATCCCAAATGTTCATGGGTAATAAATCTATCTCTGAATGATGATTAATTTCTCTGATTTAGGTATTGTGTTGAACTTGTTACTTCTTGGCTCATTGGCTACTTAGAATTCAGAGCTGTCACTCAAGACACACCCCCATATCGAACACCAGGGCATGTCTCACCTTTGCCCCATGAGATGATTTCTTCTTCACTTCAGAAAAAGACAGGGAATTACTGGGAAGGTTGGGGAGGTGAAGACTCTGCCCTGAAGCAGCTGATGTTCCATCTGACATTACCATGATCTATAGCAAAAGGGAATTCAAAGTATTAGTAACATTTATAAAATAACCAAGGCTAAAAAAACAAGGGCTCTTTGGAAACATACAAGTAAATACCATGAACAATGAGCAACTCTGCTGGTTACGTTCAACTGATAACATTAGTTTTATTACCATTATTCTATCTTCGTCTTAAATTGAAAAGACAGATACAATGCTGCTAGAAGCCCGGAAACACTGGGGTTGTGATGGGAGAAATTTGAGGAAAATATTATGAAGGTTATTAATTTGATTAGAGGTGGGAGGATGTTAGCTTGATTTCCTCATACCTCCAAGCATATGGTATATCACAGGGCCAAGATGTTTTTGTTTTCATTTTTTACTAATCCTCTTAAACTTGTATCCCAGAGAGCTCCCGTTTAAAATTTAACACATAAACAGTAACAGCTCTACAGGTAATCATTCCGTTAAATGCCACAATCTTTTATAATCCAGATCACTCCAAAGGAGCCCCTCTATGCTTCCATCATGTATAAACACAGCCCCACAAGCACACAATATTGTAATAAAAAAGGAAAATGGAGAACATTGAAACTGACAGTGTGCACACAAAAAAAGATCTTTAAAACTGCATAAAATCTGTGTTTTTTGTTTGAAAGTAGCATGAAATTTTACTCCAAGTGTTCTTTTATTTAGAACAAATGCAATTAATCATACAATGTATTTGTAATTCAAAGTCACGCATTATTTTGTGGTTGAATGCATATTTCCTTTTAATATAGTTTACAATACATAGTGAGGCATCCAAGACAGATGCTAGGGCTTCTTGATATACAGAAATCTAGTGAGTAAAGTTGTGCATCCTCCTCCCCTTTTCGGGAGCATGTAGCACACAAAAGAGGCTGCCACCACATGCTCCTCCTTGCACGGATTTTCCCTGTAAGCCCTGCCTGTTGGGCCAATTGGAATAGAAGACTGACATGTCTGCTTCCTTAATCCCATTGCTGAAACCCTGGCTCCCCTTGAAGGAAAGAAAGGAAAGGATCCCAGGAAGGATGCTTCCTTAAACTCATTGCTGAAACCCAGGCTCCCTTGAAGGGAAAAAAGGAAAGGGTCCCAGGAACGGAAAGGAGAGCCTCGTAAGTTCCCCATTGCCACCAATGGGCCAGATCTAGCCATATTTTTCAGGTGCAGATCAAAAAAGGCTATCTGGCTATCTGCCCGTTTTCGGGAGGCATGCAAAAACAGATATGGGGGTCTACCGAAATCTGACCAGCAGAAACGGATCAAGATTTAGCCAAAATGCACAAATCTATTACTGAGCTCTCTGGTATATCTGCCAAGACTGCAGTGAAACTTTGCTACACAGAAGGACTCAATTGGTGGTGGATGGTGTAACATCAGAAAACTCAGGATTGCGGGTCAGCTGTACTCCTGGATACCCAGGAGTGTGTTTGTACATATGAGGCTAGTGAACCAACTGTTCTTGTTCACTGGGATATCTGAACTGGCTATGTGCCTCCTTACATTATGTTTAAGATTATTCTAACAGGCTTTATATGGTGAAACCTTCCAAAAGTCAGCTACACTGGATGGGACTGTTGGGGATTGTAGGTCAAAATATCTGATGGATCAAAGGTTCATTATTCCTGCCATAAGTGGTCCTGACTAATGTTCGTTTCAGAAACCTTTCCATTCCCAGTTCAATGTATCCTTCTACTCCAATGTTTCTGAAGTACTGCACAAGGTCCAGAGTTTGAGAGCACAGATAGTTCTTACAATACCAGTTAACTATGGGATTTGGAGTTCATAAGAGATTTTGATCCCAACCCAAAAGCATTAGATTTCTCTTTGTTTTCAGTTGTGGCCCCTCAATCCATTAATATGCAGAACAGTAATTTCAAAAAAGAGGGGATTATTTCCTTGACCTTATTTTTATGCTTGCCTGAGAAGTTTCTATACCTAAACGATTCCTAGAGAGTATCTATATCATGGTTCATCATCTAGCATGCGTCTGGGATTGGGTTAAGCATATCTAATGTATATAAAATGAATTTATACAGTTTTCCCTCACTTATCACGGGTGATAAGTTCCAGGACCATCCGCAAAAAGTGAAAATCCAAGAGGTAGGGATGCTATATATGTATATTGAGTTCCGAGGGTGAAGCAGAAGCAATGAGAGATTTAAAGGCCCCCCACACTTTTTTTTGCCAGCTATCTCTGCTTTGGTTTACAGTCTCTCTTGATTGGCTGCCTCTCTCCCGAGGGGGAGGTTGAAACCCCCTTCCACACTCCATTATTGCCAGGAGGCGGGATTAGAACGCCACTCTGGGCAACAGCAACCATTCATAAACTGGGAAGCAAACACACGTGAAACAGCGAGTCTGCGAAAAACAAACCGCAGAGTAGCAAGGGAACACTGTATATGAGACCTACATTCCAGATAGCATTTTTATTATGTCTAAAACATTAACACGATTTTACTTTGTTGCTTTTGCTGTGGAGAATGTCCTCTGAATGCCTTAAAAACAATAAGCAAAACCCAAACAAAATGTACTCTCCTGGAGGCAGGAAATCCTGTACTTTGCCACAACCACAGCGAGCAATAAAGTATGAAGAAGTCTTTCAAAGCCTTTGTTTTTTGAGAAAGACACATGGTGCAAAACATACCGATGATAAATATTGAACAAATTTTGTTGTTCATTCGTTCAGTCGTCTCCGACTCTTCGTGACCTCATGGACCAGCCTACGCCAGAGCTCCCTGTCGGCCGTTACCACCCCCAGCTCCTTCAAGGTCAGTCCAGTCACTTCAAAGATGCCATCCATCCATCTTGCCCTTGGTCGGCCCCTCTTCCTTTTGCCTTCCACTTTCCCCAGCATGATTGTCTTCTCTAGGCTTTCCTGTCTCCTCATGATGTGGCCAAAGTACTTCAACTTTGTCTCTAGTATCTTTCCCTCCAGTGAGCAGTCGGGCTTTATTTCCTGGCGGATGGACTGGTTGGATCTTCTCGCAGTCCAAGGCACTCTCAGGACTTTCCTCCAACACCACAGCTCAAAAGCATCGATCTTCCTTCGCTCAGCCTTCCCTAAGGTCCAGCTCTCACATCCGTAGGTGACTACAGGGAATACCATGGCTTTGACCAGGCGGATCTTTGTTGCCAGTCTGATGTCTCTACTCTTCACTATTTTATCGAGACTGGACATTGCTCTCCTCCCAAGAAGTAAGCGTCTTCTGATTTCCTGGCCACAGTCTGCATCTGCAGTAATCTTTGCACCTAGAAATACAAAGTCTGTCACAGCCTCCACGGTTTCTCCCTCTATTTTCCAGTTGTCAATCATTCTTGTTGCCATAATCTTGGTTTTTTTGACGTTTAGCTGCAACCCGGCTTTTGCGCTTTCTTCTTTCACCTTGATTAGAAGGCTCCTCAGCTCCTCCTCGCTTTCGGCCATCAGAGTGGTGTCATCTGCATATCTGAGGTTGTTAATGTTTCTTCCAGCAATTTTCACCCCAGCTTTGCATTCATCCAGCCCCGCACATCGCATGATGTGTTCTGCATACAAGTTAAAAAGGTTGGGTGAGAGGATGCAGCCTTGCCGTACGCCTTTCCCAATCTTGAACCAGTCTGTTGTTCCATGGTCAGTTCTGACTGTTGCTACTTGGTCCTTGTACAGATTCCTCAGGAGAGAGACAAGGTGGCTTGGTATGCCCATCCCACCAAGATCTTGCCACAATTTATTATGATCCACACAGTCAAAGGCTTTAGAATAGTTTCTAAATTTAAATTTAAATTTAAATTTAGCAAGCTTTAAAATTGTTTCTGGTCTTGAGTCTGAGTCAGAAGGCATCCCCTTTAGTGGCTTTATTGCGTAGGGTCAAGGCAGTTTTCCTAAGCCTCTTTTGCTTCGACAGTATAAGCAACACTCCAAAAAAGTGGAGCTGGGTGATGAACTGGCAGAGAAAGCATTCTTAGCATTATTTCAAGACAGACTATTTGTGAATGTCATTTATGCAGGAAAGGCAGTGCATGTATACATGCATTCATCTACCTGAAGAAGTTAAAAAAATAGACTCAAAGGCCCTGTAGGACAGAAGCATGCCTTTCTTTCTATCCTTTTCCTTTTACTTACAGAGCTCTGAAAACATCCACGTATAGTGATGGCAATTATGGTTGCAGCTGCTATTTTCTCTTTTGTTCTGCTTTTTTTTTTGTCTTAAGCAGGAGAAGTCGCCCAGAAAAGTAAAAATCAATTACTAATGAAAAAACCACAGAAAACAAAGGGTACATTTAAGTGTCACTTGAGAAAATGGGCCTTAGTTATGTATCAGGTATCTAACAACACATCTGACAAGCAAAGATCAGGGACAGGAAAAAAGCAATTTGACCTTAAGCAAACTGGTAGCAGCAACTAGTATCTTTTCATTGGTGCAGGACAGAGATCTTCTAGGGAAAATATTAACTATGTACAACTTCTCTGATACTGCTATCTTTGTAGTGGGGGAAATCGAATCCAGTTTTGCAGCAGAAACATCCTTAAGGGCAATGCTAACAAGTTTAAAGCCTTTTTTTCTCCTAGTAAATATTGGATATCTATGGCTAGGTTTATTTGTTCAGGAAAGTATCCTAGCTTCAGTTAATGACAGGAGGATGTCTGGTTTCTAGTGACAAAATAGGATGTAGGGCCATTTCCAGATTGTAAACCTGATTCTTCGCAGCCGTACAGAGTGAAAACTATCACCCTAAACCTGAATCTGGTCATCTGTTTTCAGAATCAATCCCATGCTAAAACCTTCGTTCCCAGTAATAAGCACTACAAATGACTTGGGACTAACTCTGATTCAAAAAGAATCTCAGGATCCAGAAGATAATTCAATAGTTGTAGTGTGATACTTTGTCTGCTATCTGTCTATAGCTTCTTCATCTTTGACAGGATTACTTCATTTTTACTCAATATCACCATAAAGGCTATACTGGGGAAACCTCACTAGGCAAGAACAGTTTTGATTACTATAGACCAGTGGTTCTCAAGCTGTGGGGTCCCCAGGTGTTTTGGCCTACAAATCCCAGAAAACCTAGCCAGTTTCCCAGCTGTTAGGATTTCTCAGAGTTGAAGGCAAAACCTCTGGGGACCCACTGGTTGAGAACTACTGCTCTAGACCTCTTGCAGTCCCAACACAAATGGGAGCAGGGAGTGGAAAGAGAACCTATAGTGGAAATGACAAGAAACTAACCACCTATTAAAAATGCAAGCAAAAAACATATCCTCCAGTAACCAATGGCAAAACCTCCACCTTGTTTTAGAGGGAAAATGTGAAATTCTCTGATTGCATGATTCTCCAGTAATGGGATAGCTCTGGAGGATGAATAGAGAGGACATACATTACGTGGCATATAGAACTTGTACAAATAATGATTCCATAACAATAGAAACACTTTTCTAGAGGTAGTTAGGAAAAATCAACTTTGAGCATGCCTAGATGTATCTAACTAGAGGTCAGCTGTGACCAGCAGTGCTGTGGGATTCAAAGAGGCTTGAATGGAGGGCAAGAGGAAGACGCATGAAGCCAACCCTGAGTGGGACTGCCTTCCATCTGGAAACCGATGCCCTCACCGTGGAACAATATGCGGATCAAGAATAGGGCTCCACAGTCACCTACGTATCCACTGCCAAGACATTACACACTTGGAAGGCCATCATACTCGGGCAATGAGGGATTGCCTAACAAGTAACAAGTATCAGCACAGAACATCAAAGTCTTCATATATTTGCTTGCTTTAGACACTCAGATAAAACTTACTCCTCCTGCTTTCAGCAACTTTCTTCTGAACTCTTCCGTTGGGTTATTGAAAGTCAGCTTTTCACAGCGAAGATGGTTTACAGGTGGGTGGCCTTCCAGATGCAGGAACAGATCATAATCAAAGCGGACTTTCTTCGGTTCTTCCTACAGATTGGGAAGAAGTCAAACATCAAGGGACAATAATATGTGCACATTTTGCCAATTTGGCACTTGTCACCTCTACTGTTCACCGTTATAATGATATCTAACTGAACTACTAGGGACTATATATTTTACATACTGTTACTAAGACTTGTCATATCTATTAACATCAGCCAAAGGTCCCTCATTAACAAAGCCAATCATGTAGCATTAACAAGATGTTTTATTTTCGGCTCCTATTTAACTGTGCTATTATCTCCTCTGAGTCCTGAGCTAAGGACAAATTTGAGACTAAAACATGTTTTTAAAGACTCGTTTATACTTTACATTATAGAAGGCCACTTTACAAATAGGAAACCAAGATGGAAATGTAATGACTTACCCAAGAATATCAAGCAATATGCTGAGAGTTCAGTGAGTCTGTACTGGCCACTATGTGGCTGCATTGACATGGGGAGAAGCCATCCCTTTCTCTGCACTAGTGATGCCATGCTGTCTATCTGAACAGCGCATTGGGTCAATTGAACCTAATCCAATTGTCTATACCGCCACAAAGTCCCAGAATGCTTGAGGACTTTCCAGCAAGTTCCCAAAGCAAAGCAAGAAAACCCACAGTATTCATCGAAAATATTCAGTTCGTCATAGGAATAGTTAGTAGTTTTGAGATGAGTCCATTTTTTCTTACCAGTGTAGACTCACCCCAAGTCCTGGTCTAGCATTATGGTCTAAGGGTCTGACATTGGTGTGAAGAGTAATCCTAAACATATTCATTGAGAGAGTCATTGGAATCATGCACAAAATTCCAGGTTTAATCAACAGACATGCCGATGCCTGACACTCAAGAGACTGAGGCAGTGTCCAGAAAACACCTGGATAAAGACCACAGAATATCTTAATTATTTTTTCTTCTATTTTACTGAAATCTGCTATCAATTTTTTTATTGTGTCAGAAGCAAATTGAGAATATACTGTAAGTCGCTTCTGGTGTGAGAGAATCGGCCATCTACAGAGACGTTGCCCAGGGGATGCCTGGATGTGTTACCATCCTGTGGGAGGCTTCTCTCAGGTCCCCACATGGGAAGCTGGGGCTGAGAGATGGGAGCTCATCCTGTCTCACGGATTCGAACCGATGACCTTCAGGTCTTCAGGTCTGCAGTTCAGCCAACACAAGGGTTTAACCCATTGCGTCACTACAGCTCCCCATCTATTGAAAATATTCTAATAAAATAGTAATTATACTTCAGCTATTTCATTAAAAATGCTACACAGCATAGCTGCTCACTACAATACAATTAAATTATATATATATATATATATATATATATATATATATATAATTTTGTGCATGAAGCAAAGTTTGTGCGCCATGACAACTGATTTTGCGGTATTTCTGAGTTTAGAAATCTGGAAAAGGGATGCTGAAACTATAGCAGGATAGCTAGGTTGAAACTAGACAAGGAACAGGATTTCTTGCTTCCATAGATGCAGTGAAGATTTAGATTACTTTGGTAACAAGTAATCTGTCCTATTCTATCAAAAGCCAAAACAGATTCCATTCTCTGAACCAAACACAGTGCAAAACATCCTAGAAGCTCATTAGTTTAGAAGCTGTTTGCATTACATGCGTACAAATATAATTCTGTGTTCCAAAACAATTCTGATATGCTTGCTGACAAGAATCAATTTCCTGTGAAGCTACATGAAACTGGCGGAGATTAGTGTTTGAATTGCATTGTACTGAATACAATATTAGGCACAACAAGAATAATAAACTGGAGAATAATACTCTGCATGAAGCATAAGTTAAACCACACAACTCATTCACAAGCATATTTTAATATTCTCAATTGATTGGTATAATCCAAGCTAAAATACACTCTCCAGGAATTACTCCATACAGTGACATCACTAATCCTTGATAGCCTTCCAAACTCTATTACACTTCTTTTTACAATTAATAGCATTGTGAAATCACTGAGCTGGAAGAGATCACAAGGGCCATCCAGATCAACCTGTTTCTGCCATGCAGGAACACACAACCGACAGATATCCATCCAACCTCTGTTTAAACACCTCCAGAGAAGGAGATTTCATCACACCAGAAGGCAGCGTATTTCACTATCAAACACTTCTTACAATTAGAAAGTTCTTCCTAATGATTAGGTGAAATCTTTATTCCTGCAATTTGAATACATTGCTCTCTGCTGTAGTCTCTAGGACAGGAGAAGACAAGTTCCCTGCTCCCCACCAAATGACATCCACAAATGTTATAAAGCACAGCCTACTTTCTTGACAAAGCACTTTTCAACCAATATCTTTTAAAACACCCACTATTTCAGTCTTACTGGGCCTGTTACTTTGAGTCACAATCTTCCATTTCTGGCCTCAGAAGTAAAGCTTTTACTCACTCAAGTGACAGTCAATATCATACAAGCAAAAGGGAGGCTGAACCTCTCCTCCCTCCCCTTGCAGCTCAAAGTATCCCCAGATAACTAGGGAGACCTAGCTATCTGGGGATACTTTGAAAGGCTTCTTAATAGGAAATTTCCACTGTCTTACAGGATAGATTTCACAATGTTCTCAGGATCTTCCCTTTTCCTCTGGACAAATTTTTAAGGAAATACAGAGTGAGAATGAGAAAGGAATCATACTGATATAAAACATAGCCATTCTAATGCAGTATCACAATGTTTTTTTAATACTTTTATTTTTCATTTTTTAAAAGATTTTATTTACATACAATAACAACTTACAAAATAGACAAAACACAAAACAGTGATGTGATTTACAAACACATAACCCCACCACCAAGGCCTGAACAAGTATAATTTCCTTCACCATGTATTTATAAATCAGCCATTAATCAAATGTCATCTCCAAAATTCCTGACCAACCAAATTCTGTTGTAGTATCACAATGTCGATATTTTTCAAATCCTTTAAAGTGAGACAAACTAAGAAGGTGAACAAATTCAGGAAAGCCCTACAAACAGGAGAAACCAAGCACAATCTATACATATATAGGTACTGCAAACATAGAAACATTCTGTGGTATCAAATACCAGTCAAATACTCTCAACATTAACATGGTGCAACTATAACAAAAACAATGATATTCACTTTAAAATGAATTAGTTAACTGTTGTCAGGAATCCAGTTATTTTTTCATCAAATCATAATTTAGAGATAACAGTGTTATAAAGCAATACCTATTTATGCAAGACTGTCTTTCCTTACTTATTATTACTTATTATTCCCATAATTTTTTACTTACATTAAGTTTTATGGGTTTAGTAGAAAACAAGATGTGACAACATCTAGTTTCTATAAGGAGCATACTATCAGGGAAGCTTCATGAGAACCATCACTCCTCTTAATGTTCCCCCAGCGACAGAAAGGATATCCCCCTGGGCAGCTAAACCAAGGGTCTGCCTCAAGGGGCAAACTAAGAATGGGCAACTTGGAAGTCCCTGAACAGACTCAGAAGCAGAGTTGGCAAAAGACAACCTGGCAAAATGGTATAACCTAGAAGAATCTGCTACCTTGTGCGATTGTGGAGCAGAATAAACAACTCCGCATCTGTGTGCTTGACCACAATGCCCTGCCTCATGAACAGAGGAAAATTGTTTAAAGATACAGATAATGCAGCCACTGTTGCCCATTTTTGGGAGTGAAATTATTTAACCTCTCATGCTCCCTCTGTTTTATCAGTATTATGCTTATTTATGAAATGCTTTTAATACAAAATAAATAAAAATCGGGAAAACAAAGAAACGGACCTATTAGACATTTCATGTTGCACAAGTTAACTTTCACTCACGTAACTGAATATCCCATCTTCTCTTCCCACCACCACAGTCTTTCTGGATGCCTACCCCAATCTCCCAGGATGATGCCACCATCTATTCCACAGAACAGATTTTCTGGGAATGAGAGGATGCACATAAGGTAGAAAGGAAATTCACATTATCGTTCTGTTAGTTAAATAGATAGCAATTCAGTTTAACACAATGCAATTTCCACAACAGACCTTTGTGCCTATAAAGAGGTTTATCAAGGTATGCATCTGACTTTTACTGCAAAGGAACCTTTTACGCTGACATTTTCGGAGAATCCTCAAAGCACCAATTAAGAAGGAAATGTTAAGAACCAAGTAAGTGTGTTTTGAGACATGGAAAGAGGAAAGATGCTCACCTTGTTCTTGAAGTAAACCTCTATTGGCAATATGAAACCAGCATATCCAGATTCCTCCACTTTGTATGGTGGGTCTTTGCACACTGGAAGAGGGGGAAAGAGACAAAACAAAAAAAAATCAGCTTTTACATTTGGAACAATAACTTTATGGAAGATTTTCGTCAACCTGCTTGAAAAACTATTAAATTTTAATGAATTTGGGGAAACATTATCAATTCCCACTGTGATTCCAATCCTTCTTTTCCCTCCTGATTCAATAAAAGACTAGAGGAATTGTTATTTAGGGTATGAGTTCAGATGTGGTATGTTATAGCTTTTCCCAGTTTTAATAATGCTTTGCTTAATAAACAATAAGTAGGAATATAATAAAATGATAACAATATAAGTCACAACTGTGACGGATACAGGTATACCACAGTTAACAAAGTAGATGTGTTTCTAGGCGTTAAATCTTTAACAGAAACTTTGGTACCAGATGCAGAACATTGAAAGAATAATGATATGTCCTTTTCCACAAACACACAAATAGCTCAGAAAGTTTCAGCAAACATTTCATCCATAGTTGAACATGTGAAATAAAACAACAATCTCAAGCAATCCTTGCATAAAAAACAGAAACATTTTCAACTTCCTAGAGACCACTGAAAGCATCTTCCAAAATGAATCCGGGGACAACTTTTCCTTTCACTTGTCTCTATCTTCCTTCCTTTTTCCATTTGTGGAGTTTATTTCCAAAAGGTATCAAATCTCTCCCGCCCCAAATTGAAAAATTAGTTATAGGTGGCAGCACATTGTTGGCTAGTAGATTATTATGTATAGATCAAAATATGAAAATATAGCCAATCACTTTGATACAGGGATTGGAACATTTTATTTAATAGTAAAACAATGCATATTCTCAGAACTTTTCTTTATTCCTGTATAGTTTGTTCAGATGGATTCGGTACCTTTTGAAAACAAGCTCACATTTATGTGGCCAAACTTACTGATTTGTGTGCCACCCTCAAGCTTTATTGCTTTGTTTCCAACAGACATGTTGCTGCAGTGTGACATGTTGTTGCAACTTGACAACCCACAAATTTGCTGCTGCAACCTGAGAAACACTCCAGTCCTCCTTTACCATGCTATCCTAATGCTGATGGTGCTAAAAAAGTCTTGTAGTGAGATGGAGAATGAAGAAGGGGTTGAAGAGGCATAAAAATACTTTGATAAAAGGAATTTTGTCAGTGTCTTTAATCACTGAGCTATGTCTCTATAATGCCAGCCAAAGTTGCTGTAGATCATTGGTTTCCAACCTGTGATCCGTGGACCACCAGTGGTCCCCAAGAACGAAAATATGGTCAACAGACTCATCATTACAACACTGTTGCCTCGAAACCACGCAGCAAATAGTGACTAGTCTCGTAAAACTCTCTTATACTGCCAAGGCAACTGTGATGTCGGGAGGGGAGAGGCTAACTACGCATGAAAGATTACCACTACCACATCAGCTTTAGATTATTAAATGCGGTTTCCTGTGGGCGAGCAGATGGCAACTACTGGATGGCATATGTTCTGTATCAGAAATTAGAGCTGATGTAGTCTATCCAATGCAATTTTCTGAATCAACACCCCAAATAACCAAATCTAAAGTTGACCAAGAACTGATTTGTAGTACTTTGGTACTAAAGTTGGAGAGTGGTCCCTGTTCAAGTGGTCTCTGGTCAAAAAAACATTGGGAACCACTGATGTAGATAGTTTTGGACAACTTCTAACTAGAAGAAATGTTTCTGATTCACTAAAACTAGAAGCTTTTCTTTCTTTTTCTTTTATTGCCTTATAACTTAATTGATCTGGGTAGTTCCTCTAATTACAACTATCTACTCTGTTGACTTCAGATCTGCTACAACCAATTCATTAATTATTGGCCAACCTTCTGATAAAGAACTTGCCTATACTAAAACAAATATGCCTATAAAATATTTCAAGATATTCCAGGCAAATATTTTAAAAGAAAGCTTAACAACATAATCATAAATCCCAGTGAATGGACTTCATTAAACTTTTTGTGTCAAATACTCCAGTTCAATGGTTTTTACAGATCATATGAAGTTCACATGGGAAATTTTCTTTTTGTGGACAAAATTAATATAAGTTTGCTAAACTGGATGTCTTCTTATTTGGGTTAGAGAACATTTCCCCCTATTTTTTTCTGATTCGAATTTCCCAAACCTCCAACAGTACCTACAGTCTGGTAGAATAATTTTATTGAAAGAAAAAAGAGGGATGCATGCAATGGACAAACTATGCCCTCATTTTTCTTGCTTTCCCCCCCTTCTCCCATATTATGGTGCAAATCCTTTTTAAGGGCATTTGTCTCAGTGGATGGCTGTCCAAAACATTTAATGCACTAGAGTAAATGCCCTCTAAAGATTAACTGCATTTCCAACCCAAATATAATGACATTTATAAATAGTAAGGGAAAGTAAAGGTTTCCCCTAACATTAAGTCTGGTCTCTGACGTGTGGTGCTCATCTCCATTTATAAGCTGAAGAGCTGGCATTGTCCGTAGACACTTTCAAAGTCATGTGGCCGGCATGACTGCATGGAGCGCCGCTACCTTTCCGCAGAAGCTATATTTATTGATCTACTCACATTTGCATGTTTTCGAACTGCTAGTTTGGCAGAAGCTGGGGCTAACAGCGGGAGCTCACCCATCGCCCCAGAATCAAACTACCGACCTTTCAGTCAGCAAGTTCAGCAGCTCAATGGTTTAACCCACTGTGCCACCTATAAACAGTACTGTGCATAATACTGAACTAGTGTAGTGGATTTAATTTTGGACTAGGACATTGGAAGACTAGGACTCAAATCTCTGTTTGGCCTTAGAAACCGACTGGGTAACCTTGGGAAAGTCACATTCTCTCAGTCCCTCTGTACAAATTCTCTAAGGAAACCATCTGAAAGGCTCACCTTGGGGTTGCCATAAATCAGAAATGGTTCGAATACATAATATATAATTTATATTGTCTGCATCACATGCAATGCCTCATAATCAATATTGAATGTTAATAAAATAAGAAGATTTTGCTCAGTGGATGGAATATGTTTTTTGCAGAGGTTTATAACTCAGCTCAATTCACACAGGTGCTCTTGCATTTAAACTGAATCCATTTATCACATTAGTTGCACAAACAACTTGCAAATTTGAAGAGGTTTATAAATGATGTGCTATAAATATACACTCAATTATGTAGGTGAAACCTGACATTGTAACAATATCGTCCCATTGCTTCAAAACAAAACCCCAACACACAACATTATGACAGAAAGCAGATTCAAATTTGCTTAGACATGGAATCAAATGCTAGAATGACACATAATAGATCCCTCGTTCTCACAGCCATACAAATATAGCTCTATTTTTGACAACTGAGGTTATTAAAGAAGCAAATTTGTAATGAAATAAACAAAGCTGTGACAGAATGGCTAGGTGGAATGGCTCCCAGTAGCTCAGATTAGGTTTTGCCTTTTTTATTTTACATGTGCTGTTCCAGGAAACTGCTAGTAGTTAGCTATTTTTGAAATGAGAGCTTTGAAAATTCACTCTTTGGGCAACTCCCTGAACCTGAAGCCAGCACAACCAGACCATGTTGGTTGGGAAATTCTGGGGGCTTTAATCCAAACAAAACAAATTTTCAGGTTTTGGAAGCTGTCTTGGGGTCTCACTCTGGGAGAAAGGCAGCACACAAATCTCTCTCAACCTCTCTCTCATTAAAAACGGATGGTTGCTTAAACGGACCCCGAGATTGCAAAGGCCGTTTATTTTTCTCTTGGCAATTCAACACACAAGATTTTGGAAACAGAGCAAATCCACATCAGGGGGAATGTATGCCTCTATGCATTAAAAAATACTTATTACTACAGCAGAAAAGTCTACAGGAAGAAATCAAAACTTAGTATCCTCTAAACCGTTAGAAAAGTTCATGTAAGCATTTTGATAGATCAGCCCAAGGTTTTCGGAATAGCCTGACTATAGAAAAGAAAGAAAAAAAAAGTGATCAAGAATAAACACACTTCTGACATAAATATTCTTCCATCTATTAAATGAAAATGGCATGTTGCTGCTACATGCCTTCAGGTTGACTCTGGCAAATGTCTCACAGGGTTTTCTTGGAAGGACTTACTCAAAGAAAACTTGCCACTGCTGCCTGGACTGAAAGAGTGTGACTTGCTCACAAATCTTGGCTGAACAGAAATTCAGACCCTGGTCTCCTGTAGTTCAACACTCACAGCAGTGTACCACATTGGACATAAAAAACCAAACCCAACTCAATAAAAAATGTTAAAGTGCCCCAAATGCCTTTATTTTTTCCAACCAAGAGTGAGCACTCCACAGATTATTATTATTATTATTATTATTAATATTAATAATAATAATCTTTATTTATACCTGCCACAATCGGGGCGGCTTACATGAGGCCAAGCCCGGTAGTGCAATTACAATAACATAGCAATAACATAACATAACAATGAATCTGCATAGTCATTATAGCAAAGTTTTCCAAACTGTGTGTCGTGATACAGTGCATCAGTGTCACACAAATGTAACAAAAAACTCTGAGCCTATGTAAAATAAGCAAGAAATCATTTTTTTCCCAAAATATAAATGAAAGGGTTTCATAGATACATTTTATCCACATACATTATACATTATTACAATTTATGAATTATAATATTATCCTCTGTTCAGATATCAGCCAGCAAGCCAGCGCCTTAAATAAAGAAATAGCTTCCTAAGATCTACAGAGATACTTGCAGGAACACCTCAGAAAGCAAGAGTCCAAAAGTGGCAGGTTAAAACCCAATCCATAACTGAGACCGAATGAAAGTCTCTCCTCCTGGTCACACAGAAGACTGGGGGACTCAGAAGACGCTGAACGGGCTGCGCTTTGGCACCATGAGATGCAGAGCCAACCTTAAGCAATGGGGACATAAAGTGGAGTCCATGACATGTGAACGTGGAGAAGAGCAAACCACAAACCATTTACTACAATGCAGTCTGAGCCCTCCCATATCCACAATGGAGGACCTTCTCACAGCGACACCAGAGGCACTCCAAGTGGCCAGCTTCTAGTCAAAGAAAATTTAGTATAATGCCAAGTTTTTGTTTATGGTTTTTATACATTATACCTGTATTCTCAATTCGCTTCTCACACAATAATTAAATAAATAAATAAATAAATAAAATTTGCGAATATATCCATATCTCTAAAATTTGATTAACTTCCAGTTTGCTAGTAAAACTGAATTAGTGTGTCACAAAATGATCCATGTCTAAAAAGGGTATCACCAACATGAAATGTTTGGAAAGCTTTGCCTCTGAGGCTTTTTTCTAAATTTTGTCTATACCTTGGGTTGTATGTTCAGACCTGCCAACTCTTCCCTCTTGTGTGTATATGGTGCAGGTCTGGCTTCTTATAAAAACCAGCTTACAGAGAAGCAACAGTTTAATGATTGTCTTTCATCTGATTTTTTAATAACTGCATTCTTAATTGGATTTTTTTGCTATCATGTCCAGAAGAAACAATAGGATACAAATTTAACAAATAACACTTGCTTTATAACATGATACATGTCAGCAGTCCTCAAAATTTGACTCTCCAGGTGTTATTATGGACATTAGTGTCCAGAAGTACCAGTGACCTTGGTCAATGGCCAGGGATTCTGGGACTTGAAGTCTAAAATACCAGAAGGACTATAGTTTGAGATCCATTAATTTGCAGCACCTCCCAGCCACAAATGGTGGTCAGTATTTGTGTCTGATTCAATTGCATCAAATAATTAAACTAGAATGATAGTGGACAGGTTTTTCATCTTTACTACGTTTCTAATATTTTAAAGTATAATATTAAATTGAGCAGGAAAATAAATATTCTTCTGATCCCATGAAATTTGCAAGGATAATAATAATATAACAAAGATAAAAATGAGAGAAGTGCAACAGCCGAAGCTATGAAGGTCCAGGAGGTAAAAATAATATAATTATATTTCACACCAGGGTGTGAAAAAGAGTGGAGAGTAACCACCTTCCTCCATTTCCTTATTTATTTATACTGTTTCTATATTGCATTTCACCTCATGAGATTTCAGGGTGGCATAACATAAATTCTTTGAAACCACATTCAGTACAATGAAGTGACATGTGTACAACCACAAGAAAAGTAGCACAAGAACATTCAGTTACTGGGGAACTTGCAGAAATTAAAATGCCTAGGTATAGAAATCCATTTTAATTTAGACTTCCCAACCCCACACTGCAAAGATTTTAATTTTAGTCTCTAGGCCATGGGGCCCTCTGGAGTTTGGTGGGCTTCAACTCCCATCAGCCCTGATCATTGGCTAGGTCTAAAACAGACAGAGAAGAGCCTTAAGTATGGAAAAGGCACAGCAGACAACAAGAACAAAGGAAGTAAAGGACTACCAATCTTTTCAAGAACAATAAAAAAGACCTAATTCCAGAAAAGCTGCTCAATGGACATTCATTGTTTCAAATCGTAATTCCCCATACTGTTGTTTCATGAAAACTCGCCTGTTAATGTTTACTTTATTTATACAACATGTGAGCAATTTGTATTGATTCTTGTACCCAAAATCCATTTCACTTAATACATTTTGATTATGCCCAACAGCCAACAGTCCCTCACCTCCCTTGTTTCGTCAGCATTCTTATACTGATATTTAAAATAATTTTCAAAATGAAAATCAATAGAAGTAGTAATGGGCGACATCTATCCTTGCATAAGAAAAAAAGGCACATGTCTCCTCCCAACCTTTTCCAGGGGGAATATTTTAAAATATGAAACTAGAAGCAGATGAGAAAAAGAGACTGTCCTAATCTTACTTATAACATGGAGTTTTTTTCCTACATCACAGCAGTCCAGTAAGCAATATTTCATTGGGCGTTACATAATGTTAGTGCCAATACAGGCTGAATACAGGCTGACAGCGTTCTACACTGTTCTCTGCAATGAAGCTGCTCTTTCTGAGACCAATGCATCTGATCTAGAAGACCCACATCCTCCCACATCCCAAGGACTGGTACCTTATCTAAGTGCACTGGCACCAACTGTTTCTTTCTTTCCTGGAAATTCGCTGCAGACCAGCTAGCAGACTGGCAATGCTCCACAGACCACCAATGTGAGTAACATTGCTTTGTATGTACATGCCTTCAAGTCACTTGTTATGTTAATTTATGTCAGCTCCATAATCTTCTTAGGCAAGCAATACTCAGAGGTGGTTTTGCCATTTCATTCTTCTGAAGTATACCCTCTGATATCTGGTAGTCATTGGCAGTCCAAGTACTAACCAGGGCTGACCCTGCTTAACTTCTGAGATCAGACAGGATATGCTACCTTTATGGTATTTAGCCATCCATTTTGCCTTCTTTGAAATTGTGCTCCTTTTAAAGTAACAAATTCCAGATATTTATTTAAGGGCGTGTCTACACTACAAAACAACAACCCAGATTCATCCTGAATGAACCACTTGTTCCATGGCTTCCAGTGAGCATTTCAAAATTACATGCTTTGTCAATGATACTTCAGAATTTGCTGGAGTGATCCATTGTCTAGACTGGACACTTGCACAATCACTCTTTTCCTGTGCTCATCAGGGAATGTACTTGGTCCCTTCACAGCCATTACTGGTTGTGCTGGTGTCTCCTTCTGACATCAGCAAGAATGCTCACAATTCTCAGGAGCTTACATGGAGCACTGGAGACGCAAAGGACACAAGGAGTTCGCTCGAAGCAGTGGAGATACAAAGCAGGTAAGATACATACTATCTCCAGCAAAGCCGATGTGCTTCTGAGCAGTCTAAGCCACTGCTTCTTAAACTGTGGGTTCCAACCTCAAATGGGATCCCCTTAGCTCCATGTTGGGATCTGAACACCACCGATTTACTGTGCAAAGTGCAGAAAATATTTCAGTTGTACTCCACAAAATGGAAAATCAGTCTGTTTGACAAGCTTTGCAAATGTTTTATTTTTGTATCTATTTTATAAATCTTTATAATTGAAGTCATGTACACTTCTTGGGTGAAAAGGGGTCACAAATGAAAAAAGTTTAAGACGCTATGGTCTAGACCAGGGGTCCTCAAACTAAGGCCCGGGGGCCGGATGCGGCCCTCCAAGGTCATTTACCTAGCCCTTGCTCAGGGTCAACCTAAGTTTGAAATGACTTGAAAGCACACAACAATAACAACAACAATCCTATCTCATCAGCCAAAAGAAGGCCCACACTTCCCATTGAAATACTAATAAGTTTATATTTGCTAAAATTGTTCATTTTAATTATTGTATTGTTTTTAAGTGTTTTTGCACTACAAATAAGATATGCATAGTGCGCATAGGAATTAATTCATTGTTTTTTAAAAAAATTATAATCCGGCCCTCCAACAGCTTGAGGCACTGCGACCTGGCCCTCTGTTTAAAAAGTTTGAGGACCCCTGGTCTAGACCAGTGGTTCTCAACCTGGGGTCCCCAGATGTTTTTGGCCTTCAACTCCCAGAAATCCTAACAGCTGGTAAACTGGCTGGGATTTCTGGGAGTTGTAGGCCAAAACACCTGGGGACCCACAGGTTGAGAACCACTGGTCTAGACAATAGTCCTTGATTTGGCAGAAACATGCTGGATCTAGAATTACTCCATATTGGGCTAACCTGCCCAGTGTAGATGAGCCCTAAGACACCTGGTGAACTTTTTTAATGACCAAAATATTTCTGTGGATCATTTGCATGGCTGCCTTCCATAGCCAGTAAGTGATCCATCTTTCAGTGGAAGTAAGTCATAATTACCTATCTTATTTAAGTCCTGTAACCTGAAAGGATGGGCTTACCTTTAACTTACAATCATACATTTGTTTTGGACACCAGAGAGATTAAAAATACTAACGACTTGACGTAGAAATGCCATTATCCAATAAACGACTCTCTCAACATTTCTCATTTGGCTGATTAAATAAAAATGTAAACCACAGACTTTAAAGACCTTTTTAAACCTTTTGGGAAACTAGCATCTTCAGAGGTGTGTAACATTTTGTAATACAATATTTAACAGGAAGGAACATGGATTTTTTTTCATTTTAATATTTTCCTTGGTGACACAATATTTACAAGTACTATGGTATCTAACAACAAGGCAGCAGGAGATGACGGGATCCCAGCTGAACTGTTTAAAATCTTAAAAGATGATGCTGTCAAGGTGATGCATGCCATTTGCCAGCAAATATGGAAAACACAAGAATGGCCATCAGACTGGAAAAAATCCACTTATATCCCCATACCAAAAAAGGGAAATGCGAAAGACTGCTCAAACTTCCGTACAGTGGCCCTTATTTCTCATGCCAGTAAGGTAATGCTCAAGATCCTGCAAGGAAGACTCCAGCAACACATGGAGCGAGAGTTGCCAGACGTTCAAGCTGGGTTTAGAAAAGGCAGAGGAACGAGAGACCAGATTGCCAATATCCGCTGCATAATGGAGAAAGGCAGGGAGTTTCAGAAAAACATCTACTTCTGCTTCATTGACTATTCTAAAGCCTTTGACTGTGTGGATCATAATAAATTGTGGCAAGTTCTTAGTGGGATGGGCATACCAAGCCACCTTGTCTCTCTCCTGAGGAATCTGTACAAGGACCAAGTAGCAACAGTCAGAACTGACCACGGAACAACAGACTGGTTCAGGATTGGGAAAGGCGTTCGGCAAGGCTGCATACTCTCACCCAACCTTTTTAACTTGTATGCAGAACACATCATGCGATGTGCGGGGCTGGATGAATGCAAAGCTGGGGTGAAAATTGCTGGAAGAAACATTAACAATCTCAGATATGCAGATGACACCACTCTGATGGCTGAAAGCGAGGAGGAGCTGAGGAGCCTTCTAATCAAGGTGAAAGAAGAAAGCGCAAAAGCCGGGTTGCAGCTAAACGTCAAAAAAACCAAGATTATGGCAACAAGAATGATTGACAACTGGAAAATAGAGGGAGAAACCGTGGAGGCCGTGACAGACTTTGTATTTCTAGGTGCAAAGATTACTGCAGATGCAGACTGTGGCCAGGAAATCAGAAGACGCTTACTTCTTGGGAGGAGAGCAATGTCCAGTCTCGACAAAATAGTAAAGAGTAGAGACATCAGACTGGCAACAAAGATCCGCCTAGTCAAAGCCATGGTCTTCTCTGTAGTAACCTACGGATGTGAGAGCTGGACCTTAGGGAAGGCTGAGCGAAGGAAGATTGATGCTTTTGAACTGTGGTGCTGGAGGAAAGTTCTGAGAGTGCCTTGGACTGCGAGAAGATCCAACCAGTCCATCCTCCAGGAAATAAAGCCCGACTGCTCACTGGAGGGAAAGATACTAGAGACAAAATTGAAATACTTTGGCCACATCATGAGGAGACAGGAAAGCCTAGAGAAGACAATTATGCTGGGGAAAGTGGAAGGAAAAAGGAAGAGGGGCCGACCAAGGGCAAGATGGATGGATGGCATCCTTGAAGTGACTGGACTGACCTTGAGGGAGCTGGGGGTGGTGACGGCCGACAGGGAGCTCTGGCGTGGGCTGGTCCATGAGGTCACGAAGAGTCGGAGACGACTGAACGAATGAACAACAACAACAATGGTATCTAATATCAGGTAATAAAGAAAGAGATACTCAATTCAGTATTTGTTCTGATATGTTTTTCCCATAGCATAACATTATTTCCCACGTGGTTGGTTGAGAGAAACATATATTGCTGATATATTAAAACAGAATATATAGAGAGGTACCTCATGACTACATACATTAACGTTTGGTTATTCTTACTCCATGCTGAAAAGACCCAAGTGGCTAAAAGTCTTATTTAATTCTTTTTAAGAGTTAATGCATTACACAGCGGACTTTACCCAAACAAAAAATTACCTAGGTGCCAAAGAAAGTTTGGCAAGACAATTTCGTCTTGACACATATGGTAAGTATTAGCCAATCCTCTGGGAAAATAGCTGATTACTGAAGTGAAGTCTGGGGGGGGAGGAGTACCCAACACGGTACATTTTTAAACATAAATGTTTTAATGGAATTTTTACTGGAAGCGGGGAAAAAAAGGGAAACCCTTTTCAAGTATTTCTTGGACGGCACTGGTTTAAGTAAAATACCAGAAGGCTTGATTGCTTTTTCAAATATTACTTTTCTCTTCATTATTTTCACATAGGCAGCCAAAAACTGAAAATTCACAAAACCAACTGAATGGGTGCCAATCTGGGGGGGGGGGGGGGGGGGTTATAGAAGATGTTTATTTTTAACTTTTTAAACTGTTCAATGAACACTGATACTTAACTCTTAAGATTGCAACCTGAAGCTACTCTCATTGTTTTATTGAACATGTTTGGGAAAGCCCTATAATTAAGACCTCTTGATTGAAGTTCATGACAGTGAGAACTTTCTAAGTGCCGTACAGCTTCTGCTTTCATGAGATGAGGAAAAAGTGGGAAAAGGGCAAATAAAAACCTTGCTATTTTGTTTAGTCCCAGAAAATACCTACAGTAGTGTCTCACTTATTCAACTTTTGCTCATCCAACGTTCTGTATGCAATCTGCCTCCCACCCAGATCTACAACTGTTTCAATACATTGCGATGTTTCGATACTAAATTAATAAAAACTGTAATTACTACATAACTTTACAGTGTATTGAACTGCTTTTTCTGTTGATTTGTTATAAAACATGATGTTTTGATGCTTAATTTGTAAAATCATAATGTAATTTGATGTTTAATAGGCTTTTCCTTGATCCCTCCTTATTATCCAATATTTTCACTTATCCAATGTTCTGCCGGCTCATTTATGTTGGATAAGCAAGACTCTACTATATATAGGAATCCCTATGTTCTTTAATGCAACTCTGTGGTCAACTTCTGGTAGTGGAAGTTGAGAAAAGAGTCATGCTGGAGAACACTGGGATTTCTAGAGAAAACATATTAATCAAATCCGCAAATAATTAAATCTGCAAAAGTTGAACCCACAAATGTGGAGGCCAGTTGTATATCCCAACATGCTTACAAGGTCCGTTTTGTAGAAAGCAAGTGATGGACGGGTTTGACCTAAGGCACTGCTTACATATACACTACTACTACTACTACTACTACTACTACTACACTATGTGGTGTGGACAAATGTCTGCATAGATATTTAAGGTATTTCTTTTCTTAGGGCAGCAATCCTAGATATGGTTTTGGGAAAAACAATATGACATTGCGGCAGAGGCTGTTGGGAACTATAAGCAAGGAACCTTCATAAAGTCTTCTGGGGCCCATCTTCACAGCTCCACATTTGACCAAATTCAAGCATATTCTGCTTACAGCTAGAAGAAAAGTCAAACTGTAGTAACGCCACTGTAGAAATCCCCTCTGCTATGAAATCCTTTTTCATGAACAACAGTTCTTGTTTAACAAAACCTCAGGCACTGCTAATATGGCCAGCCCTAACTTGCAAATGGCAGTCTAAAGTCATTCTTTATTCTAAAGCAAGTTTCAGGAAATAAATCAGTATTATTAACTAATAGCATTGCTTAAGTATAATATAATAGCTGGATAAGATCAAAGGTAAATTAATTCCAGCAGTCTGTTTTCCAACAATGACCAATCAGATGTTAATGGAAAGCCTAAACACCAGCTCATAGAGGCAAGTGAGCAAAGAGGGACTCCTCAAATAGATATTTGGAAGCAAATTCCTGTACTGAAGACAGTATATATCCAGCTTTTTTAGAAGCACAGACAACTTTGCCCCCCCCCCCTTTTTGTGTGTGTCAGGAGCGACTTGAGAAACTGCAAGTTGCTTCTGGTGTGAAAGAATTGGCCGTCTGCAAGCATGTTGCCCAGGGGATGCCCGGATGTTTTACGATCCTATGGGAGGCTTCTCTCATGTCCCCGTATGAGAAGCTGGAGCTGACAGACAGGAGCTCACCCCACTCCCCGGATTCAAACCACCGACCTTTTGGTCATATGCTTTTTCTGATAGTTTATTTCAACTCCTCTCTTTTTAAAAATTCTTCTAAGTGAAATATCCCCAAAGTTCAGATACTACTTTTCCATAACATCCCAAAATGCGTCTTACCAGACTTTTCAACTGTGCATAAAAGAGCAAACATATGTGCCGTGATTATTAACACTTAACTTATTTAATCAACAACTTCTCTATATCAACTCAGGGTTCCTAAATTGTGCTTTTGTATAGAAGAATTGAAAACATCTAGACACAATTCTTCCTTGAAATTAGTTGTATTGTATACTAGTGAGACTCCATAAATTCACTTTAAAAGCTATAAACTATGTATATCTATAATACCAATCAGTTTCTTCATCTTAAAGATAAAGAAAATATGAGAAAACACAGCACAGATATGGTACAATTGTTCAGCCGCTACAGATAAAATACTGAAACTTCAGCATCTGTCTTCTGCAAAAAGAAAATTAGTTTCAGAAACTTTTAAAAGCAGATCAAGCATAATGTGATCTCTACTGTAAAAATTGAGCACAGGAAGTTATCCTGAGTCAAACAAAATAAATACATCTATTAACATCCAAGTGTTAACCTCAGGAATGAAAGCCTGAGAATTTTTCCAATGTAATGGGCTATTTGATGGGGATTTATTTGCTTAAGCTTATTTTTATCCTGCGAAAACTAAATCTGACAAGACCTACATGATACACTCTAGTGTTCTCCTTAAAACCAAATATGGCAACCAAGATGGCTGATATGAACTAACTAATATAAACCTGTCCTTGAAATCACAGTATTTTATCAATGTTGATGAAACTTTAATGTAGTTGTAAAATAGTATTTGGAATAACACAGCTTGGGGCTAGTGATTCTGAAAGACAGTCTCATCCTGCATGCATTAGTCTGAGGATCACAATGTTTAATTTCCTAGAATGAGGAGGCTGGCAAAGGCTGGACCTTCTGTCTAATAAAGGTTACACAGAGATTAGATCATGCATGGCCTTTGGGTATTAGGGAAACCACATGGTTCTGGGAAGCTTTTAACGCTAAATCCAATTACTGGTTCCAACTAAAGCAAACCATTTGATTAAATTATCATTTATACTCGAGTTTAAGCCAAGCTTTTCAGCCCTTTAGGCTGAAAAAGCCCCCCTTCATTTATATTCAAGTCAACGTTATTTATTATTTTACTCTGTTGTTGTTGTTATTATTATTATTATTATTATTATTATTTCAAACACAACAAGATGAGTCCACAGCAGACAAGATCACTCTGCTGGCTGTTGTATTGGATCACACGTTGGACACTTCCCAAGTGTCTAGGACTGTGTGATATATCGGCGAATAATGTGTGCAGATCCCAGTAAGGTGGCCTTTTGCAGCTGGCAGGTGGTGATTTTGTTAGCGCCGATTGTGTTTAAGTGCAGGCCAAGGTCTTTAGGCACTGCAACCAGTGTGCTGATCACCACTGGGACCACCTTTACTGGTGCCAGAGCCTTTGCAGTTCGATCTTTAAATCCTCATAACGTGTTAGCTTTTCCAGTTGTTTCTCTTCAATCCTATTATTATTATTATTATTATTATTATTATTATTATTATTATTATTATTTTATTCTATTTATTATTATTGCATTTATTGTTTTACCCTATTGTTATTATTGCACTTCTTGTTTTACTCTATTATTATTATTACATTTATTATTTTACTTTATTATTTTACTCTCTTTATTATTATTATTGGAAGGATGCATAGGCACATTTACATTGAAGAGGGTTAGAATAATGGTTTAATCAGAGTTAGACAGTCTTATCTCAAATTACAGTTTTATGTAAATACTCAAAAACTTTTAACCTACTGATACCTCAATTAATGTAATTTTCTTGGTATCTATTTTTATTTTGAAATTTACCAGTAGCTGCTGCCTTTCCCACCCTCGTCTTATACTTGAGTCAATATGTTTTCCCAGTTTATTGATCGTTTATACTTGAGGGTAGTTTACCCTTGTTGGGACTGCTCAGCTGGATCCAACTCTTAGTTTTAAAGGGCACAATATATAGAATTAAGGCTTACATCACATCTCTCTGTCTCTCTCCAGTTTAGATATCCAACTTTATTTTCCCATGTTAAAGATTTCTATTACAAATGCAGTAAAGATTATTTATATTCTTGAAGATGGAATCCAACTTTGGCAATGGGAAAAAGAAAGGGGTTTATGATATGTTGACAAAAACAAAAGATGCAAATGAGAAGTGCAGTTCAACAGCATTTCTTGTTTTTTAAAATAAGTTTTCAAGATGGCCTTCAACTGAGTGCTATGTTATTGGAAATGATGACCGGAATGGACTACGACTATGAGACTGATTATGACCCATGATATGACGAAGCGGATTTTTAGTATAAGTAGATGTTTGTAGTAGTAGAATGTTAGTTACTGTCTTGATTTATTGTAAACTGTCTTTTCTATGTTGTTGTACACCGCCACGAGTCGCCCTAGGGCTGAGAGCGGCGGTTAATAAGTGCAAGTAATAGTAATAATTTTCATCCTGCATGGGATTTTTGTGAATAGCAGTATGATGTCTCTAGGTTGGTTCCCCTATCACACACCATGTATTTTTACCCTTCAAAGTTTTTCCTAGACAAACAGCTTGGTAAGCTGTGACAATTCTCTTTACAAAATGTAAATATATCCAGGCAAAGATGTAGAAAGTAGAACGGTAAAGTAACACCTGCTATTTATAAAGGTTCACAGACAATGCAGCATAAACCATTATGCTAAATCACACCTTCCCCTGAATTTTATTGCAATCTGATCCATTCCTAGCCCTAACAATTTATGTATTTAAAACTGAAGTAGTGGGGAAAAAGTAGACAAAAATAAACAATAGATCTCAGTTGAGATGGAGAAATCTGAATCTAATCTTGAACCATTACTTCGATGGAAATACGTTCAGCAACTGAATTACAAACATCAGACTTACAATGACTCATAGTTACAAACCGGGGTGAGACAACAGGAAATGAGAGAAATCTACCCCTAAGAAAGGAAACACCACTGGAAGAGTAATAATGGAAAAAAGATTTATCACAAATCCTTGTTTCCACGACAACCCCAAATTTTTCAAAATCCAATTATCATGGGAACAGAAAATAAAGTGAATTTTTTTGAACAGAACTATGGACAGCAAAATAAATGTCACATGGATATTGACCCTTCCCTATGCTGTCCAAAACATATCCAACCCTCCCCCCACAGAGTTATTTAATAATGGTGGTGGTGGTGGGGAAGAGACAGGGCCTTCTCCGTGGTGGCCCCTTGGCTGTGAAACTCCCTCCCTAAAGAGGTTAGATCTGACCTCTCCCTCTTGACTTTTCTCAAGACACTTAAGGCTTGGCTTGGGAGCAAGTTTTGGCAGAATAGACAGTTTTTATTGGCTTAGATGAGATTGTATGGACTGCATTTTTGGACTGATTTAGAACACGTTTTAAACATGGTGAACTGTTTTTAAATGTATATTTATTATCACTTTATGTAATTGTGTGTTTTATTGGTGTTTTTATATTGTTGGAAGCCGCCCTGAGTCGAGAATAGGACGGGATACAAATGTTCTAAATAAATAAATAAATAAATAAATAATATAACTGTTCTAATTCACATGCAACTTAAGGACATCAAAATTACAGATCCCCTCAAACAGGGCCAGGTTGAAAGCTACACCACCATTTCAGATGCAAGTTTTTATATTGTCTTCTTGGGCTCTGGATGAGTATACACTTAACTGGATCTTCTTTTGTGTGCTAAAGTGGCATAATCCAGACAACTGTGTTTCTCTTTTGAGAGCGAAACTGCCAGAGAATCCAAGTTGTGTTGCTAGGGAAATTATCTTCAAAACTGACTTCAGAAATGGATGGAATACATTGGATGCTACATGGAACTGCTAGTAAATTCCAGCCACAGTTTCTTGGCACTTGGGTCTGAATATACTTCTACAAATGGCATCATTTATCATCTGTTCTTTCAGAAATAAAAAGCATTAATTGAAAGTAAGATTTTTCTCAATAGCTTAACTAAAGAGAACCAACACAGTCTACAACGCAACCTCCCCCCCCCCCCCCCCGGTCTACCAGCAAGGAGACATTATGGTATAAACAGAGACTGCTGCTTGAATGGTCATTGAATTGGTTTCCTCCCCACACCTTTAAAAAGAAACCTATCCCCCAGAAGTCAGCAAATTCTTATCATGAATCAAACAAAGTGGGGTGGAGGGGAGCAAGGTGCCAGGAAGTTAAACATTTACCCCTTTGCAAACAAAATGACAAAACTAACTTCTGTTGTGAAGAAATTATTGACTTTTTTTTCTCATTCCGACTACTGCATATACCACATCTGAGCATCTGTAGTACTCATTATTCGTGTTGAATTGAAGCACAGATAGTTTCAGTTAAATTCAAAGAAAAGCCTACTCAGATTATAAATTAGTATTGAAAAAAACCTTTCCAGCTATTTTCCTCCAATCAAATCCTGATATTCCAGGACTCTTCAAGACAAGGGCTACTTGAAGCCTAGTGTTCCATGAGACGTCAGTATGGGTTCTTCAAGAAATTGTGATTGAAAATAAAAGGAATATTTTCTGATGTAGATGTGATAATTTTATGAAGAAGTTCTCTGTGACCTGAATATTATGTCAAAAGTTCACTCAGGATAAAAATGTTGCTGTATTTGAAGTATTTTTGAAACATATTCCTGCTTCAAGACCCTTCATTTGCTTTCAGTTACTATTACAGTAGGCTTTCTAATCCACAGGCTCCCAATCCACAGTGGCCAATAACATGTACATGGATGCACACATATTGTCACCATTTAATAATATGGGATGAGACTATCCATACGAGGGCCCACAGCTCTATTACTATTATTTATGAACAATCATTGGAACTGCATTCCTGCCTATCAAAATAGCTGAAAAGATTTTCTAAACAATTTCTTGACTTTACTCTGTTTCTACGCCCTTCGACACAAAATTACAGCACATTAGAAACACATGGGCTAGTTATTTAGAGAAGTGAGAATGGCAAGGAAACCTTGACTCATTATTCAGCAAAATAACAGAAATTTATTATAACCGTTTTTCAGTCCAATTATACGTGATTGTTCAATATGCAAAATATTTATGTTTAAGCACTTAACTACTTGTAACTCACTTTAATACTGGTGGTGATGTGAAAATTGGACTGATGAGAACAAAATGGTAGGTATTAGCATGAATCAATTTGTCAAAACACAAAAGCTGCCAAAAAAAGTTACGAAGAAATGAAGGGATAGAATAAAACAACAAAGAAAACCCATTAAGGGCTGTATATGCTCTGTGGTCATAGGACACCAAGTCTTCTCTAGATGGGAAGACAAAAATCAAGGTAGGAGGTAGTGAGTGTGATTTATTAAATCTGCATTTATGATTTTAGAGGAGAGAGAATCTGTGGGCGCAGCCAGAGGAGCTAACCCCCAGGAGGTACTCTCCTCCCCGCTCTCCCCACAGGAGGCCGAGAGATACTAGGGGACAAGGCATGTCTATCCTGGAATTGGTGGTGGCGGCTCCACACACCGCCTGCCCTCCTGCTTTTCCTGCTCCTGGCTTCCTTCTGTCCGCCCCAACGTCAGGAGCACATTTACAACCAAAAAAACCTTTTTTGCACAGCCCTAATACCTTTACCTTTTGTAGGGGTGAAATGGTAGTGGCACATTTCCATGAACACAAGGACATTTGATTTGGTATTAAAAGGGATAAAGAATACATCACAATTACCACCAAAAGTGACAGACTGATTAGCGCTAGCAGAAAGGCTCAATGCAGAGTTATAATCCCACCAGCCACTATCTGGCATTTTTAAAGCACTGTGATGTTCAGTTAATGTTAAAATAGTTTTTACACAAGATTATGATATAATAGCTAAATATCAATCTGCAATGTGCTCTATGGGGGTTGCCTTTGAAGACTGTTCGGAGCCTTCAAATGATCCAGCGGGCAGCAGCCAGGTTGCTAATGGGAGCAGTGCTCAGGAAGCACACAACTCCTTTGTTGAACCAGCTCCACTGGCTGCCAGTTTGCTACCAAGCACAATTCAAAGTGCTGGCTTTAGTCTATAAAGCCCTAAACAGTTCTGGCCCAGCTTACCTGTCCGAACATATCTCTCTTTATGAACTTAAGATCATCTGGGGAGGCCCGCCTTCCTCGCAGGCACGTTTGGCGGGGATGAGAGACAGGGCCTTTTCATTGGTGGCCCCTCGGACATGGAACTCCCTTCCTAGGGATAGTAGATTGGCCCCCTCTCTCCTGACCTTTCAGAAAAGAGTAAAAACCTGGCTCTTCGAACAAGTTATTGGAAATGCAATGCAACAGACAAACACAGTATGATGAAATAATGAACATGGAACGGCTTAGACCAGGGGTTCTCAAACTAAGGCCCAGGGGCTGGATGCGGCTCTCCAAGGTCATTTACCCAGCCCTCACTCAGGGTCAACCTAAGTCTGGAACGACTTGAAAACACACAACAACAGCAACAACAATCCTATCTCATCAGCCAAAAGCAAGCCAACACTTCCCATTGAAATACTAATAAGTTTATATTTGTTAAAGTTGTTCTTCATTTTAATTATTGTATTGTTTTTAAGTGTTTCTGCACTACAAATATGATATGTGCAGTGTGCATAGGAATTCATTCATTTTTTTTTCAAATTATCATCCGGCTCTCCAACAGTTTGAGGAACTATGATCTGGCCCTCTGTTTAAAAAGTTTGTGGACCCCTGGCTTAGACGATGCAAATAGATAAGGAATTTATTTGAAAGACATGGAGGTTTATAGTTTAATGGTTTTATATGGATTTTTATTATGTTATATTAAATGTTTTTAATTGATATGTATGTATGTATGTATGTATGTTGTGGCATCAAATTGTTGCCAATCTGTACACCACCTTGAATCGCCTTTGGGCTGAGAGGGTGGGATAAAAATGCTGTAAATAAATAAATAAATAAATAAATAATGGTTTTTTGTCATGTAGCTACAAAATGAATAAATATCAGCAACACATTAAATTCAGAAATCTGGGGGAAATGTCCATTTTATTTCACATGGCTTTTATGGAAAAACATGAGAATAGCAAAAGTATAAGGCCAATCTATACTCTTCAATGTGTTGATTTTGGTATCATTGGAACTTCACTTTTCAGTAGCAAGCTAGGCAAAAATGGGTTAAATAACAGTCTTCCTACCTGATGTGATCTAAAATGATGACGCCTTGGGTGGGCATTTTCTAAGAAGTATATGCATGCTTTATTTCAAATATAATGATGTAGCAAAACAGAGAAATTACTATATGAAGTAAAATGTGTTCTGGATGAAGATCGGAGGGATGTTGGAGTATAAATGTAATACGTTTGCCCCCTTTTCTTCAGTATAAGCCTGATATGAGTTAAGATAATATAATAGTATCTCCCGCTGAAGCATTTGAAGGTTTTTAGCAAATTACAGGTATGCAATTTATCAAATAGATCACACATTTATACACAATTTACATCCCAAGAATTCTGATCCCATGGGACACAAAAGTCACTGCACTTCTTATTTCAACAACTGAAATCCAAAAACATGAACCAAGAGCTCTTTCTTACCACTTTTACAGTACATGCATAAAGCATAATAAAAAACCCAAGAAATAACCCCCAAATCCCCATACTAATGTGTTCTTGTTCTACTAATGTGTTTGATGCTTTAAACCTACATTAATATTACACATGCTTTTACACATCTCCCCTGAAACCAATTCAATAAATGAAATGTTCATGTAATTGTGAAAACAAAAAGCAAGCTGATAAACTAAACAAACCTAATTTATTCTTGGATCAAGGACAAAGTAGCAAACTACATGCATAATTGCATATACATGTATAAATTAATGAAGACAAAGCAGATTTCCAATATGTTACAGAAATATTTTTAGCAATTACAGCTGTCTCACTAATAAATGCTTACTGAGCTTCCAGGGAAAGACCAGATGCTGGAATACCGAGTAGTCAAAATCACTACACTAATGTACTTTTCAAAGTTCAGATCAAAAAGGAGTCAGTTTGTGTATGTTACAGGATTTCACTCAGCTTCTGGCAATCAGAGTTACTAGCCAAGTTAGAAGTTCTTTAGTAAACAGTGTATAAATTGTCCTATATGAAGTATGCAGTATTTTAATAGCATTAATTTCCATCTTTGACATGTCATTAGAATAGGGATAAATATAAAACCCAAACTTCAATATTTGATTAACAAAGAAGTATTTTTCTTATCTTTCCGGGCAAGCTAATAGTTCATGTAAATGAAACTACTGGTATATACACACACACACACACACACACACACACGGGGTATTTTTTAAGTAAGGTCCGTTTTGTTGTAGACACTAGTAGTTCACGCGCATACCGCAACGAGCAAATGAGTCGTGTACCGGCATGCCTCGGGAACAACTGTGCTCAGTTTCCGCTCTGTAGCTAACCTGTACGGTTCTGTTCTGTGCTTTAAAAATGTTTAAGACTATCAACTCACCCGCTGCATGTGAGGTTTGCTCAGTGATACAGTTTTTGTCAGCAAGGAACCTGCCTGCTGTAGAAATTCATCGACAGATTTGTAAGGTGTACGGTGAAACTGTTATGAGTGAAAGCAAAGTGCATAAGTGGGTATGACAATTCAAAGATGGCCGTGACAACGTCCATGATGAGGACCACTCCGGTCACCCTTCTTTGATTACAGACGATTTGGTGGCTTCAGTTGAAGCGAGGATTCGTGAAGAGGGTATTTTAAAATTGGTTCAGAGGTATGATAAATGTTTGAACAAATTTGGCAACTATGTCGAAAAATAGAGTGAAGTATGTACTTTCTGAAAATAAATTTACTTTTTTGAAATAAACTTTTGTTGTGTACTTATGTTCAAACGGACCTTACTTAAAAAATACCCCTCGTGTGTGTGTATGTGTGTGTGTGTATATATATATATATATATATACATACATACATATACATACACATACACATACACATACATACACACCAGGCATACTTGCGTATAAGTCAACCTCATGTATTAGTTGAGGGTAAATTTTGGGACCAAAATTATGGATTCTTATATGTCTCCAAGATATGTTGAGGGTAAATTTTGGCACTTGACATGGGACTTATTGGATCCATTCTGTGGAGTGGTGAAAGCACTAGTGCTGCTTTGGTTGCCATCCTCCCCTGGCTGACCTTATTTCCCACTCAGGCATTGCAAAAGGATGCTGGAGAGAGTAGAGAGAGTTGGTGCTTCTTTCAGGCTCTCCACAGTTAGACAAAACTCTCAAGGGAGAACCTAGTCCATCTGTGGAGAACCTAAAACAAACTCAAATCCTCTCCATTTTCCCTGCCCTGACAGGAAAAGCAATGTCAATACACAAATGTCCTTTGCTATAATAATTAGTTGGATCTTCCAAAGGTCATGTGGACAAACATCAACATATCCAATATTATCCCATGTGAATTCAAGATGTGATAAAAAGTCTTGGGAATACAACAAGGTTCCTGGGTGTTTATAGTCCTTGTTTCAGGAGGAGTATCCTTTCTTCAGGTTTCTTTCAAGGTTAGAATTCCAATTGGTATTTTTGCTGAAGTTTATAGCAATAGGACATTCGTGTATTGACATTGTATTTATAGATATTTGTGTAGTTAGACTGGCAGGAAAAGCACCAAAGCTGCCACCATGGTGGTGAAGGCAGAAGGATTGGATCTTAGTTCACCCACCAATCGTTCTTTCCCACCCCAGCAAAGTAGCACCAAAGATCAGAGTGAATGGGAGCTTACTTCAGCTTCTCCCAGTTATACTACACTAAAGACATGTTGCTTCAGTGGGAAAAGTAGAGGGGATCAAGGCTTTTTTCAGGTTCTCCTGGGACTGCCTCCCGCTCTACTTTTCCCAAGTGCCAAAGCATTGCCAGCAATGCCCCTTTTAAAATGGGCATTACTAAAAGCCATTAGCAGCATCGAAATGGGTAATCTTACCACACTGATCCGTATGTAGATCAACCCAGATTTTTGGTTTACATTTTTAGCATATATTTCTTGACTTGTACACAAATATAGATGGTAAGATTGAAAACAGTGAAGAAGGAAACAGAGGAACAACAGAAGCCTCTCTATTATCATGCTCCAGCATGCTATGCTTAATTATCCTATTTTGTTGCTATACTGAAGACAGCAAACACCAGTGCATGCTTATGCCTACAAGCTATATATATCACCCATAGTTTATATCTAAAGAGAAGTACAAATGAAAACCAGAATTTGCCTTTTTGGAAGAAATAGGAGTGCTTCATTTATAACAAACCGGGAGTCAACATACACAGTAGATCATACAAAAGTAAAGTGGGATATACACGTTTCAAGTTGTCCCATCAGACAAATCCTGTTGCTTCTCACGAACCAATCTAGAGAATTAAACCTGTGTGCATGTTAGTTTTAATGTTATCTTAATCACACTGGGACCAACTACTCTGTGGAGCAGATGCAAAGTTTGCCATTAATTTTATAAGCATAGATCAAAACTAAATATTAGAAACAGCAGATATTAAACTATATTTTCACCCAGACCTTCAAAACAAAGTAATCTAGAACAGTTTAAAAATGATAACATCGCTGAGTTTATCTGCATCAAAATGATTTCCTATTCACTTTAAATTCTATATACAAATTAGTATCTTTAAAAGATTAACATCCTGCTTACTTCTATTTCCCTTTGTTTTATGTAGCTTTTGTGGGTTGGCAGATTTAGACACTTTGCTCTTGGTTGATATGACAGATCAATAAGATATTTTACCACCTATGGTCTTTTCTTTCCATTTAACTGTTAGGAAAAAGCAAGATGGGAAGTCACACTGATAGAGGATCTTGCAGAAACAATGGTAGTGGCATTATGACTTAAGATTTGTGAGAGATCTTTTACGACAAAACCCTATTTTGAGACAATTTGTAATATAACAAGGCATAATATCAAAACATGAAGCTCCCAGGCTGAACTGTACTCAGTGACCACAGATTACTTATATCTAAAGGAGAGATGAAGATACTCAAATAGTTTAATTTTCGATACCAGAGTCAGTAATTCAGAATTGAAACTTCAGACAAGAAATCAGAAAAAAAATACTCGGGAGGGCAGATGTGAAGGAACTAGACAAGATCTTGATGTCTACAGACACATTATTGATAGCTGAAGTTTGCATTTTTGTTCAAGCTATGAGAACATTACGAAACAATTTGGAATACATGAACATGGTTGTTCATCACTGGGATTTTTGTCTGCCCATCACTCATAGGACTGCCATGAGTTAAAACTGATAGAATACCTCGAATCTGCACCTTATCAAAAATCTCAAAAACACGGTAAGTTCTCCTTTTCACTGGGCAGAATGCTTCAATTGACTGTTTACATGCATACCATGCTACGTTCCTACTATGTAAAAAGGGATCTGTATTGGAAGGTTCCATCTCACGTTCTATCTACTGGATATTCTAAACTGACCTTTTTCACTTGAATCACTCTCCGAGGTTTCATCTGCCCACATTCCGATTTTTCAATACTTCTAGAAGACACACAAATCTTGAAATTGCTCTCTTATATCTGTCAGGGAAGAGACTGGCTGTTCTGTGTTCTTTCAGAACAAACCACGAAAATGAGAAACATTCCAAAGTTCAGAAGTGTTTTCTTATTCAATTAGATGAGAAGACTGAGAAGACAAATTTGCCAATGATAAAACCAAGGATGAATAGAAGTGTCCACCACAGTGGACCTTCAAGAGAAACCAGAGGATACAGAAAAAATGTAAGTAAAAAAAACATTAGAAAGACTCCACTACTAAAAAGATTGTGTCCTGGTATTGTCATCACTTTCAGCCTCAGATTACTTTAAAAAGAGGACTGGCAGGAGTTGTCCACTCAGCTGAAGACTTTAAGTATGCAAACGAAGCATGTTTACTGTATGATGATCATATGAGGTATTTCTTATGTCACAAAATCTGAGCAGCCAACTATTAAGCCCAAGTTACTTTGTTTTGAATCACCCTACAAGATCACCAATTCCCTTTTTCAAGTAGATCCAAGAACAAAAGAGGACTAGAACTACAGAGACAACCACCACTACCTGCTACTCAGAATATAGAACTGAGTTTAATGAGGCCAAAACACCTTCATATTGGAAAGGATTTAGCAGAAAACACATAATACTGTCATACAGAAATGAATAGGGTTGCTTAGATCAACCATGGTTCATAAAAACTATGGTTATGACCTACATAAACGGCCCCGGCCCAGTTTACCTGTCCGAACACATCTCCCTTTACGAACCACTGCAGAAACTAAGATTTTCTGGGGAGGCCCTACTTTTGGTCCCACCACCATCACAGGCGCGTTTGGCAGGGACAAGAGACAGGGCCTTCTCAATGATTGCCTCCTGGCTATGGAAATCCCTTCCTGGCAATATTAGATCAGCCCCCTCCCTCCTATCCTTCAGAAGGATGGTAAAGACCTGGCTGTGGGACCAAGCCTTTGGGGCAGTGCACTGAGGCAAAATGGTGTCCTGAGATGGTTTTTAAGCAACTTTTAATGTGGATATAAGTGATTTTAATGTTTGTATATATTTATGGTTTTATGTCCCGGCATTGACTGTTTGCCGTATATATGCCGTTCTCTGCCCTGAGTCCCCTGTGGGGTGAGAAGGGCAGAATATAAATGCTTTAAATAAATAAATAAATAAATAAATAAAGCTTTATATGGCTCAGATCAAAGATATTTAGTAGATATTATCTCCTGGTATGAACCTGCATGGGCTCTGAGATCATCAAGAGAGGTCTTTTTTTGTCCTACCACCTTCACAAGCATGGCTTTTGGGGACACGATGGTTGCCCCTGGGTTCCTGAAAATAGCCCACTTTCTTTTGTCCCTCTGGTGGCAGGCTGAACTTCTTTTATTTAGGCAAGCTCTTAAAACAGAAAGTTTGAAAAGAATGGGCCATAGTGCCCTGTGTTGCTAATGAATTGCTTCTAAAAACTTGTGTATAGATTCATTTAATGGTATTTGAATTGAATTTTTTAAATAATTGTGAAATTTTAATCAATTTTAATATTTTTCCTTTGAACATTTTTAATTACATTGCTTTTTAAGTATGGGATGCTTTGGGACTCTACCCCGAGGAATATATAGTAGGTGGCAATCATCACAATCACCATTATCACCATCATCCAGTATTCAGTTCAAATTTCAGATATGTGTGGTTGGTTTGCTTTATAATCACTTATACATATAAGATACTCCTGTATGGGTGTACATAGACACAGAAAAGGGGAAAAAAAGAGAGAGAAACAGATCTTTGTTAATGAAAGCTGCTTAAGATCAAAGGGGCAGGGAGAGAAGAATATTAATGTTTAGGATAGCAACAAACTTACTGTTTGCTATTCAGACAAAGCATTCACTTTGTCAAGTATACTAAGTTGGTGGTAGATTTAGATAGATATTTTTGCCCCAACTTCTTCCTTGCAGTAGGAAGTAGAACAGTGTTTTATTTCAAGAGCAATGGAGCAATGTCAGGGTAGCAGTTAGCATTCAGTATAGTTTCTCCAGTGAATGGAGCCTACATCTCAGATGAAAGCACTCCAGGATGCTCTCCTGGCTCCTTAGAAATAGCTTAACGGGAAGACAACCAAAGTGGATGGTTGAATGGAGAAGGGAACCCATTGGAAAACAGCAGAATCTCAGTTAAGGTGGTAGGAAGTCAAGATCTCTTACATCTACAACAAGCCTTTTCCATTGTGATGGCTTGCTACTGAGTTCTCTAGCTACTATCACAGATAAGTGCATATATAAAAGTCTATGTGTGTCTTAAGTCAATGAATGATATAAAGATACATAAACACAAATATTTACTCACAAGAAGAGACATCTAGTTTAATAGGACTTCTGCACAGGTAAATCAGATTACAGTCTTACTTTGCAAACTCAGTGTGTTTATTTATTTATTTACCATATTTATACCCCGTCCTTCTCAACCCTGAAGGGGACTCAAGGCAACTTTACACATAGAAAACTATTTAATGCCTTAAAAACAACATACAATTTAAAAAACATTAAAATTAAAACTAATACACATTAAAAAAATTAAAACATTACATTCACCATAAAAACCAGTTCTTTTAAGATCAACCAGTTCTTTTAAGATCAATCAATTCTCCAAAATCTGGTGCCAAAATGCACCTGTCTATAGAAAATAGACAGGTTGGGGGGGGGGAGCAAGGGCCCTGACATTGTGGTGAGATACAAAAAATTATGCAGAATGACATAATCGCCATAGCTCATTATTTTGAATGTAAAGTTTCTCTGCTTGAAATGCTGAAAAGGTGGAAAACAATTACTGAAAGAACAGGAAGAGAGAGAAATGTGATATTTCAAAGGCAGACAATCAGAGTAAAAATATATATCAGCAATACTATTTCAAATATTTTTCTATTTTTTATTAAGTGAAAATGTCTAAAGTATAACAAAACATTTTTGGGAAGTACTAGAATGTAAAAGATCCAAAACCCCCTAATGGGTGGAGGGTAGGGTTTATAAAAATGGATCTAACTAGGAATTATGCTCACACATACACGGAGCATTTTGAATAAATGTGCATGTTGCTATTTAGAATCAACTATTTGTTGTTTCTTGCATAAAATAAATCGTGTTATGATTTAAACATGTCTGAAAGTAAAACACTGTTGTGCTTCTATTGTAGCTCAAAAGCAGGTGAACTGGAAAAAAAGAGAAATAATAGGTAAGAAAATAGTCTACAGGGGAAAAAACTATTTCACAGATCTACACTTGTCTAAAGGAGGGGGTGTTTTGTGTTCTTCAGTGAGGACAATAGTTAGTGGAAGTCTGCTGCATTCTCTTGGCTCATAAAAATCCCCCTCGGCTCCCCTCCCTGCCTGGTGCTGGCTGTTTGTTTGAAATACCACATCTACGTTATTTAATTGGCACCACACTAGGGACCATCGCAGTTGCTGAGTAACATTCCTTATGTGCCCCTTGTTAAAGGAACATTAATGACTGCAATCAGTCCAATTCCACTTCCTTGCCCAATGATTTAATTTCCTGTACAGTATTGCTTTCAGCTTCTTTGAAATTTTTCTCAGCCAGTCTTCTTTTTCTATCAGACTTCTGTTCTCTATTATGTAAGAGGACTTATCCTTATGGGACATGGGCTGCCCATAAGTTATAACAAATTATGCCCCTCACTGCCTTGATCCAATGTTTCAGTAAAAGAGAATGACATAAATTTGGTTTAAAATGCTGACCGTTCCTTAATGCACCAACAGTTACGATGAGAAGCAGGTAAGACAAAGAGCAAAGGCTCGAGCCAAGGGCTAGATTGAGAAGTAGACGTTTAGAGGTGTATTAAAGCAGAATAAATTAAGCCCAGATGCCGACAAGAAATCTAATCCAAACATACCAGCGACAAAGCCAAAACACAGCAGCCTAGACACCTCTAAAGATATAAGAAAGCTTGCCTATTGTTGGATCAATCACACATTTGATGCGATAAAAAGAGGAAATGAATAGCAGCAACGATTTTCAGGACTGCTTGCTTAGCTGCAATGCATTATTTTTTAAAGTATTTCAAACAAAGTTTAATAATGTCACACAAATAATGGAAATTTTCAGTATTAAACAGACGAGAATATTAAGAACTAATCTCTATTTTTCATGGCAAACTTTGTGCACACAGCAATGCTAACTTTTAACACAGGAACAATTATTCCCTGGAACAAAGGGGAGCTGGGGGTAGGGAGTTATTTAAGGGGTTTCACATTTAAAAGCACACCTCAAATTCCAACGCAGACAGAGTAATCCCATAGCTGCCATTTGTTCTAAAAATCTTTCAAGACTTACATGTTTTGTTTGCAATAAAATGCTTATTTAATAGTACATTTAAATGAATGAATTTTCTTGATATTTTTCTCTCTATCTTATCTTGACAACATGTGATTAACCAATGATGCTCACATTGACTTCAAAATACTACTAATAATAAACACCTTCATATTATAAATGGGGAACCTCCAGTCCACAAAATGCTCCACCAGCTTTCCTGATGAAAAATACCTTTTCTTTGCTAAAAATTAATAATTAAAGATATAATATATTTTCAGTCATCCTCCCACAACCCATTTTTGCCAGATAAATAAATAAACAGACTTTATTTATACCCCACCACCATCTTCCCGAAGGGACTCAGGGCAGCTCACAGATACACTTCAAAGTGGTGTATATAAAACAGACAATACATAGCATATAAAACAAAAACCTAAATCTGAAAACAAAAACATAAACCCCATATGATAAAATTGTAATATTTCTAAATCACAGTAGAACCTGTGAATAAGGCTGGCTATCTACAATTAACAAATCAAAGTGTTGTAGTAAGCAGTCACTGAACCATCAATCTGAGCATCAATTACACATGGTCTGAAGAGCCATGTTTTTAAACTAGCCCAAAAGGCTCGGATAGTGGGGGTTAACCTGATCTGTCTAGGGAGGGTATTCCAGATATAGAAGGTCAATGAGTTAAAAATGGGGGGGGGGGCACCACCAAGAAGGCCCTCTCTCTTGTTCCTACCAGCTGCGCTTGAGAGGATGGTGGGACCGAAAGAAGGGCCTTCCCAGCAGATCTCAAAGCCCGGGCCGGTTCATAGCAGGAGATGCAGTCCCAGAGATAGGATGGACCTAAAGCATATAGGGTTTTATAGGTGATAACCTGCACTTTGAATTGAGTCCAGAAACTTATTAGAAGCCAGTGGGGCTGCTTTAATAGGGATGTGGTGTACTCTCTATAGTTAGCCACAGTTAGTAATCTAGCTACCAATCTTTGCACCAACTGCTGGTTCCGAGCCATCTTCAAAGTTGTAGAGTGCATTACAGTAGTCCATTCTGGATTTAAACAAGACATGGACCACCGTGGCCAAGTTAGATTTTTCGAGGTATGATCACATCTGGTGCACAGGTTTTAACTGTGCAAAGATACCCTATGACAGAATGGTATAGTGGTCTGAATAAATGTTTAGACTTCAGCAGACCAAGATTTGAATCTTTACTAGGCCATGGAAACCCACTGGGACACCTTGGACTAGTCCCATGATCTCAGTTTCAGAGCAAAGCAATCGCAACCCCTTCCCAAGTAAATCTTATAAAAGAAAGAATAGGTTCATCTTAGGGTTTCCATAAGTCAGAAACAACTTGGAAGGTACAACAATAATCATTTATCATTGTTTCGTGCTTTTAATACCATTTCTTCTTAACAACATGGGCTGCAAAATAAATATATATTTCCCATGCTGAGGAAGAGGGCTTTATCACATCGGCAAGTCAGAAAAGCCACTCTATTTATACTTCCTTGAAAGTAAGAAGATTTTTTACAACCTTAGAAGCAAGGTTGTATTTAATTTGCTTTGAATACAATTTTCCTGCTTTTTGGCAGGGTGTTGGACTGGATGGCCCACAAAATCTCTTCCAAATTAATGATTCTATGATTCTATAATTTGGATCTTTTAAACAAAAATTGATAGGTTTCACATTTTTCTTAGGTAAAGGTTTTGCCTGACATTAAATCCAGTTGTGTCCGACTCTAGGGTGTGGCGCTCATCTCCATTTCTAAGCCAAAGTGCCGGCGTTGTCCATAGACATCTCCAAGTTCATGTGGCCGGCATGACTGCAAGGAGCACCGTTACCTTCCCGCCAGAGTGGTACCTATTGATCTACTTACATTTGCATGTTTTCGAACTGCTAGGTTGGTAGAAGCTGGGGCTGACTGTGGAAGCTCACACCACTCTGCGGATTTGAACCTGTGACCTTTTGGTCAACAAATTCAGCAGCTCAGTGCTTTAACCCACAGCGCCACTTAAAATAATTGGAAACACGAGAGCCTAGGTGAGAGATACTCTCATGAGTACTAATTCCAACTTTTGAGTATATTAACATATTAATGGAAATATATGGAGATGAGAGATAATACAATCAATCCTATTTTGTGGGTAGTGAACATGAAGTATTTTCAAACTCTCAGACCTTGGCTTTCTCTAATAGTCAAGATATAGAAGGTCAATGAGTTAAAAATTGGTAAATGAAGTACATCTAAGAAGAGTTAGGAAATAGAAGAGATTTCATTTATGACAAATTGAAAATGAATACTGAAAACAATTCAGAATTATCAATTTATCTCTATCTACCTTCCAGTACAACTTAACATCTCTCAAAATGTATTAAGGTTCTATAAAAATGTAAATCTGCTACAAATGATTATTATGCAGAAGTTCCTCGCTAGAAAATTAAACTGTGATTTAAATCATTAAAATCAAGTCCTTTAGAAATGCAATTTATCATGATTTAAATATGTTCGATTTATATCAAATCAACCCTTTATTAAAAGTAATTCTGCTTCTTTGTTCAACACATTAGGAAAAGCCAATCAACAGGCAAGCTAGAAAATTCTAAAAGTAGCAGTTGAAAAAGGTATTTTTTTCAATGTGCTAAGTAGGGGTAGGTAAAAGAAGAAATTAGGAGAGAAGATCTGAGTAATCCTATGAGCTTTTCCATTTATATAATAACTAAATTTAAGTTGAGAAGTAAGGACCAAGATGCTCAATATTTATATAAACCTTTCACATAGGCTTTGCAGTAAGTGGAGCTGGCATGAAACAAAAGCTACCTTTTGTCTTGGCATTATTTGACCATAACAGGAATAATTTTGTCTCCATAGAAGCAAAATTTGCCCCATGGAGGCAAAATTGGCGGGGAAGGCATTTTCTCTGACCTTTCTTGTTTCTAACTAAAATGCAAAGGAAGTGTGAAAACCGATGGGATAGATAAGTCAATAGTCTTTCTATTAAATAATATCATGTGCTTCTACCACATGTTAACTGATTAGATCTTCAATATTCCATTCCAGGATCAGTTGTGTTCCAGGGTAATAGAAATAAAAGATATTTTAAAATGTTTTTATGAAGAAATATCTAAACAAGGTAGGAGCTACAGTACAATTTATACAAATAATGTAGGGGAAGTAGAAGACAAATACCTTTTTTTTCCTAAGGACAAAGTATGAATGGGAACACAAAGAAAATACTATGTAATGTCTTTGTAATTGTGTGCCTTCAAGTCATTTCTATCTTACGGCACCCCTCTTGTTGAAAAGATTTTCATGGCTAAGAGGAGATTCGAACTGTGATCTCCTTAATTGCAATCCAACACGCAAAACTACTGTGTCAATTTAAACAGTTATTGACAAAAAATTATATATTGTGGTAAGAAACTATATGTGACCAGATACACAGATTAATGTGTAGTCCCCTCACACTTGAAAATTCTGATGATTAAAAGATATCAGGGCTATTCATTTAAAGTACTGCTCTTAGCCTGTGGGTCCATGCTTCACAGAAAGGAAAAATCAGCCTGTTTAACAAGCCTTGCAAATGTTGATTTATTAATAGTAACCGTTTCATTTTTATACCTATTTTATATACCTGTATACCTGAGATCACATAAAAATTTCGCAGGCAGAAAGTGGTCATAAGTAGAAAAAGTTTAAGAAGTCGCAATTTAAAGTCCAGAAGGCAGATACGTTGGTAACTGGAGAATTAGTTGTGCTGTCTGCTTGTAAAATGATACAGAGACCTCTGAACAGGACACACAGAACAAACATAACTGCAACTTGACTTAAAATAAGCAACTCAAGTGAGTGATTTAAAATATATGCCACAATACAGATAATGTACAACTGCATTTTGCTTTCCATTGATAGCTTGGTATTGAAAACTGTTTCAGAGAACCAGGGACAAATGGCTGGAGGTAGTATTAGAGGAAGCAGAGGTAGGAGCTGTTCAATGATTTTCGTACCTGACATTTCAACACTCAAAACTCATAATAATAATAATAATAATAACAACAACAACAACAACAACAACAACAAAAACAACAACTCAGGGTGGCTTACAAGGGGACAAGCGCAATCAACATAGTTAAAATACGTATAACACACTAAAAGTACATAAAACACCATAATAAAACAAACAGCAGCATAACACAGTATAAATATATCTATCGAGCAACCTTCCTTAAATGTCCCCTTTCCTCAGTTATTTAAATGTTCAAGGCTTGTTACCACTTCAAGAGAAATTAGGCATGCAGGTGAGATTTGAGATGTATTTAAAAACCAACAATGGAGGGATAGGTATTGTAGAGCCACTTGGCTAATACTTGTGCCTGTTCTCTATGAAGAAATTTCAGAATAAAATAAACCATTTACTCTCACTAAGGGAGGAAAGACTCTTCCAAATTCCTACTTAGCATTGATAACGGATACAAAAAACAAACAAATAAGATAAATCTCTCACTGCATGAATGCTCGGTACTCATCATTGTTATTACATTCAACCTCTGGAAATTTACAGAATCTTGATCAAATAGGAAAAGCAAATGGATAATGTTTGTCATAAATGTGACACTTAACTTTCCACTAGTATTTGTATGGAATAATTTTATCGAGTAATTCCCAAAATTGTCCTCTATCCTCAAATAATTACTTAGTAACTGCATGGTCTCCATTATGTGATTAGCCTTAACAAGTTGCAATGAATTATTTTTACCCAACAAAATCCCACTGAAATTATGTAAGTGCCTATTAATTTTAATGAGGAGTTGCATAGTGGGAAGTACACAGCAAAACTGAAAACTACGCAGAAGAATTCAGAGCTCACTGTGGACTTAAAGCAAGGAGGTATTGTAGATGCTAAAAAGATGTCAACTGTGCAGAACAAACATCTCTCTCACATTAGGTACTTGATCACTGAATAGGGTTTGATCCCGGAAAAGCACAAGCAGTTAATATATTAAGTTTTTATTTATGTGGAACGGCTTCTTAGACAGTGTGTCATCAGATGTAAAGGATACTGGAGAATTCAAATCACTGAAATCAGATAGGTAGACTGAATGCCAGAGAAAAGAGACTAATTCCCAGCTAGAACAAACCCAATGAATGAATGTAATGCATTAATTAATACATATGTGCACCACATTGATTCAATGGATCTACTTCTCTTTGGACTAAACATTGGATTTATTCCTGCATACTAGGAGGCAAAATGTGCTTGAGCTAGTTAGTCTAAACTAAAAAGGCAATGCTGAGTCAATACCTCATCTAATACTATGGAAGTGTGTGTGTGGAGGTGTTGATAGAAAGCTTGACAAAACAGCTGATGAGTCATGGATCTACTTCCTTTCAGATAGGAAAAACATAGTTATGTTCATTTACTGTTCATTTACTGATGAGTTTATAGACCGTAATACATGCTGCTGGTGGTGGTGGTTGTTGTTATATTATATGCAAAACAAGGTAGCACTCAAAATTTGTGTTCTAAGTTCATATTATAAAGAAAATCAACAATCAAAATACAACAAGTAGTAGTAAATCTTCAATTTCTAAAGCTCTACAAATACATAAACTCAGAGACAAAGGGGTATGAGAATATCTGCCATCAATCAATGTCTGTAGGCATGGTTTCAAAATGAAAGATAAGATGTAAAAACATGCCTAAGTTTGGGAAATGTAAACTCAAACAAGTATAGTTCTTTGTACAGAGCCTATATTACTCTGAGATGATAATTTTCTGTCTGTGCCAAAAACATACTCACAAAACTTCCCTTTTAAATCCAGGATGGGAAAAAATTCAATCACAGTAGCAAATTGTGATATTTTGCAGTTTGACAGACATTCATAGGACAACTTGGGGGTGGGGGGAACTATGAGAGGATTTTTAAAAAAAAAAAAAAAACTCCAATAATTAAATGCAATGAAATGGAGATCTTATAGAAGGAAAACCACACTTACTCCAAATCAAAGCTGCAGAAGTACCAGGACACCCAAAATTAAACGTTCTGACTATTTTAAAGAGTCCTCAATTTATGCATCTGAGAATTATCTCATCCCCAGACAGAATATCTGGGTGTTGACTTGCTATGGAAAACCTTCAGGGCAGAATCCAAGATACAATCCACTGTAGAGTTATAAAATTTCCGGACAGCTCCAATAGATCTCAAAGCCACTTCTTTTAGTTGCTTCTGTCTGGGGTTTCCAGGAAACGTTTTCTATGAATTGAAGCCCTAGGTATTTAAATTCCAGACACTGTTCAATTTGGTCATAGAAAATGAGAATGTCTTTCTGCAAACAGCATCACTTTTGTTTTAACATAGTTAATGTTCAGCTTTTCTTTAGTACAAATTTGCTGAGCTTAGACAGCAGAAAGTGAGAAAGACCTTTTACATTTTCTTTATGTTGAGGGGGGAAATGCCATTGAAACTGCTATTTATTTTTTAGCAATCATACCTAGAGATGTGAAGGCTCAGAACAGCACAGAAAAACTTCAGAATTTTTTTAAAAAATTCCTGAAGTCTCTTTTGTCTGGAAAAAGATCAAAAATGGGTTGTAGAATGTTTTGTTTTAGAATAATGACAAAAAGGTTTATCCTAAAAATGACCTCCATATCAGAAAAATAATTATATTTTCTGATCCTAATTTCCCTTTCTCAGTTATTTCCTCTTCTCTTTTTGTGATATTTGCTTGATAATGTATGAGACTAGGGAAATTATATTCTTTTATTGACTATTTTTGATGGTTTAAATAACGTGACAAACTAAAGACATTTCTTACAATTCTGAGGTTCTATACAATTGATTTTGTAGCTCTATATTTGTAAGGAAAAATAATAAAACTTTTAAAAATAAATTCAATTGCTATTTTCCCTACACTAATTACATTTTTAAGATACCAAACAGGGTTTGTCACAAGGTTAATTTTGTGACACAACAGGTTAAACTTGATAGATGTCTAATTCCAAAGATAGCAAAGGCCCCTTCCACACTGCCATATAATCCAGATTATCAAAGCAGATAATTCACATTATCTGCTTTGAACTGGGTTATACGAGTCTACACAGCCAGATAATCCAGTTCAAAGAAGATAATCTGGATTTTATATGGCAGTGTAGAAGGGGCCAAAGTGTCTTTCAATCTGCAAGGTGTTCTAATATTGCACTTCTTCAATATCTCTTAAAATTTTAACCCCCCCCCCCCCTGCTGAATTTTTTTTTCCTTCCCCATGGGTTCACAATGTCTGGAAACTCCATATCCTTATTCATACTATTTCCAAAAGATCAGCTGGGTCAATTTCAATAGAGGGATGCCTTTAAACAGAAACAAGGTAGGCCAACAGTTCTGGCATCATTATCATGATTTGCTTGGGAAACAGGAAAGAAAGCTTCTGCTTTTGATAGAGGTGGAATTTCCAAGAAATAACATAAAAGAAAGGCTTGCACATGTCAGAAAATAATCTATTCTAGTTTAAAAACAAAACAAAAAAGGATATGCAAATTAAACCCACCAGTTCTTATAGCCTAATGGAGCTTTCTGCTTAACTTTGGCTGGATTCTACCTAGTCCTAAGAGACTTAGCATTTAAGAGCAAAAATTGCATGAATTAAACATCAGATTCCCATTGAGGAATAGGAATGGAAACGTACTAGAGATGTAAATCTTCACTTGTCTTGGTCTTCTAGGCAAGAATAAGAAACCACATTCTTTTATCCTCCTTCTTTGTGAGAAGAGAAGATGTAACATGTTAGGAAACTGTAAAGCTGTAGAGACGGGCTCCAACTATTTTTTAAAATATCCAATACATATATTTCACATCAAAACCAACTGGATTTTGCTGCCCCACCTGTAAATGCTTTATTATTACAGTCTCATTTAAAACATACAGCCATAATGCTCCAATATGCATGAAAATTTAAAAATATAGAAGAGCTTTAATTGTATGAACAAAATTGTAGGTATGCATGATACTGAATAGAGAGATGCAAACTTCTGCATTCTATGCTATCCAATCAGAAGCATTTTTGGCAGAGAATCAAGCGGAAATGATGACATATACCCTGGTTGTTGTTTTTTTAAATACAACCCTGACATACTCCTTTCCCAATAGGTTGGTTCTTCCGTGATCTGTTCTCACTGTTGCTACTTGGTCAGGAGACAGACAAAGTGGCTTGGTATCCCCATATCACCAAGAACTCGCCACAGTTTATTATGATCCACACAGTCAGACTTTAGAATAGTCTAGAAATAAGAAATAGATGTTTTTTCTGAAACTCCCTGCCTTTCTCCATTATCCAGCAGATATTGGCAATTTGGTCTCTCATTCCTCTGGCTTTTCGAAACCCAGCTTGTTCATCTGGCAACTCTCTCTCCATGTATTGCTGGAGTCTACCTTGCAGGATCTTGAGCATTACCTTTACTGGTATGTGAAATAAGTGTCACTGTATGAAAGTTTGAGCATTCTTTAGCATTTTCCTTTTTTGGTATGAGGATATAAGTAGATTTTTTTTCAATCTGATGGCCATTCTTGTCTTTTCCATATTTGCTGGTATATGGCATGCATCACATATGACATACCATTTAGGACTAGCCTGGAAGCATACTTTGATATAAACTCAGCTGTGAAAATACTAAACTATTTAAGAGCGTATTATGACAATCAATTATCATTTCCAGTGTGCTCTTCTTACAAAGATAGCAGCACCAACCAGGTACAGGTGGATTTGAAATTTGACTGTTGCATATGTGCTAGGATCTTTGTTTTGTTTAAATGTTCCTCAAAGTTTCCTCGTTGTCTGCTGGAAAAATTAAAAACTTGTTCCTGTAGAGAAGCATTGGAGAAAATTATCTTTGCTCAAGTTTTAAACGTCCCCCAGGCAGATCTTTCTCTGCATGTGAAACAGTCTTTCATTTAATCTTGAGTGGGTTGTCACACTTGTTAGCATGATTTTTGCAGAAAATGTGCAATTGCACAGCTATGCTACAACAGCTGCTGTTTTGTTCCACTTACTCCTAAAAATGAAACACATCAGTTAGGTTGTTTGTTTCTTTTTCAGTGATCAGATAGTCCTGAGTACAATCAGTATGTGGATGGACACAGAGTGAGGACATGAGCTGCTTCACAAAGAGAAAAATACAAGTTTTTCACAGAGACCATTTTTCACAAACTGCAGAAACCCGGACCAAAAACAACAACGTATCATTCCTGCACCAGAGTCAAGAAACCTTGCAGGAGTTAATGAACATTCAACAGACTGTCTCAACATGTCTAATTGAGAAGGAGTAATTTAGTGAGATCCCTTCACACCCTTTTCTCTGTCCTATGTTTCCCTCTTCCCTAAAATGTGTCTATTGCCAGAAGGCTGGAAGACTGGAATGAAACACTCACTATGGTACACACAGTAAATGCAAGTACTTACACTACACAATAGATACTTTGAAAAGATACCTAAATACTGGCTCTAAAACAACAACCAAGAAACCAGAGTAGAGTTGAAAGCCTGCAGAGCAACCCCATTTCACCCCAACTCGACTTATCCCTGTCCACTATAAGCTATTTTAATGGAGAAGGTTTTGGAGATCCTCCAATAGAAGCTCTGGCAAGTTGCCACAATTCTGCAGAGTTGACTGGATGACTCGGTGTGTTTTTTTTACACATGTGTATTGTAAGTAGCAGAAGATGTTGACAGTATTAATTTCTACCCCGTAGCACAACGAATACAGAGGTTGTCTTTTTTGGTTTGCAGCGCAATGAATTATGAGCACAAGGTTGCAAAGCAACCAGACCCCGGAGAACCTATTTAAAGGACCAGCTGCTACCTTTGAGAATACCTAGCTGTATGTTTACCCAGTTCTCTTTTCAGAAAGCTAATGCGCACTTTTAAAAAGTGGAATTCCCCAGAATATTGATTTAGCAATCAACAAGCAGAGTTTTAAAACTACGGAAATCTACTGACATGACTGAGAGTGCTATAGGACTGTTTCTAGAATTTTAATGTAACAGCAGGTGGAGAAGGAGGCTTTAAATTTTTTTATTGGGGATGTTTTATTTATATTTTAGAACATTTGTCTGTTTTTAAATTAAATTTAAAATATTATATGGACTGATTTTAATTGTTTATACATTTTGCTGTAAATGTTTTTAATTTACTCTGCTTGGAAGCTGCTTTGTGTCCTTTTCAAAGGGGGAGGGGAGAGCATCATATACATTAAATAAAATGTCAATCTTTTTTCTTACATAGGCATACGTTTGGGCACATCTACACTAACCACTTAGATTGGCGTGCAACTAGCAGAAGAGGAAGTGATTTTGAAGTGGAGTAGCTTATATGGGAAGCCCTGGATCTGGGTTAAGGTCCAGATGGTACTACTTATACATTTTGCAAAGATTGGCTTCAACCTGGTTCCAGAATCTGTAGTATTTGTGGCTTCACTGCACATATGTGGACTGCCAGTACACCCCAAGCCTGTAGCCAAACCGAGGGGGGGGGGGTTAGGGGTTCAACCCCACCCCAAATTTTCAGGTTAAAAAAACAACGGTTTACTCATGAATTTAATCTGGTTAACCAAATTCCCATGCTAAGTGAACAAGAAGCAAAAATTAAGAATCCCTCCAGAACTGCAAGTACTATCTCAACCAAATTTTGACAATTTATTCACAATGTCATTACCTACCTTTCCAACAATTTCCATAGCAATAGCAGCAATAGCCGATATAATGGAAGCAACCAAGTTGGCCCAACCACAACTTACAGGCAAAACCTAAGGCACAGGGAGGAATGTGAAGACCCTCATGAAGATGACCAGACTTGATGGGGCCGGTTGACAGGGACGGAGTTGTAGGCTTTTTATAGGCTGCTCTGTCCCTCCCACCCCCAATGCTGTGCTCTTTGCTTCAGCTTGGAGTAGGAGGCAGCTTTCCAATGGAGAATTAGGCTTTTCCCTCCTTGCACCCTCCTCTCTCCTTAAAATGGCTCCTTCCAAATTAGGCTTTTCCCTCCTTGCACCCTCCTCTCTCCTTAAAATGGCTCCTTCCAAAATACATCAATTCAAAATGACTTTTTCCTTGACCAGTTTCCATTTTTCTTATGATTTCCATTTTGGTGGTCAATATTAACAATACTACACATTTTAGTATGCAGAGAGTAGCAGGTGAGGCTGGCTTATCTACTTCTTCCTTTTATTTTTGTTTTGATATTCACACACATCCTCAAGAAGGCAACCTGGAAGGCAGTGGCTGTTCCCCTTTACTGGCACATATTGCGAAAGTAGGGTTAACTAGAAGAGAATCAATTTCTTTTCGAGCCCAGACTCCATATGCTTTGTTCACTGAAGACAGACTTCAAAAGTCTTTGTTTCTTCAGTCTTCCTTCATAGTTCTGTCAATGCTGATTCTGTGAAAAACTTACAGATAGGCCAAGGAAAGCCTGGCCAATGCAAAAAATATTTTCTAAAAATGGGAATTTCTTGGTTAATTAAAGTATGGCAGATCAATGAATTGACCTGTGCCTCCATATGAAATAGCCCTTCTTTGGGACTTTCACTTTCAAAACTTAAACAGGTAGTAACTCAATAATCGAATTTTGCAATGTCTTCCCAATACACATTATTTTATGGAATTACAGATGCCTGGCAAGGGTATTTTACTTATTGGTGTGTTAACTTCCACCAATAGTTTTTCTTTCTTTCATAGTTTATAGCAGGCATGGCCAAACTTTGACCCTCTGGGTGTTTTGGACTTCAACTCCCACAATTCCTAACAGCCTGTGGGAGTTGAACTCAAAAACATCTGGAGGGCCGAAGCTTGCCCATGCTTGGTTTATAGGGAGGAGAAGATGTTGCCACTTGATTTTATTCCCTCCAAATGTTATTATCAAGCTTGAGGACTAAAAGGCATAAAATAAAATAATACACTTTTGAACTGTGGTGCTGGAGGAAAATTTTGAGAGTGTCTTGGACCGCAAGAAGATCAAACCAGTCCACTCTCCAGGAAATAAATCCCGACTGCTCACTGGAGGGAAGGATATTAGAAGCAAAGATGAAATACTTTGGCCACATAATGAGAAGACAGGAAAGCTTGGAGAAGACAACGATGCTGGGGAAAATGGAAGAAAAAGGGAAGAAGGGCCGACCAAGGGCAAGAGGGATGGATGGTATCCTTGAAGTGACTGGCTTGACTTTGAAGGAGCTGGGAGTGGCCGTGGCAAACAGGGAGCTCTGGCGTGAGCTGGTTCATGAGTTTACAAAGAGTTGGAAATGAGTGAATGAATAAACAACAACAAAAGTATCTCAGAGCTTAATAAAAATAAATGTGTTAATCCAACTGTAGAATTTATTGGTGCCTACAGTTCCAATGCATTAAATCAAAACAGCTTTTACATATGTCAAGGTAACAAAACAAATTCCTTCCCACATAAATTAATTGTTCCACGTTATGTTACACTATTTTGTTTTGCATTTTCTATTAATCTTTCAAACAATTAAGTGAACAAAGGAAGTTCTCCATCTTACAGTTGATAGAAGGCTTCCATCACTAGTACCAACAAGTTATATAGGCAAAAGTGTTAGATAAACTGGTACACAAGACTGACATTGCTTCTATTTTTACATAAAGTAACTGTCTAATTTCCCAATTAAGTTATGAAACTATTATAAATAAGGATTGCTGCAAGTGGAATCAATCAATCACCATTTCAGTTTAATAGATATGTGACATCTGGTGAGCTCAATCTTCGACTACTGATGCACTTTCACAATTATGCAAGGGAACTACAATTGTATTAAAACAAGCTGCTCCTCAAGGAAACACATACTATAAATAGAAAGAAGAGAGAAATAACAAAAAGTGATTAAATGAAAATGAATAAGGACAAAGATTAACAAAAAAAAGTATACTGATTTTAAATGACAAACCAAAGTGAATTTGAAATATACTTTTTCTGGTTAAAGAAAGATGAAACACTAAATAAAGATGTCAAAGGACTGAGAAGGCACTAGCAAACAAGTGAAAAGGTAGAGTATTATTGTTTTAAGGAGGAAAGCATGAGCAAAAAATCAGACTACATAATCAGTGGCTGAAGAGTAAGGCAAATGTACTTATCATAATTTACCATCAGGCATGACATTTCACTGTGCAACAAAATCAATTTGGGAAAAGGAAAGATTAGGTTGTATAAGATCATCTGCTTTTGCGTTATACTATAATAAATGTAATTTTATAAGAAAATCCTAAATCTTCTATGAAAATTTCTTTTAAAAATAAGTATTTTATTCAGGCATGAAAACTGCCTGAACAGGCCGATTTTATCTTGCTTCTTTGATTGGTTTTGATATGGTAAAGTGATGGCCAACTTTTATGATAAGTGAGATGATCCTGGTTTATCTAGTTTAATAAGTTGTATCTAGTTCAATTCTCAGTTGTAGGAAATCATGGATTCTGCAATTAATCTGCTGTAGTATTCGTTTTCTGTTATCTAGATAGCCACATTTAGACCCCTTCACTTTCCAGCCTGATTTGCACACACCATGTTAATGGTTAGCCATTTACCTTTAAGCCTCCTCACATATCCTGAAGGAATTAGGGGAATGCCCCAATCCTTGACCCGACTAACCCCAGAGAGGATTAGTTTGAATTAGCTTGGAAACCCTTATCAGTAAACAGACTTTCTTAAATGACTTTTCGCAAAATGGCCTCTTGCAGAGTCTAGGGCTGATTACTAAGATGTCAATTGTATCATGCAGGTTGGCTTTCCAATCAGGAAAGATTTCACCAACTTAAGAGCAATGCCATTATCACCTAGATCTAGTTGGGTTATTGGGCTGATTGGAGACATCAGCTAATGGCCAGAAACAGATCCTTCTTCCATACATCCTCATCATTTGCTCTTCAGAGACAGAAAACTCTACAAATAGGATTTTGAATGTTATGTAGAGAGGAGAAGGGTGAAAAAGTTAACACATGTGTCCTATTGTGGGCTCACCAACGTGGAGATTGCTTCACCTGAGAGTAGCTAAAGTATTTCCATTAGTGCAAGGTCCCAATTGATTCCTGGACAAGAAATGTGCACTTAATCTCTTGTTCTTCTAATGTGGGTGTGGGTATCTACAGAGACTGATCTTCCACATCCAATGGTTTTGGATTTTCGATTCTTAGAAATTACCGTAATTAGTCACAGGCATAATATGATCCAGATTTACTCAGAAATATCTCCCACAGCATGTAATGGTGATCATTCCCACAAAAATATCATAGGTCCAACTTTAGTGGAGTACTCCCTTTGAATATATCAGTACTGAAAGACAAACGTGCATGTACAAATGTGCCTTTTCCTTTTGATCAACATGAGATGAAACAGTTTTAAAATGTAAGATATTCTACATACTGATCAGAGAGGTACAAGTCAAAAAATTCTGAAGTCACCAAAAGAGGGGTGGATTTTTTCAGAAAACTGTAAATTTTTAGGAAAAAATGAAAAAAATGTAACATGTAAGTTCTTTTACTTACATGTTATTTACAAAAGAACTTTTACTTACAAAAGAATGTAAGTTCTTTTACTTATTGAAAGTCGTTTTGTTATTTTAGGAATATAAAATGCATTATATATGACTTGGATAAATAAAAATACATTTTTCAGAAAACAATTAGAAATTTAATTTACTTTTTGTTGTTAAAAATTGAGCTAAAGAATCTTAACTGTAAGGAACTTCTTTTATTTTGCCCATTTGTAAGGAACTAACTAATAAATAAAGCAATAAATAAAGCAATAAACGCCGCCAACATTAACAGAAAAAAATATTTCATCTCCTTTACTCCTCCATGGAGCTAAGAAGACATAAAGCATTCAATCCCATAAAAAGAAGAGAGAATAGGAAACAGGCCAAGAATTACAATAGTGCGAAGTACTGTACATAGTCTTACATAAATATTTATCTGCTACATACCTTTTAGAAATAAGTAAGAAATATTATCTCTCACTTTGAAAGAGAATATTCCATGGCCACTTTTTCTAGAAATCAAAGGCTTCCAAAAAATAGAAAAAAATGTTTCTCCCAATTCCTCACCTGCCAGTTTACCCCTAGGCTTTCAGATCTCTAATAACAACAAATTTGTTTTCTATAGACAAAATCTGTCCCTAACCTAACCATGTTTTTTCAACCAGCATGCTGTTTAACTATATGCTACATGTAAACAGATTTTGGTATCAAGGAGCTCCAAGTAGCAACATGGTCAGAAAAATTTCTCCTTTCAAAAATGCATTGCTTGATAAAATTATAATCCTAAGGTCATGGATTCGATACCATGTGAGTTGGGCTCCATTCAAATTTCCAGGTGCTCTCCAGGTGCAGAAGCATGTATAAATGTGAAATATATAAGTGCTTCTAGACACATCTGGGGGCTTTGTGAGAGGAAAAACTTAATAAAAAACAAAGCAACATTGCCTCATATGTCTCCTAGTTCTTGCTGTAGTGTGCCTTTACACTGTTTCTGACTTATTGAGACTACATCTCCTGATGTCATTACTAAGGTCTGTTTTGTGAGTGGCTGAGTATTATCAAAGTTAAGGCAGGGGTGGTATCCAAGACAGGGTGTTGTTGTTGTTGTTGTTATTGTTGTTGTTGTTGTTTTTGCACATCAGAGGACACAGCTGTTTAAGGAACAGTATAATTGATGCAACTCTAGCAGCAGGAATTTTCCACTCTGTTAGAGGAATGTTGGATTTAGACCAGATGTTTCTAAGAGGTAACAAAAAATGTTTTTATATGACATTTAACTCAAATTAAGTTCATTTATTTTATTAGATTTAAAAAGCACTTAGTTTGAATAGTTGGGTTCTTGGGAGGGGCAGAAAGCTTGTGAGATGCTTCTATATAGGAAAATAAACATCACATTTTCCATAAAGTTTTTTTACTAAAAAATAATATACTCAATTGATCTAAGCATTAGAAGATTTTCTAATTATATACTGTATGCTCTAGAAAAGTGGTTCCCAACCTGTGGTCTGTGGAGCATCAGTGATTCCCAAAAATGAAAATATGGTTTACAGCCTCACTGATGCTACACAGTTGCAACAAGAACAACTGGTTTCATGAACTTCTTATAGTGCTGAGGCAATGGGGATGTTGGGAGGGGAGAGGATGACTACCCACCAAAGGTGTGACAACAAGACTCCTGACTATTGCTTCTCTACTCCTCCTTCCCCATGAGAGGAGCCGTTCCATATGGTGCCTGGAAGCAGGGGTTCCTTGGTGTCTTTGTTTTTAGGCCTGTTCCTGAGGTTATTTGGTGTACTGATTCAGAAAATTGCATTGGATACACTACATCAGCTCTAGATTATTTTCTGTGGGCGAGCAGATGGTGACTACTGGATGTTCTGTATAAGAAACTAGAGCTGATGTGGTCTAGCCATTGCAATTTTCTGAATCAACACCCTAAATAACCAAACCAAATCTAAAGTTGACCAAAAACATATTTGTAAGCTTTTTGGTACTAATGTGGAGAGTGATCCGTGGTCAAGTGGTCCCTGCTCAAAAAATTGGTTGGGAACCACTTCTCTAGAAAATTCATATCATTAGAGGTATGCAAACAAAACAAATAGCAGCCAACTGAAGCAGTACTGATAGCCTCCTCCTCCTTTCTGTACACACACACACACACAAAAGGATGTGTGGTATATAAAATTGTTGAGGTATATAAAATTCAATTAGACATTACAATACAGGGCAAATTCTAATTTCTCAAAACCTCTGTTAAAACTTCCTTGAATCAGATGATGTTCCAAATGTCATTCAGCCATAAACTTAAGTATACAAATCATTATCCTCCATTATATATAAGAATAAAAAACAAATCATGGAGAAGGGCAACAACATCATCCTGCTTGTGTGACCCATTAACTGGCATTCAGAGGAATCTTACCAAATAAAGTGATAGACCCCTGTACATTTCAACTTCTTGGAGAAAGAAGAAGACTCAAGTGTGACTTTATGTCAATTCATGAAATGGTTAATAATTTATTAAGGATCAATCAAACTCAGTGAGCCACAATCTTCTCCACCTGATATTATCACTATAAATAGTTCTTACAATCCTGTACAAAAAAAACCCACAAAGATATATAGGGGATGATAGATTTTCTCCCACCACCTGTTCAAAGTGTTAACATGGTTCGACAAGACCCCCTGCTCTAGGTGTGAGATTAGTCCTTGGAACCTCTAAGGCAAACAACGCACAGAGTTTCTGTGATTTCCAGATGTGACAGTATTTGTAAGACATTTTTCCACACCAGGTATTAGGCTAAGAGCAGGCTCATTTTACACATGCCGCTATGCAACTTCTACTTCTCAGTAACACCCAGTCACTGCTGCCTGTGCTGAATTTCAACTGAAGGCTGGCGCTGTTTTCAATTAAGTGTTTCCCCAACTCCTGTACGTTACCTTAGCTGTTTATATCCCTGATCCCACTGCATCATTTCATGCAAAGTCTCTTAGAAATTTTCTCTTATTAGGAAACTTAAATCCCAAATGCAAAGTTACCTGTCTGACTAATCTTTCTGCTTTTAACTATGCAAAAATCTACTTAGCTCATTTTTGACTTCATTTTTATTCTCTGAGGCACTGAGTTACTACAAAAGCCAAAAACAACAGAACGTGTTAAGAGTCAGTTCTGCAGTAAAGGAAAATATTTTAAGTCAAAATGTTAACAGTTTCATTTTTATTCGTCAAGGAAAATAGTACTGCAAAAAGCTTAACTGGTCCAGATATTAAACCAACCATAGCTTGAAAATATTGTTTAAAAGGAAAATTCCCAAAGCAAATCCTTGAGTTTGCCATTTTATATAAGACAGTTTACTATGCCATTGTACATATATCATTGGATCAACTGTATATAATGGATTTTGATATCCACACAGTGTGTGTCCAACCTGGAAGCAAACTCCAGTCCAAGTGCCTACTGTGTAGGTAAAGGTAAAGGTTTTCCTCTGACATTAAGTCCAGTCATGTCTGATTCTGAGGATTGGTGCTCCTCTCCTTTTGTAAGCCGAAGAGCCGGCGTTGTCTGTAGACACCTCCAAGGTCATGTGGTCAGCATGACTACATGGAGCCCTGTTACCTTCCTGCCAAACCGGTACCTATTGGTCTACTCATGTTTGCATGTTTTTGAACTGCTAGGTTGGCTGAAGCTGCAGCTAACAGTGGGAGCTCACCCTGCTCCCCGGATTTGAACCAGCGACCTTTTGGTCAGCAAGTTCAGCAGCTCTGCGGTTTAACCCACTGCACCACTGAGGCTTCACTTGTGTGTCACTGTATATCACTTAGTAAAATCTAATTGTGTATGTGTGCTGTGAAGTTGCCAGTTGACTTATTGCTACACTATGAATTCTTTAAGATTTTCTCTCCCCAAATTTTACTAGTGCAGGTTTGAGAAGAGGGGTTAGTAGGATTAATTTAAAATTAAAGAAAACTATCTGCAGGATTTTAAAAATGAAATAACTGAAACTGTCTCTCACAAAGAAGGAGAACCTCGAGCTGGATCTACACTGGCATATAATCCAGATTATCAAATCAGTTAATCCATATTACCTTCTTTGGATTATATGTCTCTACACTGCCATATAATCCACTTCAAAACAGATAATCTGAAATTTTTGCGCAGGAAATGCATAAAAAAGACTTCTGTGAAGAAAATGCTGTATTCTGCCCCAAACACACACAGGAAGCGTTTCCACAGAATAAGCCCCAAACTATAAATTATCCTTGCGAATTAAACAGTTTGGAGACTGGTATGCAAATTTATAATGATTTACAATCTTATTGTTTTGTATGTGTCTGAATTCAGTCAAACTGCAAGTTGGACTGAGTCCCATTTTTAAAAGTAAGAATCTGAAAGCTTGCATGTTCCATCACTTCCATTCTGATTAGAGTCAGAGTGTAAGACATTATACATTTTCCCTTTTAGTTCAAGTCATGCAGAAATATAGAATTCCTCAACAAAGGCTGCCATTTTCCTGTGGTATATCAGGCTTAGGCAAACCATCATACATGATCAAAGGTAAATTTAAGAAACTGGGAAAAGAGAAGCACAACTAATTATATAGTGCTAGGGTTACAGCAAACTCTAGCAAAACGAAGCCCAGAAATCATTTCCAGAGACTCCATTATCTACCAGGGTTGGCATATTCAAAGGACCTCCCAGGTACACAGAAGCACATTCAACTGTGAATTAAAAGAAGTGGCATTTGTCAGAGAAGCTGCCCAAGGCCAATTGGAACTCCGAAGGAGCTGGGGAGATCTGCAAGATGGAAGAAACCTTCAACGGGACAACTATTATCCAGACAATCCATAAAGTTGGAGTTTAGGAAGTATGATAGGAAGAAAGCTACTGCTGAAACAAATTCACATCAAGGTTCATTTGGTGCCTGCAATGAGTCATGAGGAAGACATTGTAAACCTGTGGGGGTTAAGTGCATTTCCCTTCCTTATATGTACAGCGTATCTGTCTATAATGCATAAAAAGGGCTTTACTCTTTGTCAAAAGTGAACTGTCTGGGAATAGGAAGTTATCCTTAATTATGAAATTGCATCATAATGGTGTTGTCTGCATGTGCCTTCAAATTGCCTGTCAACTTTTGGTGACACCATAAATTTCATAGGGTTTTCTCAGGCAAGAAATAGTTTTGACACGTCTTTCCTCCAAAATATAGCTTACAGCACCTGATATTCATGCAAGTATTAACCAAGGCTGCTACTGCTAAATTTTCCAGATCAGGTGGGATCCGGTGCCTTTAGGATATTCAAAATGATGGTTTCATGTTATTATACACATATGATATCAGGTCAAAATCAAGAAGCACAAGCTGCAGGTTCTTTACTTTTCAAATTTGCCAAGAGTGGCACAAGACATTTTAATGTCTGAGGTGAAGAACAACATAGCATCCTTTGCAATATACTATCTACAGAAGTTAACAGAATTTAAAATTGAACACTGAAGAAAAGATGATATCCACTATCACAGCTAGTGGCAACATGCTACCTTAGAGCAGGGTTCCTCAAACTTTTTAGACAGAGGGCCAGGTCACAGTCCCTCAACTATTGGAGGGCCGGATTATAATTTGAAAAAAAAAAAACATGAACGAATTCCTATGCACACTGCACATATTTTATTTGTAATGCTAAAACCACTTTAAAACAATACAATTAAAATGAAGAACAATTTTGATAAATTTAAACATATTAGTATTTCAATGGGAAGTGTGGGCCTGGTTTTGGCTGATGAGATAGGGTTGTTGTTGTTGTTGTTGTTGTTGTTGTGTGCTTTCAAGTCGTTACAGACTTAGGTTGACCCTGAGCGAGGGCCGGGTAAATTACCTTGGAGGGCCACATCCGGCCCCCGGGCCTTAGTTTGAGGACCCCTGCCTTAGAGCAAGGGTGGCCAATCATGTACTGTGGGCTATGGAAACACTCCAAGTGACATTGAAGTATCATGCCCTACCACACCCCTTCTCTAAACATGTGTTAACATTTACATTTGAGGGTCCAAAAATTGCCCCAAAACCATGTTTTCGGGGTCCTCTGACTCATTTTAAGCTCAGGAAAGTCCTTTTTTGAGCAATCTTGACTGGTCTAGCTTGACTGTCTGTTTGTTGTGGTTTTCAATTCATAAAGTACTATACTGTTTTGAGATTAGAAAGCCTAAAAGTGACGTGAAAAAGATTTTACTTAATTCCAAGAAGTGATCTCTCACTGAAGTTGAATGGGCAGAGGCTCAAAGTCAACACCAGCATGTGTCAGTGCTTATTTGATGCCTGGTTCTTGCATCATACCTTTGACTTGCTTTGGCAAGAAATCCTTCTTTCTAAATGAGGGAGAAAAATTATATTTGACAGAAGTGTGCCTATGCACTATCAAAATGCCATAGAGCACTAACGGCTGGAGTTAAATACAGATATAACTTATAAGCCTTCTGATTACTGCACTTTCAAACATGGAACAAGTTCTGGTGAAGGAAGCTGCATCTTTTTAAGTGCAACATAAGAAGTGAGCTTAAGTTAAACCACAAAGGAAAAGATTGCTTTTGACCTGAGACAATGAGGTGATATAAATGAAATTATACAGAAAACTAAAGTGACACAATTGGTGAAAAGTGAATCAACTAATGTTCGGCAAATGCATTTTCTAGAAAGCATTTCTTGGCTTGCTTTTCATTACTTTCTTGTTACCACTAAAATAATTTTGGATACTTTAAGTACATAAGAAGAGCCGTATTGGATCAGAGCAAAGACATAGTTCAACATTCTATCAACACACAGTGGCCAAGCAGCTGCCAATGGCAGTAGGTCCTGAGTGTAAATGCACTTTATATCTCAAGTTCCTTGGAAACGGAGTCACATGGTCATACTGTAGTTGCACTACTAAAACTGGTACACAAACCGCCTCCATTCATGGAGGTATCAGATCCAGCTACAGTGCCACATGCCTAGATGATATCATGTTTGGATTGTTGTGCTCTACATGGGAATTCAGAGAGAGCTACAGCCGGACCATTAACTGCAGCTGGCAACATGGAGCACACAATTCCCTTGTTGGAAGATCTCCACTAGTTGCCCATCCATTTATGGACAGATGTCTAGTGAAGCCCTCAGAGATCAGGTCCAGGTTATCTGAAGGACCATCCCATCTGTATGAAACTGCCTATGTTGTCATATCTTCTGGGGAGGAACCGTTATTTGTCCCATCACCATTACATATATGTTGGATGGGAACATGGGAGACAGTCTTTTCAGTGGTTGCTCCCAGGCTCAGGAATTCCCTGTCTAGAGAGTCTAGGCTGGCACCCTCCTTACTATCTTTCCACAAGCAGGCAAAGTTTTTGTTTTGGCAGACCTCTGTGAAATGATTCTTCAGAGGAGACAGGCCTTGTATAATGCACTTGAATTTTATTTACTTGTGACTTTATTTAACTGGTTTTAATTTTCTGATGGTTTAATTGCTTTTTAACTTCTGTACGCTGCTAATTTTTAATTAACTTTAACTGTTTTAAATTTGCCATAATTCCCACACTGGGAAAATATGAGATATAAATAAAGCAGTAATGACAACATCCCATTGCAGCCAAGCTATTGACCGACTGATTATAGGGGGCATGGCTCCCTTGCTGAAATACTTCCACTAGCTATTGATCTATTTTTGAAAAAAATAATAAAAAATTAAAGTGCTGGCTATGACCTTTAAACCAGTATACAGCTTGTGACTAGTCTATCTGAAAGACTGCTTAAGTTTTAAGATCTGTAATGGAAGACTTTCTCTCTGTTCCACTATATCACACACATATAAAATAGGTGAGGACATGGGAGAGAATCTTCTCAGTGGCTGCTCCCATGTTGTAGACCACCCTTCCGCAGGAGGTTGAGAACTGTCCCTTTAGTATTGCCAGCAAGCAGTGACCTTTTCATTTTGGCAAGCATGTACTTCTTAACTTGCTGTAACAAACAGATTTATTTTATATTGAATAATCTGAACGTTGTACATATATATACACACACATACACAGCCTCAGATGCTAGAGGTGATCCTGACTAGTAGCATTTGATCATCTCCCTAAATCCTCTCATTGTGCTTTCCAGATTGCATCCAGCACGGCATTTTATTCCATATTTTAACTTCCTGGTGTTTGAAAAAGTATTTACCGGTAGTTTATTTGATGACCTTGGGTTCGAGTATATACAGTATGACAGAGGAGGAAAAAAACATTGTGTCTTCTTGCAGGAGTAGGCAATATCCCAGGTCCAGGGTCACAGATGTGATCTGGAGGGCCAATCCTTTCCTTTGGATCTCTATACATATGATTTTTCTCAATTAAAAAAAGAATAGCTGAAAAACCGTAAGTGTGTGTATGTGTGTGGGTGGGTGGGTGGGGGGTGTTACTGAATCAAGATCTGAGGTCTCACTGGCCTTTTTTTTTGGCCTAGGAGAGACTTCCTTAATTTGGGGGAAAGACCTCTCACCCAAAGCAAGATTATCTCACCCATAGCAAACTCTCATCCTTAGCAAGATAGTCACTATGGTCCCTAAAAAAAAGCATATAGAGAACTTTTTAAAAAATCAACCAAATTTAAAATTGGGGGGGGGGGAGTGTTGGAGATGCACTGAGGGCCCCAAGGGCACCATGCAGCCTAAACTTTATCTATCCCTCCTTACAAGATAATCTCCTTTTATGCAGGCTGCAAACAATACAATTTGAAATTCCCTTGAGAAAAGCTTAGAAACAAAGAAATGAAAACCTAGAAAGCACTAACTGTAATTAACCAGCATTGTTCAGTCATGGAAATCTGTTAAGTCTCAAATCCTTCCAAATAAGGAATACCAGTTATATGAGACACGGAGGAATCAACTCCAAGAAAATGAACTCCAAAAATGAACTTTTTATTGGTAACATTAATATGTTTAGATTTTTCTCTGCAGATCCAAAGATCAATCTCAAGAAAGAATTTTGCTCAAGAGGAAAGAGCCAGAGCACCACCGCCAAGAGCTTTGTTTTCTTTCAATTTATTCCCTTGTAAAGATGGGTGGTGGAGATCTGTTTAGAGATATTTTACTACCAGACATATGCAAAATGCCATTGCTTGGTGATAGCTTGCTTAACTTTCAAACAGACATAGAAGGAAAGGGGCACACTTAAAGCCGTAAAATCCTCACAGATGCAATGGTTAACAAAAAGTCATAAAAGCACACAGTTTAACTGAAGAATGACTGAACATCAACTTTAGCAATATTTCCACACCCAAATAAAGGCTCTGTTAAGATCAAAGAGAAAAAAGCACAACTTCCTTTTTTTTTCTTTTACAGGGTTGAACCCAATCATTTCCTTATTCTGGATGCCAGCAAGAAAAAATATGGGCCCAGTGTGTGTTACTCCAGAAAACGAAGGTGTCACGCTTTCAAACACAGCTTTGTGCAAAATACACATTAAAGCTCAATTTTTTTTATTTTTCTGAGTTAGAAAATGAACGGTTAATCTCCCCCCGCCCATTGTTATTAGCTCTTTTGAGTTCAGACATTCTACCCTTTCTGCTTTTGTTGAAAAGATAACCTCTCATGGCAGCTGTAATTTGTGTCTCTTGTTTAAAATTACTAATGTGTTTTATTATATCCTTCAGACAAGTATGCTAAATATACTGACTATTGGCTAGACCAGGGCTTCTTAAACATTTTCCACTCATGACCCCCTTCTGACCGAGAAATACTGGCATGACCCCAGGTATAAAGGTATTTAATATAGGTATAAAAAATTAAGTATTTACTGAAAGTACATCAGCATTTACAAGGCTTGCTAAACAGGCTTATGCTCCTGTTGTGGAGTACAGCCGAAGCATTTCCTGCAGGGTCCACTGTAAATACTACATGTTGTTACAAACAGATTTGTGTAAATGGGTGGTGTTCAACAACCTTTTACTGTTGCCAAATTTTTCATGGCCCCAACATTAAGCTTTTTTTCGTGTTAGGAGCGACTTGAGAAACTGTGTCGCTTCTGGTGTGAGAGAATTGGTCGTCTGCAAGGACGTTTCCCAGGGGACACCCAGATGTTTTGATGTTTTATCATCCTTGTGGGGGGCTTCTCTAATGTCCCTGCATGGGGAGCTGGAGCTGACTGAAGGAGCTCATTTGCACTCTCCCCAAATTCAAATCTCCGACCTGTCGGTCTTCAGTCCTGCCGGCACAAGGGTTTAACTCATTGTGACATCGGAGGCTCCCAACATTAAGCTAAGGGGACCCCATTTGGAGTTAGTATTCACAGTTTAAGGGCAGTGAGTGGACATAACAACCAGATTATACTGCATGTCCAACTTATCTTTCTTTACATTGGGGCTGCTGATAGTTGCCTTGGCTCCCCACAAAGGAGCCAATCTACAGCAGCAGACTACTAATAGTATCTGCAGCAGAATAGTAATAGGATCAACAAAGCTCTTTGTGTGCTCTGCATTTCTCAGTTGTTGTTGCCCATATCAGAACAACCACAAGAAATAAGACATTTGCAAGAGGGAAACATGGGGTGTGCGATGGACAACTCTCAACAAAATAGCACTATGATCTCTGAACACCCACTTCTTTCAGAGAACACGGAATAATGCTTTTATCTGTACCTGGTCCCAGCTTTCCTCCACAAACTCACAGAAGCATAAACCAGGTTCCCAAACAGTTTTTTGCATAAGTATTAGCCAGAAAGAAAACTTTAAAAATGGAACTTATTTCCGGACAGATTTAGGACCCAGAGGAACCTTTAGTCTTGATGTGCTAAAATCACAAACGTATTTTTGCACTTCAAGAAGTACTATATGCATTGAATTGAACAGAAAATACCAGAATGTCATTAAAGACATCAAAGGCTAATATACACAGAAGTAGGCCAATGTTTTAGCCGGTCAATTGACAGCTTCTCTTTAAATCATCACTGAGCCAGACAATCAAGTTTCCTGGATTCCAGCCATGTGCCTTGTACTAGCAGCCTCACTGGCAGTCAAAGAGATTTTAAAATCATAGACATATAAACAAGACAGCTGCAATGCTTGCCAGATTCCTTCAATTAATGTTGTAAATGCTAGACACATTCAAGCCCTTTAAAAATAAATTGCTGCTTACCTCATGATGTAGGAACAGAAGGGGAAAGTTTGGCAGGAAACAAGTTAAAAATAAAATAAATCTGGCTTTAGCTTTCCATGCGCACATAGCGCCACACCACATTTATTCATCTTTTTCTGAATTTATATATTAACAGCTATTATTGGGGCAATTTCCTTCTCTGCAAGTTATTCAAAACTTCTAATAATATTTATCTAGGAGATTTGCTGCCCATCACTCAATAAAATTTCCAGGCTTGCAAAATTTTATATCCAGTATGTGTGTGTGTGCTGCTATGTGTATGCATGTATTCCTGCTCATTAGCAAATGAGATTAAAGTACCTAATGACCGGACTATTCATATACCCATATGGACATAGGTATACACTATTCTAACATAACTTATTGCCAAGTAAGCATGCATAAGAACATGCTGAGAAACATGTAGTCCACCCAGTATCCGTTAAGTTTTTAAAAACTGTGCTAAGTTTATGTTGAATTCGTAGTGATACAGTGCTCTACAAAAGCTTTTTAAAAAAAGAATTCAACCTGAAACTTCGGAAGTGCATTTCTTTCTTTTTTTCTTCAAGACCAAATAACCACAACTACTTATGAGAGTTTTCATTGGGGTTTTGGAAACGCAGGTTCATATCTTGCATTGACTAGCCTGAAGTCTACTTTCTCCAGATGTTAAATCACAGTCATAATGAACCAGTCTTGTAGTGGAAAGTTACTTTTTACCAGGAATGACAGGAATGACAATTATAATTCCCTACCACAAAAGTGCACCCCATAATTAGTCAGCAGCTCTGTTAGAGACTTAAAAAAATAACATTTCGCTTCCTTGGTTTTCAAACATTGCTAGGGTAGGTAATCCACCTAGTTGTTGCTCCAACTGCCACAACAGCATACAAAGCAAAGCATTATTATTAATAATATATTTATTTATACCCCGCTTTATCCCCCCAAATGGGACTCAACATAAAAACATTAGCACACAATTGAAAATATACAAATAAACAAAAATTAAAACAGAATTAAACAGAAACAGCACTAAAAAAATCAGTTAAATTCCATCAAAACATATTCATAATTAAACCCATTGGCAACTTCTCCATCATTGAATGAAACTAAACCCTCACAACCACAAAAGTAACAAAAATTTGTAGATACATGACCAAAAAAATAACATTGGCATCTCTGGTTAATTTACAGGAAAGAGAATTAATTTCTTGAACACGTGGTACTCTATGCTTTGCCAATCCTAAGCATTTTGAAAATGTATACATTTTTAATAATTTATTAAATGAAAAATCCTAGAGAAACACTAGAGCAGCTAACAATCTTTTCTACACTATCAGATAACTATTTTTTCCTGAATTTCATGTATACAGAGAACATAGGAGCCAATGCAATCTCTCTCCATAATATGTGTAAACTCTCTCTTACTAAAATTTCTCAACATTAAAAAATCTGAAAATAAAACCTTGATATTTAAGAATAGTCAGACTGTGTTTGAGTTTTGGCCTGTTTCCCCCCACTTATGATGAATGACATTACATTCATGAATGTGCTCATAAGTAATCAGCAAGCAGAGATGGTTAAATGCTGCATACATTCACAACGAAACAAAGAAAATGCCAAGAACACTGGAATCAAATGCCAAAATCCTGACATTAAAAGATGCTTTCTGAAATGCCGCGATTCTGAAAACATTTTATTCTGAAATAATCGTGCCAAAGCCTTTGGCAAAGTTGTCTGCTCTGAAAACGGGCAAGGGTGTCCTTGATCAAAGGCGTGAACGTAATGAGCAGGAAAGAATGGGATTTGAACTTCCATCAAAGCATCAGAAGAGAAATTCACAACTACATCTGCGAGCCACAAACTGCATCTTGTCATGTTATGGAAAGAGCTCGCATTCTTTCACAGTGACAGAATACAACAAAACCTCAGATGGTATGCCGTCCATTTGCTGCTCAAGTAAATAGAAATACAGCCAGTCTTTTGGTGTTAAGAGAAAACAGTCACAGACATCCATGGCATGAGAAAACAGCCAGACACTAGCACATGCGCACCTGGCAAAGCTTTTGGAAACCACTTTGGCTCCGGCAGATGTGCCCTGTCTGTGAGCGACTTCTTAGGCCACTCTTGTGTTTATTATTACAGATAGCTGTCTGCACACATGCATTTCAAGAATGGAAACAGACAGCAGAAGTACAGGAAACAATCCCAAGACACTATGAAGAATAAGGAGCAACACAACAGAAAAACGACAGATCTAATTAAGGCCTTAAAAAACCTTATTCCTAATGTATCTCGAAATAAGTATCTGTCTTGTTACTAAAATATACATAAATTAAAGGCATCCACAGTTTGATTTCTGCTTCAGCATTGAAATTAAATTGCTTATTTGTTTTGGTTGTATTTTTTCACTTTAAGACAGCATGACACACCTTCAGTGTGCTTTGCTTCTAGTAACTCCACACTTGTAACAAATTACATGAGTAATTTGCAGATCCCCTCATCTATAGCAGGCAACCTCAGAGGTTTTGACGTACCTCACAACCTCTGAGGATACCTGCCATAGATGCGGGTGAAACATCAGGAGAGACTGCTTCTGGAACATGGCCATACAGCCTGGAAAACCCACAGCAATGTCAGGATGTAGTATCTTTAAAAACTTTTTAAAGGGTATTTTAACTTGGAAGAGAACTGGATAAATTACTTAACTTAATCCAACTATTTTAGGAACCTGGACAGAACATATACAATAACTCCAGAAGCTTGGAATGCTGCTGTTATTATTATTGATATATTTTGAATGGATAAGATGGTTTGTTTCTTTGTTTAGTTAGGGTGAAACACAAGTCAGAGTATGGAAAAAATCATTTTCTAGATAACACATCCCAGAAAGTTCATTTTGTTTAGATTATTATAATTATCAGAATCCCTCAGGCAGCCCACCTGTAGCACAAGAAAACAGCTCTTTCATAGACATACTGAATGCAGGGTGCTTCTTTATATCAAAGTTGGTATCCATTGGGGTTTAGTTCCAGGATCTTCCGTGGAGACAAAATTATGCAGATGCTCAAGTCTTTATATATGTATAATTGCATAGTAAAATTGTGTCCCTTATATAAAATATCAAAACCAAGGTTTGCTTTTAGGTTTTTTTTAAAAATATTTTTCAAGTCACAGTTGAATCCATGGCCTTAGGGAGCCTACTGTATATAAGTATTCAAACTCTAAAAACTAGCCAGAAGTCCTGGATGCCAACTCTCCAAAATCAATTAATTAAACACATAAATTCCAAGTTCTCTAGCTATCATATTTTGTGTGTAAAGATGCTCATTTCGTGACTACCTTCAAATATTCTTCACTTCAGCTACCTTCTCATCAGAGCCAAGGAAGGAATATTTTAAAGGAGGGGTCTCCAAACTAAGGTCCGTGGATCGGATGCACCTTCCAAGGTCATTCATCCACACCCATTCTAAACTTTAGACTTAGGGTCAACCTTAGGGTCTAAACGACTTGAAGGAACAAAACAACAACAATCCGAATGTAGCTGACTATCTCATTGGCCAAAAGCAGGCCCACACTTCTCATTGAAATACTGGTAAGTTTATGTTGGTTAAAATGTTCTTTATTTTAAAAATTGTGCTGGATGTTTATGTTTGTTTGGAATTTTTGTTTGTTTGGGGGGGGGGGGGATTTGGCACTATAAATAAGATATATGCCTTGTGCATAGGAATTCGATCACTTTTTTCAAACTATCATCCAGCCCCTGAAGAGTCTGAGAACCCTGAACTGCCTCTCTACTTAGAAAGTTTGAGGACTCCTGTTTTAAAGGGGAAAAGGTTCACTTGAACTTTTGCACAGTTAGGTTCTGCAGTGAGGATTATGGATGGCAAGCAAATTGTCCCTTAGTTGTTGAATGGATGGATTTTAAAGCAGGACATTTGGTCCAGCCACTAATTTGGAAACAAAACTACCCCAGTCCTGACAAACACTATTTCCTATACTATAGGCTGTAGATTAATGCTTCTCTTTGCCCCATTGTTTTGCTCATCTGGTCTACATTTTGAAAGCAAGTGTTTCGTTTTGTGCGCATATATTGTGTCTGGAATAAAGCTTCTGGGCATTGTTCAAAATAAATAGAGAACAAACAGCTTCATGCAACAATAATTCACTTTTTCTGGAACAGTTCTTCATGATGTACTGCATTTTGTGCATTCTGGTTGGCCAATAAACATATATCGCTATTTTGTGGATTTTGCTGTATTTTCTTTCATGATCAACACAGCAACCCCTGAAAATGAGCTGATAACTGTTTGTAAACATGTGTAGATCTCCCAGCTCACCTTGCTTCAACTGCATGCTATTAGTTCTATCCCACCATTGAGAAGTCAAGAGTTCTTTCTAATCTTCCGGCACAAAGTTTATTTACTAGCTTTGCTCTTGTAGCTAGAAATGTTTGGCAACAGCTTCCTGAGGTTAAATGTCTTCTACAATGTTTGTATACTACGTCACCTCTCTTTTAGTAGCGGGTTGAAGAACATGGTAAACAACATGTGAGTTGTGGCTCTACCACATATGTATTAAAGTATATTTTCTGCTGTCAGTAACATACTGAAAAATACCAAATACTCTGCTATGGGAATTTAACCACTTAAATATTTGGATACTAGGCGTCACTTTAAACTACTATTTAGACAAGAATGAGCTCCCTTGTGTTGATATTTAATAAGATTTTCTTCATAGCGAAACCATTTAACAAGCTCACTGACTATTCATAAATTGCCTCCAAAATAGTATTTAATTACACAAAGGGCTTCCTTCCAAAATAACTGAAGAGTTTCAAATTTAGGAGGAAAAACACAGGATTCATATACATGCAAGACCTGTCATAGGGGGGCATGTGTTGCGATGACGTTTAACCCTGAAATCCAAACACAGACCGAAAAAACGCTGTCTATATTATCCTGTTACAATTTTATCATCAAGAACAAAGAAGCAAAGCACATGAAGCCTTATAGGGCATGTATTTATAGGACAGTACGAGAACAGAAGGAGGCAGACCCCCTATTAAAATACCATCAATAAAATGTCTTCTTAGAGATAGCTTCCGTTACTCTGGATGGGGGGAGAGGCAACACAGCTTGGGTTTACAGCTCAGTTCCTCTGCTCCTTTAACTTTTTCTGTTCTCTTTTTATGGCGGATATAAATGGCACCAAATTGTTAGCTCACATATAGGTTATATGCTACCTACCTATACAAATAGGCCAATCTCTGACAAGCCATAAAACAATTACTGCTGAAATTCCTATATCCTCCTTTGATTTCCCAGCTTGCCCACAAGGCTTCAAAGGCACCTTCTTTTACTAGTCTTAGTATACTACTAAAGAGGGGGAGAGAAATGAAATACCAAAGCTATGCCTCAAGTTAGTAGTTTTCTAAATCTATCTGTCTGTCCACTTGTCTTTTTGTCTTCATTTCACTACAATACAATACATCTTTATTTATTACTACACCTCATCTTGAACTGCTTAAAAGAAATCTTCCATTTGAAGCTCATACCTTTCTAGCTCATACCTATATCTATTAAAAAATAGACATGCTATTGACAGCCGCTAGATTGTTAATTGCAAAATATTGGAAAGGGGTAATGAAAATACAGATTAATTAATGGTATAAAGAAGTCTGAAAAATGACACTGAATGATAAGCTAAAATCAAACTTAAAAGTAAAGAAGAGATTATGTAAAAATGACTTTGGAAGTATCTGGAGAAAATTTCTAGAAAAAGTATTGGAAAAAGAAGATGGGAATTTTCCTCCAAATGATAAATGTATGTATGTATTTATTTAAAACATTTATATTCCGTACTTCTCACCCCGAAGGGGACTCAGAGCAGAGGACAGCATATATACAGCAAATATTCAATGCCGGGACAAGAATTCATATGAGTATACATAAACATTAAAAACATTTATCACAAAATTTAAATTTAAATTGAATTGAACTTTTGGTGGGACTTTAGAAGACAAGAGGGCTCTGGAGAAGGGGAGCACAGGGGTGAATGTAAATAAAAGAGGGGGAAATGTATAGTTTATGTCTATATAACTGTATTTTTTCCTCAAATAAAATTTATTTAAAAAAAACCTTTCTAGAGCAGACTTCCTTGCTATGGATATACTAGCTAAACATGACCATTTGTAGCTATATAGACTATAAAATATATTCATTTTGTTCTTTATAACACAACTTCTGGATTGCTGTGAGTTTTCTGGGCTGTATAGCCATGTTCCAGAAGCATTTCCTCCTGGTGTTTTGCCCACATCTATGGCAGTCATCCTTAGAGTTTGTGAGGTCCTCTGAGGATGCCTGCCATAAATGTGGATGAAATGTCAGGAGAGAATGCTTCTGGAACATGGCCTTACAGCCCGGAAAACTCATAGCAACTCAGTGATTCCGGCCATGAAAACCTTTGACAACACAACTTCATTTATTAATACATCTCATCTTGAACTGTTTAAAAGAAATCTTGTTTGAAGCTAAAACTTTTCTAGAGCAAGTTTCTCCACTAATAATAGATTGTGTATGTTCCAATTAAAATGTGTCAATTTCTAGCTACAGAGACTCTATATTATTAACATTTTTTTTACAAATTAGAGGTGTGTCAATATTTGATAGTGTTTGATCCCACAGACCCAAATCCTTTTACACTACAGATTCCATTTATCAAAAATAATTTACTCAATCAACAATGACAGCAGCCAAAAATATAGTTAACGGGTGGCTCAATTAATAATTAATTAGACTTCCTGGTTTCTGCAAACCAGAACTCCACTAAATCAGGGGGGAAACCTTATGGCCTGGGATTTTGTTGAAGCACTTCAAAGTCTTATTCACCACAGACTAGGGCTTCTAGTTTCAGTGAGACAACTGGAAGGCTACACAATTCCTAAACCTGCCCTAAAATTCAACTGAATTACGTTTTATTCCTCCTTCCAGCTGTATGTGAAAAGGCAGCGCTTGTGAACTGGGGTCGAATTTGTACTTGTAGATCCAGTACAAAATTGTGGTTTTTCATTATGTAAGAATTCTATCTACAAAAGACACTGCCAACAAAAATAACAACAAAAACAACAAAATAATATTTTGCAGAACCAACAGAAGGTAGAACTGGTTTCTCAATAACACAGAAATGATTGTGTGCAATCTCATCTGATATGCACAGTTTGTTCTACTCTGAGATTTTTTTAAAAAAGGACAGACTATAAACAGAAATAAATAATCACACCTAATTGCCTTTTGTATTTTACTTATGGTGTTCAACTATTTATCCACCTTACAAATATAGAAAAGCAAGTGTCCATTCAACACATTTTACTAAGTATCAGAGCTTCTGTTGGAAGAGATTGAAATGTAGGCATCAATATACACTATTTATTTATGGACTGCATTTATATCTCATCCTTCTCAGGCCAAAGGGGACTCAGTGTGGCTCACAACAAAGGTACAATTTGATGCTATATATACATAGATAGAATAAAACAACATATACTTTAAAACCACATAATTGACAGATACCAATCTTAAAAAATTAAATTAAAACAACACAATCCAAAAGGCATATTCCTGGAGCCATTCTGTTTGTCAATTGTCATTATTGCACTAGGGGAGCATTACTGAACTGGGAATCATTGTCCAAAGACTTGGTCCCACATCCATGTCTTTACTTTCTTCCTGAAGGTCAGGAGGGAGGGAGCTGATCTAATTTCCCTGGGGAAGCAGTTCCATAGCTGAGAAGCCACCACTGAGAAGGCCCTGTCTCTTGCCCCCACCAGTTGCACCTGCGAGGAGGGGTGGGATCGAGAGCAGGACCTCCTCAGACCATCTTAACCTCCAAGATGGTTCCTAGAAAGAGATATGTTTGGACAGATAAGCTAGAACATTTAAATATCATTTTAATCAATATTATCTGAATAGAATAGAAATTTCTATGGAAACTTGAATTGTATCAATTTAATTTGGTTTTATCCACTGACTCATCAAAATGTGCCTCTAGAACAAATTAATAGGAAACTGAAAATTGGTTTCTTAGCAAAATTGTTTTCTTAACAAAAACCACCACCATCAAAACAACTATAGCTAAAGCAAGAAATCAACAAAACAACACAAACAGGACTTATTTAGCATAATCTTCATCATACAAGGAAAAAGCTCAAGGAAAAAATATTAGTGGAGCTTCAGAGTCTGAAAGTTGTTTGAGGACATCCATCCAAATATTAAAGATACAAACTTTAACTTCGAAATCTGACAGTGTCATCCCTTTTACACTTAGAACTAATGAGCTATGAAGGGAAAATGATTATTTATTTGCTTCTAGTTTTTAAAAAAATAATTACCATCTAAGATACTCTCCAGACATGTTGGACTAAAACCTACACCAACAGAAGCTATCATAGTTCATAGCCAAGCTCTTCAAAAATATAATATAGTTTTTCAGAGGCTAACTTTGTAGGAGAGGGAATTAGAAAGTATTTTTTCTTACTTGTTTTCTTTAACTTAAATCTATAAGCAACAAAGCCAACATATACAAGACAATTGCGTCTCCAAGAATCTAGTGTTCTAAAGCACAGTGCAGTGATTTGTGCGATGGACTAGGGCATCCTAGGAGGCTCCAGTTCAAATCCTAGTTCAGCTATGATAACCCAGTAGGAGACCATGGGCACATCCCATTCTCTCACCTGCAGATGAAGGTAATAAAAACCACTCTCTTGAACAAAGCTTTCCAAGAAAACCTCATGATAAATTCACCTCAGGGTGTCGACAACTCAGAAACAATTTGATAATGAAAAACAAATAATTGTACCAACAATACTCACAATGGTGACAAAAATTATTTAAAAACCTATTTTTAAAAGATCAGATTTAAAGATTGAAAGCTGATAAATACTGATTTTCAAAACTTGCTTACCCTCCCTATCAATACTTTCCCCATTTTTCCTTTCCCAACTAGTGCCACACCTCCTCCCTCAATTCTTGCTTATCTTTATGGTGCCTTCAATGTTCTCTCAAATATGGGGTGAAGTATATCTCTGAGCAGTCACACCTCTTCACTTCTGGCCCCAGTTTGGACAATTAAATGTTCTCATTCCTTGGGAAAGGTGTGGTCACAAATAAGGAGACTCTGGACATACTCATCTGTTTGGTTCATTTTTAAAAAATCCCAGCAGTATGTCTCTACTGTCATGCTGTAATACTTCTGTTGCATACAAATAATCTCACTGGGAAAAAATGCTGAAAAACGTCTTCTAAAAGTGTGAATTCACTTTATAAACAACGTTGTCTAAAACATTTTCCATACAGTAACCAGAACAACACTTCCCCCATTTACTCCACGAAACATATCAGAACTGGCAAAAATATCTCTAAGGCCCCTTCTACACTGCAATATAAAATCCAGATTATCTTTGAACTGGATTAAATGGCAGTGTAGACTCATATAATCCAGTTCAAAGCAGATAATCTGGATTTTTTTTTGCTTTGATTAAATGGCAGTGTAGAAGGGCCCTAAGTATTCTTCTACTAAGTATTCTTCTATAAAAATTCATGGGGTCACCATATGTTGACAGGCAACTTGGAAGTACACACATACATTGACAACCTTATTGTCTACTGTCTCTCCGTTTTATCACTCAATCCATACAACCAAAAAGACCATAAATAAAAGACTGCTAAGTGTTAAAACTAAATTAGCAGAGCTAGAATTGAAGCATGACCCCATATAACTGGCATTTTCTCTAGGCATTTTCTAGGTCCTCAAGCACAATTCTATGGTATGCTTTCATTGGAAGATAACCACAGAGTTGTACTGGAGGATATCTAGAAATCCTAGTGAGTTGTTCTCTCTGCATTTTTCTAGCTACTCCAGGGTGATCCTATGGTATGTTCTTGCCAGAATTCATTCAATAATATCTGTGATTTCATATTTCTGGAGGAAGTTGAGAAACCTATCCCTTGCACATAAGGAAATGGTATTGTTGCATCTAAATAATGCAGGGAAATTGTAAATTCAGTTCCTGGTGCCAAAGGTTAAAAGAGATAAAGGATAAAGTAAATGCCAGATAGACTTTTCTGAGGAGAGGCTCGGGCTTCCATGATGTCCCATGCATCCACAGAATGTCATGCACATGGGAGATAAGGTGATTCACATAAGGGCAGTGAATGTTGGTGCTTTTTGTGTCAACAGGATATGAATTTTACTCTGAACTTTTAAAAAGCTATCCAAGTTACTGAACCCATAAAAGGTTAAGACTGAAACACAAGCTAAACCCTATCACATCAATGACACAGAAGCCACCAGCTTCATATGGATAGTCACACACTGGAAGATGGAGAGTCTTTGGGCTATATTGGACTGACGCTCTTAAGGTTTTTCAAACATTTCAACGGGCCTTTAAATTGGATAGTAATTCACTGGAAGCTTGGGAAAATGACATGGCATCAGCATAAAATGATGATAAATAATACCAAAGTGCTCTTGCGAGTATTCTGAACAGTTTCGAAAGGCGAATCCACACAAAATACAGTATTTTCAGGCCAGGCGATCTCTGTCTTTATTGGGTTGTGGGTATGGCAGCTATAGAAAGCAGTTCCACTAGTTTAAAATACACACTCAAAATCAAATCAGAACCTTTCCACATTCCAAGAGGGATAATGAGAGGAAAAACAGAAGCAGCCCAGGAATTTCTGGTGCCAAAGCAAGCTGTAAGGAAAACTGAGCTTAAAATTTATTGTATATTTCACAACCAAGTTGTGATTTTGAGAGTCTCACTTCTTTAATCTTAAATGACAAGGATCTCACAGAAATCGCAGAGTGTGGTTATTAAAAGCAAAACAAAATAGACTGCAAGCATTTTGGATTCTTATGACACCAGTTTCTGCATATCGGCAGATCACAGTACTTTGAGTAGAAAAAGTAATCAAAACACAGTATCCCGAACTAGTATGTTTCTACCATCCATTTTTGAAAAGTCCTATCTACAACAGTTGTTATTAATTTTATTGAAATAGAAAACTAAGAGTGCAAGTGTTTTGACATCTTATTCTACATTTTAAAATGGAAGGCATGGCTATTTAATTATTCACTCCACTTGCTGGAATGATAACAAGAAGTTTTATTCCTTAGACAGTTTGCTTGACAATATAATTTGTATTCTGTGCTAACTTTTACTGTCTTCGTGGGCTGCAGAGTTACTTTGGCAAGCAAAGATATAACATTTAACTTTTTTGCAGGCAGTGTAGTGCAGCACATAAATCACACTATGTAAACTCATGCCATGGTTGTAATGCAAGTCCTGCCAAACCATATAATCAAAAGAAGACATGAAATACTGCCATTGCCACCAACAAGGCAAGTGGAAGGGAGAAGACAGACAATTGTTGAGAGATGACAATTGTTGAGAGAATAAAATGGGGATGAGGGAACAACCATGTGTACTGATTTGATTTGAGGTCTTTGCAGGAAAAATGGGATGTAAATATGATTATATTTCATGTGTTTTAACGAAGTAACATTTTTATACCAGTTCACTTTTAGATAATCGAATGAGATGTATACTTTTTTTGTCGTGTCAGGAGCAACTTGAGAAACTGTAAGTCGCTTCTGGTGTAAGAGAATTGGGTGTCTGCAAGGACGTTACCAGGGGACGCCTGGATGTTTTGATGTTCTTACCATCCTTGTGGGAGACTTCTCTCATGTCCCGCATGAGGAGCTGGAGCTGATAGATGGCGCTCATCCGCGCTCTCCTGTGGTTCATGGACCACCGAGTGGTCTCCAAGAACTAAAGTATGGCCCATGGCCTCACTGTTACTACACCATTGCAACAAGAGTGACTGGTCTCATGTAACCCTCTTATTGGGGATGTCAGGACGGGAGAGGTTGACTACCCACAGAAAGCACGGCAACAAACCTCCTGACTGCTGCTTCTCCTCCTCCTCCTCTCCCCTGAGCAGAGCTGTTCCATGTGACACCTGGAAGCATTGACGCCTTGGTGTCTTCGTTTTTAGGCCTGTCCCTGGGGATATTTGGGGGTGCCAATTCAGAAAAATGCATTGGATAGATCATATCAGCTCTAGATGATTAAATGTGGTTTTTTGTGGGCGAACAGATGGCAACTACAGGATGGCAATATGTTCTGTATCGGAAACTAGAACTGATGTGGCCTATCCTATGCAATTTTCTGAATCATCACCCCAAATAACCAAACCGAATCTAAAGTTGACCAAAAACTGATTCATAACCTTTTTGGTAAAAATGTTGGAAAGTGGTCCCTAGTCAAAAAAGGTGAGAACCACTAGAACAATTATAAACAGTAGACCCTATTGTAAATGCCAGTGGAACTGAATGAAAAAGTCTTCAAAATTACAAAAGCTAATTCTGGGGGAAAAAACCAAACATTTTCACTAAAACATATGAGTCATTTGCCAGACCGGAATTATTATCAAGGCAGAAAATGACAGCTGAACATCTGGGAAAATAGCTATAACAGGTTGCATGGGTATCTGTTATCTTTACACATTAGGAAAAACCAACATGGGAACATGCCAATCCATCACTTACACTAGAAGTATCAGCTATACTTTAATCCAGGAAGAATTAAACACTTATAATACTGTCTGAAAAGCTTCTCTGTTTTTATTGTTTTGTTGGCACTCCCAAAAACCTGACCAAAAAATCTACTGTCTGCAGATTCATTCTGCTTGTATTTCTTTTTAAACAACCAGGCTGACATAAACATATATCTCCAATCAAGCCTCCTCCCAAATAGAATTCCAGGGGACATAAAAGGAAGCCAAATGCCAAAATCCAAAGGCTACACAAAACCAGTTACAGCATAACAATACAATGTACACAAGGGATTCATAGTAAAAATGTTAATTGAAATTTTTGTTTTGTTTTGTGTACAATTTATTTTTCAGAAAAAAATAAGCAAAAATATTGTTGAAACATGGTCCAAATTCTTGAAATCTCTTCCAGAAATAAGTGAATTCTTCATTATTATATGCAAGAACAAAATAACATAAGTGAGTTTATACATCTCTCGTAGACATATAGCAAGTCTCCCTTTTAACCCCTACAAGGCTCAATTTTTTAATGCTCAGATTTTTTTTTTCACTGGAGAAATAATAAAGTCTAGTATCCTTTACTTTATCACACCTCGTTTTGTAAGAATGAGCAACAGTGAAAGTCTTCAGGATTTTTGAAAAAGAAATTTCTAAGGACACCCTCTAGGTTTTTCCTAATGTGTTCTAAGGACACCCCCCTCCCAACAAAAAACAAAACAAAAGAAACCCCAGACTTTATACCAAGCCATGGCTGAAAGGGTTGGATTGGTTGTGCACAATGGTTTGCTTTGAATGTCTATTTGATTTTTGGCATTTAATGTTTGTCATGCCTTTGGGTAATTTCTGTAAACTGCCCTAAGTCCCTCTGAGGAGAGAAGGTGGGTTATAAATAAATTATTATTATTATTAAAGTCAACTTGCAGTATACTCTCAATTCACTTCTGACATGATAAAATAATAATAATAATAATAATAATAATAATAATAATAATAATTATTATTATTATTATTATTATTATTGGAGCCTCCGATAGCAAAGTGGGTTAAACCGCTGAGCTGCTGAGCTTGTAGACTGAAAGGTCGCATGTTCGAAACTGGGGAACAGTGTGACCTCCCGCTGTCAGCCCCAGCTTCTGCCAACCTAGCAGTTCGAAAACATGCAAATGTGAGTAGATCAATAGGTACCACTCCGGAGGGAAGGTAACAGTGCTCCATACAGTCATGCCGGCTACATGACCTTGGAGGTGTCTATAGACAACGCCAGCTCTTTGGCTTAGAAAGGGAGATGAGCACCAATCCCCAGAGTCGGACACGACTGGACATAATGTCAGGGGAAAACCTTTACCTTTACATTATTATTATTATTATTGAACTGAAAAATAAAAGTTGCCTTTGACCACAGAAACTGGATTCCTGAGAAGATGCAAGAAGGAAATTGTTATCTACCATGTTTTGATGTGTTGAAGCTAAGACATTTATGCTGACTTTGACATTCATCTGTTGATGGTAACTGTATCAGCAAAAGTAAAATGTATTACATTGACAGCATATTGTATGTATGTATGTATGTATGTATGTATAAAATATTTTAAGATATGCCACTAATGTGAGTAAGTTTTACACCTAGAATCATAGAGTTGAAAGAGACTCGTGGGACATCCAGTCCAACCCTCTGCCAATAAGAAGGAAAACCTTGACTGTTATTGTTTAAAAAGATACCCCTTGTCTAAGCAATGTAGCATAAGGCAAAAGCTTAGTTCATCTGGGAAAACATTTCAAAAACCACCAATCTCCTCTCCTGTTTCTGCCATGGTGCTACTTCTGGCCATTCTAAATGCTTCTATGGGAAAATTTTGGAGACCGCTTTCTCTTCTCCATGGAATGATCCCCATTTTATCCTACAGATAATATCAGAATCCATAAACTTGACTCCCCAGTCCTGTCCTTGACTTAAACATGAGGTCGACTTGCAGTACATTAAACACTGTTATTAACAGCCGTCGCTTCTTTCACTGGGATTATTAATCTGTACTGTGGTCTTCCTCTTTTCCCACAACCTTCTACTTTCCTGAGCATTATCATCTATTTCAGTAAGTTATGTTGTTTCATGATATGTCCAAAGTATGACAACACCAGTTTAATCATTGCAGCTTCTAATAAATGCTCAGGCTCTCTGACACATTTGTTGGTCTTTTAGCAATCTGTAGTATCTAAAGAGGTCTCCTTGAACACACAGTTCAAAAGAGTTGATTTTCTTTTCTGTTAGCTTCCTCTACTGTCCAATTTTCATATCCATGCATAGAAATCAGAAATACTATTTTTTATTATTTTACAATATTTCTAATCCCGCCTTTCTCAAACCCAAAGGCGACTCAAAGTAGCAACTATTTGATGTCGTAACCATATACAGTATAAAATTTAAACTTTTAAACCAAGTTATAAAACCATACAATAAAAACCATTTAAAAACATATAAAACCAATGCCTTCACTGTTCGTGTTTCAGGATCAGGGTGCTTTGGATGTGGGGAGTGATGTCAAAGAGTTTCAAGATAAGTTTCAAGATGGTAATGATTTGGTCAATGATATTGATACAGAGAATGACCAGGAGATCCCTGTTCAAAGTGTAGTTTACCATGATAATGTCCCCGCGGGGTGTGGGGATGATGATGTGCTCTCTGAATTGTTACCAGAAAGTTCCCATGATAGGGAACATGAAAACAGCTCGGCACCTGGCCCAGCTGCAGAAATTAATGAACAAATAGGTAGACGGGAGGAGATCAGTCAAAACAGGAGAGCCGAACAGTTGCTTCGGCATTCTGCCAGGCTCCGAGAGAGAAAGATAAGAAATTCTCAGCTAAAGGGAAACCAATTTCTGAGCGCTAGAGACATAACTAACAAGGAGATAAAAGTCTCAAGTACAGGATATGCAGTCAGATGAAGCATCGTTTGGAATCAAGTCAAGATCTCGTCCTTGCTTGGAAAATTTATGTTTTAAGTGCCTTTGTTTCATAATTTTGATTCTTGGATTCAATGCTTTTATATTCATGCCTTGGATTCATGTTTCCTGATTTCTTGCATTTTATTTGTGAAGTTTTGACTTTGTTTTTATGGACTTCAAGATGGTAATGATTTGGTCAATGATATTGATACAGAGAATGACCAGGAGATGAACTATTACCCTGGACTATTACCCTGGACTACTTCGTTCCTGCTTATCTTCCTACTTAATTGGATTTACCTATTTCTTTAAAGTACTTTTTTACTCTACTGCTTTTTAATTATCTTCAATAAAAGGATTGTTTCCCTATCCAATGGTGTGGTGTTTAAAGTCAGAGGGCTTTGCCTGTCCTGAAGTGCAATATATATATGTGTGTGTGTATGTAGAACTGAATTGTGGAACTCTCTCTCTCTCTCTCTCTCTCTATATATATATATATATATATGGTTCCATATATTTCCACAATTCAGTTCCACATACATATGTATACATACATATATATCCACTATGGCACAAACAACCCTGACTTTCTATAAGCACACACAACCTGACCCAGTATCATTTATATTTTGACGCATTAAGAGTCAAAAAGTCTGAGTTTGTTGTTGAGTGCATAAACAGTTAAAATCCAACTGGATTTCATGGTATGTGCAGCTGTATGAATTTAAAATTTGTCATAGTCAGAGACTGCATTTTAGGTTTCACTTCAGCTCCTTTCCCATCTCAGAAAGTGATGCAGCTGACTTTGGCATGTATTCTTTGTCTCTTCGAACATGAATGTATTATCAGGCTCTGCTAAAAATATATATAATCATTATACCCAGACTTAATCATGCTTCAAATACGCATAGTGACAAATGGGACTTCGTTAAAAAGTGATTTGTCTATCAGTTTCAACTTCTCTTGTAAATCCAACTGCAAGTCCAATTAAAGTAAATTCTCATTAATCAATAGAACTTACATAAGTATTGATTATTAAGTTCCAGTTGGTTTAGTGAGTGTATTGTAGCTGCAAATAACAAATGAATTTATGCTATTGTCTTAAAGTAAGAGTGCCTTCATTTTTATAGGTATGTTTTCATTGCAAAATAGTCCTGACAACTAGTGGGGCAACACCACAGTGGAGGACACAGGGAAAACCTAGATATGAAACAAGACTAGAGGGTTGTGATGCCTGTCTGCTGGCATTAGCAAATAAGCAGATTTGGATTTTGTTTACTTCATTCTAACTCAAGTATTCATAGGCAAATAATGTTCCTTAGACCACTCTGCTCACTTTAGAAAAAATAATAATGGTATAATTCCCCCTCATGGATGGATACACACACACTGCTCATATTCAAATCAGTCACAAGACTCTCATCCCCTATATAATGAGCTCTACTACACAACTCAACATGCAATATTATGTTCCTTAACTCATCACATGTCTTCCAGGAATGTGTTTTGAACCAAGGGCTTTAGTTTTTGAGTGGGCTAGGGAACCATAGTCACTAGATAAGTTTCTTTCTACACATATCATAAATATTGATTTCTGCCAGACCTGAATGAAAATATTTTACTCTTTGGGTTGTTGTAGGTTTTTTCGGGCTATATGGCCATGGTCTAGAGGCATTCTCTCCTCACGTTTCGCCTGCATCTATGGCAAGCATCCTCAGAGGTAGTGAGGATGCTTGCCATAGATGCAGGCGAAACGTCAGGAGAGAATGCCTCTAGACCATGGCCATATAGCCCGAAAAAATCTACAACATCCCAGCGATTCCGGCCATGAAAGCCTTCGACAATACATTTTACTCTCTATTTTATATAATCATATATTATCATCTCACTATGCCTGCTCCCCATCTTTGATTCCTGTTCATTAACACAGGTAAATATACGTTCATTATACCACAATCTACTTAAAATGAATTTGGTATTAACTTCCATGTGAAGACAATACATTTAAGGGTTTTTCAATAGAGTCTCCCTTATCCAACATTCACTCATGTATTCACTCTGTATTATCCAACACAGTCTGCCTCCCGCTCGGATCTACAGCTGTTTCAATACATTCCAATGTTTTGATGCTAAATTCGTAAATACAGTAATTACTACATAACGTTATCATGTATTGAACTGCTTTTTCTGTTGATTTATTGTAAAACATGATGTTTTGGTACTTAATTTGTAAAATCATAATGTAATTTGATGTTTAATAGGTTTTTCCTTATTCCCTCCTTATTATACAACATTTTCGCTTATCCAACATTCTGCCGGCTCACTGATGTTGGATAAGTGAGACTCGACTATACTCTTAAGTTAACTGTTAAGGATTCCTGAACAACTGAATGCCTTTTCCACAATAAAATGTACCAATACTTCCGATCAATAAAAAGTCAGATTCTTAAATAAACTGACCATACAAATGGCACAGATAAATTGAAATCAGTCTTCGGTACTGTTCCATTATCAGGACGGAGGCCACAAAGGGGTGCTACAGAGAGAAGAATCATCTATTTTCCATTTCCCCTGTTTTCGCTGGTTGTTCCACCCCCTCCTATTTCATAAATGAGGGTTGTATCCACCACAGGGACATGGGGAGAATAACAGGAAAACAGGGGGAAATGGTTTTCCTCCTTCAACACACCCTCCACCCCCATAAAATGGACTATCCTTCATTCTCTCTAGCGCCCCCTGTGGCCTCCTCCGGGATAATGGAACAGTAGTAAGGCTTGAAATAAATCCATACTGCAAAATGCAATGATATATATTATTTTTGGGCAAGCGGGAATTTTGAAGCAAAATACATTCCATTACAGTGTGCAACATTTGTACAAGGGTAACATTTCTTATGAGCCAAATAAAAAATTGCAAAGTATTAAGTAAGCTTCCTAGTTCTCCACAACTGTTTACCAGAAAAGGTTTTGTTCAGCAAAAAGTGACCTATGTGGCAAGATGTAACAGATATAAAGTTAGAGTCTTACTGCAGATATGGAAAAGAGACTGTACGGCAGGTCTGGAAATCAAGTGGTCCTCCAGATGTTGTTAGCATGCAACAATATTAATTTGTAAGCTCCTTGAATCTCATTTTTGGAGATGAGATGTGATATTCACCATCTTCAGGAGAGCCATGCAACTCCCACCCCTGTTACCGAGATTTAAATCATACTACTTGTACCAGGAAAGGTTTCAGTTTGCATATGGAACTCACTCGGGGTTACTTAGAAGAAACCAATACTTTAAAATTTGTCTTCATTTCTAAAAATATGAAATCCAGCTGTTACTTAAAAACATTTACAAATTGGGAACTTTTCTTTCTACCAGTCCTGAAAAATGTATCTAAAGTATCTGAAGACTTATGCTTTTTATTAAATGGCAGTATACATGTAATGCATTTTTAAAGTTTGTAACCCTCAAAGCAGCATATAGTCTGTGAAAATGCTTAGATATAAAGGTAATAACTGCTTTTTCTTTTCTTTTCATGTGAACCAAAAACCAAGGCCAGATTCAGAGCACTATACTCTGGGTTTAGTACCCATGGTAGCATCCTGTGGAATCATAAGGTTTGGTGGGGCTTTAGCGTTCTCCGGTGAATAATTCTTAGTAGAGGTATATTCTTAGTACAGGTATAGCTTCTTAAACTACTAATCCCACGATTCCCCTTGATGGACCACAGCAGTTAGCACGGAATGATACAAAGCCCCCTATCTCCATTTCTACAACAGAATAGAGACTATGGATTGTTGTTGTTGTTTATTCATTTAGTTGCTTCCAACTCTTCGTGATGTCCTGGACCAGGCCACGTCAGAGCTCCCTGTGAGCCGTCACCACCCCCAACTCTTTCAGAGTCAAGCCAGTCACTTCAAGGATCCCTCCATCTTGCCCTTGGTTGGCCCCTCTTCATTTTTCCTTCCATTTTCCCCAGCATCATTGTCTTCTCTAAGATTTCCTGTCTTCTCATGATGTGGCCAAAGTACTCCATCTTTGCCTCTAATATCCTTCCCTCCAATGAGCAGTCAGGCTTTATCTCCTGAAGTATGGACTGGTTTGATCTTCTGGCAGTCCAAAGCACTCTCTGAATTTTCCTCCAGCACCACAGTTCAAAAGCGTCTATCTTCCTTCGCTCAGCCTTCCTTATGGTCCAGCTCTCACATCCATAGGTTACTACGGGGAATACCATTGCTTTGACTATGCGGATCTTCATTGCCAGTGTGATGTCTCTATTCTTCACTATTTTATCAATAGAATATGGATAGAATCCTGTTAGTAAATATGTCAGTACAATGGTGTCATTTGTCATTGTGGAGGCTGTAATTCTGTTGTGATCATACAACAACCAGAATCCCTCTAAAACCCACCTTGAAAGCAGCGGCCCCAAACACAATCACTTCTTTGTTGTTGGACAGCAAGGCAATAGGCAGGGATTCACTGACACTATCTGCAGAGACCTCCTAAGGACCCCTAAAGGTCCCAGCAGATGCCTTTCATACTATGTCCAAGGGACAGGAAAATAACTGGACATGTCCCTGTTGATACTCCTGTCCTCCAACAATGGAAATGGTCATTTGTGTTTTGCTGCTATGTTTGAAGACTTAACTATGTGATACACATGTATCAACCAATGAAGGATCTGAGCTTATGTCTTTGTTTTACAAGAGGAAGTCGGAGACAAAATTCATTGCTCCTTGCCACATTCAGCTTCACTTCAAGCAAACTGTTTCTTAGTACAGATCTGATACCAAAACAGGGCAGGGGAACAATTTAACTTCCCTTATCTGCACACCTTGTTTGTTTTACAAAGCAGGAATGGGAGAAGGGGTCACATGAAGGAGACTTGTAAAGCAATATGAATAGCAGAAGCTTCTCTACATTACTATTTTATTCGTCAAAAACAATCTTATACAAAGCCAGGAAACCTGTTTGTTTTCAGTATGTAGTCCATATTGATCCATAAGTGCTCTATATCTCATGTAATAACATGAGATATTGAGTGCTTCCAGTTATGTCAGTTTCATTGTTCCTACTTATTTGCATTTTAACAGCAAACGTCTTCCAAGTTAGCAAGTACATTTGTTGACATTTGTGAAACATTTGCCACCTTGGAGCCCATCCCAGGATAAATTTGCAAAAGAAAAAAAGTGATCCCAGAGCCTGATCTTTGGATTTAAGATTTGTACATATTGTGCAAAGTTTGAAATTAACTAGTTAATTAACTTTTTTGTGTCAGAAGTGATTTGAGAAACTGCAAGTTACTTCTGGTGCAAGAGAATTGGCTGTCTGCATGGACGTTGCCCAGGGGATGCCCGGATGTTTTACCATCCTGCAGGAGGCTTCTCTCATGTCTTCACATGGGAAGCTGGAGTTGACAGGCAAGAGCTCATCCCGTCTCATGGATTTGAACCGTTGACCTAGATGCCTGATCATTTAAACTAGTGGTTCTCAACCTGTGAGTCCCCAGGTATTTTGACCTACAACTCCCAAAAGTCCCAGCCAGTTTACCAGCTGTTAGGATTTATGGGAGTTAAAGGTCAAAACATCTGGGGACCCACAGGTTGAGAACCACAGATTCAAACCAAAAGTACCTCTGGGTGATTTTGGGGTCTACAGCTCCTGTAAGCAAGTCATGTGTTCTATCACTGATCATACTTCTTGGTTTGATGGGGAGAGGCAGAAGGACACAGTGATTCAGAGATTGAGAAAAATGTTCTGCATACACTCAGAGGCTCTCAAAGCATTTCTAATGAAAAATTCTCCGCACTTGATTTGATGACTGATCCTTGCATCTATCCACTTGTTGCTGCACTTGCAGCAGATCAGTGTCCTCTAACTAAAATACATCATTCATTATTAACCTTTAACAAAGAAGGCATTTAAAGAGTGAAGTGTACATGTTGGTGAGGCAGGAAAGAAAAGAGAGATGCAGATCAGTGACAAACTTAATTGAAGAGTTTGTAAGATGAGATCACATTGTTTAAGACAGCCTTTTTCAATGCAACAGTGTGTTGGATTCCCAATTTTCCAGTCATATTATGGACTTTGTGGTACACATGGGGAAAATGTCTAGGTCACAGGAATTTTAAAAGGCAAAATGAGCCCTTTGGAAGAAACAAATAACAAAATGTGCCCTTAGGGTCAAGAGTGACAACCTCCATGCCATTCTTTGTAAATCCCATGGTGTGCCCAATCTAACAAACTGAACGTTGAATTGATCAATGACAACTTAATTAAATAATTTTCAAACAGTACTGAATTAATTGCCAGGATTCTAATATTTAAGATTATCCAGATGATTTTCAAACCCATTCCAAACTTTGATTACGGCAAAATAAAAAATAAATTCTTAATTCTTCAATAACACAGCCAAAACAGAACAACATCCACTTTATTGATGATCATGAGAACTACCCAGTAAACGTGGTCTCCTTTCGCCTTGCTGGGGGAAGTGCGCTCAACATGGTCTGGGTATCCCTTTTGATTCGGCAAGAAGGAAGTATGTTACTCGCACCCTGTTTCTTCACCACTGGAGAGTTCCAAAGAACTAATTTGTTGTCTACCTCTGCCTTTTATGTACGCATTTCCAGAAACAACAACTTCCTGACTCCCATATGGCCTTGCTTCCTTTGTTGTGAGGAGATTCTTATTTCCAAGGAGCTCCTTGCTCATGGAAGAGTCCTTTCTTTTGGCTAAACAGAACCAGATCCTGAGAGGCCCAACTGTCTGCTTCAAAGGCAGAAGGCATTCAACAGACTCCTGCTCATTTCAGCCAGCAGAATGAGTTTCCAAATGCAATATTTCTATTTTTGATCTCATAAATGAAATAGTGCAAATAAAAATCTTCTCAGTATAAACATGTAAATAAGAAAATCGTATTTTATTCACCCTTTTACAGAGAAAATACTCAAACCAAACTTATGTCCTATATTTTATATGTGAATATTCTGACTTTCTAAAAACCCAGCAAACTTTCGAAACACTAATTCCAAAAATAGAGAAATGTGTTTGTAGCGAGCTGAAACAATATTGCTTGCAAAATCAGATGAAAAATTTTGAAGAAATATTAAATGTTGATATAACTATGTAAAACAGCAATGATAAATGTATCTCCCTCTATGAACCTACAAGGATGCTAAGATCATCCGGGGAGGCCCTGCTCTCGGTCCCACCACCATCGCAGGCGCGATTCGTGGGGATGAGAGACAGGGCCTTCTCCATGGTGACTCCTCAGTTGTGGAACTCCCTCCCCAATGACATCAGATCAGCCCCCTCCCTCCTGACCTTTTGTAAAAAACTCAAAACCTGGCTATGGGGTCAAGCCTTTGAGCAATAAGTTAGAATAATCTGGGAAGAGAATGTTTTAACAACCACAATGGTCTGAATTGGATGATGTTATAAACCGGCAAACTGTTTTAAATTGATTGTTTTAAAGTGATTGATTTATTGTGTTCAATTGTATTGTGATTTTTAATGTAGTGCATTGGCACCGTGGGTTGCCTGTTGTAAGCCGTCCTGAGTCCCTCTCCAGAGGTGAGAAGGATGGACTACAAATGCCCGAAAAAAATAAATAAGTAATAAATAAATCACAATTCCTGATGTGTTTTCTATGGTACTCAGCAAACAGTGTGTTGTAATACCTATACAGAAGACTGAAGAGAAGTTCATTAAAACCTAAAAACAAATAGCACTATTATGCATGCTTTTATGAAAATAAAGAAATTATTTGCACAAAACTGCAATTCTATTAATACTAATCTAGGCATGAAAGTCCTTGAACTCGATAAATAAGCTTACAAGTAGATAGATACTTGTAAGTTGTTTATCCTTGTGAGATTGCACTTCTATGCACATTTACCTTGAACTAAATTTATACTGATTCTGTGAAAGCATGCAAAGGATTGTTTGCAAAATCATGTCAAGTATTGTAGTTATGAAGGACACATTTTATATTGTGAAAGCAATAAAATAAGGACAGGCTTGATAACATAATGACAGGTTTGATAACATAGAGCGCCCTTGAGCACTCTAACTGGAAGTCAGCTGTGACCAGCAGTGATGCAGAATTCAAAGAGGCAAGAATGGAGGGCGAAAGGGAGAAACATGCCAAGAGGAAGGAGCATCAAGCCAACCCTGACCAGGACCGCCTTCCACCTGGAAACCAAAGTCCTCACTGCAGGAGAACAAGTGGATCAAGAATAGGACTCCACAGTCCCCTACAGACTCACTGCCACTTAGAGGACCATCATCCTCAAGCTACGAAGGAATCACCTAAGTAAGTAAGTATATGTAGGTTGAATGAGCCCTTTTAAAAATGTTTGGGACCATTCATTTGGGAAATTTATTGATGTTTCATATATAATTCCATACAACATTGCAAATAATTGTGCGTGCGACATAATATTTCTGTACATTGAATCTTTAGAAAGCAAAGATGTCAATATCTCAGCCATCAGTGTGGACATTTTCAGGTTTCGGGGTATTTCAGATCTCCAAATGCTCAACTTGTAGTTGCCTTTTGAAGAATCTAGGGTATAACAGTTGGGGCAGACCAATTTCCAGGTTTCAAAAACTTCTGGAAATGTTCTTATCTTTAGTTTGCTTTGAAATGTCCTTTCCTATGCTACCTTTAAATGCCTACAGGCTGCTGCTCATGACACACAATTGCTCTAAAGTAGACTGGATAATAGTCAAGTACTGGAATTGCATAACCAAATGGTATGCAAAGGTTTGAGACTTATTATACATTGCACTGTTCTGCCCAAAATAGTTTTAAGCTTTTTTTAAAAAAAAAACACAAAACAAAACATGATAATAAGGTGTACCACGACACATGGAACTTGTTAAACTGCTAACCACTGGTCATAATGTAGCCAAGCTTCATTCTATAGCCCTCTGTGTGAAATGTTTGTTTTAATTTTGTAGACTGCAAACGCAAAACAAATAGTGTTCAATGTGATAAGAAATGATACCAGTATGAACACAGGCATTAAGTGTTTTCTAGTTTGCTAAGCGGATAAATAGAACAAATTAAGGCTAAAATGAGGGAGTGAGAATATGGGATTAAGACAGAAAAGAACAAAATACACCAAGGACTAGCCATTAATACAAATAAGGGGCTACTAACCCACCTGGTCCCATTTGATCTTGGAAGCTATGCAGAGTCAGCCTTCATTAGTACTTGGATGGGACACCACCAACAAACACCAGGTGTAATAGGCAATATTTCAGATAAAGGAATTGGTAAACCACCTATGGGTGTCCCTTGCCCAAGGAAACCCTATGGAATTCATGACATAATAACAGATCAACAGACAACTTGAAGATGCAAACATGCAAACATCACATGCCAATGATGATGGTGAGGGGCCAGTTAAATGAGTAACCTCACTGCATTAGTAACTTGCACAAAAGTGTTGAAAGGGCAAATTATAATATGTTTATCATAGTAAGACATTTATCATAACATTCGGCATGGCCCAAAGAAAGTACACTTACAAGGCAGATCAAAGCCATATGTATATCATGATCTATCATGGCTATGACTTTCCTAAGTAATCCAGGAGAAGAATAGGAAAATCAATATGCTAAAAACAGATTAGAAAGTATACTCTGAACTAGCACATTTCTTAAGAACCTCTTGCCATATTGTAAGTGAGCTGCACATGTCTTATTCAACCAAATCATTTGCTGGTGTAATTAAGGAGACAGTTTCCATGCATATCCAGTCACCTGCATTGTTATACAGTAGAATGCCGTTACACGTGATCCAAAAAATACTTCCACATACTTCCAAGTGAGATTTTTATGGTATGCTTACGGCTTATGAATAGTTAAAATATAGGGTTCACTTGTTATCTGCAATTTTAGGTATCTATGCGGCATGTGTGTGTGTGTTGTAACACAGTGTTTCTCAACTGTGGGGTTACAAGGGAGGTGTCAGAGGGTTCACCAAAGAATATCAGAAAAAACAGTATTTTCTTTTGGTCGTGTGGGTTATATATGGGAAGTTTGGTCCAATTCTATAATTGGTGGGGTTCAGAATCCTCTTTGGTTGTAAGTGAAGTATAAATCCCAGCAACTACAACTCCCAAATGTCAAGATCTATTTTCCCCAAACTCCACCAGTGTTCACATTTGGGCATATGGAGTATTCGTGTAGAGTTTGGTCTAGATCCATCATTGTTTGAGTCCACAGTGCTCTCTAGATGTAGGTGAGCCACAACTCCAAAATTCAAGGTCAATTCCCACCAAACCCTTCTGGTATTTTCTGTTGGCCATGAGAGTTCTATGTGCCAAGTTTGGTTCAATTCCATCACTGGTGGAGTTCAGAATGTGCTTTGATTATAGGTGAAGTATAAATCCCAGCAACTACAACTCTCAAATGATAAAATCAATGTCCCCCAATCCCTCCAAGTATTTGTGACAAATTTGGTCCAGTGAATGAAAATAAATCCCACACATCAGATATTTACATTATGATTCATAACAGTAGCAAAATAACAGTTGTGAAGTAGCAACAGAGCATTAGGGCTCAGAGCATTAGGAAGGTTGAGAAACACTTTTGTAACATATCCCCTTTGAATATGGTCATTCTACCATATTATTTCATTAATTCTTCATTTAAATATGAATCAACAAATTCACAAGCCAGTCCTAAAGAACCTTTAAATATCAACTAATACACAGTAAGTAGACCATAGCTTTAGTCTTGCATAACTGGCATAAACATAAAATAGGATTAAATACTATATTGTCAGTAAAATGAAAAGTACAATCACCTTTTAATAACTGAGGCTCAACCCTCTTAGCAATGTAATGATTGTTTAAAACACCCAATTGGGGATGTAAGGAATGGGCAATTTTCTTAAGCAAGAAAAAGTAAGAGAGAAGGTATAAGTACAAGCAATGCGTTGGGTAGAGGGATTATTTTCTCTTCTATTCAACACCTCTTAAGTTAAGTTAATGAAGCACACTTTTTCCAATGATACAGCTAACGAAGTCTACAGTGTGCATAGACTTCATTAAAACCTAATGGATGTTTTAAAGACAAATCATACGAAACTAGAAGCACGTAAATTTTCCTAGCTAATGAGAAAAAGCCACATGCTCTAGATTCATGATCAAGATGCTATCTGTTGTACAATCAATGAACACACTAGTGACCATTCCAGGCATTATTGGCCAAACACATGCAAAATACTCCGGCTTTCAATAGCATTACTGTATGAATAAGCTTGATTGTAAGGGCTACTATCAGAGCAACCTTTCTATGCAAAGAATACTTGGTTCTTTCTTCCTGCTGCAAACACAAATTGCTATGATTGATCATGTGATCAAAATGATTCAGCGTAACATATGCATGCACACACACAGTAGAAGTAAATTTGGTTACAGTTGAATTTTCCAGAATGTATAATTATGTACAACATGCTTCCTCATTTCCTTAACACTGTTACCAAATGATAAGCAATAGCGCACCTGCATTAACCAGTCAACAAAGGTAAACAAAGGATCAACCAATTTCAGTAGTAAACTGCACATTTATAACTCCCCTGGCCCCAAAGTTTGCCATGTCTGAAGTTAATACTACAATACAATGTCTTGAGTGATGGTAACAACGGCTGTAGAACAGTCCAGCAAAATAAAGTTTTTGGAAGACAATGCTAAAGAAATACAGATAAATCTCAGGTAACAAAGTAGTTGTGATCTTGAGCATTACTTCTTTAAGGGCCCTTTCACACAGCCCTATATCTCAGAATAGCAAGGCAGAAAATCCCACAATATCTGCTTTGAACTGGAATATATGGCAGTGTGGACTCAGTGCCCTTCCACAGAGATCTATATCCCAAAATATCAAGGCAGACCATCCCACATTATCTGAATGTGGACTCAGATAACCCAGTTCAAAGCAGATATCGTGGGATTTTCTGCCTTGATATTCTGGGATATAGGGCTGTGCTGAAAGGCTCTAACAAAACAAAATTTGGTAAAAGAGGTCAAAATAAAATGGAAAGAATAGTGATAGGTTCTTACACCACAAAAAGGAAGCGTAGTCCAATACATATTAGCAGGATTTTCATTCAAAACTTATAATATGCACAAATGAAAATGAAACAACTACACCAGGTAAGATTTGCACAAGTAAACAACTTCTGAATTTTTACAGACTACTTGAGAGCTTCTAAATTGTATCCAAGAATGACTTTTCCCCCCATAACAAGCTCTATTTTGAGCCAAAATGTGGAGGCTTATGCTTTTTTTAAAAAAATGTTAAAGGTAGCTGGTGAGTTAGGCTTATCCGTTTCCTCCCCCTTTCTCTCTGTTTTGATATTTACACATGCTCAGTACAGGATTCTGGAGGTAATATTGTTTACTTTGCCTATTACAGGCAAACCCACACAGGTTGGCTAAACTAGAATCCCATTTATTCACAGCTCAAACATGATTTCAGCGCAAACATGACTGTTTACTACAGATATGCTGCTGCAACCCAGTACCAAAAGTGTTTCTCCAATGCACCTTAACCATCCTTCCAATGCCAATGTTACTAAAAATGAAGACATGGGGGGAAAGGAGAACTGAGAAGGTGTAACAAGACTTGCTAAAAGGGTGTTTCTTTGTCAGAGGCTTAGGGTCCTTCCACACAGCCCTATATCCCAGAATATCAAGGCAGAAAATCCCACAATAGCTGCTTTGAACTGGGTTATCTGAGTCCACACTCAGATAACGTGGGATTTCCTACCTTGATAATCTGGGATACAGGGCGATGTGGAAGGGCCCCCAGACAGGCCCTATATCCCAGGATCTGATCCCAGGTTTTCTGTTTATCCCAAATTATCTGGCAGTACGGACTCATATAATCCAATTTAAACCTGGAATCAGATCCTAGGTTATAGGGCCTGTCTGGAAAGGCTGTCAGTTAAATGAAACATGCCTGTAATATATGGTTGGATATATCTTCCTAGAAATATTGTGGCTTGGTGCATGTCACACATGGCTTGGTGCATTTCCTATGGTATGAAAATACTATGTAACACTGTAGGATTTATCTATTACCAATTTTTAAAAGAGTCTGGATGGAGCAGATCAAAAGCCTGTCAAGCATTCTATTCTCACAATAACCAGCCAGATATCTATGGGAATCCCGTAAGTATGATGTGGATGCAACAGAACCTTTCAATTCATGGTCCTATACTATTCAGAAACATACTATTTCAAGTTCTGGAGCTCATACATATATATATCATGACTATTAGCTGCTGGTAGCTTTATTCTTCTTACCCAAACCTCCTTCTATTCACACATTGAGGGATTCATACTCCTCTCTTCGATTTACAAAATGGAAATCAGGAGAATTGAATATGTACAAAACATTCATGGTGTTAACTCTTGAGTAAAATTTGGACCTCCAAGATAGCTATGTAATCCACACAGAGTTCCTTCAGCCAAGAACCTAAGTCTACAATTAGGATCTAACAGAATTAATGTTACAGCAGCCTATTAATTGCAAGACAGAAGAGTCACTAAGCTAAACAGGTCAGCAATATTCCTCTTACGTGTACCTATACTGTCGAAAGGTTTTACATTAACAGTCATCTTAGGTACTTTCCACACAGCCCTATATCCCAGAATATTCAGGCCAAAAATCCTACATTATCTGTTTTGAACTGGATTATATGGCAGTGTGGACTCAGATAACTTAGTTCAAAGCAGATATTGTGGCGTTTTCTGCCTGGATATTCTGGGATATAGGGCTGAGTGGAAGGGAATGCAATATGTAGTACCAGAATGCCACTGAGGTTTAAAGGTAAACATGCATAGGCTAATGAATTCCAATTGTAATATCAACTAAGCCCCATTCATTTCCTAGTTCACAAGAAGCATGTTAGGCATCAACATCAGGCACTGATTTTAACAGGGCTGCTAAAACAAATTGGAAGCATCACTAGAGAGCACTCATACTCTGCCCTTTGACTCATAAGAGGCCAGAAAGATGTCTGGCAGGTCTCTTGATCTCTCATTAGTTTTGTTATGCGACAGGCGCTTAAGTCAACTGCACAGGTGACTGGCATATTTAGCAAAGCTTTTACCCCCTGCTCTATAACCCCAATGAAGAGGGAGCACTCACTAATCTCTGAGTCATGTATGACTACCATAAGATGAGATGTTTCCCAGGCTGTATATGACAACATTTTTCCCAGCACTTGTTATATGGGGAAAACACACCTTTCTACACACCAACTGAATGCAAACATTAGAAAACAATGGCCAATGACATAGTGGGGCTTTTCATAACACAGAATATATGTCCAGGAACTTCAAACTGCCTGCACCAAGCACATCATTTTCTTGCAAGGATATAATGAACACAATCTAGTCCACACCTAGCAACAGTCCCCAGGTCTTTGCTGGAGAACTGTGTTCCCTCAGGTTGGACAGAAAATCATTAGCCTGGGGAACTAAGTCTAATCATCACACAAATCACAACAGCAGTATACAAACAAGCTTTTGCATTTGCCTGGGAGGAAGTCCCATTCATTTCAAAAGAGCACACCTTGAGTAGATTATGCAAAGAGCTCCAGAATAAAGAAGGGGGAAACCAAGAAGCATGCTGCCACTGCTTTCAGCGTTATCACTCCATTTACGATGCAGAAAGGAAAATTTAGCCAAGCTTATCATATCCCTTTGTTGGTGTTGACATATTTCCTGGAAAGTCATTTCAAACACACATCTAGAGGAACAGAAACAGTTCAAACAGCAGGGGAAGTTATTGTTTGGGGAGCATATTTTGTTCCATGTAGTGAAAAAGCAGTAAGAGAGCAAAAAGAATATAATGAGAAAGCTCACTACATTTGCAACCCTTTTTTTGTGTCAGGAGCAACTTGAGAAACTGCAAGTTGCTATTGGTGTGAGAGAATTGGCCGCCTGCAAGGACGTTGCCCAGAAGGCGCCTAGATGTTTTACCATCCTGTGGGAGGCTTCTTTCATGTCCCCGCATGAGAAGCTGGAGCTAACAGATGGGAGCTCACCCCGCTCCCCGGATTCAAACCGCCAACCTTTTGGTCAGCAGTCCTGCCAGCACAAGAGTTTAACCCATTGTGACACTGGCACAACAGTAAACCAACATATGAGGGTGGCAACAAATCAACCCAATAAGGCATAGTTAACTAAAACGTAAGTAAACAATACAACAAATACCTTAAAAGCAATTTAAAATATAGTTACATTAAAAATCCACAAGTATGTGGATTATTTAAACAGAAAGGAGGAACCCATGAAAATGAACAAATTCTGGCTACCAGTATTTTAAAAACTCCAAAATGATAAAGTAGAGAGAACATTATGTTAAGGGGCCCTTCTGCACAGCCCTATATCCCAGAATATTAAGACAGAAAATCCCACATTATCTGAGTGTGGACTTCGATAACCCAGTTCAAAACAGATATTGTGGGATTTTCTGCCCTGATATTCTGGGATATAGGGCTGCATGGAAGGGCCCTAAGACAATGTACATAAATATGCCAGCAAAGTCATATTCAACAGATTACAAGTTTTCAAACAGAAATGATGGTGTGGGTGTGTGTAACACATAGCTTTCACTATTTTGTGACTCTATCCTTGAGAAACAATTTAGAAGCTGGAGAAGTTTAATAGATTCTCTCCCTTTCCCTCCCACTTCTTTCTCTTTTATTCATATTTCTGCACTTTCAAGCACTCACAAACAGTTGTAGGCAAAACAAATGAATTAAGATGCTGTTGTAAGAGGTTGCGGGAGTTTTAGATTCCAATAAAGATTACAGATTAGACGGGAGATAATTAGTAACTAAGTATCTACTTAGATAAACAAACCTGTTCACAAACAAAGCACCTTATTGTATTTCTAATGCTACCTCCAGTAATCCAACTAAGACAGTCAAGACAACAGCTTGGAGGTCAAAAGGAACCAAAACTGAAAACAAAGGCTTCCTAAACCTCTTGCAACCAAAGGATAGATCACTCTCGTCTTTTGTGTTTTAGTGCCACTTAGGCATCCAGAAATTCCTTTACTTATATGCTAATAAGTACACAAATCCAAAATCATAGTATAGAAGATGAAGGCAGCAACAAAGACTGATCTCATATCTATCTTAGGCATCCAGAAATTCCTTTACTTATATGTCAATAAGTACACAAATCCAAAATCATAGTATAGAAGATGAAGACAGCAACAAAGACGGATCTCATATCTATCTATTGTGCCATTTCTAGCAACCAGCACTTCGAGATAATGCTTTCCTTAAGAAAAGTGTACTTCCTCTTTAAGAATACAGTTCAGAACAAAAACACAAAAGGTACCCTGTCCCAGCAAGCAAGCCTTAACAACTGTATGCCTCTGATGAGGAACAGGCATAATGAAGACAATTAATAAAAGTAGCCAAGAGGAATACTACACACAGCCATCAAAACTGAACACAACCTTTGCCCAATGAATTGCAAACAAAAGCAGGAAATGTTCAAGATCATGCAGGACCAGGAATGGAGCATGTAGGTGGGTGTGGAGGTGGGGTAAATAATGGATAGCAAATGTCCAGGTGCTCATTCCTTCAGAACCAAGCAAAGCTTGCTTCACTTAAAACTAAAGCAAACCTAGTGGCTACGAGCTTCAAGATCTAAAGGATTACACAGGAAAGATCACATCCTTCCCTCAGTATACCTGAGGGGCATTTTCTTCCCACCAGGCCCTGTTTCCTTTCCTGAAATCCTCCAAAGTGTATTGCCAAACACTTTCATGGCCAGAATCACTGAGTTTTTCAGGCTGTATTGCCATGTTCCAAAAGCATTCTCTCCTGATGTTTTGCCCACATCTATGGCAGGCATCCTCAGAGGTTGAGTGGTCTGTTGGAAACTAGGCAAGTGGGGTTTATATATCTGCTGGACCACTCTTAACAACCACCATGTCAGACTATACAGAGAAGTCATTAAAATCCACAAGCTTGTGGACTATTTCAACAGAAAGGAGGAACTCATGAAAATGAACAAATTCTGGCTACCAGTATTTAAAAAACTCCAAAATCATGACAGTAAATAAAGAGCAACACTCCAAAAGCATGGGAATTCCAGACAAGAATCAATCAGCTAAAACCTCCCAACAAAAGATTCCCCCAGGCAGGAAGCAGCCAGGCTTTGAAGCTGCAAGGCCATTCAATGCTAATCAAGGTGGCCAGTTGCAACATTCACACCTACCTCAAGCAGAAAATAATTCTTTCTCCCACCCTGTACATTCCACAGATATATAAACCCCACTTGCCTAGTTTCCAACAGACTCCTCAACCCCTGCCATAGATGTGGGCAAAATGTCAGGAGAGAATGCTTCTGGAACATGGCCATACTGTCCAGAAAACTCACAGCAAGCCACTGGCTGTAACCCATTGCCACCACAGAAAACATGCACGCCCAGGTGGGAGTCTGAAAGCCAACTGTTTCTCTTTGCCCCCTTGTGCAAACACATCACATGGGGATTTCTCAAGATACCTTTGTGCCGAAGCCCTACCTCTTTTTGGCCTCGGGAAGCTGTCATGCAAGTGAAAGACGACTTTCTCCACAAAGTGCTGAATGTTGCTATGCTCCGGTCCTCGAACGAACACCATCCAATCGTGAGTAAAACCCTCCACTGTGGGTTTCTTCCTCACCTGGGCTCGGTGCCCAAGCTCCAGTTTCACCTGAACAGCACACTGGGGGGAAAAGAGAGAAAGGTAACAATGAGCAGGAGAGAAAGCCAAAGAACACACAAACATGCCCCTACACACCTCACGCTTGAACATTGTAAGGCTTTATTGGGAGGGAGAGAGGGATGGAATGGGGAAAAATATGCACACAAAGAAAATATGTCGATGGGGGGGACGGGGATTCTCCCTCACCCCTAGAAAAGCATTCCTGCTCCTGAAGGAGCCGGGATTGTAATGGAATGCAGGCTGGAACATTGTGACTGAAGGATGGATTCCCAAATTGGGAGAAGATGCGAAAAGGTGGCAGGGAGAAAGAGGGAGAGAAAGAGGGAGTGAGGGAGGGGGATATAACAAGAAGAGACAGCCAGGGTTTCTCTCTTTTGAAGGGTCTGCTCTTGCTCGAAAACAAGACAGGAATGCCACCTAGCATTAGGAATAAAATCACAAATAGATGTGGGTCTTTCACATCACAAAGGGAGAGAATGGGCAAAGAGGACTGCAAAGAAGAAAAGATATGTTGGTGGAAGTCAATGGTATGGTTGTGTCTTGTATGTGGGTGTATGAAGAAGAAGAAGGTGCAAAAGAGGGAGTAGACGGCAGTGTGAGCTCCTGCCTGTGTGTCTATGGGTTGGGATGGATCTATCCCAGGAAGGAAAAGGCTCATCTATCATAAAAGGGAAGAGTGTGAGGAGTGTGTGGGTTGAATTGGACCTATGGTAGTATGGAGTCTTGCCTGTGGGTCGATGGGTTAGGTTGTATCCATCCAAGGAGGGAAAAGGCTCATCTATCAAAAGAGGGAAGAGTGTGAGGAGGGAAGAGTGTGAATTGGACCTAACCATGGAGACAAAAGGCTTATCTATAGAAAGAGAGAAGAGCCTGAAGGTGTGTGGGATTTGCTTTATGGAAAGTGGGGAAAGCCTTCTCTCAAAGACACCAAGCATAAAGAAGAACAAGTCTGTGAGTTGAATCTATCCAAGGAAGGAAATTGCTTGGCTATAGAAAGAGAGAAGAGTCTGAGGAGTCTATGGATTGGACTGAATCTATCCAAGGAGAAAAACAGCTTATCTATGGAGAAAGAGAAAAGTCTGAAGGTGTCTGGGTTGGATTTACTCTACGGAAAGCGGACAAAGGCTTCTCTGAGACGTCCAGGGATGAAGGATGAGTCTGTGAGTTGTCTCTATCCAAGAAAGGAAATGGCTTAGCTACAGAAAGAGAGAAGAGTCTGAGGAGTCTGTGGGTTGAATTGGACCTAGAGAGAAAAGTCTGAAGGTGTGTGGGTTATCTCAGAAACACCCAGGAATGAAGAAGGAAGAGTCTGTTGGTTGAATCTATCCAAGGAAAGAAATGGCTTGTCTACAGAGAGAGAGAAGACTCTGAGTTGTCAGTGGATCAGACCGAATCTACCCAAGGAGGGAGGTATCTTATCTATAGACAGTGAGAAGAGTCTGAGGAATCTGTGGGGTGTGAGGGTTGGATTGGATCTATCGAAGGAGTGGAAAGGCTTTTTCTCATAGACAGAAAAAGAGAAGATTGTGAGGAGTCTATGGCTTGAAGTGGATCTACCTATAGGCTTCTTTCAGAGACATCGAGGAATTAAGAAGGAAGAGTCTGTGAGTTGAATCTATCCAAGGAATGAAAAGGCTTATATATAGAAAGAGAAGAGTCTGGGGAGTTGGTGAATTTGACTGAATCTATGGGAGGGAAAAGGCTTGTCTATAGAAAGAGGGAAGCGCCTGAGGAATCTGTGAGGTGTGAGAGTTGGACTGCATCTATCAAAGGAGTGGAAAGAGGGAAGATTGTGAGGATATGGTTTGAAGTGGATCTACCCATAGGCTTCTCTCAAGAGGGAAAATTGTGAGGAGTCTATGGTTTGAAGTGGATCTACCCATAGGCTTATCTCAGAGACAGAAAGAGGTAAGTCTTGAGAGAAGCCTATGGGTAGATTCACCTCAAACCATAGACTCCTCACAATCTTCCCTCTTGAGAGAAGCCTATGGATAGATCCACTTCAAGCCATAGACTCCTCAAAATCTTTCCCTCAGAGACAGAAAGAGGGAAGACTGTGAGTCTAAGGTTTGAGATGGATCTACTCATAGGCTTCTCTTAAGAGGGAAGATTGTGAGGAGTCTATGGCTTGAAGTGGATCTACCCATAGGCTTCTCTCAAGAGGGAAGATTGTGAGGAGTCTATGGCTTGAAGTGGATCTACCCATAGTCTTCTCTCAAGAGGGAAGATTGTGAGGAGTCTATGGCTTGAAGTGTATTTACCCATAGGCTTCTCTAAGAGACAGAAAGAGAGAGAGACAGAAAAAGCTCAAATTGTGAGGAGTCTATGGCTTGAAATGGATCTCAGAGACAGAAAGAGGGAAGAGTCCGGAGGAGTCAGTGGATTGGGCTGAATCGCTGCAAGGAGGGAAAGACTTGTCTATAGAAAGAGGGAAGAGTCTGAGCAATCTGTGGGGTGTGAGGGTTGGATTGGATTTATCAATGGGGTTGAAAGAGGGAAGATTGTGGGGAGTCTATGGCTTGAAGTGGCTCTACCCACAGGCTTCTTTCAGAGACAGAAAGAAGGAAGAGTCTGGAGGGGGTGTGAGGGCTGGGACTGGATCCACGCAAGGAAGGGAAATCCTTCCTGGAGGAGATGGCTCTACCGAGGGAGAGAAAGAGGGAAGAAGAGTTTGAAGGAAAGGAGGACGCCGAGGGAGCCCGGGAGCGCCGCCGGCTCCTGTCAGGGTGGGAAAGAAGCCGAAGCCAAAGCCACGCCGCCCGGGCACAAGGCAGTAACACACCATCCTGAAAGAAAGAGAGAGAGAGAGAGAGAGGCGCCTTCTTGAGCCCCAGTTCCTCGCAATGGATGGAGTCGTTTAAAAAAGCAAGCCAAGAGCAGCCCAAGCAGCAGGAATAGTATGGCTGGGCGATTATTATTATCCTCCTCCGCTGTGTGTGTGTGTGTTGTATGTGCGCGCGCCTGCAAGTGTGTGCACGCGCCCTTTGCAATTGCAGACGAGAGAAAGGGGAGGGGGTGGGAAGAGAGAAAGAGTGAGTGGATAATATACCTAGGAAAGAGAGAGAGAGGAAGGGGGAATTCCTGCCAAAGAAAGGCTCCGCTGAGAAGCCCCTTGTCTTGCTCGGCTTGCCCCTTCCCCCCCCCCCCTGGCGACTCACCGAACTGGCCATGCCTGGTGGGGTGCCCGCCGTCCCTCTCTCCTTCCCCGCCGCCTCCCCTTCGGCTCCGGTTCAGGAGGAGGCGGCGAGGGCGGCCGGGAGAGGCGAGCCCATGGCGGCGGCGGCGCTGGCCTTGGCGGCGGACATGCTGCTGGGCTGCCGGGCTGGCTGCCTCCCTCGCCGGCTTGGCTGCTGCTCCTTCTCCTTCCCCCCCTTCCTCCTCCTCGTCTGCTTGCCCTGATGAAACGCTGGAGGCGGCGAAGGCGAGGAGAGAATGAGAGAGAGAGAGACCCAGAGCATGCGCCCTAATGCTAATGCTGCTGCCTCTCCTGCTGCTGCTGTTGCCCACCTCCCGGCGCTGACACTGGGACACACGGGGGAAGGAAGGAGAGGAGCAGGCAGGCAGGCAGGCAAGGAGGGAGGGAGGGAGGGAGGGGGAAAGGAGGAGGAGGAGGGCTCGGCTAATCAGAACCGCCGCGAGTCAAGGAGGAAGAAAGGAAGGAAAGCAGGAGGAGGAGAAGGGTGACAATGAAGCCCAGGCGCAGGAGAGCTCTCCTCGCCCCACGCCACGCCGCCCACTTCACCCGCGATCGGGGCTGCTTCTTTTGTCATTGTTCCCAAAGGAAGCCCGGCCCCAAGGGGAAGGGCAGCGCCCAGGCAGGGCAGGCAGGGAGGGAGCGAGGGAGCAGCACAAACACACACACACACACTCGCTCACACGTTACACACCCACTCCTGGAAGTGAAGGAATGCCACAAGGAGCCTTTGGGGTGGGAAGTGGGAAGGCAGGCGGGCGGGCGGGCTGGGAAGGAGAAAGCCGCCCCTGACTCCCCCTGCCTTGCCTTTAATTCTGATTAAGGCACAAAGACCTCTTTCTCCTCGGTATATACACACACACACAAACATACACACATATATGTGGATGTGTGGATGTTTATGTATGTATGTATACATGTCTATGTGTATATGTGTGTGTGTATATATATATATATAACACAGATATTATGTATCTATATATATATTTGTGTGTATCTTTATGTGTGTATGTTATGTATATGTATATATATGTTTGTGGATGTTTATGTGTGCATATATATATACACACACATACACACACATATATACATACATACATACATAAACATACACAAACATCTCTATGTTATATATACACACACAAATATACACATATACATACATAAACATACATACACACATATATGTTTGTGTATGTGTGGATGTTTATGTATGTATACATGTATATGTGTATATATGTGTATGTATATATATAAGATATATATTTGTGTGTATGTTTATGTATGTATGTTATGTGTATACATATGTATATGTGTGTATATATATGTTTGTGTGTGTGTTTATGTATGTATACATGTATATGTGTATATATGTGTGTATATAACACAGAGATATATGTTTGTGTATGTTTATGTATGTGTATGTGTGTATATATATGTGTGTGTGTATATATATATATATATATATATATATAAAACACACACAGACATATATATAGTTTGTATATACTATAGGAGAGATCTTTGTTTCTTGACAATCATGTGTATATACACACATATATGTATCTATCTGTATGATTTTTAAGAGACGAGGTACAAAGATCTCTCCAATGAAATATAAATACATACATAAACACACATATATATGTATATATTGTGTGTATGTACTATAGGAGAGATGTTTCTTTCTTGGCAATCGTGTCTATATGCACATATGTGTACCTATCTATCTGTATGATTTTTAACAGACGAGAGACAATATTGTGTGTATGTACTATAGGAGAGATCTTTGTTTCTTGAAAACCATGTATGTATATCTATGATTTTCAAAAGATGAGAGACAATGATCTATAAAATATAAATACACACACACATCTATATATTGTGTGTATGTACTATAGGAGAGAGCTTTGTTTCTTGACAATCATGTGTATATACACACGTGTGTATATCTATGATTTTCAAAAGCCAAGAGACAATAATCTCTCCTATAAAATATAAATACACACACACACATATTGTGCATATGACTTAGTAGAGATCTTTGTTTCTTGAAAATCATGTGAATATACACACATGTGTATATTCAAAACCCGTACCATATTCTTTATGATTTTCAAAACACAAGAGACAATGATCTCTCCTATAAAATATAAATACACACATATATATTGTGTGTATGTACTATAAGAGAGATTTTTGTATATAGTGTGTATGTACTATAAGAGAGATCTTTTATTTTTTAAAATGATGTGTGTGCGCGTGAGTATCTCAATAATAACAACAACAACAACAACAACAATAATGGATCCCCCACGCAACAACCAGCCAGGCTGCAAAGTTGCAAGGCTTTCAAATGCTAATCAAAGTGGCCATTGGCAACATTCACACTTGCCTGAAGCAAGAAAGAGTTCTTCCTCCCACCCTGGACATTCCACAGATACATGAACCTCACTTGCCTAGTTTCCAACAGACCTCACAACCTCTGAGAATACCTGCCATAGATGTAGGAGAAAAGTCAGGAGAAAATGTGCCTGGAACATGGCCATACAGCCCAAAAACCTCACAGCAACCTAGTGATTCTGGCCATGAAAGCCTTCGAAAACACAATAATAATAATAAACGTTATTTATTTTTGCTGCCTGTGTCCCTGTTCAGAATTATTATTATCTTTATTTATATCCTGCCTTTCTCCTCATGGGGACTCAAGGCAGCTAACATCCATCCACACTAAACAGTTTAAGAAGACCAATACAAAAGTTATAAAACAATTAAATAATAACAGTGTGGTAAAAACAGAATCAAAATACAACAAACACATTAAAATGGCCTCTAAAACTCATATCCGCCCCAATCCCACCCACCCAGGAGATTTCACCTTGCTTTCTGCCCTTGTGAGAATTGGATTTTGAAAAATGTGGCTTGTTGTGGAAACAAGGATTGGTGAGGAAGCTTTGGTGGAGATACCTTTCCCCCCATAATAACTCTTCCAGGAGTGAACTTTCCTCCCAAGGGGTAGATTTCTCTCGCTTCCTGTTGTTTCGCTCCTGTTTGTAACTATGAGTTATTTGTAAGTCAGATGTTTAGAACTCAGTGGCTGCCTGTATACTGTATACCCAACACATACATGTATACATCCCTTTCAAGACACAATAATCCCTTCTGTAAATGTGTGTGTACTGTATTATACCCAATACACACATAGGATTTTTTTCGAGAAAGAAAGAAGTCTGAGGATATAAGCCCACAACATTGTGCCTATTCCCCAATTTTGAATCTGGTGCAAGTTTGCTGAGTGACAAGAAACACTCTGTGCATGCTCAGAGGAGTCCTCTTCTGTACATCTCATCACTCTGTTGTAGCATAAGATGTGGCCAAACACCGGTTCAGATTAAGCCTTGCTGGCATTCTCAAAAAGCACTGAATGAGTGTGTTTACCTTTTGGTCTTGTTGTGTCAGATCTCTCCAGTTAACCTTCTTAGGGCCACGTGCCGCAAATCAGAGATCTCAAAATAGCAAATGCAGCTAATTCTTGACTGTAATGGGTATAAACTGTATTAGAAACCTGATGCTCTTTAGCAATCAGCAAGTGTAATCCATATAAAGAGCCGTAATCTGGTTAAATTCTGAGGGACAGGAGACTATTCACTTCTGTTATTAAGATAGATAGTCAACAATGACTCATATCTCTACTCTTGGTTAAGATGGTTGGTGGAATTTTATTTTTATTTCATGAAAGGCTATCTTCCCACAAGAGGGAGAAGGAGTTAAGATGCTTTCCATCCATCAGCTAACACTAACTAGTTTGATTCCTTTCTTGCAAACCACGTAAACCAAATGCACAGCTTTGCCACAGATACTGGTTAGCCACCCCTTTCTTTATTTTCTTTAACACTAATATGCTCAAATTAGTGAATAAATCTAACAAAATTATAATATAACTTTTATATTTTCAGCTGGAGATTAAATAAATCACTTCTATGTCTTTGTAACTTTTTCCAAGATGAGATTATTTTTACTGCCTAATGTAACTTCATTTTAACATCATCACCATCTCTAGATTACACTTTTCACCTTATATCACATCCATGCCTTTTTGTTTCATGGCTTAATATTTGATTTACTGAAGAATTCAAAACCGTAGCCACTTTTGTTTGTTACCAATAAATATAATTGTTCTTTTATTACATTTCCCCCCATCCACCCCAGACCAACAATGGCATCATATTTTTTTATTCACACTTTTGTACATGCAGCACATGATGTAAACTAAAAACCCCACCAGTAAAATGGAAGCTGTTAGTCTGGATATCTTTCCTGAGAAAGTAGCATTTCTATTTTGATTCCAATGGTTTCTTATAGTAGGAAAGATAAAAGTTTCCCCTTGACATTAAATCTAGAGAGCGGAACTGGTTTTAAAATGATTTTAATGTATATGTTGTGTTAACAGTTTATGCCTATGTTTTTGTTTTATATTGTATGTTTTTGTATTATTTTGCATATGTGGAAACTACTCTGAGTCCCCTAGAGGAGATAGGGCGGTATATAAATAATAATAATAATAATTACTATTATTATTGTCGAGTCCAACTCTGGGGGGTGGCGCTCATCTCCATTTCTAAGCTGTCCATAGACACCTCCAAGATCATGTGGCTGGCATGACTGCATGCCTTCCCACCAGAGCAGTACCTATTGATCTGCTCACATTTACATGTTTTCAAACTGCTAGGTTGGCAGAAGCAGGGGCTAACAACGGGAGCTCACCCCGTCCGCAGAATTGAACTGCCAACCTTCTGATCAGCAAGTTCTGCAGCTTAAGTGGTTTAATCTGCTGTGTCACCACGGCCCCTTTCGTATAGTAACACAGTAAAAAAGTATGTGTATATTCCCCTGCAAGATATAAAAGCCCCACATTAATCACTGGGGTCAAATGGCTTATTTTGTGGTTTTAAACAGATTTTTTGGTATGTTAACAGGAAGTGAATTAGAAGCAAAGCACAAAGTATGCACAAAGTATGAAATTGGGATTTCAAATAGAATTTCAGGCATTTTCAGTGGACAATGGGAATGACCAGTTCACCATTTCCTCTTGTTTTTCCTGTGCCATTTTAGAACTATAGGTATGATTAACTGTATTATGTTGCCTAAATAAGTTGTGATACACAGTAGTATGTACTTTACTTTGAAAAAAAAGAAAGAAAGGAAAAACTTTTGTAGCAATGATTAGGAACCTCTTTGTTATGGGGCAAAAGTAACTTCAGAGCAGAAAACTGGTTGCAAATTACAACAGGTAATAAGCTTCCCTATCCTTCCGCTAGCCCGGTTTCTTTACTTAAACTTCTAGTTTGTTTTGTTTTTTTTTTAAAGGGGAAAACTTGCAGTATGTACTTTTTTGGATGAAACATTTCAGAAAGAAATCTTATTTTTGTCTCTTGAGAGCATGTCTTAAAGACAAATATATTTTAAGGGAGAGTAGATGCTTGAGGGCAATTAAAATAGCATTTCCGAAACTCTGCTATATACATATATATGTGCTTTTTGTGCATTGGCATGTCTTTGTCCCTAACAGTTCAAAGAAATATCTAAGTATATCAGTTTAACAACTGAGAAACCTAATTGCCTTGCATGAATGTCTTTTCCCAAACGGTTATGACTCTAACCGGCCATGCTTTATAGGTTATGGTACAATTTTTCAAAATCTTATGACTTCTATCAAGGTCGTGCCTTTCCAAAGATCATAACATTTCCATAAGGTTATGGAGATTTCCATTTTCCAAAAGATATGACCCTAAATTCAAGCGGATCAAGATATTGGTGCCAACAGTCTTTAGCCTTCTCTTTGGCAGGCCATTGCAGTTGAAATAGTTTCAAAGCATTAATTCTATAGTGTAGATGCACCCCAAGAGCCACTAACCATATGCATATCTCAGACATGTATTTATATGATAAGCAAATAAATGAGCAATCTTATAACAAACATCAACAATGGCTCTTGAAAGCTGACTGGTGCCTCATTTTGAACCAGATATATAGTTACAAGAAGGGGTTAAATTAAGACATTGCCCTCCCAAATAAGAATTCCTCTCCATATATGAATTTCCCCTTTAATCCCCAAATTCTTTAATTGAAATGTTGAAATTTGTTCACACCTGAAACTCTTACATTTGCTGCATTTATATTCCCATGGTATTTTGCCTGGGCCATCGCTATATTTGTATATGTTCAACTGCAGTTTTAAGTTACAACAGGACTAGACAACTGAAGGAAAAATGCGTTGTTGGCGCAAAATTCTTATTTAGAGGACAATGGTCTCACTTTCCCCATAGCTACACATCTGAAAAAACAAGAGTGTGCCTTTCCCCCAGAATCCTATCTGGAGCCCTTCAGACATTGATGGACTACAACTTCCATCAGTCAGTGGGATGATATGAGCAGAAGCCCAGTGACATATGGAGGACCAAATATTTTCAATCATTTTCTAAGTTATTGAAATCACCTTCAAATCAAAATACTATCATTCAGAAAAAATGCAGTCCATTGCCCAGAATGGGAGCCCCAAGTGGCGCAATGGGTTAAACCGCTGAAATGCTGAACTTGTTGACCAAAAGGTCGCAGGTTCGAATCCGGGAAGCGGCATGAGCTCCTGTTGTTAGCACCAGCTTCTGCCAACCTAGCAGTCGGAAAACATGCAAATGTGAGTAGATCAATAGATACCGCTCTGGTGGGAAGGTAATGGAGCTCCATGCAGTCATGCAGGCCACATGACCTTGGAGGTGTCTACGGACAATGTCGGCTCTTCGGCTTAGAAATGGAGATGAGCACCAACCCCCAGAGTCGGACACAACTGGACTTAATGTCTGGGGAATACCTTTACCTTTACTATTGCCCAGAATAGATCCTATTAACTGAACCACATTGAGAATTTCAGTCTAATATTACAGCTCTGTTGAATATACATTTTTTTACATATTAATGCTAGTTTTCATGAATCTTCTTTCAGGTGCCTTGATTTCTCATATGTGAGCTGATCCTCTAAATCAGGGGCCCTCAAACTTTTTAAACAGAGGGCCAGGTCACAGTCACTCATACTGTTGGAGGGCCGGATTATAATTTGAAAAAAACATGGATGAATTCCTATGCACACTGCACATAGCTTATTTGTAGTGCAAAAAAAAACACTTAAAAACAACACAATATTTGAAATGAACAGCTTCAATAAATATAAACTTATTAGTATTTCAATGGGAAGCATGGACCTGCTTTTGGCTGATGAGATAGGATTGTTGTTGTTGTTGTTGTGTGCTTTCAAGTAATTTCAGACTTAGGTTGACCCTGAGCGAGGGCCGAATAAATGACCTTGGAGGGCCGTATCCGGCCCCCGGGCCTTAGTTTGAGGACCCCTGCTCTAAATGCTAGCTATCAACCAACTTTCGATTCTAGCAATGCTAGCGACTCGCGATGAATTCACCAATTACTTGTGTTAGATTATTCACACTAAACTTCCAAAAAGTTACAAAAGTTGTACCTGCCTTTAAAAATCTGTTTTACTTACAAGAAGCCTATAAAGGTGTGTTATTTGTCTTTCCCATTGAGGGAGTCCACAGGCCTCACCCTTGAAATGATCTACAGTCAAAAATAAACAAGAAAGCACAGGAGTTTAACCACACAAAGGCTGAAAAAGTTCTAAATACACACGAAGACTGAGAGATACTCATGTAGAACCGGCAAAGCAGTCTTAAGAAACAAAGGAAAAGAAAAATGCAAAGAATGCGCTAATTGAATAAGTGAAATTGGTGATGATGGATTGAAAGAAAAACGTGGCGTTATCCATTTCCCAATATTTAAGAGCAGTTTGTTTCAATATCAAGGAAAACAAGGCATCATTGGCATGTTTTTTCTTTTTTAAAGAAAGCACATTTTACTTACTTTGGACTAAGTACAATATTCTCTAAACTGGAGTTCAGAGATCTATCAAGAGAAAGTCATACGCATTATTTACATTAAGTTAAGTCATAATATATTCCTACACATACACAGTGAAAGAGACGGATATGATGTGTTCAAAATCGGAAACCCAAACCCTTCATATAACAATTCAAACAAATATCATACTTTTTCATGTGCATGAAACAATACCCCCCTTGGGAAATTATTTATTTTGCCAGCAGATGGCGTAAATAATCTTTGAGCTGTCCTCACTTGACCTCTTCCAGAGGACCCTGAATAATCCTAGATTTCTCTGGTCAGTCTGCAACTGAATAGTACAAGAAGAACTCAAGGATATGTCAAATTAAAAACTGAGGGCAATTAGATCAGTTGGGATACGTGTTTATGAAAAGAGGAGCAATCAAACATTGGCTTCACAAGTGGGTCAGTGGCCATTCAGTGCCTATTTTGGACACAAGTGTATATGCTCACATGCACACACAGGCAACCAGCTTCATCCCAAAGAAGTCCCTGTGTTTATCCCGCTTACAACCTGAGTTGTAAGCGTTCTACATGGCTGTTAATGACTGCAAAGTCCATCTAGTATAAATATTGGTGCCAACAAACCAATAAAATCCCTGCATTACCAAGGTATTCCATTTATTTATTTACTCAAAATATTTGTAATCATCTCTCAGGCTCCCAAGGTGATACGTAATAGATAAAAACAGGGTTTTAAATGGACTGAATTGTTTTTTTAAGAATATATATATATATTTAAAAATGCTTTCAGAACAGAGAAAAACAACCCCAAAAGTTAGTAATAAATAGGCATGTGCAAGAATCCTGTCCTGGCCAACTATTAACAGGGACGAGAGCCAGCCTGACTTCTTGAGTTGGCAGTTACACAGCTGAAGAGTTGCTGAAGAAACTCTGGTTCACTGATCTAGCCCCTTGGGTTGCACATCATAGAATCTGTTGAAGATCCCAGGTGACCAGCTGGATCATGTGAGAGAGCACAGTCTTCCAGATATCCTGGCTTCGAGCCATTCTGAAATATGTAGGTCAAAACGAGCACCTCAAATTGGTCCCAAAGGTAAATTAAAAGCCAGTGCGGGTTTTTGTAGTTTAGCGATATACAGTTTCTAAAGAGAATTTATATTAGCAGTATGGCTGCCTTGTTACCTTAGCTGTAGCATCCTAACAGTTTGCAAAATGCAGCGCCATGCAGACCATATTATACAAATCTAATTAACAAGAAAGAAGAGGGTGCTGGGTTGAGAGAAAGGGACTGTAAATTGGAACTTTACAGTCAGCAACAACAACCATTATCCCCTCTCTACACTGGTGTTCTTTCTGTCCCATATGCAAGGTTGGGCATGGAGCAAACCCATTGGCTGCTACCTGTATCAAGTCTAGAGAGAATTAAAAAGTCTGTAGCTACTTTACTTTGTTGTTGTTCATTCATTCAGTCGCTTCCGACTATTTGTGACCTCATGGATCAGCCTACGCCTGGCCTCCCTGTTAGCCATCACCACCCCCAGCTCCTTCAGAGTCAAGCCAGTCACTTCAAGGATATCACCCATCCATCTTGCCCTTGGTTGACCCCTCTGCCTTTTTCCTCGTCATCACTGTCTTCTCTAAGCTTTCCTGTTTTCAGCTACTTTACTAGAAGGGTTTAATATATGCTGATAGTTCGGAAAGAATCTGTGACATCTGCTTTTATGGGACCCTTGTACAAATGGAGTTCTCACTAATTCCCCCTCATCTCTTTCTCCTGTTGAGGAAAGTCATAGTTCCACTATATTCTGCTTTGGTCAGACCTTATATGTAGTATTGTGTCCAGTTCTGGATACTGCGATTCGAGAAGGACATGGGCAAGCTGGAGTGCGTCCAGAGCAACCAAAATGATCAAAAGTTTTGAAACCAAGCCCTATGAAGAACAGTTGAGGGATCTGGTATGTTTAGCTTGGGAAAAGAAGGCTGAGAGCAGACACAATAGTCATGTTTGAAAGCATGTCACATTAAGGAGATGGTAAGTTTGTTGTGTGTTTTTGTTTTGTTTTTTTGCTGTGGAGACTAGGATGCAGAGCAATGGATTCAAATCACAGGAAATAATATTGCACCTAAAAATAAGGAAGAACTTCCTGATGGCAAAAGCTGTTTGGCAGTGGACTATGCTGCACCAGAGAGTGCTAACGCAATGACACTTCATTCCATTCAGGATATGAAAACTATACATGAAGGGCAATCAGGGCCGTAGCCAGAAAAAAAATTCGGGGAGGGTTGACAATTTGGGGGGGGGGGGGTGAAAATTTCGGGGAGGGTTGAAAATTTTGTGGGTGAGTGGAGTTGAAACCTTCCTCATAGCTCATGCTGAAGCAAAGAGCACAGCAGGGGGCAGAGTAACCTTCAATAGCCTGCAGCTCCACCCCTGTCAACCACCTCCACCAAGTCTGGCCCCCAACTTGGTTGCTTCACTACATAGGCTCTTGCTGCAACTAATGACAGTGTGAATAAATTGTCAATATTTGCTTGAGATAGTGCTTACAGTTCTGGAGGGGCTCTTAATTTTTTGCATCTCATAGACTTAGCATGGGGATTTGGTTAACCAGTTAAAATTCATGAGTAAACCAGGTTTTTTTAAAAAAATCTGAAACATTTCGGGGAGGGTTTGAACCCCTAAAACCACCCCCTCGCTATAGGCCTGAGGGCAATCATTCTTTGTTATTGTGTGCCTTCACATCATTTCTATCTTACAGAGCCACTAAGGTGAACCTATCATGGTTTGGGATTTTTTTTTTTTTGGAAGTGAGAAAGTCATCATCATCATCATCATCATAGGCTATCACTTTGTGGCCATGTATGATTGCTTTCTAAGTGTAGGGTCTTGGTGATGGGACCATAATTATTCTGTAGAGACCTATTCTGGATCCATATGTTCTTTTGTAGTAAGGGCATTGATTTCCAGATGGTAGGTGGTCCCAGCAAGGGTTGACTTGATGCACCTTCCTCTTAACATTTTTCTCCTTTTTGCCTTCTATTTGTGCCTCTTTAAAATCCACAGCACTGTTGAAAACAGCTGACCTCCAGTTAGAGCACTCGAAGGTCAGGGCTTCCCTGTTCTCTGTGTCTATGCCACCGTTTTAAGGTTGGCTTTAAGCCCATCTTTAAATCTCTTTTCCTATCCACCAACATTCTGTTTTCTATTCTTAAGGTGACAGTAAAATAACTGCTTTGGGAGATGGTGATTGGGCATTTGGACAACAAAATTGAAGGCAGAAGATCATCACTTCAATGCTGGTGGTCTTTCTTCTTCCAGAATGCTGTCATTTGTTTGCCTGTCTTTCCAAGATATTTGTAGCATTTATTTTTGAGAAAACACTGATGGAATCATTCCCCAAGTTGAGAGTGATGTTTGTAGACGGTCCACGTTTTATGGGCATATAACAGAGTTGGGAGGACAATAGCTTTATAAACAAGCATCTTGGAATTCCTACCAATGTCATGATCCTCAAACACTCTCTGCTTCATTTACAAAAATCTGCACCTGCAGAGCTCAGACGGTGTTGTATTTGAGTGTTGACTTTTGAGGAGAGGTGGCTGCCAAGGTAGTGGAAATGGTCAACATATTTGAACGTTACACCATTAAGCTGTATTTCTGGCACCGCAGAGAGATTGTTGGCACTTGCTGGTAGAGCACTTTGATTTTCTCAATGTTCAGTGAGAGGTCAAGATTTTATATGCTTCTACAAAGGTCTTTAAAGGCTTCTTCTGAATGAACATGGACTATGTTATCATCAACAGATTGTAATTCTATAACAATTGTTGTGACCTTAGTTTGGGCTTTCAGTCTGCTGAGGTTGAATGGTTTGCCGATAACTGATTTCCACACTGGTGGAGAGCTTCCCATCCGCAAAGTGCAGAATCATAGGTATAAAGATGAAACTGGTTGTAACAGTGCATTAATTGGCCAGTGGAGTTCCTGGTTTACATTCATGATGGCAGCATTGTATGCATGTTCTGATGCTGTTTCTTGAGGACAACATAATGAAGTAGTGACATTTCCAGGGAGCAGACATTGGGTCATCACTGGAATGAAGTTAACTAAGGGTGTTATCAGCTCTAGATGCAGCTTGTCCCTTATCTCATGGGAAATATAAACCTTTTAAACTAGATGCATGATTATACCACCATGATGTATTAACAGCATTCAACTTGTCCTGCAAATTATTTACTACTCTGTTTTATGCCACCCACATATGTATTTATTTGTAGGGCTGGTGTGTGTGTGTGTGTGTGTGTGTGTGTTAGTTAGATTGCTTTCCTAATGTCATGTGCATCAAAACGGATTGCTTCTGTTTTATCTCTACTAGTGACAACCCCATTAGACATGATCTGAGATTTGAAAATTGAGGGCAATTTGAAACAGTAGCCAATGGCAACCATCTTCCCTAGTGTCCTCTAAAGCATGCCATTATTACTGGCTAGCATGCATCCCAGTTCAACAGAAGAGATAGATAACAAGTAATAAAGGCAAAGGTAGCAGTGAGCTCTAGCTGCATAAGACATTAGCTATGTAACCTTTTTTTCCCAAGTAAATAAAAACGTTATAGTCCTCTGGAGACATATAAGGGAAGCTGTTCAGAGAGAAAAGTCCGGTTGAGAGACCTACAGGGAAGTATTTGACTTTTGATTGCCTCAAGAACATCTATGCTCTGGAGCAAATCTGCTAAAACAAACGTGAAACTCAGCTCAACAAATTCATTTGCTTCAGTCATAGTAAACATGTGACTGACAGGAATTCCTTCCGAACTGGATTCGGACGGCATTTTTACTAGATGAGATTATACATAATTAGTAGCTCTCTGAAGAAGTCAATTATCTCAAGTTATTTGTTCAATTCTGTGCAACAAATACAAGAGAGACTTGAGTAGCTTCTGCTGCAGGGAAGACAAGCTGGCGTTGGCATGAAGGAACAAAGAGCAGTCTCTAATCTGTAACCCCCTAAAAACCTCACTCCGTTCCAGAGATTTTTTGTTGAAGCAGGGGTGGGGGGCATGGAGCTGTACAAATGTTGCTGAATTGCAACTCCTCTCTTTCCCCACCATTGGCTAAACTGGGAAATGTTGTCTGTGAATATCTTTTCAAATCTTACGGTGACCCCTTGAATTTCAAAGGATTTTCTTAAGCAAGGAATTGTCAGGAATTTTGCCAGTTGCTTCCTCTGAAATACAGCTTTTAGTGAAATAGAGCAATTTAAAGCAACCACAAATAGTGAGATTCGGGCAGTGGATGGCAAAACCTGAAGTGCAGATAATGAATCCCAATAAAAGGTTACCAGTACCAACAATGGGCCGCCCTGTAGGTCTGTGCATCTGGCGAGACAAAGAAGCTAAACTAATGTTCCCAATAAATATCTCTCACCAAGTTGAAGAAGAAGCTACCAAGGTGGTTTATTCAAATCATCTGAAGTGATGCTAACTCATGGAAATCCACCAAAGTAAGCTGAGATACCATAACATTGCAAAAAAAGACATCTTTATACAGTATTGTCCTTTGAAATTCCCGCTTCTTCCCCAGTTGGAGCCGGCTTCATTATGATTGGCTAGTTTCTATTGACGCCATGAACATCTGAGGGAGGATTCTTGGCAGAGGCGGGACTGCAGTGCCCGCCAGTCAATAGGAGATCGTTCCCCGCTTCCAATGCATATTTCCACTCTCCAATGACTAGCGAGGGGTAGGATGAAAGTTTCTGACAAAGGAGTCATGTTTTTATTATTGGACTACATTGTCCCAACTCTGGGACAAACAATGAGGGGCCATCAGGTCCCATAAAGGGGCCCATGTGAAGATTGTGATATGAGTCCCCAGCGAATGGGTCCAGCACCTCCTGTGCTGCTGTCCATTGCACCCAAAAACAGAATATTGTCCATGCTGACAGGATTAAATAGTCAGTTCCTGGGGAAGGGGAAATGTCATTGTTGGTCAGTGGGGCATCACCTCCCGGCATATGGATAGTCATGCCAGGTGATTAATGGTATTGTAATGTCCACATGACTGAGACAAAGGATGGGCAGTCCTGCGAACGGATCCTGTCATCCTCTGCACAGTCGGGGTCCATGGGGTCAGTAGAGATGGACTGGCCCAAAGATGATGGGTGCTTGAGTCCTTCATATGTAGATGATGCCCAGGAAGACAGCTAGATGGAATTCCCATGTCAGGAGATGTGGGCCAAAGATCATCTCAAGGACTTGGTCGGTGGCATACTTCTCCAAAAGGATTTTATATTAAGATATAAAATATATTAAATACACACACATGAGGGTTCATGGATATCGAGGGAAACCCTGGGGATGAGTTTCTAGGTATCCATGGGGAAAGAAAGATGCACACAAGGGATCCGTGGATACTGAGAGGAACCCCGCAAATAGGTGTCTGGGTATCCACAGGGGAGATTAAAGTTGACATGGGATTATTGGGGTAAAGGTGGGGTGAATGTAGGAAAAATGGGGAGGGGAGCCCCGCTCCAAGGGCCATGAGGGCCTCGAGGACCATGTGGCCCAAATGGCCACCGAGCTGGCTGTGGAAGGTGAAAGCTGGAGAAAAAGACTCAAAAGGCGGAAGGAGATATGGAGAAGCTAAAATAGAGGATAACCATATTTATTTAGTAAAAAGGGGGAGATCGTTGCCAAAAGTATCCCGAGCGCTGGTAGCTGTTGCTGGGCTCCTCCATACTGCCAAAGGTCTGCAAAAATAGATTTGTTGAAATAAAAAGGCTCTCCCACCACCTGCAGCTTGTCCTCGTTGCAGCCCCGGTGAGAGAAGTGAATATAATTTGATCCAAGGGAGGGGGGGGGGGTCACACGCTTGACATCAATAGTAAAAGGTAAAGGTAAAGGTAGTCCCCTGACATTAAGTCCAGTCATGTCTGACTCTGGAGTGTGGTGCTCATCTCCATTTCTAAGCCGAAGAGCCAGCGTTGTCCGTAGACACCTCCAAGGTCATGTGGCTGGCATGACTGCATGGAGCGCCGTTACCTTCCCGCCGGAGCGGTACCTATTGATCTACTCACATTTGCATGTTTTCGAACTGCTAGGTTGGCAGAAGCTAGGGCTGACAGCGGAAGCTCACGCCGCTCCCCGGAATCGAACCTGCGACCTTTCAATCAACAAGCTCAGCAGCTCAGTGCTTTAACCCACTGCGCCACCGGGGGCTCCGACATCAATAGTACCTGATACTAAAAAACTCTAAAATCAGGACAGTAAATAAGGAGCAACACTCAAAAAACAGGGGAATTTCTGTTATGAAACAATCAGGGCCAGCTGGCACCTCCCAACAAAGGATTCCCCTAGGCAGGAAGCAGCTAGGCTTTGAAGCTGCAAGGCCATTAGATTCCAGCTATGAAAACATTTGACAACACATCTCAGAAATCATCCCTAGGGGCCCGTCCAGACAGTACCTTTATCCCAGAAGCTTCTGCAGCAAACAGAAAGGTGGCCCAATGCTGTTACCTGTAAATGCGGAAACAAGCGCTACAAAAAGCAAAAAAGAGAGAGATTTCCAGGTGTGGGAATATTGCAGTTTTGAATTGAATATGCGTATCTTTGCATGTTTGTATTTCTCTGCAATCGGAAATCACAGGATTTTTAAATCTGGTTTGTTCCCAGGTTTTAGATATTTGTTCCTGATTGGTCAGTTCCTAACAAGAAAGTGACACTTGAGTAGAAGGCAAAAACTTTGTTTGTGTGCCAGAAACTTCATGAAACATGTGGACGGCACATTTCCTTTGGCCAGTTGTGCCCCCTAGTCAATACTGTACATCTTTTCACAAGAAAAGCAATCAGGAACAGCCATGTATTACCTAGAAACAGCACCTTGTTCTTTGATGCCATAAGTACACAGCCAAATCTGGGCAGATGGCCAGACAGCCAGGCTACAAAAAGTGTCAATAATGACAAAGTTCTGTTCCTGGCTTGAAAGTGTGTGTTCCAGTTTGATTGTGCAGTGCTGAATTGGGAAGAAGTGGTCCTTCTCTGTAAACATTGTGTGGCAGACACTTCATGAAATGTCTGGAGGGCACTGTTTCTCTGGCCAGGACCAAGAACTGAACTTTTACAGTGATTTGCTCAGCATATCCACATCTTGAGGTTTTTTTGTAAATAAAAAAAATGCCTAAATTTCGGGCAGAAGTCCCGCAGTGGCCATTTTGGAAGCCTCTAAATCTTGCAACAAATCAAGTCTGGACAATGGAGGCAGAAATCCCAGGTTCAACAGGTCTGTATTTGGACCTCTTCTGAAGTACCAGGATTTTTTTGCTCCTGTTTAAAACCCGTAATGTAGTGCTGTCTGGGAGTGCCCCAGGAGACGGAGAAACACTCTAGGGATAGTTTTTGAAGAGCAACAAGAATAGCAGGAATGAAACGCAACCCTTTCCTTTTGTTCTCCATATTTTTTATCTTAAAGAAAAAAAATGTTTAACTCCTATTGTTAGCCTCAACTAGATTAAGTTCATTGAATTTAAAAAACCCTCCATATGTCTTCTCACTCATTCTGCTGTAGCTGATCTAACAGCTGGAATTAGGCCATAAACAGGATGATGCAGTTTTTTGAAATTTAAAACTGATCTAAAGATTTCTTTTCTCACAATTTGGAGAACTGGAGATCTTGATTATGATAATGAGAACATTCATTGCAATATAGTTGGTCCTCCACATTTGTGGATCCAACATATACAAATTTGACTATTCACAGATTGGATTAAAATGTTATCTCTAGGAAATTGATTTTAGACTCACACTTGATGCTCTTTTTCCTTCTTTCACTCAATAGAATATCCTTGGTGGAGCAAATCTATGAAACAGCCTTTAGATTTAACAGGAAAATTGGAGTAACAGTGCTTTCTCCCACCATGGTCATTTCACAGCTATATAAACCTCACTTGCCTAGTTTCCAACAGATCTCTCAGCCTCTGAGATGCCTGCCATTGATGTGGGTGAAACATCAGGAGAGAATGCTTCTGGAACATGGCCATACAACCCTGAAAACTCACAGCAACCCAGTGATTCCGGTCATGAAAGCCTTTTACAACACATGGAGCATCATTTGTTAGAGTTAAAATTGTCTTCTAGCAATTGATTCAGTATTGTTGACCTTTGAGACCTATTGAGGCTTCAGTTTGAGCATGGAGAGTACACTTTTGTTCAGAAATATGAAACAATAAGAATAAGAATGAGGAAGCCAACACTTACATCTTCACTAGACAAAAACTCTGACTGGTATAAGGTGAAAGTTATGTGCAGGTAATAGCCAGTAATTGGTTCAGCAATGCAAGGGTGGCCATAAAAGGCTTTGATTGTGATGTTGTTAGTTGTAAGAGACAGATAAAAATGATGTGAATAATGGCACTGTTGGCCATCTCTTAATCAACTATCACTCTTATCTAGCTGTCTTCATACACACAGCCCCCTTTAACAGGATGTCATATTGGAGATGGAACAGGCTTATTTCCCGCTGCTCCTGGGACTAGGTCATGGAGCAATGGATTCAAACAGCACAAAAAAGATATTCCACCTAAAAATTAGGAAGAGGTTCCTAACAGCAAGAGGTTGTGTGTGTGTGAGAAGTGACTTGAGTCACTTCTGGTGAGAGAGCATTGGCCGTCTGCAAGGACATTGCCCAGGGGACGCTTGGATGTTTTACCATCTTGTGTGAGGCTTCTCTCATGCCCCTGTATGGGAAGCTGGAGCTGACAGATGGGAGCTCACCCTGCTCCCCAGATTCGAACCACCGACCTTCAGGGCAGCAGTTCATCCAGCACAAGGATTTAACCCATTGCACCACCGTGGCTCAGAAAGAACTGTTTGACTACCTTGGAGTGCGGGGGAGTCTCCTTCTTTGAAGGTTTGTAAACAGAGGCTGGATGGGCATCTGTCTGGGGTGCTTTGATTGTGTCTGCAAGGGAAAAGCGATTTGGAGTAGATGCCCCTTATGGTCTTTCCCAAGCAATCTGCTGCAGCCTCTCCTTGCGTTAGTGTTATTCCTCATTAATAATTCCGTAGGTGCTTTTGAATGCTTTCATGTGGGCTTTTGTTTGTTTTTGGCAATGTGCTCTCAGCTGTCGAAGGCCTCTTTCACACTGCCCTATATCCCAGGATCTGAACCCAGATTATCTCTTTAAACTGGATTATATGAATCTCAACTGCTAGAGGATAGGAATAGATGGAAACACCATCAGATGGCTCCATAATTGGTTGGGTGTGAAGTCTTGGCTTTGCCAGATGCTGAGATATAGGGCAGTGTAGAAGGGGCGTAAGAGGGTGTCTTCTGCAGAATCACAGACTTACTTGAACTGGATAATTGCTGCTCAGTCTTGGGAGCTCAGGGGCCTTCCACACAGCCATATAACCCAGAATATCAAGGCAGAAAATCCCACAATATCTGCTTTGAACTGGGTTATTATTATAGTCCACACTGCCATATATTCCAGTTCAAAGCAGATAATGTGGGATTTTACTCAGCTGTGTGGAAGAACCCTCGGTCTCTGGGCCTGTGGTATGTGCCTTGTTGCATGCACAGTCATATCAGTAAGAATGATTACAGCCTGAAAAGGGTGGAAAAATCACTGTGAATATGGAGGAAGAAGCCTATAGCATTGTCTCTTGCAATATGTGTGCAATGTTTGTCTTTTTGCTCGGAAAACTGTACAGACTACATTTGCAGCAAGTCTAAACTGGTGGCTCTCTTAGAAGACAAGTTCAATGCACCGCAGCTGCGTGTTGAGACTCTTCTCCAAACATGAGGACTTCCTGGATAGAACAGAAGGGGAATTGATCCTACAGAACCAACAGGAAGAAACTGCCAGTGAAAACAAAGAGGGCTAAGGGAGCACCATGGAAGACAGTCACTGTCAGGAGTGGGCTATGCAGAAGATTAGGAATTGCTCCAGCCAAGCAATTGCTTCCCACATCTTCCGAAGGATAACAGTGGTGAAGAAATGCAAACAGGAGACCAACAGCAAGAGACATTGCATGCCAGGGAACAGGTCAACCTAACTTCTGAATGTAGCAAGCAGAAAAGAATAACGCTAGTGAATTGCGCAAGGGTGCAAGGGAATTGTGTGCCACCCAGACAAGATTAATCTGGGAGCATGCCGTTTTTCTGATGCATGTGTCCAGAACACTACTGAAAATTGCAGAAGATCACCAAGAACACAGAGCAGTACTGCTTTCTTCTGATTCATGTGGCCACCAACAACATCCAAAAGCACACTTTTGAACAGATCACCTTCGTCTGTGAAGCCCTGGGCAGGAAAGTAAAGAGTTTAGAAGCACAGGTGGTATTCCCACCAATTTTACCAGTGAAAGACAGAAGGCCCCACAAAAACAGGGAGACATTTCAGGAGAACAATTATTACATAAATGGTGCAACAGGAGCTCAACAGGATACAATATTTTGATTAGCAAACTGACTAAATAGGGAATAGCTGGAAACACCATCAGATGGCTCCATAATTGGTTGGGTGTGAAGTCTTGGCTCTGCCTTCTCCTCTCCTCTGCTTTAGTTCCTCCTGTTTATAGGCCTTCCCAATAGTGTAGACACCTTCCTTTGTATTAGTTTTTGCGTGAAGCTTAAAATCCCCCCAGAGGCCAGTCTTATTTGGTCTGTTCCATTTTCCTGTATAGAGCTCTTGCTGGACTCCTCTTTTTTCTACAGCAGAGCTACTGTGACTTAGGCTAGGGATTGTATGGTAATCCTAAATCCAAGCAATTCAAACAGATATTCTTAGCACCTGCATTCAGCAGTATTTTTATACCATCAGTCCAAAGGAGAACGGAAGCTTATGACCAGCTTATGGTTCACAAGAAAGAAGATTGAGACAGTTTTGCTTTGCACTAGAGGCAGAAGACTCCAGAGAGATGACTGCGGCCAGCAAAGGCTCCTTTTGTAATGTATTATTTTAAGTTACCTTATGATAGTCCCAGATGGAGTTAGCCCTTTATTCTTTGTGTTTGCAGTAAACTAATTTTGGTTATCTTATGCCTCTGTCTACTAAGGGTCTGAGAACCAAGTGGTGGATTTGGAGTTCTGTGACTTGTGCCTGTTGGACACTGGAAAGTTTTATGTTAACACTGGAAAAGGCTTGGTTATCTAGAAGGATTGTTCCTTGCCATAAATAATACAGATAGCTCCCAAGTAAAGCCAGACACTATAGTTTTCCCATGCGCTCATGCATGCCATCATATTGGGGAAAGGTGCTTCAAGAGTTATCATAACTGGTTGTGCTTCATCTTGTAAGGAGGTCTCAAGTACTGCAAGGTTCTGTCCCAAACTCAATGCTCTTCAGTATTTTTATCAGTTATTTAAATGATGGGTTGGTAGTATAGAGGGGGCCTGAGTCTGGTACATACTGTCTCTCTTCAATGTGGATTATCTGTTTTGAACTGGATTACATGGCAGTATAGAAGGGGCCTGAGTCTGGTACATATTGGCTCTCTTTAAAGTGGATTATCTGCTTTGATAATTTGGATTATATGGCATGTAAAAGGGGCCTGAGTCTGGTACAAACTGGCTCTCTTTAAAGTGTAAAGATATACCTCTATACACTTGATCCAAATCCTCCAGGTCCACCTCTCTTCCTCCCATGAAACTTGCCAAAGTGCTAACCTTTCATTTATATATTTTTATCTGTTTCTTTCCTTTATGCTACCAAATCCCAAGCTTAACTTTCCTTCTCTCACTTCCACTACTGTAAATAAGTCAATTAGATGTTCCCCCTTTTCCCCCTAACTTTTTCTACGATATGAACAACTTTTTGACCATCCTGACCATATTCTGATGATGTTTTGCCACATATGTCTTGGTTTTCACTGGTGAAATGTTGGAGTATAATACATCCAGTAGCTGACTTGTTATTTATTGTGATATTCCTGTTACGGACGCAGGAACTTGATCAGAAAAGTGATGGTATTTTTGCTTAAATATGGTTGTGCATTTCTGCAATTTATCAGCTGGCTCCCCTGTTTTTTAAAAAAAGACAACACTCGACTTGCTTCTGGTTTAATCTCCTTTGATCGGACTATAACTTCCAGCTGTCGATACAGGAATGAGTAAAATCAAACACGTTTACACAAAATCATTTGGATTCATGTGCCTGCGAGAGTGTGCGTGCTTTACAAAAACAAGCCAAAGAGCCCGGCAACAATAACCTAATTTAAAGCCTATGAAAGTAATGTAATCCTTTCATTAACTTTGATGAGATTTGGCCTCTATCCAATTACTGGGGTTCATCACAAAAGGATCTTTCATATGAACTAACAGATACTTCTTGTTTAAGATTGTGCAGCTAGGAAAGTGGTAGACTCCGTGGTTCCACTGTCTATAGTGTACCAGGTATAATCTTATTTCACTCACATCTTTATGAGTTTCACCTATAAAGAACATGAATTACAGCCAGTGAATCTCAGTTACACGGGGAACAATCTTCTTGACAGTGAAACTGTAGTGCATTGATCAGATCAACAGATATTTGGGACAAATGTCTTTTCCCCCCATTCATAGTCAAACAATCAGGCCGTGAGTGTATCTGTTCTACATAGCTATAAGCAGTCTGATTCCACTTGAACTATCATGGCTCTGTTCCATGAAATCCTATCCTACAGTAGATTGGTGAGGTACTTAGCATGATCTGCAAGAAAGCTCTAGTGCTGTAATACTGGGAAGTGGGGGATGGGGTGGGCCAGAGCTCTGTAGCAGACATACAAGTACCAAACCAACTACAGGTCCTAGGCAAACTACTACTGTGAATTGTACTATGGTGAAGAGAGATTGTTGACTTATGGCCCATGAAGCAATCCTCTATTGGTATATGATTGTAGAATTATTACTGTTTGGCACCACTTTAGTTGCCATGGATCAATGCTATAGAATTGTGGGAACTGTAGTTTTTCATGGTCCTGAGCCTTCTCTGCCAAAGAGTGCTATCGAACGATGGCAGTTAAAAGTGGTGTCAAACTGCATTAATTTTACAGTGTAGAGGCAACCCTAGGGTTCCATAGGAAGAAGACATAGCAGTCAAAGCAGAATCATAACTCTGTAACTGTGTAGTATGAAAAGGCTCTTGAACTTTGTATGTGGCCATTAGACTTCTTTGTTAGAAAGTGCTAGTACACATTGAGTGTGCTTGGGATAAGGAGAGTTTGAGATTTTGTATCTCCACTCCTCGATTCTGGGATAGCTGGTTTAGTCTTAAGTTGAATTTGTATGTAAGTCAGAACAGGTACATATTTTAAGTGTCATTCCAGCCATTTTTTAGTATTGGAAATGTTGGATTTTTGTGAAAACAAAGATTGGCGAGAAAGCTTCAATTGAGACACAATTTCGTCATGATAACTCTTTTAAGAATAAATTTCCCTTCAAAAGGGTAGATTTCTTTCACTCCCTGTTGTCTCATCCCTGTTCTTAACTGTGAGTCATCTGTAAGTTGGATGTTTGAAACCCAGGGACTGCCTGTATACTAGGCATGAGCAAAAAAAATAATAATCAGAAGTTTTGGAAATCGTAAGAAAAATCGGAGGTTTTGTAAGTTGGAAGTCATATTCGAAACATTTGTGTGGCCCTCACCAAATATTTTAGAATAGAAACTTACCCCGTAGTTTTTTGTTTTAGTTCTGCTAATCTCAGAAGGCTCCCAAAATCAGTTTCATATTCAATGCACAGAACAGCACAGAACTCTAGGAATTGTAGTTTGGGAAGGGAGGAGCCCTATGCTAGAGAATTCAAAAGATCCTGCCCTAAACTACATATCCCAGACTGCATCAGCATCAGAAAGCACAAATTAGTTCTTTACTTTAAACTACTTTCAAAGTAAACACAACACAAGTATACAGGAAATAACACTTTCAAAGTAGGATTATTAAAAATGTTTTTATAAAAACTTTGAAAATCCGACTAAAATCCGTGGATAAATGAAACGTTTTGAAATTTGGTGGGCTAACAGTGGTAAATGTGTTCTACCACTGTTGCAAGTTTCACCTTCGATAGCTTTAAAAATGTGGGAGAAAGGAACCCCTGAAGTTTCTCCAATTATAGTCATTTAATTATGCACAATTACTATAACGAAATAGTAATGAAATTTCATTACTTCCATTATAGTAACAAAATATCCACTAAGTATACTTTAGAAAAACTTTAGAAACAAAGCACAAGTGTCCCTCAGTTTTGTAATGGCATTTGAACCATTTTTTTTAAATGGATCGCATATCCCTACATTCATAATGAGATAACTTGGAAAGATGATTCGAGTCAAACCACAAAACTCACTTATGCTTCATGTATACCTTACACATATTAGAATCATAGAATCATAGAATCAAAGAGTTGGAAGAGACCTCATGGGCCATCCAGTCCAACCCCCCACCAAGAAGCAGGAATATTGCATTCAAATCGCCCCGACAGATGGCCATCCAGCCTCTGTTTAAAAGCTTCCAAAGAAGGAGCCCCCACCACACTCTGGGGCAGAGAGTTCCACTGCTGAACGGCTCTCACAGTCAGGAAGTTCTTCCTCATGTTCAGATGGAATCTCCTTTCTTGTAGTTTGAAGCCATTGTTTCGCGTCCTGATCTCTAGGGAAGCAGAAAACAAGCTTGCTCCCTCCTGCCTGTGACTTCCTCTCACATATTTATACATGGCTATCATATCTCCTCTCAGTCTTCTCTTCTTCAGGCTAAACATGCCCAGCTCCTTAAGCCGCTCCTCATAGGGCTTGTTTTCCAGACCCTTGATCATTTTAGTCGCCCTACTCTGGACACATTCCAGCTTCTCCATGTCTCTCTTCAATTGTGGTGCCTAAAGGTAATTAAAAATAATGCTTTAAATATTTTTATGCATGAAATACAGTTTGTGGACATTGAAAGCCAAGGTGTCACTATCTTAGCCACTTGTGTGGATAATTTTGGATTTTTTAGTATTTCAGATTTCCAAGTGTGGGATGTTCAACCTATACTATAATTCAGACTAACTGTAGAAGTACCAAACCCCTGGGCATTTCTGATGAGAAAGGATATAAACTCTACTTCCTTCTAGCTGTCTATTCTAAGCCAACATAAACCTTAAGAACAAATTGATCTTTACAACTGTGATGACTACACTGAGGAGAGGTTGTTTACTTATGGCTCAAACAATAATTTCCCATTGACATATCATGCATGTAATAGAGTTTGCCAGCTGTCTGAATGAAGACCAATACCCATGTGGATTTTAGCCATATGTAGCTATCTACCACATAGGTTTAGAAATGGCTGCACCTAAAATTTTACTGTGTTTTAAATTACCTATAATGATAGTAATAAAGAAAACTTTTTTGGTCAAGTTAGATTTTACTACTTGGATTAAGAGCTTGAAACTAAATATTTGTTTAAGTGGAAGGGTTTACTTCGACTGATTCCCATAAATGCTAAACAGCGTCACTTGTTTTCATGTTATCTTTGATTTTGCTTTAAACTAAATGTTTATAGGTAGTGCTGTGCAGGAGATTACGAATCCAACAAACTGCTTTATATGAAGTCAAAGCTTGGATAAGGACAGGACTGGGAGTCTTCTGCTGGATCCACACTGCATTACACAGAACTTCATTATATGGTCAATGTAGATCCATGTAAAATAGTTTAGGTGCATTGAACTGCACAATATGGACCTATGCTGATCATACCATGCAATCCCAAACTGCATCATTTTATGGTAGTGTAGACCCAGCTTTTGGTGATCCAGACCTTTTTGGCTTCAAGTGCCAGTAGCCTGGCTATAATCACTAGATTCAGGGATTGTGGGAGCTGTTATTTAAACCATTTAGAAAAGTGTTTCTCAACTTTCCTAATGCCACGACCCCTTAGTACAGTTCCTCATGTTGTGGTGACCCCCAACCATACAATTATTTTTGTTGCTATTTTACAACTGTAATTTTGCTACTGTTATGAATCTCAAATTAAATATGTGATATGTATTTTCATTCACTGGACCAAATCGGGTACAAATACCCGATACGCCCAAATTTGAATACCGGTGGGGTTGGAGGGTGGGGGATTGATCTTGTCATTTGAGAGTTGTAGGTGCTGGGATTTATAGTTCACCTACAATCAAAGAGCATTTTGAACTCCACCAATGATGGAATTGAACTAATCTTGGCACACAGAACTCCCATGACCAACAGAAGGGTTTGGTGAGCATTGACCCTGAGTTTTGGAGTTGTATTGTTGTACACAGAGAGCACTGTGGACTCAAACAATGACGGATCTGGACCAAACTTGGCACAAATACTTAATATGCCCAAATGAGAACACTGGTGGAGTTTTGGGTAAATAGACCTTGACATTTGGGAATTGTAGTTGCTGGGATTTATAGTTCACCTACAGCCAGAGCATTCTGAACTCCACTGTGCCACCGAGGGCTCCCACACAAATATATACACACACATATATACACACAAAACATATATACAGAGACTGGGCCACAGCAATGCATGGCAGGGGACGGCTAGTACACTCATATAATGCATAATGTAATTAAACTGCATTATATGAGTCTACACTGACCATGTAATGCTGTTTCACACTGCACTATACGGCACTGTAGATGAGGCTAATACTAATACTAATGGTAGCTCTATAGAGCAGGGATGCCCAGACTTTAATCCTCCAGGTTATTGGGCTTCAACTCCCAGACGCCTCAACTGCCTTGAGCTGAGGCAGTCAGCTGCCGCAGCTGACTGGGGATTCTGGGAGTTGTAGTCCAAAAAATCCACACTTGGAAGCAGAGTCAACAGTGAGAAGCAAGACTGCCTCCAAAGGAAAAGCGTGCCTACTTCTTAAAGAGTGCGCATGCGTGTCCTCTGAGGATGTGGGCATGCGCAGGACCGACGACGACGCTGAGCTGCCCCGAAGCTGGCGGCGGTTCGGCTGGCTACGGAGTCTGCGCAATTGGGACACGTCGCCACGGGGATGTTGGGAGGCTTGACAGAGTGAGCCCGAATGGAAAGCCGGTGATTGGCAGGTACTCGTGTGCTGGAATGTTGGCGTCCACAGAATTCTAATAGAATAGAATCAAAGGTAAAGGCGGAAGTCCAGGCTCTGGCAAACCAGGGAACTTTGCTAGTCTTGTTGGGCTGAACTAATGATGCCTGGGGCCCTTTGGAGCACATCTACACAGGAGATTGGATGTAGTTTGACACCGCTTTAACTGCCATGGAGTCTTGGGAGTTGTAGTTTGGTGAAGCACCAGCACTTTTTGGCAGAAGAAAACTACAGACTGCTATGATCCATATGGTGTTGAACTACATTGATTCTACTGTGTAGATGCAGGCTGGAAAGGTGGAAAATGGGCTAATTTAGTTCCTATACATATATTTTGGGGGATTTATTTGGAGGCATCCTAAACATGAGTTTAAATAAATAGCCTTGTTAGTCTGCATGCAAGAGGTCTGGTAGCATGCTTGAAACTCACTGAAGTTGCATCTACATTGTACTGTTGACCAGTTTGACAACACTTCAATTACCATGGCTTCCAGAATCATGGGAGTTGTAGTTTTACAAGGCCTCCAGCCTCCTCTGCCAAACAGTGCTGGTGCCTCACCAAACTACAACTCCCAGAATTCCATAGCATTGAGCAGTTAGTGTCAAAACTGCATTAGTTATACAGTGTGGATACAATGCATGTCACCTTCCTCCAAAACACATGTAGGCCCCTTCTACACTCCCATATAAAATCCAGATTATATGCTTTGAAATGGATTATGCTGCAGTGTAGACTCATATAATCCAGTTCAAAGCAGATAATGCGGATTAGCTGATCATCTGAATTATATAGCAGTGTAGATCCATCCTAAGGAGTTTGGGCCCGGCACTCTCCATGGATGCTTAAGTCCCATTATATGGTAAAAAGTGTTCCTTGTATAAAATGGCACAGGAAAGATTTGCTGGGTTGCTGTGAGTTTTCTGGGCTGTATAGCCCTGTTCCAGAAGCATTCTCTCCTGACGTTTCACCCACAGCTGTGGCAGGCATCCCCAATGGTTGTAAGGTCTGTTGCAGTTTCTATATCCGTGGAATAATGTCCATGGTGGGAGAAATAACTCTTGTCTGCTTGAGGCAAGTGTGAATGTTGCAATTAATCACCTTGATTAGCACTGCAAAGCCTTGCAGCTTCAAAGCCTGGCTGCTTCCTGTCCGGAGAGATCCTTTGTTGGGAAGTGTTAGCTGGCCAGCTAGTTTCCAACTGACCCCTCAGCTTCTGAGGATGCCTGCCATAGATGTGGGCGAAACGTCAGGAGAGAATGCTTTTAGAACATGGTCATACAGTCTGGAAAACTCACAGCAACCCAGTGATTCCGGCCATGAAAGCATTCGACAATGCAAGATTTGCTTTTTGGATTGGGGGGCGGGTATATGGGGATATTTTCAAGCCATGGATGATTGAACCCATGTGTATAGAATCTGTACGTATGGGCAGTCATTTGCATAAGGTCTTGACATAGGGTTGCCAATGTCATAACAGTTGAAGACACACAACAAGAGGTTTGTAATGAACTTTCCTGAACAAATAGCCAAAGCAGTTTGGTTAATGGAGGTTTCATTATGATTTGTAGCATGTTCTAAATTTCTGGATCATGCAGTCCAATTACATTTTATTACGACTGACATACATGAATAACTGGATGCATGTGTATGTGTTCGAACTGCACTTTATTATTCCCTCCCAGTGTGTTATTATCTCTGTTCCAGAAACTGAATGGCTTGTAGGTAAAGGAAGGAGCCATGTCAGAAGATATCCGGAAGAGGCTTGATTTTCCAAACACTCTTATACAGTCACAGGTGAGAAACTTTATGCTTGTTATGTCTAAAATATTTTTCACATGTGCATAAAGCAACATTGAAAAAGCATCCTTTGTGCACACTTACAGAGAATTCTGAAACATATATAGAAAGAGGTCAAACTTGAGCCACATACTGCACTATACTTTTGTTCCTGAGTTATAAATGTCATTTCCTAATTGGGTAAATCATAAAAACATGGAAAAAGGTTTATTAAACTGCAAAAACTTTGTTTTGTAGCACATTTTGCGATAGTTTTTCAGTGAATATCTCATAGAGCCTCAACCAATTCGACATAGTTTGTGGCAGCCACAAAAATGAAGTTTCTGGAATACAACACCTACTGTCAAAGTAAGTCCAACACAATTAAACAGGAAATAACACTTTCAAACCAGGAACATATTTTTCCCCAAATTATGTTACATAGTATTATAGGATTGTACCTTCTGTAAGTTTTAAACAGCAGAGCCAGAAGTGATGATTTATGGGAGTTGCAGTGACTACAAGTTGCCAACACCAAACCTGCATAGAAACCATAGGAACTACACTATATTGTATTTTGAACATATGGATCTTTCTCAGAGTTTTTGAGACTTCTTCAATCATAGCAAGTGTTTGAATTCACACTTGAGAAACTTTAAAAGATTTCCCAACAAAACTCACTTGAGAAAGTTTTAAAAGTTTCCCAACAAAGCTCCCAGGAAACAGCACTTGCTTATAAAACAAGGAGGGTTTTAATTATTATTATTTTACTGACACGGAAACACAGTATGTCACAGCAAACGAGATCTGTATGCTGGATTTCGTATCATAAAATCACAAGTCAAACACTTCCCAAGCATCTAGGACTGTGTGGTGTATTTTCAAATGATCCAGGTAAGGTGGCCTTGCAGTTGGCAGATTGTGATTTTGTCAGTGTTTATTGTTTCCAAATGCTGGCTGAGATCTTTTGGCATGGCACCCAGTGTGCCGATGACCACTGGGACCACCTGTATTGGTTTATGCCAGAGCCTTTGCAGTTCAATTTTGAGGTCCTGATAATGGCTGAGTTTTTCCTGTTGTTTTTCATCAATTCAGCTGTCATCGATTATTATTATTATTATTATTATTATTATTATTAGTTATACTCCACTTTTTCTCTGCCAATGGAGACTCAAAGCGACTAACATTAAAAACCATAACAATGTACGGATTAAAACCAAACACGTATAAACATTAAAATAGAATTAAACCTAGAAATATTAAAAATATACAATTAAAACCAATCAAACCATTAAACAAATGTATTAAACTTCATAAAACATAGCATACTCAGCTTGGTCTTAAAAACTTTCATCTAATTCACAACTTAATTCTGTACTTGCGTACCTGAAAGAATATCGCATTGAACTGAATTTAGACCAGAGCCAACATAACTATGGGTCCTTTCACACAGCCATATAACCCAGAATATCAAGGCAGAAAATCTCACAATATCTGCTTTGAACTGGGTTATCTGAGTCCACACTGCCATATATTCCAGTTCAAAGCAGATAATGTGGGTCTTCATTCAGCTGTGTGGAAGGGACTTAATAGTGAGAGCTGTTGGAAGTTGCAGTCCAGTAATATCTGGAGAGAGATAGTTTGCCCAGTCCTGGTTTTCTCTAACTAGCAGATGTCTTTCAGGATATTTTCATGATAGAGATACCAAGGCTTGAATCTGGAAACTTCTCCTTATTGAGCATGTGTTCAACTACTGAAATATGTTCCTTTTACCAGCCTTGACTGTAAATCAGCAGAAGGCAAAAAGGACTGGCTCTACTACGCAAGCAGTTACATTGAACAGTTTTACTTTTGAAATCACCTTAATGCTGCATGGGGTTTTGAGAGGTATTCCCAGAATGACTGGATGCTAGTGTGCGATGCTTGCACTGTGTATGTAAATGTTCATTTAGGAAAGGTTAAACAACCTTTGGCTTTCTAGATGTTTTTGATTTTGCCTCCCAAGACAAGAGTCAGTGGTAAAATTTCTTGGAGGAATAGTCCAAAACATATTGTTGGGCTGCGTGGAGAGCAAAGTTTTGCCATCCCGGCATTAAGACCGGTTTGAGGCCTCCATCTTTTGAATAACATCCATTGTAACAATAGAATGTCTTGAGCTGTTCTGAAGTCATCCGTAAAAAGTGTAAGTCATCTCTTTGGGTTTCCTTCGCAGACTGTGGGCCATCTCGTTGCAGCAGTGCTGAAAGAGAATGTTTTGTCGGACAAGATAAGCCAGACCACCAACCAGGTTTGTTTGTTTGTTTTCTTTTGTCTTTTTCTCCCTGCCTCAGCTTGAGTGATCTGATATATCTGAGACACCATACCGTCAGTGTTATTCTTTTATGGCTAGAGGGGAAATCCTTTGCAAGAGGGCAACACTCAAATGTGGTACTTAAGTGGTTTTGGGCCACATCATGATAATAGAAAGGTCTGGATCGATAAAGCCTGCATGCTTTAAGATATTTGCATTCTGAGATACTTTTTTGGATATGGATAGTTCCATCTGCTATTGATTTTTCTTTTCATGAAAAACATGCAAGTCTTAGTTCACATTTGTTAGGGAGTTTGATCTGTTTAATTAATTGGTTGCTTTAATAATGCATGCATCCTTTTTCTGTTATCTTTTCCCTGGAATAGGTTATTGTCTCTTCCTTTGCCTAACATCCCACCCTATTTGTTTTCTGGTCTAACCTGGAGAATTTCTCATATTTAATGTATGAATTGAGCCATACAGATTGCCTTATGTTCCACTGACATTTTAAAATGGGATTCTTGGCTTGTTTCTTTCATTATAACCCAGTATCATGTCATTATTCTGGCTTGTTAGGAAGGTATCATGCCAGGAATGCCTGATGAAGCATCATAGAAATTGGAGGTTGTACACCAGTAGTTCCCATCCTGTGATTTGTGGACTCTCAGTGGTCTGAAATAATGAAAATATGGTCCGGAGCCTCACCATTAGTACACCGTTGCCTCAAAACCATGCAGCAATGAGAACAACTGGTCTCCTGAAACCCTCTTATAGTGCCGAGGCAACAGGGATGTCAAGAGGGGAGAAATTACCACTACATCAGCTCTAGATGATTAAATATGGTTTTCCATGGACGAGCAGATGGTGACTACTGGATGGCATATGTTCTGTATCAGAAACTAGAGCTGATGTGGTCTATCCAATGCGATTTTCCGAATCGGCACCCCAAATAACCAAACTGAATCTAAAGTTGACCAAAAACTGATATGTAACCCTTTTGGTACTAATGTTAGAGAGTGGTCCTGGTCAAAGTGATCCCTGATCAAGTGGTCCATAGGTGGCCAAAAAAGGTTGGAAACCACTTTTGTAGGGTATTCCCTGGAGATCTTTATGCTTCTATATACCCTGAAACTTCCTCAAACCCCAGCTTCGTTAAGTCCCTATATTGGAAGAAAGGCAGAATAAAAATAAAGTAAATAAGTTTAAAAACTGTATCCCTAAATAGTGGCAAAAATAGGGAGCCCCCGGCCCCCAGTGACACAGTGGGTTAAACCACTGAGCTGTTAAACTTGTTGACTGAAAGCTCACAGGTTCAAATCCGAGAAGCGGCATGAACTTCTGCTGTCAGCCCCCAGCTTCTGCCAACCTACCAGTTTGAAAAGATGCAAATGTGAGTAGATTAATAGGTACCGCTCCGATGGGAAGGTAACAGCGCTCCATGCAGTCATGCTGGCCACATGACCTTGGAGGCGTCTATGGAAACCCCGGCTCTTTTGCTTAGAAATGGAGATGAACACCAACTCTCAGAGTCGGACACGACTGGACTTAATGTCAGGGAAAAACCTTTACCTTTACTATTGGTAAAATAACAATGCTCTAGGCATTTGGGAGTAGCAAAAATTTTAAAAATCACACCCCAACCCAGTGGAGGCCAAAGGCTGTAAGATAATTGCAGTGCAAACTTTGATCTGGTGGAGGGATTCTCTTTTGTTCTAGCACATAATGAAGTCTGCTATGCCACATCTTACTCTAGTTATTTCCTTCATTCACATTGATACATCTTCATGCACTTGAAGATATCATTCCATTGTCCTTTCCCAGTCTGCTGTGGTTTTGGTGCATCATATTGATGTACTTACAGAGGATTCATGGGTGCATAGACCTAATAATTGGAAGGAAGCACAATATCATTATTTTTGTGAAGCCATTTCTTCTTTCTGGAGCCTCTACTGACAAACCTTGCTTTGACTGTAGTTGACTTCATTTAATGATAAGACGACAAAGTGGGAAATAAAGAGAGATTATCTATATGAGCAGATAGGTTTCCTTGGGACTGCTTGTAATGTTTGATTCCATTGCAAAGAATTATGCTCGTGCCCAGTGGAGGAGCATGACTGACTACATTATGTTTTTCATCTTGGTTTTCAGAGCCCTGCCTTGAACTTGCTCTGGGAAAAGTGCTGCACTGACAATGTGGTGGTTCAGATGGCCTGCTGCGAGGCGCTGGTTACCTTTGTTGCACAGGGGCATGCCGAGTTCAGCTATGTTCTTAATGGGGCTCTCAACCTGATTCCCTCTGCCAGGTAATGGTAGCTTGTGGTGCCATATCCCTTGTGAACTCAAATATAATTGTGTACACACACAGTATATGTAGCATGAGAAATAAACATGTATAAATTCACATGTAGAATGTGAGCAAGAGTTAGTGTGATAAATATGCCTGCATATATATGTGGATCTGTTTAGTTATTATGCTACCTCTCTCTCTTTCCCTTCGTCCGACCCTATAATTTAATAAATATAGATGTATATGCATGCACACACACAGAGAGACATATACAGTTGGTCTCCCACATTTATGGGTTTAACTTTTGTGGATTTGATTATTCTCAGATTTGATTAATATGGTATTGCTAGGGACCTCTAGGTTTTGCAGTGTGGTTCTATGTCTTCATCTACAGTGACAATTTCACCTTCAAACTGTGGTGGTCAGAGGAGAAACCCCTAAAAGCAAGCGAAATAAAGTTGTTTACATGCATAAGTGTTGGAAATAGCAATCTTCTCAAGCCTACAGTAGCTGTTTGTTATGTATATAATTGCTTACTGTATTGTATGTGTGTATTGGTTTGCAATTTTATCTTGTTGTGGGAGGGGCTGCAGACTGTGTGATCAGATCTGGACATGTTCAGGACCTGAGACTCCATTGTAGATCAGTGTTTGCTTTAGACTTCAGTGGAGATAGAAGCCTGTAGACTCTTAGAAGCCATTAGACTCTGTAGTAAGTACAGTTTAGACTTCAATATAAGAACAATATGTGATACAGGAGCCATTAGGGTCCATTGGACTATGGACTATTGTTTCTAAGGAAGATACCCTGCGTTACCTACACAGAGAAACTTCTTAAAATCCAATTGTAACTGGATTCATAAGCAAAGTGTCTGTATTCTGTATACATGAAGTTTTGTGAGTAAAACAACTCTGTTACTTTTAAAGAAGACTATTTATTTTGTCTCTTGAGAGCATGATTTAAAGCCAAATATATTTTAAGGGAGAGTAGATGTTTTTGGGCAGCTAAAGGAACACTTTTGAAACTCTGCTGAATATATATGGGTTTTTTTTTTGTGTGTGCATTGGCCTGTCTTTGCCCCTCACAGCTCAAATACACACTTAGGTACACCAGTTGAACAACTGAGAGACTTAGTTGCCTTGCATGAATGCTGGTGAACATCACTTCAAAAGATTGTGACTTCTAACAAGGTCATTTCCTTTGACCAGTTGTTTTCCAAAAAGGTTATGAATCCCATTTCCCAAATGGTTATGGAGACTCACATTTTTCAAAAACAAGTGCCTTGTGTTTGTGCAGTCATCATCTGGCCTCAGAATGGTTCCAGGATTTCCTATGCAATCATCTGTACAACGAACCACTTTCTTCAATACAGGTTTGAAATTGTCATTGTAGATGGGGTCTTTGCCAACTTCTTCTGGAAGAAGGTGCTCTCTCGGGTAAAAAAAAATAGAATACTTTTATTTGTATTTCGTGCATTTTTGATGGAGTTCTGTGCTCCTGGCCCAGGTGGATATGGAAAGCTGAATATATATGAATATTGGACCATGGTGGCTCTTCGAAAGCACATTTTCTCTCAGCCCCAGAAAACCCCATGATAGGTTTGCCTTAGGGTTCCTATAAGCTGGAAATGACTTGAAGCACACAACACGGCTGAGTTGCTAATTTGTTATACTGGTCTTCTTTCAAAGAAGTAAACTAGCATATAAACAGTACTATATAACAAAATTTGAAAAAAAAATCTGTTCCTGGTTTGAAAGTGTTATTTCTTGTTTAATTGTATGGTACTGACTTTGAAAGTAGTTGTTATACTCCAGAAACTTTGTTTTTGTGGCTGCCACAAATTATGTTGAATTGGTGCTGCAGGATGCCCCACAGAAACAAGGTTTTTGCAGTTTAATAAACTTTTCCATATTTTTTATGATAGAATCAATTAGAAAATGACTTAATCCAGGAACAAAAATCATCTTACGTAGTGTAATGAATGAACTTTTTCTAACTTTAAGCATTGAGGTTGTTGTGAACAGAAGAAATACCTATTCCATCTTATTTTACCAATAAAATTAGCTGTGTATTTAGTGTATTTACCTATTACAATGTGCATGTTTCATTCTGACTTATGGGCTGTGCTTATGAAGACCAAGAAAGCTAAATGTGTTAATGTATATCCTGCATATTTTCTTGTATTCTTAAACTAGACTGAGATATGTTTTGTTGGAGGTATGGGATGAAAGTAAAGGGGTAAAGGCTAAAAAGGAAGAACAGTTGTGTTGAAACTTGCACTTAATCAACTGCAGGCTTCCTGCCTTTTGCATAAATAATACAAGGTTGTTTTCTTGCTCAAGGGCATCTATTTGATTTTCCACCTGTGCTATATTATGGGGTCACTCTGATGACCTGGGAGGCAGAGTTTCCAGGAGTTCTAGCATTCAAAACATATTTTTCACCTCTCTTGCTTGCCACAACTATACATTTTCAGCTTAATTTTCTCATGCCATGCTTTACTTAGTAAAAAACAACACATATACACTAACACCACCACCAGCATAGTGCTTTGCAAATGTTGACATGACTTTGAGACCAATCTTCTTAAAAAGGAATAATTCATTTTTGAAATATTTTAAAAATTATTCATACACTGCTAATAGATTGGAAGTTTAAGACTTAAAACAAAGCATAGCGTGTATCATAGTGGTAGAAGTTAATATAGAAAGATTTATAAATTTATGTTGTGGTTAAACTAGTCTGCAGAAATCAAATTTAATAATTATTAGCTCAGGTTCTCTTGTGTAATTTATTCTAAAAAAATAAATCTGGAAGCATAGTATTAGACTACACAAGAGACATTTTGCGTAACTTTTAAATGAGGTTTTCTGCATTTGTCAATGCCAGTTTGGATCATGACTACTTTTGTTTTTCCTAGTCTGCCTGTCTCTGCCACTGTGAGTGTCTGTCCACTGCACCCTAAGATTTTATTGCCTTACTAGGACAAGTCAATGAATTGGAAATCCTGCAACTTTACAGCTGTACAGCCCCTTAAAAGCATTGGCTGGATTTGCATTTATTGCATAGATACTTTATACATGATTGATATTTTTGAATAGGTCCTACTTAGGCTAATGGTTTAGGTCTTGACTATTAGATAGATTACAAAATCCATATCAGTGTGATGCCTCAGTCAGGTCTAGAGGGAGAGTACAAAGAGCAATGTGAGCTTTCAGGATCACTAGTCCTCTTCATCAGACTATGAGCTGCAGAAACAAAATCTATAAATCCACCCGTGGTGAGTCAGAGGCACAACTCTGTTTCTTTGCCACTAGTAAACTTTTGTCAGAACGCATAGTAAAGCAAATATAAAATGAGAACATACAGGCAGTCCTCGAGTTACAAGCATCTGACTTACAAATGACTCACAGTTAAGAATGGGGGTGAGACAACAGGAAATGAGAGAAGTTTACCCCTTGGAAGGGAAATTCACTCCTGAAAGAGTTATCATGGGGAAAAGGTGTCTCAACTGAACCTTTAGCACCAATCTTTGTTTCCACAAGAAGCCAATTCTTTTAAAATCCAATTTTTCGAAATCCAATCCAAAAGGGTCAGAAAGTGAGGTGAAATCTCCTGAACAGGGGCACAGACTGCAAAATGAATACTATAAGGGTGTTGAATTTTCTAGGCATGGGCAATCCATGGTTCTAAATAGTTCTAAAGTACTTACAAAACTAGGCAGCACTTGTGCTTTGCTTCTACAGTATTGTTAAAGTTCTGGTGGTGAAAATTTCAGAACTCTAACAAAACTTTCAAAATTTCATTATTTTGTTATTGGTGATTTTTATGACAGAACCAATTAGGAACTGTCATTTATAACGAAATTTTGATAGTTTTGTTAGAGTTCTGAAATTTTCCCCACCAGAACTTTAGCAACACTGTATAAACAAAGCACCAGCGACCCCTAGTTTTGTAAGTACTATAGAACCATTTAAAACCATGGAGTGCCCATGCCTAGAATTTATCTTATGCTATCCAAAGCTAAAATATGTATATATTTGACTGGAGTTAATCTTAAAAATGTACCTATTCTGACTTACATACAAAATCAGCTTAAGAACAAATCTACAGAGCCTATCTTGTTAATAATTTGTGGACTGCCTGTATTTAGTTTTAAAAATATTTCTCTTTGACTATCAGTGTTGCATCAATTAATTATAAACATTACCTATTGCATAATAGAATAGTAGGAAAAGTTCTTAAAATATGCTTTTCTTCCCTCTCTCGTATTACCTGCAGAATTGCATTGACATTAACATGCTGTCATTGTGTTTTTGACAGGAATGCCCATGGTTTGATTAAAATCGTTGTAAAACTACTGCAGATGCAAGCCTTGAAGGAGACAAAAAGTGGAGAGGAGCAGACATTGGACTTGTATGCAGTCAGGTATATTTTAGATCCATCAGCTTATGAGCACTGTTCTGGGTGGTAGTAATGGAATATCTGTGAAGTATATATGAAAACTTGAAGAAATAAATTGATCAATGATATGACTGGTTGCTAAAAGGATTAAATGGGCTTGATATGCTTTGACTAAGAAAAAAAATCTGGTTTCAAATGTGACTTCTCAGTCAGAGGAAAAGAAAAGATACAGCTCTGTTGTTGAAATAGCAACCTTCTCATGCCTCCTTTAGTTGTTTGTTATGTATATAATTCAGATGCTTACTGTATGGTATATGTCTGTATTGGTATGCAATCTTACTTTAACTCTTCGTTGTGGGAGGGGCTGCAGACCATGTGATCAGAACTGGGCTTGTTCAGAACCCAGACTCTATTTTAGAAACAGTTCAGTTTAGACTTCAGTAGGAACTGTAGACTTTAAGACGCTGGTAGGAACAGTATGCTGTACAGAAGCGTGCTTATTTTTGTCACTTGAGAGCATGATTTAAAGGCAAATATATTTGAAAGGAGAGTAGATGTTTTTTGATAACCAAAAAGAACACTTCTGAAACTCTCCTATATATATGTTTTGTTCATTGGCATATCTTTGTCCTTAACAGTTCAAAGACATATCTAGGTACATCAGTTTAACAGCTGAGAAACCTAATTTCCCTGCATGAATGCTGGTGAATGCCATTTTCCCAATAGGTGATGATTCCAACAGGTCATGCTTTTACCATGGCATCATTTTTCAAAAAGTTATGACTTCTAACAAGGTCATCCTTTTCCAAAGATCATACAATTTCCAGAAAGGTTATGGAGATTTCCATTTTATAAAAAGTTATGTGACCAGTGGTTTCCCAAATCTGTTTAATTGACTAAGGCCTTTAGAAGGGGGTGTTTGGTTACTTTGGCTAGTTTGGGGGAACTTTTATGCAAACTACATATACACAAAACACCAACAGAATTCTGTTCAAAGTCATACAATAGTTTTGATCCCGCATATTTAAAAGAAGCGTATTCTATCAAGTTGTATTACAATCTTTCAGACCACAAGTTCTGAAAATTCTGTCAAGTTGTATTACAATCTTTCAGACTTACAATTTCTCAGGTCACTCCTGTCATGAAAAATACAAACAAACAAACATTCAGTTTTAAAAACTTTTAAAAAACGGAGTCATGTTATCATGAGTCAATGCTGGAAATGAATGATGTTGACAGTGCTGGTTCGACAAACTCTGCACATCCCCATTCTACCATCATTTTGGGCCTTTGAGATGAAGCGACAGTAGCCATTTTTAATAGGCGTATGGTATAAGCTTTGCAAGGCTGGCAACCATTTTTAATAGAGGGTTAATATATATGCTTTCCTATTGCTATTGAATTCCAGTTGGACTAAAAAAGTGAGGGTTGCCTTTTTGCCCCTCATGTGCATCAGTTACCCCAAATGGCTGTGGGCACTTAAGCAACAACATTGGCCAGGATCGCTATAACAATACTCCCTCTTCTCACATACACATTTTCCTCCTTTTAAGAGTGTCCTTGAGTTTTATCCTTGACTTCTATAAGAGACAGTGCAAATGCTATGATTTTGGCTCCAAAATCTACTCTTGGCTTATACACAAATATATGAGCCCCCTTGGAGCCCCCTTTATTATTTTATTTATGCAATAATATTTATTGCATTATTTGTAATTACTATGACAACTTTTTATGGGTGCCCCAAGTTTAATCTGTTCCACCAGCCAAAAACAGATACAGGTTGAGAAGTTTAGAAAACAAGGATTTATTAGAAAGAAAATGCACAAATGAGGAAATGCAATGTGGTCATTCCAATCAAAGCCTGCAAATGGAGTATTACCTTATATTGTTCCCTATTGAATCTGGTCTTCCCCATCTCTCTCCACCCAGTGATCAATAAATGCATTCTGTGTTTCCTGCTAAGTGAGTCACTGTTTAACTAAAATGGTGGTAAACCCCTCAATTTCTTTCTGTCAAGCCTTTCAACCATAAAAACCCTCTTCAGCTGTGATTATTGTCTGGAGAAACACTAATAAAACAGGAATTCCAGACAAGAATCAATCAGGGCCAGCTAACGCCTCCCAACAAAGGACCTCCAGGCAGCAACAAGCCAGGCATTGAAGTTACAGGACCATTAAATGCTGATCAAGGTTGCCAATTGCAACATCATACTTGCCTCAAGCAAACAAGAGTTCTTTCTCCCACCCTGGATATTTCACAGATATATAAACCCCACTTGCCTAGTTTCCAACAGACGCCTCAACCTCTGGGGATTCCTGTCATATATGTGGGTGAAATGTCAGGAGAGAATGCTTCTGGAGCATGGCCATAGAGCCTGGAAAACTCACAACAACCCACTGAAGGATCAAAGTTTGGGAATCACTAGTATAGGGTATATGAAAAAATTGGAGATTTGATTTGATTAGAGTATTGATGACCTCCAGTTCTCACCTCCTGTTTTCATCTATATTTCATCTAATTTAAGATCCAAAAACTGTTTGGATCTTAAATTTGTGCCTGATATCCTTAATGGACTGGATGAGGGTGAACAATTGTAACTTAAGCCAAACAAGGGAGAGGGACCTTGACCACAGGAAGATCAAGGAACAGGGAATCATCCTATACTGGTTTAATCAAAGGCAGGTTCATAATTTTATGGTCTCTGATTTGGGTGAGTGTAATTCTCAGAGTACAACCCCTGCAAGATATTCATTCCAAGACCTTTCTGAATACATGAAACCATGGCAAACCCAATGTTTTGGCTGTACTTGATCTGGAAGCATGCTATAGAATAGCACTGAAGGACCCAAAGAGGCCTTGGTTAGCTTCTCCAGGCCCTCCAGTGCTATTCCGTGGTATGTTTGGGCCAGAGGAATATCATAGAATCACATTGGAGGTCCACAAAACTTCTGAGTGGAATATTTTTTTGGAATATCAATAAATGAAACTGAATTTGTGGATAAAGGAGTCATGCTGTACTTGATGTGCTTTAAAAATGTTAAAATGTTGTTGTATTGTGTCTTTATTTGTAATTGATTTTTTGAACAAATTGTGAGCCCCATTGGGTTCCAGTTTTGGGAGAAAAGCAGGTGATCATTAAATGAATAAGTAGTTCCCTAATTTGTTCATCAGGTCCATGCTAGTATTGATGTTTGATGGCTTGTTCTCTTACTCACTTTATTCATCCCGTTCACCTCTTGACTTATCACCAAACTGGGAATTAAAATTCATGTCAGGAGGAACACTGATGGAAAAATGCATATGTAAAAATGTAAAGGATGGTTCTGGGTTGTAGAGGTAATCAAGTTCAGAGCTTTATACATGAAAATACATAGCAATCACTGACATTGTTTCTTAGAACATGAAAAGCAATCTGACATTTCCTTTATGATGCAAATCAAACAATATCTATCTTCTGGTTAGAGACACACATCAGAAAGTGAGATGAACTAATAGTTAATTTTCCAGCTATTGATATAACTCAGGCTTACCCTCCCCCCCCCCCCCCCCGCAACCCACTCATGTTGTTGGACTGAAGCTCTCAATATATCTCACAGTTGGCCTTTGCTGGCAAGAGCTTAAGAGCGCTGCAGGCCAGCAACATGGAGGGTTCCATGATTTCTTCCTGTGTCATAAATTCCTGTTTTGTTACCTTAGAAGTAGCATGCTGCACATCTGTTGCAGGGCAAGTCTTAGATATGAATGATGTCAACCAAAGTGCCCAAAAACCCAAATAAGTGGGTGTCATGTTTGGGGACAGCTGTGATGTGGAGGGAGAGGGGTCCCTTTGGGTGGCTGCCTGCAGCAGTTCAGGGAGTCCCAGTCAACTCCACATTCTTGGTCAGTATAGAACTGCTTGACATTGGACTGAGGAATTCCTGAAATAAGTTCACCTGGGTTCCTGTGAATATTACATTACAGTATATATATAATTTATTTATTTGACCAGTCATATGACCATTTCAAAATACAACACAAGTAAAAGGCAAGGCAAAAGAAAAAATAAAATAAACGGAGAGGATAGCAGCTGCCCTTCTATTTATAGTCAGAATAATATTTTCTTGGTTCTTCTTTTGGGAAATGTGCTCTTTTCTTGATAGCTCTCAGAATAAAAAGGCTTACTCTGATTATGGTGGATCTTTCCTGTCCTTGAAAGAGAAATGTCAGAAGGTCATTTCTGTTGGGGAACCTAAAGTTGGATAGTAATGGATGTAAATATCTGTATCAAAGATCAGTATATGCTGGACAGTCAATCAAAAAATGTTTGATATCTTCCACAGTTTGTTATCTCCATACGCAGAATCTCTCACTTCTTGGGATGTTACTGTAGTGCCTGGTTTGCATCATAATACCGAGTTGTCAAATCTAGCCCTAGTATATATTCTTCTTAAAGGTAACGGAAGTGGAATATTCAGATAGTGTTCTAAATGTAATTTTATTGAGTATTTAAATCAGGGGTCCTCAAACTAAGGCCCGGGGGGCCGGATATGGCCCTCCAAGGTCATTTCCCCAGCCCTTGCTCAAGGTTAACCTAAGTCTGAAATGACTTGAAAGTACACAACAACAACAATAACCATCCTATCTCATCAGCCAAAAGCAGGCCCACACTTCCCACTGAAATACTAATAAGTTTATATTTTTAAAAATTGTTCTTCATTTTAATTATTGTATTGTTTTTAAGTGGGTTTTTTTTGCACTACAAATAAGATATGTGTGGTGTGTATAGGAATTCATTCATGTATTTTCAAATTATAATCCGGCCCTCCAACAGTTTGAGGGACTGTGACCTGGCCCTCTTTTTAAAAAGTTTGTAGACCCCTGATTTAAATCTTGCAGCCTGCTTCAGACAATCTTACTTTGATTATTTTTTGTACTGATGTGGAGTATCTACAGTACAAGTGACCCTCTATTCTCCGTGAAGAATTGGCTCCAGAACCCTTCTCAAATACCAAAAAAGTGCATGCTCAATTCCCTTATATACTCCTTCAAAATGAGAAGGGAGCTTGCATGCCAACCAATCCCTTGCACACCACCACCCCAGTGTGTATCCTTAACCAACGCCATGTGCATGGCATGAGCCCCAGTATGAGCTCCTCCATTTCTTTTTCTTCCTTTCCCACTGTCTTTCTCTTGCTCTACTTCTGTGGCTTCTTTTCCCATTGCAGTGGAGCACTGCATAACAGCTTCCTTCCGGGTCCTCCTTTGAGGCCACCAGGTAGGGGAAGGATGTGAGGCTTCACATTTCTTTTAGTTGAATAGTTTAATGCTATTTTTAATGGAATGTTTTCATTCATGGTTGGTTGTTTCCATGAATTTGGAGTCCAGGTAGCTGTAGCCTGAAAACTGGCTGTATACAATTATACTTCAATCCAACTGGTGATTCTGTTCTTTTGACCATGGAATTTGTATTTGGGCGCAGAACCTAAAATTCCCTGCTGAAGAAAACTCTTCTAGGAAAGAATTCAAAGTGCCCCTTCAAACTGCAAATCCCATGATGTTGTAAGATGGAACCATTTCTTGGGGAAGTTATAATGGGATTAAATAGATATTAAATAGATGCACTATCACTCTGCGAAATGATAGTAAAGAAAAAGCAATTGTTCATTGATTTAATACAGCTTTGACAATAGATGGTATGGCATTATGCTCTGTAAGGACTATAAACTATATTTCTATAGCTCAATGCATTATAGAAAGCATTAAAACAATTATAGCAGTGGAACCTGTTTTACTTACTGGTTGCTAGAGCCGTGCTCCAGCTTTCTCTAGCATGGTGTGTCTCGGATATATAGAACCACAGTTGTCAGGTGATCGGTGTTGTAGACTAGTCAGGAGGTATGCACCAGATTGGTAAAGACTACCCTGTTCAGGTACTCAAGGCAAGGTTAACTGAGCATATAATGTGAGGTGACACCACTTTATCCACTATGGATTTCTTTATGTAGAAAGAGATTGTTTGAAAAGGACTCTCATGTGATCCAGAACTTGTGTTTTTTTTTTTAACCAAAACAAAACAGAAACAATATACTTAATGTCTTGGAAAGGCAGCATGCATGACAATTTTCTTTTCAGATTTATGTGCTGTGTACATAAAGAAAACTACCATGTCTTTTTTATGCCCTCCCCTTTACTTTGTTGTAATGGTGATACTTGCAACTTTTTAGATAACACAAATTGCTTCAGGCCACTCAGATTCTCAATAAGATCACAAAGAATAATTTATGAGTAGTATTGCAAACAGTAATGAGCACACCAGTTTATTGGAAAGAGTAGTCCAGCTTTCCTCAATAGGTTTCCATTCTTAGCAGGTGTAGCTTTTGGCTATTTTGATGGCGTTGTAATCTAAAACATCTGGAATAGGAATTGTAAATTCTTCATTATTTCAAAGATGAATACTTTTGTAGCTTTGCGCCTGCTGTGAGAGAAAATGAATATTTCTCCACAGCAGTCTCCCTGTATTCTAAGAGTGATGGAGGAATTACTTTGTGTCAAAATCCACATGGACTTTGGCATTGGAAACTCGTTTTCTGCAGAGAAAATGAGTTCCTTGTGAAAGAAAAAATGTTTTCTGCACTGGAAACCTATTTTGTGCAGAATAATTTATCTGCAACACAGATAAATTATCAGTGTTAGTGAGATAGTGAGACATTTGAGTGCTGTGGAAAATTGTACGAAGTCTTGCTGCTTTTTTATTCTTCCCAATGGGGTTTTCTAGCAGTTAAGAAAGATGTTTTTAACTTGGAAAAATAATTGTAACTTTTCACCCCCTACTCTGTTGAGGAAGGCCCAAATAGTTCACTCCTGGATGCAATAGGTCCTACTGTTGAAAATGTATGATGCATTCATTACAGCACAATCCAGAAATGCCTAACATCTATTGAAATTGCATCAATTTTTCCTCCTTGCAGATTTTAAGAAACTGCTATTTTTAGAAGTCTGAAGCTTTAATGCAATCTTTTGAAACCTGTGTTGCACAGAATGCTTAACATCACATCTAGCATTATTTCCTTTAGAGAACCATCAAGCTGTATTGTTCAGCTGTCCCTGGTTTTTGGGGATTGTGCTTCATTTCTGGTTTCAGTCCTTGGTGAAACGCTGCCTATTATGCTTTGCAAATTTATGTTCAAGATTCAGAGAAGTTGACTACTTGCTTGTGGGGCATGGGGCAGATGCATCAAGGACCCGACAGAGCTCAGAAAAAAATAGTTCTTGAACTATAGCTCCCTGAATGTAGTTGTATTTTGAAAATTAACTTTTATATTTGCTTATTTTATGTCCTCTCCCGTCTCCCAAAAAAACAAAAACACTAGCATCCAAGTATTGCAGTATTTCCTTAGAGGAAAAGCTTCCTAGTCCACTGGTTTTTATTTTTGTTGCACTTTGAGATCTGGTTTTTTTTTTTTTAGCAAAACCCACAAATTATGTTTAATAATATAGTCATATTAGTCCATTAAATGTGATAATTACCCTTTAAGATGTCACAGAATTATTTCTTTTTATTGCAATGGCTATCTCTTTGTGATATAAGAATTCAGGCAGTTGCTTTCCAGAGATTTTGGCAAAGAACAAAATAGGGAAGAAGGTAGTCTTATTATCATACTGGTTGGAGCCATTCAGAAATGTAATCTTTGGGAAGGGGATGTTACTAGAAAATGGGAAATGATTGGTGTTAATAAAAATGATACTCCCCTCTCCACAACCAAGACAAAGGGGTTGGTGTGTATATGTTCACAAAGAGAAACCAGTATTAAGAAAGAGGATAACAGAAATTAAGAAAGTTAGCGAAGTGCTGAAATGATGCCAGACTGTGGGATACCTCTCTCAACATTTGTTATAGGGGATCAGTTAGCTCACTACCAAAATGCTTATGCTGCTTACCTCTACTTATGATCATCATCTTGTATATGTTTCATGTTATTAATCATGTGGGATTTGCAGCAAATTGTTGCAGCATAGCTTGCTGCGATCCTGCACTCTTCCATTCCAATTTCTGTATTTTTCCCTCTCAGTCAGTGAACAGTCTAAGACCAGTAATGTTTATTTTTATACTTATTATATATATTTGTATACCTGGAGTTGTGAAAACATTTTTTGGGTGGAAAATGTTTTAAGAAGTCCTGGCATAGAGCACCTGGTATTACTTGATGGTGCCCCATCCAAGTACAAAGCACGGATACTTAGCTTCCAAGATCAGGTGGTAATCTGGTGTCTTTACAGCATTTAGGCTTTTTATTATAACACATCTATTTGACTTTTCATTACATGTCTATTATGTAGGGAAGGATGAGAGAGAATGATTGTGCTGGTATCACTCAATCAGTTTCATGACTGATGGTTTGAACCTCCGTTTCCTAAGTCCAGCATCCCAACCACTGTATCACACTTGCCCTCTGATCTCTGGCAATGAAGGGAATAATGTTACAAAAATGTAGCAAAGTCAATCCTATGACCATCCAGCAGAGATAAAGTCCCATTACTATCAGTGGGTCTCATTTGCAGTGTGTATAACATATTTGCTATTGACTGGGATCCTGGGAATTCATTCCAGTGTAACATTTCCTTAAATTCAGAGAAGTCCTTATAAATAACAACAGAGAGGACTCTTTCATACTACAAAACTATAATACTATGATACCACTTTAAGTGATTTGGCTACATTCTGTGAAATCCTGGGATTGTCACTTTAGGGAAGAGTATTTGGAAGTTTCAGACAGAGAGCTCTAGTCCTCACCAAACTACAAAGCCCCATATTCCTTTCTCCCTTTATTCAATTGATTGATTGATCTTGAACATTAATAGACCTAACTAAATAATCCTACTTGGATTACTAATAATTATTAGGATGAGCATTAAGGGACAGACGTTGTGAGGTAACAGAGGGAGGTAATGGTAAAAGTAAAGATTTTCCCCTGTGTCGTGTCTGATTCTGAGAGTTGGTGCTTATCTTCATTTCTAAGCCAAAGAGCCACCATTGTCAGTATACAACTCCAAGGTCACGTGGCCGGCGTGACTGCATGGAGCGCCATTACCTTCCCGCAGAAGCGGTACCTATTATCTACTCACATTTGCATGTTTTCAGATTGCTAGGTTGGCAGAAACTGAGGCTAACAGGGGAGTTCACCTTGCTCCCTGGATTCGAACCTGCGACTTGTTGATCAGCAAGTTCAGCAGCTCAGTGGTTTAACCCACAGTACCACTGGGGGCCCTTGACAGAGGAAGCTGCTTGTCTTATCTGTGAACTATGGCTGTTTTTTTCCCTCAGAGGACATGGATACACATATCCAATAAACTATTGGTTTTCTTAATGTAGTTTGGTGCCTTAGGTTTGCCACAGAAGGTTCTCCTGTTAGCAGTATGGACCTTAGATCACCTACCACTCCTTTTTGCTTCTATACATGGACTCTGTCTGTCTGTGTACCCAGTCATGTCTTTTGTCACAGACACCAATGTCTTGGGCTAGTCTGGGCAGGAGGAAGACCAGAAAAAAATAATTTCATGTTTTGTTCAAATATGTACTAAAATTTAAATTTCCTTATTTGCAGTTGTAATTCTGCAGGCTGGAATACACAGAAAGCTACAGCAAATGTAACTGCATACAATACAGTAGCCACAGTGCATACATTCCTGAACTTCATGTGAAACTGTGTGTAATAGCAAACCCTATTGAAATGACTTTTGGCCCAAGAGTAACATAGTCATGCAGGAGGACCAAAAACAGCACCAGAGATTACATATTTTATTGGATATTTATAAATAAGTCTGTAGATACTGATCCCATAAATATAGGCATTGTATTGTATGTGTAGGTTAATCAAAACTGCATATCCCATTATCTATTTTTCTTTATTTTAAAACCATTTTCAGAAACTCTCCTCATCCCCTGATTACCATTCTTGAAAACAGACCTGACTGCTGGCCCATTCTTCTGCAGCATATGACAACCTTTTTCCAGCAATGCCCTGAAAGGTAGGTGAAACTAGCCTCTAAATGTATTACCTGAGGAGGAGAGATAAATATACCATACTCCAAACCATAGGCTTAAAAGAAAGTATATTTTGTCATACATTTGCAGACATGTTTCCTCCATGTATGGGAGAATAAGTAGAGATGCAAGAACAAAGAAATGCCTTGAATAGTTATCAACATACAGAAAAAGGTTATTGTCATTATTCGTTATATATAATCGTACTCTTCAAACAATGCAACATTCTTCCACATAAAATTGTCGAGTGTGTATGTGTTTCATGTAGGAGATCTCCCGTCTTTTATGTCTTACCACCTACAGTGTACTGCAGGACTTGCAGTGATAATAATTATGGCGGAATGAGTAATATGAGGACATTGCTACTCCAAATAAGGATTCTGCCCTTCCAAATTTTCCTTCAGTTCCCACATGTCTAGCGCTGCAGTAACCTAAAACACAATTTGACATAAACAAATATACTTCAAGCTCCCAATGAAAAGACATGGCTAAAGTTACCAAGGGAATGAGAACATGGCCAACAGAAAATTTCTAGATGTGAATGCTTTCTAGTGTCTTGCTCAATGTTTAAAATTTTGGGACAGAATGGAAATTTCAAGGGAGGGAAATAATTCTCATTTCTGGAGAGAGAACCCTCATTTTGCCTGCCCTGAAACTACACCTTGTGGAATTGAAACCTCTTGAGGCTTTGCACTACCACAATGAATTTATTCTGATGCGAGACAGAGTACCTGCATTTTGCCACTTTTCAACTTGGTGCTGTTTCCTATTGTTCTTGTTTGCCTACAAATTGCTACTGACTTATGGTGATAGGCAAACCTATCGTTGAGTTTTCTGAGGCTAAAAGTATGTGACTTTCCCAAAGTCACTCAATGGGGTTTCATGGGGTTTGAACCCTATTCCCCAGATTTAAGAGTCTAGTGCAGTGGTTCTTAACCTGGGGTCCCCAGATGTTTGCCTACAACTCCCAGAAATCCCAGCCAGTTTACCAGTTGTTAGGATTTCTGGGAGTTGAAGGCCAAAAAGATCTGGGGACCCCAGGTTGAGAACCACTGTGTTCAAAACACCAGGCCAAACTAGCTCTTGCTGTTCTTTATAACCCTTGGAAAACCGTTCCTGATGTTTAGGACTCTCACAGAAAAATAGTAATAGATTATTATTCTTAGGTCACTAGAAAGTGAATGAATGAAATAAAGAAGTACAATATAGTATAAAACACATACACAATCCTATCCTGATTGAACAAGACATGGTACACAGGAATCTTGCTGGCAATGGTGTGATAGGAGGAAACGGGTGCAAATAGAGTGCCTTGCCTTTTACTTTTAAAAATGTTTTTACGTAATGTAAAGCTACTACTGGGTTCAATTCCAATGCTCCTTTTCCCCCTCTTTTTTAATATGCAATTTTGATTTCATGTTAAAAAAGAAAACATATTATGAATATATACAAACATATACAAAATAAAAAAATGCACATTAAAGGGAGAGAAGGGGGAAAAAAGAAAATGATTCTATCTACCATTATTATGAACTAAAGATAAAACGTATAATATCCCAACTAAAAAATAACGAATTCTATACACAAATAATATTTATTTGTTTCCAACACTTGTATCCTGTCCTTCTCTATCTCCAGAGAGGGACTCAGGGCGTTTTACATTGGCAGCAATTCGATGCCAGTACATACACAATATATCACAACATTACACATTAAATAAAAACCATTAAGTTAAAAATCAATTTAAAACATTATCATAATAATAATGATTTAATAATAATAATAATAATAATAATTTTATCTCTTACTGGCCTGTCATCTTGGCTTGAGGCAGGTTACAGCATAATTAAAGCACATAAACATTGTAAACATTCTATAAATATACATATTTCTATAAAAGATACATATTAAAATGTATTTCTATAAAATACATATTAAAATACACAGAACAGAGATTCAACACAAACAAGAGTTTAAAATTAATACTTAAAACTGGCTGGGTAAAACTGCTAAACTATTTATGAAAGTTGGCAATCTCCTCTATTCAGTTTATATCCTACTTTTTCTGCTTAAGAACTCAGGGTAGTGAGTCTAATATCAAAAACATGGTGAAAATCTTTTCTGTTTTCTTAATGACTTCATTGTGATTGTTATATCATTTCAACCACAGACGTTGTGGTGAAAACTTTGCTTGTTTTGGGTACTGCTTTTATACATTTGGGATTCTGTGTCATTGACCACACATGTTTCTTCACCTGCAGCAAAGAGAGTGCCTGTGTTTCTATAATGAGGCCATTTCTGAGATACCTGTTCTGTGAGCCTTGCCAGTTGCGAGAACACGCTGAGTTAAGGATGGCCCTACTTCGAGTCTTGCTTCAATCACGAGGACCTAAGAACAAGGAGGAACCCAATGCCCTCGAGCGCCACCTCCTTCAGCTCCTTTGTGACTTGGTTCCGTATTTTCAGGTTGGAATTCCTGCCACTTTCCTCACTTATGTTATGATAGCACTTTGCTAAGTGGAGACAGTGCAGGACTGACTTAAGACATATTGTTATTGGAGGCAAAGTTTTATGTGATTTAATTATTATCTAACTCACCTCGAGCCACGAGGAGAGGCGAGTAAGAAATAAAATTATTTTTATTATTAACTAAATTTTAGGCAAACACCTTTTTTTCATTCCTGCAACACTGTGTCAGTTATACATATTCCAATATCTGTTCTACTATCAAATGTGTATGAAACTGACTATTTATTGTATTGTCGAAGGCTTTCATGGTCGGAATCACTCAGTTCTTGTGGGTTTTTTCGGGCTATATGGCCATGTTCTAGAGGCATTTCTCCTGACGTTTCGCCTGCATCTATGGCAAACATCCTCAGAGGTGAGGTCTGCTGGAATTGGAAAAAAATATATATTTATTAATAGTTCATTATTTATTAGTAATAATTATATCTCGGCATGTTAGGGTCCCGAATAGATGCAGCACATATAAAGCATTATTTAAAACTCATTAAAATTCTTTTTAAAAAATTAATATTGTTTTTAAAACAGGTTACAAAATTGTTTCAATGCTGTTTATAAGGGGCTGAGGCATGTGAAACGATGCAGTCATGACTGCCAGAGGTTCACAAGGAATGTCGTCAATCCAACTTCCTTTGGAAAGAAATTTCTTCATCATGGTGCTGCTACTGAGAAAGCTCTGTATTGTTTACTAATCTACAAAGTCCTTCATTGTCATCATGAGGTTCGAGAATTAGTAGTTTTAGAAAAATAAATAGAATTGTGAAGCAGTGTGATTGCAGGAGAAATAGGATTTAGTATCATATGCACTATTAGTAGGAAAGTAAGAAAGCAGGAAAGCTGAAAGTCAACTTTAACTTATTTATTTTTTTCTCCTGTAATCTATTACGGTTTTGTATCTGCTTTTTTAGCTGTAGTAGTTTGTAGTGTAGTAATTGTCGTTAGGAAGTTTTTAGTAGTTTGGAGTATTATTTTCATTATTATTCATAGATTTTTGCTAATAATAAAAAAAACAAAGCCTCTCTTAGGACAGGCAGCAGGGTCTCTGGAGAGGATCAACAACAACAACAACAACAACAACATTTTTATATTTGTTACCCACCTCTCATGGCTAAAGGCAAGGCACAACACAGTTAAAATACACTGTCATCATAAAATACATTCAATAAAATGCATATATTAAAACATATTTCTATAAAATACACAAAGATTAAAATACAATAGACACAAGCTCTGAATAATATTGATATGCAGGGCATTTCACACAGGTAGGATTGCACTTGATTATTTGCACCTGAACATGGAAACTTAACAAGGTGAGAAAGTGTTATGTGAAAGTGCCATGTATTGTTTTGATTTGTGGCAACTGCTCTTTTGCACATAGTAGTTGCCATATGACCTTACTGTCAATGGGTGGTGACATGTATGATTGATTATTTTGTTTCCCTTCTCCAGGTAAAAGATCTGTCGCAGGTCACAGAAACACTCCTTTTTCTGCAGGAATTATTTCAGAGTCTCCTGCGCTTCCCTAATGTTTGGAAAGTCCAGTTATGCCATCTCTCCCTGCAACTTCTGTGTTTCTGTGAGGTTTCCCTGCAGCTCACAAGGGAATGTTCATCTTTAATTTGCTTAATGGAAGAAAATATGGAGCTTCTAAAAGAGGTAATGTATATATTTGAGTATATGTGGACATCATTTATAAATTGAGAGCAGGTTTTGTGACTAAATTATAGATTTAGATATGACCCATGGATAGGCTTAGGGTCATTCCAGATATTTCCAAAGATTGCAAAGGCTGAAAAAATTAATTGAAATATTTTCGCTTTTTCTTAGGGGTTTCCACTTGAAATGACCATAATTGGATTAGGTTTGCTTCTGTTGCAGGCTCCAGCCAGTCAGCAAAAGCCAATCTTAAAACTAGGTAAGACGCTTAAAACAAAAGAACTGTTGATGTTCCTCTTGTCCATTTTATCAAAAGCAACAGCCAGAAATGTAAGTTGGGATATGTTCATTCTCCTGTTTCTAGATTTGCAGGTCATTATCAGAAGTCAGATTGGAAATGAGAACATTTTTTAAATAAAATATTTCTAATATTATTTCTACATAATGTTTTGTGTCTGTTACAAGGGAAAGCAGATGAGTTGCTATACATACATATGTAATGAAAGTACATACCATATATGCTTGCATATCAGGCAGTTTGATTTATAAGTCGAGGGGAGGTTTTGGGGGTCAAAATTATGGATTTTGATATGACCCATGGATATGTTGCAGATCATTTCACATAGAGGGGAAAGCACTAGTGCAGCTTTGGAGTCAGTCATCACTGGCCATTACCATTTATCCTCCTAGGCATTAAAAAAGGCTAGAAGCAGCACTGGGACAGGCAGAGTATAGGAAGTCAGTGCTTTTAAAAGATTCTCCTAGGATGGATTAAGCTCTTGCCTTTTACCATTCTATTGAGAGAAAGCAATGGTTACTTTTTGATAAAAGTTAAGGTACAATACTTGGAGCTCCTGGTGGTGCAGCGGGTTAAACTGCTGAGCTTCTGAACTTGGTGACTGAAAGGTTGACAGTTCGAATCTGGGGAGTGGGTGAGCTCCTGCTGTTAGCCACAGCTTCTGACAACCTAGTCATTTGAAAACATGCAAATGTGAGTAGATCAGTAGGTATTGGTCCTGCGGGAAGGTAATGGTGCTCCATGCAGTCATGACGGACACATGACCTTGAAGACGTCTAGGGACAACGCTGGCTCTTCGGCTTAGAAATGGAGATGAGCACCACCCCCCCAGAGTCAGACACGATTAGACTTAAAAGGGAAAACCTTTACCTTTATTAAGGTGCAGTACTTACATTCACTTGTGGATTACTCAGCCTAGGTTTTTAGAGTCGATTTGTGGATTTTAAAATGTAAACTCATACATGAAAATAAACAGTACATACGATATGAAAATGCACATGGAACATTAGTACAACATTCTGTGTACAAAAAATTACTCATCTCTAAACTCATATGAACAAATATGAAAATGGAGATGGAATTCAAGAAATGACACATAATGGAGTCAACATTCTGACATGCTGGTGCTATGGGAAGGAGTTGGCCACATTGGCCTATTTCAGTAAACATTTTCTGGCACTTGGAAGACTAAAACGTTTTGGAAGTATTGAGCTTTCATAGTCTATGCATCTGGTAAAGCAGGCCAAAATCCACAAAAATGTAAGCCAGGTAAATTCTGTCCATCTTTAAGGTGCCAAAAGACTCTTTGTTTTGCATTTGCAAGATATGGTACAGTATTTCCAACAGTTCCAAGTGATATGAAAGCTGTCTCTGTTATCTGATCTTTCTTGAAGCTGCAGTTATGTGATGGAGCTGCAGTGATGGAGGTTATTCTTTGGAGCTTTGTCTTATCAATAATAATAATAATAATAATAATAATAATAATAATAATAATGTGATTCTTTTCAGCATGAGATGAAGATGGATTTTGGAAATATGTGAAATATTGAGGAAGAAAGTGTTGACAGTATTTACTTTTTAAATGAGAAAATAACATCCAATTGGCCCTTCTGTCTGAGATTTTGGAGCAAGAGCAGTGTCCTCTTCTGAACTAGTGTATCTTTGAGATTACTGGTTTCAAATTTGTGGCCCTCCAGGTGTTTTGGACATTAGGTCCCAGAATTCCTGGGAGCTAAGCCCAAAACACCTAGAGGGACAAGCTGGCTAAGGCTGCTGGGAATTGGAGTCTGAAACCTCTGGAGGGCCACAAGTTTGACACCTCTATTCTAAAAGTTCCAAGTTTGGTTTTACTCTTTCTCTTCTAGCCATCAAGATCCTTTCCTGTCCTGAAACCAAGAAGACTCAGACAGCAGCTCTTATCTTGGTGATGCCTGCATTACAGATCTTATCCTCAACAGCGGTAGAGGAGTACATGACTGAGAAGGATGGAGGTGCCACTAGACAACAGTTGGCCATTAATCTTCTAGAAATTGCACAGCAGGAAGAACTGAAAGAGAAAAAGCAAACGGTGAAATTTCTTTGCCTGCTTCCAGACTTCCATTTTTATGTTGCTGGGAAGAGGATACCATATATTCATGAACTTAACATAGAACCAGAAAACTGTAGATAGTAGGGAATTTTAATGAAATGAGTGACTTCTGCCAAAAGTCGCTATAGTGTCTCCCAGGAGACTTAGAAAATTCTTAAACATGCATCATTTCTAGGATTATGCTAGGTCCTCCAAGCTGATTCTATGATAACTTCCGGTGGTAGCATATCATAAAATCGCCTGGAGGCCCTGGAATGTTCCTGTGGATACTTGAAACGGTGGAGATTGGTTCCACGGCTACATAGGGTCATACTGTAGTAATAGTCAGTGCTTTCCTGATCCTCAGTTTCTCCCCCGCTTCAAACGTAGCACTATATGAGAACCAGCAATAAAATGTGGATTCTTTTTGTGGTGAGATGGAGTACCAGATTCTGAGGGGCACTTTGCAAGTCAGTGCATATTGTTTGGATCACTTAAATTTACAAGGGCTACACTTGTTAAATCGGGTCAACAATGTGTGGCACTTCAGATGTTGTTTGTCTTCAGCTCCCCTCATTCCTCTTGTTGGTTAAAGCTAGTGAGGGCTGTTCAAACCATCTGGACAACCACATGTTCCCCACTTGGCTGCGGTAACCACTGCAGTTCACTCCACAGTATAGTGGCTAAGTGATTGAGGCGTTAACCAGAAGTAAAGTCATGGTTCATGAATGTCCATAGATTAAAAACAGCCTATCTTGCAGCACCTACTTTGGTTTTAAGGGCACACCTGGAATTTTAATATTATGCACTAGGGAAGAGAATTATGAAACACTAGTGATGTTGATCAATGGCACCTGGCAGCATTCTTAACAAGCAAATTCGATAGTAAAGATTGTGTTATTTCCCACCTGCTGTAGATTAAGGTATGAATCCTTTTGTTAATCCTAACTAAAGTTTGAATCAACAGGGTCTACATAAGTGTTAAGTGATCTTTCACCAATAACTTCAGTAGTTGTACACTGCTTCGGACTCTTCAGAATCTAATATGAAATGTGAATTGACAGATATGTACACATAGGAAATACAGGCATTTTACAGATATATTTTCCAGAGAAAATTATAAACAAGCAGCTAGGAATAGATAGCAGCTGTGTACCACCTAGCTACTTACACAGGTCTGTTTGGTTTAGCACTTTGCAAAACAGGAGGCATTTAGAGCATCTCCCAGAAATTGGTCAGTAGCCCATTGACAGATTATCCCCTACCCTAAGATCCAAATATGATATAACTTTCTTAATTTGGAATATTTCAGATTGGAGAACAGTAACCCTGGTGGCCTTTATCTTAAAAATTGCAATCTGCTCAAGGTTGTATTTTGGGGGCTGCTGGAAAATGACTTACTGTGCAGTCTTTTGCTTGTCCATTCAAATGTAGGTCCTATATTATGCTCAATGGGGCAAGAACAATCATTTGACTTGTATTACTGGGTTCCCACAAAAATAAGTCCACTCTGTCCTGCTCACAGAATAAAAACAGTAGAAGACAGTAGGAGCCCACTGGGAGTCATGAAGGGGGCACATTTGCCTCTAAGCTGTTCCATTAGTCAAAGTGGCAACTTTGCAGGTGGCTGGATCTTAATTTTCAGTGTGCCATAATTGAAAGCGATAAACAAGGAGGGAAAGCGGTTTTAAAATATTTGTCTGCCTGAAATGGCTTTTTAAAAGGTCATTTAAAGTACAGGAGCATTATACTTCCCATTATCCAAAATGAATTTACATTACATTGAGCAATATAATTAAAATGGGTGTGTGCCATTCTTTAGAACCACTCAGGCTGCTGCTAAAAAAATGTCTTGGCAGATCTGAAACACAAGAGCCAGCTAAGACTGTATACTGAGTCAGATACATGGTTTATCCAACCTCATGCTGTCACTAGTGATTGGTTGCAACTCTACAGATAGGAACTTTTCCCAGCCCTATCTGGAAATGCTAGAGGCTGAACCTAGCATATTTGACATACATTACACTTGTTGCAGTCCTCCTCAACTGCCATTGATAGGCTTGAGAATTGTTCTTCCTCAGACTCTGGCTTGCCATGACTTCTCAGTAACTCTTCTAAAAGGACATAGGAAAGTGCTACTGGAAACTAGTTGACACCACCCTTAGCTATATATTCTCTTCTTTGCTTTCATTTTTATTCTCTCACCTTGTCTTACCATGAATCTGAACTAAATGCTATTTGGCTTGTTTAACTGTGATTTATTTAGCTGTTGTTCTTACCCAGTTACTGGCTAATGACTTTTTGCCTTCTCAGGTAAAAGACAAGACAGTCCTCCTACTATATTTCCCAGAAAAAAAGTAGACTGGTAGTGAAATTTTACCTAAATACCATACTAGTAAAAGGGCAAAAAGGGTGAGAGTACGAGAGGACTGTATATATGGTAGACAGTGTTATGTCTTTCACATTGCCACTGCTCCCTGTCCTCCAGTGTTTATTGCCTGAGTCAACTATCTCACTAGTAGCATGGCAAATCCTGATATCACTCACCATATGGACCTCAATGTGATGAGGTCTCTCGTCTCTCCATGCTCAAAGGAGAAGAACAAAATGTAGGACTCCAAACCTTGCCATGTGCTCAGATACTTTGTATAGAAAGAGACAGATCCCTGAGAAGTCTCAGTCTAACAAGAAAGGTGATGGGAGGAGAGAATAGAGTGAAAGGCAGACAGAGAAGCCAATGGTGGAATGGCTTTTTTCTGTCAACTAACTCACCTGACTATCTAAGGCACCAATGAAGACTAAAAACTTGGGCCAGGATGTGGTTGAGTTTCAATAGTAAAAAGGACCCACCGTTCTTGGGCAGGTAGTGCACCATTACTTTCCCTCAAGTGTTTCTGATCTTGGGAAACATTACTCGTGTACTGGAACCAGATCATGTTCAGGTGATTCCCAATCTACAATACTACTTTGAATTGACATGATTTGTGGTTCATTACTATGGTCCCTTTGGATTTTGGCCTGGAGACCATCCTGCACATTAGCTTCGATCTCTGGTTGCACATCATTTTGTGTAAATGGAAGGGTAGAGTGATTTTTGCTAACTCTGCCTTTCACATATACCTCTCTGTGCCTTGAATGAAATCCAGTTCCTGCTTCCACTTAAAGCAGACCCATCAAACCAATTACTGAATGGTAAATTAATACTTATAAGCTCTATTCTTCAAATCAAATCAAATCATTTATTTCGGTCATAGACCAGCACAGGAAATAAAAGTCACAGTTTTATACGAACTATTCTTTGAATATGTCATGTCATGGAAGGTATTTGCTTGGGGCTCTAAATATGGGAAAGACTTTTCTGATTGAACTGTAATTCTTTCTTACAATGGTAACTTTGAAAAGGGTTTGTGGTATACAGTTAGCCCTCTATATCCATGAATCAGACATAACTGTTTGAAATATTTAAAACAAATACAAAAAGGCAAACCTTTATTTGGCCATTTTATATACCATTTGACTGCACTGTTGTATAAAACAGGACTTCATCATCCAGGGATTTTTGTATCCATAGTTGTGTGTGTGTGCCTTGGAACCAAATCCCAGCCAATACCAAAGTCCCACTGTATGTCCCCACTTTAGAAAATGAACCCATGTTTATCAACAGGAATGTCAGTAATGTATGTGGAAGGAGAAGTTTTCACAGCTACTTTTTTGTTGTTGCTACTCACACATGCTTTTTAGACAAATCACAATTTAATTTTGGTTTTAGGGGTGCATATTAGAAAGTTGGTGGGCTAAAATGTTTTAATGAAGGGATTGTCAATGTTCTAATATAGTTTTCTTCATTTGTCTTAGGCCTCTTATGACTGCTTCTTCCCCATAACCAGTGTTTATGGTTCATTGCACACTACTTGGAAGATCCTTGGGCTTCTGAGAGAAAATTCTGCTGCATCTGACTGGTTATCTTCTGTGAGATCAATGCTTCCCATTACAACCCAGGTCCCTATCCACGTTTTCCTTCTGTTAGCCTACCTTCTGGTTCAAGAAAATGGAGAGAACCTTTGTGGTGTGCTGGCTGCTGCTACAGAAATTGCTAAAGCAGATTCATCCCAGGTAAGAATAGCTTTGACCACTGAATTATGAACTAAGTCTGCAGCCAATAGTTTACCGACTGGTTTCTGATCAGCCTGTGATGCTTTATAGCCTTGCTTTTTGTGCATATCTCCTCCTCCATCAGTTCTCTCTCCCAGATTTTTCTTCTCGAGATCCTTTCTTCTGTTCATTACTTCTGTCCTTTTCTTTCCTCATTGCACAGCCATTTGGAGGAAGATGCCCTTTGTGCTTTCCCAGAGTTTCTGCTACCTTCCTAATATGTAGGATGCTCTTCCCAGTAGCTTGTGAATGGGCAACAATTTCACCATTGACTGTAATAGGTTAGAACTGATGGCAGTTTTACACTAAAAAAATCTTGTCGAGTCTGTTGGGTTTTACCTATAATTCATTTCACACACATAGCCACTTAAATCATTTGCTCTCTTCTCCCATTCCTTTGCTGGCTGTGGTGGGAAGTACCTTTTCCATAGAATAACACATATATTGTGATTTTCTTGATTTTTTTTCAAAGACCCAAGCTACAGAAGCAGAGACATACATGCAATGTGTGAGAGGACTCCTGGCCTTTTTGTGGGGTCTTTTATGTTAGGTAGGGCTGAAATATCAGCCGTACTGTATTTCCCAAGTGTAACACGGAGCTGGAATGAGTCCTGAAACTGAGCAGGAAGGCAGTATATTTGGCCAAAAGGTCTTCCAAGCCCTAGCACTGCTTTTGGCTCAACCTATCCACAGCCCTTGTCAAGATAGAAAACATTTATTTCAAGCACCACTATTTTATAGAATTTCAGAGTTATGCAGACAAAGACAAAGTGTACATGACTAATATGTAATGCGTAAGTGGTAATCTTTATCTGAAGTCTGTGTGGCCAGCACAGAATGTATCTATAACCTGTGTATTGTTTAAAAGGATGTTCTCATGGTGTGACACTAGAATCATAGAATCAAATCATAGAATCAAAGAGTTGGAAGAGACCTCATGGGCCATCCAGTCCAACCCCCTGCCAAGAAGCAGGAATATTGCATTCAAATCACCCCTGACAAATGGCCATCCAGCCTCTGCTTAAAAGCTTCCAAAGAAGGAGCCTCCACCACACTCTGGGGCAGAGAGTTCCACTGCTGAACGGCTCTCACAGTCAGGAAGTTCTTCCTAATGTTCAGATGGAATCTCCTCTCCTGTATGCAACCATAACTTCTTATTGTTTGCCCTGGGCACATAATATTGTAGTTACAACATTTATAGCATAGCACAAAAACAGAGTACAGAAAACAATATAGGTCATGAAGCCATTATCAGGCTCATGAAAACATATCAGCATACAACTAAATCCTCAATTCTAACTTCACGCCAGCATTATATACTGGTCGTATGCATTATTTAGTACCTGTGGTCCCATACTAAAAGAAAGGTGGGATATAAATTATATTAATTAAATAGAATGTTTAAGCATTACATGCAACCAGTCAAATACCTTTTGCAGTGGTGAGAAGATGAGCAACAACAACAACAACAACATATGAATTGCTTTGCAGTAATCTGCTGGTAACAGTAAAGTTACATTAAATATTGGGATTTTTTAAAAAAACATTTCTTACAAAAATTACCGGAAGATATAGAACCATATTCATATAATGGTTATTTATGTACCATGAAGTACAAAGAGTTTCAGAGACTAGCAATAGTGTAATACGAGCTGAAATACTTTTTTTGGAAATCCTACAGCTGATCACTGTATTTAATTTCCTCACGTCTTTTTGTTTTTAATAACATCCACTCAAAATGGAAAAAAAGACCCAAAGAATGAGAACTAAGGGATTCGTGCCATACAGTTTGCAACTCTCTGTGGGAACAGCTGCCTGCAGATGGTTTGTTCATGAGGCTTTTATCGTATTAATTCAAAACAGATAAATGGAAACTACTTTGCAAGGAATGGGGAACTTGGGAATTTTTTTCAACCTCAAATGTCTTGGTTTGTCTGTTTGAGGTCTTCTGTTGAAATCAAAAACAAATTTGCTTTCTAAGGTAGATAATAGGGAGATGTAAGGACTGAAACTATAGAGAGTTTGGTGCCAATGGCTGTCTGCTATAAATTATTTCTATGGTCATGTATCATGATATGGGTTAAATCCCAGGTCATCCATATTGGCTGCTCCTAAAATAAAAATTGGACCTATAAATCTAGGGCATTTGGCTTGTTGGGGGCATTTTATGTTTGAGTTTATTATTAGCAGACGGGTATGGGATTCTATGAAGCTTTTCTTTTAGATCTTCACAAATGGGTCATAATACCTTTGAGAAATTTGGAATTCTTAGTAGCTGTTTGGGTTTAAAAATCGTGATGGATTGCGACCAGCTTTCTTTATTTGTGACCCACAAAGTGTTTACATGTTGACATCTGGAAGAAGCCTGAAGGCAGGCTTGCCATTTTGCAATAAAGTTAATTGTCTGCATATGAAATCTGCTGTTTTGATATATATATATTTTAAAATAGCCAATTATTATCAATTGAGTACACACTGAAATAATGAATGATTTTCCCAAAGAAGTGCAACTGAGCAACCTTGTAATAAGATGCTGCAATTAACATGCTTGGAATTAAACTGTGATCATAGAGCTCAACTTTCAGGAAATAACCACATAAGATTGAATTATATTAGCGATATCCTTGTTTCCTTTGTGAACAATATTGTTTTGCTAAGACATTTTAAAAAGGAAACATATAGTAGGACCTATGAAGATCATGAACCTTCTAGGTTGTGCCATGATATTTTGCTGCCTGGAGTAGCGGACGGTGGCAATCACACACAAATGTTTACTTACATAAACTCTGAAGCCAACCAAGTTATTTAAGAAGTAGAAAAACTCTCAAGCACCTCTCCCTATCTCTAATGGTACAAATATATTCATAACAAATTGAATTACTATTTGCTGTATTTTCATGACAGCCAAAATATGCTTCCCTGAGGTTATTGCCTTGCACTGGAGATCTTCACCTGTCAATTACTGCTTGAGATGTTTCTGAATCCTATTGAAGTGTCTTGGTAGGATTCCAGAGATATGCATATGTTATTACCATGATGTAGCAAGATGCATGTTTTCCATCAAAATTTATTTTTAGATTTACAACAGATTGTGTCTATGTGAATTGGGGATATTTCTGTACATCTTGAAGCTGAAAAAATATATATTTTTAAAAACCCTCTAACTGATTCATGTTCCATCTGTAATGGGAGCTGTAGACGGTTACCTTTATGTTTTAGGTTTAAAGGTACAATTTGAAATGCTTTTCTACCAAGAGTCCTGGTGTTTTCTAATTAGCCAATGCAATAAAGCAATTATGGAGCCAGCAATATGGTGTCATTCTCAAAAAAAGATTCTCTTTTTAAAACCTTCATACAAGTTGTTGCTTCCCTCTCAAGATACTTATCTCATCGGTCTCCTGTATCTTGCTGCCAAAGTACCTTCGAACATGTTACATCAGATTTAACATAAAGATATTTCATGTTGGTTCTTCAAGGAATGTCATCAGTCCTTTATATTGCCTGGTTGAAATTCTATACTGCTTCAGCATAGTGTAAATCTCCACCACTATAGTTATGTTACACAACCAAAATAGTAGCAAATAACAAATAAGTAGTAATGAAATAGGTGTATAAGTCAATACAGTACAATGTCCCAGTCACTGACCAGCACAAAGTGGGCACAAGGGCCCTGGGAACGGAGAAACACAGCTCTATAAGTATTTGTTAATATCTCATTTCTATCTTCTTTATGAATCACTGTGATAGAGACATTTCCCCAAGAGTCTGGATTTCCTTTTCCTAATAACTGTTCACATACCACCTTTAGTGGTTGAAGTAATTCATTTTCAAATTTCTTATAATATTTTGCTGATAGTCTATCTGGACTTGGGTCTTTTATCATTGTAATCTTTTTAAACAGATGGATTGTTAGTTAAATTATCCAAACCACACAGGCAATTAGTATTGGAAGGCGGATTTGAATTGATGGTTTGCTGTCAGTAAGTGTATCTCTTTTCCACTGTTAAGTTGATCATGTGTGGACCAGTAATTGAGTTTTGCTTGAACGATTTTTTGGGGGTGGGGTGGGAGGATGCCATGTTTGCCATAGCTTCCCATTGAGGCTGAAAGAGTGTGACTTGCTCATGGTCAGCCATTTGCCTTCCATGGGGATTCGAACAATGTAGTCTAGTACTCAAATCAATACAGTACAAAGGTTCATTGTTTGGAAATACCTTTGGAATTCTCTGTAGACAGGGTCTTGACTAGAGTTTTCTAATATCAAATTCTATGGAACATAGCAAGCTGCATATCCCAGGATTCTGTAGGATCAAGCTATAACAGTTAAAAGTGGTATGAAACTAATATTAAGTGTAAATGGTGGCTTAGGTGAAAGTATATTTGAACTCAGTGTTAACTCATTTGACTGTTCCATGGCTGATCTCCTTAATATGATGAATCTGTTTTCAGTATACCATATTAAGCACGGTATGGAGGAATCATGGTGTGGAGCAGTGTTGTGAAGTACACAAAACTCAAGAGTGCATATAGCATTCTTTCAACTAAAATAAAACTACTGTGGAGCCAATACTCATTTGTTCTGTTCACAATAGGATTTTTATTACATTTTTTTTCTAATAAGATGAATTGATTCCTTTTGTGCGATACAAAAACAAAAATGCTGTTGTGTGAATCTAACCAGGCTGCTAAAGGAAAAATAAAATAAATTATTTGGCTGAAAGACCATTCGTGCATTGTAACATAAGATCTATTACCATTATTAGTGGATTATGAGTCTCTGGAGGATATTCAACCTTTTATGGATATCTCAACTACAGCAATAAAATATTTGGCCTGTAAATGACACCTTTCTGGGAAATTCATCTGAAGATATATTTCTTCTTTATTTTGGATTAAAAATAAAAGGTTAAGGATCAAGCAAAATGTGGTCTTATTTTGGGAGAGGTTAGATACTTTCTTTAAAAAAACAAAAACCTATAAAACTTAGTTTTGTTGGCTGAAAAGTACCTTAAACAGTAATGACCGTATTCTAAATCCTCTGATCTTGAAACCAGGGAATGTTTGGTAAAATGAACATAATCCTATGAATGTATTTTTGCTGAATTTCTTGCTAAAAGGTTAAAAGTTGAAAGTACAGAGTACACAGATTTCAAGACAGAGCAGAATGAAAAGATGTGCAGGCTGCAGGACAGGTGTCATCTGTAAATGTTCTTAAGGCCCCAAGGTGTTGTAAAACATAAATAATTTTTATTATTTAGGTTCTTCCCCTCCCCCCCCACCCCATTTTTATGACTAGAGAAAAGACTGAGAATTTAATGGCAGGTTTTCTGTAATTGGACTAGCCTGTTAAGTCATTTCACTGCGGAAGTTTTTCACTTTTAATGGTTGGGTACCAGGGATGGGAAACCTGTAGCTCTCCAGACGTTATTCTACTAGCATTTGGGTCATCATTTCTGGCTTTTGGGCAAACTAACTGGCACTAATGGAAGGTGACATTCAGTAACATCTGGATAATTTCTTTCTAGGCCTGATGCACATGATGGCAAGGTGTTCATTAATAACTTGAATGATAGATTTCCTGTGCAACTTTGCTTTTGGGGTACATTTAATATACTGTTCTAGCGTTACAGAAAAGATGTTGCAGATGGTGCATAACATTGTGAAATGTCCCAGTAGACATTGGACAATATCCGTAGGCTTCGGACAGTGTCCTTTGTGGTAGGTCTCAGAGAACAAGGCTAGGGCCCTTTATGAGCAAGAGCTACTCCTTGTGTCTTTCCCCAGGGAACGTTGAACTTGTCTTCTGTATCCTCTTACATTCTTTTGAATAATGTGAGAAACATATTTCTCTTTAACAACCATGAAACATGATTAGAACAGCAAAAGCGCATATGAATAAATGATCTTGGAAGCTGCCCAAATGGCAGTCTCTAGACAGAAAAATCTATCTCCCTTAGAGGACTCAGAGCGGATTACAATACACGCAGATAGGCAAATATTCAGTGGCCTTAATACAATGGAAGAACAATTACATACAATACACAAAACAAAGGTAAAGGCTTCCCCTTTCATCTCGGGCTTTCTGGAGGTGGTGCTCAACTCTGGCCATGGGGAGGTGCTCTTGCTCCATTTTCAAACCGAGGAGTCTGTTGTTCGTAGGTACCTCCAAGTCGTGTTTTGCTGGCATGGCTGCATGGGCACCTTTATTATGGTAAAATTGAGACTACATTTCAGTTTCCCTACTCTTTTCCCTCTTTTCCCAAAAAAGTAGGGAAAAGATCCCTCCCTTTTCCCTACTTTTTTGAAAAGCAAATCCTGTAAATCTTTTGTCAGGCACCTAATGGAAAAGAAAACAAACTAAGTCTGGAAGTAACTTTTTAGTTTTTTTGTTGTTGTTCTTACTTTAAGGAGACACCAAGCAAGCTCTTTTCATACAAATATAGACATCATTTTAAAAACCAAACATTCTGAGAACTGTATTTCCTCTTCCAATTTTCATTTTCACAACTGATCAATTCATTCAGGACACTTTTTCAACCAAAGAAAATATGCTGATTTTTTTTTTAAACACAGACTAGTTTAGGTAATTATTTTGTTAAATATTATAGTCTAGTAGCTTACAATGATGGCAAGGAGAAAAACTGTCCTTCAAATTTAATTGCATTGCTGTTTTCAATATTCTTTTCAAACATATACAGTTGATTCCAACAGAGAACAAACCATGTGAAGACAAGGTTTTCTGAGTATTGTGGAGTAATCTTGATTCAGCACCCACAAACAGTCCTTTGGTATTTTTATGCTCTGCAATTGGGGGTTGGAAAATGATATAGATTAAGACACACAATGGGAGTTTTTTTTTAAATTAGACTGGATCCCCCCCTTAAATATTCTCAGTTTTAATGGATGTGTGGGTTCCATTAAATAATATTCTGAGGAAACCTCACCCTACCTAGCAACTCAATCCTATGTTTTTTTTCTGGGAAGAAAGTTTGCTACAGCTCAGTGGTTGGAGATATTGAATCTGCAATTTTAGAAATAATTACGTTTAGCAAAATAATTTTTAAAGTCTGAGAAATCACTCTGTGAGTGTATATTGCTATTGTCTTCCCAGTCGCGTGGCTGAAGGCCCAAGCCAAGTTCTAGCCAGAAAGTCTTTATGTGTAGAATAGTTCTTATTTTATGAAATAACGTTTTTGGATCCATGCTAATAATCTCACGCACAGCTGTTAAGTCTGGTTGCAAGACAAACTTTTATAGAGATTCCGGGTTGTTTAGAAATGCAGATCCCTCCCTTTTCCCTACTTTTTTGAAAAGCAAATCCTGTAAATCTTTTGTCAGGCACCTAATGGAGAAGGTTGACCTAGCTGCTGAATCTTTGGGGATGGCGAGGAATTGAAAATGCTGCGTTGCTTAGCAACACATTCAGGGGCTTTCTGAGCCTGTTCCTATGCATCAAGAGTTAATGAATCTGGAGGGTGGCTGTTGGAAAACTGTTGAAAAAATTGAAGAAGACTAAATGCTCATTTAGCATTGACAAGGGCTGGATTTTGTGCTTGTTATTTTTTTTTCTAAAAGCGAGTGTTGTTGATAAAAAAAAGCATAAAGAAGCATTGATTTTGTTTTTTGCTGTACAGACAAAGACAAGTATACAGTCAGATATTCAAATCCTAGATGGAAGATGGTTTATCCTAACTGTGGAATGGTGCAAGAAATAAATTTATAGTCAAACATGTAAGCTTCAGAGATGAAAGAGATTGGCTACATCCCACTCCGAATTTCTGTAGATCTTGGTAGAACTAACAATGAATATCATCCAGGGCATTTTGTTTTCTAAAATACTCAATTTTCATCAAATATCCTTTTTAATCCAATATATTCTGTGGCAAAGAGGTTGCAAAAGCATTGACCGCAGAAACAATAAATGCTTTTTTTGTGTGTTTCCTTGGCAATCATGTCTGTGTTATATTGTGTTAAAAGTAACTTCTGTGATTCTTGCCAAGTTGGGCATTACAGGAATCGCCTCATGGTGTTTGGAAGCATTCAACTTTTGGAGTACTTGCTTTCTGTTTGAAGTTATGCTAATTTCAAATAAAATATTTATCATCTGAAAACTTTTTAAGATCAGAGAGAAAGTTGCGTGAATAATCGTAAGCCATTAATGGGATTAAAAATGAACAAAAAAGAGACAAAACCCTTCAGGACAAAAAGAAGTATAATATTCCAGCAATATCTCCCCTGCCTCCCCACAAATTGCATTGTAATAAAATCAAAACATTATGGCTTTGGAGAAGGTCTATGTTGCTTTTCTCAAAGTTTATTTCTCTCTTCTTCTGCATCTGGACTGAACTTGATTCAGTTTAATTATTCCCAGTTTTATCCTGCTCTGATTAAGACAGTATCATCCAATGAATCAAGTAGACGGCCATAGGATAAGGCTGGTGAGCACCTGACTTGAAAAGTCTTGTGATAGAGATGTTCTTCCCACTTCTGAATATGGTTACCTCTTTGTCAGGACCTGATGCCTGTTTTGTCCCACTTGCTCACGCCTTTTTGGACCTGCTCCTTAGCTTTCTGTCTGAACTCGATAGCAACTTTTCTTTCCTTTTCTTCAAATACATCTTTTAGTTTTCTATCCTCCACTTTTCATACTTGGATGAGACTTCTCTGGTCTGCTGTACTGTTTTATTTATTATTTATTTATTTACCATATTTATACCCTGCCCTTCTCACCCCGGAGGGGACTCAAGGCAGCCTTACAGTAGGCATCAATTCAATGCCATATACACATATATTAAAATAAATAATTACAATTAAAACCAAACAATTAAAACAAAAAAATCTTAAACCTCAATTAAAATCACGCCATCCAGATCATGAACCACGGCCGTTCCATTCATCAATCACATTGATTCATGATCACTTATTGCACTGCTCCAGTTACTTATCAAAAGCTTAATTGGATGTCTCTCCAGCCTATTCAACTTTTAGTCTTGATCTTGGCCTGACCCCATGGAATTCAGGATGTATGGTAGAGACAGACAACTTCATAAAATCCCTTTGACACAATGCTTTTGTTGTTCAGAATATTTTAATACTTATCCCGTTAACAAAAACGGCTCAGATGTTCAAGCAGCATGGAAATAGGCCCAGATGGATCAGTTTGCAAGTTATTTAGTGTGTTATTTCAAATTTCCCTAATTGCCTTAATAAATAACTATTCTAGGTAGGAGATGAGGGAAATCATCTTATTCCATATGTGCTGTGAGCCAACTTGTATCAGCTAGCCTCGCTGTTACATCTATCTCAGTAGTACAGGTGTGAAGAGGAGTAAGGCTTTTTCTTGTGCAATTCTGCCCTGGCCCTGAGATCCTCAGGAGAAATCCTTCTCTCAGTTCCACCACCATTGCAGCGTCGGTTGGTGGGGGAATATAGCGGTTTTGCTCAAGTGACACAAATCTTGACTTCTTAGTGTTTCCACTATAACTACTGCTGCTAGCTAACCAAGGTTTTGGAATGGAGCCCCTGTGTGATAAGGAAAAAGAGTGTGACCTTCTTTTTCTTGGTCACATGAATATCTTATTTTTAAAGTCAGCAGAGAGCTCCACAGTGGAAGCAACACACATGATCTGTCCCATTCTATGTGCTGTTCAGTACCAGGAAAGGGTGATGGTATTAGCGTCCTGTCTGTACAGTGGATTGGGCCAAATAGGAACTAACCACCCTGAAGCCATGGGATACCCCCGAGTAGCCCTGACTTTATCCAAAGTGGGCAAAGATTGAGAAATCACTCTGAGATAAAACCCCAGGATACTCACTGAAAGTAGCTGTCTGTGGAGAAGATTGCAAGCCTTCCATTCATAATGAGCCTGAGAGTTTTGGCTTGTGTAAACAAGTCCTTTGCTAGGCAACCCTTGCTCATGTAGTGAAGGAAAATTCATTAAGTTTCATACAAGAATATCCATTTAGTGATATTCCCACATGCATTGGGACAATATGCATCCTGCATTGGAATGCCATGCAATTAGTGAGGCTTGTGATGGATTTCAGCATTGGAAAACACATATAAAACCATGCATTCATTTAAAACATACACCTGATGAAAACTGAGTACTTTTGTAGAGAAGTAAAAAAACATGTGTTGAAAAACATGTACATGGGGGAAATGTACATTAAACTATAGGTGTTCATTTGGGAAGGGGGAAAACATTCAGAACCCAACTCACCAACAGGATTGCAAATGAAACTGACAGATTTTCACATTTGCTCATTTTGATTAAATGTTTAAGGTGTTCTTCCAAACAACTTTAAAACAGACTGACCATTTGTCTTAAATAAAGCAATCTCTGAGTCATTTGTTAGTTAGCACTACAATTAATTTCCTCTATAGCCACGAAGAGCATCATTTTATACAGTAATTTTGGAACTATATTATGATGCAGCTGTATGGACATGGATTAAAGAATTAAAAAAACAACAACAAAAGATTATTAACAGTTGAAGGAACAGATTTAAGGTATAGTTGGCATGCATATTTGATATATGGCAAAATGAAATCGGATGTTGACTTTAAGAAACACTGGATAAGAAACTAATTGATGAGAATATGGAATGAATATAAAATACTTTTTCATGATGAAATACTGGAATGGATGAAACCGTAATAGGCATTTCTACAGTTAGGAACACCAAGGAGAGAATATGTATTTTATAAATAATTATTAGATAAGGGGGGACCACAGAAACTAAAAACACTATAAGGATCTGTAGAAAGAAGATTATACAAAGACATGGTTCCATTATTACCAACTTCAACAAAAACATCAGTTAGATCATAGAAAAGGTATATAAGAATCTGAGAGTCATTGGAACCTGTTACAACAGATAAAAGACAAACAGATAGGAAAACTATATCAATTCCTTCAGAAAGACTTTATAGTTGAACAGGTATGATCCAATGGCAAAAAAATCTGGACTGAACAATAAAACTTAAAGAATGGGAAGAACTCTGGAAGAAATGACTCAAGAAGCTATACCATCAATATATATATATATATATATTGGTAAAAAGATATATAAATGGTATATAACACCAGAAAAGGTAGCAAATATGTATAAAACGTCCAGTCGATGTTGGAAGTGTAACCAAAAGACTGGAACTTTCTACCATCTGTGATGGACTTGCCCAAGAGCAAAGAAATTCTGGATAAATACACATAGAGATATTGAAACTATTTTAAAGATTCAAATCCCATTGAAACCAGAATGTTTAAAATTGAGATTGTTTGACAAGCAGATATTCAAGCAATAGGAAAGAATTTTCCTCACATAATGACAGCAGCTAGAATTGAATATGCAAAATTATGGAAACAGCAAAATATATCAACATCAGAATACCGGATTACCAAAGACTTTTGAGATGGCTGAAATGAACAAATTAAATTTGCCTCTACAACAAGTAGACACCCAAAAATTTCAGGAAGAATTGAAACCTTTCATGGATTTTATAAATAACTAGAAGACAATGACTACAACAGGGTTTTTCTTCTCTCTTCTTTTTTAATTTTTTTAAAAAATACATAAAGATTTTATGTACTCTTTAAAAACATAGAAATGAAGATAGTTAAATATAATAATTTTTGCAAATGTGTACTCATTTACTAACAGATTAAATTTTTCGATTTACTATATAACTATTAAAATTCAAATATTTAAAATAAATAATTTAATGCATATATAATTATTAGAGATAAATTTAATATTTATTGAATTCTACTGAAATATAAAGCTGTATTTTATAATAATAATAATAATAATAATAATAATAATAATAATAATAATGAAGATAAACTTTTAATGAAAAGGAATTGGAATAAGAGACTAGAAGATTGTGAGATAGTACTGGAAGAAGATATGGCTATTTAGTGATAACATATTTTACAATAGTTGATACATGGAAATATAATGCTTATAATTGATATGAAAAAATCAATGTATTAAAAAAGAAAAAAATGCTTTTAAAAAGGCTTTTTAAAATCATTTTTTCCAATATAATAAGGACATTAAGAAGACTTTGTACATTGATAATTGCCTCTCCTCCTTTTTTTTTTACCCTTTTTCCTCTTTTGTGACATCTATATCTATCTATCTATATAATAAAGAAGAGTGTTTGTTTGTATAGGACAGAGGGCGGACAGAGGGCGGAAGGTGTATGTGGCAGCGTTCTGATTGGCTGCCGCTGCGGTGCTATTTGCATATGGTCTCTGATTGGGCAGCTTCAATAGGAGCCCCTGGTGGAGAAGAGGGTTCATGGCAGAAACGGGGCATGACAGAAGGAAATTTGCATATGGTCTCTGATGGGCCAGCCTCAAATCCAACATTCCGAGATGACAAAGAGAGGAAAGGAAAGGCCGGGGGCTGGGTCAGAACACTCCCAATACAGACCGAAATAGGCACACAGTGCCTATCACCCATCACCCACTCGACATCCTACTGCAGTTTGGAGGACTATGAACCATGGATGATGGGACTTGCAGTACCACCACTCACATTCTGAGACCGCTGTTAACCTTATCCAATGACTGATCAGGACCAAACTTCGCACAGAGACCTCTCATGACCCACTTTACGTCCTGGTGTGGTTTGACCAGGGATGGACCATGGATTATGGGACTTGCAGTACCATTGCTCAATTCTTCAGACCACTGAACCCTCATCCAATTACCAATAAATACCAAAGTTGGCACACTGAGTCTCCATGACACACTCTACATCCAGGTGCAGTTTGAAGGAGGATGCACCATGGACGATGGGACTTGCAATACCTGCACTCCCTTCCTAACACCATTACAATTGCCAACGATGATGGATCAGGATCACAATTTACACAGAGACCCTGCATAACTCACTCTACATCCTGGTGCGGTTTGGAAGAATTTGACAATGGATGATGGGACTTGCAGTCACTTCCTGAGACCACTGAGACCTCGCCATTGACTCATCAAGACTAAACTTGGCACATGGAGCTTCAATGACCCACTCTACATCCTGGAGCAGTTTGGAGGACGACAGACCATGGATGATGGAACTTCAAGTACCTCCACTACCCAAGACTGCTGCAAAACTCATCTAATGACCACTCAAGACCAACATTGGCACACAGAGCCCCCATGACCCACTCTACTCCTGCTGCAGTTTTGGAGAAGGGTGGACCATGGATGATGGAACTTCCAGTACCTTCACTCACATTCTGAGACCTCTGCAAACCTCATCCAATGACGGATCAAGACCAAACTTGGCATATAGACCTCTCATGACCCACTTTACATCCTGGTGTTGTTTGGAAAAATTTGGAGATGGATGATGGGACTTGCAGTACCTTTGCTCACTTCCTGAGACCACTGAGACCCTCGCCAATGACTAATCAAGACTAAACTTGGCACATGGAGCTCTAATGACCCACTCTACATCCTGCTACAGTTTGGAGGAGGACAGACCATGGATGATGGGACTTCAAGTACCTCCACTCCCTTCAAAACATTGCTGCAACTCTCTTCTAATGACCGATCAAGACCAAACTTGGCACACAGAGCCCCCATGATCCACTCCACATCCTGCTGCAGTTTGAAAGGGGATGGACTTTGGATGATGGGACTTGCAGTACCTTCACTCACTTACTGACACCACTGCCACCCTCATCTAATGACCGATAAAGACCAAACTTGGCACACAGAGCCCCCATGACCCACTCTATATCCTGCTGCTGTTTGTAGGAGGATGGGCCATGGATGATGGGACTTCAAGTACCTTCACTCACTTCCTGAAAATAATGCAGCCGTTATCCAAAGACCAATAAAGACCAAACTTGGCATACAGAACCACCATTACCCACTTTCTCTAATAACCCGGGCAATGCCAGGTCCCCAAGCTAGTCTATCTATATAATAAAGAAGAGTGTTTGTATCGGACAGAGGAATTGTGGAGGGCGGGAGGGCGGAAGTGTATGTGCCAGCGTTCTGATTGGCTGCCGCTGTGGTGCTATTTGCATATGGTCTCTGATTGGGCAGCTTCAATAGGAGCCCCTGGTGGAGAAGAGGGTTCATGGCAGAAACGGGGCATGACAGAAGGAAATTTGCATATGGTCTCTCATTGGCCAGCCTCAAATCCAACATTCCGAGATGAGAAAGAGAGGAAAGGAAAGGCCAAAGGGGGCTGGGTCAGAACACTCCCAATACAGACCGAAATAGGCATACAGAGCCCCCATCACCCACTCTACATCCTACTGCAGTTTGGAGGAGTATGAACCATGGATGATGGGACTTGCAGTACCACCACTCACATTCTGAGACCGCTGTTAACCTTATCCAATGACTGATCAGGACCAAACTTCGCACAGAGACCTCTCATGACCCACTTTACGTCCTGGTGTGGTTTGGCCGGGGATGGACCGTGGATTATGGGACTTGCAGTACCATTGCTCAATTCTTGAGACCACTGCAACCCTCATCCAATTACCAATAAATACCAAACTTGGCACACCGAGTCTCCATGACGCACTCTACATCCAGGTGCAGTTTGAAGGAGGATGCACCATGGACGATGGGACTTGCAATACCTGCACTCCCTTCCTAAGACCATTATAACTGCCAACAATGATGGATCAGGACCACAATTTACACAGAGAGCCCGCATAACTCACTCTACATCCTGGTGCGGTTTGGAAGAATTTGACAATGGATGATGGGACTTGCAGTCACTTCACTCACTTCCTGAGACCACTGAGACCCTCGCCAATGACTCATCAAGACTAAACTTGGCACATGGAGCTTCAATGACCCACTCTACATCCTGGAGCAGTTTGGAGGATGACAGACCATGGATGATGGGACTTCAAGTACCCACACTACCCAAGACTGCTGCAAAACTCATCTAATGACCAATCAAGACCAAAGTTGGCACACAGAGACCCCATGACCCACTCTACATCCTGCTGCAGTTTTGGAGAAGGGTGGACCATGGATGATGGAACTTCCAGTACCTTCACTCACATTCTGAGACCTCTGCAAACCTCATCCAAAGACGGATCAAGACCAAACTTGGCACATAGACCTCTCATGACCCACTTTACGTCCTGGTGTTATTTGGAAAACTTTGGAGATGGATGATGGGACTTGCAGTACCTTTGCTCACTTCCTGAGACCACTGAGACCCTCGCCAATGACTAATCAAGACTAAACTTGGCACATGGAGCTCCAATGACCCACTCTACATCCTGGTGCAGTTTGGAGGAGGACAGACCATGGATGATGGGACTTCAAGTACCTCCACTCCCTTCCAAAGATTGCTGCAACCCTCTTCTAATGACCAATCAAGACCACACTTGGCACACAGAGCCCCCATGATCCACTCTACATCCTGCTGCAGTTTGAAAGGAGATGGACTTTGGATGATGGGACTTGCAGTACCTTCACTCACTTACTGACACCACTGCCACCCTCATCTAATGACCGATAAAGACCAAACTTGGCACACAGAGCTCCCATGACCCACTCTATATCCTGCTGCTGTTTGTAGGAGGATGGCCCATGGATGATGGGACTTCAAATACTTCACTCACTTCCTGAAAATAATGCTGCCATTATCCAAAGACCAATAAAGACCAAACTTGGCATACAGAACCGCCATTACCCACTTTCTCTAATAACCCGGGCAACGCCGGGTCCCCAAGCTAGTATTTAATAATTGTCACGGTTTAATCTACTAACAATAACTTTATCGCCCCCTTTATTTCTTTTTCTTCTCTGTCCCGTTTTCTCTCTTCTTTCTTTTCTGATGTATACATTGAAATTTTTAATAGAAAACAAGTAAAAAAACATTGCATTCAAAACATTTTTTAAAAAACTGTGTTTTTCCAAGGTATGGAAAATGAAGAAGAGATGCAACTAAGCTTGTTAACCAAAATTTATTTTACTGTTGAAAACTCAAAAGACATTACGTTGCTTTTGCTATCCCTGGGGAAAGTCACATTAAAAGAGTTATTTCTAGGCCATTGTATGTGATATGATAATTGAACAAAACCCATGTGATCTGGAAGTCACGGATTAGAAATGAAGGTGCTGGGAGTACTAAAGGGGACTGTAGCACATAATTTAAATATCTGTAAAAAAAATCATCCAAATTTAATTTTGTTATTCTTAGTTGCCATCAAATCATCTTCAACTTACAGCAGCCTTAAAAATGAAAGACCTCCGGGACGTTATTAACAGACCTGCCAAAATCTTGCAAATTATACCATTTAGTAATTTAGCACCAGGCTGGAAGAAGGTTCTAATCCCACCAGAGCTGGCTCGAGTCCTTATTCAAACTGCCCCAGTTGGTTTATTGAATTCTGATTCCGTAGGCAGTTTTAAAATTTGAGGCTACATTGACTATTATAGTATTTGTGTATCTTTTGGCTAAAATGTAAGGGGCTTGGTTTGATTTTATTCACTGGTTTCTAGCCAACATAAACATCCAAAGTTGGGGTCACTGAGTTCTAAAATTACAATAATTGAAGTTAAGGGCAGGATGGGGAGGAAACCTCAAACATTCAGAGAGAGTTTCAGTCTGGAAGCAGATAGTAAAACTGAAATGGAAATCTTTCTAATGCTCCACTGGCAATTAATGAGTGGAATTGTTGGAAATAAAAGGGCCTTGGAAATTATCATTGCCACAGATCACTTAGCCCTGAATTTTGAAGCACTCCAGAAAATCTTTCCATATCCCTCTGGCAGTAATTTTTGGAATTTATATTGATAGTCAATTATTTCCTGAAGTCTTGTAGAATTTGTCACAAAATGGAGGCAATGTTTTATTATTACTGTCAAGCAGCTTATTGTATAGAATACTATGTTTTTCATGTATTGTGCTTATATTAGGTGCCAAATCTGATTCCAGTCTTGATGTTTAAGTTGGGAAGACCACTGGAGCCAACACTGTGCCGGAATATCTTGTATACCTTGCCTGCTTTGGGCGTGCACAAGGTCAGCATGAATATTTAACTTCTTACATTCATTTGGCAGGGTATGGAAATTGATTTTTTTTAAGTAAAAAAAATGTCGGAAGCAACAGTTGTCTAAGACATCTACAATCATTTACATGAATTATAGTTGACTCCAATATCCTAAATTCATTTGCTACTTTCAAGTAGAGTAGAGATGATGAAAAGGGAATTTACAGATGTGTTGTCAAATTATTACTAACCTGATGGTTTTATTTTAGCTATTACTAGCCATGTAATGGGTCCCTGGTGGCATAGTGGGTTAAACCGCTGAGCTACTGAACTTACTGAACAAAATTTGGCGGTTCAAATCCGAGGAGCGGGGTGAGCTCCTGCTGTTAGTGCCAGCTTCTGCCAACCTAGCAGTTAAAAAAACATATAAGTGTGAGTAGATCAATAGGTACCGCTTCTGCAGGAAGATAACGGTACTCCCTGCAGTTATGCTGGCCACATGGCCTTTGAGGGGTCTACGGACAAGACTTGTTCTTCAGCTTAGAAGTGGAGATGAGCACCACCCCTCACAGTCGGACACAACTAGACTTGATGTTAGGGGAAATCTTTACCTTTACCTTTTTTAGCCATGTAATGCTTTTTTCTAAATGGGAATCCTTGTGGATTTATGTTATTTTTGTGAGTAACACACTTCTGTGATTTTCATTGCTCAAATATTACTGCAGCATTGTTTGCTTCAGGGCAACTTTACACAGGGAGCTGGTGAATGGCAGAACAATTTTATAGGAAAATACATGTTAACAGGGATGTTTGGAAACCCATGGAAGAAGTAGGTTAGAGTTTTATTCTGTCAAATTCAGGACAATCTGGCCATTGATTGATCAAAGGTGTAAAAGTGCGTATAATTGGAGAGTTATCTTGTATAATAAACAGGTCAAAATACACGAATTCATCTAAACACCAGTAGTGGGTTAGGAACATCATGTTGCATCCATGTTTCTTTCTTACATATGTATTTTCTTTTATTATCTTTAATTAAACTATTATAATATTATATTACTTTTTCATACTAGATATGGAAGTGGAAACAGTTTATTGTTCTGTTAATGATGGTGGCCCTATTTATCATACACAATAAATGCAGTTTTCAAATTGAATCTATAAAATAGCACAATATGATATGGATACCATTCACATTATACCAAACTGAATAGGAAATGTAAAGGTATTTGTATATACCGTGGAAAGACAATTCCCTCTACTCTACATAGTGAAAACTGGAGGTTGCGAGATTATCAGTCTCAACATAGAATTGTTGAACAAATATCTACCATTTTAAAAAGACCATTCTGTTTCCTTGGCTTCCATAGTAATGCTAAATTGTGGAGCCACTGATGTAAAACTTTGCTCTGTGGATATCGTTTTAGAGGGTTAACTTCTCAGTAATTTTGAATTTGCTGGGAAAGCTGTGTCCCTGGACATATTTTGCTTAAGAATTTAATGTTGGGGAGACTGTGGCCATACATGCATACTAAATAAAGCAAGAATTTTTCTTTCCAGGTCTGTGTGGCACAGATTTTACGTGCACTGCAGGTGTTGGGAAGCACGCCAACGCTTCAAGCTGTTACATTACGACTGATGACATCTTTATGGGAGAAACAGGTTGGCAAAAAAACATTGAAGACTCTTCATTTCCAGATTGAGAAGTTTCATTTTAGGGAACCATATGGTGCCAATGAGACCTCCTTAAGAGTGGGATGTCAGTGATTACAATAGCATTGTGTAGTGTGAACACTGGGTGGTCATCAAATATGGGCCTCAGACTGCATGTGTGATCCCCACTTTTATGGTTTCTGCAGCGCCCCTAAAAACTGATGCTTTTTATCATGTCACCAAAGTGTGTGGGAACCGTAAGTCTTGCTTTTAAAGATAGATCACTCTCCCATAAGTTTCCAGGACATGCAGTCCACCTTAAAAGCAAGCTGACATATAACTTCCATATTCCTGTAATAATTCATTAACACTTCATGCCACACACTTATGTGTCTTGTTTAAATTGCAAAAGTGTTGTTTTCCTGTCATGCTGCAGCATATTCACCAGCAGGGATTGAGGTGGAGTGCAATCCCACGGTTTTTGCTGTCCAATCTGTAAACTCCTTCTGTTGTTGTAACTGAACACAGGGACTTGCCTAGATGGCACTGAGACTTATTCCTGAGTATACACACATAGAAAGCTGTTGCCTACTCCTGGTGATTGAAGTATGGACATTGAAGCCACCAAACATTTCCATCACTTTCTTTTTAGGATCGAGTTTATCCAGAGTTACAGAGATTCATGGCAATGTCTGATATGGCTTCTCTGTCTGTCAGCAAGGATACTCAGTGGGAAAAAGTGGTTGCCAAAGCTGCTTCTATCAGAGACATATGCAAACAAAGGTAAGGCAAAAAGTTGCTTTTGGGAGAAGGTTAAGGCAAAACTGTAGATCTCTGTCAGAGAAAATGCAGTTGAAACCTCAGAATCTGAAATTTGGATTCAACCAGATAAGCAGCTGTATACCATTCCCAAGGTTCAGCCTCTTTACAAGTATGAAAGGAATGAAGTGTATGTTGTTCCTGTGATGGACACGTTGTAGGAAGCTTGTTTGTCCGGAGCTGGTATGTTTGTTTGGAGGCTTTGGTCCACGCTGAGCTGCTGAACTTGTTGGCCGAAAGGTGGCAGGTTTGAATCCGGGGAGTGGTGTGAGCTTCCGCTGTTAGCCCCTGCTTCTGCCAACCTATCAATTCAAAAACATGCAAATGTGAGTAGATCAGTAGGTGGGAAGATAATGGCGCTCAGTGCAGTCATGCTGACCACATGACCTTGGAGGTGTCTATGGACAATGCCGGCTCTTCAATTTAGAAATGGAGATGAACACCAACCCCTAGAGTCAGACACAACTGGATTTAATGTCAGGGGAAAACCTTAACCTTACCTTGAAAAAGCAGCTTCTTCTGTGTACTGTACTTCATATTCCTGTCTTCTGTGCTTTAGTCCTATCAACTCCTCTGATATTCACATAACAAACATTTCAAAGCGGTGTAAGCAAGAACCAAACTTGCCCAGGAAATAGAAGAGTGTGGCTCAGATATTATATCTTGATGGGGATACATTTCAGATCAAGAGCTCTGTTTCCCATTTGCATCTACATTCTCTTTCTTCAGTTCATCATACAAGTTGAATCTCACTTATCTGAAATTTTTCAGGCCAGAGATTTTTCAGATTTGTTTCCATTATTGCATAGAGACAGTGGATAAAGATTAGATGGGAAAGGTCACTAGCTACACACCCAGTACTAAGTTTTTCTCAAGAAGCCCTTGTTCCACCACTGTCAAAAAGATTTCAAGGAGAAGAGGTGGGGTCTTTGGGTTTGTGGCTTGATTTATGCAAGACCTCTGTAAAAATAAGAGATAAATCCAAATTAATTGGCTGCTGGGGCCCATGCAGTGTTGGAAAGCTCTGACAGTCTAGTCAATCCATGTCTTACCTGCCTTTTCTGTCCACTTCCATGGCATCCCAGCCTGCCATTGACTGGGTGGAAGGAGACCATGGAACAGGCATCTTGAAGACAAACATGGAAATACATATTAGTGGCAGGGCCGTAGATCAACCCTGCCCTGAAATGTGTATGGTTAAAAAAGAAACCTGGTTTACTCATAAATTGGTTAACCAGTTAAAATTCACGAGTAAACCAGGGTTTGTTTTGGGGGGGGGGGTAGAACCCTTTCGGGGAATGTGTGTGTTTAGAACCCTTAACTCACCCCCCCCCCCCGGCTATGGTCCTGACTAACAGGTATATGATGAAGTAGATTGCAGATCAAGCAGACCTATTCCAAATATGAGTTGGTCTTCAAGATCCCACAAGGCTCCCTCTTAGGCCCCTTCTACATATATAATTGAGATTATCAAATTAGATAGTCCACCATCTGCTTTGAACTGGATTATATGTGTCTACACTGCTAGATAATCCAGTTCAAAGCAGATAATCTGGAATTTATATCGCAGCGTAGAACAGGCCTTTGTTGCATTTTAACAAACTGATCTGGACTACTACTTTGTAAAGTAACACTGTAGCTCTTATATTTGATTAGGCCCTACCAACATGGAGCAGATATGCTTGCTGCAATTTCCCAAGTTCTGAATGAATGCACAAAACCTGACCAAGCAACACCTGCTGCTTTAGTCTTACAAGGACTTCATGCACTTTGTCAAGCAGAGGTAAGATGTGTTTGTCTTTTTGTAAATAATTCTGTAGCATATCTTAGTTTGATGTACAACAGATAAAAATATTCTTTAATAATAAATCAAACCAATTAAAACAACTTAAAATGCATACAATTAAAACACTACCAGAGGGCAACCCTGGTTTTTAAGAAGCAAAGACCTTACAAAACTGTGCAATCTTGGCTGATTACCAGAAGTCCAAAAAATCATGACCTCCCTTGGAAGGAATTTCTACAACTGAGTTGCCACTGTAAAGAATGCCCGCTTTATGTCTACATATTTTCCATGTCCAATGAAAAAGGGTGTCTTGAGCCGTTGTGATGGCATGACGGTTATTACAGATTGGAAATAATAATAATAATAATAATAATAAGAAGAAGAAGAAGAAGAAGAAGAAGAAGAAGAAGAAGAAGCTGCCTTGAGGTTAGGTACAACATGGTTAAAACAAACAAACTCTATTAAAATGCACATATCCCTTATCTGAAATGCTTGAGACCAGGAATGTTCATATCTCAGATTTCCCCCCGGATATTGGAATACCTGTATTTGCGTAAATACTTCCTCCTTTTAATCATGGAGAACATGGCATTGTTGGTGCAGCTGGTCTACATATATGCCATTTCATTACCCTTCATGGGTTTGCTTGCATCTTTCTCCAACTTCAGAGTGCTGTGGTATTTAATAAATACTGTACAAAAAAGTAAGAAAAACTCTGGTTGAGGAATATTATAGTAGTTTTTTTATTGGAACAGTGATCCTTTGAAACTTTTTAAAAAAACCTTCTTTAAAAATATAAATTCAAACTTGTATAATAACTTTTGGCTTCAGTTAAATATAATGATATTCATGCATTATAATGTAATACATTGCATAATGTAAGAAACATTGTGTATGAATTACTCACATTGCTCCTGAGCATTTGGCTAGACTTTAGGTGATTTATGGAGATGGGGAAATCATTTTGTCCTTTTCTATAATGGAACCTTTTAATGAGACTTATAGTGTTCACTGGCTTGCATGTCAGGCCTGGAAATCATACACTGTTGTTCTTCCCAGACCACATTTACTCATTCTTAGCAAATCTTTTGTTATTGTGCCAGCATAATTCAACAGAAGCCAGCATACTTTCTATTAGCCTATATATCCTGGTTTATAATAGATTTCATGTGTGAAATATATTGGGCAGGCCAGCTAAGATTCAGAGATGAAAAGGCTAGGCTTAGTTTGCTATGTGTTCATGGTTATTGTGTCTGTATGTGTATGTTTTGCAGTTACTTCTTTTCTGGAAGCAGTTCTGTTCTGTTTACTTTCTAATTCCGCATTTATGAGACCTAGACCGAAACAGAAGAAGAAAGAGATGACAAAATGATATAGTACTATGAAAATTATGTTGATGACAAATTACTTTGGTCAGTGAATTTGACAACTAGAGGAAAATTGTTCCTTAGGCATTCTTAAAATAACTTGGCTATTAATATGTGAAGTGATGTGGTTTTGTACATACACATACACAAAGCAGAAACTATTTTTTTCTAAGAAGTCTTTTCTCTGGAAGCATACAAAGCAGTCTTGCAAGATTTATTACTTATGCCTTTAGTCCAACACAGTCCTAACATTGGGTAAGGAGAACGAGTGCTTGCCATTTATAGAGAGTGTCCGTTTCTGGTTATTGTGAGTGGTAAAAGTTTCTCATAACAAAAAATCAGGAAACCGTTTGACCTTCCTGGAGATCTTTTCCTTACATATGGAAATAGTGTGCCTGTTATGTGGAAAGGGAAACATCTACATTTTGCACCTCATACTCTAAACAGTCTCACTGTATTTCAGTTTATGTAGGGACATACATTATGAGTCGTTCCTGTCAAGCAGTGATTTTAGGAGCTGAGCCCTTCAACAACAGTTGGTTTTAACTCTCAAAATAATGTTGCTTTGTCTTGAAAGGTGTGCTTTGCCCTATTTCGGGCTGTCTGCTCACGAATGATGTAGCAACTCCTGAACAACGTAATGCCTGGAAAAATAAAGGTGATTTCACTCCAGGTGGAGTTAATACACACAAGTCACAATAGATCAGTGGTTCTCAACCTGGGGTCCCCAGATGTTTTTGGCCTTCAACTCCCAGAAGTCCTAACAGATGGGATTTCTGGGAGTTGTAGGCCAAAAACATCTGGGGACCCCAGGTTGAGAACCACTGCAAGAGATCCTATTAAGCTTAAAGGTGTTTAGAAAAGAAAAAAGAAGCTATTAGCTATAAACGTACTGGGCAAATCATAGGTCATGTCATAGAAAGAGAAAGAGCTAAATGATTCAGAATTATTTATTTATCGTATCAGGAGCAAACTAAACAGTTGTATTGTATTTTTTTTTAAAAAAAACCCAAAGTTTGCAAAGTTGGCATTCTATTAAATGTTCTTTGACCAGTAGCTGGCCACTTAGAGTGCCTCTCGTGTTGTTTTAAGAACGTCCTCCATTGTGCATGTGGCAGGGTTCAGGCTGCATTGCAATAGGTGGTCTATGAGTTGTTCTTCTGCACACTCGCATGTCATGGACTCCACTTTGTAGCCCCATTTCTTAAGGTTGGCTTTGCATCTCATGGTGCCAGAGTGCAGTCTGTTCAGTGTCTTCCAAGTAGTCCAGTTTTCTGTGTGCCAAGCAGGGAGTCTCTCATTTGGTATCAGCCATTGATTGAAGTTCTGAGTTTTAGCCTGCCACTTTTGGACTCTTGCTTGCTGAGGTGTTCCAGGGAGTGTCTCTGCAGATCTTAGAAAACTATTTCTTGATTTAAGTCTTTGATGTGCTGACTGATATCCAAACAGGGATGTGCTGGAGATGTCACTGCCTTGGTCCTTTCACTATTGGTTGCTACTTCCCGGCAGATGACAGGTGGTGCAATACCAAGTAAACATTGTAATTTCTCCAGTGATGTAGGGCACAGACGCCCCGTGACAATGTGGCATGCCTCATTAAGAGCCACATCCACTGTTTTAGCGTGGTGAAATGTGTCCCACTCTGGGCATGCATACTTACCAGCAGAGTGCAAGGGTAGATGTCTTCACTGTATCTGGTTGTGATTCCCAGGTTGTGCCAGTCAGCTTTCATATAATGTTGTTTCTAGCGCCCACTTTTTGCTTGATATTCAGGCAGTGCTTCTTGTAGGCCAGATAATGGTCCAGGGTAACTCCCAGGTATTTGGGTGTGCTGCAATGTTCCAGTGGGATTCCTTCCCAGGTAATCCTCAGAGCTTGAGATTCAGAAGAGAATTATAGAAAGTCATAGTCCTGCATTATGATGATGATGATGATGATGATGATGATAAAACTTTATTTGTATTCCGCCCTATCTTCCCAGGGTGAGCCAGGGTGGGTTCCAACATACAATGGCAAACATTCAGTGCCTCCACAAAGCAATCACGTTCCAACATTATAACCCCAGAAAAGTCCCACATGTTAAAACATTAGAACCTAACATCAACATATTAAACCAACCATAAACAAACAAGAATCATACGGTGCAAAATCTGAACGTAAAACATTCACACCAATTTACAAAAGCCAACCATCGAGGAGTTATTTACTTAGGTTTTTGTTTAGCTTAGAAGTATGGAATTAGTGAACCGTAGTTACGTTTGTGTACTCAGGAAGCTATTTTTATTTCAGTGGCTGCTTAACTCCCAGTGCATGTGGAAGTTCAGGATCCCTGATTTGGATCAGGTCAGCAACATGGCAAATGGGCTGAAAACTCCTAATCTTTCTACTAATACCATGTTCCCCTTTTCCTATACATGCAGCATTATTATAAATGATATTTATGCAGTTGCAAATTGTATATATGGTGCACAGCCCTTTGTTGTAGCAGTTCAGACATTGAGTTGGGAGACACGAATAAAGATGGATGGTCCAACAGAGCATAAATATGAATATGGCACTTCTACATTTTATAAAAAGAGTGATTAAGTTGTAGCCCTCTGGATATTGTTGTACTGCAGTTCCCAAGGTTGCTTGCCATTGGTTATATTAGCTAATGGAAACTCTTGTTGAATAACTGCTGGGATGAATTTGATTTCACATTAATCTGTGAAGCTTCAGTCTTACTGCTCACATTTAAGTGAGACAATGCTGCATGAATGTCGGGGGAGTGGGTATGTATGATAAAGTCTTGACTAGACTAGATAATAGAATGGCGTCTTGTGTCTGCATTGTTTTTAGTGGGGTGGGATCATATGTTCCTATTTGCATCAGCTATGCTAATAGTGCAACCATGCACATATCAACCCAAACAAAAATCACATTAACTTCAATTTGAATTGAATCAGAGGCTTCATTGGAGAAGGATCTAGCAACTACTGGTTCTCTATATAGTTGCAGCTCCGATCCCTGGAGCTTGGAGAACAGAAGCTTGGCTAACAGGGGAGAACATCAGGGATGTTTTTATAGGCATGGTGGAAGAGACAGCATTAAGTGAGCTTGTGTCTCTTGTGTGAAACATTCCCTGACCATCAATTCCGTTGAAATCCTATTCTTCAGTTAAAACTGGATGCCAGTTCTATATGCTCCCATTTGTTTAGATGAACTTAAGACTGACATTGATTTGTGGTGATGAATCCTAATTGTTACTGTGTGTGTAGTATGGGAAGCACTTTTGTGTCTCACTACTAGGAGATTTATGCTGAATGACTTATTGGTGACTTATTCCTAAGTGAGCTGGCCAGCTGCTTTCTGTTTGTCACCAGAGTGTTTGCACGGTTATAATGGTAGGATTCCAGCTTCAATGGCCATGTTTTCCTCATTTGCAGTTCAGATAAGGTTGTTTAGAGGTCTCACCAAAGAGTTTTAGTGTCTCACAAAACTACAAACACCAGGATTTCATAAGATGCAGCCATGGCAGTTAAAGTAGAATCATAGTACTGTAATACTGTAGTGTGGATTGGGTCTCTATGAGGCAGCAAGAATATGGCTACTTGCTCCAGTGCAATGGGAAGTATTGTACTTAGACAATTGACACTTAGTTGTTTTTTATTCTGCACTAAATATTTGTTAAATTCTTTCCTCTACTGATCTTAAGTCATCTTTTATGCTCTCAGCTTTTCCTGTTTCCCCCCACAACAACTTTGTGAGATAGGCTAGTCCCAGAGAAAATAACTGATCCAGTGTCTCTCCGTGAGTTTCATGGTCCTTTGGGGACTACAGCCAGATCTTCCAATGCCATGAAACAGTAATGTCTTGTCTTCAGCCCTCCCTCTAAGCACCAACTGTTGCTCTGGGACCAGAGTAAAGAGAGGGGCCAAGAAGACAGTGCCATCTTGTCTTCAGTGTCATCAGTTGGGAGTCCCTCCCCTCAACACCAACTGCTGCTCTGGGACCAGAATAAAGAGAGGGGTCCAGGAAGCAGGCCCGTAGCCAGGATTTCAATTCGGGGGGGGGGGGGGGGCTAAGTTTGTTTCGGGGGGGGGCTGAGTTTGAGTGAAAGAGGGTCTACCCTAGCAAACCTTTTGTATCGTTACCCCAATATGGGATATATTGGGTATGGTGATCAGATCATGATATGAATAAACATAACAGTTTAAATAATGCACCAGTAAGGCCTTTTTGCGAACCACCATGAGAATTTGGACGGTATTGTATATTACTTGTATTGTATATTACTTGTAAGCTGCTCTGAGTCCCCTTCGGGACTAAATAATATTCAGGGCAGCACCACATAAAGGGAAAGTCTATGCAAAAAGGGAAACGGAATTGTTCCTCCATATTTGTGGGTTTAACTTTTGCAAATGTGATTACAGTATTCCCAGATTTGATTAATATGATCACTTTAGCAATCGCTAGGTCCTCTGGTGGAGGGTGTCCATAGAGTTGCACTAGAGGTCCTAGAGATTCACAGAGGTGTTCTCTTAGATTTAAAAACATGTTTTCAGTTTGTGACTTTTCCACTTTCATTGAGTGTTTGTGTGTGTGGCCCTGTGGCCCTAACTCTCGCAAAAGTGGAGGGCCTACTCTAATAACTTGTGAAGAAGCTGGAAACAAAGTAAATGACATCAAGGAACTGGCTATTTGTGCAAATGAATATGCCAGATTTAAAATTAAGAATTTTACATAGGCTAAAATCATCATAGTCTTTACTTCAGACCAAAAGATCAAAATGTTTCTATGCTCCCTTATCAGTGTTCATAAGTGAGAATTATGAATTCACGTTCTTTTAATAAATGTCTCTCATATTGGCATTGCATGGAAGGAAGCATGAAAAGGATACCGGCATCTGAACTCGGTGATGTTAAAACCTTGTTAATCCTTAGAAATGGAAATGCTCCATTCATCCTAAAACAACAACAAAGGCAGGAACAATGAGCACAAAGTTTAAAACAAACTTACAAAGAGGGCTTGCACCCAAAGCCTTTGAACAGTGTCTGGAGTTACAAAGATGCTTTCTGATCAGCTCTTGCCCTGTTGTGTCGGCGCTAATAGGTGTCCCCCCTGATCATGGAGCAAAAGCCCTTTCATCTCCTGCGTTTCCTAGAGGGTGTTGTACTCTCAAATAACAGCAGTGCACAATTGAGCAATAACTATCAAGGCGCAAGGCATTTCCTGGGGATTCATGACCGAGGGAAAGAGTTCACTGCAAGCCGTTTATCACAAGACAGAATCGGCTGTTCCCCCGGAAATGCACCATGCCAGGATCATTAGTGCTGTTATTACCTTTGCATTTGTTTACTTTTTTTATAAGTAGGTTGGGAGAGAAGCATAGTTTTGTCTCCCTGTGGTGTCTTTGCAATGCGACAGGGTCGGCGACTCTCAATGGGGAGAGCTGCTGTGCTTCATTATTCCAGAAAATCCGCTTCTTGCAGAAGGATCCAATCAAATGTCTCGATTTCTACTCCAGTTCAGGATGTAAAGATAATTTATGATTGGAAACGGCTCAGTATAACTGAGAGCCCCCAACAAGCAAGCTAAAATGGCCATCTGTGTACAGTGATTTTTTTTTAATTGTGTGTGAATTTTTTGTATTACGATGCAGAGATCGTTTTATTAGCATACTGCTGGGACACAACTACTCTGATTGGTTTTGCTGTGGAATGAATACAAAGTGCTGTACTTAAGTTGGTAGGGGAGAAAAATGTGTGAGACTGTATTAAAAAAACCCCACACATTTGCACTGTTCTTTCATATTATAAAGCCTCTTTTTTGTTTCTAGACTCTTGTTTGCAGCATTGATGCCTCAAAGACTTGAAAAGTAAACTCTAGGTGTAAAAAAAGCCCCACCTGTTTTTGATTAAGACACTAAATTAAGTCACACTCCTTGCAGTAGCCCTGCGAGGCTGTTCATGAGAATGACTAGCCCAAGGTCCCTCAAGTGAGTTTCCTGGCTAAATGAAGACTTGAATTTGTCAAACACTCTAAAAACTACATTCTAGTACTGTATTCTGATTATTTTAATGAATAATGCACACACATTTCCTGATAACAATTTTGTGAAAGGTATTTAAGCATTTTAACTTATTTTAACTTCCTAAATTTTATTTCTTTGTTGCATTTATATACCGCTTTTCTCACCCCTGGGGGGACTCAAAGCGTTTCACAATGTAATAATGGTAAAATACAATGCCTCACAAATATAAAAATGCATCACATATGTAAAAAACATCGAACTATAGATTAAAACAAATTAAACTATAAAACATCAGATATGGACATAGACATTAAACAACTGACATCGCACCAATCCTGAGGTGGTCATTTAACCACTTCAACATTGCTACCACTACCCAAATGTTTGCTTGAATGCCAGGATGGAGGAGGCCAATCTAATCTTGCTGGGGAGGGAGTTCCACAGCCGAGGGGCCACCACCGAGAAATCCCTATCTTTTGTCCTCATCGATCACACCTGCGAGAGTGGCGGGATCGAGAGCAGAACCTCCCCAACTAATCTTGATGCTCTAACTGGCTCATAAAGGGAGATGTGTTTGAATAGGCAAGCTAGACTGGAACTGTTTCTGGATTTATAGGCTAAAGTCAGCACTTTGAATTGTGCTTGGTAGCAGCTTGGTAGCAGACCAGCAGCCAGTGGAGCTGGCAGAACAGGGGGGTTGTATGCTCCCTGTATGTCACTCCAGTAAGAAAGCTGGCTGCCGCCCATTGGACTACTCCTGAACTCAAAGACAATCCCACGGAGAGTGCACTACAATAGTCTATTCAAGATGTAGTGAGAACGTGGACCACCGTGGCCAAATCTGACTTCCCAAGGTACGGGCGCAGCTGGCGCACAAGTTTTAATTGTGCGAATGCTCCCTTGGCAACAGCTGTAACCTGGGGTTCCAGGCTCAACGATGACTCCAGGATCACTCCCAAGCTGCGGACCTGTGTCTTCAGGGGGTGTGTTACTCCATCCAGCACAGGCTGTAACCCTATACCCTGTTCGGCCTTGTGACTGACCAGGAGTATCTCTGATCAGTTTCAATTTGTTCGTCCTCATTCAGCCCATCACAGCTGCCAAGCACCAATTCAGGACCTGAATAGCCTCCTTAGCAGCAGGTGGAAAGGAGTAATAGAATTGAGCATCATGTGCCTACAGAGGGCATGGAACTCCAAAACTCTGGATGATCTTTCCCAGTAGCTCCTTGTAGATGTTAAACAACAAGGGGGACAGTAATGAACCCTGCAGGACCCCACAGGACAATGGCTGTGGGGTCAAGCAGGTGTCCCCCAACAACACCTTCTGGGAACAATCTTCCAGGAAGGACCGGAGCCAGTGCAAAACAGTGTCTCCTGCAAGGTGTCCCAGAAGGATACCATGGTCTACGGTATCGAAGGCCACTGAGAGGTCTAGGAGAACCAACAGGGACACATTCCCCCTGTCAAGTTCCCTATGTAGATCATCCACTAAGGAGACCAAGGCTGTTGCAGTTCCATGACCCGGTCTAATGCCAGACTGAGGTAGATCTAAATCATGTAATATGATTCCAGTATTTTCTTTTACTGTTTACATAGTCTACATCATTACAGTCAAAAAGGTGGTAACATATTGTTACCTACTTTCATCCCATATTACTGCGTTTATGAGGTCAAACTGAACTGGAATACACTAAGTTGAGAAATTGCTTTAAGTCACAAATCTTTCTGTTCCAAACTAGATGCAGTACAGTCTCATCAGGTTTTAACTTTGGTATGAGATCTAAAAACATGAAATAAAAGAGACACCTCTATAGTTTTATACCAAGAAATGCTAATTCTGTGTCTTTATTTCTGGGATAGTCATTGCTTCTGAGTGTCATAATTGTCAATTTTATTTATCCCTTTTTAAGGATGTGCTAGGTGGGAGATTCTGGATTTTGTTGTCTTTTTAAAAGGTAATATTTCTAACCTCTGGGTGCCATGTGGTACATGATTTGGCATGTGCTTTGTCTTTTGTTTGTGGTGCCCTACTTTATCGGTGTCTTAGCTATTGAATCACCCAGTGCTGATCACTTTGAAAATGCAACAATTGATGTTAAAGCAGACAACCAATTTTAAAGCATTCTCCATAATGCTAGTGATTTACTGTATCTCTGTCAAACTCCAAGGGCACTTAGAAAAGATCAAGTAGCTTTGAAAGCTGGTGAGCCAAACTACCAACAGGGAAGCTAGGTTCTCTGGCTGCAAATCATGATTGGTGAATGAACAGTGCCAAGCTGCAGAAAACAGTGTGGCTCAAACTATGATAGTGGTTAATGCTATTATTTTGGTACCACAGTACATAGATTTAGGTTGTGCGTACACAGAGAAAGAGAACAAAAGTGGAGAGAAAGAGATATTCAGCTTGGGATGTCACTTGAATCAGGAAGACATGAGTTATCAAAATGTTAAGTTGAATGCCACTCTGCAGTTGTGAAGGGTGATAACTTGAGAGCATTTGCTTTAGCAGTAACAAGAGCAAAATTGGAGAGAAAAATAATTAGGGAGCAGTTACACTTCACAAATGTTGTGGAAAGTACACATTCTGTTACTCTTTCCAAAGCTAGACAAATATTTATTTATTTATTTATTTAGGACATTTATATGCCTCCCTTCTCACCCTAAAGGGGATTCAGATTGGCTTACAATTATATGTAAATACAATATATTATATTATTAGCATAGTACAATATTAGTACCAAACATTCCCATATTGTACTATACCACTATGCTGTAATATTATTAGTAATATTACATGGAATATAAAATATATAATTCTTATATTGTATTATTATTAGTAATATATTGTGTTACATTATAATATTATTATCAATATTATATGTGTATACAATATATTACATTATTAACACAGCACAATATTAGTATTAGATATTAGTATATTGTACTATACCATTCTACTGTAATATTATTAGTAATATCACATGTAATAAAATATATAATTCTTATATTGTATTATTATTATTATCTTGTATTACATTATAATATTATTCTCAATATTATATGTGTATATAATATATTATAATAGCACAGCACATCAGTAATATATTAATACTATAATATATTATATTAATATATAAGCCTTAAAGTCCCAGTTTGAATAGCAGTAAAGGTGAAACAGCTCTTGGTCTGTGACCTTTTGCTCCAAAATATTATGAATAAAGGTCTCTAGAATCAATAGATTGTTAGTACATAAAAATAATTGCAAGGTGAAGGCACCTGCCCCCTCCCAAAGTAGCCCAGGCCATAGACCAGTCTTTCTAAGTCGTCATCAAAGATGTTGGGTGTTGAGGGAGGTGCAATGGAGGATGGAACAACCAAGAGGTAGGTGTGAAGTGGTAGTCAATCTGATTAAAGATTTCATTTTAATGCTAGCAGCAGCAATTGGATTCTTCACAAAAATTGGACCAGTAAGACTTGATCAGTTTTCCTTATTTAACAGCAAGAGTAATAATTGCACAAAACTGTAGAGGTCAAAGTACTCTGTCAGTTTTACAACGGAAGAGCAAATTATGATCTATTGCGCTTATGGAAAAATTAAGGAATTAACATATTCCTTAAGAAACTATGATTGGCCCAATATAAATTTTAACACCATTTATCATCCCTTTATCTTTTATGCTAATAGCAATACAAATGAATTCAGTACATTAACTCCTTATGAAAATTTATGCAAAGATCTGATGCACTACCTGTATTTACCTTTTCAGCAGAGAAATTGGAAGAGAACTGGTAATAGTTTTAAGAATAATAATTATTTCTTTTTTATATATAAATGAAATGGTGTAAGTCATCTGGCCCTGTTTATTGTTGAAGTGATCACTTTAGAAAAGAAAGGGGGGGGGGAAGAAACACAAAATTGTTACAAAAACAAGATCTTCTCTTAGTTTCCCCTATTTGGAAACTTGATATCAATCTGAAGAGTAAAAATTGTAGTAGTTTTCCAGACAAACATAATCCAAGGAGAGGATAAACAGACATCCTTGTACCATTGCGACTTTTCCATGAAGTGTTACTTTTACAACCCCCAAGAGAGTGGTTCGCTTGGACATGACCTCTCAAATCTTGATTACTTAACACTTGATGACCTGCAGTTGGAGCACAAGGGACATACTTTTTTGAAAATGCATAGGAGATTGCTGTGACAGGTTTCCTTTCCAGACAAGCCACACAGCTCAAACCTTTGGGCTGCTTTCCACTCACTTGGCTTCTTTTAGCCATAATATCCCCCCCTGGATTGGGTACTTTGCCCTCAACGTGATCCCTATATGGACCAGTGAATATGTTGTTTGATGAGTTTAAGTCCAAAATACCTGAAGGGGTGAATTTTGCCCATGTCTCTCACACCAGAAGCAACTTGCAGTTTCTCAAGTTGCTCCTGACACGAAATTTATTTCCTGACTGTAAGAAAGAAGCCTCCCTTTTATATCCTTTGGTACTCCCTCACACATCAAAAGCCACAACTTGATAAACCTTGGACATTTCTATGTGACCTATGCTTGAAATCTACATGAGAGTTGAAACCTAGAAGAACATTGGGTCCCAAACTGGGATTGCTGGCTGTATGTGGTCAATGTATGCAAACCATCACAATCCAATCTGCAGTGGTCTTCTTTGTCTTCCATATATATATCACATTTCCTTGAGTATAATGTGCCAACAAATGTAATGCACACGTCAGTTTTCAAGGTGTGCATTACAAAAATTGCTTTGCTGTTGAATGTAATGTGCCCAGTTTATTAGGCTTATATATGAACAGGATATCACACACCTTGTGCGATTGAAGGGTGTTTTTTTTTTTTTGAAGGCCCGTGAATGAGGCCAGCTGGGAGGCGTCCACTCCCCACTCTCTCACTAACTCTTTGCTGCCTGCCTCCCTGATGACAGGCCCAATGGTGCAGACAGGGAGGCAGGTAGCAGAATGGCCAACAGGTAAAGGGAACCTGCGCACTTCCATCAGACCAAGCTCTGAGGCTGCCAGTCCGCTGTAAGAAGGTGGAGCTGGACAAGGCAGGGCGGCTGCTGAGTGAGTGACAAACCCAACGGAAGACAAAAGGAGAAGCCAGGTGCAAGGTGTCTGCATCAAGTCAAACTCTTGGATTGCTGGGTTGAAGCGAAGAGGTCAAGCTGGGCAAGGTGGGGTGTCCACTGAGTGAGTGACCAACCTGACAGCAGAGGGGTGATGAGCATGCGATAGCGGCGGTTGCAAGGCTCCAACGAAAAATGAGTGAGAGAGCAGGGAGCAGATGGGATTATATGCACAATTCTAAGCCATTTACTTGAATCTAGGCCATTAGATTCAAGTAAATATGGTGTGTGTTATTTATTCTTATTCGTTTTGAAGCCGGGTGTATATATCTGAAGCTGAGGCTGGGCAAGGGTTGGTATGCCCATTGGATTTCCTGAATTCATGGTGGGCTGTACTAACACTGAAATGCCAACAGCTACAGCTTATCTTGTGCATGTTACGTAGCCTTGGTTTAAAGATAGATGATTATTTCTTCAGTTGTTAGCAAATGATTTCTTGATAGACCACTTTCTTGTTTCTTCTCTTTGTTTCTGTGTCAAGCTTTAAAGGAGGTAAGTAATGAGTTAGTGAGGACTCCAACCATTATATGAGGAACACTGGATGTGATTAAAATAGATATTCTCTCGTCACAAACTGGCTAATGCAAAAAGAAGTGGCTGGGACATTTCCATTGATTCTTCCGAGAGGCCTTGAAAGTGAGCAGAAGACTTATTGGTGCACCTTTTCCTGATATGCAAAATCTGCATGGCAATAAGGCTGTGGTCTAAGACCTTTTTTTTTTTTTTTTTTTGCATTTACTGGATGTTGGCAAACTTATTGGACAAATCATATAAATATGCATGTTTTAAATAAAAATAAATAAACAGTCTTTAGCAAATGTGTCAATCAGGTAACTAAACTTGATTATACAGTCATAGACTATTAAAACATAATAGAAAAGCGAAACCATATAACACAGCCTGGAGTAAAAATTAAGAAGTTGATTTAAAGTTCTTGAAACATAATAGATTTGGTAATATTTAGTACAATTGAAAAAGGAGACCATCATTTGTATCTGAATCACAAATGATAGCAGAGAAAAGGAACTTTACAGCAATTTCTGTTGCACATTTTTGGTGATTGACCTCGGGCTTCTGTCTCAGGTGGTGGTTTGATTCTTTTTCCTCCATCTACAGTAGTTCCCTTCACTTGCTCTCCCATTTACCTCATCTATAGTTTCCCAACCTTATCATATCTCCCACTCCAAAGATTGCCCAGGCTATTCTGGAATTTAAGGCAGAGAATCCTACAAATAAATCAGTTAGTTGCTCTTTTGCTGCTATTTTACATTTCTTCAAAATCTGCAGCTCTGATGAGGTGTCTTGCGGGTTTTGTTGTGGTTGTTGCTAAGGTTGGTTACTCTCCCTCCGCTTTATAGCTGTACCTGCTGTTTTCACCTGCTATCTTGGGATATAGAGGATATTGTTTGATAGGGTGGGCTGGAAAGGGAAATGAAGTATGAACGGCCTCTTGTGCTAGGGATCAAACATATTTTGGTTCCTTCCAGTTCATTTAGGATCCTCCCCGGAGTTTATATTTCAAGGATGTTGCCAAGTTGGAAAGCATTCAGAGAATGGCTTAAGATACTTAAGTGTTGGGAAGACAAATCCTATGAAGGATGGAGAGAAGGAGCTGTCTATCCTTAGACTTGGCCAGGGAAAGAATAAAAGGAAATACAGTGAGATTGATATGTGTGCTAAAATATTTCAAAGAAACTTGGGCAGATGAAGGAAAACAGTTGTTCTCTCTATCCACAGAGGAAACAGTGAGAAGTACCTTTAGTCCTTGTGTGTGGTCAAATACAACATATAAACCAGAGATCATAACTATGTTCTGCAGCAGATTTCACAACTGTGGTAGCATTGTATTGTCGAAGGCTTTCATGGCTGGAATCACTGGGTTGTTGTAGATTTTCCGGGCTATATAGCTATGTTCTAGAAGCATTCTCTTCTGACGTTTCCCCTGCATCTATGGCAAGCATCCTCAGAGGTTGGGAGGTTCTCACATGCTTGCCATAGATGCTTGCCATAGATGCAGGTGAAACATCAGGAGAGAATGCTTCTAGATTATGGCCATATAGCCGGAAAAACCTACAACAATCCTGTGGTAACATTTTTTCCAAAACTGCTTCAGGTCTTTTCTTATGGTCACGCACAAAAACTATCCATGTAGGTTCAGGCACATAGGAACTGTTCATATTGCCTTCCCCCTGCTCTAGATATAAGTATATGTATAATCACAATTAAATTGGAAGATTAGGGAAAAAAGTTGGAAAAAAGATTAAAACAAATAGATGGGTATGTCATATATTTCAAGATTTACTTATCTTATTCTTTCCCTCATCCATATGTTTGATACTGAGAGAAAGTAAATCAGCATTAACATAATTTTGATCCAAAAGGCATCCAGAAAATAATATGTAGAAGATGTTGGGAGAGTCATATACAGGTACAGTTAGCTCTGCACATTTGAGGATTTAACTTTTGAGGATTTAATTATTTGCAGATTTGATTAATATGTTCTTTTTAGGAATCCCTGCAGTGCAATTCTGTGGTCAGTTAGAGATTCCTAGAGAGATATTCTCACATGTAAAGAAAAGAGTAGGCGTTGTGTTTGTGTCTAACCCCGCCCCTCTTTTGTGGTGTCCTACAGCCCAACCCTTACAAAGTGGAGAACCAATTGCATTTTTTAATTCTGTGAAGCTAAAAGTTTGACATACTGTAGGGTATATACACTGTAGACTACTACATCTACAGTACATATTTCTCTGTATGCGGCTGCAAGTGGCAGCATGTCATCAAAAATGGCTACGCATGTCAGTGCTGACACATGTATCATAGGTTCACCATCACGAGCATAACGAAATGTGCAATCTCATGAGTGTCTACTCTAAAGTCCCACTAAGTACAATGTACTATCTGGCAATTGGATGTAATATTGCAATCCAAGAAAAATAAATTATTTCAGCTTATTTTACACAGCTATTGATAAGGTTAAATAAGAGTGTTTATGACTGCAGGTGAAGTGTCAGACTTTAGCACAATGTGGTAGATTTTAAGATGTAGATGACCTTGTGATAACCAGAAACTGCACATTGGAAATATCTTGTAAACTTAATATATTGACATAAAATATAAAAAAATATCCAGAATTACAATCTAAAGTGGCATATAATATCAAATTTATGGTTGTTATATGATTTACCTGATGTTGTGCTTCTTATCAGTTTATTTAATTCTTAGAAAAGACATCTGGAAAATACAGACTGCCATTCTATATTCCTTTTTGCTACTTTCCTTAATATGGTATGTAGGGAATATGGAAATATATTCATCTTTACATTTGATTTTGTTTCTGTGGGATAAATTGATTTATCATTTCACCAGTTATTTTGCATATATCTGTAGAAGATTTGAGATGTATTCCTTCCAAGCACCCCTCACCCGCATTAGATGGATTCTCCAGATGAATTGTTCTCCCCTTTTCTCTGAGAATAGTCTTCTTGCAAATGGGGGTGGAGAAGTGCCATTTTCACTCAACGTATAATCAGATTAAGTTTCAGTAGCTGTCAACATTAGTTACACTGGAATTGTATTCCTCGATCTGCCTGTTCGTTAAAAGGACTTAACTCAATAGGCATTCCTGAAAGCTTTATCTTTACAGTTTTTGAAACGGTCCCCCTAAAGTGTTTTCACAACCCCTGAAACGGCTGCTTAATGCGGCAATTACTTTCCTAATGCCCAGTATGCTGATTATTTCCCCCTCCCCAGTATAAAAATATCGCTACAGTGATTTCATTAAGTCATTCCTTTTATGGAATGAGCTTCGTGGGGGCCCTGTCAGTTCATTCTCTGCATGGAGAGATATTTGATTCTCCCAGTTGGCCGAGGCATCTGCAGCTTTGCTTGTAATTTTGTATACATTATGAAACTCTCTCTGGCATCTAGTTCCTTGATTTTGAATATAAAGCAGATGTGTAACTCTGCCATAGCTCTTCCCGCCCCTCCCTCATTTCCAGCCCTGGTCAAATCTTGGTTTGACCTTTCATTTGAGGACTTGGGAGTTTCTGAAAGAATTGATTGTCCAGGCAGCCTTCCTTCTTATCTGTGCCTGTACCCACAACCACCACAGGACAGATTTAAACAATATATGACAATTTTAAGTAACCTATACAGGAAGAATATTGCAGACATAGCAGTCATGTCTGAATAGCTGAAATTCCTGAAAATAATCTGTGTGCATTAATGTCAAGATGTGATCACAGGGAAAGCCACTGAAGTCTTCATTACAGTGGCTTGATCCCTGTAGAGATTGTGGGAAAAGTAGGTTGGGGGTCTTGGAAAACTAGGAAAATGCCTTCTGGGAGAGAGGTACTGTTAGGGTTAGTCACCCCAATTCTGATCATTCATACTTTGGTCGTAGACAGCTACAATGGTTACTGCATTGGATTGGTAGATGGTCAACTTCTTTGCGCTACTTTAAAGCTTCCCATGGCACCCTGATGGTACAGTGGGTTAAATCTTTGTACTGGCAGGACTGAAGACCAACATGTCAGAGGTTTGAATCCAGGGAGAGCGCGGATGAGCTCCTTCTATCAGCTCCAGCTCCCCATCTTGGGACATGAGAGAAGCCTCCCACAACAGTGGTAAAACATCAAAACATCCAGGCGTCCCCTAGGCAACATCCTTGCAGACACCCAATTCTCTGACATCCAAAGCGACTTGCTCCTGATACACACAAAAAAGGATTCAAATATTTGTGGTATGGAATGAAAGACTACACAATATCACAGTGTTTGATATTTCTAATTTCTGTAATTACTCATTGCAGCAACAAAGTACCTAATGGCACCAGTTATTATTTTTGTTCTATTTATTTATATCTTGCTTTCTCTCTCTTAAAAGAGGCTCAGCTTAGAAATATAACTTGGTTGCATTGCTAGCACTCCCAACAAAATATATGTAGTTTCATTACTTGTAATTCGTTACTTTAAAACTCTGTCTTTTCTTCACTTGCTCAATTGCTCTTGGCAGGTATAGTTTGCCCTTCATATCCACAGGTTCTGTATCCACAGATTCAACTACCATGTGTTGAAAATATTAAACACACACACACAATTCCACACCTTGATTTTGCTATTTTTTTGCTGTTGCATGCCATGGACAATCATCAGACATCACTCTTGACTTCTGGAGTTATTCAATCAGCATTGCCTTCAAAAGTTCCTACAAATCTCTTGGGACAAATGTTAGCATTCTGGAAGAAGCAAAGACTACCGATTGTCTGCCATCAACTTGGACCAGCCACTTCTGAATGCCCGATCACCGTCTCCTAAAACAACTACTTTATTTTGAACTTAATAATAGAAAACAGAATGTTGGTGGACAACAAAGAGATTTAAACCTTAAAAATGTGGAATAAACACTGAGAATTCAGGAGGCCAGGCACTCAAGCATTCTGAGGATCAGCTGTTGCCAACAGTGCCATGGATTTTGAGGAGGCATGAATAGAGGGTGAAAGGGAAAAATGTGCCGAGAGGAAGGCACATCAAGCAAACTCTTGTCATGACCACCTTCCATCTGGAAATCTATGTCCTCATTGCAAAAGACCATGCGGATCCAGGATAGGTCTCCATAGTCACTTAGGGACCCACCGTCAAGCCTCAGTACTTGGAAGACAATCATAATCAGATACGAATGATCGCCTATAGTAGTAATAATTAAAGGCAATCATATCAGTGTGAAAAGCCCTGAGTATCAATCATCCACAACGCTTTATTACTGAACTTGAACAAGATAAGAGAATATGATTTGATTGTGTAGGCTGTGTGTAAACATGCACACTGCTTTTCAAGAAACACTACTATGTAATCCCTTTAACTGTGCAGCATATTCATTTTTGACAATATAATACTAGTTATTAAGTGCTGTTATATTTATTGAAGAACCTAATACCTCTGTGTTTCAAATCAGCTGAGTTAATAAATGTGACTAATGCCATCTTGACATCTAGTTATGTCCTGTCTAGCCCAGGGGTCCATTGCAATTCTCCAGATTCATATTTTTTATTGAATTCCACTCTTATATCACTCTGGGGGCTCATTTTGAAAGCAAACTGCATCACCTTTGCCTTATTAAGCAATAGTTCTAAGGCAAATAGGTATGTGCACTGGCAGAAGTACCGTAAGAGGTTTGTTAGATTTTTTAAAAATCGACTTCCATTATTAAATGGCATCATATTCCCTCCAAAATCTGTTGAATTGAACTATGACATTTTTGAGACTCAAAAAATGTAAGGTCAACCATATTCTATTAAGTTATTTGTGACTATGGAATAATTAGTTCTCTATCTTTATTGCAGCTGCTGGTCTTGGGACAATAATAACAATGAGATATATAAAATTCCACCTCCTGAATATGGTGGATTTTGTCCTGGATAGATGTAGTTGTGCCAGGCCCGTAGCCAGGATTTTGATTCGGGGGAGGGGGGGGGGCTGAAACCCCCAAAGCGCCCCCCCCCCCGGCTACATGCCTGACTTGTGCAGATAGGATTGTATCACTGCAGGTATTTAGATACATCCACTGCAGTCTTAGGGTGCATCTCCACTGTAGAATTAATGAGGTTTGACACCACTTTGACTGCCATGGCTCAATCCTCAATCCTGGGAAATTGTAGTTTAATTAGTGCCAGCACTCTTTGGCATAGAAGACTGAAGATCCAGGTCTAAATTCTACTATCTTGGCATATTTATTCTCTTTCAGTGAAGACGGAGTATGAGTAGCATGGCCACATAAGAAATAGTTCTCCTTCCCTCCTCTTCCTCCTCCACCTGTCTTTGGAACATTATATGTTTGGTTCACAATGAGAATTCCAAGATATATAATTGGTTGTATTTGTTTGTCGATATTAGAATCTCACTAGGGAACTGCTTGACTTCCATGCTGTTTTTATTTATTTATCATATTTATATCCTGTCTTTCTCACCCTGGGGGTACTCAAGACGGCCTTGCAACAGGCAGCAATTTGATGTCATACACACATATATCAAATAAACAATTACAATTAAAACAAAACAATTAAAACATAAATTATTAAAAACAACAATTAAAATTATGCCAACCAAAACATAATCCAGGGGCATTCCATTTGTCAATCACATTATTTCATAGTCACTTATTGCACTTCTCCAATTACTTGTCAAAAGCTTGGTCCCAAAGCCACATCTTAACTTTTTCCTGAAGGTCAGGAGAAAGGGGCTGATCTCACTGGGGAGGGAGTTGGATACATATCAGTTTCTGGTCCAATATAAATACACAGAGGAATGGACTGTCCATGTGTCATAACTGACTGTTTTGTGTTAATGGCACCATTTGTTTCTCCTACAGGTTGTTTGTATTCGCTCTACGTGGAATGCGCTCTCACCAAAGTTGAGTTGCGACGCTCGACCGCTCATTTTAAAAACACTGAGTGAGTTGTTTTCCCTCGTCCCATCATTAATGGTGAATTCAAATGAATATGAGGTATGTGTTTTGCTTAGAGAGATCTTATTTTTAGAAATCTCTAGGTCCACCAGCAAGACTAAAGGAAGTTGACCACATAATCACATAATCACATCAGAGGACCTAGAGGTTCCTAGAGAGAACCTTTTAAATTAAATGTGTGAATAATCAAATCTGCTGGTCAGACTTGCAGATGTAATGGGACAACTGTATTTTAGACAAAACTTGATATCATGATGTTACACTGATGATACTGTGGGCATGAAAAACCAGCTGCTTTATAGTGTAAGCTTTTGCATATTTACCCGGGAGGAACAAATACAGTTGCAGCTTCACTGCCCTTTGCTTTCAATGGATACTTCTATGTGTGTTCCTTGGACTGTGGATAGGGAATCACTGATGCTCAAAATATAGTTTCTGCTTCTCACCTTGCATGGCCACATACTTAATAAAATTATTTCACTTTCTCATTTTGGTGAAGGTAATGTCTTAATAAATGAATGGTATCACTTTATCAGGACAAAAGCATTTAAAGTCTCTTAATGTCATTGAGACTACAACAATGTAAATGGTCTATGAACTGCATCTTTAGGAGCACTGAAAGGTCAATGTTCTCCCCAAAGCTGAAATGGCACTTCTGTACATTTTTATTGTACGCCATTGAATATTAGTTCTTGAGTATAATTTTTGACCTTTCATATTCTTCTATTAGTATATTAAGGTCCACTGGTTTGCCATTTGGACCCTAGTTAAATTTCCTGTACCATTTCAGTTACTGCAAATTGAGTTCCAAAGCCCTTTCGGGATATTGGGCTCTTACCTTGGTTCTGAAGCAATGGTCAATCTATAAATTCAAGAGAGATATTGACAAGCTGGAATGTGTCCAGAGGAGGGCGACTAAAATGATCAAGGGTCTGGAGAACAAGCCCTATGAGGAGCGGCTTAGGGAACTGGGCATGTTTAGCCTGAAGAAGAGAAGGCTGAGAGGAGATATGATAGCCATGTATAAATATGTAAGAGGAAGCCACAGGGAGGAGGGAGCAAGCTTGTTTTCTGCTTCCTTGGAGACTAGGACACGGAACAATGGCTTCAAACTACAAGAGAGGAGATTCCATCTGAACATTAGGAAGAACTTCCTGACTGTGAGAGCCGTTCAGCAGTGGAACTCTCTGCCCCGGAGTGTGGTGGAGGCTCTTTCTTTGGAAGCTTTTAAGCAGAGGCTGGATGGCCATTTGTCAGGGGTGATTTGAATGCAATATTCCTGCTTCTTGGCAGGGGGTTGGACTGGATGGCCCATGAGGTCTCTTCCAACTCTTTGATTCTATGATTCTATGATTCTATGAAATGCTTATTTACTTAGAACAATAGAAAACAGGCCGGAGTTTAGATTTTCAGTCCTATTGTACTGGTATCCTGATCCCATTTTTCCCCTAATTTTACAGAAATTTAAAGCTCAAGTTGTAAGCTTCCTATGGAATCACACACAGAATAAGGTAAGAAAATAGCAACGATGTGTGTTGTTGAAGGTGTTCATGGCTGGGTTGCTGTGAGTTTTTCAGGTGGTGTGGTTTATGCTAAACATTGCTCAGACTGGGAGTAACTGAGAAGATTCCAGAGTTTGCAAAGCATCTTTTGGGCCTGCTTTTAGCACCCTGTAGTAAGAACATCCCTGTCGTTTTGGAAGGGAATAATCTGTGATTACATATGCCATACTAGCCATGCTGCTACTTATCCTTGTTGCTGTTTTCCACTATCCCCTTCCAATGCTGCATTTTCCTTTGCTTCTCTATCAGTTCCCAAAATCTGGCTCTTGAAATAGGAAGCTAGTTCAGTACATCTTTGTATATTTGGATAGACTTGATGCGGGTCAAATCCCAGCAAAGTATTTTTTAACAGTTTTGCTTTCATGTATCTCTGTGTGTATACCTTCAAGTTCCCTGTTGACTTTAATCGTCTTCCTTCTTGAATGTCTGCCCCAAAATCCTGTGCTGCTGACATAACTGAAGAAATGTGTTAGATGTAAATTAAAGAAATGTGTTTTTATGTGCAACACTACTTCTTTCATGCTATCCATTCTTAAGGCTCAGGAAAGTCTACTAGTTGGAAATTGCTGTTTTTTGTATAAGCAATAGAGCCCCACCTTGAGTGTGTGCATGTGCCCTTAAGTTGCCTGTTGACTTATGATGACCCCATGTCATCAGGCTTTCTTCATCAAGGAATACTCTGAGGTGGTTTGTCAGTTCCTTCCTCTGAAATATCACTACTGACCGAGAGGTCATGAGTCCGAAGCCAGCCCGGGTCAGAGTAAGCTCCTGACCATTAATAGTCTAGCTTGCTGTTGACATATGCAGCCCGAAAGACAGTTGCATCTGTCAAGTAGGAAATTGAGGTGCTGCTTTATGCGGGTAGGCTAATTTAACTATTTTACGACACCATAAAACCTTCCAGCAGTGTGTGTAAGAATGAGGAAGCACTCCATCAAGGACTCGATGTCACAAGTGGACGGTGAAGCGATAGCTCGCCCTGTGGCCGGAATCGAGCATACCCTCATGAAGCCGGAAAAGCTGGAATGTTAAATTGCCTCTGTGTCTATCTATATATGTTGTATGTCTATGGCATTGAATGTTTGCCATGTATATGTGCATTGTAATCTGCCCTGAGTCCCCTGCAGGATGAGTAGGGCGGAATATAAATACTGTAAATAAATAAACAAATGAATACATTTTATAGGACAATCACATTTTCCTTCTTTAGGATCCTCTTGTAGCCACTGCTGCCTACAAATCTCTCTCTGAATTTGGTTCAGAAGAACACACCATCCTTCATCTTCCTGAACAGGTAGATCTTCCTTCTTTTAAACATAAATGCTAAATTCATATTTGTCAGGAAAAAAACCCCAAAGAAATGGAAAAGGACAAAATAATGAAAGTCATACATTTTATTTGGGAAAAGTGAGAAAAAAAACGTAAACTCAGAAAGGTTTTATTTAGGTTTGTGCATTATATTCTGCTCCTGCCAATAACATCATTGTTGTAATTGATCAGGGAAAAGTAGAGGAGCGAAGTTCCAAAATTATTGTTGTAGCTTTTAGAGAGAATATTTATTTTAATTTTCCATATTTTTATATCACGTTTCCAGGCAGCTAAAATAACAATACAGAATAATGTTTATATAGATGCACTAGTATAAATAATGCTATTAGGTAAAATAAGCAATCAAAACATTATAGCTTAAGCATTTTTATGGGAAAAGATCAGTTCAACTAAAGCTTTGAGGAAAGAACAAAGTTTTACAACCCTCCTGAAATGTCAGTAAGGAATAATTAGATGCTCTCACTGTGTCAGGGAATAGAAATGAATTTGATTATGTATGGTGGGGAATGTAGTAGAATACAGAAAAGTGGGGAATGTTCTCTACTTTCCTCAATTCCTGTGTCTCTCAGGCTCCTTCCACACAACTGAATAAAATCCCACATTTTCTGCTTTGAACTGGAATATATGGCAATGTGGAATCAGATAACTCAATTCAAAGCAGATATTGTGGGATTTTCTGCCTTGATATTTTGGGTTATATGGCTGTGTGGAAGGGCCCTCGTGTAACTGGGGGGGGGGGGGCAACTTGTGCAATATCAGTGACGATTAAAACCCCCCACTACACACAGATACACAAACAACACAAAATATAAAGTGGACATGTTCAGATGGCCACCTCTGGCTTTTATCTGTGGGGAGGAACTTCAGGGAACAGTCTGCAGCAACCTGTTTCAAGCAAAAGCTGTTGGTCCTGGAGACTTCTAAAACAGGGGAATTTTTTTTAAAGAGCATCAATAAAGAGCACTCCATGAGGCCAGCAGGGAATGCTTTCACCATTCTTAGATGATCCCATTGGTCAGATTCTAGTATTTTCTTTTTCACAGATGTCCAAATCTTTCAGTCCACATTGAACTCTTGAGCTGAAAGAGTTTCCGTGCAGTTTTGTTTTGGAAACAGTATGGATATATAATTGATAAAGACAATGGTCTCTGTAGTCATTTAAGCTTATTTTTCACCTCCAAAATTTATATATATATATATATATATATATATATATATATATATTCATGTAGAAGATTTCTTGTCATTAACAAACATTTGTATGAAATCCTTGCACAATTTTTGGGCCATTTTGTTCATGCAGACAAGGCCAGTAAAAGACCATCAAGAAGTGGAAGACATAAATGAAGAGGAGGACGAGGAAGAAGAGGTGGATCTCTCTGTTCCTGGTGCCTCATATATCAAACTATTATTGCTCACTCCCCCTCCTGTTTTGCCAGGTATGTTACATTAATAGTTTATAATTAGGCATTTTTATTTCATTATTTCACTTGCAAATTAAGGAAATTATTTCCTTAAAACTGTTTCTAAGTGGACATTCCAAAATCAATACTATCAATGCAAGTTAATTTGTACCAGGTAACAAAGCTAGGATGAGATTAAGGAGATCTAGGTTCATAGCTTTTCCAAACTATTTGATCTGGCATAGTAAAATATGCTATTTTACTATACGCTATTTTATATGAGGCAAGACGGGCAATAAATAAAAATTATTATTATTATTATTATTATTATTATTATTATTAGAAATAGTTTTTGTACAGCTCCCACATCTTTGGAACAAAACTAAACACTGATGACCTTTTATTCCATAATAAAAAGTCACCAACAGACTGTCAAGAGTAACGTATCTTGAGTAGCTGGACCCAGATATTACTGTTTAGACCTCTTATAAGACTGTGTTGCCTGAATTTTTCCAGTTAAGCTTCAGAAGTGGAAAAACATTGTGATAATTCTTTACAACTTCAGTGAGTGAGCTTGTCTATAGTTTTAAAGTCCCAGTTTTAAAAGACTTGGAGCAATCTTTCTCACTGTGTTTGCTGAATTTTCAATATCCATTCTGGGAGCTAGGGTTTTGTTTTCATTTTTCATGGTCAGAAACCTCATGTAGACATAAATAGGGGTGATGCATTTGCCAAGGTGAAGGTCACTTCTGCAACTTTTTGTTCTCTACATGTGATCTCAGCCCAACGATCAAATAAAGGGAGCATTGATCAGCATATAAAACAGCTCTGGCTGTTTGTTTTTTCTTCTGAGCTCGAACATCTGACACCATTTATTGAAGGTTTCCTGAGGTGACATTTTTGAGTGGGAGGTGAATGCGGAGTTGTGAAGGCTTGCTCAGGAGTTACAAAAACCATGACCTTGGAGCTGTCAGCTGAATATGGAGTTACCAGTTATTTTAGCATAACATTCCCATATAATCGTTGTGGTTCCACATGGGTTGGGTGGTTCTGGTTTCCTCAGTCAATCACCTTTTGTTTTCTTTCTGTCTCCTCGCTCCCTGTTTTCAACCCTCCTGCTAAAGCATTTGAAGAGTTTGCGGCATCACTAGTGAAACAGGAGATGGCCAACATGCCCCGTGGAATATACCATTCTGCTCTCCGTGGAAGTGCCGTTCAGTCTGACCAAGGGAAGACTGTATTGGGTGTTCCAAATTTTATACTAAAAATGTATGAGAGGAACAAGCAGCCAGGGCTAAGACCTGGCCTTGCAGGTGCGTTAGCGTCATGATAATGATGATGATTATCTCTTTTTCTACCATGCTTTTATCCTGATTGGAACTTAAGGTGGCTTACAATAACATGACACAGCCCAATTACATTAAAAACATGGTAAGTATAACAATGTAAAACAATTAAATATTTGTGTCACGGAGAATAACTTAAAATACAGTTAAGATACAATAAAAATAGCCACTCAAGTAAACTTACATTTGAGACTAAAGATCCCCTCCAACTCCCACCCACAACTTCCCAAGTGTGTGCCCCTCTTCTTCCCCTGAATACCTGATGGCAAAGAAATGTCTTGACTGGCTTGCCAAAGGCGTGCCTTTGGCTATGGCCAAAAATCAGGCCTTTGTGTGGCGGAATGTCTTGGAATGACAGAAAGGCGTATTCTCTTCTTGCTTTGATTTATTTAAACATGTTTATTTGCCAGCTTTTAATAAAGTGTTCTTGGGGCAGCTAACAAGATGAAAACAATAATTTAAAATCAGCAGTATAATACATAAGGTAATTATTACAAAACAATGAGAAAGCAGCTCTCTGTTAACAGCCTAAACAAGGCCATATGTTTGTTTATTAGATTTATACCTCTCATTTTCTTCAACGATCTTGGTGAATGATTCCTTTACACTTTTATTTGCACCACAACTCTTTGAGTTAGATTACTAGTTCAAATTCACCCTGTGAGTTTTGTGAATGAGTAGGGGTTTGAGATCAGTCCAATATTCTGACTGTTGACAACAAAGCTACAGAAAGATTTAAAAGTATGGAGAAAAAGGAGAGTCTCTGAATAAATTTATATGAGCCTTCCTGGGATGGGGCATCCAGAAACGATGTGGTACCACTGAAATTGTATTGTTCCTTTTTGCCATTCATGGTAGCTTACTCTCCCCATATCATCTTCACTAACTGCACAACATGTTTCCCTTCAAATACCGTATACTACTGCTTTCAGCAGGTGCATGGGGCAAATTGTGATTAGAAATGACAGCAGACCAAGTTTGCCTAACATATGATGACCACTTCCATTTTTCATATAGTGGAGCTGTTTTCTACCGAGAAGACAAATTCTTATTTCATTAGTGGAAATTTAATTCTGCTGCAGTAGATTTTTTTATGGGAATTGTTGAATGGAACTCTGACAACATTACAGAGTCAGTGATAAGTTTAATTTTCTACTAAAAGGTAAAGATTTCTCCTGGGGGTTAGTGCACATTTCCATTTCTAAGCTGAAGAGCTGGCATTGTCTGTAGATGCCTCCTAGGTCATGTGACCAGCATAACCTTCCTGCTGGAGTGGTATCTATTGATCTACTCAAATTTGCATGTTTTTGAACTGCTAGGTTGGCATAAGCTGGGGCTAACAATGGGAGCTCACCCTGCTCCCTGGATTTGAACTGCCAACCTTTCAGTCAGCATGTTCAGCAGCTCAGAGCTTTAACTTGCTGTGTGCCACTGAGGGCTTCAATTACTACTTATAGTTTATATCATGAAAAGGAAACTATAAATTTGTAGTTTGTTTCTCCCTCTTTCCCCCGAAATTCTGAATTTCCAAATTGCTTCCATATCCAGTCCCAAATATTTGCAAACTTTGGGTTTTTTTTCTGCTTTTGCAAGTATGTTAAATCAATGTGTGTTGTTTCCCTTTAGCTGGCATGCTACTAAGTTACGACCTTCCAATCCATGTGGGCAAGGATGGCAAGCCCATCAGTCGATTTCTAGCCAGTAGGGGACGCAATTTCCACCAGACATTAACGGCTCTCCTCCACGAGGTAAGCGTTGTTGAGTTTCCTCCTATTGGTGCAACCCTTCTCTGCCCTTTCATTTCCCCAACCTGAGTTTGCATTTGCTTATTTTAATTAGAGAATGGTAGCTGCAAGCTGTGTGATGTTGTAATTTACTCTTAATTAAGTAAACTTGCTGTGAGGAACAATTAAGGAGAATGGAACATATAAATACCTCTAATAAAAATGTGCTCTCCACTGAAATGTTTTCTCTGAAGATCATTGGTGTAAATCAAAGGTGGCGTTTCCCCTTCAACTCTTTTTAACAGCTCTGCCTAATCTGGTTACAGTGCTGTCAGATTTGGGCTTGTCTGAAAAACAATTAGGGGATAGCAACCCAGGGGAGTGACCTCTACCTCCTTGTTACTGTAATAATAACACAGCATATCTCTTAATTGTTCCCAGCACCCTGGGGTATTACGTTGATGTAGCTGATTGTCTGTACGAAGGTTTTGTAAACTGAAGCTTTAACCCTCTTATGACAAATGGGGCTGGAGTGGGGGTGAGTGAGGGTAAGGGACAGGAGGAAGGAAAGAAAGAGAGACAGAGAGAGTCAGAAATGAACATCCAATTAATCATTCTGAAATATACGTGAGATCTTGTTATCAGATATTTTTAGTAAACATAGCATTAATAGCTATGACAGCAGCTGAGTTTTGGAAGCTGCAAACAGCAGGATGAGAGGCAGGAAAGGAGCAAGCAAGAACACAAAGAGATGTGTGGACTTTTCTCCCAAAGTGTGATGGAGTATAGTTGCGTACTATAGCTAAAATTACCTTTTCTGGCATATCTGTGACATAATGGCAAAGTCGGAACACTGCATCTGTGCCACTGAGGTTTTCTTATGAAAATATTTCTGGAAAGAGACCATATTAAAAGCTGTATGTAGCAAGGCTGCCTTCAGGATAATGTTATATTCATGAAGAAGGCAAGCAGTCAGGCCTGTGGAATGGCGCTCCATTTAATCATTCTTGCGATTCCTATCTGCTTATTTTTACGTAAAGGTATACTGTAGGGCAGGATAAGAAAAAGTGGCTGAAGATCTGATTTTAGATCAAGTAGGCGTCATACATTTTATCTCCTTGAAGAAGACAGTACTTTGTAGATGAGACAAAAGCGATTCTGATTTTTTTAAATATGACATATTTTAAATATTACATTACATTATATATAATAATTTCTATTGTTCTCTAGCATTGTTTAGAATGGAACTAGATGTTATTAGTTCCCCCTCCCGGCTGCCATAAAATGTAGAGATAACCAGGCCATGAGCATTGCTTAATTGTGCTTTTCCATCTCTACATAATTGACTGCTCATTTGTGGTTGAAGGGAGCGGAGTGTGTAGCTTTTGGGGAGTTGTTTAACTCCTTCTCCCAGCATACCTCACTATTATCTCTGCTAGGGCTGTTGAGAGTTGGGTCCTTCCTATGTTGTAGCACAGAGTTGTCTTCTCGTGTGTTTTTGTAAAGAAATGGTGAGACAGTGGCCACTTCCATTATTCAAGCTCAGCTTAACCAGCTTTCTTTCAAATACCCCAAATACAAAACAGATTGGTCAGAATTCAACAGTGCCTATTCAGAGGGAAGCAGGAGCATCCGTAAAATCAGGAGCGGTTTTTCATGTTCTCATGTGAAGGTTTCCATAGCAGAATTTTGGGTTGCAGAAAAGGCAGGGAGAGGAAAGGAAGAGGAATGGGGGTGGGGGGAAGTCTTGTTAAAGAAGGATGAGGGGGTGTGTTTGACTAGGAGTTCTCGGCTTGGTTCTGTTCTTGAAAATGTTTTTATTGCTTGCGTATACCTTTAATCAAGCTCCATAGTAAGATCTTTCTGTCTCAATAAAAGACTGAATGTATGCTGTATTTGTGGAAAGTTTTTGGATCTGCCTAGTAATTTGTGGCAAGGATTTGCTTCACTAAAAAAAAACAACCCACAGAATTGAACTTATGTTTTTGACTCACACCATGTGACAAACATAATGTATATCTGTGGCTTTTATTGCATGGAAGGGAAATGGCTGTCTGAAAGAGAGATCCTTAAATAGATGCATTAAATTTGCTTTCTGGCCAGTAATTGACATCTTCTTAGTTGAATCTGTCTCCCCAATTAATGTGAACACAGAGAAGAGACAACTGCATGAGGATTCTGTGGTGTGGTTCATTTAGGTATAATGTCAGTGGCCACAGGACATTTTGTGCACCAGCCTTTGGAAGAAAAGCCAGGGAGAGCAAGAGAGCATCCAGTATGGGACGAATCATTCCTCAGAGTAAAGAATTTAAATGGTTTAAATCCCCAGAGCTGGGCTAGAACATGGGAGTGAACATCCCATAGAAGCAAATAGAGGCCTGCCAGAGAATCTACTGTTACTGGAGTTGGCCAATCCATTTTGGATTAAGTCTCTGTAATGGCTCTGGTGCTGCCAAACTTGGATCCAGCACTGATAGATTCTTGTTTAACCCAGCAGTAGAAGTAGTAGTGAAGTCAACAGTGGTGCCGCTATCATCTTGGTATGCCCACTCCAAAGAGATCTATGGGACACAGTGTGTAGACATTCCTAATACTGGAAGCCTTATTGCTAAGGATGGAAATTTCCAGAAGCTCTATTGATAAGATGAAGGAACTTGGTGCTAAAAACAAACATAGATAAACAGAGCATAAGGGAAACTTAGCAGGCTACAAAGAATCAGTATGTTATAGGATACTCCATTCGAAAGACAGAACTAGAAGCATGTTGGCAGTCTTATAGCTCTGGTTGTTACTATACTTTATTCTTCCCCAGTGAATTGCTATTAAGTGTTGATCACTACCACTATCATCTCCATCTAGACATAACTAGACAAGTCTGATAATGGCTGGTTTATAAGTGCAAGAACAACTGGGAAGTGCTGGCCCTCAAGCATTCTAACTGGAGGTCAGCTGTTACCAACAGTGCTGTGGAATTCAAAGAGGCACGAATGGAGGGCGAAAGGGAGAAACATGTTGAGAGAAATGTGTGTCAAGCCAACCCTTGTTGGGATCACTTTCCATCTGGAAAAACAATGCCCTTACTGTGAAAGAACATGCAGATTCAGAATAGGTCTCTACAGTCACCGCCGGACCCACTACCAAGACCCTACACTTGGAAGGCAATCATACCCATCTGGGAATGATAGGCTTGATGATGAAGTGGAAGCAAAGTTATAGACTAGCAATATCCAAAATTATCTGGGTATAGAAAGACGATGATGATCCAACTGTTTCACCTGTACAAATGAAATGATGAGGTGGAAGAGAATTATTATCTTCGTCATCATTATCTTTATCTTTATTTATATCCCACCTTCCTCCCCATGGGGATTCAAGGTAGCTAACATCTATTCACACTAAACAGTTTAAAAAGAGCAATACAAAAGTTTTAAAAATTAAATAACAGGGTGGTAAAACCAGGATTAAAATACAGCAAATACATTAAAATGGCCTTCAAACACATATTGGTTTGGGCCCAGACTATTTGACAAACTGCATCTCCACCTGCAAACCTGCTCGGACACTGCGATCATCGGAGGAGGCCCTCCTCTCAGTTCTACCCTTGTCTCAAGTGCGGCTGGTGGGAACGAGAGTGGTCTCTCCTTCCCTCTGGAACTCCTTTCCTAAAGAAATTAGAACAGCTCCTTCACTTCTCTCCTTTAAGAAACAACTAAAAACCTACTTTTGCACACTAGCATATGGAGAGGAAGATTAGTATTTTACCTCGTCTAATGATATCGACAACAGTCGCCCCTAATTTATTGAGGAGTTATATTGTACAGATTTTAGCTGTTCAAAGTGTCATGATGCCTTTTGATGTATTTGTTTTAGCCTAGATGTTTTAATGGTTTATTGTGTTTCTGTGTTTAATTTGAGTATTTTAACTGTTTGTTTTGATGTTTTATTTTTTATTCACATGACATTCAATGTTTGCCATTTTTATCTTTTTTGCCTTTGGAAGCCACTCTTAAGTCCCCTTGGGGAGAGAGGGCAGGATAATAATAATAATAATAATAATAATAATAATAATAATAATAATATACCACCCCCCCCCCATCCCACCCACACTCCTCAGACCCTCCCCTTACCCTTTCCCAAAAGCTTGTTGACAGAAGAATGTTTTGACATGCTTGCAGAAGGCCCGTAGGGATGGTGCCATTCTGGTTTCTATTGGGAGGTCATCTTTATATTCATGCCACCTCAGACCACATCTCTAGCTAACCTATCTCAGCAGTTCCATATATATCTTTAGAAGTTTTTTGAGGAGGCAAGGAATAAAACCCAGAGGAATCCAGTAACACATTGTTCATTGGCCACAGGAATAATCCCACAGTACTATTTGATTACTATCCAAGTAGAAGCAAATCCATAGGAAAACCTGTTTCACCATATCCCAACCCAATTAGTGTGTGCAGTTGTATTGCAGGCCATTGAGAATCAAGAAGATTACTTTTCCTCTGAGGCTGGAAGACTGTGACCAGGGTCACCCAGTGGTTTTCCGTGATGGAAAAGGGAATCATTCTCAGGTGTCCAAAATACTACATTATGTTAGCTGTGATAGTAGACATAATTTCAAGTGTTGCAAATAGCCATACCCCCAAAACAGCTGGATTCTCACCACTATGACTAAATGAAATTAAAATTAGGTTCTTTTCTTTCTTGCAGCATTATTTCTTCATAACAGTAACAAGAATAAAACATTTTTGTTCTTGTAACAGTGGGGGAAGTGTTTATTTTTTCCTCTTTTAAAATGTGATGTGCCTATCTATATATTCTTTCATAAACCCAAGATTTCTGTTTTGTCTGGTAATACATTTTCATTCCTTTGTTCACTTGGATTTGGCAGAAATCCAAAATATGCATGTGTATGCATGTGTATGTGTGTGTGTGTGTACACACACACACACACACACACACACCTCTGTTACCTCTGAGACTGATGTATGTGTGTATATGTATGGTTGTGTGTATATGTAATAGAGAGAAATAAAGTAAATTGAGAAAATAGCGTGAGAGAAGTATGTCATTCACATGAAATATGTTTCTGAAATGTGTATCTAATAGCTGTGTTATGCAGTATAATTTTTCTGCTGGATGAGGAGATAACAATCATTTCCTCACTCCCGTTACAATAACATGAAAAGGCAGTTTCAGTTTTAGGGAACATTACTTTGGCAAGAATGGAGATGACCACATCTGGTCACAGCAGGTGTGATGTTTTGTATTTGGGTTTCATTATGTCAGTTTGGAAGCTGCTATTGCTTCTTTTCAGCGAAGATAGAAAAGAACTTGGAAGTACAGGCAGCCCTCCCCGTCTGTGGGTTTAACCTTTTGTAGATTTCATTATTCATGGCTTTGATTAATATATTTTCTCTAGATTCTTCATTGGAAGTTGCCTATAGAGTTGTGCTGGACAACTTGGAGATGACTAAAGAGAACACTTCTCTCGGCATCTGTAGGACCTCCAGCACAATTCTGTGATCATCGTACAGTGGAACCTGGCTATAGAGTCATGCTGATGAATCTAGATATTCTTAGAAAGATGGAGGGCTTACTATAATGTGTTAATGGTATTAACAGTGATAAAGGTTCTTTACTAAACATTGTTTATTTTTTTTTTAAAAAAATGATTACTTTTTAGTGTTTTAAATAGAAAGTCATAGCATTATCCTTATTTGCATGGGATATGATACTATAGGTCAGACTACTTACAAGCATTATATGAGAAGAGGCTGTCTCACAGAAGGAGAAGGAGGAGCAGGATAATGATAGCAAGAGGAATCCAAATACAGAAAAAAGGGGACATTTACAGAGCTAAGGTAGTAAGGTCAAACTGCTGAGCTGAGGAACTTGCTGACTGATAGGGCAGTGGTTCTAATCTGCAGAGTGGGGTAATCTCCTGTTGTTAGCCCCAGCTTCTGCCAACCTGGCAGTTCGAAAACATGCAAATGTGAGTAGATCAATAGGCACTACCCCGGTGGGAAGGGAATGGCACTCCATGCTGTCAGGCTGGCAACATGATCTTGGAGGCATCTACAGACAATGCTGTCTCTTCACCTTAGAAATGGAGATGATTTTGTCACTTGGGAGTTGTAGTTGTTGGGATTTATAATTTACCTACAATCAAAGAACACTCTGAACTTCACCAGTGATGGAATTGAACCAAACTTGGCACACAGACCAACAGAAAATACTGGAAGAGTTTGGTGGGTATTGACCTTGAGTGTTGGAGTTATAGTTCACCTACATCCAGAGAGCACTGTGGACTTTTGTGTATTTTCTAGTTTATGCATTTACAAGCATTCACGTTTTAAAACTGTATCTTATATTTGCAGAAGTGTGAAATGGTAAATTTCAGCAAGAATTGTGACTCCCATTAAAATTTCTCTCTGTTCCAAGAGTCAGTCTTACTTTATCTATAACATGAGACTGGGCAACCCATCTCTGTGTCATGTGCAACCCTTGCCCTAATCTCAATAGCCCTCTTTTCGCTGTCCCTTCTTTTTAAACTTCTGTAGCATATTTTTAGTCTGCAATCACAAAAACACTGTTATTGTTGCATGCTTTAAAGACCCTTTCAGCTTATGGCAACCCTAAGGCAATCTATCATGGGGTCCAGTGTATGTGACTCACCCAAGGCCACCCAGTGGATTTCCATGGCTGAGCGGGGAATTAAACTATATTCTCCAGAGTCAGTGTTGGGAATCAGTCTATGTTTGTGTTTCATGATGCTCAGGATCATGATGCTCTTGATGTGGGACATGATGAGGGAAATGATGGTGCTGAGACTGAGGTGCAAGATGGAGATGGTTTGGTCAATGATTTTCATGCAGACAATGACAGAGAGGCCCCAGTGCAAAGGGCAGTTTCTCATGAGAATATTCCTGCTGGGCTTAAGGATGATGGTTTACTTCTTCTTTCTGTGAGCTCTCAAGATTTGAGTTTGGAAAACAATCTGACACCTGGAAATTTTAATGAGCAGCCAGAAGGGGAGTTGAAAAATAGGCGGCTAGAGTTCAGTCAGGATCAACAACAAACTCAAAGTTTACATCGCTCCGAAAGGCTTTGTCAGATAAGAGACAAGAGTGGGGGAAAACGAAACCAATTTTTGGGGTTTCGGATATAAGATTTTCTTCAAGGGAAAGCCTGTTAGATCAGGCATCGTTTGGAAATCATGTTCATGTGCCTTGGAAATCCTGTTCAAGGGGTCTTGTTTTTATAGAGATTTTTAGCATTTTGCTGTGGTCTAGCACCTTCTGGATTATCTTTGCAACCTGTTGATTCCCATCTGGATAAATACTCCTTGGATTGTTTTTATATCTTTGTCGACATTGCTTTGAATTACTGCGTTTTACTGATTTTTTTTTTTTTACTGATCTTTTACATTTTGAAATTTTCCTATTTTTACAAGCATTTCTTTCTACTGGCTATTTTTACACAGCTTCAATAAAAAGGATTGGTTTTTCACTCAACATGTGGTGTGTTTTAAAGTCAGAGGGTATTGTTTTTGTTCTGGAGTGCAACAGCCATAGCCCAACACCCAAATACTATACCATGTTGCCACTCATTTCTTCTACTCTTAAGTAGTTCTCCAATCACTTCTCTATGTAGTTCTCCAATCACTTGTTTCACTTTCTGGCAGAAGTGATTCAGTATGTGCCAGAATTAATAGCAAATTTAAACTACAAGAGGAGGGAGAGCAAGAGAAAAAGTGATAGCCCGGCTTCAGTTATTCTCTGCCCTTCTCAATCTTTAATAATTTGTCTTTAAAGGGATATGAGCCTCAGTAGAAAATGAAAAGCTCTCCACCTTTCTGGAATCAGGTGACTTCCATTTTCTAAAATTATTCCATGTCCCAAAGAGTACAGATATGTATTTTTTTATTCTTTTCTTTCTTACTATATAACTGTATGTTCACACCCACCTACTTTTTTTTACTTCCTTCAGGGCATTTTCCCAGTGCATTTCCTTTTGTTTTTAATTTGAAAGCTGAAATACTTCAAAGAACAATCGTTTTTGAAAATACAATATAATTATTGTTTGGAATAGAGAGTTGGGGGAAAATTGTATTTCAAGTAAACATGGTTAGATAAGACCTGTATTGAAAATTGGATGTGTTATTATATTTCCCCTGTGAATTGCTTATATTCCCACTATTTCGTTTAACATATTGGTAGTTTGAAACAAAAATGTGAATTATAAGCAGATTTTTTAAAAAAAATCATTTTTTCATTCTTTCTCTCTCTCACACACACAAATACTTATATAGATAGATACAGATACACACACAGTGTGAGATCCTTTTAAAATCTTTAAAATAGTATGATATTGCATTGGTACGACTATTGAAATGGTTAATGCTAAAAATGCTTAATTTGAAACATATTTCGTCTTTGAAATATTATTTCCTTGTGCCCTATATCATACATTTGTAGAATGTTAAACATTCCCGGAACGAAAACCTGGCTTAGCTTTGTAGTGATGTCCATGCCTTTAAAAGGAGCTCAACATATATGAGGATTATAAAAGAAATCCAAATATGTGGGTTGAAGCTGAGCACACCACCAGAACACTGAAACAATGTATGTATAAAGCTGCTTGAGAGAATAAGCTTATGCTGAGTGAGTCCAGGATTATTTTTATACACCACAGGATCCATCAATGCACCATCATACATTCGGACAGTTCTGAAGATAGGTACCGCTGGCATCTTTGGGAAGTCAGTCCAAGCATTTGGGGTGGCAAAAAGAATGGACCCTGGGGTAGTTGCGGGTGCATGAAGATGGCGGAGAGACGCACACACTCTGCTAGAGTGTGTGAGCGATGGAGCTGATCGGGTAGAGCATAGGCTCCCTTTCCTGCTGTGGATCGAGACAGAGGGGAACAGCGAAACCGGGAGGGCCAGCCGACGGTCCAAAAGGGGGTCTTCTCCTCAAGAGGAGACCACCAAAAGGACCCGGTATTGGCCCCGTGGTATGGCGGATCGCTCCAAAAGCAGTACATAACATAATTAACTAAAATTAATAGTCATATAAATACAAATTAAAACCATTAAAATATTGCACATGTAAACATCATGTAGACAACCCCCAAGTTACGAACAAGATAGGTTCTGTAGGGTTGTTCTTAAACTGAATTTGCATGTAAGTCAGAACAGGTACATTTTTAAAATGCTACTTCAGGCATAAATGTCTATTTTTTAGCTTTGAATAGCATAGTGAAGGGTAAATGTTCCTGTGACATTTGTTTTGCTATCTGTGTCCCTGTTCAGAGGATTTCACCTCACTTTCTGTCCCAGTAGAAACAAAGATTGATGATAAAGCTTCAGTGGAAACACATTTTCCCTATGACAGCTCTTCCAGGAGTGATTTTCCCTTCCGAGGGGTAGATTTTTTTTCACTTCCTGTTGTCTCACCCCCGTTCTTCACTGTGAGTCATTTGTAAGTCAGATACTTGTAACTCGGGGACAGCCTGTATGTTCTTATTTCATATTTGCTTGCAAGAGCCCATGTGTCAAGAAAGGCTTCTATTGAATATCCTTGTCTCATATTCTTTTGGGTTGTGTGTGCCAGTTTGTGGGATACACTGGCTCACTTTTTTCACTATGATATAAGATCTTTGGCCCAGATAAACATCTGAATTGGGGTCAGTGCAGACAAAAGGGTGTGCAGATCAGATACATAAGATCCTCGTATAGAATCATAGAACAGAATCATAGAGTGGAAGAAATTACAAGGCCAACCAGTGTGGCCCTCTGCCATACAGGAACACACAGCTCATCCAGCTATCCAGCCTCTGTTTTAAAAGCTGCCTGTTTTCAGCCATAATATTGTTTTTATGATTTTTTTTAGGTTTCTATGATGAGGTTGTTGTGACTACATTATGCTTTCATTTTATTGATTTTAATGCTGTTGTTTTTATCTGTGATTTTTTTGGGCTTGTCCCCATGTAAGCCGCCCTGAGTCCCCTTGGGGAGATGGTGGCGGGGTATAAAAATAAAGTTACTTACTTATTTACTTACACTATACTCCAAGGTAGTGTATTCCACTTTCAGGGAGCCAACAGGTATGCTTCTCCCTGGACCAAACTGAGACAGTAGTTATCATATCCTTGGAAGTAGTGTTCTAGACCAGAGCTTTGCAAACATTTCATGTTAGTGACATGCTTTTAGGAATGCGTTATTTTGCAACACAGCAATTCAGTTTTACTCGCAAACCAGAGGTTAAACTAATCCCTTATAAGGTATATGGACACACATATACACAAAATGTATGGAGACACAACAAATCTCATGAAAGCCTTTCATTTCTTTCTTGCTTATTTCACATAGATTCAGAGGTTAGTTTGATACATCTACACACTAACATGTTGCGGTACACAATTTGGAAAGCTCTACTCTAAACACTCTCCCAGTTATAGTATCTGTCAAAAAAATAGATCAAGATGTAAGACATCTCTCACATAATTTTGGATTCATTTCCTATGAGGGAATGCAACATGGTTTCAATGAACTGCATTCTGTTTGAAGTTGCAATTCCTAATTGTTCAAGAGAGACTGCTTAGCTCATCTTTTAACCCTCCCTGAAGTGCTAGCATGTTGTTTTATTGTTTGGTAAATAAGAACTGACAGAGTGCCTTTGAAACTAGCAGAAGATCTTTTCAGATTGGGGGTGTCTGGAAAGGATCTGTACAACAACAAAAAAGAAAATAAAGATTTGCCACTAATCTCTGATCTCAGTAGGTCAAAAATTATGTTCAAGTTCTGTCAAGAATATCTTTGAGAGAGTTGTGTTTCTTAAGTAGTGTTGCCAGAACCCTTTAAAGCCACATGCTGGACTTGAAGTAAAGCAAGTTCACCAAGTTTGGTACAGCATCCATATCCATGGGCATTTGATTAAGGGACTCATATGCCCCATATTAATAAATGATTAACATATTTATCTTTGAGTATACTTTGAAATAAGCTTTCAGATTGTCTCTAAAGCTGGTCCAAAATATTTATGTTTACTTACTCAAGGCTTACTTGATCAGGTTGCCACATTTTCTGTACACACATTGTTGCTCTTGGATAAAAGGTTTGTTGAAACATGTCGAATGCTCTTCATTTTGTGCTTCAGGAAGCGATCCAAATTCCCTTCATGTTATTTTTACCTGTAGCACTAACCTTCTGTCAAAGAAGTAATGTCCATGAACACATTTACTTTGTTATATGACACATATATGTGTATTACTAAACTGTTTTAGGCACCCTGCCAGATCTTACCTGCAAACAACAAAAGCAGCCATCGCTTCGTGTTACAACATTGAGCCATGGAGTTCTTAAACTCTAAACTTTTTATGCCTCTCCCAGTTCCATCTTAAGAACCATCTGTAGAAGCTTTCATTTCTCTTTTAGATCGCCCCTAATTAACTTTTTATTATAGTCAGTAAAACAGCCTTTTGGAGAACTGGGAAAGTGTTGCTTGTGCTTTGAACTGAATGGAAGATCTCCTGGTACAGGACGGTATATCCTGAATATCAGGAGAGTTACTGTTTATTTCAGAGCAACTGTGGAAGGAGTTGTGTTATCATGGTTTTCTATGGGTGAGCTGTTGGTGATGAGTATATAACATATGTTCTGTATCTCAAAAACTAGAGCTGATAGGGAGAAATTGGTGCCATTTCTGGAATCAGCAGGTCAGATATACCCAGAAACTAACATGTGGGGCACCCAAATGTGTGTGACCAGTGTTATAATTCCTTTTAGAGGTTGTGTTGGAAGTTCCATTCATCTAGAGAAGTTAAGTTGATAGAATTGCATGATATGGCTGTTTGTGTGAGCCCCTCAGCAATGGATCTCCTTCTCCAGGGAAGCCAGTTTATCCCTTTATTGTTCATTATAAATATATGTCAGTTCTGCTCGATGCCTGATGATTTTTAAAGATTAGTAGCTAATTTTATTCTTTTTTATTGTTTTTATTGCTTTTATTTTTTTACGTGTTATTAAAATTCATATTTTCTGTATATGATTGTAACAGCTTTTTGTTCCAAAAGTAGACTATAACTGATTTAGCAAATAAATAAACAAATTACAACAGCTGGATATTATTTTACATTACATTTCATGTAAATATGGCAAGAAGAAAATTTTTAGAAACTACCTATCCTGGTGGTTTTTTTTTATTCTTTTCCCCACTTCCCTTTGTTTTTTTTAATAACTAGCACAACAGAAGATACTGTACTGAAGTTATATTGTTCTGGAAACTGCTGAGATCTAATAACTTGTTTTTAATAGGCTCCAAATGGCTGTCATGACAACTTTTAATGTTTTCAGTTGAAGCCAACAGTAGAAATAATTGGACACCAGAAACAAAAAGCTAATTCTTTTGCCTGCCATAGAATATTATGAGACATAACAATGCACAGCAGTCATTTTAATTACAGTGCTCTTTTTTTAAGCTTTGGGCTTTGAAGTTCTACTGCAAATAGAAACAACCCTGGGCAATGGTTTTCTTTTAAATTGCTGTAATAATGACAACATTTGAAAGGAAGAAATCTGAAGCTCTGTTGTTCTTTTTCCAAAAATACCTTCCACCAAATTTCTATGCTTCTGGATTTCTTCAGTTAGGCAACATTTGATAACTTCATATACAGTCTCAATGTGATTTGATTAATGTTCTTAGACGCTAAGAAAATGTTGTCTTAAATGTATAAAGTCTTGAACTTTGTAAGGCATGTTATGGATACTATTGAAAACTATTAATGAATTTGATATCTTTAATGGTCAAATTTCAGTGTGATCTATTAGATTAAAGAAGTTGGCTTTACTATGAGAACTGTAGTAGAAGCTGTAGGCACACCCAGAGAAGTTTCTGAGATTTTGAGATTTTCTGAGATGCCAACTACTTTTGAAAGCTTTCCCCTCTTTCAATCTTATGCATGTTTTCTCCAAAGTAAGTTCAGAGGGACTTACTCCACAGAAATATCCACAGCCTCAGTTTCGAAAGTAATTTGCTTTCTAGGATGGTTGGAATGCAGCCCTCCAGAAGTCAACAAGGTTTTCAGAACTAGTTGTGCAGTGATTTAGATCAGCTTCCCTTTCTATGGGAAATTCTTTGAAATGAAAACCTACCCCATCTAGATGGAGATTGGAAGTCATTGCTTTAAACCCTAATCTAAGTATAAATTATATGTGTTTTCATGCCTCGGTGACTTAAAGAATTCCTTTATTTTGTTTTATCCTTTCATATAATAGTCCTTTTTCTTTGGTAACTCAGGTAAACATTCAGCCTTCAGAGTGGCACCGCTCTCTGCTGTTGCCTCACTCCTGGGCAGGATTTATGGAAAGGGCATATAATGCCATTTTACAGGTATGAAGAATTGATTTCTCTCTGCGTCCTTCACATGCGTTGTTGTGGGCTTTGATTTTTGTCTGCTTCAGAATGTGTTGCAGTCTGTCATCCTACCAGCTGATAGCTTCCCAAATACATTAGTTCTCACATGAAAACTGTGAAATTAGTTGCAGATGAAGTTGTGTACGAGTCCTATTAATAAAATTAAATTATAAATCAACTACAAATTGAATCTGAATATAATTCAAATTAAATTTTTGATTAATTTGAAATTGATTAATTTGATAGTTATATCAATCAGACACTCAGACATCACAACTAACAAATCTGGTTAAGAATTCAAGAAGCAGAACAGATTCTACTCATGCCATGAAATTTCCCTTTTTGACTCACCCATGGTAATTTATGTGGGAGGGATGAGGGACACTCAGTATCAGATCCACAGGGGAGCAAGGGGAAACCTCTCAGTGTGAGTAGAAATCTGGTTGAGTGCAACTGAACAGAATCCTATGTCTAGACTGAATTTATGTATATGTATCTGCTCCAGAAAAGCTTCAAATAGTTTTGTTTTAAGGTGCATGACAAGAAATATATATGACCATGGTTTTGATAATCTAGGTATTACTCAGAATTTACCATTTCAACACAAGTATGACAAGATGAGACCTGAGGATCGAGTGTGTAACATCTTTCACCTTCAGATTTTGAATAAACATGATTGAATTTCATTCATCAACACATTAAAAATAATAACAAATATGTAACTTTTAATCAGCTATGGCTGGATTTATTAATCAATCTACTTTGTTCTTATGGGTAATTCAAAGTGGTCCAGATTGTTTTTGAATTTATTTTAATCAAATTTCAAAAGTAGGCTTAGAACATCCCCATTTTATTTTGTGACAAAAGCATTGCAAAACCGATACAATAGTTTGTCTAAAATTGATAAAACAAAGGGATCACAAGCTGCTAGATAGTTTGAGACCAAAAACGAGCAACAGTGACTGCATTGTCTGTAGCTTTAAACAATTCTTCCTCTGTGCATGATGCAGGGCATTGTGGGCAAGCATACAGATGCCAAGTTGTTTGTTCTGCTCCACAATCGCACAAGGTGAAGGATTCTTCTAGGTAGTGCCATTTTGCCAGATTGTATTTTGATGTGCCAACTCCGCTTCTGAGTCTCTTCAGGTATTTCCAAGTTGACATTTTGGTTTGTCACCGGAGGAAGACCCTCATGGGGGGCTTCCAGTTGGAACATCCCCTAAAATGTACATATGTTACCTTAATCACAAGACTAAGACAACACATATCCAAATCTCACAGTCTGGAGAAAACACATCAATAATGTGAATTCACCATAAATCAATCTCTCTCTCTGTAGTAGGAACCTATCTTTAGAAAGCATTAACTGAGTTTTGGAATTCATTTTAGTATCACATGGTCTTAGTGAATATATCATATAAATATGACAAATGACTGAAAAATGTACCTTTCTACAAAGCTTACAAAAAACAGCAAGTTTTAACTTCTAGATCATCGTGCCCCATTTTGAAGAGGTTCTAAAGAAACTCCTATTCCTGTTTCTCTGTTGTGCTTACTTTGGAAACTTACTTCTAGATTTTAGAGACACAATCTATGAAAACATTTATGCTGCATTTCAACAGGCCCTGTACATTTTGTTTTTAGCTATTATGTGTTGATGAAGTATGAAAGGAACAAATCACATACCAAATTGTTCAGTGCTATTTTACTTTCCCAATACTGTTGTGATTCCAATTCCGAAGCTCACGTGGCTGCCGAAATGTCCAGAATGTCTAAGGGTGTTAAGCACAAAGACAATGAACGGCAAATAATGGTACTATTGATTTTATCTAGACCTGAGGTATAGATGCATCCTCCAAAAGTAAAAACTCAAATGCCATCACTCAACACACAATTTATTATGCTAGAAGGGCCCATCAAAGGCAATTTGATTTGATTGTAGAAGGACCTCAGGGGAAAGGTTACATCTGTAATGCAAGTGTTCCCTATAGAAATCTTTGGGTTGCTACCCATGTAAGGTCTCCTGCTGATTTATGTCGTGATTTCTACAAGGGAAGGCAAGCCGAGCTGGAGATGCAGTTAAAGCATGGAAAAGAGGGACCCGAAGAAGTGCAATACAAACAATTTACGGCCTGGCTCTGGTAAGGAAAGGAATGAACGCCTGTCTGCTCCTTGTCACTCGAAATGGTGGTGGGTAAATCAGGAAAGAGCAAGGAGGGCACTTCAAAGGGTTCGATGTTGCAGGTTTCCCTGACTGTATAAGTGTTAATGATGAAAACCAGACAGGATCTTTTGCCAGAAAAGGAAACAGCAAAGTCAAGGCATTGTAGGCAAGAATGACTTTATTGACTAACCAGTAGCTCTTCTTTCTTCTTCTTCTGGGAGCTGGAAAATTATGACCATGGGCAACATTTGTTTCCTGTGCTCCTTGACTGCTCAAGGGAGTAATGCTGATGGAAAGGACTCTTTTAAAACACAACACTGATGCGATAGTGATGTTCAGGCTTACCTTTCTTACATAGAAGTGTTCAATATATGTATGGATTAGTTATTGAAAAAGTCTCCCTTGTAAGCATTATACTATGCACTATGAGTTTGTCCATGCAGTCTAATACATATTACTATGCGTAATTTGATTGATCATGTAAACCAGGAGTGGGGGTGATGTCACCCTCCAGATGTGGTTGGACTACAGATCCCATTGTTATTCTGGGTTCCTCGAACTTGTAGTCCAACAATGTCATTAAGGCTGCATTATTCCCACTTTGAAACATACAAAGAAAAGGGTTATCTTTCCTTGCTGAAATGGAAGACGAAACTTGGGTAAACTCATAATCCAAGGCACCACAGCAATTAGAATTTGACCTGCTATTGCTGTTGTACTAATTATAAAGCTGAAAATCATTACACCTGTAGACATATGTATTCACATCAGGAGTCCACCCACCATGTTTATCTTCCAGTAAAAGCCCCAATTAATTTATTGCGGCACTGTGAGAGTTCTGTTGCTCTTGCATTTTCTACACACTTAATTCAATTTGGTTTCAAGATATGACTGGTTTCCTTTAGTAGACAGAAAGGTCTGTTTATTTTTGTTGCATGCAAACTCCATTTATTTGTGTACATGTGCAAAAAGAATCATAACCTTCTTAGCAATAAAAAGCCTAATTGATTTTATCTAGGTTGCCCATGTACTGTGGTTGATGCTATTTTAAATGGGTTCAAATTACTTCCCATGGTCTGGTTTTAACTGGTGAATGTCAATATATTTTTAGTTTGTTTTTTTAATTGTTGTTACGGTTAGCCTTTTAAAATTGCTATTATTATGTATTGTTTTAAATGCACTTTATTGTAAGCCACCCTGAGATTTTTGGATATTGGGAGAGCCGGTATGACATAGTGGATTGATTGTTGGATTAGGAGTACATCTGCATTGTAGAAGTAGTGCAGTTTAACTACCAAGGTTCAATGCAATGGAATCCTGGGAATTGTTGTTTGGAGAGACACCACCACAATTTGGCAGGTCCCATAATTCCATAAGATTGAGCCATAGCAATTAAAATGGTTAATTCAACAGTGTAGATACACTCTAGGAGTGTTGGACATCAAGGTTTTCATCAATACAGTAGAGTCTCACTTATCCAACATAAACGGGCCCGCAGAACATTGGATAAGCAAAATTGTTGGCTAATTAGGAGGGATTAAGGAAAAACCTATTAAACATCAAATGACATGTTTTTACAAGCTAAGCACCAAAACATCATGTTTTACAACAAATCGACAGAAAATGCAGTTCAGTACAAGGTAACATTATGTGGTAATTACTGTATTTACGAATTTAGTACCAAAACATCTCAATGTATTGAAACAGCTGTGGATCTGGACGGGAGGCAGACTGCACTGGATAATATAGAACGTCGGATGAGCGAAAGTTGGATAAGTGAGACTCTACTTTATATCCATACTAGTGCCATAATACAATTTCAGAATTAATGCCTCTTGGTTTTTCCTCTCTTTTACCAGGGTCAGGGATATGCTGACTGATGCAATCAAGGGGGCTTCAAAGTAAGATATTTGTTTCTTAACAGGAAAGAATATTTGGATTGATGTGTGCAATGTGCTTTCTCAGTCAGTGTGGAATTGTAGAAGAGTCTGCTTTTACCTGGGTCCCTTTATTTTGGTATAAAGGTCCTTGTAAAGATGACTGTACCCAGTCAGTCCCCAAGTTATGAACAAGATAAGTTCTATAGATTTGTTCATAAATCAGAACAGTACATTATAAGTTTAACTCCAGCCATCCACCTATCTATCTATCTTTCTGTTTATCTAGGGATAGCACAGCAAGGGTTAACATCCCTGTGGTGTTTGTACTTCAGAAGATTTCACCTCACTTTCTGTCCCTCCGATAATTGGATTTTGAAAAAATTGGCTTGTTGTGGAAACAAGGATTGGGGTTAAGCTTCAGTGGAGACACCTGTTTCTCATGATAACTCTTTCAGGGATGAATTTATCTTCCGAGGGGCAGATTTTTCTCACTCTTCGTTGTCTCATCCCCGTTCTTAATTATGGGTAGTTTGTAAGTTGGACGTTTGTTTCTTTTCATGTTGTTGGTGGTGGCGCCTGCAATTTGCCATGAGAAGAAAGCTTTCCTTGGTGCTCTTTGCAAACAGCAGGTGCAAGGCCTTCAATTTTTGACCTTAACTATGGCAGCAAAAGTAAAATTGTCCTGATCTGGCTTGCCATCCATTTTTTGTAAAGGTCTTTTACTCTTCAAAAAGCAAACTTATACCAATGTGTTTAATTGGGTGCAATAAAAGCTCCTTTTTCTTTTCATCCATGAATTACATATTAATATTGCTTAATGGAAAGACATTTGCAAGACGGTCTACTGTGGGGGTCTTTCTTTCTGGGTGCATCTACACTGTAGCTTGACACCACTCTAACTATCATGGCTTGATGTTATGAACTGCTGGGTGTTGTTGTTTTACACAGTGTTTTGCATTTTCTGCCAAAACGTGCTGGAATTTATTTATTTATTTATTTATTTACAGTTCTTATATTCCACCCTTCTCACCCCGCAGGGGACTCAGAGCGGATTACAGTAAACACATATATGGCAAACATTCAATGCCAGTTTGACAAACAACATTTAACATGGTACCTCATCAGATGACAACTCCTAGGAATCCATAGCACTGAACCATGACAGTTAATGTGGTATCAAACAGCATTAATTCTACAGTGAAGATGCATCCTCTGTCCAACCAGGAAAGTCAATACGCTGGCTGAAGAAACAGCAAAGGGCCTTTTCAGCCATGGTACCCCATATGTGGAATGTTTTCTCATTAGAAGCCAGATAGGTTGCTTTTAGGTACTAAGTAAAAACCTTCCTGTTAAAACCTTTGAACTTCATGGATTTATTTGCAATGACACTGTAACAACATTTGAAAAGTTTTCTGTTTCTGGAGTGAAAGTGCTATTCCAGTTTAATTATGCGTTACTTACTTTGAAAGTAGATGTTATACTCCAGAAACTTGGTTTTGTGGCTGCTACAAACTATGTTGAGTTGGTTGAGACTCTATAAGATATTCATTGAAAAACTATAGCAAAATATGCTGCAGGATGTCCCGCAAAAACATTTTTTTTGCAGTTTAATAACCTTTTTCCATGTTTTTATGCCAGAATTAAATTGTAAATGATATTTATAGCCCAGGGACAAAAATGTGTTACATAGTGTCATTATTTTAAATTAATTCAGCTGCTGTATTGATTTTCACCTCTACAGTACCCTGTGATCTTATGATATAAGGAAGGGTAGAAGATTCCAACAAACAAACAAAGGTCTCAAAAGTTTTTCTGCAGTGATGATGCTGGCCCAACACCTATCCCAGCCTTTCCCAGCTTTCTGTACTCCAGCATTGTGCGGTCATGGGGTTTGTGGGAGTCATAGTCCACATTGCTTCCAGGGGGCTTGGGAAGGTGTCATCCATTTAAAGCTCAATGAAATCCACTCATCCAAATTCCAACTGCACTGCAGCTTATGAAAATAACTTCTTCACTGATGACCTACTTGATTATTATAGTATTTTTTCCCTTTCCTTTACAACCTATGTGTTGTTTTCAACAGGGAAAGCCCAGTGGTAAAAGGGAATTGTCTCCTAGCCTTAACAGGTCTTGCAGTTGCAGTATCCAAACATGAGAAAGGGCTTTCGTCAGACATGGAAAAACAATTTGACGTGAGTTAAAGCTTCTTAATCCTCAACAAGCATATTTCAGTATGAAGTGTCTTCTATGCTGCTTCTGATCCAGAATGAAATCAGACATGCTAGACTTAAATTAATTTGTCTGAAATGTCATTGAAGAATGGAGAGGTGATGTTCTTGGATATGAAAACTTAAATGATAACTACCAAAATGTACAGAAGTTGTATAGTTGGATTTTCAGTAGGCAAAGGAAAAGCTTATACTACCAGCTTAGTTCTTTCCATTACTGTATACACTTGTGTATAAGTTGATCTCTGAGGTGGCTGAAAGATCCCTTTGCTTATTGATATTCCAAATTAACATGGCCATGTCTTAGATATCTAGAAGAAAGTTCAATTGACATCAGTACTTCCATGTAAATGTATGTCTTCTGCTTTATAGTATTTTGTTACAACCTTTCATGCTTTGTGCAAATGCATGGGGGACTGTTTTCCCCTTAGTTTTCTTTATCACCTTGCTGCCTCAATAATAACAAAAGTGTATAATACTCAACATGGCTGTACATTTCAGCAGTTTCTGCCTCTTAAATAGCAGAAAGATTCCTGAGACTAGGGTAACAGTGGTTTATTTTTTGTTTTCGAGGGAAACATGTCCTGACGTTAAACAGAAAAAATGGACAAATATTTAGTTGCATTTCTGCTATTAGGCTCTTAAGACCTTTTTCTTGTTGCCCTCAGACTGAGCCAGACTTTCTTCTGACAAAGCACTGGATCTCCATGGTGACTGATACACTACTTAGTGTTGTAGATAGCCACTATCGCCCAGAAGGCCAGGTGTTCCCATGGTTTTACCAGGTAGGTCTGCATATATTTACATGAAAAAGTTGAAGAAAATGGTTCTTGAACATTGTTAAAGGTGGAAAAGATAGAGGTTTGAATTTCACAGTCTTTCTTGGAATGTGAACTTCCACTGCCCAGGGGTAATGTGGAGACAAAAAAAGAATTGGAGTGATGCTATGGTGTGGGATGTTGAAAGGAGTCATTGGCAAGGATTGAGAGAGAGCCTTGAATTGAATAAACAACAGGAAAGTCAGAGGTAATTGGGACCTCATCTACACCGAACATTTAATACAATTTGCAGCATCACAAAATTGCCTACAAAAGTGCGAGAAAGAAGACTCTTAACACACACCAGTACTTTGTGGTTTTTGTAATCATCATCCAGGCTTCAAACTGGTTCAGGGATTTCCTATGTAACCATCTGGACAGTTATACCACTCTCTTCAATACTGGTGGGAAACTGACTTAAGTGGTCAGTCTGGATGTTCCCTGGGAGCCAAACTACATGTAGCAAGCAACTTGGGGCCACAACTGTCAAAAGGCCATCACAATGTTGAGTTCTGCCCCTGTTCCCATTTGGGTTTATTTCTTTTCATGTGTTATAAGTACCTGTAAAGCAAGGCCAGGGCAATTTTTTTCGTGTCAGGAGTGACTTGAGATAACTGCAAGTTGCTTCTGGTGTGAGAGAATTGGCCGTCTGCAAGGACATTGCCCAGGGGACACCCATCTTGTGGGAGGCTTCTCTCATGTTCCCGCATGGGAAACTGGAGCTGACAGATGGGAACTTACCCTGCTCCCAGGGGTGGCTCCACCCATTACTCAAAGTAAGCATTTGCAGTATTGTTGATTTTGCCCAGGGGTGCTCTTGAGGTGCTCTTGGGAGAAACTAGACCTTGACATATGCGAGTTGTAGTTACTGGGATGTATAGTTCACCTACAATCAAAGAGCCTTCTGAACTCCACCAATGATGGAATTGAACCAAATATGGCACACAGAACTCCCACGACGAACAGAAAATATATATCAGTGATTGGTTTTGGGGGGAACGGACAAAATACTGTTTGCTTACCATCGAAAATTTCCTAGGGCTGCCTCTGCCTGCACCCCGGATTTGAACCGCCGACCTTTCGGTCAGCAGTCCTGCCAGCACAAGGGTTTAACCCATTGTGCCACTGGGGACTCCTTGGCCAGCGCAATTCAGTACCTGACAGTGGGGGAAATGATCCTAAGCATTATGGCTTTGATGCCAAATTATCTGCTTTAAACTGGAAGATTTCAGATAACCTGGGATAAGCAGAGAATCTGGGATCAGATCCTGGGATAGAGGGGCAGTGTGAAAGGAAGGGCCCTGGGATTAGGGATGGAGAACCTTTGTACTACAACTCCCCAAATAAATTATCACTGCCCTTGTTAAGGAGGACTGATGGGAACTATTAGACAAAACATCTGGAGGAACAAATGTTGCTATCTCCCGCTTTTGTTCAGTCACTTAGGGTCCTTCTACACAGCCATATAATCCAGAATATCAAGTCAGATAATCCACAATATCTGCTTTGAACTGGGTTATCAGAGTCCTCACTACCATAGAACCCAGTTCAATCTGGATTTTATACACCTGTGTGGAAGGGACCTTAGATAACTTCACTTCTGACTTTGGTTCAGAAAACCACAACGGTCCAAGGCCTTTCTTCTTAGGCCCTTTCTACACTACTCTATATCCAAGGATTATCTGTTTTGAATTGGATAATATGAGGGCCCTTCTACACTGCCATATAATCCAGAATATCAAGGCAGATAATCAATATTATCATCTTTGAACTGGATTATCTGATTCTACACTGCCATATAGTCCAACTCAAAGCAGGTAATCTAGATTTTAAACAGCTGTGTAGAAAGGGCCTGATAATCTGGGATAAATGGATAATCTGGGATCAGATCCTGGGATACAGGGCAGTGTAGATGGGGCCTTAGATATAAGCAGAGAACATCTAACTTCAGCAGTGGGGAATTGTGTTTACTTTCAAAATTAGTGTCTGTAGAATTAGCCATGGATGCAGAAGATTGTACTATGTTTTCTAGGGAGTAGTTATGTGATCCATGCTCTACTCATCACCTGATCTCCACCCACCCCCCTCCCCCAGACCCATTCCACAACTGCCTCCACATACACCCTACATTTTCCCACATCACTTTTTGTTTTCCCAAGTGGGTTTAAAGGATGGCTGTATCTTTCTGGGATGCTATTTTGAGATGCTAGTTATGGGGCAGCAGAGTTTATAGTGTTTTTAACTTACCATTTTAACACAGTGTTGTTAACTTACTATTTTACTCAACTATAAGCTGAGTTTTTCAGCCCCTTTTTAAGGCTGAAAAAGCCTCCCTCAGCTTATAGTTGAGTCAAAGTTATTTATTATTTTACTGGATTCTTCTTCTTCTTCTTCTTGGTATTACTACATTTATTATTTTACTCTACTTATTACATTTACTGTACATTACTTTATTATTATTATTACATTTACATTACTTTATTATTATTATTATTACATTGATTATTTCATTGTATTTATTATTATTATTACATTTATCATTCTTCTCTATTATTGTTGTTATTATTACATGTATTATTTTACTCCATTATTACATTTACATTATTTTATTCTATTATTTTATTACATTTATTATTTTTCTGTATTTATTATTGTTATTATTACTACATTTACATTATTTTATTCTATTAAACACATTTACAGTGAAGAAGGTCAGAATAATGGTTTAATCAGAGTTGGGCAGTCTTATCTTAAATTACAGTTTTATGTAAATATTCAAAAACATTTAACCTACTGATGCCTCAATTAATGTGAGTTTATTAGTATCTATTTTTATTTTTAAATTTATCAGTAGCTGCTGCATTTCCCACCCTCGGCTTATACTTGAGTCACTACGTTTTCCCAGTTTTTTGTAGTAACATTAGGTGCCCCGGCTTATATTCGGGGTGGCTTATACTCGAGCACATATGGTATTTGAAATGTTGAAACCAATCATAGGATACTCCATTTCCCTTAGTTGTGGAATTAAATTGTTTCAAAGCTCCAGGTAAATAAGATGGTTACCCTGTTGTATGTACAAAGACTGTGTATGGGTTACGTCTTTCTCTGTTTATCTCTGTAATTCTATAAGGACAGAAGGGTTAAAGAGAGCAACACATTCCTTGCCCCTCTTTGGTCAATGGAAGGAATCAGTTGGTTTGTCGCTACTGTTGCTGGAGAGGAAACCGGAAAGTCCCTTACTGAATAGAATAGGCAATCCCAGCAAGTGTTTCTGGTTACCTGGCTGCCTGTCAACTGACACCACCTGAAATTCCTTCTTCTAAACAACTGTTAAAGGAACAGGAACCATCTTCAATCTGGTAACCCTGCAATTGTCACAGCTACTTCAGCCTGTGCCAAAGAGACACAAGAGGATTTGCACACCATATGTTCAAATGGGCTGCCAGATTGTCCACTGTGGAAGCAATGGCATACAAGGCCCTGTTTTGAGATGCTTTTCTTGTTAGATAGTGCTGAGCTCTATTGGTTTTTTTTTTAAGTGTTGAGTTTCAGCCCGAGAAGTAGATCTGGTTGTTAATTGCCTGAGGCTTCTGTGCTCAAATTGTTCCCAAAGGATTAAATGAGATCTCTAGTGCAAACACTTCAATTTGTACTTCACTATGTGTGTGTATGTGTGTATCCACTGTAAACAGTAGGTCTTCTTCATATTTACAAATGGGACAAACTTCACAGCTTTCTCTCAAATGTAATTTGCCATCTTGATGTCTGTTGCTTCATTCTTTATCGTTTTCTTATTCCTAGCTGTGCATTGCTGTTTGATTGTGTAAATCAAGTCATTGTAATGTCACTTTGGACACAAGGGTGTGTGGAGGTGGTCTTGTATTACCAGTATTAAAAAACACTAAAATCGGGGCAGTAAATAAAGAATGACACTCCAGAAAACAGGAGAGTTCCAGACAAGAATCAATCAAGGCCACCTAATCACCTCCCAACAAAGGATCCCCCAGGCAGGAATCAGCCAAGATTTGAAGCTTCAAGGCTATTCAGTGTTAATCAAAGCGATCAATTGCAACATTCACACTTGGCTCAAACAGATAGGAGTTTTTTCTCCCACCCTGGACATTTCAGGGATATGTAAAGTCCACTGGACTAATTTCCAACAAACCTCACAACCTCTGAGGATGCCTACCATAGGGCAAAATGTCAGAAGAGAATGCTTCTGGAACTTCATCCTATAGTCCAGAAAACTCACAGCAACCCAATACCTTTCCTTTCTGATGGTACAGCATCCATAAATGCTGTTACATGCCCATAATTATTAAACATGTATTATCGAAGGCTTTCATGGCTGGAATCACTGGGTTATTGTAGGTTTTTCGGGCTATATGGACATGTTCTAGAAGCATTCTCTCCTGACGTTTTGCCTGCATCTGTGGCAAGCATCCTCAGAAGTTGTGAGGTCTGTTGGAAACTAGGAATATCGGGCTTATACATCTGTGGAAAGTCCGGGGTGGGAGAAAGAACTCTTGTCTGTTGGAGCTAGCTGTGAATGTTTTAATTGGCCACCTTGATTACCATTTGATGGCCTGGCATTTTTTAGGGGTGGCTTGTTACTGCCTGGGGGAATCTTTTGTTGAGGGGTAATTAGGTGTTCCTGATTGTTTCTTCTCTGGAGTTCCCCTGTGTTTGAGTTTAGTTATTTATTATTACAATTTTAGAATTTTTTAATACTGGTAGCCAGATTTTGTTCATTTTCAATTATTAAACATATTGTATAAAATTACTTATGTGTATAAGGTGTAGAAGAAACGTAGATGAATCCTCCAAGATATTTCATATTGTATTTATATGCAAATACAGTTATTCCAAAATCTGAAAAAAATCTAAAATCCAAAATACTTCAGATCCGAAGCATTTTGGATAAGGGATACTCAACCTGCATATAAATATTCTAGAATGATTGTGTGCACCCACCCCCACAAGCTTTACATTCCAGCAGAGCTATAATTATGGAATTAATTAACATTCATAGTGACATTTTTATTTACATATACACAGTAACAGGGTCATTCAATCCCATCTGGGTTTTTAAAGTGCAGCTTTCCCTCTAGAAAACATACTAATTGCTTATTTCAGGGTTTTAAAACATAGTACTAGTGAGCAGCACCGTGGGCGGTTACATTGTCAAATAAAGCACAATACGGCTTTTGCTTATGTTTTAATTTTCAAAAAGAGTTCGTAGAACGTCATGCAATGTGATAATTGTTTTCTATATAAGAAAAAGGATAAAACCAAGACTCTTTTGGGATTGTGTTTTGTCTCCTAGAAATCCTATTCTGGTGAAAATACAGCGAGTGCTATTGCTCGTTCCTGCGCTGCGACTGCTTTGTCTCTGTTGGTGCCGATTTTTATTGTATCCTACAAGGAAAAGGTTGAGGAAATCCTGAATTTACTGATTGCCCTGTTACCTGGGAAACCAAATGCAGATGAGTCTCAGGCTGTTCAAATCCACATGGGCCTTGCTTTGGGGATGTTTATTTCACGGCTCTGTGAAGAGAAAGTCAGGTATGGATTACCTTGTACAGCAGGTGTGTAAATAACTCCCTCCTTTCCCATGTGAGGCAGTTCAATTATGCAGAGTAACATGTTTAACTTTCTTTACTGAACGGTCCTTAAGGAAATCTTTGATATTGTTTCATTTGGAGTATAAATCAAGGACAGATTTTAGGGCCAAAAATATTGGATTCAGATATGTCCCATGGATAAGTCGTTTTGGAAAGGGTTAAGATAAAAGGACTAACATTGACCTGCACAGGTTTTGGACTTATATTTGGCATATGCAGTAATACATTGACAGCACATTTCTCACTCACACTCTTCTGGTTAGCCTAAACTCTACTGATTAATTCCTGAACCTAACTGATTGACTCTCTCGTTCATATTCACTTATTCATCCCATCCTCTCTACAGTCTTCAGACTGTCAACTTCCAAACTTTTTCAACTCACTTAAAACAGAGGTGTCAAACTCATTTTCATTGAGGGCCACATCAGCCTTATGGTTGCTTTCAAAGGGCTGTTGAATCCATGAATGGAGAATCCATGGATACAGAGGGCCATCTAGATCGCTTTTATATAGTGGTCAGTTTGTTTAGTTTTTACTCAGTTTGGATCCTCAACAATTCCTACCACTTTTGATTATATGCCATTTGGTTTGGGGATAATGGGAATTGCAACCCAATAGCACTTGTGACTGAGGTTGGGAAATGACATTTTAAAGTCAGATTATGATATCCACAAGCCTCTAAATCCAGAATCCACTAAACAAAACAAACTGCAGCCTTCCAGATGTTACTGTATTATCAGTTCTAGTCATGATGTCTGATGATGAAGATTACAGGAGTACTAGTCCAACATATGGAGGGCCACATAAAATAAGACCTTAGGTTGGACACGTGTGCCTTAAAACATTCCTCTACTCACAACTTACTGTCAGGGCCACATTCATTTTCTCTTTCCTGATTACCTCTATTACATGGTTCATTCATAACCATATGAACTTAATACATAAAACAATATTTTCTGCCAAAAGTCCATGATATCACACAGACGTCCCCATTTTATAGAAAGCTCTAAACATGAATGACTAGAACTCCCATGGTCACAACTCAGGGCCCTTCCACACAGCCATATAACCCAGAATATCAAGGCAAAAAATCCCACGATATCTGCTTTGAACTGGGTAATCTGAGTCCACACTTCCATATATTCCAAATCAAAGCAGAAAATGTGGGATTTTGTTCAGCTGTGTGGAAGGGGCCTCAGTGGTGTAATTTAGCCATGCTGCTCGAGTTGATGGAAGATGTAGTCCAACATGTGTGGGGTGTGCCAAGTGGAAATTAAGAACTTCAGGGGTTTTGTGTTTTTTTTTTAAGAAGAGTTAATTCTAGGGACTTCTTTCTGCTCAAAACAAAGATATGAAAGATAATATACCACATGTTTTATATAGGCAAATTTCTCTGACAGTATTTGCTGCTCTAGTGGTGACTTACAATTTTGGTATGTCTGTGGTTATATCCATACCTATTACATGTATTGCATAGTCTAGTATTCTCATCTGGCATAACACATCTAAAACCATGAACAAATGATAGGAGAAGAACAAGCTACAGAATATTATTTCCTGGTTGTGTTTTATTGTTTTTAGTGATATCTTTGACAAACAAATGAATCCCTTGCTGATGAACTCCCTGAATGCATTAGAGGACTGCTGCTTTGACTCATCTCTAGAGTACAAGTAAGTGCAATGTAGAGTAGTCAATTTTTTGTTCAGTGTTGTGGTGCTCAGAGATTTAAACGTGGATCACAGAGCCCTACATTTAAGTGTCAGCTCACTCCTGGTCTAAATCTTCCAAAGAATATTCTGTGCTTAAAACTAAACATAATTTAATTTTTTTAAAATCATTGTACTGGTCTTGAAGACTGTTTGGAAAAAAAAACATACACACTTATGCAAATCATAGAACTGGATGAGCCATTGAGCTGGCATCTTATTAGTCGAATAATTGTGGACTGGTCTGGAGCAAAGTTTGAAGTTCCTGTTGAATAGTCCAGGAGTCAGCATGATCCTATCTCCATTTGGTTATGTTCCTTCAAGTTGACTCCAGTGTATGGCAACCATAAGGGTCAACTTATGACAGCACTAATTTTTCCTTGGCAAGTTTTATTCAAAGAAACTTTGTAATTGCCTTCCACTTAGGCTGTGAGAATGGGACTTCCCTAAAGTCTTCCAGTGAGTTTTTATGGCTGAATGGGAACTTAAACCCCAATCTCCTAGTTCAGAGTTCAAACCAATGCACCACATTTAGCCATATGTATGTGAGTGCAGCTGTACTATTATATTGAAGATGTAGTCCTTTATTTCCCCCTCCTCCCGATGTGGCAGAGTTTTATAGATCTTTTAGAGAATTACAGCCATTAGGCTTGTGTATTCCAGGTAAACCGTCATCCGTTTTGGTGTCCCGGATTTTGGTGAGGGCCCTGATCCATTTTTCGGGAGCCACCTGAATTCAGGAGGGCAGATATCCATTTTCACTCTGGGTTGCTGAAAGTTTTCTAGTTTTCTATCCAACCCATTATGGGCGGGAGGGGCTTCCCAGGTTCCCCTTCCCATCATTTTAGGCATTTAAGTAGTTTCTACTCTAGAGGAGAGGCACTGTAGGCAGGCACGCTAATGGAGGCCCTCTAAAAGCTGTTTACTCTAGAGGAGAGATGCTGGAGGCACTGGACCATGTGCTTTTTCTCTCAGGCTTGCACCATGCCATACACTATTTCCAAGGCATTACAGGCTTCCTCAATTCCAGGTAAGGAAGAGTGATGACCTCCTAGACCTATTGGGCTTCCTTAAAAAAACCCTCTTTTTTCCTGGCATGCGTCAATCTCCTTTCTGCTTTGGGTTTAATTCTTCCTTACAGCTGTTTCTACTCTTTACTCCAGAGGAGAGGTGACTGGTAGTAGTTTTCAGGGAATTAGGGTTTCCTTTTTGTTTGCTGGGATTAATAAAAAAGATTAAACTGTGATGCCAAAAAGCAAAGGAGGAGCCAAGTTCGGCTCCTGTTTGTTTTAGTAGTGGGTGGGTTTTTGTACCAGGAAGGCCCTTTCCATTACATGCTCCCAAAGGGCACAAAGGAAAGCAGATTCACGCTCAAGTCTAGCAGCCATAGCCAGAACATCCAGGGCTACTGCACCCATTGCATTGTCATTATACTGAAGTACAATCTCTGCAGGGAGAAAAGTTATTTGATTTTTTTAAAAAAAAATTATTGTGTATAAAATAAATCAAAACAGGGGGAAAAAAACAAAAGAGCAGGAGGGAAAAAGACTTCTGCTAGCTCAGTAGAAAAAAACACACACACCAAAAGTGACAAATTATCTGGATAAATATTGAAATGAAGTTGCTACAGTGGTTGCTAACTTACACATGTTGAAGTGTAGAGGATTGTAAAGTCCTCAATTCATGGAAATATAGCAAGTGGGCATTAATTGTTTTGCTATTGAAATATTAGATTCTTAGCCACAATAAAGGCTCAGGGAATCCATTTCCATTGACGGTTAAATTAGCTTTTGAGTCTGGTAGTTAATTTAAAATAATGTGTTCATCATTATTTTTCTGTATCTTCCACTTGTTTCTGATTTTTACTGTTATTTATTCATTTTTATGTTAATACAGCAATATCAATTGTCAATCCTGAGCCAGCTGTGGGTCCCCAAACTTGCCTCCTATCACCTTTCTTAGTAATATCAGCATGATTCCTACTGCAATGTTTAGTTTGCATGTTTATTTTGCCATGAACTCACTATTTAGTTAACAAACAATGCTTATTGCTGCCCTCAAATGTAATTTACGTATTAGTAGTAGTAATATTAACATTTATAGCTCACCTGTCTCACAGGAATTGAGTCCCAAGGTGATTCATAATCTTTTTTAAAAAACTATACATTTAAAAACACACAAAAGGAAAATATTAAAATAGAATTAAACTAGGACACTTAAAAAGACAATTCAGGTACAATACAGTAAAATAAATAATTATCCATGAAACAGCATATAGTGTCACCCATTTCATTAAAAAAACAGTGTGTTTTAAAAGCCTGTCTGAGTAAATGAACAGCATGCAAAAAAAAAAAAAAAATGTGTAATACAATCCTGATATTCATTCATTGCATCCTGATTTCAGACATAGGCAACATTTACTGCATGGAATACCTTCCTCATTGCTCTCTCATGGTCTCTTAAGTGAATTACTGAGCATGTTTATGCATGAGATGGTCTGTCCAAATATTAGCAAATGTGCACACATACACACATACATACACAACTGGAATAACTTTGTTGCAATAAGGTGGATGTTGAGCCTAGGGCAGCACAGATCCTGCTCATTAATCGTGGCCCCGTGGGCAATAAGTGGCAGTCGGAATCGGCCAGTCACCCTCCATTCACAGATTCATTAATGAAGGACACTTTTGAAGCTTTCCTTGGTAACTGCACAGCGTTGATTTGAGCATAGCAGCCACGGAGCCCGCTCTTCGAATGGGCATGCACTCACAATACTGTCTGAGCTGCAGGAGCAGCTGTCTCACACTGCTCCTTTATCCGGAAGACCTATTCTGTTAAATTAACAGCTGGAGATAGGATATAAAGTGTGGATGAAAGGAAACTTATTTAGGTTTGCCGAGCAGCAGGCTGACATTCCTGGTGTCAAAGGGAAAGAATGGAGAGGTTGGGAAGTTGTTGAAAATATAACACCAAAGTCGCCCATTGAAAGATGCTTAAATCTACTTGGGGCTGTGAATAGTCTGAGGTGTTTTAATGGCCATTAAAGCTGTCGGCATATCTCAGGAAGCAGTGCTTGGATGTTGAAAGCCTTCTATTAGAGGTGGCTCTCAGGTTTTACTCCCAAAGTTTAAATTGTGGGCATTTATTAATGGATCCTATGGTGCCTTTCAACTGCATACAGGTTTCTGTTTATCCTTTTCCAGGGCATATTCAGAGTGATCAAAATGTCCCAGATTTGGCTCCTCTACTTTCCAGTTTTAAACTAAGTTAAAATAAACTGTCCCAGGAAGCTGGAATAAAAGGTTTCAAAGGAGCTGAAAGAAAATATGCTTGAATAAACAAAATGTTTATGGATCTCTCATACCAAATAGGAAAAACCAGAAACAAGGGACTTTTGGGTCCTTTTGATCAGTCTGGATTGGCCACCTTTCAAACAAAATAATTGCTCTTACTTAAAGTTAGATCTGGGAAATGGCATTTGGTCATTACTGGACCAAAGTTATTTTCCATTTTTACAGGTTCACTGTGGAATTTAGTTCATAGTATCAAATTGACGTTTTCCAAATGATATCCTTAAAATCTTTCAGCTTTAGGTCGTTTCATTTTCATTTTCTGAAGTTGCTAGATGGTATGGATATATATGTGTGATGAAGGGAAAAAATGAATTTTATATTTTGGAGGGGAAGGAAGAAGGGGATTCAGAATAAAGTTCATAGATTTGCTTTATGAAGTTTGGAGGAAATATCAACAATTTCATAGTACAGTAGAGTCTCGCTTATCCAACATAAACAGGCCGGCAGAACATTGAATAAGCAAAAATATTGGATAATAAGGAGGAAAAACCCATGATTTTACAAATTAAGTACCAAAACATCATGCTTTACAACAAATTGACAGAAAAAGCAGTTCAATATACGATAACATTATGTAGTAATTACTGTATTTGCAAATTTAGCACCAAAACATACAAGGGTTCTTTCTTTTACCTACCCTGGACATTATTCCACAGGTAAATATACACTCCACTTCCCTCACCTATCGATCCGGGCGGGAGGCAGACTGCATTGGATAATACAGAACGTTTGATAAGCAAAGGTTGGATAAGCAAGACTCTATTGTAATTGTTATCTGCATAGTTTTGTAACCTGAAGTTGTAACGCAAGCATGTTTAGAGATCCATGGCGGATTCAAGATATGGTGATACACACTAGCTAGGCTTAATAAAGATATTGGTTTAATAAGGAATTTGCCATATTCTTATCACCAGCATTACTCCCATACTCTTTGAATCACTAACCTTGATGCATTTTGAATGGGTGGTCTGTCAAAAGCTATTATCCATGGCACCCAAATCAACTATCAACATACAGGAGCAGTAAACGGATGTATATGAGATGCTGTTGCTATAACAGCATAGGAAAAGACTGTATCAAAGTCCCAGGGCTATTTGAGTTTTTCTTGAAGAAATGCTGACTTTGGAAAGTTTTTTTAAAAAGTTAATTATAGTCATTACTTTGAGGAAACACAAAGCATTATTGCTACAGTTTTGCTTTAAAAAAAAACCTTTTCAAATCAAACTGTTATTTGTGGTCAGTGACCAGTATAGTATCTCACCTTATAATCATCTATCTACAGCAGTACAGTGTTTACATTAGGTTAAGATGTAAATTACAGTTTAACACCGTTATAAACGATACTTATAAGACTGTACTCTGACTATAGGTTTTGAAAAGATAAACTAGACCTTAAAACTATATCATGTTAAAAACACCTTGTCCCTTACAATCTGGCAGCTAGAAAATTACTTTTAAAAGTTAATTAATTACAATCATTACTCCGAGGAAACCCGAAGCACTTTGCATTATTGCTACAGTTTTACTTTTTAGAAAAACCTTTTTAATGTCTTACTTCTCAAAAGTAACTACAACATTTTGTTTTTAGCTATATTTTTAAAAAATCTGAATGTGATAAGCTATTTCCATACAGTACAAACAATATTGTTCTCATCCACCTCATTATGGCCCCATGTCCCACACAAAATGCAAGGAAGCCGTGCAATGTGGCACCTGAACCATTGGGTGACACTTCAAACCTGTAACTATGAAAGTAAGTTGTCACAGAAGGACTAGATATCCCTTATTACACTGCAATTAAAACTTATAATTTTGGTATTGGGCTGGGCAAACTGGGAAATTGGTGACTAGTTACTTGCAATTTGTCCTCTGATGAAACCAAAGTTGACCTTGACAGACCACAATCTTATCTACGCACACTGTCTTTTTTTCTGTAAGTTTTCTACCTTTGCTGAAGCTGAGGTATATTGATAAAAGAATTAAGGAACACAGGTCTTTTTTTTAACGAAGCTTCTTTTGTGTCCCAGAATTCTTAAGACCCCCCTGATAGTTGAAGGTCATAATCTGAACTATTCAGGCAGTTCTGATTGAAAAATCAGTCACACTCTATTCATTATTTAAAATAGAAAGCACCTAAGCATTTCGAACCATCTGGCAGGTTAGTCTGATTAGTCTTGTCTTTGTCTTCCAATTGGAAATGCAGTTCATATGTAAGTTCAGAGTAAGTGTAGGAAGACAAGTTTTCAGACCTTTTCCTTGGCTCCTGTCTGTCTACTCCATTAATCATTTAGGATGCGTAGTCTCTTGCATCTCTTAAGGTTGAGAAAGATGGAGCAAAAAAATTTTTTTACCATCTTCTACTCTTCTGCTAACATACATATCTTGCCCAAGCTACCTGTTTGGTATCCAGGCGTTTCCATCAGGGACCTTGGGCTTATGTTGTCGAAGGCTTTCATGACCGGAATCACTGGATTGCTGTGAGTTTTCTGGGCTGTATGGCCATGTTCCAGAAGCATTATCTCAGGACCCTGGAAATGTTTCTTCCAGTAGGATGGGAGATAGGTAATTTTACTTATTTGCATGTATGTATGTACATGCTTTCAAGTTGCCTGTGGACTTGTGGTGAGCCTGTAAATTCTATAGAGTTTTCTTAGGTGAGGAATACTAAGGAATGGTTTTACCAGTTTCTCCCTCTAAAATATAGCCTAAGGTACTCAACAGTCTCCTATCCAAGAATTTGCCAGGTTGGTATTAACTTTGGTTAGCTTCCAAGATCTGATAGGATTTGGTGCCTTTAGAGTATTTACTTGCAGGTATGTTTTTACAAAACCGTGAAAACACAGTATGCTATAAATAATGATGATGAATATAGTGATGCCACCAACAAAAGCAGTCAACAAGTAAAGACAGTGTTAAACAAGGTTTAATTGAAATGTTTAAAGTTGATTTTTTTTTTTAAAAGGAAAATACGTTAGATTATTAAGTGAGTGCACAAGTGAGCATAAACTGGAGCTTTTCTGATTGGTAGTTCTTGGTGGCCCTGAGACCAACCTGCCCAATTTGTGGGTCTCAACATCCCAGCCTAGCCCTAGGCTGAACCGGTGCCTGACTGCTGTGACAGTCTAGATGAGGGTGAGCAAATTGAAGTTGAATTCAGATAAGACAGGTCCTCCTGGTCAGTCACAAGGCCAAACAGGGTATAGGGTTACAGCCTGTGCTGGTTGGGGTTACTATCTCTCCTTGAAGGCACAGGTTTGCAGCTTGGGAGTCCTTCTGGATTTATCACTGAGCCTGGAATCTCAGGTTGCAGCAGTGGCTAGGGGGGCTTTTGCACAATTAAAACTTGTGTGCCAGTTGCACCTGTACTTTGGGAAGTCAGACTTGGCCATGGTGGTCCATGCTCTCGTCACATCTAGGTTATATTACTGCAACGCGGTCTATGTGGGGTTGCCTTTGAAGACTGTTCAGAAGCTTCAAATAGTCCAACAAGAGGCAGCCAGGTTAATGACTGGAGTGGCATACAGGGAGCATACAACTCCCTTGTTACACCAGCTTCACTGGCTACCAGTTTGCTACCGATCACAATTCAGAGTGCTGGCTTTGGCCTATAAAGCCCTATATAGCTCTGGCCCAATTTATCTGTCTGAACACATCTCCCTTCTCAGTGATTGCCTCTCTGCAATCTCCCTTCCTGGTGAGATTAGATCAACCCCTCCTTCCTGTCCTTCAGAAGGATAGTAAAAACGTGGCGGTGGGACCAAGCTTTCGGGACAGTGCAATAAAGCAGCAATAGGAAACCTTACCAGGCCAATTAGATTTGATGGGGATGATCGAGACAGTTTTAAACAATGTATTTTAATGTTGAGACAAATATTTTTAATGTTTATTCATGTCCTGGCATTGAATGTTTGCTGTTTGTATGTTGTGCTCCACCCTGCCTCCCATCCCCTTCAGAGTGAGAAGGGCGGAATATAAATGTTTTAAATAAATAAAGTAAATAGGAGGCTCGAGCTCCCGACCCCCTCCTTCCAACGTTCTAGGTTTCATAGTTCAGATCTAATTCTAAACTACAGGCCTGAGCATATGTTTCCCCTACACTTCAAAATGTTGAGATAAAGGTTGAGATTGCATTTACTCTCTAACCTTAAGAATTTTCTGCTGGTTTGCCTTGAATAGTTATGGCTAAGCAGAACAAATGGTATACAATAGGTCAACTTTACTCACCTTTTAAGATTGTAATTATTTCTCATTTAGAACTTACCAGTTGAGGACAACACCCTTTCCAACAATTCCTTTTTTACTTGGTGAAATATGGACTAGCTTCTGTCTACCATAAAATCACTTTTTTGTATACCGCCTTATTTTCCATTGCCTTTAACTAATTCATAGTTTTTTGACAAATTGACTCTTGGAAACTGAATAAAAGATCCAGATGTGCAAATATATGCAAATGTATGTAGATTCTGTGTTTACTTGGCACAGAATTTAGAGTTTTCTTTGGCACTGGTTAGATGAAGCCCTTGCTGTAATCCTAGAAGAGCTTAGTTTAGAACTGAACTGGCACTCATCTGGCATAGTGGGACACATATGGCAAAAAGAGGAACATTGCATTGCAGTAGTCACTGCTTCATGTTTCAGTGCCTATGTAAGCATGAGAGAGAAAAAGCTCTCCAGCCGTTGCCAAATTAGCTTCCTCTGCCAGCAAAGAACAGATGGAAATACTGAGACAATGGTGTGGAAGAGATTAAAGATCTTTCCCCTCCTGTTTGAAGTGTGTGTTTCGTGGAGAAGATGCAAAACTAATAAGAGCTTGGTAACTATAGACACTATACAGTATCGTCTCTGGAATAAAAAATAGTCTACATTTTTTGAGCAACCTTTACTCCTTTTATGCTAGATTTTATGAAACTTTAGAAGTGTTAAATGTTTTGCGGGCGGTTCTGCATACTGCATTCCTAATCAGTGGTTTAGTATTTACTGTTATTTATGATACTCTCGTTGATGTTTAAGTTCCTACTCCTGTTTTGCTTGAAATCTAGTGACAAACCCCAAAATAATGATGATTTACATAACTTAAGACATGGAGATTGTTGTACACCTTGACTCAGTAAGAAATCAAGGTGGAGATTGCTCTCAAGAAATCAGAAAAAGACTAGAGTTTGGAAGGGTAGTTATTATTATTATTATTATTATTATTATAACTTTATTTGTACCCTGCTAGCATCTCCCAAGGGATTCGATGCGGCTTACAACAGGCCGAAGCCCACACAATACAACAATACAGTACCTAGCAAATAAAACAGTTAAGCAAAACAATAACAATGGCAGTACAACAAGACATTATTAAAACTGAACCGGCCAGAGGAGGGGTACAGGATTAAAAGTGCTGATGTGTCGGAGGGATATGGGATTATAATATAAGTGCGGTGTGCAGTGTGCGGTGATCTTGGTTCTAACTAAAGTGCTTCTGAGATTTGGTACTGGGGTTCCTAGTCTGAAAAGGCACATTGGAACAGCCAGGTCTTCAAACTCTTTCCGAAGACTGCCAGTGTAGGGGCTTGTCTGAGGTCTTTCGGGAGGGCATTCCAGAGGCGGGGGGCCACCACAGAGAAGGCCCTGTCTCGTGTCCCCACCAAGCGCGCTTGTGACGCGGGCGGGATCACGAGCAGGGTCTCTCCAGATGACCGAAGTGAACGTGTATGAAAAATCTCCCATGCTGTAGTATTTCTGTTGCTGTGTAAGAATGTGTAAGCTGGACAATGAAGAAAGGATAGGAAGACAATCAGCACATTTGCATTGTTTTGTAACTTGCCTCAAATCACGAGAAGAGGTGGGTAAGAAATAATAATAATAATAATAATAATAATAATAATTATTATTATTATTATTATTATTACTGCAAAGACTGGCACAAACCAGTAAAGGTGATCCCAGTGGTGATCGACACACTGGGTGCAGTGCCTAAAAACCTTGGCCTGCACTTAAACACAATTGGCGCTGATAAGATTACCATCAACAAAGATGGCAGGGACCTAACAGAAGCTGAAGAGATCAAGAGAAGGTGGCGAGACTATATGGAAGATCTGTATAGGAAGGATAATAATATTGAGGATAGTTTTGACGGTGTGGTGAATGAATTAGAACCAGACATCCTGAGGAGTGAGGTTGAATGGGCCTTAAGAAGCATTGCTAACAACAAGGCAGCAGGAGACGACGGGATCCCAGCTGAATTGTTTAAAATCTTAAAAGATGATGCTGTCAAGGTGATGCATGCCATTTGCCAGCAAATATGGAAAACACAAGAATGGCCATCAGACTGGAAAAAATCAACTTATATCCCCATACCAAAAAAGGGAAATGCGAAAGACTGCTCAAACTTCCGTACAGTGGCCCTTATTTCTCATGCCAGTAAGGTAATGCTCAAGATCCTGCAAGGAAGACTCCAGCAATACATGGAGCGAGAGTTGCCAGATGTTCAAGCTGGGTTTAGAAAAGGCAGAGGAACGAGAGACCAGATTGCCAATATCCGCTGGATAATGGAGAAAGGCAGGGAGTTTCAGAAAAACATCTACTTCTGCTTCATTGACTATTCTAAAGCCTTTGACTGTGTGGATCATAATAAATTGTGGCAAGTTCTTAGTGGGATGGGCATCCCAAGCCACCTTCCCTCTCTCCTGAGGAATCTGTACAAGGACCAAGTAGCAACAGTCAGAACTGACCACGGAACAACAGACTGGTTCAAGATTGGGAAAGGCGTACGGCAAGGCTGCATCCTCTCACCCAACCTTTTTAACTTGTATGCAGAACACATCATGCGATGTGCGGGGCTGGATGAATGCAAAGCTGGGGTGAAAATTGCTGGAAGAAACATTAACAACCTCAGATATGCAGATGACACCACTCTGATGGCCGAAAGCGAGGAGGAGCTGAGGAGCCTTCTAATCAAGGTGAAAGAAGAAAGCGCAAAAGCCGGGTTGCAGCTAAACGTCAAAAAAACCAAGATTATGGCAACAAGAATGATTGACAACTGGAAAATAGAGGGAGAAACCGTGGAGGCCGTGACAGACTTTGTATTTCTAGGTGCAAAGATTACTGCAGATGCAGACTGTGGCCAGGAAATCAGAAGACGCTTACTTCTTGGGAGGAGAGCAATGTCCAATCTCGATAAAATAGTAAAGAGTAGAGACATCAGACTGGCAACAAAGATCCGCCTAGTCAAAGCCATGGTATTCCCTGTAGTAACCTACGGATGTGAGAGCTGGACCTTCGGGAAGGCTGAGCGAAGGAAGATAGATGCTTTTGAACTGTGGTGCTGGAGGAAAGTTCTGAGAGTGCCTTGGACTGCGAGAAGATCCAACCAGTCCATCCTCCAGGAAATAAAGCCCGACTGTTCACTGGAGGGAAATATACTAGAGACAAAGTTGAAGTACTTTGGTCACATCATGAGGAGACAGGAAAGCCTAGAGAAGACAATTATGCTGGGGAAAGTGGAAGGCAAAAGGAAGAGGGGCCGACCAAGGGCAAGATGGATGGATGGCATCCTTGAAGTGACTGGACTGACCTTGAGGGAGCTGGGGGTGGTGACGGCCGACAGGGAGCTCTGGCGTGGGCTGGTCCATGAGGTCACGAAGAGTCGGAGACGACTGAACGAATGAACAACAACAACAAAGATTACCATCTGCCAGCTGCAAAAGGCCACCCTACTGGGATCTGCACGCATTATTCGCCAATACATCACACAATCCTAGACACTTGGGAAGTGTCCAATGTGTGATCCAATACAACAGCCAGCAGAGTGATCTTGTTTGCTGTGGACTCATCTTGTTGTGTTTCAAATGATGATGATGATGATGATAATTAGAAATGTACTGGAGGATGATCCTATAGATACCATGGACTGCCATAAAGATAAATAAATGTCCCAAGAATGAATCAAGCCTTAAAAGTCATGAAATGGTTCAGCTGAAGTTATCATACTTTTGACACATGGAAAAATATTGCAACACTCAGTAAGATGGAAGGTGATAGGAAAAGAAGAAAACTGTGTTGCAGATGGATTGATTCAATCAAGGAAGCCACAGCCCTGGGCACTTTTGGAGGTCTCCCTTCATAGGATTGCCATAAGTCAGAACCAACTTGATGGTAAACCACAAGAGCTGCTCACAAACCTTCATTGATGTATCTAATTATGTAAGCCACTGGCATCCAATTCCAAGTTAATTATGAATTTTGTGAAGGATATACTGTCTCTCTTTGTCATTGGGTGACACCTGAGTTATAATGATACAAGAGAATGAACAAAATGAGATGAAATAAAGAAATCCCTTTCCACCCCTACACCTCAATGACTTCAATAATGATAAATGCCAGGGGTCCTCAAACTAAGGCCGGGGGCCCAGATATGGCCCTTCAAGGTCATTTACCTGGTCCCCACCCAGGGTTAATCTAAGTCTGAAATGACTTGAAAGCATGCAACAACAACAATCCTATCTCATCAGCCAAAAGCAGGCCCACACTTCCCATAGAAATACTAATATGTTTATATTTGTTAAAATTGTTCTTCATTTTAATTATTGTATTGAATTTAAGTGGTTTTTGCTCTACAAATATGATATGTGCAGTGTGCATAGGAATTCATTCATGTTTTATTCAAATTATAATTTAGCCCTCCAACAGTTTGAGGGACTGTGATCTGGTCCTCTGTTTAAAAAGTTTGTGGACTCCTGATGTAAGCAGCTGCATGGCTCTTGTAAATAAAGTGAATGCATTTTATGTCAATTTCTTTTAAAGTGGTTGTCCGTTAATGAACTTATTTGATTCATTTCCAAAATGCTATTGAGCTGCAGTAAATCTATTGAGTTAATTGTTGATTAGTAAGAAGACATTTATGTAAACCCCATTGGTTCAATCAGACTACTGATAGGATTGCAGCCATAGTCAAATATTACATTCATCTAAATGTAGGCAAATGTCTACAAGAGCATATGTGTGTTTGTAAGGGTGTGTGGCCACGCCATGCCTTGTTCAACTTTCAATCTGAGGTTAAAATAACCACTCCAATTTAAGTGGATGGTTTGCGGTTGCCTAAATCCTGTTTCTAGTTTCCTGTTGAGTCAGTGGTTGAACGGAAAATCAGTTGTCATGTTGATCCCATTGCTTCTGCTCTTATTGGAGCTAGCAAGTAGACTTGGGCGGCCATCATTTGCTGCTTTATGTCCATTCTCCCGATGAGAGGAATCTATATGACTAAATCTGCTTGTATCTGCCAGTTTAGGTATACATTTTTTTCAGCTTCTAAGCTACAATTATGTATTGTTCAGATTCATAACCATGCATCTTGTGAAATGATTTTCGGCAGATGCCTGAAAATGATTATTCTCATTTTTACAAGAGAATTACCATTTCTTTTCAGACAATCTTGAACAAAAACAATGCTTCTAAATTGTCTGTGTCAAAATCTTCATATTGACCCACCAAGAAAAAATGTGTATGTTTTTTTACAAATATTTTTATGCAGCTCAATTATTTACTGTTGGAATTCCTCTCTATGACGCATTGCTGCCATCTACTGGGAGAGAACTCATAAAGTAATATTCTTGGTTTGCTGTGCAACAATAATTGGTTACGACAACTATTGTTTTTCCTCTAAGTACCCACATCTTTCATGAATGTTTATAGGACAGATATGTTGTTGATCTTCAGAGATATATTAAAACCCAGGTGTTGTTTTTCATAAAGGCTGATAAAGCACATATATGGCAGATATGGAAAATCACTGGTAATCCAGTTGAGCTAGACTGAAACTCCCGTAACCATTGACTATACTAGAGGGAGCTAATGAGAACTGTGATTCAAAATATCTAGAGGACATGGCATGATACATGACAGTGTAGATGTTCTGTAGAATTAAGGCAATTTTTGAATGTGACAATTATAAGAAGTAGCTCCACCAATCCATGTGTCCATTATTGCATGAATGATGAACCTATGGAAATCACTATAACATATGTAAAATGATAAATGAATGTATTCAAACACTACTTTTCAAATAATTGGTTCCCATTTTCCGCATTAATATACGTATCTTAATTCATAACATTAATGTCAGTGATAGCATATGTATCCATAACAGATCCCCATATAATATAGTGAGGCATAAAACCAATTTGTGTTCTTGTTTCTTAATTATGGAAAGCAAACCATGTATATAGTTATGGTGCGATTTTCATGACTGTTTAGATTGTTTTAATTCTATTTTCCTGTTTATATCTTAAGCACTGGCTGTATCTTGGGAGTAGGACTTGTTCTCTCACTGATGTGTCACAGTAACCTAACAGACTCCCAAAATCACATCACTACCACTTTGCGTAAACTTTACAAATACTTGGATGATGCAGAAGACCAAAGCAGAACCTTTCAGGAAGTAAGTTATCTTGAACTTACTATTCATCAATTCCTTCTTCTGTACAAACTTGGTCTTTTCCAAGTTGTATGGCCTTGAAATATTTTTTCCCAAAAATCTCACTGATTCAATAATTTATGTGCTGCTTTTCTTGCTTATCCAGATTCTTGCCTATGCAGTTTCCTGTGCCAGCATTTCCGCTTTCAGTGTTAAAATCATTGAAGCCACAGAGGCTGAGGAGATCATGAACAAGTTGCAGAAATTAACTGAATCTAATCAGCAGGTTGGATCTAAATCATGCAATCTTTTTTATACTATATTTGTTTGCCAAAAGCTACTGTACCATTATGTGTTGCCATAATATTTTATGATGCCTAACTCATTAGATTCTCTTGGTCATTGAACTAAAGAAAAAGTTTGAGAAATAACCTAAGGCCTAACTTAAGTACACAGTTGCTATTTTATGGTGTTATTGCTGTATGTAAACTTTGATTGAAGTAGTGTAAGAGTAACGTTCCTCAATACTTTGGTGCTTTGAGGAGTTTATACTCTAAATGGGGGGAGGGGCAGGGGGAGAAACAGCACAGATTATGGCAAGAGAATGTGGGAGAGTTATCCCAAACATAGGTCTTCTTTATTTGATGCGGGAGAACAGCATCCCCCCTCTGCGGGGGGGGGGGGGGTCCAGGGACTAGTACTGTATTTGTGCCCATTTGCTACAGTTGTTTCCCTTTTCATTTTCAATAAGGAGACCCAAAGTGGGTGCCAACATATTTCAGACAATACAGATTCAAAATATAAAAAGTCATTGAAGTATTTAATGACTTATATGAAATATAAAAATTTTTAAATTAATAAAACATTTATAAAGTTAAATTATTAAAATTCATTAAAAAGCTATACACCAGCCTTACAGCTAGTGTTATAAAGCATTCAAATTTACTTCCGTCAGTTTTTAAAAGCCTGATGGCATGACTTTTTTAAACCTACTAATGGAAAGAGAGCAAGGATGGGACTATTGTGGCCTCCCTAAAAAGGAAGTAGCAACCAAGAAGATCCTCTTCCTTGTTCCCACAGAATGATCCTGAGAAGGTGATGGGACAGAAAAAAAAGACCTGTCTATTGTTGTAAAGGACTTATAAAGAGAGTTAGTTGTTGAGTTGTTGTTGTTGTTGTTGTGTGCCTTCAACTTGTTTCTGAGCTATGGGACCTTCAGGTGACCCTATCATAGGGTTTTCTTTAGCTGACAGTGTGTGGCTCACCCGGCGTCACTCAGAGGGTTTCTATGATTGTGTGTGGAATCAATCCTCTCTCCAGAGTCATAGTCCAACATTCAACTCGCTACATCACATTAGCTCTCCATAATGGGAAATATGTTCCTTGAAGCAGTCTGAACCATATAAGGCTTTATATACCAAAATAACTACTTTCAATTGTGCTCGGAAACAGGTTGGCAGCCAATAGAGTGTTGCAACAGTAGATTTGTGTGCTCCCTGTAACCAACTCCAGTTTTTTAACAATCTGGCTGCAGGTCTTGGGCAGACTGAAGTTCCTGAGCACTTTTCAAAAGGTAGCTCCCCATAGAGCACATTGCAGCAACCAAGACACAATGTAATGAAAGTGTATATGGTATACTTTATTCTCTGTTAGCCTTATAGGGACTAGCACTGGATGGTTAAGGGACCAGAACTGGTCAGAGGATCATCACTCTGAGTAACACTGCCTTGAAACATTCAGAGGGCTTTCCCCTGACAAAACCTTGACCTTGAAAAATACAATGTCTGTGTTGTAGATACAGGGAAATAGTATTAGAGGTTAAACCCAAGGTTTCACAGACAGAGTGGATCCAGAGAAGGGGTATTAAAGAAGAAAAGGTGACCGGAAAGGTTTCCAGAAGTGATAGCCAATCACAGGTTTCAAGTGCTAAAATATGTTCCCAGAACATATTTTATGTTCTGGGGACGGGGTAGAAATGCTGGAAATGCTGGAAATAGATCCCCTGAACCAGGCCCGTAGCCAGGATTTGGATTCCGGGGGGGGGGGGGGGGGGGGGGCTGAGTCTGAGTGAAAAAGGGTCTACCCTAGCAAATCTTTTGTATCATTACCCCAATACCCCCATGCATATGAGATATTGAGCATGGTGATCAGATCATGATATGAATAAAAATAACAGTTTAAATAATGTACCAGTAAGGCATTTTCGCAGACCACAATGAGATTTGGGGGGGGGGGGGGCTGAAGCTCCCCATCCCCTCCCCCCCCCCCCCCCCCGGCTACATGCCTGCCCTGAACCTTTGGAAGGGAATGGTTGAGGAAGCAGGATTCCTCCAACTTATTCTATTCACATTGGCCACTATAATGCACCTCCTTGGAGCCTGATATACTTGGTGCTATTGTTTACTTTTTGAACGCAGAAGCTACAAGCAGCAAAACTTGGGGGATTTTGTCTTCCTGGATTATAGAAATTCTCAAGTTGCTGGTTGGTGAACTTTTGATCCCTTTTGAGTCTGATGATATGGAACCACAATAGTTTATTTATTACTTGTTTTTCTTGCCTTTATTACATAAAAAGCACTCAAGATGACAAACATCACTAAAAACATTTAAGGCAATAAAGCCATTAAAATCCATAGATAGCAAAACAGTTAAAAGGTCAAATTGAAAAGAGCTTTATTTACACTCTTTCTAACAAATAGCGAGAATGGTCATGGATCGCAACTCTGAGAAGACATTAGCATAGAACAGAGCAGATATACTTTCGTAGTACAGATATGGTGTATCTGTTGGGTTTTCAACTTGTATCCCATCTGTGTATACACTAGTGTGGAGATTTTCCACTCAGGTAACCACACCAGTCAAAATTCCTTTCAGGCAATTCCTCCAAAGTCACCTACTGAGTGAGATTCTAACCCTGGAGTCCTAGTTCAATTAAACCACGACACTGATCATATTTAAGTATAATATAATATTATGTGAATCCTGAAATGGTATGTTTGAATAATATAGAATGTTTTTATTTTATCAAAGCAGAAAATATTATTACACTGTTCTTCTGAATTATTGTGTACCTTTTCTTTTTCTGTTGCAGACTCCTGGCTTTGCTTTGGCATTGGGGAGTATTGTTCATGGACTGTCAGTGTGTGGTCATGGTAAAGCGGAAGACCTTGGTAACAGGCTGTTTCCTGCCTGGATGAGAATTTTACTGGCTGAGGTACATAATTTTGCATGTTATTAAGAGGGGATAATTGATTTTATGAGAAGTAATCTATATGCCACTTTTTAAAGCCCATGGGTCATGTAAGCTAACCTTTCCCACATTGGCTGGAGGTGCTGGAAGTTGTATTCAAACATATCTGGAAGAGTAGCGTCTGGACAACAGATATTTCTGGCTTGCTGACCTTATTTTAGTTCTTAATTTGGTGGTTTCAGATTCAGCACACCTCCAAAGTTCTGCAAATTTCCTACAAAAATATTTTCATGTCCAAAATACTTATGTTAGTATTCTGTCACATACATTCTGTTGCCCTTTATGAATGAAGGAAAGATCCAGAGCACATTTTGGTATCTTTACATTGCAGGAGAAATATAGGTTGTATCTAATTCATTCATGTTTTTTAATTGAACATTTTTTGAAAATGTTTTTTCTTCTTCAATTTTGACCTCTGAAACAAAATTTGCAGACAGTGTGACAATGACATTAGCCCTTTCAATATCTCATCAATTAGTTGTAGCAATGGGTTAGCATCCATAGATAGCTGCTGTCCTAGAAGCAGGCTTTACCTGCAGAAAAACATGTCTAGTTGGGAGGTCCCTAGTTTTTCTACATATACTCTGTGGGTCTAAGGCTATGGCCAGCATTGTTCTTGCTACCATTCAGCCCTGGAATAGCCTCATCCAGTCCCGGTGAGACTGCAGGATTACTCCCCACATCCATGCTAGTTTTACATTGTTGAAATAAGTTTTTTTTCCCTTTAGAATTATTCAAATTGCTTGTAATAAGAAGTCCTTCATATTTTGATATTTTTAAAAGACTAATACAGTACTAGCATAATATTTACTGTATTAGCAAGGCTAGAGAGGGATTGGTTTTCACAGGTGCTCAATCTATCCCCACTCTTGTATCTTGTAGGCAACACAAAGAGTGAACACACAAAGATTCTAGGCTGGAGAGACACAGAGGATCTGTAAAATGGCAGGAGTCAAAGTATAGTTCTTGTCTCAAATCAAAGTTCTAGTTTCCAATAAAGGTTGAGGTTAATTTATTTTGTTCCAGCATCCGGCTTTCTGGCATATGTAGTTGGGAGAACTGTCTTTGGGCTAGTCTTGGAAGTGGAAATGATGGGTGTTATTACCTATTAATCTATTCAATATGCTCTTATGCTTCTTTTACTTCAATTCTAGGGAGCTCCTACAATGCAGCGCCTTGCAGCAATCAATGGGCTCGTGTCTGTGGTAGGTTCTGAAGGAACAATGATACAGGTAAAGAAGGAATTCTGCTAAGTAATTTTGATCTGAAATTGCTTTTAAAAATACTAAGTATAGGAAGACAGTTTTGGAGATATATTTTATTTCTTTAGATTTGTTGAAATCTTATTGTTCTTCCACAATATGTTTTGTCAGTTAATTAAAAAATGTCAGAATTAAAGCTTAGCCAGCAGATACATTACTTCTTTATAGTTCTTTTCAAATTTACAAAATTATATGTTTAAGTGTGTGATTATTCATTTGTAGTGGAAATGGTCAACATGTTGACCATTTCTACTACCTTGGCAGCTACCTCTCCTCAAAAGTCAACATTGACACTGAAATACAACACTGCCTGAGCTCTGCGAGTGCAGCATTTTTCCAAATGAAGCAGAGTGTTTGAGGATCAGGACATCTGTAGGGACACCCAAGATGCTTGTTTATAAAGCTATTGTTCTCCCAAACCTGCTATATGCCTGCGAAACATGGATTATCTACAGACGTCACATGCAACTCCTGGAACGATTCTATCAGTGTTGCCTCCAAAAAATCCTGCAAATCTCTTGGGAAGATAGATGGACAAATGTCAGCGTGCTGGAGGAAGCAAAGACCACCAGCACTGAAGCGATGGTCCTCCGCCATCAACTCAGCTGGACCGGACCGTTGTCCAGATGCCTGACCACTGTCTCCCAAAGCAGTTGCTGTACTCCGAACTCAAGATCGGCAAACGGAATTTTGGAGGACAGGAAAAGAGATTTAAGGATGGGCTGAAAGCCAACCTTAAAAACTGTGGCATAGACACTGAGAACTGGGAAGCCCTGGCCCTTGAGCACTCTAACTGGAGGTCAGCTGTGACCAGTAGTGCTGTACAATTTGAAGAGGCATGAATGGAGGGCAAAAGAGAGAAACGTGCAGAGAGGAAGGCGCATCAAGCCAACCCCAACCAGGACCACCTTCCACCTGGAAACTGATGCCCTCACTGCAGGAGGACATGCAGGTCAAGAATTGGGCTCCACAGTCACCTACATACCGCCAGTACACTGAACTTGGAGGACAATCTTACTCAGACAACGAGGGATTGACTAAGTAATTCATTTGTAGTCAGATACTGCTTGTAAATAAAATATGATGTTGTAGTGAGTAGAGAACAAATACATAGTTTGCACTATGCTAGCCATGATGTTTGAGCTATGTGAATATTTACTTTATATCTAATATTTGTATTGCTCTGGCTACATAGTATGTATATTACATGGATTTGTTATGAAGATTGGGCTATTATTAATATATGTAACAGCATGTATAATGGAAGTTCAGTTCTCATCAGAAATGGCTCTCCATTTTTTCCATGTTTCCATCATATGAATAAGAAGTAGCCATTCATTTACGTGGAAGAGACAGTTCAGTTCTTCCCTGATTCCACACTCATTAAGACTCAGGACTCCCTTGGTTGTTGAGAGTTGAGAGTTGGCTTTCATGGATTGATATTATATTTCAGTAACAATTTGTGGGTTCTTTTTTGTTTTTTGCATTCTAGGGTTTCCATACACAATTTCATTTTTTATGAAAATTTGTGTACTTAATTTCACTTTTTGGGTACTCAATTTTTATGTACTCCATTTTTTTCTCTTTGATATCTAATTGAGGTTATGCTTTGATAAAATGAAGGATTTGTTGCTATTCTAGATGGCTGTGTCTTAGAACAAGTATATGGCTTAAAATAACTTCTAGAGTTTTAAGATTTTTCAAGTCAGAGCTATATAGTTACAATTAGGAAAAAATCAAGCAGTCTAATAAAAGATGATATCAAGATATTTCATATGTTTCTATTGCAGGTATTATGAAATGCTGCTGATCTTATTATTCCGTATTTTAAATGATATTTAGAAGTTTTATCCACACTATGTGAATGAATGTCTGTATTTTTTCTGTTTGTGTGTTATGATCTTTTTCCATGGTGTATGAGAGAAGACCATAACACAGAGGCACCCTCCTCGCATTGCTATTTCAAGTTAATCTATGACTTTTCAGTTGTTCATCAATTCTGTGTTGACTCTTTCCTTACATGATTTCTTTGACAGTTGAAAACGGAGGCTATCCAATCTTCACAGTTTCAAAGCAGACTTAATGAAATTATCAGAACACTAAGCCAGGTGAGAACCTTCACTGCTCGTTTCTTTGGAGCCCAGCATGGTATAGTATTAATTTTTCCAATGGCTGAAGAAATAGACAAAAAACAGCCAGGAGAGGTTGTCCATCAGGCCTTTTCAACATTGCTGGCTCCTGGCAAAACACTAGCTTTCTACTAAAATATATTTTTGTAATCATTAGTATATGGAGACAACAGAAAAATCCTAGTTTCCAGTTTTGGAATACAGTTATTTCATCACTCAGTCACCTTTTCAGTAGCTCACATTAAGTCTAGTCATGTCCGACTCCAGGGGTTGGTGCTCATCTCAATTTCTAAGCCAAAGAGCCAGTGTTGCCCGTAGACACCTCCAAGGTCATGTGGCCAGCATGACTGCATGGAGCACTGTTACCTTCCCACCGGAGCAGTACCTATCAATCTACCCACATTTGCATGCTTTCAAACTGCTAGGTTGGCAGAAACTGGGGCTAACAGTGGGAGCTCACGCTGCTCCCTGGATTTGAACCTACGACCTTTCAGTCAGCAAATCCAGCAGTTCAGCAGTTTAACCCAGTGCACTACCGGAGGCTCCAGTAGCTCATATCTATAAAATATTTCCAGAAACATACTTGGAAGAGAGGCTAGATCAGGCATGGGTGAACTTCAGCCCTCTGAGTGTTTTGGACCAACTCCCACAATTCCTAAGAGCACATAAGCTGTTAGGAATTGTGGGAGTTGAAGTCCAAAATACCAGGAGGACTGAAGTTTGCCCATGCCTGGGCTAGAGTGATAGCCACTTCTTCCTAGTTTTTTTTTTCATTCAACATGGCTGCCAGGCATTTCCAGCACTTTATGTAGATAATGTTATTTTATTTATAAACTCCTAGATGTTTTGAACTTTCATAATCTCTGAAGGAGTTTCATCATTCCATAGTTGTGCTGAATGGAGGTGAAGTCTATCCATAGAGATTTACATTCTGATTATTCAACTCCATTCATATAAGTTGTGGCAATTCCTACATGGATTTTAGGGGCTATAAAATGTCTTATTGCTTCATTACTTTATGGCACTTTACTTACATAATGAAAATTACATTTTTGACTGTGGTGCAATGTTTACATTTATAGATAATCGGCTTTTCTGGAGTGATTGGCCTTCAAACAAATGCAGCATGGCTTTTGGGACATTTGCACCTCTCTACTGTGTCTGCAACCTGTAGTCGCACATCTGGTAATTCTATCTGAATAATTTATTACATGTAAAAATCTTTTTAAAATTCAACAAGTTATTCAACAAAGATTTGTTATTTCTATTTAACACCAACTGACAAACTCTTGTGTGTGTTTTCATTGAAACTGACTTGAGTGGGGAACTAATCATTTGATAGCATTCAGTAGAGCTCCAAATTTCATATCACTGCTTCTTTATTCAATCTGTGTTTGGAAGATTTTCAGACAGCATTTGAATGATAATTTATGATATATTGAAGCCAGCAGATAATGATTCCATTGCATGCCAAGGTCAATGTGGAAATTAATCTAATTTGTGCCGCTATAAATTGATCCTCTTTAAGTGACAACATTATAAAACCTGGATTTATAATATGGTTTTTACAGTTACCAATATCCCTGCGGCAAGTTTTGCACACACACAGTGTTTATAAGCAATGGCTGAAAACATTTGGACTGCCTTGTTTTCTTGCTTCATGCAGTAGCTATCAACAGAAATGAACAGTAACAAGTACATTCACTATCTGATGATTGAACCTCACATTGTTACATATTAGGACTGAAAATACTCCACAGCTTTATAAAGTCTGTATGGGGACCATTTTTTTTACTTTATATGACTAATCACATGTGTTTGGTCCACTCAGTTAATTTCCCCCCCACAATTTCAGTAATATATATGCTAGAGAGGGCATAAATAGTGAATTCACCTTCTTCTATCCTTGAGACATAGTCATTGTCTGAGAACACTGAGAAGGAAGAAGGGAGCTCAGTGATCAGGAATGGGCTTTTCGTGCAAAAGGTTCTTAATATCTCCAAATAGGGTTGGAAAGGACTCCTGTCAGAACGATACTGCTAGCCAGTGAAGACCAGTGATGGGCTACCGCGACCTTCTTGATATTTGTTTGCCTGCAACTTTTACCGGTCTTTAAGTACCATTGTCAGTGGTGAACAACTGTGAGATCTGGAGTTCAAAAGTATCTGGGAGGCCACAGTTACTTACCCTTGATGTAGATAGAACTGAACTCATTGTACCAGTCATTGTATCAGTAGATAAGGCACCTCTCTGTGCAAATTATGACATGAAGCACATAATTTGATCTGATTGGCATTTGCTATCCTTTTGTCTTCACAGTTCCTCCAGATTTTAGCTATCTCCCTGAGAAAAGCTTCCTTAGAGCAGCCGTTGACTTTGTGATCGAAGCTGGAAAGAAAGGTAAATCTTGTTCTGAAAATGTATGTTGGGAAGAATGATACCTCCATTGTTGCATAAAAATGTTGTAAATAAATAAATATTGCTGAAAAACACAGCTTGTATATGTCCCTTAGAGAACACAGCACAAGCTCATTTATATAATTACATGACCCTTCTACAAATGACACGTCAATAACATTACTAATGTACTTATATCCCAAATTTTGAAAAGATAGAATTTCAATAACCCTGCACAATATTTATTCTACATTTTATTTTATATATTTATTTTATTATCTCAGTGGTGATTCCATGTTTGCCAAGATAATGCTGGATGCATTGCGGGTGTTCTCATAGGTTGATCAAAAGAAAGGATAAATTGCTTGTGTTATAGTGGTTTGAGTGCTGAACTGGGATCCTGAAATTCAGTGCAGGCCTTGAGTAATCTGGATGTTTTAAGGATAAAGTGGGCAGCAGGAAAATACTTTGAGCTAAATGGAGGAAAAGGAGGTGTAAACATGATATATGAGTATATGGGATGGAATCCCTTTCATGTCTCTTAAATTTGTCCTATAAGTATCTTCCTACACCCAGATTTCTCTTTGAAGAGAAATAAGTGAAGGAGGGAAGAGTCTTAAGGATATTGTATTTTCCTCATGCCAGCTAGTTCCACCTTAATTCATATTGTAATTAAGTGACATGTGTAAATGACAGAAAGGTAGATAAAACACCTTTGAGATAGAGATAATGGAGTTTGTAGTCTAAGCTTTCATAGGTTAATTTCAAATGTTGCATCAGATGAAGTAGACACATATATTTAAGCTTTTGTTAGTCCCAAAACCTTTGTAAGATACTTTTGCATAGTGATGCAGACTAACACAATTGTGTCTTTGAATACTGCTACAAAAGTATGTCTTTCTTGAATCAGCATGAGAATGTGACCAAGTAGTCTAGGACCCACAACATTAAGAATTTATTCAGCATAATTATCTGCTTGTGCTTATCTTCAGGTTAATTTGTGGTAAGATAGTATTCTCTGGATTGTTTTTTTATCATTTATGTATTCTGTTTTTCTGCATTAATACAGTTGATATTAATTGTTTTACTGATATGGCGCAGTTGTGGCGTAGCTGGTTGGGAGTCAGCTGCATTAAAATCACTACTGACTGAGATGTCACGAGTTTGAAGCTAGCTCAGGTCAGAGTGCGCTTCCGGCCATTTGTCTAGCTTGCTGTCAACCTTTGGAGCCCAAAAGACAGTTGCATAAGTAGGAAATTTAGGTACCGCTTATGCAGGGACGCTAATTTAACTAATTTACGTCACCATAAAACTCTCCAACAGCGTGCAAAGAATGAGGAAGGTGTCACAAGGGGATGGTGAAGCGACAGCTCCCCCGGTGATTGGAATTCAAAAAGTATACCCTCATGAAGCTGGAAAGTTAAATAGCCTCTGTGTCTCTGTCTATATATGTTGTGTGTCTATGGCATTGAATGTTTGCCATGTATATGTGCATTGTGATCCGCCCTGAGTCCCCTGTGGGATGAGAAGGGGAGAATATAAATGCTGTAAATAAATAAAATAAATCAATGTCCTTTTTGTTTTACAGATCAGAGGGGTGGTAGGATAGTTTCTAGTAAATATAAGTGATTCACTGTGGAGATAGTGAACAATTTGCTCAGATGAAGGTTTTTTTTTTTTAATTCTCCTAGCTCTTGTTTGTGTACAAAGACTTTTCAGTCTTGAAAAACCAGTATACTTTGTACTGCTCCAAAAGTCATGACAAATCTTCTAGTATTACTGTGTGTTCTTTTGATGACTCTGCTTATGCCATTACAATGGTATGTATTTTGTCTTCTGTTGTAGGTCCTGAACAAGTTCGACCCAGTTTAGTAAAGGCAGCTATGGTGCCCATAGCTTTGATTGGAGAAAAGTACCAATATCCACCAGTGAACTGGGCGGCTCTTCTTTCACCTCTGCTGAGGTTAGATTTTGGTGAGTTGAAAGACTAACAATCACCAAATGAATTTCATATGACTTTTATTACAAGATGAGCAACTTGTCTTCCAGTTGTTGTGCAGTGATGCTGGTGATGCAGTGGAAGCCCTCATAACACAAAGCCCTCACACAATCTGAAATTTTGGTTGGAGTCCCTTTGGCAAAATATATGCTGTTATATTTTGGATAACTGGAATTCTTGCTTTCTTCATTCATTATAAGACGTGGTTCAATGGGATGGGGAGGTCATTTCACCGGAGAGACCTCACTGTATTTAATGGGTTTTTTTCTCTATCCTTTTTGGTACATAGTTTACAGCAGTGGTTTCCAACCTTTGGTCCTCCAGCTGTTTTGAAATTCAACTCCTAGCCAATTTACCTGCTGTTTAGAATTGTGGGAGCTGAAGTCCAAAATACCTGATGCTGAAGAAAGGATCATCATAGACTGGTAGGATTAGGAATTGTGCATCCTATTTGGAGCATTCTATAGCCCTTGCAATTCCTGAAATACTGCCATCACATTAAAAAAAAACTGTGAGAGCCGTTCAGCAGTGGAACTCTCTGCCCCGGAGTGTGGTGGAGGCTCCTTCTTTGGAAGCTTTTAAGCAGAGGCTGGATGGCCATCTGTCAGGGGTGATTTGAATGCAATATTCCTGCTTCTTGGCAGGGGGTTGGACTGGATGGCCCATGAGGTCTCTTCCAACTCTTTGATTCTATGATTCTATTTTTAAATCAAAATCAAAATGAGGACTCACACATTCATAGAATCATACAGTTGGAAGAGACTACATGAGCCATCTAGTCCATTCTCCTGCCAGGCACAATCAAAGCACCCCTAGCAGATAGCCATCTCATCCCTGTTTACAAACCTTCAAAGAAGGAGCCTCCACCACACTTCGAGGCAGAGAGTTCCACTGTTGAACAGCTTTTATAGTCAGGAAGTTCTTCCTAATGTTCAGGTGGACTCTCCTTTTCTGTAAGGTCATTCACAGACCTCCAGAGGGAGCAATTCTCCTATAAAACAATGTTTTCTGGATACCTAGTTTTACATAAAAATAGCAGTTTCCCAAACCCAGTCCTCCCAGTCACTTCCAGTTTCAGGAAAGGGGGTGAGTGCCACTCCTCCCCTAATTCTTCTTAGCTGCCTACCCCTGCTTTGTGATATAGAGAATTCGTTCCACCATGTTGTTTTTCAATTTGATCCCAGAAGTTCACTTTTAGTATTTAATTCTGTACTTTCACTTTACTTGCTGCTTTTCGTGTCTTCTCTTTTAGGAGATGAGGTACAGCAGCTCTGCATTAAACTGGCTGTGACCCAGGCCCAGTCATCTCAGAATGCAGCAATGCTTTTGGGGATGTGGGTAGCACCACCACTGGTATACAGTCTAAGTGTATGTATTATTGGCTTGAGAGCTATACTAACCAATGGATATTTTCTCTTTCTGTTGGTACACTTACAGTTCTTCTACTGACAGTGAGTGGGAATCACATATTTTTTCCTTGGTAGAGTTGGTAGACATGGCTGAGACAAGATTCCGGATTTCCATAAATTTCGAATAATATATAATCTATTCCCTTCTCCTTTTTCAAATGAAATGAGAAGTTAAAGCAATTCTGCTACAACCCTATGTTATTATAATCTATGTAAGGTGCCTGTATCCTTTTGAAAGAAGCATTTCTTAAGAATTATAAACAAAAAGAACGTATGCTAATCAAGGTGGCCATTCACACTTGCCTCAAACAGACAAGAGTTATTTCTCCCACTTTGGACATTCCACAGATATATAAACCTCACTTGCCTAGTTTCCAACAGACTTCACAACCTCTGAGGATGCCTGCCATAGTTGTGAGGGATGGCTATAGGAAATGCATAGCCCCTTTGCTGAAATAGCACCACTTGCTATTTCCAGGCAAAAGTCAAAGTGCTGGTTTTGCCCTTTAAAGTTCTACATGGTTTGAGTCCAGAGTATCTGGTAGACCAGGCATGGGCAAAATTTGGCCCTCCAGGTGTTATGGACTTCAACTCCTATCGGCTGTTAGGAATTGTGGGAGTTGAAGTCCAAAACACCTGGAGGGCCAAAGTTTGCCCATGCCTGTGATAGACCATATCTCCCTGTATGAACCTGTCTCAATTTTAAAATTGGGAGAGGGCTCCCAGGTCCATCTGTTGCAGCCATGGAAATGATCCTGCTCCATGACTGCTCCTGGGCTGTGGAACTCCCTGCCTGTTGTCTTTTCACTAAAAGCCTAGGACTTATTTTATAATTTAGGTAAGTCTTTAACTTTAATTGCATAATTTTAGAGTTTTGTATTCAAAAGTTTTTTCCTTCTATTTTTTAAAATTGTATTTTATATGTGAAATGATGAGGCTTTTAATAGAATTACTAATAGATTTTTTAACTTTTCTAACATAAAAATTTTAGTTATAACTTTATCTCAAATTTTGAAAGCCTCGTTGGCTTCCATTCTCAGAAAAAGGTGGGGTTTGCATTGAATTAAACAAGTAAATATTGAATAACATAGGACTCAGTCTCAGAAGTCCCTCATGTCTTGTATTTGCCACTCAGATTCAAGCAAAGAGATACGTTTTCACTTCCTTACCTGTGTGGATGAAGTATGTTGCGGATGACAAGCTGCAGGCATTCACCGAAGTGTTTATGGTTCAGCATTTTGACACAAAGAAACAGACAAAAAACCCGGAGCTTTGCTGGGACATTCTGGAGGGGCTCCATCAAGCCATGAAACTTCCTAGCCCTGCCCAAGGCAATTGGAGCTGTCTTTGCAAAGCTGCTGAGAGGATATTTGAACTTCTGCCAAATGAGATTCGGGTAAGGAAGTAAATATTTAAAGTATTGGAACTGTTTGGAAATGGTTCCTTTTGGGAATGTAAGAGATGCTAGGGAACCAGGATGGCTAGAAGTGAAAAACATTGTCCCTGAAAAACAGAGCTGGCCCACTGGATAGGATATTTGAAGCAGGACTGGCATACAACATACATAACAAAACATACATATTCCATGACTAATCATGGAATAATTGAAATCAACATTAAGAATGAATCGACTTCTTGGATGATGAACAGATGGAATATACAACCTAATCTTGCTTTCATTTCTGCAACACATAAATATTACTATTAGTTTCTATTGAGCCAGAGTTTGACTTTTAGGATAGGTACCAAGCTCATTATATAAAAAAACCCAAAGCACGAGGAAACAAAAAGAAATGAAATATTCTTTCCAAATTTTGTTCAGAACCTTATACCTGTTGAATATCATAGAGTCATAGAATAATAGAGTTGAAGGAGACCACATGGGCCATCTAGCCCAACCCCCTGCCATGCAGGAAAAGCACAATCAAAGTATCCCTGACAGATGACCATCCAGCCTCTGTTTAAAAGCTTCCAAGGAAGGAACTTCCAAGGAAGGAACATGTACATATTGAGATATCTTGGAGATGGGACCCAAGTCTAAACAAGACTTTCAGTTTCACAGCTTCTATACATATCGGGGGTTGGACTGGATGGCCCATGAGGTCTCTTCTCTTCCAGCTCTATGATTCTATATTCTAAAGTTAAGTTTACACGCAATATTTTAATATTTCTGTGCATGAAACAATTTGTAAACATTTAACTTCTAAAAAGCAAAGATGTCACTATCTCAGCCACCCACGTAGACAAATTGGGAGTAATCCAGACTTCAGAAATCTGGATAAGGGATGCTCAACCTGTATTTACAACTTCATTGAGGGAGTGAACTTCGACATTATCTGTTCATCTTGTGTTAGTTAATATGAACATGGCCCAATTTAATTTTGCTGGCAAATTCAGAACAGAGATCCTTTGTAGGGGCTCCTAACTGTTTTCCAGTCATAATGGAATGCACTAAGTCATGGAGAAGAGAATCTGGATAGTTGTCTATGTATACTTTGATTGACTAGATGCAGGGGAGAAGAGATATGTCACCTTCCCCTTTAATCATGTTGTACAAGAAGGAATTTCATCTCTTGAATTTCTGGCCAAATTTGCTTCCAAATGTCCCATCGTCTCCTTGGTCTGATGTTTTCTGTCTTTTTACTGTGTTGTAGCATGGGTTTTATCAAGGATTCTCAAGGCATCCTTACTTCCTCCCCAAGAAGATGTTGCTTTCTTTATTGGTGGAATAGTAATGCATGGAGACTTTCTGTTGAGAAATTAGCTTCCTTTTTCGCAGTAGAAAGCTTTCCTTCCACAACATGCTAATATAAAACACAGCATAGTTTAAGAATCACAGATTTAAATCATAGATTTTAATAGAACTAAATAAATACAAATACCACAACAAAAGTATAGAATATAAATAGAAAGCTATTGTAAATATATATATATCTCCATTTTGCAAGATACGGGCATGTTTTCTTAAAATCTGTGCTTTGTGGTTGACACTATCCTCTGGTTCTATTGTATCTTGATATTAATTTTTGATAATACAAACAATAAAACGATTTTGTGCCAAACCGCACTGAAAAGTCAGGTATCAGTCAATTTATTTCTAAATTGTTTGAGCTATACTGATAGTACTTAGGGCATATAACCTTTTGTGAATGAATGTTTATTGTACTAAAGTTAAGTTTAGGGAATTGGAAATAGGATGTAACACGGTAGTATCTGTTTGCTTTATTATACTGTTGTATCTTGTGATTGGCATTTCTGGTTGCTAGCCATCCAGAGTGGTAACTAAACAGGGGAACAATGGAGTGTAAGTTGAAAGAAAGAAGTAAGGAAAGATTTTATTTTTATGGAGTTTTATAGGCTTTCCTTGTTTAAAGATCTTTTTCTCTGTTCAGCAAAATGAGGTGAAGATGTATATAAATTCAGCAAAATGCCTTTCAGAAATGACAGATTCAGAGGTTGATCAAATTACTCACGTCTCCAAGGTAATTAATGCATTCTAACGATTTCCATCTTTTTTCTAGGAAAGCATTTATAATATTCTATAGTAACTAAACAGTAAGCCTTTTTTTGACTTTGTATTTTGAACAGGACTTAATTGGGGGGGGGGGGGGGATGGCAGTGGACATGAAATAAAATGGATAGTGGTGTCTGGTTAGCTAAAAAAGATCCCAGTGATCTCCTTATCAGTCTCCTTCTTTATTTCTATGTATATGCACAAATCTTTACTTCTTGATCAAAAGTCATAACAATACTTCAGCCACAGGCAAGCAACCGTTCAGAGACTAAGAATGAATTTCCTAACCCCACATTGACTGCAATCTTCAGCTACACCAAAATATCTCCATCTCCCTAAATTTCAACTCCAAAATGACAACTAGATGTTATGTTGTGTCACTTCCTGTGGCTACTTTATCATGAAATGAAGAGGGGGAAGACATTTGAAGGAATTGATATGTTTTGTCAGTATTTGGGGCACTGGGAAAAGCCTTGCGGGGCTTTAGGCACAATTTGAGAATGATCATTTGCGGAAAAAATCACACCATTTTAAAAAGTGGGGAATGGAAAACTTTGGGGGACTAGCGAGGGGCTTCAGGGCCATTCATGCAACATTTGGCCAATTGATAATTCTGTGAACAGCATCTAAAAATAATTTCAAATGGCCACATGAGTTGTTTTCATCAATGTATAAAGCTTTCCATTCTTGTTGTTAGTTTCCCAATTTGCTTTGTGAAAAAATTAGATTTTTATCACATTGGTATCATTTTTTAAAATCATCATTGTTTCTGACTGTTCCCAATACGATGTAAGTATGCCAAAACCAGTGATAGAAGAGGATGCAATTTTCATGTGTACATGTTTCACATTCGTTTGCCAAGTTCACAATCTCAGTTGTTCTTTGTATTTCTGGAAAAAAATGTTTTGCTCCTTGTATTTTGTGAATGCTTGTTCTCTTCTCACTTCTCTGAAAGATTTGCTTCCAACCTTCTTTTACCACCATTAGTCATTCATAATAGCTGTATAATACTGCCACCAATACTTAACACAACCAGTCTTTTCCTAATGGTGGTTTAGAACAACACACTTTAAACCACAGAATTATAGCTCAAGTATTCTACTTTAATTGCCACGATATTGTCATATGGAATCCTGGGATTGGTGATACGATGAGTCACTCAATGTCTCTGGCTGAATTTTCTAAATGTCTTTCTTGAAACTGCAAAATCTAAATTTCCATTGGATAGGACTATGGCAGCTAAACCCACAGAAGGTTTTATGAGTTAATGGCATTTGGCTTTCAGGGGATGCAGGTTGTATAATTTTGCACTGTTTATAAATCCAATGCCAATATGTTGATTTCTGGTTCAGAAACATAAAATATACACAACTATTGGGACTGTGAACTTGAGGAAGTAATATTACATATGTGCACAGGCAACTGTTGACATTGTAATTATGCAGTGTGAATGAACTCGTGGTTTCTGGAAAAACTTTAGGGCCCTTCGAGACAGGCCTAAATCACAAAAGGAACCGGGGTTTAAAATTCTGATTCCTTTCATAATTTAGGCCACGCATAGGGTGCTAATTTCTGGTCTCCTGGAGGAGGACATCATGGGTTTTGGGTCTGTGTTGAAGGGCCTGTAGTTAATGCAGAAAAGGTAAGAGGGTGCTACTTCAGAAAAAATTGGGAAAAACAAGATATGGGAAAATGGGCTGCTTCTTGGTTTTAAAACATATATGGAACCTTACTCATAGGTAACCATATCGTGTCAAAGTGAAAGTTAAGGGCAATATGAAATAAATGTTTGAATACAAGTATACAAAAATAAACAGAGTTTTTGATAACTACAGGGTTGTTAATGAGCTTTCATGAAATAACTAGGAAAAGCTTGCACCAAAGAGTCGTTCTTCTATTTTTCATTTACTTCATGGCTTGTTTTGCAGAACAATTTGGAAAAGATCACATTTGTCAAGCTTTATTTAGTTTCTCAAGGCAGATTCCCTTTGCTCCGATGGAATGATGTGATTAGCACTGCTGCTGGGTGCCAGGAGAAAGAAACCGTTGTATGGATGCTACTGCACAGCTTCTACCACGCACGAATTGTGAGCCATGAAAACACTGGTGAGCACTAATGCAAGAAACTTGTTGCCATTGAATATCCACTTCTTCTACGTATATAAGAGATGAGCAAAATTTCTGATCAGGCATACATCAGAATCTCTCCTGCTTTTCAATCTCAGGCAAATGAAGAGGAAAAAGGAGATCCAAAAGATTTATTGAGTTAATGGCATTTGACTCATGTGGAGACATGTTGTGCAGGGTTGCAGTATATCAGTAGAAATCCCATGATAATATAATTCCTGATTATTTGGTTTTTATTTGTTTTTTGGGGGGAGGGGTCTGGACTGTTTAGATAACTAAGGAGAATTGTTCCATTTTTGTTTACATTTGCATTTTAATATCCATATTCTGTTAAGAGGTATTCTGAATGCCTCTATATTTCCGCCAACCTTTGGCACTTAGGGTAAATTGCTTAACTGCTTGGCAATTCTGCCTCCAGACACCCCCCCCCCCCCCCATCCTCCAGTCCACACACACATTCCCAAAACATGCATTTGTGGGAAAAAGGGTGCCTGTTGATGGGATGATTTAGTACAGCATGCCTTGCTTTGTCTTGGGATCTAATAAAAAGAAAGGTTCTTTGTTCCTATCAGCTTAATCTCTTGTAGAAGAAGAGATTGGGAACTCCAAATACCAGGCTTATAGGTGCCAGTATTTCACCTATAAGCTTGAAATTGCTGCCTCTGGAAGCTGTCTTCACTGTTCTGTTGTTGTTTTATCTTCCAAATGTAAAGTTTGGAAAAGAGTAATCAATGGGGAGAGCTAACATCTCACCCAAGTACTACAACATTATACATTCTTGGGAGAGTGTCAGTTTTTCAGGGTTCTCTGTGTGTGTGTGTTTGTGTTTTGGGCAGGGAGTGTGGGTGTCATTTTTAGAGAAGCAAGCCAAGTGAAGCATACCTGTTAATAATGGACAATACAGCTGTAACAATCTTGAATGCTATGAAGATTGGTGATTTCATTACTGCAGGTGTTCTCTCTGGCACTGCAGATGAAACTTGTTGATGTTTCAGACATTCATAATTTTCAGAGTTGTGGTGGTCAGTTCATCACCTGAGGTCAACTTTGTGGTGATGGGGTTGTGCATACTTAGCTAATAGCTAGGCTTCTGCTTAAAATACTAGCAAGCCTCAGCAATTGGGTAGAAAGGGTTAGAGTTTCTGTTCTTCTTGGTGGTCTGAGTTTTTTCATAGAACCAAGGTTCAGAGGTGTAGAAAATGAGGCCAGAGAACAGAACTTTATGCAAGCTATAAGTAGTATTCTGGCATTTAATCTACAACTGGGGCCACAAGGGGTTTTTTCTTAAGGAATATAAAGAGTGAGACATCAGGAACTACCTGCACAAGGTGAATTCTGCCATTCACCTATATTTTCTTTTGTCAGCAAGGAGGAAGAATTATACATTTAATCATCAAGCATCTCTTCCATTTCTATTAAAAAGTGTGATTTTTCTCATGAGATTCCCCATTAGCCATGAGTGCTATGTAATTGTTCCATATTCAGAGACAGCTTGCTGCTGATAATCAACATCTACTTGGCAATAGCAGGGAAGAACTTTTCTCTTAAATGTATATATTTCTATTGTTGATCACAGCTGTAGGAAGGTGAAAAACATGGTGGCTAGATGAACAGGCAATATTATGCAAGTAAGTGGAGTGTGTCACTGATCTCATCTGTCTCATAACAAGATATCTTTTCAATATAAAGTATGGACTATAGACCAGGCATGGGCAGCTGTTAGGAATTGTGGGAATTGAAGCCCAAAACACTTGGAGGGCTGAAGTTTCCTCATTCCTTCTGTAGACACTACATTAAAGGTATAGCATGCAGTTAAACCTTTTCTTTTTTACCTTCAGGTAAGCATATGGTAACAAATGAAAATTTTCACTGCTGACTAAAAATTGAAGTAGGACGGCAATCTCCTCATTTGGTCTCACTGGGGGTAAACAAGTGGGGCTGATGTTTGAACTCTACTCCCAGGTTTATTGGGCATAATCTAGATCGGGCCTAGGAACAAGCTTGCAAAGCAAAACAACTGTAAAATTGAGTGTCACATTGTATATTTGACATGGTGTGCAATTTAATCCTAAACCACAGTGAGTATGGGCCAACATCTGGAATAAGCAAGGAAGGGAGTGGTTGATGGAGGGTGTATGGAAACATTTAAATTGGGGAAAGACTCATTTGTAACAGGTAGTAATGCATATTAACTGAAGTATGAAAAGGTTTGCTCTTCACCCTTAAAATGCTTGGAAGTGTGTCTCATTTTGGCTTGATGGAAGTTTCCCCACTTTATAGGAGTCTTAAAGAGAATGGAGTGGCTCTTGGAACTGATGGGATATATTAGAAATGTTTCCTTGAAGACAACATTTGTACCAAATGTGGCTCCCAAAGAGGTACTTGCTAAGAAAAATAATTTGTGGTTTTCAGGAAGACATTTTGATTTATGATTTATACTCTTTTCCAGGAATATATGGAGATGTTTGTAACGAAGGCATTTTAGTGTTTTTATAAATGAAAATGTCAAATTGCTGACAAATCGAATCAAAATGGCCTTTTGTAACATATATTTTAAATATGGAAATTGACCATCTGGTCCAAACAGTGATGGAATCTCAAAAAGAAAACATTGCTTTTGACATATATTTACTGCAGATAATAAGCAAAATTCTTTGGGCACTTGTGTAACCATCTGTTCAGTTTTGTGGTTTTAAATAAACCATCTGGAACGAACTGTTTCCTTGTTACTAATATTATTTCTGTATGCTCTGTATAGTTTTATAATTTTACCATCCAATATTTATGTATACATACATGTATGTATTATAGCCGACTCTCTTACTTGCAATGTGCAATCCAGAGCAACTCACAAACTCAAAAGTTTTCCTGTCATCCCCAAAGCACCTCCCAAGGGCTTCTGGGTATTCGCATAGAGTTTTGGCCTTGTAGCTACATTAATACAATACTGTACTTGTGATCTAGGCTTATAAAAATGTTTTTGTGGTCACTGTTGACATTTTGGAGTGATGCCACTGGTATTGTGGAATTCCTTGTCTTGCTTCATCCTTGTTTTGATATGAAAAGTGGTAGAGAGGGAGGCATGTATTCCTGATGCCCCAAAAGGCCTTAGTTCTTACGAGATCAGTTCTCTCCACAAAGGTCTGGTGTTCCTTTTATTATTTATTTATTTATTGTATTATTATTTATCTCCCACTTTTTCTTTCTTAAACTGTTCATGACTGGGTTAATGAACTTTGGCCTCTTGTATTGCAAATTTGGGTTTCATTGGACCAGAGTGACTGTTGCTATATAATCGTGGTGGCAGCAACCATTGCTTCTCAAGTCATCTTAGTATCAGCTTAAAAGAAACTGTCTAAACGGTACTATTATTGCTGTTAAACACTGTTATTTCAGTTAAAATGTAAAAACAAGTTAATATTTGTACGACTTGGAGGCAGTTGTGTTTACTTTCTATTCTTCCTGCCTCATGGATTCTCTTCAGTCACTCATATTATTGTGCTACACAGAGTTGTTCATTAGATGAGGCAGGCAAATTGCAAGTACAGCAGGACAGTAGTGTATTTGCCTTGGCTTTATCATATGATGTTTCTCTTTTCCCACCACTCTCCCGTTGGAAGATGATTGGAAGTCATTTCTTTTACAAATGGAAGTCATTAACAGATTATTTCTATCTGTAAAATAATTACTTTCTAGTCTACTTCCCACCAGGAAAGGAGAAACATTGAGTGTAAGTTCCATGATAGGTTCAGTGTTGTTTCTGAGTAATTGCATTTTCCCTGTCTCATGTGATAAACTCCTAAGATTGCTAACTTTGCATACCTGGTAGCTTTCCTTGATTCTTGTGAGTCCATAAGCTTCATAATTTACAAATGAAAAGCTTCAAAGTCCTTCCTAGATTTTGCTGAGCTCATTAACAAAAGAAACATCTGTTTCCTGTTTAGGCTCTCAATTTCCTCTTATGGATCTTTGCTGCTGCTGTGGTTGCCTGGGCTGATCATGCTGCCCCTCTGCTACTTGGTCTCAATGCGGATTGGTCTCTTTGGGAAGGGAAATCAGTCCCAGGAGTATCTCCAAGTTATTTGGGCAGGCAGCCAATAGATAACTTGGCTGTCCACGAGACCCTCACCCTTCTCCCAGGGAGTCTACAAACCCTGTTGTCCAAAGAGCCTTGGAAAGAACAGACACAAAAGGTATGTGATTTCTGCTCTAATAAGGGATTACCCCTCCTGCTGAGAATTTTCTGTATTCACTGAATTCATAAGCAATCTTAAATACTGATGATTCATGGATTATGTTTGTTGTTGCAATACATTCTGTGTATAACATGTGCTGTATATTATTTGAGGGTATATTAGACATGGGCAAACTTTGCCCCTCCAGGTGTTTTGGACTTTTACTCCCACAATTTCTAACAGGCTGTAGACTCATCAGTATTTTTATTTATTTATTATGCAAACTTATATGCCACCACTCCCCTGGGGCTTGGAGCGGCTTACAAGAACAGGCTAAAATCTAACACAATTTTAAAACAATTTAAAACAATTTAAAAACAGCAATATCAAAGATCAAAGATATACCAGATCAAAGGTATACCGGAGACCTCCATTGAAATGAAGTAATGGAAATGCTGAAGTGGTAATCATTTAAAACCATAAGCTTTGGAGTTTGAAGAGTGTAAAAGTGTAGACTTCCTTTTGCTATAAAATCAACAGGACCGGGGATGAACATGCCTTGCACTAGGGTTGCTGTTGTGTGCTTTCCAAGTTATTTGTAAATTATGGCAACCCTAAGGTGACTATTATCATGCTTTGAACTGGATTATATGATAGTGCAGAATCATATAATCCTGTTCCAAGCAGATAATGTGGATTATCTGCTTTGAAAATCTGGATTATAAGGGGCCTTAATTAGTATTATAGCCCTTGTTAAGCCTTTTGTTTGCATTAATCTGAGAAATCAAGGGCTATAAGCATAATAGTATGCACAACTTTATCATCAAAACTCTGTTTTATAGCTATTCCAAAAAGTCTGCATTTTCTTTTTTTTATTTAAATGGGAGAAGGATTAAGTGCTCCCTTCTCTAAACCTGATGACCCAAATAATATTATTAACATACAACTAACACTTCAGAAAAGCTAAGCAGATATAAAAATGCTAACAATGTCTACCCCACAGCTGAAGTTTTGAATTGAATCATCCAAAACTGATTAAGATATCTTGAATTATAAGGAACAATTCTAATACTGTAATTCTAATACTGTAATTCTAAATGTATTCCTAGTTTATTGACTGGCTCTTCAGCATAATGGAGGCATCCAATGAAGTACTATCCAAGTCTTCTAGAGATCTTTTGAAAGGTACTGTGGAATTCCTGTCATCTTTCAGCTTAGGAAAACAGCGCCACATTTATACATTTTCAATTTAGAATTAATATATATCAGTGTGATTTCACTACATCCCATTGTGAGCAGCAATAGGGTGATGGGCACCAAGACCTTGAGCTCATCTATTTCACAATGGCTGAATAGCTTCTCATGCACCAAATCAAAAGAGAGTGAGGTTTCTATGGAAATTGCTGATAACAGCATTATGACATTTCCTTTCCATTAGTTGTTCTTGATTTCATAATTTTCAGTGAGGAAATATGATGAGTATCTGACAGATTTAAATAATAATAACTTGCTGTCTAGTGAATGCAGGCCAAGTACTTGCCAATAAGCAGAAGCCCTGAGAGTAAATGAATCATGCTTTTGCAGATTACTAGTATTTAATAGTGGGGGCCCAGTCCATGTCTTCTGCATTATATATCCTGATGCTCATCATGGTTGACACATCTTCTAATACAGATTGAGTATCTTTAATCTGGAATTCATAAACCCAAAAGTGCCAAGCAGATAGTGTGGATTATCTTCTTTGATAATCTGGATTGTATGGCAGTGTAGAAGGGGCCTGAGATAGTAGCACCTTTGCTACCTGGTTCCAGGTATTTAGGATAAAGGATACTCAACATGTACTTAAGTTGCTTAAGGTATCCAGAGCTATATAGCTTATTCGTACTTTTCTCCAAAGCATTTGTCTGCAAGTGTGTAGTTGCTCTGGATTTGTCAAATAGCAAGTCACACTTTCCCTTCTTCAACAAGTCTGCCAGCTCTAACTACAGGAAAATTCCCCAAATCATTCAGAAATTCATTAGATTCCATAGGTTTCCAAGCACATGACATTTTTTATAGATTTCTCACTCCAAAGGGAAGAATGGAAACTTAAAAAAAAACAACCCTTCACTAGTTCTTAAATTGGCCTGCCAGCTCCAATAATAGAAATTCCCCAAACCATTCAGGAATCTATTGGATTCCATAGGTCTCCAAATGAAGACCATTTTAATAGGTTCCTCACTCCTAAAATAAAGAATAAACACCTAAAAAAAACTTCACTAGAAAGTGTTCTGACTGTGATAATGGGGCCACCATAACTGGTCTAATATTGAAAGCACTGGTGTCAGTGTCTGAAGTAAAGGACAAATAAAGGCAATGTATCCTATGCATTGGGCTGATGGCCAACTAAAGTCCTTGCACACTTCGTCTTATTTACAAAACTTGTATGATGCTCTTAGGACAGGGACAGGCAAGTGTAGCTTTCCATTTGTTGATGAATTTCAACTCTCATCAACCCTAGTTAGTGAGGTGATGCTTGAAGTTGTCTGCCTTGTTCTGGGAAATTTGGATGAACTTTTTAGAACAACGTAGTTCTCCTTCAAATTGAACTATGATCAGGGCAGAAATGTTTATCTTTTTGATGCTGACTTATGTTATGGATGTTCTTTATTTTCTCAGCTTCCCTACTGGCCCTGAGGTCTTTCCCTGAATTCAAGAAGAAGGCAATATGGACAAAGGCCTATGGGTGGTAGTCCAAACATCTCACCTTCACTTTGGTCAAAGAAATGAAAGAAATGATAACATAGCTAGTGTTAAAATATGCCGTGCCAAAGACCATACATGTCGTGGAGTCGTATAGGTTTTCCGTTCTCCGGAGATCATTTTAGATCCTGAGTAAGATACTTAAAAGTGCTAGCTTTTAATTATCTTCTCAATTTATTGAAAGTAAGGGCTTAACAAATTTGTAAAACTTTTATTTGAATTTGACAGTTTCATATTTTTAAGAGTAAAGAATGGCCTGAATGCTGACTGCATAATATTTTATCATATACTGGATGAAAAGTGTCTGTGATCTATGACGAAATAAAATTTCTGCCTTGAATTAGCAACCACTGGATGTGCTTTGCATGTTAGAAGATCGGATATAGCAACTTTCCTCATTGATGTGCATTTCAGACATTTTGGATCATGGCTTCAGTCATTATAGATGGTAGTCTTCAAATTTTAGGAAAATACCATAGAGCAGCAGTGGTGAGGCTGTGCTATGAGATATTAAGTCCATGCAACATATTCAGGAGAAAACATGTTGGCCACGCAGCAAAATACAACAAAATTCAGAATCCACAATTATTGTGTAATGCAACTGCACAAAATAAACAATGGAAGCTTTTTTTTTACATTGGCAATTTTTACATATGCAACATCTTAACTTTTTCTAGGGGTAGTAATACAGGGACTTTATGAACAATGCAGTGTTCTCTGCCTACTAAAGGAGCACTTAGCTTCTCACAGGACAGGAACAACCTCCGTCTCAAGGAAATGTATTTATCTGTTTATAATGGAGCTGAAATATGATTACCTTCCTTTTTTTGCCCTTTGTACATGGCCTTCACATGACCAAGAAAAAGAGACCTTTGCCTGCACTGAGATCCCTTCAAAAACTGAACTACAATAGAAATAGATTAATACATTTGTCAATTTTGGTCTCCACTATTTTAATCTTATTTTACATTCAATCGTACATACATGCTCCATATGATATGCTGGCTAGGATCCAAGTAATGTTATGTTTGGGTATTTCCTGTCACCTTATGGCAACCTCATGAATTCCCTCAGGTTTTCTGGTATTTCTTGCTGCTCTCCTATCCAAGTGACAAGGGTTGACCTGCTAACTTCTAAGATCAAACAGGATCTGATACTTTTATGATACTTAGGTCCTAAAGAACACCTGTAAGAATTCCTAAACATGGGTGTATATCCCAAACAACTTGTTTGCAAAATAATTTTGTGTCTAGATATGTTTTGAAATGAAAAATTCAATTGAAATCTGATTTTTTTTTTCTTTTGGGGACTGTCAAATGACTAGTTTGAGAAAAAGCATAGAGGAATAATTCATAACATGTTTACACTTGCAAGACTGATTTATAGCCAGGGGTGGGTGGAGACAGCCTGCAATAAGAAGGCTGGCTGATACAATTATATACGAGTGCAAACACTGGTAAGTACATTAATGCGTTTGATTAGAAAGAATCTGTTAAAGAGTTTTACACAGATTGGGAATTGTTTTCTAAAGGAAATATTGAAAAATATCAGTTAGGTTTTGAAGCACAGTAGGATCAAAAGATATGCAGAAGTTCATTTAAGGTTTATAATTAAAGGAAATAAGATATTAGGATAACACTATGTAACAAAATTTGAAAGAAAATTATGTTCCTGGTTTGAAAGTTTTATTTCCTGTTTAATTGTGTGGTACTTACTTTAAAATAGTTGTTATCCTCTAGGAACTTCGTATTTGTGGCTGCCACAAATTATGATGAATTGGTTTGAGACTGTAAGATATTCACTGAAAAATTATAGCAAAATGTGCTGCAGGACATCCCACAAAACATAGTTTTTGCAGTTTAATTAACTTTTCCCATGTTTTTATGATACAAGCAATTAGGAAATGATATTTATAACCCAGGAAGAAAAAATGTGTTACACAGTGTAATTAGATCCGTTGGTTGGAAGCCATTAGACACATTCACACTGACCCGTTATCCCAAATCAGGATAACATAGCCTTGAACTGCATTAACCAAAGTTACGAGCTACACCCAATTCTCCCGAAGAATCCAGAACAAACCATGACTTTGAGTCATGTAAGCAGTTGGGCCAATGCCAAAATGAAACTGGCCCTGACTGTTGACACTGGGCAACAGGTGGCCTGGGGACACAGAATGGCACTGTCCCTCTCTTTGTTCTTCTCCTGGCAACCAGGAGAAGATAAGTGATAACACAAGAACCTACATTTTGACAAAGATGTTATTCTGTGCTTACCCCTTAAATGCTGAGGTTGGAATCCCTTGTGTTTAGATATGTTAGTATCCTTTTTTTAAAAAAAAAATCTTGTTTTTCTGAGAGTTTAGAAAATGGCACAAAGTAGTCTTCGTGTTAAGAAGAAATGCCTCTATTAAATGTTACCAATGCAGATGGAGGATATAATTGTTTCAGATCATTTTTAATATCCCCAAAAGTGTAAATAAATAAATAAAAAACAATGTGAGAGAGAACAAAACAGAGATTTTTCCTCTCCCTATCCATAACATTTAATGAATTGGCACCTGATAAGCATCTGATCAAAATGACCCAATAAATTAACCATTAGTATTTGACTAAAAGTTTGTCTCATTGCATTGTTTAGTCCCTTCCTAGTATTTTAAGATCTTAATCTCATGTCTGTCCACAGCATTTTGTGTTGATTATTCATGACTGTTATGTGCTGCAAACATGCCTTGTTTTGCAAACTGTAGTTTGGGAATCTGATATGCGTATTTTCCAGTATTTCTTCTGTTCCCTTCTTTCCTCTGACATTAGAGATGTGTCTGGAATGTACCATTTCTGTCCCGACTTTCTGGCCTTGTCATGCCACCAGTTTTAACCATTACAAAATAATTTAGCATAGTGCACTTATACAGCTGCTAGTCTAGATAGGTGTTTGTGAGAACAGACCCCTTTTTACATATCGGAGAAAGTAAACAGATTTATCTAGTTCCACTACCTGCATTTTGGATCATAAAAATGAATGATTGCCACTCTTTACCTTAGCGTTTTACCTTTTATACCACCTTGTAATGTAAAGTCTGCATCTCAAAATTTCAACTATGATATCACATTACCTTCTATTTGTTCATGGTAAAGGTAAAGGTTTCCCCTTGACATTAAGTCTAGTTGTGTCTGACTCTGTGGGGTGGTGCTCATCTTTTTTTCTAAGCCGAAGAGCCGGCGTTGTCCATAGAGATCCAAAGGTCATGTGGTTGGCATAACTGCACAGAGCGCCATTACCTTTCTGCAGAAGTAGTACCTATTGATGTACTCATATTTGCATGTTTTCAAACTGCTAGGTTGGCAGAAGCTGGAATTTGATCCGCCAACCTTTCAGTCAGCAAGTTCATTAACTGTTTAACCCGCTGTGCCACTGGGAGCTCCTCATGACTACATAATACATTTTTATATCAATATACTAATGATAAATCATTAAGACTAGTGTTGCCATACAATAAAAAATCGAGATCAAAAATTAGCATGCATCTCTACTCCTTTCTCATTTTTATTTCCAAGTTTCTTTTTTGAACAAACAGATCTCCAGTGGCTAAGAAATCATTAATGCACATAAAGGTTAATAAAAATTCTTCTGTATGGAAGAAAGATTCTCCAGGGGGAAGCATACACATGTTAATTCCAGTTCTTGGCATGACACATTCCAGTCTTAAATGTTTGCATTGACATGTTTTCCCTTTGTTGACAGGGTAGCTCTGGTGTTTCTTATACGGCATCCATCCTATATTTATAGTGGAAGCATGGCTCACACTATAGAATGTCTGTCCATGGGAGAAGAAAGATGTATATGTCTATAAAAAGCTAATGTGTTGGAGAAACCTTTGGAGTATTTCTTCTCACTGAAAACTCAGCCCAGCAGCAGAATATAGCATTTTAGATCACTACAGACTCATCTTGAGACCTCCTTTAAATCTCACCCTTAGCAGCTGGTACTCTAATCACAAACGAATGCTAGATAGCACAGTTTCAGTTGCCTACAATGTCCTAAATGTCCCTTTTTATATTAAAAAAACAACCCCAATAATGTACCCCTTTAAAAATGACACCAGTGCCATTGATTAATAGTGGCTGTTGAACTAAGAAACACAGTAAAATAATGGGTTTATCAAAGTGGGTTTACCAAAGGCCACATTGAAACCAAGAAACTTACTATTCTTCATTATGCTGTCATCTCGTCTTAAAACATCCATATTTATTAATTTTCCCATCAATTAGGTTGACAAAGATTTCTTACCCTGAAATTAAGACATTGGAATGGGGGAGGGGTATTATGACCTATTCCTTTTCAGTTTGGCTATGGCTAATGATCATTGTTTTTCTTTCTGATCATCACTTATAATACTTGTTCATTTTGCAGTCCTCTCTGGGTCATTTCACTTTTCAGTAATATTTATTAACATGAATATTCTGAAGCCATAAGATAGATTTCAGTAGTTTGCTTCATGGTAGTCATGGCAAGCACTTAATAAAAAAAGCTCTTGGGTGTGGATAATGATTTATTTGGCTTAAATCCAATTGTTTGTCTCAACAAAATACACCCTCTGAATCAATAGGAACTTGGTCAATTAGCACATGTAAATTCAGTTGATTCAATAGGTCATTGGGATTAATTGGATTTAAGCCTGAACATATCAATTGGCTTGAATAGCAGTGGCACTGATATGTGGGAGTCGTGAATTTGCTCTAGGCATTAATCCTAACTTTAAGGGAGCTATCTAGGGTGCTGAAGCTTGCTTGGGTATAGGGTTCAGCACCTTGGATAGCTTTGGAGTCAGGAGTGGAACGCAGAGTAGATTCACAATCCAACTAATATGAAAATCATCAACTGTCATGATTGAACATGGAATGCAGATTGTGCATTCTACTTAGGTGCAATAGAGCAGCCACTGTGTTGCTGGGCTAGCAAAGAGTTACTCTGAATACTATCATATTCTTACTTCTCATTATACACCAAAGCCAGACCTCAACAGTGCTTTCAATAATGCCATTATGCCCAAGGATCCTAATTCTGTTGCATGTACACACATTCGCATTGCTTTTGTGAAAGGCTGTAGATACAGTGGAAACATGTGGTAAGCTTCATTCAACTGGAAATCTCCAAATAGCTGTCCCTTGGAAATTGGTATCAAGCAAATTGTGTTTTCCAGCAGAAGTCATTCTCCTTGTCCCAAGATAATGTAGGTTAGCTGCTTTTGGTTTTGACACTGTAGCTTCCTAAGTGAACCTTCCTTTCCTTGCAGAGGTAGTGGATGATGAAGTAGGCACCTGTAATCCCAGAACACAGTACATTTTAAGAACAAGTCAAAGACTAAGAAGTATGTACCATTCTCTATAAGCTGTTTCTTTCAGTCTATATATAAGATTCAGTACAGGCAATCCCTGAGTTACAAGTATCTGACTTATAAATGACTCATAGTTAAGAATGGGGTGAGACAACAAGAAGTGAGAGAAAACTACTTCTCGGAAGGGAAATTCCCTTCTGAAAGAGTTACCATGAGGAGAAAGTGTCTCCACTGAAGTTTTATCACCAAACTTTGTTTCCACAACAAACAATTTCTTTCAAAATCCAGTGATCACAAGGACAGAAAGTCCGGTAAAATCTTCTGGGCAGGGGCGCAGACAGCTAAACAAACACCACAGGGGGTTGTAGTTTGGTGAAGCATCGGTATTCTTTGGCAGGGAAGTTCAATTCATTCACATTATATTGGACTTTGGCTAATATTAGCAAAGATTCAAGGAATCGGCTTGGCAAACAAGAAAACCTGCACAACGCACATGAAGCAAGTGTATTACTAAAAGACTCTGAGCGTCACATAAATGTGCATGGCAAAATTTGTAATTTAGATAGCTTTATATCAGATATATTTTTCAAAGCAAAACTGAACAATTTCCCCTCCCATCTCATGAACCAGAGCCAGTGTATTCATATGAATCAATTTGTATATTACGAGTATTTAACTAATGGAAATGAGGGGGGGGGGGGGGGAGGTTGTGTGAACAGGTGACCCTAGCAAGAAACCAAGAGTGTCTGTATACTGTATAATGAATGTAGTTTGACACCACTTTAACTCCCATGACTCGGTACTATCATGGGAGTTGTAGTTTGATGAGAAAACAACATTCTTTGGCAGACCTTGTAAAACTACAGCTACCAAGTTTCCATAACATTGATCCATAGTAGTTAAAGTCATGTCAAACTACATTCATTCGACAATATAAATGCACATTGAACTGCGCTTCTTGGATTACTAATTTCAGCTGCAAGATTTCTCTATTGAGGTGCTTGGTAAGAAATTCAAAACTTACCTCCAAATAATATTACCATGTAGGCTTTTAGCACATAGGGAAAGTAGACAGATACATCAAATGGAAAGGGCAACTGGACAGAGTATGTGCCATAGGTTTCAAAGTGGGGCAATGATTCATATATGGCAAATGCTGAGGGAAAATAATACAAAAAAACAAAATTGGAATTAGTGGATTTTAAGGATGACATTCCACAAATAATAATAATAATAATAATTTTATTTCTTCCCCGCCTCTCCTCATGGCTTGAGGAAGGTTACAAAACAACTGAAATACAAAAGCATAGCAAAAACACTACAAATAGACATACTAAAATATACCTCCATGAAAGCTACACACCGAAAAAATCTACAAAATACATACTAAAACACACAAAGCAGAGATCAAACAAGGGACACTGAAAATTCATGTTTAAAGACATTGGTTTTTGTGAGCTGCGCTCTCGCTCTTATGTATCTTGCTCTCCTAGTGCCCTGTCCATACATTGTGTTGGGCCTTTTCATGCAGCAAACTATCTAAAGAACTTGACAATAGCCAAATATCATTGCCTATTTTCCAAAGCAAGGTGCAATGTACTCCTGTCTGAATTGCTGCATGGGAGATTTGCAGGTACTCCATATAATGAAAGACTCTGCCCATGTAACAAACAGGGAGTAGAGTGCATCTACCACATTCTTCTGTCATGTAGTTTCTATGAACAGGCCCAAGCAGATGTAATCAACCCCCCTACAAAGGAATTTATCAATAAGTTCAGTGAAATTTTATGTGAAGTTTCTACTTAGTGACAACCTTCCCCACGTGACCTTGACGGTTGCCAAGTTTCTTTCTGAGGCAGCAAGAATTAGACATTTCCCAATTTTAGACACAGGCTGAAACACACCAGCACTTTTTATAGTCTTTTACCTATGTTTTTAGCCAACATGTATTTTAAGCAGTTTTTACTGTTTGCAGATTTTATCCAACTGGATGTTCTTAATCCTATTACCTGTATAACTTGTATGCTATAGTGTAATAAGGGTCTTGGGACCATAATAAAAATGTATGTATATTTCAAAACTGTCTGGGTAGGCCTGCTGGAAGAGATAGGTCTTCACATGGTTTTTAAATTCCGACAGCTCATTCAGCTGTCAGAGTTCTTCTGGCATGAACAGTTTTAGTCCTTTCTTTACAATGAAAACCTAAAATATGATACCTAGTGCTACATAAACGCATGTTAAAAGCAGAGGGTCTCGGGTGCCATTTACTAATAGAACAATTTTGTATGAACTTAGGAAAATAAAAGAGCTGGGGGTGTGTGGTTAAGGATCCATATTTTTCAATGATAAGCAGAAAATCGTTGTGCAAGCTGTGCAATATTCTTCTGCTTTTGGAAAAGTGCAAAATAATAAAAATACTGAGCATATCAAATACATCATTCATTGATCTCTGGTTATTACAGGTGTGGAAACTCCAACTCACAGTGCAGTATTGAAGGTTGCAAGTAGGTATTTTGGTATGAGAGCATCAAAAGCAAATGGAAGGTTAATGCCTGCCTTTGCCACACATACTCATCCAACTACCACTTGTGGACAGTTTTACCCCATTTATTAAAAAAAGCTTGTGACTTTTTTGGCCAATCACAACAATTGCATAGAGTTCAGAATGATGGCACACTCAGTAAAGAAAATTTACTTGGGAAAAAAATCAACCTTGTGAAAACAGTGGCTGGACCAAAATCATGAAGACACTGAGAAATAGTTTTATGAAATTCCCCCACATGTACACACATGCTGTGTTTATGTGGTTGTTTAAGATGTCTACTGGAGAGCATTTTTTTATTTCTTATTTCCTTTGATTCTTTGCATTCTTAGCCTGATGGCTTGTGCACATATTTGAAATGGATTTTCCCTCTCCCCTCTATTGAAACAGCAACCTTCTACAACCCTCCTATATTAGTTGCTTGATATGTATATACGTAATTCAGATGGCTTACTGTACTGTATATGTGTGTATTGGACTGCAAACCATATGATCAGATCTGGGACTATTCAGGACTTAGACTCCATTTTAGAAACAGTACAGTTTAGAATTCAGTAGAAACAGTATGCTTTCAAAAGTCAGTATAAACAGAATGCTTTAGAGAAGAGACTCTATTAAACTCTCAGAACAGAGAGATGCGTTAGACTTTGAACTGTTGATTATAAGAAAGATGTCCTGTATTATCTACACAGAAAAACCACTTCAAATCCTATATGTAACTGGATTGATATGCAAAGTACCTGTATGTTGAATACATTAAGTTTGTGAGTAAACCAACTATGTTACTTTTAAAGACATCTACTTATTTTGGTCTCTTGAGAGCATGATCTAAACCAAGATGTTTTAAGGAAGAGTAGATGTTTTTTGGGCAACTGAAAGAACACTTCTGAAACTCTACTGTATATATGTTTTTGTGCATTGGCATATCTTTGTCCCTAACAGTTCAAATAGATATCTAGGTATATCAGTTTAACAGCTGAGAAACCTAATTGCCTTGCATGAATACTACTGGATATTTTCCACTAAGGAGATGGTAGACTCAAGCAAGTTTTTTACTCTTCTCAGGGAGCTTCCTGGTTTTCCCAAATGGTTATGAATGCCATTTTCCAAAAGATTATGGAGACTTTTAATTCTCCTCCATCCAAAACATGTCTAAGTTTTGGGTTACACACGTCATCTTTTAAATTTTTGAGTTATGTTTGGGTGAAGATCTGAGAAGAACTGGCATTGTAAGATGCAAGACGTATTTATGTGACAGTTTGCTGAAAATTTGACAAATTGTAACAACCAATTTAATGGCTCTGAAATTATGGTTTCTAGGAAGCCCCAGAGAAGTTATATGTCTTTAATTTTGTTGATGTTTTTCATCTAGAGAGCTCAACTGGTTATTCAGAATGTGAGTGTCATGATGTTAAAAATGTACAAAGTGATTTTACATTCTTTTTAAGATCTAGTTATCATCCCCCCCCCCCCCCCCCCCCCAGTCCAGGCTTGGCTATAGTTTCCCACTGACATTCAAAGTTTGTGACTCTTCATTATTAAATGGCTATTAAAATTATTGGAGGAAAAAACATGAGAAGCATTGCTCAAACCAGAAAAGCAGCAAGCCTCCTGAGTAAGTTGCCCAGAGCAATCTTGTTCTGAGGATCTGTTGAAAAATTTATTCTCACCAAATTTGGTAAACATTATTTTTGGATCAGTGTGTTGAGAGGGTTATAGAAAGCATCAAGTCTTTTTAATTTTTACCTTCAGCCAAAACAGACAGAGGATATAAAGGAATCCACAGAGAATGATGGAGCCACGTCAATTCTGGAAAGTAGATTCCTATTGCTGCTAACATGCAGTAAATGTATCTTGAAAGAAAAGGAAATGGAAGAACACTGAGATAAATGCTGATATTTTGAAAGCAGGGTAAAATCAAAATCTAATGAACCAAAAATTTTTTTTGTAAGAGATACTTCTGAGGGAAGTTAACTTTTTATCTTTAATATGAGTTAGATAAAAACTCAAATTGTGTGCCTAAGATCATTATCTTAGAGTGCGATTCCTACTACTACTTTATGTCTATGTCAACCATATACTGTATGTTTGTAGAGTTCTAGTCCAGTAAGTCAGCAACATTTCTAAAGCTTCTTGATTTATCCTGCTCAACCACTACAAAAAACAAAACAAAACAAAACAAAAAACAAGCAAATAAGTAACTTTAGCTAAAATACATTGCCCAAATCTACCAGGTGACCAGTATATCCTTAAAAGACAGATATTTTTGGAAAATAAGGGATGCTTTCACAGTAGATTTTGATGCTGCTTAAATTTATTGGTGACGGATGAAATTGATGTTTTTTCCCAGGTACTTTGCCATTTGTCTGCTAACTTGGATCTATCTAAACATGACTTTGAATGAACATCCAGTCTTACAAATTGTAAACCACATAATTAGCCAGATAGGCAGATTAACATCAGTACTACCCATAGACATGCTTAAGGACTGGAATTTTAGGAAACGTATGATATAATGGGAGAATTGAACATACAGTGTTATCTATGCTGTTTATTAGTTTACAAGGTAGTATCTATACACAAATCAAAGGGATATTATCAGGCTAGAATGTATCCAGGGAAGGGTGACCAAATTGGTGAAAGGTCTGAGAACCATACCCTTTGAGGAGCGGTTCAGGAAGTGGCTTATGTTTAGCCTGGAGGTGAGAAGACAAAGAGGGAACATGATAGCCATGCTTAAGTATTTGAAAGGATGTCATATTGAAGATGGGGCATGTTTGCTTTCTGTTGCTCCAGAGACTGAGGGTGCATCCAGAAAGGGCACAAAATGCACACCCTTTCGAATATTCTTGGGGGGCGTCCAAACAATGCCTTAGGTTGACTCAGGTAAACAGCAGAAATTCTGAAAAACTAGTCCGCTCACATTTTTGCTTGACTAACCTTTACTGCATCCTCTTAACACTCAATACAGTTTATAAAGATAGCCTACAGCTGCATGGTTGTTAGATATTGGCCAGTGTTTCTGACGTTGCGTGAGAACCAGCCATGATTATGTGGTCAATAGCTATTCACATTGAAAAGTTCTGGAATGCCTAGAGAACATACATTCTTATCTCTACTTTGGTATTTGTGTTAGATTTTGCAAGAAAAGCTCACCAGATAACACTGAATGGCATGTGGAGAATGCAGAAAGCGGAGTCAAAAAGAAAGAACCCGGGTTTAGCTTTTAAAGGGAGTGTATTCTGTTCCTACCTGACAATATCCGTGATGTTCCAAAGGAAAAATAAGATGCATACAATGTGTTTCCCTTGCACTTCTTCTTGACTAGTGATCACAGCAAACAAGATGACGATTCTTTCTGTGATCTGGAGAAGGAGGCAAATTATTTGGTTTCTATCTCTGTGGCTTGCTTATGGTCCTTGTGTCATAAAAATATTACTAAAGAAGATATTTTAAATTATTGAGAAGTTTACAGCAGCAGAAGCAGTGACATGGTTGTTGCTGTTAGTATGTGCTTTCAAGACATTTTGGACTTATGTCAACCTAAGAAGTTATCACAGTTTTTTCCAATATTTGTTTAGTGGGCTTTGCCTTTGCCTTCCTCTGATCATGAGAGAATGTGACTTGTCCAACGTCACCCAGTGGTTTTCCATGGTTGAATGGGGAGTCAGACCCTGTTATCCAAGATTCCTGGTCCAATATTCTATGGAGGCTTCTAGTAGTGCTAGCAGTAAGATGCAGTATATCTATGTTTCCCTAGTAAATTCTATGCTTTTGTGAATTTTGGGATGCCACCATTCCTGCTTTTCTTTCCAACATGTTACTTAATGGCATACATGCACATCTTATGATGCGCATCTTATGAAGCAGCCAAGCCTAGAAGCTGCAAGGCTTTCAATGCTAATCAAGGTGATAATTGCAGCATTCACAGTTGCCTCAAACAGACAAGAGTTCTTTCTCCCACCCTGGACATTCCACAGATATATAAAACCTACTTGCCTTGTTTCCAACAAATCTCACAACCTCTGAGGATACCTGCCATAGATGCAGGCGAAACGTCAAGAGACAATACTTCTCGAACATGGCCATACAGGCTGGGAAACTCACAGCAACCTTAAAAGTGAAGGTTTTCCCCTGACATTAAGTCCAGTCATGTCCAACTCTAGGGGTTGGTGCTCATCTACATTTCTAAGCTGAAGAGCCAGCATTGTCCATAGACACCTCCAAGGTCATGTGGCCAGCATGACTGCATCGAGCATCATTACCTGCCTGCCCGAGTGGTACCTATTGATCTACTCACATTTGCATCTTTTCGAACTGCTAGGTTGGCAGATGATGGGGCTAACAGCAGAAGTTCACACCACTCCCCGGATTTGAACCTACAACCTTTCGGTCAGTAAGGTCAGCAGCTCAGCAGTTTAACCCACTGTGCCACAGACGTACAACCAAATTCTGATTACATGAATTAGTATGTTTTAAAAAACCCTTAAGTTGCAGACATGGGGGGTGCAATAAGATCAGAATGAGGCATTGTGAAAGTAGTATTGTTGATGTTGCTATGTTTATTTACATCCCATTTTTTCTCCACAAAGGAGACTAAAAGTGGCTAAGAGACTCAAAGTGGTTTCCATACTGGCTGTGTTTCCAGTTCAGGGCTGGATTGACCATAAAGTAAAGTAAGCATCTGTTTAGGATATCAAGGGAACATGGGGCACCAGATATGTTTTCCACTGTCTGGTCTACTATGAAGCATATAGTGCAACATTGTAAATGGTGCAGCTGGACTGGATTCCAAAAAAGGAACTTCCACAATAAAAAGACTTTCCAATTAGAAAAAGTGGAAGAAAACTTTGAAATATAAAGAAAGTGGAAGTATACAAAAATAATCATTATTCTCAATCTAAGTTTTATTTCATTTCAAAAAGGGTTGTTTTTTAATCAGATAAAATAATCCTTTAAGTGTTTAGGGCAGTGGTTCTCAATGTGTGGGTCCCCAGATGTTTTGGCCTTCAACGCCCAGAAATCCTAACAGTGGTAAACTGGCTGGGATTTCTGGGAGTTGTAGGTCAAAACATCTGGGGACCCACAGGTTGAGAACCACTGGCTTAGATCTTAATCAGGCCCTGCTTCAATGAAACACTTGCTTCGTGCTGCTATTAATCATGGGCAAAGCATTCCCATTGGCTGCTACCAGCTTGAGTTTTGATTTCCATTCAAACCAGGTCAGAAGAGAAAATACTGTTCCCACACAGCATCCTCTCAAATGCAATCTGCTCTCTCATCCAATTTACATTCGAAGTTTTATTTCTATTTTGATTAACCATTGTTTTTCAGTTTGCCTGAGCCTGCAAATCATTACTTAATCTTAGTTATGAATGGCTTGAAATAGTATAATTACAAACCATAATTCACGAAACTGGCTTGTTTCATTATCCACAGTTAATATTAACCAAATTCATTAAGCAAAAGTAATATCTTCTGATCTTGGGGTGGGATGGAGTGAGAGCATATCAATCTAAGGCCCATGGTGGCTCATTCACATAATAAACCATGGTTTATTGTGCCAACTAAAAGCAGTTTGACATCTCAACTATATCAATCATAGTTAAATTGTTGAATTTACTCATTATACATGAAGAACAAGAAGATTTAAAATGTTCTTCATGTTTTTTATCGTCATTTACCATGCCCACATTTTGGAGAAAGCTATACAGTATTCTCTTACTTATTGTGGGTGATCCGTTCCAGGACAACCCACAATAAGTGAAAATCCGCGAAGTAAGGACGCTCTGCCCACTCGGCAGCAGCCTCGTCCTCTGCTGAGTCTGCTGCTCGCTGCCTTGGAGGCCCCTTGGGTGCCATTGATGGCACTGCCAGGCCGGGCTGAAGCCTGGTCTGAGGCAGTGAGCACCAGACTCAGCAAAGAGGACAAGGCTGCTGCCGAAGTGGGCGACGCGTCTCCACTCAGCAGTGGCCTCGTCCTCTTCACTGAGTGTTGTTTGCTGCCTCAGAGGCCCCTTGGGCAAGTTGATGGCACTGCCAGGCTGGTTTGAGGCCTCAGCCCAGCCTGGCAGTGCTGTCAACAGAGCCCAAAGGGCCTCCAAGGCAGCAAGCTGCAGATTCAGCAGAGAGGATGAGGCCACTGCCAAGTGGGCAGTGACGAGCCCTAGGGTAGGCCTAGTGCCTTGCTTCCCCTCCCCTCCTCCTTTTCCTCCTCCCCGCTCCCCCGGCTTATTATAGACGCATAAAATACCAAGTCCTTAATAAGCGAACCGCGATATTGAAAGGGAACACTGTAATAGTATTTATTTTCTCTTGAAAATAAAAATATGGATCGTAGAGACCTGTTGAGTTTGCTATTTTCTGTCTTGAAAAAAGATCTAATTTTGCTGTTTCAGGTCTTCAAGAGTTCTACCATAATTTCAATAAATTTCTGTAGCCATAACCACATGTTTACAAGATATGAAAAGAGAAAAAAACTTGCTGGCCTTTATCATTCAACATTTTGGTGGAGTACAGGATTTCCTGTACCTGATGACTTTGTTAGATTGAAACAAATATAGAACAGTTCAGAAGTTATAAAATTGCTGTGTAGTGGAAGTTGTCACTCAGGTTTTGACCAAAGATAACTGATCACCTACCTAATTAGCATGAAATAATGAGCAATCAGTAACAAAATACTCATGTCAAATTTGTGTGGTTTTGGCAGAGATAATATTAGAAATATTGGTTTAGAGGGAGGGACACAGATTACAAACTGATGGCGAGTATAGCTTATCTCTGAGGGACTTAGGCAAAAGTTATCTGGCAGCCTGGTCAACATTACAGAACTAGAAGTTCAGGAGTTATTCACTTGCGATCTCCGATAAAGTTGAATTTAAATGATTGGAGGGCATCTTCAAGAAAGTGGCTGCCACCTGACAATCCATTAGATAAAGAAATGCCTTTCACTGGAGTAGGGGATGGACAAGACCCAAAAAGCAGTTTTCTACCTTTGGGGCACTCTGAAAAACATAGAATTTCCTCTCCAAAATGTTTTCTTCCCAGAAGATGGGAGGTTAGAAATACCAAAAATAGTTTTGGGAGCCTGCACATCATCCACCATTGAATTAAAGTTTGACCTCTGGAAACAAAGATGCAAGGCCACCTTAATCATGGTCATCTCCAGGTGCATTTGAGAACTTACTATGGAAAACACATTGGTCCTGTCTACATGACCCTGTCTACAAGCACTCATCCCAAATGGATGATTGGCTGATCCCCATGATACATGGAGGCTTCTGGTGATTATTGTGCAGGTTTTTTTTTTTTGGGGGGGGGGGTTAGGTTCCAAAAAAACTGCACAAGGCCCACAAAAACTGCACTGGAAAAGTTGGAGGTATTCCGGAGTTTGCTGGAAACTTCAGAGCATCCTGAGGCTTTGGAGAAACCTGGACACTGGGATCAGGTCCAGTTCAGCCAGACTATGAACCAGTGCCCTGTGCTCACCAGTGGAGGGAAATGGGCCAGATCATGCCCATGTCACCACTGTCACTTCTAGTTGTGAATGGAGCTTTATCTGAACTCCCTCCTCCATGCTGGTCATGTGGGTGCCCATTCTAGCATCAGAAAAGATCCCTGCAACAGCTACAAATTTGGATAGAGGTGGCAAGGAGGGGATTGTAGCACATCAAGTAGATGTACTCCCAGGCTAATTTGGTAGCAGTCCTATGTTTAACATGCTAAATCAAGGGCTGCACTGTGCTAAATTGGTGTAGCCATACCACTTGTAAAAAGATCACTTTCTCTTTATGCTTGTTTTGTGTGCTCTGTTTTGACAGAGTGATGCAATAATGAAGGAAAGCAAATCCTGAGTAGCTAGCTATGCATTCAACCCTCATGTACTCTTTCAGTTTGGATTTAGGTCTTGGTGCATGTAAATATCACAAGCTGAAATAAGGTTCATCTTTGTTTGTCTCAAGATGCATCTTCAGATCAGTGAAGAAAGCAGACAGACTTTGGTTAATAAAATAAGGTGATTTATACAATTTCCTCTCTGTTTCTTTGAATTTGTATTTATTATTTGCTGTAAAAATACCTTTCTGAGTATAGCTAAATTTAAACACACCAGGCTAGATTTATGCACCCACTATTTTGCAACTAGAAATTAGAAAATGGGAAACCTAAGTGCAGTCGTTTTATAAAATGTTGACAAAAAGATTTTTGTTTTTCATACATGTTCTTTCATTCTTAAAGAAGAAAGTGGAATTTCCTCCTCCCACTTTCTGTTTTTCTCATTTGCTACTGCTGAGTCTCTAGTGAGCAATTCAGGTTTCTGTGATACTGCTTTGTAGTTTAGACAATCAATGAAATAGCAGACGTTAAATCTGTTTAATAATAAATACATCACATGATGGTGTTTTCAAACCACAACTTGTTTAGATCACAGATGTACCACGTCCCTCCACCTTCTCTCCTGAGATGAAAAATGCAAGGCAGGTGCTGTGTAATTTACAGGGATCACATTTTTAAGTGGACGAGAAAGAAACCAGGTGCGGTAGGCTATATTTCTGAGGGAGAAAATGGCAAAACCACCTCAGACTATTCCTGTACTAAGAAAGACCTATGAAATTGATGAGGTCTCCATAAGTCAAAGGTGCCTTGGAGGCACATAATACAGGAACCAAATATACAGCATGTTCCTTCAAAAATGTATAACAGCTAATAATAGCTCCCAGGGGTTTCTGGGAGATGCACCAGGAAGACCAAAGTTTGGGAAAGACAGCTCCAGATCCTACTCCATTGGAAGTAGATCCTCAAGTCATGCTGGAGAACCAATAGGTGTCTAGAGAGATGTCACCTTTGGTAAAAAAAATAAATATAGTATTTTTTAACTCATTTTTTCTCCATTTTTACAGGGGCCCAGTTCTCCTTAACTAACCTTGTGAAAGTGGAAAGAATATTGTATTAGTGTTAGTAGCTACAGTACTACTAGTAGCAATAGCTGTAGTATTATGGAGTCACCCAGTCCAAGCCATTAGTAGTAGAAAACACAATAGCAAAAATAGTGATAATGCTGGATTACAAGCTTTAAACATTATGACAAGACCCATTCATTTATTAACCTATTGAGAATTACCATATTTTGATTCATTTATCATATCTGTACAAAAATCTCGAAAACTTCATCTGACAAAGCTACTTTCTTGGTTGCAGACAGAAGCAAATGATTTCCCAGAAATAACTTGGGAATGAACCCCATGGATATCAATGTAATTTGCCTCGAAGTACATCATTTAAGATGGTTTGGTTTGGATGAATTAAACCCAAACAGCCATCTGTATTTTAAATACAGGAAAACCATAACCCAAAAATCATCCAAACTCTTCTATGATGTAGCTTAAGAAAACATGATATAATCCTAAAAATAATCTTAAACGTCAACATCCTATGACAGCACCATCCCAGAAGACCCGCCAGAACTGAGGCTACGTTGTGTTATGGGCGACGTGGTGCTCTGTTGGTCAACTGAGGCAGAAGTGTCGAAGGACACAGAATTTCCATCATTTGATGAAGTCCCTAGTAGTATATGCAGATTTCCACTGGTATGTAAAAAGGTTTACTAAGTGGGGACAACCCATGAATTTATTTAAAATGTATAAACTTATTTCCCAATAAATAGCACCCTTATTTTACACAAAAAAACCTCTACTGAATATTTGTAATGACACTTTTAACATTGTGTAGTGGTTACTGTGAAGCAGCAAAGTATGGTGGTTTGAACATTGTATTATGACCAGGGTTCGATTCCAAGTTTGGCAATGGAAAACCAATGGTGACCTTGGCTGAGTCACACATTCTCAGTCCCAGTAAACCCTATGATAGATTCACTTTAGGGTTTCCATAAGTCAGAAATGACTTAAAAGCATACAACAACAACAACAACAACAACAACAACGACAACGACATGGTTAGTACCATTCTCAAAATCTGACGTGAATGACCATGTGGGCTGGAGAGATTTAAAGAAACAAACAAAATGCCCCAAACTGCTGAATAACCAAGTATCAAGCCCCAGTTCTCTTTTAATATCATTTTTAAGTACAGCATACCTGCAAAAGCCGTGGAAGGATATGGTCTTCCTCAAGGTTAAGACCAATATGTAAGAGCTCCAGTATAGATACTAACTGACAAATACGCATGACAAGTCCAATAGAGTAGAAAGTATCCGCCATGGAATCTTCAGCCAAAAAGAAAGAAGGGAAATTGTTTTAGAATTAGAATTATATGGCTACTGAGCACAATTCTAAGTGCTGACTTTAGCCCTAAACGGTTCTGGCCCAGCTTATCTGTCCAAAAGTATCTTTTCCTATGAACTATATCGGAGATTAAGATCATCCAGGGAGGCCTTGTTCTCATTCCCACCTCCTTTGCAGGCTGGGCTAGTGGGAACAAGAGACAGAGCCTTCTCAGTGGTGGCCCCTCAGCTGTGGAATTCTCTCCCCAGTGATGTTAGATTAGCACCCCCCCCCCTCCTGACTTTCAGAAAGAGAGTGAAATGTGGCTCTTGGATCAAGCCTTCAGAGAAAACCTAAAGTGCAATAGACAGATTGGAATAATGTGAAATTGTATTATTTTAATTGTATGTTGTTGTTAAGGCACTGAATTGTTGCCTATCTGTAAGCCGCTTTGAGTGCCCCTTGGGGTGGAGAACAGCGGGATGTAAATATAGTAAATAAATAAATAAATAAAATTACAGATTTTCTCACTTTTCACAGGCCATTAAGAGAACAGGATTTTGACACTCCTGCATTGCTGTACATTTGGCCAGAAGATAAAATGATAAACGTGGTCAGAAGATGGCAAAATTTTAAATAGAGCCCAGTACTGCAACATCTTTCTGCAGGTAGCATTTGTGGATATTACACAAGATCACAAGCTTGGTTGGTGGGGATGAGGGAAAGGGCCTTCTCTGAGGTGGCCCCTCGGCTCTGGAACTCCATCCCCAAGGAGATCAGACAGGTTCTCGCTCTCTCGATTTTCTGCAGGGAATTAAAAACTTGGCTGTTCCGTTGTGCCTTTGATTAGGCAGTTCACCACAGACTTTCCCGACCTATCCATCTCCTGCACTTTAACATGGTCCCTTTCTGGGACTTCTAACACTTTAATAGCCTAAGGGCATTTGCCTCCTAGCCCAGCCCTCTGATTGTCGCACTTTCCCTGGCTCTACTTAGGATTCATTGCACTTAATAATTATGAACCAAACCCAGCACTTTATTTGCTCAGAAATGATATTGCTTTTGTTTTTATAAAGCTGTCTGATTTTATGTTTATTGATGTTTGATATTGCTGTTTTTCGATGCTTATTTCGATACAGTTTTGTTGGGCATGTCCCATTGTAAGCTGCCCCAAGTCCCTTCGGGGAGATGGAGGCGGGGTATAAAAATAAAGCTATTATTGTTATTATTGTTGTTGTTATTACATTGTAACACAAACATTGAGTAATTTTGGTATTGTAGTCACGTGGTTTTACTCTAGAATTTGTCATTGATAGCTGTTGGAGACTAAAGATATCCTTACACTGTAGAATTAATGCAGTATTCTATTAATGAACATTTCACAAAAACAGAATGCACCTTTTCCTGAAAGTTGTGACAGTTTGGCAAGCAGATTTTATTTTTAAAAGTAGCATCTATTTGTTTTTTTATTTGAGATCTGAATTGCTCTGCATCTTTTTTTATAACATCAACTTAAACTATATACTCAAAATACATGGCTCAATCTAAGCACCATTTTAAGGAAAATTACACAGTAAACATAACACTGGAATTCCTATGACTCAGGAAAAGTGTTTCTGTGTGATAAGCATGTTTTTAGCCTACCCAGACCATCGCCATGGAAATGTCACTGTTCTATCTACCAAATTTACAGCATTACAAACTGGCCAGTAGAGTATTCCTGAAGTTTAAAGTGTGGATTGTTTGCAGAGCTGTATAAAAACAGGACATGACATAGGCCTACCTTCCCCAAAAGACAGAAACCTGATGATCATATTGGTAAATATCCAAGAATGGCCACAGAACTGGATTAAATAATAGCTGAAGATATAGGTGTTCATTTTGCAGCTGAAAAGACAAGAATGACAAAAGCTATAGTTAGAAGAACTATTTGACACTGATCCATATGTAGAGAATTAATAGACAAGACAAGGGGCCAAATATGACTGCATTTGCAAAGCCACAACTGCCTATGGGCCTTTCCCGACAGGCCCAGGAGCATCTGCGTTTAAAAAACACAGATGTTCCTGGGGGCCTATCCACACCCACCCCAGAAAGCGCACACTTTCTGGGGTAGGTGTCCAGATGTCCTTCCAGGATTAGCCTGTGAGAACATCTGGAGACTCTACTCCATTTTTAAGCCAACCCAAGTCCCTATGGGAAATGGTGGCAGGGTATAAATAAAGTTTTTATTATTATTTATTATTATTATTAAAAGTTGAGGGCAGGTTTGGGAGTAAAAATTATGGATTTTGATATGACCCATGAAAACAGAAAAGGGAAAGTGCCAGAGCTGCTTCAGGAAGTCAACTACTCCTGATGACTACCACCTCCATTTTCCCACCCAGGCATTCAAAGAAGAAATAGTTAAGGCACAGTGTTAACTTTTATTTTAAAATGAACTATCCGTTTCTTTGTAGAGTGGTTTAAACCATGAGCTTGGTCTATACCTAAAACAAGCATCGGCTTTCCTTAAGGTGAGGTAAAGGTGAAGGTTTCCCCTTGACATTAAGTCTGACTCTGGAGTGTAGTGCTCATCTCCATTTCTAAGCCAAAGAGCCAGCGTTGTCCATAGACACTTCCAAGGTCAGGTGGCTGGCATGACTGCATGGTGGAATGGTACCTATTGATCTACTCACATTTGCATGTTTTCAAACTGCTAGGTTGGCAGAAGCTGGGGCTAACAGCAGAAGCTGAACCCACTCCCCAGATTCGAACCACCAACCTTTCGGTCAGCAAGTTCAGCAGCTCAGCAGTTTAACAGCTGCACCACCAGTGGCTCCTTCACTTTAAGGTATAGTGTATTAATTTTTATGATTTTTCATGTTTATTGAGTCAATCCTTGTTTGATGGTTTTAAGTTATATTGAATTCATTTTATACTTTGCTTTGATTGTCTATTTAATTTTGGCATTGAATGTTTGCCATTTTGTTATTCCTATAAACCACCCTGAGTCCCTCTGGGGAGAGAGGGCAGGTTATAAATAAAGATTATTATTATTATTATTATTATTATTATTGCCATTATTATTATTACTTTCTTGGTGGTCCTTTGAAGGGAAGTGCGAAAAAGTTGCCACTGCCATTTCCTTATCCAGGCATTCGGAAAGGCCAGAAGTGGTGTGGCAGTGGAGAGAATAGATGGACTGGTGCTTCTTTTAGGTTGTCCCAAAATAGACTAAGCATTTGCCTTTTTGCCTCTCTACTCATAGAAGAGGATGGTTCCTTTTCTGAAAAGATGGTAGAGTACTTTGATTGATCCATGGATATGATGACCCAGGTTTTTGGGGTCACGTTTTGACTAAAATTTCTTTATACGTAATCATAGAGAATGTACACAACTCTTTTTTTCTGGAAAATATTTTAAATTGATATGCTTTTTTGGAAGCTTCACAACATATTGCCTCATTAAAATGTATGAATTAGATGGGTTTTTTTTGTCATTACCTATGATTTTTTATAGAAGCATGTTGCAATGCCCAAACTTTTCTCCTGCTTGCATGAAGATGTTCCTACAGAATGAGACAGATGTTCCAGCCTCATTCTTACACAAAGAGATTTTCTTGACATGACACAGTTTCTGCAGAGAGCTATCCATAGTCCTGTGTACTGATTTTAGTTGTGATGTTTAAAATGCCTTCATTTGCTTCTGAGCCAGGCAAGCCTTTGTATATATACAGCCAAAGAGTTTACAAAACTTTTGGCATATTACAACTTCAGCAGAGATAATGGGCTCACAAGTTCTCTGTAAATCGTTATAGCCACAGCAAAGCATCATGTGTCCAAATGATCGGGTGCTGAGAACGTAGAAATACAGTACTAATTTGTTGACTAAAATTCTTATATTCCTTGTCATTATTACTACTGTCTATGTTAGTTAAAGGGTTTTGAGATTTCATTATAAAAAGGAACATTTCCAAACTTTAGGTCTGTCTTTCTCTCAAGGTTAAATCAAGAGGCTATCACACATTGAGATCTTATGGAGCATGCTTCTTGTTCAAGACTTTTTGCTACCTAAAGGGACATCTCCCCTTGCCAGTTAGGGTCAACACATAAAAACAACAACCTTGCTGCATCATTTGGACACTAATTCTTGTTTCTTTGTGTTTACACATGCATTCACATAAACACAATATGTTTCCACTCAGCATGGCAGATCCATTTTTGGGACAATTTGGTTACGCATGACTCCCTTTCAGTTTAACCCTTCATCCAAGCAGATAGGACCGAAAAGGAAGATCCCAGCAGCCCCAAAAGGGTGATCACGGTGCCACCAGATAGTCTGGAATTCACCATGTCAGTGAATGTTTTTCTTAGCTCAGGTCAAAAGTACTGATTAAGCAATTGTTCATCGAAACTAGAAAAGAGGATGTTTCCATTCTGCAATGAGATGGGTTTGTTAAAATGAAAGCCTCCATCTGCTACATTGGTCAGTTTGCACCTTCCCCGCTTCCAAAAATTTGTAAAATGTGGAGATTCCTGCCAATTTGCTCTTGACATTTCAGTGACTCCACTTGACTGCCCTTACCTTGGCTCAGGCGTTTCTGCTCTAACTGCTGAAGGGAGCACAGCTCTTTGCAGGCGTTTCTCTTCCTCACAGCAGCAATAGTTGGGCTGAATGCTGAGAAAGTTCCCCTCCTCCTTCCCTTCCCTTCCTTTCCTCTCTCCCACGCCAGGCCAGCATTGCAAAAACTATGCTCAGCTTTCTTCACTCACAGAGAACTGAGCCCCAGCTTCTTATCTCCATCTGAGTGCAGGCAGTGGCCACAACACAATTCATGTTGTGTTTGTGCATGCTTTATAAAATTCATATAAAATGAGGTAATTCAAGACTAGTTTTTGAACACCAACCGTGGGTGTAATATCATTTTATTACAGAATATACAAGATGCTATTTCTACTGTGCCATTTCTTCTGTCCTGTGTGTGTGTGTGTACAACTGTTGCTTTTAAAAAAAGAGAAAGAAAAATGAAATAACATTACAGTCAGCCTTCTCCATTTGCTAGAGTAAGGATGCAGAGTCCTCATGAAAGTAGAAAACTGAATAATCAAACCAGAGTTTTAAAACCTGAGATATTACTCCTGAATCTCTGAGGCCCCTTCCACACAGCTGAATTAAATCCTACATTTTCTGCTTCAAACTGGAATACAGTATATGTCTGTGTGGACTCAGATAACCGAGTTCAAAGCAGATATTGTGGGATTTTCTACCCTGATATTCTGAGTTATATGGCTCTGTGGAAGGGCCCTGGGTCATGCACTGTGACTATAATCAACTTCTGGAGAAAGTTTGTCCATCGAATCACACTGGAGGACCTAGATATTCCATATTTTGGTCAAATCTGCAAATACGGAAATCCTCAAAAGTCAAACTTGCAAACATGGAGGGCTGACTGTAATTGGGGGGGGGGGGTCTCCACAGGGAGAAACGGGAGGAACATTTCCTATACAGAAGCCATTCTGGAACGCATCTTTCTGGCTGCTGGTTTGCTACTGAGCACAATTCGAAATGCTGGCTTTAGCCTATGAAGCCCTAAAGTTCCAGCCCAGCTTACCTGTCCAAACGTATCTCCCTCTATGAACTATCAAAGAAGTCAAGATCCACTGGGGAGGCCCTGCTCTCGGTCCCACTGCTTCACAAGTGCAGTTGGCAGGGACGAGCGACAGGACCTTCTCAGTGGTGGTTCCTCAACTCTCAAACTCTCTTCTCAGTAAGATCAGTTCAGCACCCTCCCTCCTGGCCTTTAGAAAGAGAACAAACATGTGGTTATGGAACCAAGCTTTTGACTAGTAAAGTAACACAGTACAAGAAGCAAACACAGAATATGTGTAATCAACATTGGTATGGCCCGGTCTACGCGCTTGAATCATGTGATTTTAATGTTTTTATTAGGTGTTTTAATTTTTATATTCCATGTTTTAAATGTCTTTTTTCTTAACTTATAGTGAATTGTCCTATTGATTTTATGCTTAGTTATATGGTGTTGATTTGTGATTTGGTTTACGTATGTAAGGCATTGAATTTTGCCATTATCTCTGTGTAAGCCAATTTAAGTCCCCCCAGGGGTGAGAAAAACGGTATATAAATACTGTAAATAATAAATAAATAAATAAATATATTATTATTATTAATGGTGCCAATTTGATGACATCATTTTAAGAGAGAAAATGAATAGTTTGTATATTTCAGCAGAGAAGTCAACCAGTCTTTGCTTGGTATTCTTCAATATAGGTGCTCCCACCCTGCAGCTCCTCATCTGTTCATTTGGCTCACCCACCTCTGAATGTTTAGTCTATGGAGAACTCTTGTCCTTTTCAAATTCTCAGTTTATATGTTAAGAACACAGATCTGCCCTTAATCTTTGATCTGGTACTCCCTTCAGCCAGCATGAGCAAGGGCTTGGGGTGTATAGAAATCTCTGTGCTGAATTATCCATATTTCCAATTCCAGAGAGGCTTTTGAGAATATAGAAAACTGCTATGAAGAAAGGTCGTTGAGTTATGTTGTGTGTTCATGAGCAAAGTCCACTCTGCATAGTAAACCACAAGACTGACATAGATAAGTGGAAAGAAATAGGCCATCACTTTATTTTGTTACAGCAGTAGAAAGGATTGGCATGTGTGTTTAGATCCAAGCATTAAAACCAGCTCCATGCTACACTGCTAAATTCACAAGGGAGGACCATCATCTCATTCCAATGCCTGATAGACATTCATCATCCAAGTACTCCACCATCTGACCAGTGTGAAGACTTCCCATCTGGGTCACTCCAGCCAAGGTAGCAGAACCCATCACCTAATGAGTATCAAGTAGCAGTGTTCCTAGGACACAGGAACCTTTGAGAAGAAGACATTTCATCTCTTCAGGAATGGTACATGCAATGGTGCCTCCTCCACCCTGTGCCTTAACTTCTGCTGTTTGGCAAGTCAAGCTTCATGTTTATAGTCATTGACTGGCATTGGCTCTTGGGATCCTTCCCAGCTTTCCCTTAGTGTGCCAGGAATTATGTCTCCTGCAGGGGAGATAAAGGAGGATATTCATCATCATCATCATCATCATCTGATACCTTTCATCATAGAGAAAGCAGGTGTTCTAATAATGAATTACAATTCTGTTTGTAAAAGTGCTTAGCTGAAGAGAGAATATATATTCTCTGCCACAAATTCATTTGCTTCCTTATAATGGGATTTCCTCAGTGATGTGCACCTAAGCAATCAGACTTTCAAATTAAGTCCACATTTAATTTCCAGTGATTAAACACAAAATAAAGCATGCTTAAATATAATGCAGGTGGAGATTATAATAAGCTATGACAAATAGATACCACTACTTGAGGGAATTTCGGTTCTTCTTCTTTTTTTAATTGTCAATGACTCTTAGGGCCCTTCCACACAGCCATATAACCCGGAATATCAAGGCAGATAATCCACAATATCTGTGTTGAACTGGATTATCTCATCCCACACTGCCATATAATCCAGTTGTGAATATTATACAGTTGTGTGGAAGGGGCCTTGGACCCCTTCTACATTGCCATGTAATCCAGTTCAGGGAGACAAACTGGATTTTATATGGCAGTGTAGAAGGGGCCTTAGAAACCAATGTTGTATCCCTACACTGAATGTCTGAAGGAGAGCCTTCAGACATTTGGGAGCTTCCCTTTGGGAGCAGTAACAGTCAGAATCTCCCTCCCAATCCTGGAGAGTGAGATTCAGGCTGTTAGATCTCTGGCAAATAACTTTTCCAAACTCCAGTCTAAAGTTCCCTCTATGGGCCTGCAAAAGGGTAGGTCTCACATATTCTACCTTGTCCCCCATCCTCTAGACCAGTGGTTCTCAACCTGTGGGTCTCTGGGTATTTTGGCCTACAACTCCCAGAAATTCCAGCCAGTTTACCAGCTATTGGGATTTTTGGGAGCTGAAGGCCAAAACATCTGGTGAACCCACAGGTTGAGAACCCCTGCCTAGACACACATCTACCAAACCTATAGCATTTCTCTGATTACTTGACCTAGGGAATACTTACAAGAAATATATTCCAATGTTTATTTTCACCAATAAATTATGGAATAAAGCTAAAAAATGGCCTAACTGAATCAAGGATACCAGCAGGGCTGTAGCCAGAAAAAAATTTCAGGAGGGGTTGAAATTTTGCGGGGGGGGGGGGAGGTTGAAAATTTTGCGGGGGGTGGGTGGGTGGGTGGGGTTGAAACCTGCCTTCTAGCTCACGCTGAAGCAAAGAGCACAGCAGGGGGCCGAGCAGCCTTCAATAGCCTGCAGCTCCGCCCCTGTCAACCACCTCCACCAAGTCTGACCTCCTTAATGAGAGCATTCAACACACACACACACCCAACTTGGTTGCTTCACTACATCGGTTATTGCTGCAAGTAATGACAGTGTGAATAAATTGTCAATATTTAAGGCCTTGCATGGTCTGGGGCCGATGTACCTGAGGGACCGCCTCACCCCCTACCAACCCCAGAGATCCCTCCGTTCTGAGGACCAAGATCTATTGGAAATTCCCAGTGTCAAGACCGTGCGTCTAACAGCAACCAGACGCAGAGCCTTTACAGCAGTGGCACCATCACTCTGGAATACTCTGCCACCTGAAGTCCGTGCCTTGCGGGACTTATCAGCTTTCCACAGGGCATGTAAGACATATCTGTTTCAACGGGATATTGTTCTCTGATATTGTTGTTTTTAAATTGTTTTAAATTGTTTTCAATTGTTTTCAAATTGTGTTCGATTTTAGCCTGTTCTTGTAAGCCGCTCTGAGCCCCAGGGGAGTGGCAGCATATAAGTTCGAATAACAAACAAACAAACAAACAAATAAATAAATATTTGCTTGAGATAGTGTTTGCAGTTCTGGAGGGACTCTTAATTTTTTGCATCTTATAGACTTAGCATGGGGATTTGGGTAACCAGTTAAAATTCATGAGTAAACTGGGTTTTTAAAAAAAATCTAAAACATTTCGGGGGGGGGGGGTTGAACCCCTAACCCCCCCCCCCCTCGCTACAGGCCTGGATACCAGCCATAAATGCCTTTTTAGAGTTCAGTAGCAGGCAGACATCTAAGTCTAGCGATGATCTTATGATGTCAAGCATGTTGTTTGTAATTTCCCACCCACTAAGCTTCCAGTTGTCATGCAATGGCCACTAAAAAAGAGAAGGCACAGAGTCCATTTGGCAGACTGTTCAGATGTTCAAGAATTTCACCCATAGAAATCGCAGAATGCGAAATAGCTTCCTTACCATTCTCTCTGCAGGTAAACTTGCTCTGATTGGGCCATAGCCAAAACAGGGGAATCCCTGTTGGTGAATAGGAACATCTGGAGGCAGGCCCGTAGCCAGGATTTTGATTGGGGGGGGGGGTGAGTTTGATTCGGGGGGGGGGGCAGAGTCTGAGTGAAAGAGGGTCTACCCTAGCAAACCTTTTGTATCATTACCCCAATAACCCTATCCATATGAGATATATTGAGCATGGCGATCAGATCATGATATTAATAAACATAACAGTTTAAATAATGTACCAGTAAGGCATTCTTGCGGACCACCATGAGAATTTCGAGGAGGAGTGTGAAGCTCCCAAAGCCCCCCCCCCCCCCCCCCCAGCTACATGCCTGTCTGGAGGGAGGATTCCTTTCCTCATCAGCCCACTGACAAGCCATGATGCTCAAAAGACCACAGAGTTCTGAGCAAATGTTAGGGGAAGTACTGTTATCCCAGCATGGAAGGGAAAGTAAGAATGAAACAGCATGTCATGAAAGTAGGCTTAGTTCGCCAGCTGGAACACTGAAGAGCAATTCTAAATATTGCATGTTTTTGGGGGCACTGTTTGCCTTTTCAAAGCCTCTTGAATCTCAAATTTGTAATCCAAAAAGCAACATGTCCAAGTTTTGCAAGCGGGACTATTTTCACAGAATCAATGATATTGTATGGCTTGTAGTTGTATTCTTATTTTGCCCTCTAGTGTCCAACCGAAGAATATAATTAAGAACAGAGATCCAAAAGTTAAAATCACAACACAACACCTTGAAAAAAGGTTTTTTTAAAAGAAAAGATTATGGATTACAGCATGTTTGCAAGAATTGGCTTGCATCGAACAACACTGTGTAAAAATAATGTAAGAAAATAAGTACAAGAAGAGACAAGCCCTTTCTTGTTGAGTATTTCCTTCACAGAGTTGCCTATTTAAAGGTCTTATACATGGTGCAATTATAGCACTATGATTCCGCTTTAATTGCCATGGCGATTTCCTAGGGAGTGTTGGGATTTGCTGGATAGCACATAATCACCTGTGAAGATATAAAAATTATCTTTAAAATGAATCTGGTGACACAAATATATCCATCTCTCTATCTATTTTTGTAGTTGTTTATTCATTCAGTTGCTTCCGACTCTTTGTGACCTCATGGACCAGCCCATGTCAGAAGTCCCTGTTGGCTGTCACCACCCCCAGCTCCTTCAAAGTCAAGCCAGTCACTTCAAGGATACCATCCATCCATCTTGCCCTTGGTCAGCCCCTCTTCCTTTTTCCTTCCATTTTCCCCAGCAACATTGTCTTCTCCAAGCTTTCCTGTCTTCTCATTATGTGGCCAAAGCACTTCATCTAATATCCTTCCCTCCAGTGAGCAGTCAGGCTTTATTTCCTGAAGTATGGACTGGTTGGATCTTCTTGCAGTCCAAGGCACTCTCAGAACTTTCTGAGAGTGCCTCCAGCACCACAGTTCAAAAGCATCTGTTTTCCTTCACTCAGCCTTCCTTATGGTCCAGCTCTCGCATCCATAAGTTACTATGGGGAATACTATTGCTTTAACTATGTGGATCTTCGTTGCCAGTGTCATGTCTCTACTCTTCACTATGGTTCATTTAAAAAAAACATACAGGCAAAATGAAGTCTCTAAACAGCTTTTGAAGTCTACCTTGGACATCCTTTTTCCCTCTGGTTCAGAGAATTATGAGGACATTTTCTTTTCACTTGGAAGCATTCTGAAATTATCTCTCACACTTATGGAGTGGTTCTTGCTGAAACTCAATATTTCTGAGTGGATTTCCAGGTGGATTTCCAGGTGGTTTACAAGGCAAAATTCAATACCACCAAAAACACAGTTACAATATAAAAACATTAACATCAATAAAATCATAACAGCTGTAATAAAACATAATTCAATAAATACTCATTAAAACAATGTCCAATCCATCTTGTAGTTGATTCCGTTCTTATGTCCGTTACTCAGTATTCACAAATGCATGCTCGAATAGCCATGTCTTGAGTTTTTTCCAAAATGCTAAAAGCAAAGAAGCCAATCTAATCTTCATAGGAAGGGCATTCCATAGCCAAAGGGCCACCACTGAGAAGGCCCTGTCTCTCATCCCCGCCAGCCATGCTTGTGATGATGGCAGGACCGAGAGCAGAAGTTTACAGTACATGGACACATTAGAGCCATGTACTGATATTTCCCTGTGGCATTTGTAATACACCAGTGTATTAGAAGCCTTTGACTAGCGGTTTTAGTTATTTGGATACCCAATCATTTTTGGTATGAGATTTCAGCCAATTAGTTTCTTGAAATTAATGATGAGTTCTGAAGACACCATGGTTCATCTTAAGGTAGTTGGAGGGTGTCGTATGTCTTGGTCCAGAAGTGGTTTTGAGTCTGATTACAAAATCAATAAAATATTACCCAATTGTTGTAAAGCAATTTATGATATGCCACTGAATTTGAGAGGAAAACTGGATGATTGTAGCACAGTATAAGGAAAGCATGGAAGGACACAAACAGAATAGAGAGACCACATCTTGAGCAGTGACACCTAAGAAAATTTTCTGCTTGAGGCAAGGGGCAAGAAGCTCTCTTCATTATCTCACATCCAGGACCTGATCTATTTGGCAGCCAAGTATTAATTCAATGGGATTAGGAGCCCATGCACACTAGCCAGTTATGTCAATATTATTCACCTGTAGCTGCTGTGATTCCATCCTATGAAATCCTGGTGTTTGCAGTTGGTGAGGCATCAGAGGAGTTCCCTGGCTGAGAATTCTAAATGCCTCTCCCTTTGTTTCAAATCCCAGGATCCCATAGGATGGAACTATGGCAATGCAAGTGAAATCATAGCACAATAGGTCTGCACTACCTTGAAGTCACCAGATTCCCCTCTGGAAACTAATCAGGGTCAGAAGTTGGGTGGGAGCCTGCCAATGGATATTAGGTGCTGTAGATTATATTTCCGAGGAAGGAACTTGCAAAACCACCTCAGTATTCCTTGCCTAAGAAAGTGCTGTAAAATTCATGAGCTCACCATAAACTGACAAATGAACTATATGTTTAATGCACACATACGCATAGTCCTATAGCATAAATGAATCCACTGTGCGCTTCACTAAAAGCAGGGGTCCATTTAGGAGGTATGTGGCACATGCAGCACTGTCTTCTAAGGGAAAGAAAAGCTCAGAGCATTCTCCTCCAAGGAAGAGAAAAAAATCAGAATGCTTTTTCCACTTTCAGTCTCTACACTATCTCCCTTTCTTTCTTGGGTGAAATAGACATTCATGGCACACAGGAAGAAGAAGATTGGTCAGATCCATTGGATAAATGTGGTGGTATGTAGGGCTGGTTCATCCTCTGCATATGTCTGTTTCTCCTGGGCAAAGGAAGAGATATACCATATAGAACAGAAACACAGCATGCTCATATCCCAAATAATAATAATAACAACAACAACAACAACAACACTTATTTATATTCCGACCTTCTCACCCCGAAGGGGACTCAGGGTGGATCACAGTACACATACACGACAAACATTAAATGCTGCCTTATATAGACAATACACAGACAGACAGAACAGAAGGAGGTGCCATTGAAGGTTGGGGGGTGCTGTTGCTCTATCCTCTATGACGAAGAGGCCTCAGGAGTTCCTCTTTCCTTTTGGTTGCCCAGCATTTTCTGGTCTTCTTTCTTTATGGCGTCATAAAACACCTCCCCCACTTTTAGCGGTACCTAATTTTTCTAATCATAGCTAAAGCTGTTTTCGAATTGCTTAAGTAAACAATGAGCTAGGCTGACAGTTGGCAGTTCACATGAACTCAGGGCTTCAAACTTGCAACCTTTTGGTTGATAGATCTTATAATTGCTAATGATTTACCAGCTACACTAAACTGCCGGCCCCTTTGCTCACCTCCTAAGGATGGATCTACCATGTGACTGTTCTCACAGCAGTCTTAAATTTTGAAGGTGGTGGCAGCATTTTTAACCCATGAACATTCAAAAATATGAAGGGGGGTGCCAAAATGTATTCAAGAGAAGCTTGCCAGTGCCTGAGGCTAAGATTAGCTGACTTGCCTAACTTTCCATGGGACTCCTGAAAGCCTAGTCCAATTCTGTCTGTCTCATATGGTTGAAGTGTTGAACTAGGCTTCTGGTTAATCAAGATTTAAATTTTGGCTAAGTTGTGGGAGCCCACTAGGGACCTTATCACATGGAGGCCAAGAAGCCGGGGGACATTGTGGAAACTATGGGGCAGCATAAGTCTTCATCCCCTTACAGTCAGTGGTCATGGGATCCCATCCCACAACATTTCCGTGTTGTCCCCGACTTCCTCCCACTTCCTCCCTGGTTTCTTGTATGAAGAGTTGGATGTACCCCGACTCCTCTGGGCTCCGCTTCTCAGCACTGCAAGCACAGAGTCCTGCATCATCTGATGGCCTCCAGTGGACTACATGCCAGCAGCATGTTGGCAGTGCCGAGAAGCGATGAAAAACATCAGTGTGACAAGGTAGTAGGTGTATATGTGTGTATAGATAGATAATTAGATTAGATTAGATAGGATAGACAGATAGAGATATATGTATATATGAGATGAGAGAGATGGTGTAGTATAAGCAATTAGTGATCACGTAGGGGGCCCTTTATAAATTGGTGATATCTTTCGGTTTGGACTTTTCAAGCACCACTTTCTGCATTCTTATTGATGGGATGCCCATGTGTGAACATTAGACCCGGTCTCACTTTTGCTGTTTCTATTAACACTATCATCATAATCTCTGTTTCCCCTTTTTCTTTTCATTTAAAAAGTACCCCAAAACTACACCCAAACAATTGAAATCAGGACTTTATTTCAGATGCCTTTATTTATGCAGACAGAAGAATATAAGCAAGTCAACAATCTGATAAATAATATGTAATTTTTCTTAATATAAAATAATATATTAAATATATATATAAATATTTTATTATTAAAATAAATAACATTTTAGAAAGTAACAGTTAGTCTTCTGGTAAACATTTGCCAAATGTAAGCACGACTTAGCTGTAACCTATTTTCCAATGTAGTTGTTTCAGAAACACCCGCAATTTCTGTTTCTATTTGCCATCTGCCATTCTCTCTCGCACATGCAATTTACCTTTACACCTTAAAACAGGTGTTTAAACATAGTGCATTCTACTTTTGTCCACTGGCCTTCAGATACTTTGTATCTAACGATGGCCCTTCCTTTATGTCTGTAGTGAAATGCTGATTTCAGAGAGTTTGCGAAATCCACCTTTGAATCAATATCTCGTGAGCTTGTGTGAGATGTTCCTTCCTCTCAGGAAACAGTGAGAGGCCTGCAATGAAGTCAGTCTTGCCAAAACTGATGGATTTTCCTTTTTTTTAATGTTTTCTATATGAGTAGCATACATGTACAATAATCCTAAATCTTCCAATGAGCAAGCATTTGATTTTGAAATATCTCCACATGGAAATGCAGGCAGATAAGAAGAATGTCACTGACAAGTTTAAAAGTGCAAATTTCAACTCCAATTTCTTTGATTTGGTTACGCCAGAGAAAGCAGATGATTATAGCAGTCTAAGACACAATCTGTTGTTTTTCATGTGGTCCAAGGTCTTCTTGAATACCAGCTGAAATAGAAAAAAAAGTAATCATTACTTTATAGATAGACAGATAGATATTACAATCGTAGTAGTTATACCTTCAGCCTGAATTTTGCTGTGCACTTTATATTGGCTGGACTGAGACCTTGAAAAAAAACCCCAAGCTTCTGGACTACACAGTCTCTTGTTCAACATGGCTTCTGGCTTGCTAGCTGGTGAGTTCCATGGTCCATCATAAAAAGTAACTTTTCCAGGCTCTGCTAAAATCATATACCCTCCAGCTGTCCAAGCTTCAAAGATCAGAGAAACTGCAAGAGCTACAGTATTTGCTAAAATCTGTTAGCTACAATATTTCAAAGCACTCAGATTTCCGTCCTTCTCCACCTCCGAAGAGGGAATTAGGACGGCTACCAACAGGCACTATTCAATGCCGCACAATAAATAACATAATGTAAAATACACATAGCATACATTAAAACTATTATAAATATACATTAAAAACAGTTCGCCGTTCCAAGTCATCATCCAATCAATCAATTGCCGTCCACTAAAAACATAATCTACCCAATAAACATTCTGCAAATGCTTGATCCCACAACCAGGATTTGAGCTTCTTCCAGAAGAGCAGGGCCTCCCCAGACAATCTTAAGGCCCTTGGAGGTTCATAGAGGGATATATGTTCAGACAGGTAAGCTGGAAATGGAATCCTATTGCTATGCTTTAATATTGGATTTGACTTTTGCACAGTCAGTTGAACAATAATTTTCATCATATAATTACTTTTTAAAAAGCAAGTTAGATAATTACTGAAAATAATATCAGACTTTATAAAACAATCAAAAACAAATTTTCTTTGGATACAAATCACCTACCTTATGTTTCAAGTATTTTCATGAGTTTATTAAGAACAATGGGGTAGATCACCAAAAGCTCATATCCCACTGTCTTCCAGGCACAAAAACTGTACTGCCTGCCACTGAGGAACGTATGGAGTTTCCTGAAGTATATCTTCAGTGATAGCTTCACACGGACATCTTTAAAAGCTGCCTGCTTTCCCATCTGGACAGTAGAACATCTTTGCCACTGCATGTGTTGTTGGTCAAGGGCCCTTGGGAGAAGATCCATGGCCTTCCCATTCCATTGTGCTTGGGTGAAGTTAAGCTCAAATACTATCTGCATTTGTTGAAGGATAATTCCTATGGCCATCTTTGCATCCTCTTGGTTGCATTTGAAGATTTTGGCCCTGGGGAAGCCAAAGTCTGGGTCCTCAGGGCACTCCTGGGGTGACTGCTGCCCTGCCATTGACTTCAGAAGCCCCAAGGTTTCCCCAATCTCCTTTTTCTGGTATTTCACAATTTGACCACAATCCAATGTTGCAATTTCAGATGCAAGCAAAAGCCAGAGGCCAATCATATGCAGAACCCTGAGAGCCATTTGCTTCTCCTCTGCTGGCCTGTATAGACAGGTTCAAAGCCTCCAGCTTCTTTGGAGTCCCCTCCAGATATGCTCTGGAACCATTTCTCTGAGTCCATTTATTGAGAGCTACCAGGGAACTTTCCTTACATCAGTCAGCATCTCTTTACTGTGGTTTTCATTTTTTTAAGTTTCAGTTTTAAAGCATCAGGTACTTTTGTCTAATTGGGGTTACTTTTCCTCTCCCTCCAAAAGACGAGAGCCCTCAAAAGACTAGATCTGTATTATATGACATTTCTATCCAAAGTGCACCTTGTTGAGAATGCCTTGTTTTTCAATATTTCCTGCTGAGAAAATGTTGTTACTGTTTTCTCACTGTGGACAGGAACTTTGTTTTACTAGTTTGAGTCATTTGAAGGCTACCCCAACCTGTTGATTACCATCAGGAATAAAGTCAAACGGAAGAAGTCAATTATTTTCCTGTGTGTCCTTCATTCCTCCCTGCTTCCCTTGCCATCCAAAGATTTCCATACTTCCAGACTAGAAAGGCACCTGGGGGTGGGAGGGTAATGTACTATGGAAAGTACTTTTTTTAATGAGAGTGTTAAGCCTCACATCAAAGCATGTATCTCATCCTATTCCCTTTCTGAACACTAAGGCTCCTTTCACACAGCTGAATAAAATCTCACACAATCTGCTTTGAACTGGGATATATTGCACTGTGGACTCAGATAAACCAGTTCAAAGCAGATACTGTGGATTATTCTGCCTTGATATTCTGGGCTATATGGCCGTGTGGAAAGGCCCTTAGCGTGTGCACACACATACACCCTAAGCAGGGCAGCATTAAGGATTGTGGCAGTAGTATATATTTATTTACTGATGTTGTTTACATCCCACTTTTTTCCTTGCAAAGGAACCAAAGGAGGTTACATTCAGTTAAAACATGACACAGCTCTCTCTCTCTCTCTCTCTCTCTCTCTCTCTCTCTCTCTCTCTCCCTCCCTCCCTCCCTGCCTTGTGTGTGTGTGTGTGTGTGTGTGAAAATTAAGAAAACAGTTAACCAAAAATTCTACTAAAATGGTTTAAAGCAGGGCTCCTCAAACTTTTAAAGCAGAGGGCCAGTTCACTATCCCTCAGACTGTTGGCGGGCTGGACTACATTTTGAGAAAAACATTGACAAATTCCTATGCACACTGCAGATATATTATTTGTACTGCAAAAAACATGAAAGAACAATACAGTATTTAAAATGATGAACAATTTTAATCAACATAAGCTTACCAGTATTTCAATAGGAATGGTGGGCCTGCTCTTGGCTGATCAGATAGTCAAGTTAATTCAGATTGTGTGTGACTTGAAGTTGTTTCAGACTTAGGGTAACTCTAAATCTAAAGTTTAAACCAGGGGACGAGTAAATGACCTTGGAGGGCCACATCCAGCCTGCGGGCCTTAGTTTGAGAACCCCTGGTTTAAAGCATATTTAAAACAATAAAGGCAGGGCCCATTAAATATTCCTTCTGCCTTATAAACTACAATTGAACCTCCATGTTTGCAGCTTTCATAATCATGGTTTTGATCATTTACATGCTTGTACCACTGTGCCTGCCTCCTCAAGTTGGGGTGGCTATGTGAATGTACAGAGAGCAGTCCCATCCTCAGGAACTGGGCATGCCACATGTGTCTGTTTGACGCAGCACCTTCCTTTCTCTGCCTGCTTGAAACAGACCCATATGACACACAAGAAGAAGAAGAGGAGCAAGCCTTGAGTCCCATGCCATTGCGCTGTAGGTCCCACCTTCTCCTCATTCTGTGTGCCATTTGTGTCTGTCTCTCCTGGGCAAAGAAGGTCAGGCACTGGGTGACACAAGAGGCATACATGAAGAAGGGGAGCTGGAATCTGCAAGTTTGTGGGGTTGCCAGGATCCACAGGTAAGTGGTGATGGCAGCATGTGGGAACTGCTCTTTCCCTGGACATGTAGCTCCCCTCCCCAGAGACTGCAGCAGTGGCATCTTATCTCCCCCTCCAGAGATATCTGTGGGTTTTCCATTTTTGCAAAGGGGGAATGTGCCCCAACCTTCATGAAAAGGGAACATTGACTATATAAGCCAAAAACTTGGCTAAATAGGATTGTCAGCAGAAAGAGATTTGACACAAAGAAAAAAATAAATAAAAGGTGCTATATATATATGAAAACACAATGCTAAAACTAATAAACTAATAGTAAAACACATTAAACTAAAACACTGACACTGTCACCCCATCCAAACTGCAATCAACAGAAAAAACATATATAATTTTACCATTAGAAATCCAACTAATTGGCTCCTCCAAGAATTACTAGTTACCATAACCAGAGATTATTGTGCCATTAGAATCCGTATTGCTCAAAGTCCAAGTTATTGGAATACAGACAGACTTTCTTTCCTACTGATTCTATATCAATGGATTCAATAATTCACAACTTGAAAATATCCCAGCTCCACAATCCAAAGAGCAAATTTTCAACTTGCCATTTTACATAAGGGACACCATATTATTGTGCCATTGTATATAATGGGACTTGAGCATCCACAGATTTTGATATCCATGGGGATCCGGAATCTAAATCCCAGCAGATACTAAAGGCCCACTATACTATTTACATTCATGGAGGACATTGCACTGTAATTCTATTTTAAAAAACGGGACTTCACCATCATGAATCATCTTGCTTACTAACACAAATGGGTTCAATTGGTGCAATTGCCTTGCAGTGGCTAGAAATCTATTGCTGAAAGGGAGGGGGCAGGAGTAGGATGCTTTCCTTGTCACTTCTGGAATAGTTCTGTTTTTCTGAGTATCTTGCAGCTTTGAGGCTTGCACATTTAATTAAATTAACCATACTATAGATGGAGGGCATATCACCACTAGCAGAAGATAAAGATCACCAGTGGCTCCATGTCTGCTTTCGAGGGGAGTACAGTACAGCTGTATGACATTGGAGTATCATCTCACAGCTAATCATGGTGTACTTTGGCACTGTCTCACTGCAGTTGGGGAGTGAGGAGAAAGGAACAGCCATTCCCCTCCCATACCTTTAAACATTTCACAGGTGAAAACTGGGGGTGGTTCCAGACAGCCCTTTATCCCAGGGTCCTGGGAGGACTGTCTACACCCACCCCAGAAAGTACACGCTTTCTGAGCTGGTGTCCAGATGCTCTCATGGGACTGTCCTGTGAGAACATCTGGAGGCTCACTCCCCTCTCCCACAGCCTCCAAACCCCTTTGAAAAGTAAGGAAAACTTACCTGGCCCCCAGTAGACTGTAGCCAGAGCTCTCCTGGAGGGGGATGCACCAGGAGGGGGTAAATTTTCCTTACTTTACAAAGGGGTTTGGGGGCTGGGGGTAGGGATTCCCATAGTTTTCTGGACTAATTTTGTCCAGAAAACTGTAGGAATGGTATCTGGACTGCAGTATTCTGCAGTCCAGATTCGGAAAGGCATGGAATAAACCCACTATCTAATTAATTTGCTACAAATCAGGGTTTTCCTGGTTTGTGGCAAATTAATTTGGATTGTCCAGGACATCATCTGGACAGCCCCTTCTTTATTGCAAGAGTTACTGCAATAAAGGGGCTATCTGAATGCACCCTGGGAGTGTGGTTCGTATGACAAAAGTTATCAACAACAAGCTGGGAGAGACCATAGCAGTTTGATTTCACGTGAGCCTACAGGGAAGGGCATGATTCCACTCTCTCCTCCCCCTCTATTACAGGGGTCCACAAACTTTTTAAACAGAGGGCCAGGTCATAGTGCCTCAAACTGTTGGAGGGCCGGATTATAATTTGAAAAAAAAAAAGAATGAATTCCTATGCACAGTGCACATATCTTATTTGTAGTGCAAAATTAAAATGAAGAACAATTTTAACAAATCTAAACTTATTAGTATTTCATTGGGAAGTGTGGGCCTGCTTTTGACTAATGAGATAGGATTGTTGTTGTTGTGTGCTTTCAAGTCATTTCAGACTTAGGTTGACCCTGAGCGAGGGCCAGGTAAATGACTTTGGAGGGCTGTATTCGGCCCCCGGGCCTTAGTTTGAGGACCCCTGCTCTATTAGGAATAGTCCTAGTTAATAATTTGGCATCCATTTTTCCCCCAAATGCATGTTAAATTTCTCTCTCCTCCTCCCATTTTCCCTCTTTTTCCTCAGTTAAATTCAGTTTCTACAAGTGCAAAAGTAGTTTGAGTTCATTGGGAGGAAAAGAGCAGGGCTGAAATCTTGTCCTTCCTGGTAGGCTCAGGCAAAAGCAAACCGCTGCAGTTGTGTGCTTTCCCTTATTCATAACCTTTGCATCTTGACCACACTCCATGCTGTATAAATACATTAATAAGACATATCATTCCAAATCCCTGAAATTCAGTTATCAGCTATTGTAGTTGTGGGGGGTTTTGCACACTATTTGTTAAAAAAAATGATAATTTATTTTGTTTTCACAATTTTATGACATAAAGGTATAGGAACAAAGAAAAGGAAAAATAGGAGATAGTACAAAATATGATATGTTGGTCACAGAGTTTTGAGACTGAATTAATTCTATACATGAGTCTGTTGTATTACCATGGGTGTGAAAAGTAGGAAAGTTATTGTACATATTCTTTAACATATATATTATACATATTCTTTATATGCACAATATTTCTTTGTGAATTGTATCATGTACTTTTGGAATTCTTTTGTCTTAATTTTGGAGAGGTAAGTGGTTCATCCAGTTTTGTGTGCTCTGTTTTCTCTTGTCAGTTTCACTTTCCTGTCCTCATACAGCCTTGTCTCCTGGGTGATTCACGTGAATTTTAAGGGAGTGGATTAAAAAAAGAAATCTGAAAAGAAGAAATATTTTACTGAGTCTGTAATGGAGCCAGAAAAAAAATGAATAAAACAGAAAAGCCTTTCCACTTTGATTTAGGCATGGTGTATCCCACACCAGTCTATACATTTGGAAATATTTCTGAATTGAGATTTGATTTTGTCTTTTGAGAAATAAGTGAATAAGCATATATACAGATGAACTGGGGAAAATACTATTGCTAGATAACGCAGCTGGGGCTTGTCCACACTTTCAGAAAAATGGCAGACTCATCACACCAAATGGAAGGCTGGCATAATGCACAGTGACTTCCAGCGGGTATTGCATTTTGTGTGTGTGTGGGTGTTTTAAACTGATTTACCCTGCTTTGTGCAAAGTCAGGGGGGACATTGGCATTTGATAGAAACTCCTGAGTATCTTGCAGCTTTGTGATGGCCAGGACCTGATCTGGTCCTGACCAATTCACTTCCTAGACTGGATACTTGCATCATCACAGAGTATCGTTGGCTCAGGGGAAGGGAATGGGTTTTGTCCATGTCATTGCTGCTGCTTCTAGTTGGCAATGGAGGTCCAACTGAACTCCTGGCTGTCATGAAGCCCTCTGCTGACATCAGAATAGGATCCCCATGTGACAAGCAAGAAGGAGGGGGGCGATCTCCCCTCCTCCTTCTCAGTTGTGCAGGCTCCCCATTTTTGCATTGGCAGAGGTGCCTTTGTGACTTGGAAAAAGGAGATATCAGCTGGTCTAGCAACACCTCTCCTGATAGCAGAACAGGGAGCCTATGTGATAGAGGACTTCATCCCACGGTACCTTGGAAAGTGTCTCTATACACTTAAAATAGGGAGACCATCAGATAACACAAGATCATTCCTTGGGTTCCCCATTTGAGCCTGTGGAAACACAAGGATTTTAAAGCCGCTAGAGAATCTGAATAGAGATAGTTTAAAATGGCAAAACTTAGGTGTGATGGGAATTGCCCCCCCCCCCCCCCCCAGCCGAGTTCTTTCTGTTTTGTGATGTTATAATGTCATCAGAGGCACTTGAGATGGCCAGGAGCTTGGATGGACTTCTGTGGTTGGCAGTAACACAGAACAGCTGAAATGCAAACTACTCCAGTGCAGCAAGGATGCCTCCAGGCTGTGTAACCAACTGACTCTGATACAAAGCAATCACAATGGCTTCTGTGTCAGAGTTTATTATTATTTCATTTATTTATTTACTTTACTTATATAACGCTGTTCTCAGCCCGAAGGCGACTCACGGCGGTTCACAACAAATAAGAACAGCAAAAATTCAATGCTACAGTGTAAAAAACAGTTAACAACCTAACACAATACACAATTAATAAACAATTACTACAATAACCATTCACTATCGTCAACAAAAACATAATCCAGATTCGTCATCCATTGTTGGGTAGGAATGGGGATGCCTTCGTACAGTTAAAACCTGTGCACCAGCTGCAACTGTACCTCGAAAAGCCTGACTTGGCCACGGTGATACGTGCCTTAGTTACATCCAGAATTGACTACTGTAATGCACTCTATATGGAGCTGCCTTTGAAGACTGTTTGGAAATGGCAGTTAGTGCAAAGGTTGGCTGTCAGATTACTAACTGGGGCTAACTATAGGAAACATACTATGCCCCTACAAAAACAGCTCCACTGGCTTCCAACAAGTTTCTGGGCTCAAGATGCACAATGCACCATATGCTTTGAGTCCAACCTATCTTTGAGACTGCATTTCTTTCTATGAACCGGTATGTGCTTTGAGATTAGCAGGAGAGGCCCTTCCTTCAGACCTACCACCGTCTCAAGAGCAGTTGGTGGGGATGAAAGAGAGGTCCTTCTTTGTGGTGTCTCCCTAGTGCTGGAATACCCTTCTAAAAGAGATTAGGTTAGCCCCTACCCTTGAATCCTTCTGATCCAGCCTAAAAACATGGATTTTAAAAGCAGGATTTTGACCTTGAGCAGGCTGAAATGGGCCGATATGAGGTTGACACTTTAGTTGTGAATGGATGGCAGCTAGTTTTAACTACAGATGGTCTGCGTTTTTAAAATTGTGTTATTTTATCTTTAAATGTGTTGACAGTGGTTGTTTCATAATTTTTATGTGATATTATTTTATACTCATGTATCTTTTTTTATGCTGCACTTGGAGTGCCTTGTAAGCTGCCCTGAGTCTCTTTTGGGAGATGGTGACAGGATATAGATGATGATGATGATGATGATTATTCCAGAATCTTGCAGCAATGTCATAGGATTTTGGATGCTGCAGTCTAAGAAGAAACTGTTTTAGAACAGTGATTGGAATGACAGCTGTCACATTTCTTTAGCATGGCTATGTTAGCTGACTCTTCTGAGAGCAGAAATCCACATGATCTGGAGTGTCGGAGGATCCCTACTTCTGGCCTATAGCAACGGTATTTCTTCTAAACCCAGCCCTCTGTTAAGTGCCATAAAAAAAAAACTCTTGAATGCTGTAAGATCAGGAGATTCCAATCAAAAGTGCAAGATATCTGGCAAAGAAAGACTATAATTAACAAGGGGGAAGTCTGCATTCATTCAGGCGTTCTTAATAGGAGCCAAAGGACATTCTTTTCAAGACAGCTCATTCAGAGTGGCTTCCAGAATATAGTCATCAATAATCTGGTAGAAGGCCTTAAACCTTAGAACCTTAAAGCCAAGTCAGATGCTACAGTTTCTGTTTACTTCCTCGTGGTTTCAGTTTTTGTTATTTTGTCAGTCTGTTCAGTTGTTTGTGGCTTAGCTGTTTTCTCTTTTATATTGTAATCACGGGCCGGCAGTGTGGAAATTCCACTGCTTGAGGGGATTCAACTTTGGGGGGCCTTTTTGTTTTTCACTGAAAACAAAATCAAAGCACATTTCTAAAATGGATAGAAGGATAAAGCAAACTCTGAAATGCGAATTGTTCCTCTAGTCCACCATCAAAAAGATGCGTTCCAGAATGGCTTCTGTATGTGAAATGTTCCTTTAACTTGGTATTATTTTATTTCAAGCATTTCTACCCTTCTCAACCCCCGAAGGGGGACTCAGGGCGGCTTACAAAAGGCACAATTTGATGCCAGCAATACACATAGTAAGATAAAATACATAGCAGCAACAATTATAAAACAATTAAAACAATCCAGTTATACAGTACAACTAATAAAAACCAATCTAGTGATCAACGTTCGCAGACTTTGGGCAAAAGATGGCTATCATACCTGTTATACATTTTCTCTTCTTTATACTAAACATACCGAGCTCTCGCCATTGTTTCCTGTAGGGCTTCATTTTCAGCTCCTTTATAGAATCATAGAATTATAGAGTTGGAAGAGGTAACATGGGCCGTCTAGTCCAACCCTCTGGCATGCACAAAGTGATATAACTTGTCAACATTTTTCTGAAACTGTTGTGCACAGAACTCAGCAAAGTCTTATCTATTTGCTGTTGCCTAGAAGAACTAGGCCTGTGTAAACAATAAAAAAGTTTCAATACTAATTATTAATTTGGGGGGGGGGGTCATTTCTAAAGTGTTTCTAAAATATTGTTAGGGGTCTTTATCATAACTATAATGATATAATGAAAAATTTGTTACTTTTTCATTAAGTAATTGCACTGAGGAAGAGGCTCTGGGAATCCTTTCTCCCTTATTTTAGAGCAATTGGGATGAAACTTGCTGCAGTGGTAGAACACATTTACCACTGTTACCCCCCCCCCCCAAAGTTTCAAAACATTTCACATATCTACTGATTTTGGGGAATTTTAAACAGTTTTTATGAACAACATAAAAAAACTCCTTAAAAAGCTATCCCCTTGAATTTCTATTTTCAATAATATAACATAACCAGGGCATCATCCTCCCCCTCAAGTTTCAAAAAGATTTGCACAGCCAATGATTTTTAGGGAATTTTAACCAAAATAAACGTAACAGTTCTATTTCACTGGAAGACCACAGAGGCCATCCAGTCCAACCCCATTCTGCCAGGCAAGAAAAGTAGTCAAAGCACCTCCAACTCATGCCCTTCCATGCTTTGAAATAATAACAACAACAACAACAACAACAATAATAATAATAATCAGAAACCTACTAGGTAAACTTTGGAGTTACTGCCTCTCAACTTTGCCTACTCCCAGCAATCCCCTTTTATCTCAAATCCCCTTTAGAGAATGAAAACAGGTTTTCCCCCACCAAAACCTTCAGGGAGGAGGACGAGGACGATGAAGCACAAGGTGACTTTAATGTGGACAGCCCTGGCATTCTGAAGCAAAGAGAATTCTGGGAAATGTAGTTTGGGAAGCCGAGGACCCCTGTGGCAGAGAATTCAAAAAGCCCCACCCTAAACTACCTTTCCCAGAATTCTACTCACTTCAGAAAGCCCAGGCTGCCCTCATTAAAGCCTCAGTGTGATGGTCTCTGTCTGTCTCTCTCTGGAGGGGCTTCTTCTGTGCCTGTCCATCCAGCCAGGTATCCCTCCCGCCTGGGCCTCCCTTGCCACCCCCTTTGAGGAAAGAGTCCCAGGGCCCTTTGGGGGAGCCAAACCCCATCCCTTTTGGCGGAGAAGTGGCACCCACAACAAAGACCTGGGCCCACTTATGAGACTTACATAACTTTTCCGGAAACTCATAGGTCAGTGTTTTGAATTTTAATTTTCCCCCACGTTTCTTAATATTGCATTGTATGTACAAATTTTACAAGATAGATTCAACATTCAAGGCACAAATTACTTTTTTTCACAGTCCTAATAAGAGCATTTAACAAAACCTAGTCCAGTCAAGAACTTTGTAACCCACCCCAGTTCGTTCCTTTCAAGATGATGAACTGTTACTGAGCACTCTTTTGGTGTAGTTTATGAAACACATAAAAACCAGTTTAATAGGATCATAAATTAGTTATCTTTTATAAGCTTGTCGGCAAGAATATCAGGGAGGGTATTTTCAGAAGCCTTGCTGAAACCAAGATATGCTAATCTGCAGAATTTCCTTTTAACTCATTTAAAAAAATAAAGGAAAGAGGAAAGATTAGTATGAGATTACTTGTATTGCAAAGCACATGCTGTGAGATGACTTACTGTATATTGAGAAACACATTAGATTGTAGTATTCATAGCTTTCATTGTCCAATATGTTAATCAACTATGATTTTGATTCTAACCTAACAAGGGACAAGATTACTCTTCTTACAGTGTAACTTTTTAGTTACTTTTTTAACCTTCTTGTTACAGAGTTGATATAACTCATGGCCCTGGGCATTTGATATACTCTTCTTGGCATGCAGTTTTAGGATGACTGTTGTTGCATGAGCGTTGAGGTGTATATTAGCAGCTCCTACCGAATGATTAGAAATGCCCCTGACCTCACAAAATTTTATCAAACTCACTTCAAACCAGTTTGCAAGGGGCTGTTAGGCTGCTTTTTCTATATATGGCGGACTCCTGTTTTAGGCTGCAGAAAGCACTTCTTCTAGTGTGGCAGTAGTGCAATAAGTAAAAAATGCTGCTGTAATAAGATTGGGAGATAAAATATTGTTGTGGGTATGCTGTAGCCATTGCTTTCCTTCACTTTCCTGTCCTCAAGCTACTGACCATTCATTTCAGGTGAGCAGTCAGAAAACCTCCAAAGGCATAGCCTTAACTTACCACTTTTTCCTAGTTTTCTGCCTTTAAAAGAAAATCCAGGAAACAGTGCAGTTTCACAGGTAATCTCTGGCATGGATGTTGGATAAATATTTCCTGTATTTTAATGAGTTTCTGCTCCTGCAACCCAAAACTAAGTTTGGCATGCTTAAGTGCACATCAACCTGGCAGAATCCATTGAGGAAAAGGGTGAAAAGTGTAAAACTATTTTATTCATATTTAATGTGTTTGGAAATACAATTCTTGTGCACACAGAAAATCTGAAAGCAATTTATTCACTCAGGGACAAAGCCATTGAATGGCCGACTTTCATGAGAATGACTCAAACCTTTGCACAATTCTTCCACTTGTTGGGAGGAATTACATCAAGATGCTGTGCTAAACTGAAAGTGTGACTAGCTTTTTTGACAGCATTTCAGCCAGATCGTGCAGTTCTCTATGAGATGGGTTTGCAATGTCAGAACCCCTTTTTAGGACCTCATGTGATAATATCCTGAGTGATGTTAGAACATAGCATAAGATGACTTGGAAAATATAGAATTGGCTGAGAGGTAATCAATGCTGTAATAGGTACATAGTGTGGACAGGGAGGGATACTGATTTGCATAGCATAGAGACAGCAGTTCCTGACTGAGTTTTATTTTAGCCTATAGATTTTTTATATAAAAAAAAACTGCCTCTCTTGTGTCTTATTAACTTTAATTGGCATAACCCTATTATCCAACTGTGCCAATTTGACCGGGATAGTCCAAATTAATCCACCTTTAAAATATCCCAGTTTCATATTCTTCTCCCATTTTCTGTTTTCAGCTTTCCCCAATCACTGTGAATAAACAAAGCTCAAAATATGAAGAGTAGCTTGCCCTCAATTAACTCAGCAGAAAAGAGAGGAAGCGGACATAATCTTGCCTTTTCCAGCAGATTCAGGCAAAAGCAAAGCTCTGCAGCCTTTGTTAGCGTCACCATTAAGAGTCCAGAAGGTAAGAGCTTTGAGACCAGCATTCCTGCTGCTGCCTTCTGGCCTACAAAAACTACAAGAACTTCTGCCAAGCTAGCCTTACCTACACACTGGAAGTGGCTCCCTACAGCTGCTGTGGCTTCCACTTCAGGGCAGCTGCAGTTGGGGGTGGGGTCATTGGACCCTTTAAGAGCCTGCTGTGCTCAGTGGCAGAAACAGTCCAGAAGGTAAGAGCTTCGACATCAGCATTCCTACTTCCTGCCTTTTAATTGTTTTGTAACCCATCTCTAGCCACAAACAGAGGCAGGTAAATAATAATAATAATAATAATAATAATAATAATAATAGGTATTATTATTATTATTATTATTATTATTCATTAATAACCTTTATCATCTTGATCACACTCCAATGTTGCTTGGCTAGATGTGTCCTGGATTCTATCTGTAAAATGTTAATAGGTATGCATAACAGTAAAAACATGTCATTGGATATTAATGTTAGGATTGCCCAAGTGGTTATGTTTCCATTTTCTAGTTATGGTTGTGAAAACTGGACAATGAGGAAGGCTGATAAAAAGACAATAAATTCATTTGGAATGTGATATTGGGGAAGAGTTCTATGGATATACGGACTGCTAAAAAGACAAGTACGTTCTAGATCAAATTAAGCTTGAGCTCACCGTAGAATCGAAGCTGACTAAATTGAGACTGTCATACTTTCATTATATCATGAGAATATATGATTCAGTGGAAAAGACATGATTCACTAGAAAAGACAGAAGACAGTATGAAAAGAGAAGGACAGCAAAACAGACGTAGTGACTCAATCAAGGAAGTATGGTGCTGAGTCTGCAAGATCTGAGTAAGACTGTTGATGATAGGGTGTCTTGGAGGTTTCTAATTGATAGGATTACCATAAGATTAAGTCATCCCGACAGCAGTTAACAATAATAGTGCATGTAACTTCTGAGTACTTCCTGATAGCCACTCTTCTTTTGTTTTCAATGTTTTTTTACCACCCCATCCATCATCTGCTATTTTTAAAAAAGAGGCAACAAAAATTCACTGTGCACTCTGGATAAAGACTGTTATCAGTAAGGAGAAGCCACTCAAGGTTGCATTACCTACAAGAACCGAAAGGGCAAGAGACTGGAGAACAAAATGTTAAGCAGCATAATGCTGTGGTATAGAAATGGGACCAAAAGCACATATGTACGATATGTATGTATACATTTTCTTCATTTTTAAGATTTGGTGTTTTCTATTTGAAAGACATACTCTGTGCAACTATGGTTGAAGCTTAATATCTCAGGCTTAATGATTTCACTGGGGCCAGACTCTTGCGACTTCCTCCCGTCACATCTGAAGGAATCGTTCCTAGGCTTGAACTTGGGATAGTCCATACCTGGCCGCCTTATTGAAAGCTAATTTAGTCATCTGACCAATCAAAAGGCCAAAACACTATAAGGATATCGTAGGGTTGGTTGATGTTGGGCTCCAGCTGTTGTTGAGATGAATTGTGGGGTTCCTGTGTTCCTTGCAATGGCATCAGATAGGTCTAGTGCTACGTGAAGAATTCTTTGCCTGTGTTGACATCACTTAGGCCCCTTTCTGCACTGTCCTTATATCCCAGAATCTGATCCCAGATTATCTCTTTATCCCAGATTATATGGCAGTGAAGACTCATATATTCTAATTCAAAGCAGATAACCTTGGGATCAAAACAGTTGCAATCAAAACAGTGGCACAATTCTGCGAGGTATGTGGCTGATGGTTTCATTTTAGAGTGGACCTCATTTTGGAATATACAGTTTATGTGACTGGTATCTTTTTTGTCACATCTGAAATCTTCAGTTAAGTGATGCAGAAGGCTCCCACAATGCATATAATTTTTTTTCTTGTTTGGTTGGTCGTTGAAGGGCAAATACGGAGGACCTGCTATGGAAGCATGGGATCATAGTTTTACATAGTTTTTAACCACCTCTGCTAAAGAATGTTGGTGCCTCACTTACTGGATTCCATAGCAGTGAGCCATGGCAGTTAAATTGGTGTCAAACTGCATTAATGCTATAGTGTAGATTCAATCATTTGTTGAATAGTGAGTCAACACATAGGTAAATCTAATTGATCCAATGGTTCCATTCTAAGAATAGGATTTAGGCCCCTTCTACACTGCTATAAAAATCCAGATTATATGGCAGTTTAGGAGGGGCCATAGGCTCTCACTATAAGCTTTTCCCCAATCTTGGTGCTATTATAAGGAGCCCCCGGTGGCGCAGTGAGTTAAAGCACTTTGTCGACAGGACTGAAGACCGACAGGTCGCAGGTTCGAATCCGGGGAGAGGCGGATGAGCTCCCTCTATTAGCTCCAGCTCCTCATGCGGGGACATGAGAGAAGCCTCCCACAAGGATGATAAAACATCAAAAATCATCCAGGTGTCCCCTGGGCAACGTCCTTGCAGACGGCCAATTCTCTCACAACAGGAGCAGTTGCTCCTGACATGACCAAAAAAAAAAAAAAAAGGTGCTATTATATGCAGTATATAAAATATACAAAAATAATCCAAAGTGCCTGTACGAATTGAGACCACTGTTTTTAATAAAAACTTTTTAAAGTAAGTGAGTAGAGGCATAAAGTAATAACATTAAATATAAAGAAATAAACATATATGAATGATACAATAAATAAATAAATAAATAAGTTTGAATTGACCTGCAATATAAATACTACATTTTGCAAAATACGAATAACATCTGCATAGTGGTATCTCACTGGATTTTAAAATATTTTAAAATATATATTTTTCAAAATAGCTATATATTTTAACTGAAGCGAGATCACATAATTTAGTTATTTCCCCTTCTTTTTTGACAGTTTTTTAAAAAGTTTCCACCCCAAGACAGAACTTGCTGATAGGTGATATCGCCATCAATGGAAGAACAGTCACCAATTGAAATATCAGAGAATTTACAGGAAATGAAGAAAACGTTACAATAGCTTGGCAATTTCTTGGGTCCGCCTTCATTCCATTTTCTATTTTTCTTTTGTAGTCCATCTATTGTTGCCTTCCACAATTCAAAACTTCTGTAGATGTTGTCATATTCAACACAACTATTAGTAGAGGATTTGGCTATTTTCTTCAAGTTTCATTCATTCACAGTTGAACTTGTTTCATCAGAGACATCAGGCTGCAAAGGTGAAGAAAATCAGTTCGAATGGTTATTAATTTTCAGTATGGTATGTTTTGAATAAGGGCACTTTTAAATATAAATAACAAATATTTGTAGAGAATTGGTTAGATTTCATAATGGATGTTTGAAGGCATTTCCTAAATTTTAAATGAGAGTTTGAATGTATATACATTGTATTTCTGAAGACCTTTTTAAAGATGGACTGGAGTTAATATGCAGTTTTGTCCAATTTTATATAGCCAAAAATCAAGGCTTTATAAAGCCCTGATTAAAATGACCAACTTGTTTGCTGTTCCAATATTACCAAGGGAAGTATTTGGTCCACCTTCATTCACCTGAGAATCCAGAAATGTTAAAGGATTTGCCAAGAAAAATCATACACATGACATCTGCTGCTCATCCGAGCATGATGTCTTGCATTTTGGTTACAAGAAAACATTGAGGCAAATCTTTATACTTGCTAAGTTTTCAGTTGTGTTCAGAGCTATCATATATGAGCAATAAAAAAACCCCTTGATATGAAAAACAAAGATTTCTGTTGATTGACTATAGTTTAAAAAGTCACCGTTGTTTGTAAGTATAATGATAAGAAATACATAGTACCTTCATTTGGGATCATTTGGATTAGTTTATCAGTCCAGAGAAAACATTGCTTGACTTGCATTTGGACAATCTCCCAGGCGCACCGACTGTATCCTTTTTCTTTCAGGAGGTTGCTTAGGCTTCGGAAGTATTTTTTCATTTTCAGGCTGGTGAGCTGGATTCTCTGACTCCTTGGAGATGCACTCAGGCAACTCTTCAGGTTCTCACTTTGTTGATCCAGTCCAGCATGGAAAGCTCTCAAGGAATTCTCATCCCACGGCATTTCAGTGTTGTTCTGCTTGAAGATGTCACCTGTCTGTTGGAGGACTTCTTGGATGGCCACCTTGGCATTCTCCTCCTCAGATACATCAAGGTGTTTCAGATATGTTTTAGGAGAGAAATTGAAAACATCGTCGAAGCATTGTTGGGGAATGGTGGAAATCGTGGAATTCATCTTGCTGTTCAGAAGTTCCAGGTGGACCTGGTTGGCTTGCCGTAGCCTGCTGCGAAGTTGGCCACAGTTCTGAGATGAGACTTCAGTTATGAGGACCATGGCCAGGCCAACATGCAAAAGCCAGCCTTTCGAGATCATGATATAGGCAATGAATGGTTGTCTCTTCTGGAGTGTAGAATCTGAAAGATGGGGTCTCATGGAAGATGCCCTGGTGTGTGTTGCATTCTCCAGCCATGGCTTTGTATTTAAACACTTGGGTCTCCAGTTTCTGCTTTTGTGTTTCTGTTTATTGAAATTTCCCCTTACCCTCACAAGAATAGTTTCATTTTCCTCTTTTGTTTCCTCCTCATTTCTTTTCTCTTGACATACCAGTTTTTAAAATTCCTAGGCCAAAATAACTTTTTTGAAATCAAATCTCCAGACAAGAGGGATTACTGTATATACAGTAATCAAATCAAATCTCCGGACAAGAGGGATTACTGTATAAGCCAACCCAAATATAAGCCGAGGCACCTAATTTTACCACAAAAAACTGTGAAAATGGATTGACTCGAGTATTAGCCGAGAGTGGAAAATGCAGCAGCTACTGGTAAATTTCAAAATCAAAATAGATACCAATAAAATTACATTAATTAAGGCATCAGTAGGTTAGAAGTTTTTGAATTTTTACATGAAACTGCAATTTAATATAAGACTCCCCAACTCTGATTAAACCATGATTCTAACCTTCTTCAGTGTAAATGTGCTTACGTATCCTCCCAATAATAATAGAGTAAAATAAAACATGTAATAATAATAATAGTGTAAAATAATGGAAATATAATAACAGTAATAATAAAGTAAAATAACAAATGTAATAACAATATTGGAATAAAATAATAAATGTAATCATAATAACAATAATAAAGTATAAAATAAATGAAGTTATTATAGAGTAAAATAATAAATGTAATCATCATAATAATAAATAGAGTAAAATAAATGTAATCGTAATAATAATAATAATAATAATAATAATAATAATAATAATAATAATTACAGTGTAAAAATATAAATAACCTTGACTCGAGAATAAGCCCTGGGGGATTTTTTCAGCCTAAAAAAGGCTGTAAAACTAGGCTTATACTTGAGTATATACAGAATTTGTTTAAAGCATTTTTGTTATTTTTTGTTCAACAAAGAATCTGATTAAAGATCGCAGTGATTTTTGTGGATGGTTATAACTACCTTTATTTCAAACTTCTGCTTCATTGACTATTCTAAAGCCTTTGACTGTGTGGATTATAATAAATTGTGGCAAGTTCTTGGTGGGATGGGCATCCCAAGCCACCTTGTCTCTCTCCTGAGGAATCTGTACAAGGACCAAGTAGCAACAGTCAGAACTGACCACGGAACAACAGACTGGTTCAAGATTGGGAAAGGCGTACGGCAAGGCTGCATACTCTCACCCAACCTTTTTAACTTGTATGCAGAACACATCATGCGATGTGCAGGGCTTGATGAATACCAAGCTGGGGTGAAAATTGCTGGAAGAAACATTAACAACCTCAGATATGCAGATGACACCACTCTGAGGAGCCTTCTAATCAAGGTGAAAGAAGAAAGCGCAAAAGCCGGGTTGCAGCTAAACATCAAAAAACAAAACAAAACAAAACCAAGATTATGGCAACAAGAATGATTGAAAACTGGAAAATAGAGGGAGAAATCGCGGAGGCCGTGACAGACTTTGCATTTCTAGGTGCAAAGATTACTGCAGATGCAGACTGTGGCCAGGAAATCAGAAGACGCTTACTTCTTGGGAGGAGAGCAATGTCCAGTCTCGATAAAATAGTGAAGAGTAGAGACATCAGACTGGCAACAAAGATCCGCATAGTCAAAGCCATGGTATTCCCCGTAGTCACCTACAGATGTGAGAGCTGGACCTTAGGGAAGGCTGAGTGAAGGAAGATTGATGCTTTTGAGTTGTGGTGCTGGAGGAAAGTTCTGAGAGTGCCTTGGACTGCGAGAAGATCCAACCAGTTCATCCTCCAGGAAATAAAAGCCCGGCTGCTCACTGGAGGGAAGGATACTAGAGACAAAGTAGAAGTACTTTGGCCACATCATGAGGAGAAAGAAAAGCCTAGAGAAGACAATTATGCTGGGGAAAGTGGAAGGTAAAAGGAAGAGGGGCCGACCAAGGGCAAGATGGATGGATGGCATCCTTGAAGTGACTGGACTGACCTTGAAGGTGCTGGGGGTGGTGATGGCCGACAGGGAGCTCTGGCGTGGGCTGGTCCATGAGGTCACGAAGAGTCGGAGACGACTGAACGAATGAACAAATTTCAAACTCTTGTCTTTTTAAACTTGTTTCATCTGCTCCTTGTTATCAAAATTGTTAGAGTTTCTTATATTGATCTGAAGACAAGACCGTGACTCCAGGTTTTAGCTTCTCAGAGTGGAATAATGTAGAATATTGGGGAATAATGTGAATGAATTCTGAACTGTCCCAAAGGCAGCTTTCATTTGGGAAGAAAACCCTATGCTTCAGAAGACAAAGCAGAAGGGGTAACAAACTGTACTGCCACCACTACAAAGGCTGCCCAAGCAAGACACTATTAGAGAGACCCAAAAGCCCTACCTAAAGTGGAAAACAGTCACAAAACAGTTTGATGATTACTGCTTTACAAGGTTGTTGTAAGCTTATTGCTGCCTGACTACTGAATTGTACTAGTTCATGTAACGGACCACTACAGGGTTCTTATGAGACATTCTCTCCTAGGGCCCTTCCACACAGCCCTATATCCCAGAATATCACAATATATGCTTTGAATTGGGTTATCCGAGTCCACTCTCAGATAATGTGGGATTTCTTCTTTTGATATTCTGGAATATAGAGCTCTGTGGAAGGGCTCCCAGACTATGGTGAATGAATTGCATTTCTGCATTGATTTTTCATTTACATGATCCATTTGGATAGGTGGGTGGGTGGATAGGTGGATGGATGGATGGATGGATGGATGGATAGATGGATGGGTGGATAGATGGAACATTCAATGTTCTGATAAAATTAAAGATAGTATAACAATTCACAAATGTTACATAGAAAGTCAAAAAACTGTAAACAGGAAAACTGAGGGTGGGCAGCCCTTGTTTTGCAGTTTCTCAATGCAACCCACAGATGGTGCTCTCTGGTAAATCATTGAATGCTCTTCCTGTGGTGGTCTGAGATTGCCCCATGTATCTATGTATCTATGCTGCACATCTATAGCAGTTTGACACCAAATTAATTGTCATGCTCAATGCTATGGCATTCCGTGATTTGTAGTTTTATAAGATAATAAGTGTCTCCTGCCACTCTGTTGATCTGGAAGATAAAGTAATGAAAAAGTGTTGGTTTCTAATATGTGTAACTAGTAATGCTTGTGGGTAAACCGGACTTTTTTTTTGGTTTGTTTCTTTGTCAGTGATGATGCAGAAATTGTCAGCTTTGCCTACTCTGGGACATGCAACATATAATTGTCCTTCTTTAGGGGTCCCTTTCAAACCTATCATACTATATCTGTCATATAGTATATCTGTGTGAATCCTATCTATCTATCTATCTATCTATCTATCTATCTATCTATCGATCCATCTATCGATCCATCTATCGATCCATCTATCGATCCATCTATCGATCCATCTATCGATCCATCTATCGATCCATCTATCGATCCATCTATCGATCATTCTATCGATCATTCTATCGATCCATCTATCGATCATTCTATCGATCCATCTATCGATCCATCTATCGATCCATCTATCGATCCATCTATCGATCCATCTATATATCCATCTATCCATCCATCCATCTATCCATCCATCTGTCTATCTATCCATCTATCTATCTATCTATCTATCTATCTATCCATCCATCTATCTATCCATCCATCTATCTATTGATCCATCTATCTATTGATCCATCTATCTATCTATCCATCTATCTATCTATCCATCCATCCATCCATCCATCCATCCATCCATCCATCTATCCATCCATCCATCCATCCATCCATCCATCCATCTATCCATCCACTCACCCACCCACCTATCCATCCATCCCTCTATCCATCCCTCTATACATCCCTCTATCCATCCATCCACCTATCCATCCATCCACCTATCCATCCACCCATCCATCCATCCATCCATCCATCAATCCATGGCTATTTGTCAGGAAGGCAGATAACCCAGATTTTCAGTAACACTGCAATTCAGAAATGTCTGGTAAGCAACAATGTTTTGCAGTAAGGCTGAGGCGAAAGTGGTCCTAATGCATTGTTCTGATGGTACAATAGCATGGTGTGATAATGCCCCATGTCACCATTTCCTTCTTTACCAAAGGCATCAAACTACATATATATTGGAAAGTTTTTAATAGAAATGTATGTTTAATACTTGGGGGAAGCAATATTTGAAGAAAGACAGAAAATAAACGAGTTTAAATAAGGGCATTAAACAACTTCACATATTTAGGTTGACTGACAATATGAATAAAGCTTACGGCCCTTTTGACAGGTACAGATCTTTAGAACTGAGTATATTATATTTGTTGGGCTTAAGTGAATGAAGCCTCATAGCTGACAACTTAGGGACATGCTGGTAATGTTCAATGCAAACTTGGGATTCAGAGCAAATTTAAAGCATGCTTGTAGAAAATGGTGAAAGATCATATCTTTGGACTTTCTCTAGTATATTATATTTTGGTCTATTTTATGTCTAGGGCTTCAGTGAAGCACTGAATTTTTCAGAATTTTAAACTTAGTCAAACAATTGTAACAGGTGAAGTGGAAAGCAGCTGTTTTTCTCTGTAGAACTACGCCACGGGAAGAACACGGGTGAAAGCTGCATGATCAGGTTGCTGCCTTCATGTTGCTACGTTCATTCAGCTGCTGCTCTTGTATCACTGTATCTATGACTGCAGGCAAATCTGGAAAGGAGGAGAAAACTGGTGAAGATTCTTTCCACAATTTGACATCTCACTGGCCAGGCTCCAACTGATAAAAGAAGTAAATCTCAGGGGAGGTGAGGTTCTCCACACAGATATGCCCAGAACACATATGTGTGGAGAACTCACTCTAGTTGAGTTTTTTCATTTCTCTTCCTCCCTTGATTTCAGTCCTCCATGACATCGAAAACTCTGGTCTGGAGAGCTTCCCTCCTAGTCCTCCAGACCAAATCTTGAGAACTTGAAAGAACTCTATGTATTTTTTCTCACAGTTTTAGGACCTACCTAGATTCTGGCCATTTCATCTTATGAAAATGTAATATAGACCTCAAACATTCTGAATCATAAGCATACATGTTTCTTTAATATAACAACAGCAACAGCACAGATCCAACTAAATAATCCTATTAAAATTGACCACATACGAAGACATTATTGAATAGTTTATTGGTCAAATAATCTGCAAACAGTTTTAAAATTTGGCTTATTCACATTAATTTGCCCATTTGGGCTAACTCAGCAACCTTAACTACCCATTCTTCCATTATCAATTCAGTCAATGTCCAAATTTGAGCAAATAATATTCTTGCTGCTGTTGTCATATACCAAAGAAGTACCTATATACTCTAGTATAAGCTGAGTTTTTGCAGCCCCTTTTTTAGACTGAAAAAGTCCCCCTCGGGTGGCTTATACTCGAGTCGACTTATACTCGAGTCAAAGTTATTTATTATTTTACTGGGTTGTTGTTGTTATTTTACTCTATTATTATTATTATCATCACATTTACATTATTTTACTCTATTATTATTATATTACATTTATTATTTTAATCTATGTATTATTCTTATTACATTTATTATTTTACTCTCTTATTACTGTTATTATTACATTTCCATTATTTTACTTTATTATTATTGTTACATTTATTATTTTACTCTCTTTATTATCATTGGAAGGATACTTAAGCACATTTACATTGAAGAAGGTTAGAATAATGATTTAATCAGAGTTGGACAGTCTTATCTTAAATTACAGTTTTATGTAAATACTCAAAAACATTTAACCTACTGATGCCTTAATTAATGTAATTGTATCAGTATCTATTTTTATTTTGAAATTTACCAGTAGCTGCCACATTTCCCACCCTCGGCTTATACTCACGTCAGTATGCTTTCCCAGTTTTTTTGTAGTAAAATTAGGTGCCTCAGCTTATATTTGGATCGGCTTATACTCCAGTATATATGGTAATCCATTTTTACTGTCCAGTTCTTTATCCATAATGCCAAAAACATTTCTGGTAACACTACAAAAGTGACCTTCAAATTCCTGGGGGGGGGGGTTAACATATAAATTTTACACCAATAAATTTGACCTTCTTGCAATTCCCCATGCAGAATGTCTCGCCGACTGCCATGATTCCCATTAGGTTATACTTAGTCACAGAATGCATATAGAAAGAGCAGGACCTCCTGAGCTTCCATGCTCCATATGGAAGCCCATTTGGTGGCTGTAGTGGCACAGAAAGATCCTCCTAAGACATAAGGCTATTGAATACTCACCTAGCTGAACCTCTTGCTTGGCCCCTGCATTTGAGCCTCCTTGTGGAGTACATGGTGCTGGAGACTCGGGTTGTTTTGCTGGTGGCTCTGTCTCAGTCTCTGTCTCATTCACCTCCAATATTATAACAGGAGCTGTAAGGTGAAATCAGTTTCTTTAGCCTTCATAGATCCTTTGATTTCAGGTACCCACCATTGTTCCTTCCCTCTCTCCTTAAAAAAAAATTCCAACACTCATTGATGTTTTTGTGTGGGTGCTGGAGGACCTCTGCTAATGTTATCAGAAAACTCCTCCTCTCCTCTTTCATTGTGCTAAGGGAAGTTGGTGAGCTAGTATTTAAGCCATTAGGCATCACGGTTTAGACAACAGTGAAATACCGAAGTGTGTTCTGCTGAGAAAAAACACTTGGCGTGTCTAGAAGGAACCAAACATTGATTTAATATGGCTAGTTGCATTTCTCACTAGTGGGGGGTTGCATAATAAATCCCTTATAATGTAAAACTGCTCCAATTTTATTGATTGCTACCAAAGAAAGATGTTATTCTACAAAGTACAGCTGGCCCTCCATATCCACAGAGTCTGTAGCCACAGAGTCAAGTATCCATAGCTTGAAAATGTTAAAAAAATAAAAAAAAAACCCAAACAAACACTGATTTCAGCATTTTATATAAGACACAATATTTTACCCTTGAAAATCCATAGATTATGGTATCCACAATCCTTTGGAGGTGGCTGAACACTTTGCTTTCACTAGCCCTCTGCATCTTTCAAACACCACCCTTCGTTTGGTGTTTTGCACAAAGATTTGTCCTGTTCTCTCTTTTAAAATTTTATTTTAAACTTCAGTTAAATGGGGAAGGGAGCTTGATTCATCCTGAAAGGAGTGGCAGACTTATTTGCTGCCTTTTCCTCTGGTCCAATCTAAACTCTTTTAACTATTCAAGGCATTGCTATTTTCTGATCTACATATAAGGGGTGCATCTACATCAGTGGTTCCCAACCTGTGGTCCGTGGACCCCCAGTGGACCCCAATAACTAAAATATGGTCCACGGCTTCACCATTACTACACTATTGCAACAAGAGCGACTGGTATCATGAAACACACTTATAGTGCTGAGGCAACAAGAATATCAGAAGGGAAGAGGCTGACTACTCACAAAGGATGTGACAACAAGCCCCTCCTCCCCCTGAGCGGAGCCATTCCATATGGCACCTGGAAGCGGGGGCACCTTGGTTTCTTCATTTTTAGGCCTGTTCCTGAGGGTTTTGGCATGCTGATTCAGAAAATTGCATTGGATACATCACGTGAGCTCTAGATTATTAAATATGGTTTTCTGTGGGTGAACAGATGGTGACTACCGAGTAGCAAATATTCTGTATCGGAAACTAGAGCTAATGTAGTCTATTCAATGGAATTTTCTGAAACCAAATCTAAAGGTGACCAAAAACCAATTCGTAACCCTTTTTGTACTAATTTTAGAGAGTGATCCCTGATTAAAGTGGTCCCTGATCAAAAAAAGGTTGGGAACCACTGATCTACATTGTGGAATCAATGCAGTTTGACAGCACTTCAATTCCCATGGCTCAATCCAAAACAGAATTTTACATAAGAGATACTCATCGCTTTTGCACTCTTGACCATACTCTGATGTGTTCTGGTTTTCATCTTTTAAATTGGTGGGAAAGTATGCTTCTGAGCCAATGGTGCAAGGACAATGCCACACACCAAGAGGAAGAATTTGTCCCACTCTTTCCCTTAACACAGGCTCTTCTACAAACGAATATGCCTCTCATTTCACCTTCTGACTCAGGGACATAATCTATATCACACCTGCAAACTGAGATTTGGGTGATTTCATTTAATGACATGACATGATGAAAGGCAGCAAGTTGTTCAATTAGTTCTGAGTTGAAAAGTAGTATAATTAGAAATCTAATTAGACTTAACCGGTACCTACTAATCAGAATACCCTTTTAATCCAGTTTTAAATAAAAGCATGGGTTTTGCGACCGCAGAGTACCTTTTTTGGGGATCCTTGAGATGAGTTGATCAATCACTATTAAGCACTGCCTAACTTCCATTTGGACAATCTCCCAGGCACACAGGCTATATTCCTTATCTTTCAGGTGGTCGTTGATTCGTTGGAAGTATTTTTTCACTTTCTCTCTCAACTCATCAATCCTTTCACCCAAGCACGGTGTCAATTTCTTAATTTCATCTTCCACTCCAAGTTTGAAAGAGGCAATGGAGTTCTCATCCCAGGACAATTTGGTATGGTTTTGGTTGAAGAGGTAACTTATCTGTTGGAGGATTTCATCTATGGCCACTGTGGCGTTTGCCTCTTCGAAATCATAAATGCTTGGGAGATTCTCTTCATTGGGGTTGGATGAGAAATTGATTACATCATCTACACATTGCAGAGGAATGGTTGATCCCATTTTGACATTCAGAAGTTCCAAGTTCGCTTTGTTGGCTCCTTTTAGATCATGGCGAAGATTGTTACAATCCTGAGAAAAAATTTCACTGAAGAACATCAAGAGGCAGAAGAGCAAAAGCCAACTCTTCATGATCATGATGGACATGGAAGGAATGTAGTCATTTTCTGGATTGCAGAACCTGGAAAATGGGTTCTTGGGGTAGATCCCTTGGTGCCTGTTGCATTGTTGAGCCATATGTTTCCTATTCACTGTTAAGAAACTGAACTTTTTTCCCCTCCAGTTTATAGTCTTCTTCTACTTTCACTTTTCTCAGATTAAACACAACTATTTGGTGAACCAATCTTAAGATGGTGGAAATCAGACTTCTTTCTAATGATAAACCATTGGAATAACTCACTTGATATTCTTTGCCCGGTCCATGTTGAACAACTTGAAGTGCCTCTCTGTGCTCCCAGCAACGAAGCATAAATGGTTGGTTTGGCTATTAATACAATTCACTTTCACTTTATTGATTTGCAGTGGTATTTTTTTCCTATGGGGATAAAAATATTGCGATTGGTCTTTTTTCTCATTCCCAAAGCAGTAGTGCTAACATTTCAAGGCACTCTCTCCACAACTGAGAGTGTCAGACAAGAAGAGTTCCGGATCTTGCGGAGAGAATACTATCAACAGACAATTGTATCCATGGAAACTGTATACAGACATTTAACTGAACGTGTGGATATTGTGTTTGTCATTTATTCTACTATTTCAATGCCTGCATAGGTAGAGTGTGAAAAGATTTTTAAAAACATGGATAAACAAAGGCCTATATCAAATTTTTAGTCCCTGCTAGAGTATGCCTGTTGAATCAATAGAATTTTTATTTGTTAGTACTTAACAGAGTTCTAATGGTACTCTAGTTGGGATTAACACTGGATTTCACTTGAGTATGGAACATTCACTTGTGCCATTTAGAACTATTAGAAAACCATGGCACAATCTGCTGATTTCTGGATTCGCCCCCCTTTCATACCTAATGGATGTGACATTTTCTTGAACTAACCAATCCAGAAAGAAGTCTTTGCTAATAGAGAAGAATATGAAAGTTAGTACCAGAAGAAGGAAACTACGCTACTTGGGGTCTCAATCATTTTAAAATCTGCTCTTTGTTTAAGCGTTCAAACATTTAAAAGATAAATCAGTCTGCATGAAAGTCAGTTTGGTAGAGTCTGGCTTGGCCTCACATGAGGTCTGAACTGGTGTTAATTTGTAAACTAATATCACAACCTAACCAAAAAAATTATTGGTGTCTTGGTTTTTAGGCATGTTCCTGGGATTAATTGGGGTGCTGATTCAGAAACTTGCATTGGATGGACCATATAAGCTAGTTTCTTAGTTAAGGTTATCAAGAGGGGTTTTTTTTTATGAGCGAGCAGATGAAGACTGGTATACGGCATCTCAAAACCTAGAACTGATGGGAAAACTGGTGCCATTTTTGTAATCAGCAGGTCAATTATACCCAGAAACAGATCTAATATTTAGGGCACAAAAACATGTGTTCACCAGTATGACACGAAAAAGTAGAGATTTTAGAGAATCCAAACAGAGGGCTTGTCTGCCCAGGCTTAATAGCCCACACTCAGTGTGCAGTTACTCCTAATTGTCATTATGAGGTTCTTTCGATTCTGATTCTTATCATGGGACTAAATGAGGCTTGGCCAAAAACCCAGAGTATCCCATTGCTTCAGCATAATAATAATAATAATCATCATCATCATCATCATCATCATCATCATCATCTTGTATCCCACCACTATCTCCCCAAAGGGACTTGGGGTGGCTTACACATGGCACAAGGTGCCTAAAAACAGAACATAAAATAAAACACAATATAAAATAGAATAGAGTAAAATACATAAGTATATGAAACATCAACTTAAGACTCTATAAAACTGTGCTCATCAACCAATGACAGCAAGCTGTTGTAAATGTAATCCAGCTGTGAACAATAGGACAAAGGGAATGAGATAAATGCAGAGCTGGGGGACAGCAGGATGGAGTGTCATGTAGTGGGCGTCCCTGCTAATGTAGATCAACAGGTACCACCTTGTTGGGAAGGTAATGGCACTCCATGCAGTCATGCTGGCCACATGACCTTGGAGATGTCTACAGACAACACCAGCTCTTCGGCTTAAAAATGGAAATGAGCACCACCCCCAGAGTTGGACAATCTTTACCTTTAACCTTCCTTCTAATGTCAACATGGGGTGCCTATAATGGGCAGGACATCTCACATTTGGCACCAGCAATGATGGTACAGATGGTAGGGTGGCAATGGCGGTCCGGCTGGAGGTCAGCTGTGACCAGCAGTGCTGCAGAATTTGAAGAGGCACGAATGGAGGGCGAAAGAGAGAAATGTGCCAAGAGGAAGGCGCGTCAAGCCAACCCTGACCGAGACTGCCTTCCACCTGGAAACCAATGCCCTCACTGCGGAAGAAGATGCAGAGCTAGAATAGGGCTCCACAGCCACATACGGACCCACAGGAACACTGGAAGACAATAATCCTCGTCCAACAAGGGACGAGGATGGCAATCCAATGGACCAATATGGTATTGGCCTGGCTTGACCATCTGGACTCTACACCACTTCAGCTGCATGGATTCTGAAGCCAGTTTGAAGCATTTATGTTCAAGACTGGCTTCAAATTAACCATCTAGTGTAGAGGAGTCCAGGGTGCCTGGAACTTTTTTTTTATGAATTGGAGCTTTAAAATCTGCAGGCATGGTGTTATTAATTTTTCCTGCTTATTACTTTTCTTATAATCTTTGAAATATTGTTAAATATGAAAATTCTTGTGAATTTTCTCTTCATGCATACTAACCTTCATGCATTTAGTGGTGTTGTCTGCAGAAGATACATGACAGGCAGCCTTTATTATTCCCGGAAAGACTCAACGACAGTCTTTGCCTCAGTGGGTTTTTTTTATGCCTGATCATTCAGCACTAATAATTTATTTCTTAGGCCACGAGTACTGGCCCCTTAGTTCAATGTTGGGGTCCCAAAACATTTGACAACAGTAAAGGGGTTCTGGCTGTTTTAAACATGTGCACAAATCTATGTAGTGTTTATAGTAGACCCTGCAGAAGATGCTTCATAAAAAGAAAAATCAGCCTGTTTAGTAAGCCATGCAAATGCTGATTTGCTATCAAAAAATGTTTGATTTTTTCATATTTATTGTTCATACCTATAACATTAATTCTTGCGCCAAAAGGGGCCAAAAGTGAAAAAGGTTAAAAAGCCCTCTTTAGCTCACTTCTGATAACTAATGGTTGAGTAAACTATACCACTTGGGAGTCTTGGTGGTCCAATTCTGCCATATCATTTTGGGAAGAAGGGCCTCTATCCTCTGTCTTTGGACATGCTCAAGCACCCATGTCCCTCATCTGTGGTCTACAGTAGTGGGTTATATTGAAAAAATTTATATACATAGTTACAATATGGTTCTTAAAGAAATGGGTTTTGCATAACTTGTGATTTCTCAGCTGCAGTCTAGCATCACTAGACTTTCTTTAAACCTCTTCAGGCCTAAGCTGGAGTGTTGAATATATACACCCAGCCTGCAGGGATGTCATAAGTTCCAATGGTCCTGACTGTAGCTTCTATGACGTGATGAATCACAATTTCTTTTCAGAATTTCTGTTCGTAGCTTTTTTAAAAAAATCTCAATAACTAAACATTGAGTTTACATGAACATATTTTTGCTGCTACTATCAGAAATTGAGATATTTGTAGACACGTTGAATTATACATGTAAATATATGTATACACATACACTTTTTCCCTATGTATATTGAAAAAACAAGCTTATTGGGGGTTGTCGAAGCAAGCCAAATAATTCACCTTTAATTTGGAATATGCTTCCCTGCCCTCACCCCATTAGTGCCACACCTACTCCAAATGTATTGATAGTCACATTTTTTCCATGACCAAATTTAAATCATTACAAAAGAGCTATGCTTTTTTTTTTTTGCTTCCCAGTATGCATAAACCTACCAACCAATTGCCTTTATGGCTTACTTGCCAATTTTACCACTCACCTGCACTCTCATTAAATGCCTCCCCATCCAATCCTCTTTTCCCCTTCATCCTGCAAGGAGTGATCATGGTGCATCTAAGTTGAAGAACTAATGCAGTTCGACTCCACTTTAACAGCCATGGCTAAGTGCTATGGAATAATGGGAGTTGTAGTTTGTAACCTTGTCTGCCAAATAGTACTTCACCCTTTCCTTGCTACAGCTTGCAGGACTCCATAGTCTCGCTCCATGGCAGTTAAAGCTAAGTTAAACTGCATTAATTCTACAGTGTAGATCAGGGGTGCTGAACTAATTTTCACCAAGGGCTGCATCAGCCTTATGGTTGCCTTCAAAGGGCCAGTTAATTGTAAAACTGTATAAACATAACTATGGGTGGATCTGTATATTGTCATATAATCTAGTTTCTGAATCCAGATTATCAGATTTGAACTGGATTATATGAGTATATACTGCCATATAAATCAGTTCAAAGCAGATAATCTGGATTTAAAAACTGGATTATATGGCAGTGCAGAGGGAGCCTATGTTTCCCTGGCATGAAAGCCTTGCGGGCCACTTAAAATGACTTGGCCAACCAGATTTGGCATGTAGGTATTGCATTTGACACATGTAATGTAGGTGCAGCCCATGAGTGTGAACATCACATGTGATCATAAACATTGAAAAACAATGGATGAAGAAAGAAAAAATAAAATGTTTCTTTACCCTTCTCCTCTCCCCATCTAAGTCAATCATTCATTTGGGTGGGCAGGCAATCACATGGGGAAGGAAGAGGGAGGGCATATAATATTTATCCGGATGGGAAGACTGTGTTTATGTATGTAAATATAACATGACAGGTGCTAGGACATCTGCCTAACAAAGAAGAAAAGGCTCTTCATATCCACTGGGTCTTGGTTCCAGGTCCCACCATGTGGATGCTCATCCCGTTGTAAACAATGGCATCATAAAACAACGTCCCTTATATCAAATAACAAAATCAAGGTTTTCTTTTTGGATATTTTACCCAATATTTTCAAGACATGAATGAATGAATCCATGGATACAGGAGTGAACTTTAACATCTGCTGCATGAAAGTAAACCTTAGGTAGGGATGGTGATGAGTAAAGGGTATGGGTGTGAAGTAATCTTCTCCTCCCCACAGCCTTCTTTGTATTTGTTTTGTACAGGTTGTTGGAATACGACCAAAGTGATCAGATTTATACAGACCCCCCACACACTTTTATGTTTATTCTATTTATTTTCAAGTCACAAAAAGCATTGAATGGCTTTTTCAGAGAGCCATTCATTCACACTCAGATAACCATAGGATACAACGCCTATGTTGTAGGACTGATTCTGTTTAGATTCTGCAATGAAATACAACTCTGTTAGTTAAAAATATTGTCAGACTCCTGCTAATGTAGATAAACAAACTACTCTTGTTTTCAGAATAATAAGTTTTTATAGAAAGAAACATTACCTTGCATTCCATGAAAATACAGAATAAATATGTATAGAATAAATGTATGACTTCATGCATGTGAGCTGACTAGCAATATGAGCAGATATAGCTTCTAAAATGAAAATAACCTTTTCGTATCAGGCTTTAATGGTTGAAGACAGAACTTGCTAACAAAGTTATTTCTGTCCTCGAAGGCAAGCGACATTCTGCCAATTAAATGTGAACAGGTTAACAGAAGGTGGACAAAATCTTGCACAGAATCTTCTGCCTTTAATCTTTTTTTGTTTTGTTTTTCTCCTGGACATTTATATTTTCATTCCCCCTCCCCATTTATTTTCCATGTAAATCTCCAAGATAGGCCTGTGTGTAGTTCAAAATTGTGTCGTGCTATTTTAAAACTCAGTGAAACAATTTCGCAACAGATGAAGCGGAAGGCAGCAGTTTTGATTTCTAGCAATGTGTCAGAGGGAAAACCCAATGAAAGATGAAAGATTTGGTGACTTTCTTCATGTTGCAATTTCATCCAGCTGTTTTGCTTGGATCGTTGTGTCATTGACTGCTAGTAAATCTAGAAAGAAAGAAAGAAAAAGGGTGAGATCTCTGTATTTAAAGTTAAAACTCTCTCTCTCAGGATTTCCAAAATGAAACGTTTTGAATAACACATAAAGGCTTTTCATACATTGTAGATATCTCCGAAAATTAATAACAATAATAATTATAGTAATAATAATAATAACAACAAAACTTTATTTATATTCCGCTCTATCTCCCCTGAGGGACTCAGGACGGATTCCAAACCTAAAAGGCAAACATTCAATGCCCAAATACAACAACAATACATTACATTAAAATGTTGAATTACATTTTTATTGAAAGGATCTTGTAACTGTGTTCAGGAATGGAAAGGAATAAATCATATTGTTGTGAACTGAGAAATGGTTGAGTTTGACTTTATACCCACACTTCCATCAGGGTGTTTAACACTGGTGTTTCATATACATCTAATGCGCATAAACTGAAGGCAATTGTCTACACAATATTTATCGTATTTTTGTGCATGACATAAAGTTTGTGTGTATTGAACCATCAGAAAGCAAAGGTGTCACTATCTCAGTCTTCCATATAAACAATTTTGAAATATTTTAGATTTTGGTACTCTGGCTACAGGGTGCTCAATCTTTATTCAATCCTTTAAATTTCATGGCACCCCCCCCCCCCCCCAGATGTGCGATGGGAAGTTGCTGCTAACTGTGAGAGAAATAAGATTGAATACTGTGAAAGCCATCCACTGCATGGCTATCAGCCTCCCTCCAGTAGACGAAAAGCTTCATGAGAACCACCACTCCTCTTAATGTTCCCCTAGCAAAAGCAAGAGTATCCTTCTGGGCAGCTAAACCAGGAAATCCCAATTGGATGCCCCCCCCCCCCAATGAGGAGCTGCCTCCATGAGCAAACCAAGAATGGACAACTTGGAAGTCCCTGAACAGACTCAAAAGTGGAGTAGGCAGATCAAAAGACAACCTGGCAAAATGGCACTACCTAAATGAATCCTCTACGTTGTGCAACTGTGGAGCAGAACAGACAACTCTGCATCTGTATACAGACAATGTGTTCGCTGTTACCAATTTTTGGTAAAAAAATAAAAAAATAATTTAGCCGCTTGTGCTCTTTGTATTTTTATCAGTTTTATACTAATTTATGCAATGCTTTTGATATGAAATAAATAAATGTCAGGATCTTGTCTAGATCTTTCATGGCTTCCCTTTCCAGTTCTAAATTAAATCTGTACTGTAAAATTAATGAAGTTTAACACTACTTTAAGTGGCATAGCTCAATGTTATGCATTGTGGGAGCTGTAGTTTTGGAAGGTCTTTAGCTTTCTTTGCCAAATACTGCTGGTGCCTCACCACACTACATCTCCCAGGATTCCATAGCATTGAGCCATGGCAGTTCAAACAGTGTGAAGCTGCATTGATTCTACAGTGTTGATCAGTGGTTCCCAACCTTTTTTGATCAGGGACCACTCTCCAACATTAGTACCAAAAGAGTTACGAATCAATTTTTGATCAACTTTTGATTCGGTTTCGTTATTAGGGGTGCTGATTCAGAAAATTGCATTGGATAGACTACTTCAGTTCTAGTTTCTGATACAGAACATATGCCATCCAGTAGTTGCCATCTGCTCACCCACAGAAAACCATATTTAATAATCTAGACTGATGTTGTCTATCCAATGCAACTTTTTGAATCAGCATTCCAAATAACCCCAGGAATAGTCCTGAAAATGAAGACACCAAACTTTTTTGGGGGGGTTGGGCTGTGTTATTATCCATAGTAGTAATAGTGAGGCTGTGGACCATATTTTAGTTCTTGTGGACCACTGGTGGTCTCCAGACCACAGGGTTGGGAACCACTTGTGTAGATACATCCTTAGTCTTCTTTGGGCTTCTTGACTGCAGTCTCCAATCAGATGTGTGAGGTCAATAAGAAAAGAGTTGTACTTACTTTTCCAAAGGAAGAAACTGTATGTTTCTAAATACTAAATGTTTTGCTTAGAGTTGGGTATTATCTGAATGTAAACAGCTTCTTGGTAAAGTTCCCCATCCCAATCCTACAGACCTCGCTAATGACTTGCCAAACCACAGCTCCCAAGAGGATTCTATATGGCCACAGAAGAGGAATTATCATGCTATAACTGTACTGTATAAATTAGACTTAAAAAGATAATGTATCATAAACTTCTAGGTGACCAGAAATTGCAAATAAATGCTGTCATACATCCCATCCCATCCATACAATACAATCTATTCCCAGTTGATCCTCCTGCTTTTTTTTTTTTTTTTTTTTTGCTTACCTGATGTTTACGAAAGAGTACATCAGCTTGAGGTCTCAGCATCATCCTTCTTTGGTCTGGTGACAGCTGCAAGATTATTCAATATCTTAGCCTTCTTTGTTAGTACTTGGATGGAAAGGCATAAAGAAATAGCACATACTGTAGGCTATACAATGTTCCCTCACTGTTTTGCAGTTTGCTTCACACAAATTCGCTGTTTTGCGGGTTTTTTTTTAAAAAAAGAATTTAAAATACAAGTAGCGAGGGAACACTGTATTCCCGTTATCAAAGTGTGTTGTTTCTCCAGCATAGATGCGGCCACAGACTTGAGTTACAGAGTTACTCACAGACCAGTGTGTGTGTGGTTGGCAAAGAGCCCGGAGAGGGCCAGAGAGGGCTGCCATGGCAGCTTCTGCTGGGACTTCTTCCTCGGAAGCCGGAAGCATCATCCTGGCTGGCGAAGGTGGTGGGCTGCAAGGGAGGTGTGTGTTTGGCTGGCAAAGAGACCAGAGAGGGCTGCCAAGGCAGCTTCCACTGGGGCTTCTTCCTCGGGTGACCGGGTGAGAGGTCCATTCCAGTGGGGAAGCAGGGAGGGAGGGAGAAGGGTGGCTCCAGCAAGAGAAAGGGGGAGGGAGGGAAGGAGGGAGGAAGGGAGGGGGAAAGAGGAGAGGAAGAGAGAGAGAGAGAGAGAGAGAGAGAGAGGAGGGGAAGAGAGGAGTGGGTTGAGATATACTGTACATATACAGTATAGCGTCCCTACATACGTTTTTTCATTTATTGCAGGTGGTCCTGGAACCTAACCCCTGTGATAAGTGAGGGAACACTGTATATCAGGAAGCAACTGGCCAAACCACCTCAGAGTATTCCTCGCCTAAGAAAACCCTATGAATTTCATGGGGTTCCATAAGTCAACAGGTGACTTGAAGGTGACACGCCCCTTCCCAAGTCTTTCCCCCTCTACTTCCTAAAACCCAGTCAGCAACTGTCCCAATGTATCTTTCTACTGCAAGGATGACACAGCATGGTCTGAGTAAATATTACCCCTAATTAACAGCTTGAAAAATTAACATTGTTGTGCCTTTGTTATCTCAAAAAATAGTATGTAACAAAAATAATTAGTTGCTTCTAACTCTGGCATGTACCCATGCTATTTTGATTTTCTAATGTGTTTACACTCCACTCAGAATCAAGGTGTATCTACACTATAGAACGAATGCAGTCTGACACCACTCTAAGTGCCATGGCTCAGTGCTATGAAATCATGTGGATTTTACAAGGTCTTGAGGCTTCTCTGCCAAAAGGTGCTCATGCTGCACCAAACTACAGATTCAAGGATTCCATAGCATTGAGCCATGGCACTTAAAGCGATTTCACTCTGCATTCATTCTTCAGTATAAATGCACCCTCAGAGAGGCAGCCTTAATATGAATTTTCTGGTTGGGAATAGCAATTTAAGCCTCCTTAAAGTATGATAGCTGGCTTCAGAATTGGCAATGGGGCACAAAACATATTTAATTTCTTCTGTAGATTCTCTAAACTGAGTGTTGGATGAGGGGAGCAGATTCTGCTGGATCTCTTAGTAGCTTTTGATATTATTGACTATGGTATCCTTCTGGGAGGGATGCCAATACGATTTCTAACAGTGGGTCTGGTCCTTCTTTGAGGGGAGAGGTCATGCTGTGGGATGACTGTTCAGGGGTCTGGCCATTGGCCTGTGGGATCTCCCAGGACTCAGTTTTGCACCTATGCTCTTCAACATAAGCAGGAAAATGTTGGGCAAGTCCATCCGAAATTTGGTCATAACCATCATGTGCTGGTTATGACCTTTAAAGCCCTGCATCACATAGTTCCAGACTAGCTTCAAACTGCATGATATGGCAGTGTAGATGAGGCCTGAGTGACAGCTTTGGGAATTTTGGTTGAGTTTCTCTTTCCTCTCTTACTACTGGAAAGCAAATACATCTTTATTCTTTGGGCTCAACTCATTTTGTAGGAAGATCTTTTAATGAAGTATGTTTAAATGTGTTTAAACTGGTTTAGCTTTGTGCTTCTGAAATGATTGGTTATCTATATATATATAAATGCTCTGTGCATAATGAGTACCTTAAAACAAAAGAACCAATGAACGAAATCACACCAAATTTGGCAACAAAACGTCTCACAACACAAGGAGTGACCATCACTCAAAATTATGATTTTGTCATTTGGGAGTTGTAGTTGCTGGGATTTATAGTTCACCTACAATCAAAGAGCATTCTGAACTCCACCAACGATGGAATTGAACCAAACTTGGCACACAGAACTCCCATGACCAACAGAAAATACTGGAAGGGTTTGGTGGGCATTGACCTTCAGTTTGGGAGTTGTAGTTCACCTACATCCAGAGAGCACTGTGGACTCAAACAATGATGGATCTGGACCAAACTTGGCACAAGCACTCAATATGCCCAAATATGAACACAGATGGAGTTTGGGGGGGAAATAGACCTTGATATTTGGGAGTTGTTGTCACTGGGATTCACAGTTCACCTACAATCAAAGAGCATTCTGAACCCCACAAATGAATCGGGGCAAATTTCCCACACAGAACCACCATGACCAACAGAAAATACTTAAGGCCATCCAATCCAGCTCCCTTCATCAGGGCAAGAAAACGTAATCAAAGTCCTCCTGACAAAGAGCCACCCAGCCATAGATAGAAAGATAGATAGATAGATAGATAGATAGAGAGATAAGATTCACACACACACAGATATAGTATCATAGATTTGAAAGGGAACCTTAAAGAAGGACAATGATATCTTGCATGTTCCAGGGTGGGCAAACCAGACACTCTCCACATCAACACTGACTTTATGCTTGTTTACCCACAAGCATAAAGGAATTACATATATTAGAAACCAACATGTTCTCATTACTTTATTTTCCAGATTAACAGACTGGGCCACATCAACGCGTGGTGGGGGATAGCTAGTTTTATTATATTTTTTAACTTATATAATGAGATTGCAGTTTATTTTGTTTTAAGTTTTTGTAAAAGCTCATGTGAATCCCAGGCCAGGAGACAAGTAGCATGGATATATACATAAATCTCAAAACTATAGTTTTGAAAAGTGCAGCATACCTTTGTTTGGGGAACATTGCGATGAGTTCATCAACCATCGTTAAACTCTGCCTAATCTCCATCTGGACAATCTTCCAGGCGCACTCACTGTACTCCTTCTCCTTCAGAAGTTTATTGATCTGTCTGAAGTATTTCCTCACTGCATTTCTAGTATCTTCCATCCCTCCGTGCAAACATGATCCCAGTGTCACAATTTCCTGGGCCAATCCCAACTTGAAAACAGCTATGGATTTGTCATCCCAAGACAAATTCTCATGGTTTTGACTCAAGGTGTAAACGATCTGTTGGAGGATTTCATCTGCGGCTACTGTGGCATTTCCTGGCTGGTATTCATAAATGTTTGGAAGATTATCTTCACCTGATCTGGATGAGAAGCTGATTACATCGTTGATGCACTCTCGAGGAATGTTTGCTCCCATTCTGGTGCTCAGAAGTTCCAGGTTATCTTGGTTGGTTTCATGTAGCTTTCCACGAACTCTGCTACAGCCCTGAGCAAATCCTAAACAGAGAGCAAACCATGAACATACATCTCTATCTATGAATCTACATCGAGTCTTTCTATTAAAGGCAGCTGGATTCCATGCCCAGGGTTCCCTGTACAATTGGAATATCTGCATAACTAAAATCACTACATCACCACTGGGCAGTATTTTGCTAACTGAGTGTTCATAGTGAACTCTCCAAAAACCCCAGCAATGACTGGTATTTGCTAGATAAAAAAGAAATGTGGTTCCCTTCATTGGGGCAAACTCATAATTTTCTACAAAATATTATGTTCCCACATTACCTTCCTGCTTGATCTACTCACCGAATATCCCTGGGAGCAGACATGTTTCTGATGCCTTATTTTCAGACTCAGTCTCAGTCTCAGTCTCAGTCTCAGTCTCAGTCTCAGTCTCAGCCGCAGCCTCAGCCGCAGCCTCAGCCTCAGCTTCAACCTCTTTTACTTCAGGTATCAAAATAGTTTCTGTGAAATGAAATCCACACATAAGCCTCCATGGAAGCTATGCTTTTATACATTTTGTTTCTTTCCTGTTATTTGTGTCCCCCCTCCCCTGTAAAAGCTAGAGCTGACCCTGCTTAGCTTCCAAGACCAGGCAGGATCTGGTGCCTTTAATCATATATCCAACCCATTATCCACCCAATTCCAAGTCCTTTGTATTCTCTAAAGCAGTGGTTCCCAGCCTTTAAAAAAAAAAAACAAACCAAAAAAACCAAAACAAAAACAGGGACCACTTTGATCAGGGACTACTTTAAACAGGGACCTCTTTGATCAGGGACCACTTTGACTAGGGAACACTCTCCAACATTAATACCAAAAGGGTTACAAATTGGTTTTTGGTCAACTTTAGATTCGATTTGGGGTGCTGATTCAGAAAATTGCATTTGCATCCTCTAAAGCAGTGGTTCCCAACCTTTTTTGACCAGGGACCATTTTGAACAGGGACCACTTGATCAGGGACCACTATGACTAGGGAACACTCTCCAACATTAATACCAGAATTGTTACGAATCAGTTTTTGGTCAGCTTTAGATTCGGTTTGGGGTGCTGATTCAGAAAATTGCATTGGAGAGACCACATCAGTTCTAGTTTCTGATACAGAATATATGCCATGGTCAGTGACAAGGAAGGAGTGGCAGGCTCCATGAAATGAGTGTAAATAAAATAAATAAATAAAGAGGAAGGAGGCTCACGGACCAAATTTTCATTCTTGTGGCCCACTGATGGTCCAAGGCCTACAGATTATGAACCACTGCTCTAAAGAAATGGCATAACTGTTCCCTCATGACTGGTAGCTATTTCTATTTATCTACAGTGCTATCATCTTTGAGTTTTTCTTAGTTTTCCCTTTTATTGGAAAATTTAAGCCCCACCCCCCACTATGCAGTTCTGAATTTTTTAAAATTGTATCTAACCACCATGTACTTGCAGACAGAGCAGTGGATAGTCCTCTAATCCTTTAATAGGAACTATGTAGCTCATATACCTAGTATTAAAAATGCCCCCAGGCAAAATCCACTACAACATTTTCCCATTTGTGATTATGAGAAAGGTAGCTGGTTGTTCAATTTGTGTTTATGAATATCCAAATTGGAATACAGAAATGAATGACTGAGAGAAATCCCCCAATCCAACACTAGATCTCTATCTGCAAGAAAAAATAACCCTTATCCTTTTAAACAAAAATATTGTGCCATTGGGTATGGAGCTGAACATTTTATTCCCGCTTTAGTTTTCAAGCTTTCTCTCTCTCTTTTGTCCATTAAAAATAGTTTTTTGGAACTGCATTCTATTCCCATTTCATCTTTTGCTGTTGACATACTAAAAATGATAATAAACTTATGGGGTTGCAGGCTTTAATTCCTCCTCCAAGGGGGCAACAGGGCTCTTTGCTCCCCCTTCTTTCTGGCACAACCCTTCTCAACCCCCTTAAATGTAGAAAATGCTTTGTTGGCGTCTTCTAACTTCAGCAGATTGCACATATACACCTACTCCGTGCATTTTCCTGGGCATATTTCAATCCAGACAAACCATTGTAGAACAGGGAACAGGTAACTGTATTTGTGTGTGTGTGTGTGTGTTTGTGTATGTGTGTTAGGAGCAACTTGAGAAACTGCAAGTCGCTTCTGGTGTGAGAGAATTGGCCATCTGCAAGGATGTTGCCCAGGCAATGGCTGGATGTTTTGATATATAAACCATCCTTGTGAAAGGCTTCTCTCATGTCCCCGCATGGGAAGCTGGAGCTGACAGAGGGAGTTCATCCATGCTCTTCCTGGATTCGAACCTACGACCTGTTGGTCTTCAATCCTGCCAGCACAGGAATTTAACCCATTGCGTCACCGGGGGCTCCAAGATAACTGTATGGAAGTCAGTTGACTATTATCCCCTGATCCCTCCCAATGCACCAACATACTTCTGCTTTTATTAATACGCTTCTCAAAATGGTGACAGCATAATGTTAGTTATGCTGTCGCCATTTTGAGAAGGGTATTAATAAAAACAGAGCTACTAATGGGTTACGATTTTGGATAACATGATTTTAATAAGTGCTTTAATGTTTGATATGTTTTAATGACTGTTTTAATATATATGTTTATTTTACTATATATGTATGTTTATATGGCATTGAATAGTTGCCTATATATGTAAGCCACCTTGAGTCCCCTACGGGGTTGAAAAAGGCGGGGTATAAATAAATAAATAAATAAATAAATTTTGGGTTTGCATCCTTGTCAAAGAGTGAGAGTGAGATCCAAATATCAGTCCTTTAGACACAAATATCCAATTGATTGCCACTCAACTCAACTCTGTCACACTCCATGATAATAGCACTATGCCTCACTTTCACTGCCATGGCTACACCCTATGAAATTCTGATTATTATTATTATTATTATTATTATTATTATTATTTTAGTTTGGTGAGGCACTGGACCTCTCTGGCAAAGAATTCTAAGTTTATCTTTCTAAAATGCAAATCTTAAAATTCCATAGGAGGTTGCCATGGTGGTTTAAGTGCAATCACAGTGCTATAAGTGCATAGCACGATGGGGTTCTGTGCTGAATGCAAACATCAGGCTGCCCCCCTGGCAAGTGTGGCCAAGTAAGGTCAGGAAATTTAAATTAAAAGATGTGATCTCTCTCTCTTAAAAATACTGAAGTTACAAAATACGACAAATTGGAGGTATGAAGCCCATGTTTATATACAGTTTTGGCTTGAGGATTTGCCGTTGTGGTCCCATTCAGAAACAACCTGGTTGGAAATGCTCTTCTAACACATAGCTTTGAATTGTGAACATTTCATGGGTGTAATTTCCAAGATCCCAATCTAGTAACTCCCTAAATCAGTGGTTCTCAATCTTCCTAATGCAACAACCCCTTAATACAGTTTCTCATGTTGTGGTGACTCTGAACCATAAAATTATTTTAGTTGCTACTTCATAACTGTAATTTTGCTACTGTTATGAATCGCCATGTAAATATCTGATATGCAGGCTGTATTATCATTCACTGGACCAAATTTGGCACAAATACCCGATATGCTCAAATTTGAATACTGGTGGGGTTGGGAGGGGGGATTGATTTTGTCATTTGGGAGTTGTAGTTGCTGGGATCTATAATTCACCTACAGTCAAAGAGCATTCTGAATTCCACCAACAATGGAATTGAACCTAACTTGGCACACAGAATTACCATGGCCAACAGAAAATACTGGATAGGTTTGGTGGGTATTGACCTTGAGTTTTGGAGTAGCAGTTCACTTACATCCAGAAAGCACTGTGGACTCAAAAAATGACGGATCTGGACCAAACTTGGCATGGATATTCAATATGCACAAATGTGAACACTGGTGAAGTTTGGGGAAAATAGACTTGACATTTGGGAATTGCTGGAATTTATAGTTCACTTACAATCAAAGAGCTGAAATGTATAGTTCACCTACAATCAAAGAGGTGGAATTTATAGTTCACCTACAATCAAAGAGTATTCTGAATCCCACCAATGATAGAATTGGACCAAAAATCCCACATAGAGCCCTCATGACCAACAGAAAATACTGTGTTTTCTGGTGGTCTTGGCAATCCCTCTGACACCCTCTCACAACCTCCCCCAGGGGTCCCGACCCCCGTCTTGACACACACTGCCCTAAATGTACTGTTTCCTAACAAAAGCATTACATAAGAATAGCACCTACCTTTGGTATGAAGTGTTCTGATGAGCTGCTCCATCACCATGAAAAATCGACTAACTTCAATTTGGGCAACTTCCCAGGCGCACCCATTATACTCCCCATCTTTTAGGAAACTCTGGATTCGATCAAAATACGTTTTCACTGCTTCCCTGATATCTTGTTTGTCTTCAGTCAAACATGGTGACAATTCTGCGATTTCCTGACTCAGTCCAGCCTTTAACATGCCAATGGAATTCTCATCCCAAGGCAATTTGGTATGGTTTTGACTGTAGAGGCAAAGAATCTGTCGGAGGATTTCATGGAGGGCTACTGTGGCATTCTCTTTCTGGAGTTCAAAAATATTTTGGATGTTTTCTTCTTCAGGTTGGGATGAAAAGCTGATCACATCATTCAGGCATTGTAGAGGAAAAACCGATCCCAATTGACTTTTTAGAACTGCTAAGTTCTCCTTGTTATCTTCCAGAAGATGCTTACGAAGATGACTGCAGTTTTGGGACAAGGTTTCAATGACAATCAACACCATAAGGCAAATGTCAAGGAGCCAAGCCTTTGTGGTCATATTTGGGATGAAAAGAGTGTAGGGGGTTTTTCTGGACTGCAGCACAGTGTCTAGAAGACCTGTTTGCTTAGATGTTTTAGAAACTGCTGCATATTTCAACCCTTTTTATTTAATTCAGTGTTCAGGAGTTGTTTTCCCCACACACCACTTTATGATCTGTGAATAATTTTGAAAACTTGTTTTCAAATAAAATAATTAAAATGTTGGTCAAAATATTAGTTTGATCTGGAGTGATTCCCAAAGAATTTGCTGACAGCAAAAAACAGTCTTCCTTTTCACTTGTAGCCACAGTTAATTGATTTTATGGGACCAAAAAATGTGGGACTGCTAAAATTTCTCATGTTATATTCAGATTTAAACAGGGACCTCAGTATTTGACTTTCCCATTGGAATGACCTGAACAGTTCCAGAGAGATGAAGCAAAAATGGTTGGATCAGACGTGCATGTATTTCCCTTAGTGACTTGACACTTGACTGCTGAATGTGAAACCAGCTCTGATAGTTCTTGGTAGGAAGTTCTACCTGTGTTGAATCAGTCCCCCATGAATAGGGCACAAATATCATAAATACCAATAGTAGTATTGCTACACTAACATTAAGACTATGTACAATGAGTACGATGGGATTATGACAACAGGCATCCCCTAAACTGTAGATATTCATATAAATGTCTGCACGTAACTTACACTCATACGGCTACATAGATACAGGTCTCTGTTCATGCGATTCAGACAAACAGAAAAGTAGTGTTCCGGATCATGCAAGGAGAATCCTATGGGTAAACAATTGTATCCATGGAAACACCAAGCTGTCATTCAACACAGTATATGTTGATGCTCTATCCAGTGTTTACTATATTGTTTGGATATTTGAATAACCCATGTATTCAATAGAAAGGGTTTTTAAAAGCACACATGTTGAGACGGGAACATTCACACACACAGTTTAAAGCTTTTGGAAAGTCATGTTGGCTGCTCAATTGAATTTTCTTTTATTCTCAACTCACATTCCATTGGCCACTCTGAATATAAATATTTACTAGTAGAGAAATATGGTCTAGCAAGAAAATGTTTCAGCAACTTCCAATGGCTTAATCCCATGGTTTGGATCAAAGGCAAGAGGCCATGCTTAACTTTGGGTTTTACTTTAGTTATAAATTATACCTGTCTTTATTAAAATATGAAGGAGCCCCTGGTGATATAATGGGTTAAACTCTTGTGCTGGCAGGACTGAAGGTCAGAGGTTCGAATTTGGGGAGAGTGTGATGAGCTCCACTCCGTCAGCTCCACCTTCCCATGCAAGGACATGAGAGAAGCCTCCCACAAGGTTGATAAAACATCAAAAAGATCTGGGCATCTCCTGGGCAACATCCTTACAGATGGCTAATTCTCTCACACCAGAAATTACTTGCAGTTTCTCAAATCACTCCTGACACACACACACACACCCAAAAGAAATGTGAAAAATCATCCCAACTACCCATGCATTTTGGAAGTGAGATTCATTTTTTAAAAATACATTTTAATAATTTAATAAATATATAAATAAGTAACATTAAATAAAGGTAATAAATAACAGCATATATTCAAAAATCCAGTAATACAAATACATATTTGACTCCACAAAATAAATAACATCATCAGAATGCCATGAGAGGAGCATCATTGAAAGAGACATATAGCTACAGTGAATTTGCACTATGCTATTCATTTCAAGATATCCTGTCCTAATACAGACATGTCGATAATTAGATAAAAAAGCCAGTATTTTCTTGGTAATTGGACTCCTTAGTTCCTTCTCTGTAAACATTCAAGGCAGAATTACCCTCAACTGTGGAAAAGCATTTAGAAACAGAAGAACAGGGAAGAAAAGGATTCTTGCTTTCTGTGAAGATCTCACTGGAGGAACCTCCTGGACAATCGGTTCACTTTTATTGATCAGCTCTTCCTGCATCAATGATTGTTGGTTAAGCTGCAAGGATGAAGAAAAGGAGTTCAAACTTCCTATTCAGTTAAAAATAGCTCAATTTTAAATGTCTAAAATGTTTTTAATTACTAGAAACCGAGCTATCAATTTGGCCCATTTTAATACAGCAAAAATAAGTAAAGGTAAAGGTTTCCCCTGACATTAAGTCTAGTCATGTCTGACTCTGGGGGCTGGTGCTCATCTCCATTTCTAAGCCAAAGAGCTGGTGTCATCCATAGATGCCTCCAAGGTCATGTGGCCAGCATGACTACATGGAGCGCTGTTACATTCCTGCAGAAGCGGTACCTATTGACCCTCTCATATTTCCATGCTTTCAAACTGCTAGTTTGGCAGAAGTTGGGCCAAACAGTGGGAGCTCACCCTGCTCCCCAGATTCAAACCACCAACCTTTGGTCAGCAAGTTCAGCAGCTCAGTGGTTTAACCCACTGCACCACCAAGGGGGCCCTACAGCAAGAATACAATTGCTATATTTGTTTTTAGTCATATTCTGAATTCTATGGTTGTGGGAATCTTTCTCTTCATACCTTTGTTTCAGATCATTTGAATGAGTTTCTCAATCCAGAGGAAACATTCCTTGACTTGGATCTGGATGATCTCCCAGGCACACCGGCTGTACTCTTTCTCTTTCAGGAGGTCACTCAGGCTTCGGAAGTATCTTTTCACTCTCAGCCTGGTGAGCTGGATCCTCTGACTTCTTGGAGATGCACTCAAGCAGCTCTTCAGGTTCTCACTTTGCTGATCCAGTCCAGCATGGAAAACTCTCAAGGAATCCTCATCCCATGGCATTTCGGTATTGTTCTGCTTAAAGATGTGACCTGTCTGTTGGAGAACTTCTTGGATGGCCACCTTAACATTCTCCTCTTCAGAGATATCAATATTTCTCAGATTCTCTTTGGGAGAGAAGCTGACGACATCGTCAAGGCACTGTTGAGGAATGGTGGATGCCATCTTGCCTTTCAGAACTTCCAGGTTGGCCTGGTTGGCTTGTTGGAGCCAAGTGCTAAGTTGGCCACAGTCCTGAGATGAGACTTCAACAATGAAGACCGTGGCAAGGCCAATGCACAAAAGCCAGCCTTTGTTGACCATGGTGAAGGAGGAGCACAGTGGGTTTTTTCTTGAGTGCAGGATCTGGAAGATGGGCTTTCTTGGAGGATGACCCAGTTTGTGTCACATCCTCCAGCCATGGCTTGTATTTAAACACTCAGAGAATGATGGTTTCTTTTGCCCCTTTCCATTTAGATTATTTTCAGATCAGTGGGGAAACTACACAGCATGATTTCCCTTTTCTCTTCCATATCATTACAAAAGTGTTCAGTGCAGATGGGTGATGGGGGAGGAAAACTGTTTTTGCTTGTTATTGTGAGCTTGAATTATTCTTATTAGTATTATTAATGTAAAATAATTATAATTGATAGCACAAATCAGAATTCCCTTCCACTAATTCTTATATCTTTATTTCTCAAAATTTATTTAAAAACAAGAAAAACACTCTTGAAACTTCTAGTGTTGCAAGGAGCAGGCAATAACTACTGTCTTTAGCTGCTTCTATGTAGTACAGTAGTTCTCAACCTGTGGGTTTCCAGGTGTTTTGGCTTACAACTCCCAGAAATCCCAGCCAGTTTACCAGCTGTTAGGATTTCCGGAGGCTAAAACATCTTGGTATCCACAAGTTGAGGACTACTGATGTAGTAGAACAATCAGAAGAGATTACAATGAAGGAGAAATGGTTGGTTCACACTGTCGTGAGTTCATTACTTGACTCATGTTCATAGGCATGTATGGATTAGATCTATTGGTTTTGCATGTACATGAAGTGAGATTTCTTCTGGGATGTCTCATAGTTCCATCAGTATACAATCCCCATTAGAAGAAAAGTTCCCCAAAGCCCTAGGCACATATTCAGACAGGAGTAGGGGATGCTTGGATTGCAGATTATATGTGCATAGAGTAGTTTGTAGTTTCAGCAGTCTTAGTGTGCACATATGGTTGGTAAGGATTTCTACATAATGTTGGGGATTCTTATAACAGCAGGGAGGCTCTGCCTACAAAGAACTGTAGGCACTCTCTCTAGCTAACTTTAGGAAAGAACTAAAAACCTGTGTGTGGGAGCTGGCTTTCGAAAATGGTTGACTACTTCATTATGATGGTGGTCTTTTAGCCTTGTTAATACCTATTGGTTTTAAACTGGTTTTGCCTCTGCAGGGCAATATGTTTTAAACCCAGTACAATTTTAACCTATATATCCATTTATTGTAATATTGTTTTTAAAACTTCTGTTTATGCTTATTAGTAATATATTAGTAATATATTTTTTTTGTTTTTGCATCTGTATGTATTGTGTCCTGATTCTCTTGTGAGCCTCCTCAGTCTTTGTGGAGAGGGGACGGGATATAAATAAAGTTTATTATTATTATTAACCGCTCAAGGTGTTGCTTTACCTGTTGCAATCCCTTTTCTATTCTTGTGCTAAACATCAGTGTCTTCCATAGACAGGGCAGGGTCAAACATCCCACATGTCTTATTCTCTGCATTGGCATTTCCCTATATCATATACCTGAAGGTGATCCCATAATCAGCCCTCTTTTGAATATGACTAGTTGAAAAAAAAAAAGAGTTTTGAGAGAGATGATTATTTTGCTCTATTTTGTATAAAAGCAAACAAGGCAAAGAAGTCTTGTGAACTTTTCAAAACTGTTACATATATTTTAGTTGGAACTTTTGTGGACTTTAACATTCAGGAATGTTATATTTAACTCCCAGGGAACTTTGCACAAGTAGATGGTTGTGTGGATAAGATAAAGGTGAGATGGGATATAAGGATCTTCAAAGGGGTGATTTAATGTACACATTCTGTCTGCAAATAGACAGGTCTACTGGTCTTTTAAGGAGCCCCTGGTGGTGCAGTGGGTTAAACTGCTGAGCTTGCTGACCAAAAGGTCAGCAGTTCAAATTCAGGGAGTGGGGTGAGCTCCTGCTGTTAGCCCCAGCTTCTGCCAATCTAGCATTTCAAAAACATGCAAATGTGAGTAGATCAATAGGTATCGCTTCAGCAGGAAGGTAACAGTGGTCCATGCAGTCATGCCTGCCACATGACCTTGGAGGTGTCTACGGACAACGCCAGCTCTTCAGCTTAGAAACGGAGGTGAGCACCACCCCCCAGAGTCAGACACGACTAGACTTAATGTCAGGGGAAACCTTTACCTTTACTTTTACCGGTCTTTTAAGTGCCAAGATTTGGGGATCAAGATTATTGGAAGCAAAATGTATTTGCCTGTTTTTGAGTTGGGTACGTAGTATTTGTGTCCCACCAATCCCTGTGTTGAGTTTTGTAAATAACCCTCTATGGCTTGCAAGCATTAGCTTTAGAAGCAACACACCCCCAATCTTCCTGCACAGCAAGCCTGGCTAGTGTATTTCCATATCACTCTTGGATGGGAAACGATTTAGGAGCACATGAAGAGGAACAGAAACACAAGCTCTTTTGCTTTCTAGTAATAAAGCCACAGAAGCGATCAAGTGAAAGCTGAACGAGAGGGCCATTCCCTCCAATGCAACTGTTTCTCTCAGCTGTTTTCTTTGCATCATCAAGAGCAGGTTAAAATGCAAGGAAGAAGAGAAGCAAGGGAAAGACCCAAAGCATTGTGATTTTTTTAAAATCCAAGATTTAATATATATTCAGTAGGTCTTTTATAGTTGGATCAACAACTGACTTTAGATCCTTATCTTTTTTTAAAAAAAAATAGCTTTCCTTTTTTGTTTATTTAAACAAAAAGGAAAAACAGTGATATACTTTTACAGAGCATGCAACATACGGAGACAATAACAAACACACTATTTATTTATTTATTTATTTATTTATTTATTTATTTATGTACTTACTTACTTACTTACTTACTTCCCATATTGGTATCCAGCCTTTCTCAACCCTGAAGGGGACTCAAAGCGGCCTTTCGAAGGCAACAATTCAGTGCTGCAGGTACACACACATCAATGAATAACCAAAAACATTAAAACCAACTAATTAAAACATAACATTAAAACAACAATTAAAATCACATAATCTAGGTCATATTCTAGGGCAGTCCCTCCATGCTTGCACCTGTGAACACACCATTGGGGACTTCCATCCCTACTCACTATGATATCTATACCCTATAATACCTACCCATTTAAGTTCCTTAAATACAAGGCTTTTCTGGAAAGCACAGTTACAAGGGATGTAGCTCTCACAGGGAATTTTTGTGGGATAAATTGGTATCACTGTTGTGTAGTGGGAAGCCAACGGAAGCGAATGCGCAATGCCAGTCATCAGTAGCTCATTGACTTCCATTTTGGTGAAGGTTAGAGATGAGCGTCCTCATTCCATTTCCCTCCAAGTGCAAAGTTCATGATGAAGACAGAAGTGGACACCGTCCATTGTGGCTGATGACATGGCTGAAAAAGGTGGTGGAAGACTTCTATGACATAGGCATCAAAAAACTCATCTCATGGATGACAAAATGTATTGAATGGTGATCATGTAGAAAAATCATGTAATACCTATGCTAGAATCCATATAAAGTTTTATTCTTTGCATTTTAAAAAATCTTGTAACCTTACTTTCTGGATATCACTTGTTCAGTGTGAACTTCACACTTCCCTGTAACCTTACTTTCCGGATAACCCTTGAAGTATATTTAAAGTCAACTTTTGTCTTCTTTCCAAGGTATGCGAAGGACAGCCACCATTTGTTTTCTAATTCTTCATTATTCTTACCCTGCATTAGACAGCTTGTTCACTTGTACGTAATCTATAATTTTTTTCCTCTTCAATCTCTTTTGAGTAGTTGTCTCTCTCCCTTCCATGATTTGGCTATAACCAATCTTGTTGCAACAATGCTGTATTGACATATTTACCTTCCTGGTTAATACCCTCTCTGAATACACCTAGAAGGCACATTGTTGGGCTTTTCTGACCTGATTTTTTTTTCTTTTGATGTAATGATTTCACTATTTGATGATGAAGATGATCTCACAAATTATTTGTACTTGCAGCAGATAGTACTAACATTCTTAATAAGTTGTCCCATTGTGTCAAAACAAGAACAATGTAACTCTTAAATACAGAATGGTATAATGGAGACAGAGAGGTGGTGTGGTGTAGTGGTTTGAGTGTTGAAGAATGGTTTTGAGGACCAGAGTTAGGATACCCACTTGGTTGTGGAAACCCACTGGATGGCCTTTGAAAAGTCACACTCTCAACCACAGAAGCAAAAACAAAACAAAACAAAACAAACCCTTACAAACAAATCTTGGCAAGGAACCACTGTGATAGTTTTTTTTATTGTCACCATAAATCGGAAATGGCTTCAGGTTACACAACAGTCAATTTATCAATCAATCAATACATGATATCCCTGAATTTGTCAAGCTATCACTAATCACAATTTTGAAAATTGAACTTTCCAACACAATTTTCACAAATAAAAAGCTTGCTATATGAAACACACCCAGCAGTGATGTAAAGTGTTTTGTAAGGGGTGTTAACATGTATATCATTACTTAAAATTTTGGTTGAGTGGGTGGTCAAGAGATCACTCCTCAGGTGTATGTTATATGGACATGCCCGTCAACAGCAAAATAAATCAATCAATTAGGATGTATGACTCTAACAATCCTAAGAAGGGTACTGATGTGGATCCCACATGGGAACTCTTCTCTGTAGGCAAGGGGGCCCTGATCTTCTCTGTAGGCAAGGGGGGCCCAGCAATACAAGTTCTTTTCCAAGATTGTTTTTCATTAAAAATTGAAATTGATTAAAATGAAAAGTCCTGAATTTATGTGGATAGAAAATCTGCTTTGTGCTATCAATTTCTATCACCTTCCTTTTGATTCCATTTGGTAAGAAATAACAACAGCAACAATAATAATCCTAGCTCTTCATAACAAGAAAAACAACAGTTTTTGAAGTTTCGTCATCACCACTAAGCACTTTTGTTCTGATATGAAAGGGAAAGAGGAAACCATTCTGTGTGGTTTCCCCCTTGATCTGAAAATAATCTAAATGAAAACGGGCAAAAGAAGCCATCAGTCCCTGAGTGTTTAAATACAAAGCCATGGCTGGAAAATGCAACACACTCTGGAGCATCTTCCAAGAGACCCCATCTTCCAGTTTCTGCACTCCAGAAGAGACCACAGTCCTGTGCCTACACCATGATCTCCAAAGGCTGGCTTTTGCATAGTGCCCTGATTATGGTTCTCATTACTGAAGTCTTATCTCAGGACTGTGGCCAGCTTTTCACCAGGCTACGCCAAGCCAACCAGGCCCAGCTGGAACTTCTCAACAGCAAGATGAATTCCACCATTCCCCAACAATGCATTGATGATGTTGTCAGCTTCTCCCTTAAGAACAAACTCCCCACAAACCTTGATGAGGAGAATGCCAAGGTGGCCATCCAAGAAGCCCTCCAGCAGACAGGTCACATCTTCAGACAGAACTGTACTGAAATGCTGTGGGATGAGGATTCCTTGAGAGCTTTCCATGCTGGACTGGATCAGCAAAGTGAGAACCTGAAGAGCTGTCTGAGTGCATCTCCAAGGAGTCAGAGGATCCAGCTCACCAGGCTGAGAGTGAAAAAATACTTCCGAAGCCTGAATGACTTTCTGAAGCAGAAAGACTATAGCCGTTGTGCCTGGGTAATCGTCCAGATCCAAGTCAAGCAATGTTTTCTCTGGATTGAAAAACTCATCCTTATGATCCCAAATGAAGGTATGGAGGAGCAGATTGGAAAAATTACAAAGGATGTGATTTTAAAATGCATACAGGAATCTAATAACTCTTCTTTTTCCTTACAGCTTAACCTCTGATGCAAGAGAAAGAGATGACTGAAATGTCAGGTTCAAGCAAAGTGTCCAAAATTAGTTTCATCATGCTAGAAAACAACGTACCTGTTCTTCTGTTTTCATCTGTTTCTAAAGGTTTTTCCCAATTTAGCTTTTCTGCTGTTCAGAGAAGTGGTCCAAAGGGATGAGGAGACAAAAGTCTCAGAGAAAGGAATGAAGAAATAGATGCTCATCTTTGAGGACATTCAATATTGCAAAGGATAGATTCTCTCAAAATGAACTGGATTATACAAATATACTATGTCATTTTTTCCACTTGTAATAATGATACTCTTACGTTGTTTATTATTTGGACACTGAAATATGTATTCACATGCTATTCCATTTGACTATTTATTGTTATTTATTACTTATATTTAATATTTATTTAACATTTGTATTAAAGAAATGAAATATATTTATTATGCATTTTCATAAAATAAATCTGTTTTTCAAAAATCAGTGGGTAGGTTTGATTCTTGCATATTTCAACAATGGGAAACACTCAAGAATAGATACATACTTAGGCTCAAAAACATCCAGTTATAAATTCAATACTTAGCATCATTTCAGGGCCCTCTGGTGGCACAGCCACTTAAACTCTGAGCTGCTGAACTTGCTGACCAAAGGTTGGAGGTTTGAATCTGGGGACTGGAGTGAGCTCTGACTGGTAGGACCAGCTTCTGCCAACCTAGCTGTTCGAAAGCATGTAAATGTGAGTACATCAATAGGTACTGCTTCTGCAGGAAGGTAACAGTGCTCCATGCAGTCATGCTGGCCACAAGACCTTGGAGGTGTCTACAGACAACGCCAGCTCTTTGGCTTAGAAATAGAGATGAGTACTACCCTCCAGAGTTGGACATAATTAGACTTAATGTCAGAGGAAACTTTTATCTTTACCTATAATATCATTTCAAATTGAAAAGGACAAAAGTATACTTCACATAATCAAATGAACCCAGAGTATTTTCCATGAGGATCAACTTTCCAGATTTTGCATTTCAGAAAAGATGATTCCTCATCACAACAAGTAACATTTCATGTTTTCCGAGTGATGCTGTTCCTCATTGTACTTCAGTCCTGTAACCAGTTTTGAACGAGGCTACAAGAAAAATCCAGCTGACACAATTTGGACTTTCTGAGCCATAAAAAGGGATGAACCAGTTTACAGAAAGTACAATGAACTTCACATCCCATAATCATTCTGCCAAATGGATGGGGAGCAATCCAGTAACACTGCTATGTGATTGAATTCATATATGGAGGATGACATCTGCATACCCACAGGGGTCAATACTCTCTAGCTGCCCTGGTTTGGCACTAACATGTGCAATGAATCCTCTCTCATCCCATTTTCAACTACTTTTAAAGTATCTCAGTGGTTAGAGATCTTGATTTAATGAGCAAGTACAACAATGACTTGGAGAAAGAAACTGAGCTTTATTGTAAGAACTCTGCTCTAATATAGGAAAGTCATTTGGGGTACTGATCTAATCTAGCTACATCTTGGAAGGCATATTCATGGGGAAAAGAAGAAGTGAAGAAAACATCTCCAAGAGTATCAGCTTACATCTCAAAGAGGGTCAGGATAGGTAGACACAAAGGGAAGTCACTCAGATTATCTAACTCTGTGAGGCTTTTCAGTCCTAAGCATTTCCAGAGATCCATGCAGAAGTCTATTTTCCAATCAGTAACTGAGGGCCCTTCTACACAGCACTATATCCCAGAATATCAAGGCAGAAAATCCCATAATATCTGTGTTGAACTGGGTTATCTGAGTCCACACTCAGATAAGGTGAGATTTTCTGCCTTGATATTTTGGGATATAGGGCTGTGTGGAAGGGCCCATATAAATCTTTATCTGCAGATGCTTGCATCATGCATTCGCCATCATAAAACATAGTACAGCAATTGCCTTTAAAATGAGTTTCACAATTATTCTCTGTTAGGGCTTCAGTACATATCAGATTGGCCTCCAAATCTGTTAAGACATCAATAATAGGTATTTCTTTCATACAATCAAGCCAAAGCACTTATTAAACAACGTATCACAGACACAGAGCGACAACTAGATCTGGCCTCGGTTCCAACCTTCCTTATCAATGAAGACAGCAGATATCTTGCCTCCTCTATGGCATATTTAACAAACTTAGAGGTTCCCATTCATTGAAGGGCTTTCACCCTGGCACGATGCCATGCTATCCCATCAGCTGTACTCAAAGGCCGCTACCGGAAGATCCCTTTCCCAGAGAAACTCTGCCCCTGTGACTTGGGTCATGTAGAAACAATAGAACATGTGCTCCTCCAGTGACCGTTCTACAGGGATATCCGTGCCAGGCTTATCTTACCTCTGATATACAAGCACCCAGGCCATTCAGGACAATTTTATACCTCCATGCTACTTGCAGATATTAATTCAGCTACAACCTACAATGTTGCAAAGTTCTGTGCAGCAGCATACAAAATCTGTCAGGGAATGACTAGTCCCAAAAGTTAACTGTGTGTTCAGTAATCATCTTCTCTGAATCTACAATTTGGTGATGGATCTGGGTATTGTATGTTTTTACCCTGTTTCCCCTTCCTTTCCGTTCCCTCACCCATATTGTGCTTCAGTAGTTATATTTATATTTTTAATGTACCAAACATACCAAGTTTGTATGAAAATGTGACTATTTCCTGTGCTGGTCAATGACCGAAATAAATGATTTGATTTGATGATTCATACTGACTGAAGGGTTTTGCAGAACCAAGCTACTGATCACTGTGCTTCTGCCCCAGTTTCATTTTTCCAGTTTCATAAAAATAATCTTCGACATTTTCATCAAAATCTGTGAAAAAGATTCTAGACATGCCTTGCCTTGCCTTGCATAACTTTGCATAACTTTGCCTTTTCCCTTTTGACTTGATATTTAATTCTCAGAGTAATTAGAGGAATTAGTACAAATCTTTCTCATTTACTCATTTATCTCAATGATTTCAGAAGATTGGCCCCATTTTTTAAATTACATTCCGATATTGGAAGGATTTCTTAAAGTGAGGGCATAGGCACATCTGCACAGTCACATAATGCAGGATGAACTAGCATTAAAAACATTCAGAACCTCAGGTGGCTATACGGCTCATTGGCAGGGGAGTGACTATACAGCTTTTTTGTGCCTCCCAAGCCTCCCTGTGACCCCCTCCCCTTTCCAATTTCACACAAAGCCTTGTTACCATTGCTGGAGGCCTTCCTTTTGCAGGATTGCTTTCAATGGAGCTTAGGAGATGGAAGTAGGGCTTCCTGTTCAAAGACCTGACAGCCTCCAGCATCAGTAAGGAGACTTTCTGTACATTTGGCTGTGGATGGGGTGCCATGGGGAGGCTTGAGAGGCACTGCCATCCCACCTCCGCAGAATGCCTGAGCCTGGGGAGTTCAGGAAGGCTCTGGGGATGTAATTTCGGATTCCATCTAGGGATCCAAAATGAGATTTCCTACAGCTCCCTTGGGTCAAAGCATATCAGCTTGGGTTTATCATCTGGTCATCCCAAGCTAACGTGAAAGCTATATGGTATTTTTTAAAAGATAGAAGCGTGTTGATTTTGCAGTTGCCTTATTTTGGATATACCATAAGTGAAGATGCCACAAGGTCTCATATCCTTAGATTCCAACACTGGATTTTCACCTTCTGCTATCGGCCTTTCCTCTTTGCAAACAAACATTAGCCTCAAAGATGCAAATTCAAGCTTTAGACAACAGATCCAATTTGAATCATTTTTCACATTTATCTTGGCAATTGCAAGTTTGGTGCATAGGATTTGCCAAGACTCCCTTTGTTCTCCACACACGACCTGATGCTTTCATCTACCTTAAACCCATCATAAATCCCTTAAAACAATCCTAAGAAGTAAGAGATCTTGATTTAAGAAGCAAACACGCCAATGGCTTGGAGAAAGAAACTAAGCTTAATTGTAGGTTTTTGTGTCCTTCCTCAATAATAATAGCATCATAGAGTTTGAACAGACCCCTGGGACCATCCAGTTTAATCAGCTGCCACTCAGAATACATTCAAAGCACTCTTCACAGATGCCAATCTAGCATCTGTTTAAAACTTCTAGAGCAGGAGACTCTCATGCTCTGAGGCAATATGTTGCACTGTTGAACAGCATTTACTGTCAGGAAATTCTCCCCTATATTTAGGTAGAATATCTTTTCCTGGATTTTGAATCCATTGCTTAGTGTCGTAGTCTCTGGAAGAGTAGAAAACAAGTTGGCTTCATCTTCTATATGACATCCTTTCAAATACAGGGTTAGTCAAAATGAATAGGCCAATATGGCATGGAGTAGTAGCATCATTGGCCTATTCATTTTGACTAACCCTGTATTTAAACATGTCCATCATGTTCTCTCTTAACATTCTCTTCTTCAGGCTAAACATACCATTTCAGTTGTTATCCTCTGGACAAACTCCAGCTTGTTGATCTTCTTCTTGAATTGTGGTGCCAACAGCTAGGCCAAATGATTCCAGGTAAAGTTTGTCCAAAACAGAATAGAATAGTACTATTACTTCCTGGACACTATACTCCTACTGATACAGCCTGGGATGACATTGGCTTTTAAAGCTGCTACTTCACTCTTTTACTCATATTCAGCAGACCACTAATGCTTACTATCTGGACTATGGAAAGCCAAAGTGGTGTAGTTGGTGTGAGTGTTCAACTGCAACTATGTTCAGCTATGGAAACCCTTTGGATGATCTTGGCAAGTTACATTCTTTTAGCCTCAGAGGAAGGCAAAGTCAAATTCCCTCTGAATAAAAATTGCCAAGAAAACCCTGAGCAAGGAGGAGGATGTTTCCATGCCTGGTAGCAAGTGAGGCTGTGACAATTAGAAGCCAACCCATTCTCACAAATCCTTGCCACAGCTTCCCTCCCACAGCAGAAGAGGTGAAAACATAATTTCCCTGATGCTCTGATTGGGATCTAAATGGACTTTCTTCTCTGAATCTCACTGCTGGCTCTTAAGGTGAGCTGGGAGTTGGGTCAGGAGACATTACATAGTTACACATATATAGCTAAGGTAGAATATTAGTGAGTATCTTTTAAATAGTGAGTTATGTTAAGAGATATGTTTCAGTGAGTCATGCTGAGTCCAAGATTTCACTACACACCAAGGAGCAGACTGAAGCCCAGTGCCCAGCATGCTTTGCTACTTTGCCAGCCAGATTAAAATACACAACCCGGGTTTAAAGGCAACAGGAACAGAGGTTTATTCCCTTCAGGCCTGAAAGGATGTCTGATACAGAGTATGTGCTCAAAGAGATCACATATACCGCATACAGTACAGTGCTGTATTTATTTTGACAGCCATTCAAAAGACCTCCCCTGATGGGTGGAAAAAGCATCCCGACTTGGGTCCGAGTGCTTGCTACAAAAGGAAACCCTTTGCCTAGAATGTTGGATTTTTGACTTCTAGGATGGTTAGGGATGTCATCCTCCGTATTTGAGCTCCAGGACATTTCTACGTTGTTAATTTGCTTGTTATAGAAAATGACAGAACTGTCATTCTGCATCATCTAAGTGTGATTTTGCCCATCATCATTTGTGAAGATTTCTTCACTCGATGCAAAGTCTAGTACGTATTCTGTATACTCAAGAGAATGTTTGACTCCTCTTTGCTGCTTTGAGATACCAGGTTGCTCTGTTTGGATCTTTTTGGTAATTTGCTACAACATTGAGGAGGGGATTCAATGTAGATAAATACGGTATTTAATCATTTGCAGGCAGGGAGGAATTGAAGGAGCAACCATCCTTTCTTGAATGTAAAATCAAGAAGACTGATTCCTGTGGAAGATGCCCTGCAACACTTTTGCCTTTTGAAACATGTCTTTCTGAATGAGGTTTTCTTTAGTACTTTTTTCGTTTGAAGTGAAACAAAGAATTCCCTCTTAATTCTTTAACGGGGTGGTTTTTAGGGGACACACACACACACACACACACACAGGTTTCTCTTCTAGGATATCACAGTATTTCCAATGATTACATTATGAAAAATAATCCCACGTATCCATGGATTTTGGAGATGCAATTTTATTTAAAGAAATACATTTTAATAATTTAACAAATATATAAATAAATAGGAATAAATAAAGAGAATAAATAACAACATGGTTTCAAAATGGACAGCAATACAAACAAATATTAGAGTCCTCAAAATATAAATAAAATCTTCAGAGTGCCATCAGGGGAGAATTATGAAAAGTGGCATAAAGCTAATACACGTATGTTTGCTATTCGTTTTGACATATTCTGTCCGAATACAAATATATCAATGATCAGAAAATAATGTTGGTGCTTTCTTGGTAATTTGCCACTGTTGTTTTCTTCTCAGTAAGCATTCAGTGCTGTATTAGATTCAAATTAGGTGCAAATGAAGAGTATTTTTTCTATCATGATCTCACCATCAGTGATTCTTGGTTAAGCTGCAAAGATGAAGAAAAACAAGTCAAACTTCCTATTCAGTTATAAACAGCTTACTTTCAAATTTGTAAAAGATGAACACATTGAATGACTAGAAACTGATCTAATATTTTGCCCTTTTTTAAAAAAGTGAATGAAATAATATGTTTGTTTCTAGTTTGTATTCAATAAAAAATTAAAAACCAATATGCTTGTTTCTGAGTTATATGAAATATTGTGTATGCATGGGAATCTGTCCCTCCATACCTTTGCTTTGGATCTCTTGAATGAGTTTCTCAATCCAGAGAAAAGCTTTCTTGACTTGGATCTGGACGATCTCCCAGGCACACCGGCTGGACTCTTTCTCTTTCAGAAAGTCATTCAGGCTTCGGAAATATCTTTTCACTCTCAGCCTGGTGAGCTGGATCCTTGGAGACGCGCTCAGGCAGCTCTTCAGATTCTCACTTTGCTGATCCAGTCCAGCATGGAAAGCTCTCAGGGAATCCGCATCCCATGGCATTTCGGTATCGTTGTGCTTGAAGATGTGACCTGTTTGCTGAAGGACTTCTTGTATGGCCGCCTTGGCACTCCCCTCCTCGGAGACATTAATGTTTCCCAGAAATTCTCTTTGAGAGAAGCTGACTACATCATTGATGCATTGTTGGGAAATTGAGGGTCCCATCTTTCTACAGAGAAGTTCCAGGTTGGCCTGGTTGGCTTCCCGTAGCGTGGTGAGAAGTTGGCCACAATTCTGAGATGAGACTTCAAAGATGAGGACCATGGACAGAGCAATAGGCAAAAGCCAGCCTTTAGTGACCATGGTGAAGGCACAGGACGGTGGTCTCTTCTGGAGAGCAGAATCTAGAAGTTGGGGTCTCTTGGAAGATGCTCTTCTGTGAGTTGCATCCTCCAACCATGACTTTGTATTTAAACACTGAGGGTCTGGTGCTCTGTTTTGTCCCTTTCCATTTAGACTATTTTCAGATCATGTGGGAAACTACACAAAGTGGTTTCCTCTTTCTCTTACATATCAGAACAAAAGTGCTAAATACTGAGGAGTGATGGTGATTGAAAACTGGTTTTTTCCCCCTTTGTTATAGAGAGTTTAATAATAATAATAATAATAATAATAATAATAATAATAATAATAATAGGAATGTGATTGTAATTGGTAAAGCAAATCAGAATTCCTTTACTCTTTCATTGCTGTTGAAATATCTTCTGTTGCTGGGATTGGTCAATATCAACAGTCTGTAGCTGCTTCCATATGGAACAATCAGAGGAGGGAGAAATGGCTGGTTCATACTGGCACTTTGAATAGCACTTTATCACTTGACCTCTGCTTATGGGCAGCTTCATTTGGGGACTAGTTCTATTAGTTTTTCCTGTAAAATTATATGTATGCCTTGTCAGTTGTTTCATCCGAGAACTCTCTCAATACTGCATCCCTACCAGAAACAACGTTCCCTATAGCCTTAGGCATTAAGTCAGACAGGGAACAGTGGGAAAGGGGGTCTTCCAGCCCCTCCAAAACCACTTTGTTTATTTTAGCAGGAACTGACATTAGTTTTAACCCATCAAGCAAAGATAAGTCAACACAGTATAGTGAAAAATGATGCCACCTCCAGAAAGTGGGTAAATATCCCATAAGAATGGCAACTAACCCAAGAAGCATAGTCAAGTGATGTGTTGTATATTCTGTTGTTGTGGAAGTAAGCACGTAGAACAAGAGTAGACAAAGTACAGTCCTTCATATCTTAGTGGGTTGTAGTGTTGGGATAACAAGTGTGCATGCTCAATTGAGTTAGTTGTAAAAGGCATCATTTATGGCCTTAGTTATTTTCTATAGCTCTCCTCTGGTCACATATGCACTCACTATGATACATATAGAGGGTTGAATGCTGAAAGTTTCACTCCCAGTGATGGCCTTTGTTCTTTCTTTTTCTGGAATTCTCACCCACGAGGTTTTAAGACCATGAAGTAGCTCCTATTTTTTCAGGATATATGTATAACTTTACTTTCTTTCACTTTACCTCAAGGAGTTGACCTGTGTATTGTTATGCACAATATATTTTAAAATATTTTATTTTAACTTTTTGTTTGGTGTTTTTACTGCTAGTCTGTGTGAATTGGGGAAGGAGACTGTGTATTGCTGGATCTTTAATGTTCTCTATTTTTAAGTCCACTCTGAGGTTATTGTTGCAGAGATTGCACAATCTCATATTTTAAGTAATCCTAACAGGTATTGAACTAAAAAAAAAAGCATAGTTGGGAATTTCAGTCCATTTGTGCTGATTGTTTTGTATAATATTTTCCTGTTTTTGACTTGGGTACATAACACAGTTTTTGTGATGGGTACATAATCTAAGCATCAGTATCATAGATTGGTCTGAGCACTGGACTACAATGTGGAAACCAAGTTTAATTCCCCACTCAGCCATGGGCCCCTTCTACACTCCCATATAAATTGCTTTGAACAAAGTATTCACATGACTTGGGATAACCATTTTCAAAAGAAGCTTTTCTCTCATTGGCATCAAGTAGAAAATATATTTACCAATTCTTTCTCCCTCCAATCTTCCCCCGTTCATCCCTCCCCGATGCTCTCTCTTTGTATTCAAATGGATAGTAATGCAAATATTTTTGATTAATTAAATCTTCACAGTGTAGCAATGAGAAATACATTAAAATATCTAAAGCTACTATGTGTGTTTCATTTGGCATGCTTTTTATTTCTATAAGTTGTCTTAGAAAGTTATATTTTAAAAATTGTATTTAGTGACAGCTTGAAAAAATTCAGTGATTGCTACTGTGTGACTTCAAGTCATTTTCAATTTATGGTAAAGGTAAAGGTTTCCACTTGACATTGAGACTAGTTGTGTCTGACTCTGGGGGGTGGTGCTTATCTCCATTTCTAAGCCAAAGAGCTGGTGTTGTCCTTAGACGCCTCCAATGTCATGTGGCTGGCATGAATGCATGGAGCACCATTACCTTCCTACCGAAGCAGTACCTATTGATCTACTCACATTTGCATGTTTTCAAACTGCTAGGTTGGCAGAAGCTGGGGCTAACAGCAGGAACTCACCCTGCTCCCCAGGTTAAAACTACCAACCTTTCAGTCAGCAAGTTCAGCAGCTTTAAGCCCGCGCACCACTGGGGGCTAAATTTTTGGTAACACTAAGCAAAAACCTATATCACAAGGTCTTCTTAGCAAATTTGTTTGCAGGGAGGTGGTTGCATTTACTTTCCTCTAATGCTAAGAAAATGTATCTTGTCCAAGGTCACCTAGTGGCTTTCCAAAACCAGGTGAGTATTCTAATCTTGAACTCCCAAATAATTCTCCAACAATAGAACTACTACACTACAGTGGTTCTCTGTCTTCATTGCGCCATTTGGTATTTGAGAGTTATATCGTATAGTAGACTCTCGCTTATCCAACATAAACGGGCCAGCAGAATGTTGGATAAGCGAAAATGTTGAATAATGAGGGATTAAGGAAAAGCCTATAAAACATCAAATTACGTTATGATTTTACAAATTAAGCAAAAAACATCATGCTTTATGAAAGAAAAAGCAATTCAATACAGTCCACTCTGAGGTTATTGTTGCAGAGATTGCACAATCTCATTCATGAAAGCTCCTGCTAAAATAAATACAGTGGCTTTGAAGGGGCTGCAAATACAGTAATTACTGTATTTACAAATGTAGCACCAAAATGTCGCAATGTATTGAAACAGCTGTGGATCCAGACTGCGTTGGATAATACCGAACGTTGGATGAGCAAAGGTTGGATAAGCAAGACTCTACTGTAGTAGCTTTGACACAAAGGGACAGCTTATTAAAAATGGAACATTACCTGCTGCAAGAAATAATAATATATGAGATCATTATTTCATCTTCAGATAGTGAGCTCATGACTTCAAAAGGAAAAAAAAAATCACAATGCCTTGGGACTTTCCCTTGCTTTGCTTCTTTCTTTCTTGCCTTCCTTAACTTACTCTTGGTGATGCAAGGAAAACAGCTGAGCGAAACGGGTGAATTAGAGTGAACCACCCACTTATTCAGCTTTCGCTTGATTGTCTTTGCAGCTTTATTACTAGAAAGCAAAACAGCTGGTGTTTCCTGTTCCTCTTCACGTGCTCCTAAATCATTTACACATAAAGATGATATTGAAATATGCCATCCAACTTTGTTGCACATGAAGATTGTGGGTTCTTAGCTTCTTAAGATACATTTTGCAAGCATAAGTCTATTAATTAATTAGAATCAGCAGGGGAAATTGTGAGACCTAAATGTGCCCAACTCAAAAACAGGCAAATGTTTTCTGAGAAAAATGGGCAAAGTGTCTCAGTCCAGAAGGCCTGGAATTCCCAAGATTCCTCTCCATTGGCTGTGTCAGCAGGGGCTCATGGGAACCGCAATCCAGCAATATCAGAAGGGCTGCACTTTGTCAACCCTTGTTCTACCTGTTTACTTCCCCAATGTCAAATACACAACACATGGCTTGACTACACTCATGGGTTACTTACTATGCATATGAGATATAGAGACCCTCTTCCCAAGGGGTGGCATCACTATTCTCTCCAGCCTCTAGGTATGGAGATATGATCTCTGTGTGACACTGATCAATCAAGTGTTAGGTGCATGGATAAGAAGGAATAGGGTATGCATTCTTGTGCTGAGGAAGAAAAAGAAAAATTGTGTCAGGATGATTAGAAAAGACTTATTCCATTGTTATTATGTATGCCATGCAGTAGAATTGCCAGCAAACTGAAGATAGGAAGGTATTCTACTAAGCTCCAAAATCATGTTGATATCTCTTAGCTCAGAGCATGCTCTGGCAACAAGAAGAGAAGTTGTCCCAATTCTTCCTATATAAATTAGCTCTTACAATTTTGTTTCTGGCAAGCTTGGGCACCAATTCTTGAAATGTAAAGGACTTGTGGACTTGTCTATTTGAGTATATATACCAGGACATTCATATTAAATCAGTGCTTTGATTTAATATGAATGTCCTGGTATATATTTTCAAATCAGTACTTTGATAGGAGCCCCCGGTGGTGCAATGGGTTAAAACCTTGTGCCGGCAGGACTACTGACCAAAAGGTCTGAGGTTTGAATCCAGTGGGGTGAGCGCCTGTTTGTCAGCTCCAGCTTCCCATGAGGGAACATGAGAGAAGCCTCCTACAAGATGGTAAAGCATCCAGGCATCCCCTGGGCAATGTCCTTGCAGACAGCCAATTCTCTCACACCAGAAACGAATTGCAGTTTCTGAAGTCGCTCCACATACACTTTGATGGTCTCTGTATCTCACTCTCATTCCAGCCACAGATATAACCTGGGTGGGTTAGAATTCATGAAAGCTCCTGCTAAAATAAATACAGTGGCTTTGAAGGGGCTGCAAAACTCTTTCACCCAATTGTTTTTGTATCAGGAGAGAGTGATACAATCCTTTATTTTGTAACTATCCAAATTCATGGGTTGGAAGTGGGGAACAGCTGCTTGAAAGATTACTTCCAGGGTTTACCATATGGGAAAATGCTCATCCATTGCATAAGAAAAGTGGGATGACTGATTCCACCCAGCCTAAGGAAGGTATTGATGTTTAGAAATAAAAAGAGGATTCCAACAGGAAAAAAACTGGAGTTGTTCTCTGTAAGCAAAGTGTTCCTGCTATTCTAGGGTTCACCAACTCTAGCCCTACTTGAGCAAATCAAGGCTATTGAAGGGGCAAACTACTCTTCGTGCACATGAACTGTCATTCAAGTATCAATTTACATGCCACATGTCGAAAATTGATATAACTAGTCCATACATTAAACTGCCTATGAGCAAGAGTCAAGTGAGTATCTGCAATTCGTGTCACTGTGAACCAACCATTTCTCCTTCATTGTGGTCTCTTTTACTAGTTCCACATTGGCGGGGGGGGGGGGGGCAGCTAAAGATGGCTGTTTTGGTTAGTTCCCAATAGTGAAAAACATTTCAAGAGTGTTTTGTAAAAAAAATACATTTGGTGAACTGAAAAGACCAGAATTGTACTGGCAAGGAATTGTGATTTGCATTAGCAGTGAAAATTCAATTTGATTCCATTTGATAAGGAGGTGTTTTTATCATGATCATCATCATCATCATCATCATCACCACCACCACCACCATCATTATATCTCAGCAAAACCAGTTTTTTAAAACCACCATCACTACCCTACATATGGCACTTTTGTTCTGATATGTAAGAGAAAGGGAAACTATTTTGTGTGGTTTCCCCTTTGATCTGAAAATAATCTAAATGGAAAGGGACAAAAGAAACCATAATTCCCTGAGTGTTTAAATACAATGTCATGGCTGGAAGACAGAGCACACTCTGGAACATCTTCCAGGAGACCCCATCTTCCAGATTCTGCACTCCAGAAGAGACCACCATCTTTCATCTTCACCATGGTCACTAAAGGCTGGCTTTTGCATAGTGCCCTGGCCATGGTCCTGATTGTTGGAGTCTCCTCTCAAGACTGCGGCCAGATCCTGACCAGGCTAAAGCAAGCCAACCAGGCCCAGCTGGAACTTCTCAACAGCAAGATGAATTCTACAATTCCCGAACAATGCATTAATGATGTTGTCAGCTTCTCCCTTAAGAACAAACTCCCCACAAACCTTGATGTCTCTGAGGAGGAGAATGCCAAGGTGGCCATCCAAGAAGTCCTCCAACAGACAAGTCACATCTTCAGACAGAACTGTACTGAAATGCTGTGGGATGAGGATTCCTTGAGAGCTTTCCATGCTGGACTGGATCAGCAAAGCGAGAACCTGAAGAGCTGTCTGAGTGCATCTCCAAGGAGTCAGAGGATCCAGCTCACCAGGCTGAGGGTGAAAAGATACTTCCAAAGCCTGAATGACTTTCTGAAGCAGAAAGAGTACAGCCGGTGTGCCTGGGAGATCATCCAAATCCAAGTGAAGCAATGTTTTCTCTGGATTGAAAAACTCATCGTAATGAAGAACTGAAGGTATGGAGGGGCAGATTCCCATACATATACAATTCATTATATACCTTATAGTTCTGAAACAAACTTGGCAGTTATTTTTAAAATCCCAATCTTTGTGGTACAAAAGGTTTACTGTTTTGAACATTAAAAGGAAGCTGTTTTTAAAATGTATACAGGAATCTAATCACTTTTCTTTGTCTTTATAGCTTAACTTATGATCATTGATGGAACAGAAACAGATGAGTGAAATGTCAACTTCAAGCATGTGTCCAAAGGATTCAGGTTTCATCAGATTCTTCCAACAAGATCATTCCAGAAAAAGGGGAGCTGTTCCGCCATGTTCATCTGTTCCTAAATGCTTTTCCCAAGTCTGGATTTAATGCTGCAAAGAAAAATGGTCAAAAAGTGGAAGTCTTAAAGAAAAGAATAACAAAATGTTTGCTAAACTTTGAGGACAATATGTTTTGTATCAGGACCGATTATTTCAAAATTAAGAGGATTATACAAATACATTGTATCCTTTCTCTCCATTTGTAATAATGATGCTCTACCTTAAATATGTTGTTCTTATTTTGGGCACTGAAATGTGTATTCACATTGCTATTCAAGTAGATTTTTTAACGGTTATTTATTTCTTACATCTAATGTTATTTATTTACAATGTGTATTTAATAAATAAAATGTATTTATTATATATTTTCATTAAAAAACTATTGAAACTACAAAATCAATGGGTAGATTTCATTTTTTTGCATATTTAAATAATTGGAAGCTCTTTCCAAAGTTCTAAATAGAGGGAGGGGGGGAGAGTGGTGGGAATTCTTAGTCATACTTCAAACTGAAGATGACAAAGGTATACTTCACAGAGTAAATTAGTGTTTCCAATGACAGTCACCCTTCCAGATTTGTGTATCAGGAAAGATGAGCTTGACCACAATAGGTTCCACCCCATATTTGTCTAATGGTGCATTTCTTCACTGAAATCCCATTTTAGTGTTGTAAGCAAATTTGAACCAAGCCACCAGAAAAAGAACTAAGACAATTGGACTTTCTGAGGAACAAAAAGAAATGACCCATGCTCCTGACATTTATAGAAGATGCAATGACATCACATTATTGCTTGTCCGTAATAAACAGGGGGAGCAATTTTACAACATTGACATCAGACAGGCGCCCTCCCTCATGTCCTTCCGTAAGAGCCTGAAGACATGGCTATTTGAGAAGGCATTTAACTGAGTGCTACATTAACTGGCAATGACAACTGGAACGGAATAATGGATTATGAAATTGGTTACGAGTCTATAATAAGACAGAGCGGATTATTATTAGTGTAATTATATTATTGTGTATTAGTAATATGTTGATTATTGTTATTGCTTTATTGTAAATTGTCTTTTATATGTTGTACACCGCCACGAGTCGCCCTAGGGCTGAGAGCGGCGGTCAACAAATGCAGCAAATAAATAAATAAATAAATAAATAAATAAATAAATAAACATGGCAATTGGCTGGACATCATATATGGAGGATATATATATATATATGGAGGATGACATTTTCACACCTCACAGGTGTCTGTACTCCCCAACTACTCTGATTTAGTATTGAGAAGATACTTCTAAATGATCAGTTATCCCTGAGAGAGAAATTGTAGAATATGGCTTTTGGGGAGATTTTCTGCTGTATTTCAGGTAATATTTTCTCTTAATTGATCAGCCCCTCAAATGAAAGATGCAGAGAAAAGGATTTTCTATTTATTTCTTCCATAATTCTCAGTGAAATATGACAGTCGTTTTAGACATTGTGGTAGAAATGGTTTCATACATGTGTCTGCATTTGTTAAGGCAAATTATTTAATGGAGGATTGTTAATTCTAAGTGGAAATACAACAAGAAATAATACAACATAAACAAATGAATGAAATAATAACTGGAAAAGAATACTCTTGACTGAACTCAGTCCCTGAAATTATGCCTCTAGATATAGTTTCCTTCCCTGTTCTACCTGAAAACAGAGATGCTCCTGGATCAGGCAGAAGGCAGACCAGGGAATAGGGATTTGGCCTGTGCTGGGTGAGGTTGCACTCCCTTGAAATAGGTTCATAGCTTGGGAATACTCCAGGACTCTGACCTGAGCCTAGGTCCTCAGGTTTGGCTATATCTATGAGTTAGTTTTTTACTCACTTAAAACTAGTATGCTAGCTGCTCACTAGTGTTCCTTTTGATGTCAGATCCAACTAAGGAGACACATATCTTGATTACATCCCATTTGGGCTTCTGCAATATGCTCTGTGTGGATCTGCCTTTGGAAAAATGATCAAAAACTTCAACATGTCCAAAATGATGTGTTCAGTAGAGGTGTGCAATTCAGCCAAAAGGCAAGCTGTTTCAGGGTTCATTGTTGGCTGACCTCTCATTCTGTTTACCAGGAAGTTAGTTGAATTGGGAGCCATTTTCATTCGACAAAGATTCAGCCCATTGGCTACAATGGGAAACTTTAAAGGCTCAATAATCAGTCATTTTATGGCCTATCTGCATGAAACCTACATCAGTTTTAGACCCCATTTACAACTACATGCCATCCAAGTTTCAAAATAATTCACCAATTTACTGATTTTTTAGAGTTGTTTTAAGTTTTTATCATAACATTTTTTATAAAATAAGGCAAATCACAAGAAAGGGTTCTGGAAATTACAGTCGCTGGTTGTGTCCATTCTCAGCCAATCAGTGCATGGACACAGCCAGGCCTTTTTTTGGCTGAGAAACACAGAGATAGAAAAACTTCAACTCCCATCATGCTCCAAGATTAACTCAGAGACTTTTCAATGCCTGCCCCATGCAAGTGCTGCTGGGAAAGTGAGTTCTGAGCAGGACCCTCTCTGGAGGAGGAGCCTAGGAAACTTTCCAAAAAGTAATGCACAAATGCTGCTGCTGAGGGGAAAGAGAAAAAGACGCTGCAATAATCCCATTTTCTCCTGGAGTCCCGCAGCAGCTCCTGCCTCAGGTATATTGCAGACTGATATCTCCATAGCTGATAAAATCTGGCTCTCTTAATCAGTTTTGCCGGGCTTTTTGGCTCCCTCCTCCCCGTTTTGTTTTCAGAGTTTATATGAAACGATGGACATTTTCATTCAAACTGATTTGGGCCTAAGCCTAGTGTTCAGATGTTAACTGGGCTGGTTACAGGGATCCCATGTCTTCTCTGTTGAAAGAGCTTCAGCAGCTACCTCTGTGTTTCTGGGCAGAATTCAGTTCTGTTTTTGACCTTTAATGTTTTTAAATAGTACGGTAATTTAATTATCTGTTAACTTTTGTAAACCAGTGTTTTAGCTTAATCTTCTAAACCAGCTTGGATCCCATTTCAAGAGGAAAGTGGGATATTTAATCAATCAATCAATCAACCATTCCCATCACCCCTATCCAGCCATCCCCTATCCAATGATGGAGAGTTGTTTGCAGTCCCATAATGCTTGCAAGAACACAGGATGCCCACTAAATTTTGTGATGAAAATATGTACTTGGCCATTTTCATTTTCCACTTCTTTCCTTAAAGTTGCAGTTTCTTCTTTGGTCAGTAGAAGGAAACCTTTCCCTAACTGTTACGATATTACCCTAATGTTGTAGTGATTATTCTGCCAATTTTCTCTCACTTGAGAGAAAGTAGAGGGACTTGTATCTTTCCGCCCCTAAAGTTATCCTTGGTTTTGAAACTGATATGGGGAGGGGAGACTACACAATATTTTCAGGGCTGGATTTGCCTACAGAATTGGCCAACTCTTGTTGCCTCAAAATCTTATAATAGAAGTAATAGATTTTGGGGCAAAAACTGAAATGAGGCACCATCTCTCAGTAAATAACAGTTTACAATAGACATAACATAAAAGAGTATTCCTGCTGCTAATATTTTCTTATTCTTTCACAGGTACTTACTTTGCTCAGTATCAAACTGCAGCCATTCAAAATTTGACTGCATGGTTTAGGCTTAGTTAATTCTATATTTTAGTATGTGGAGTTCTCAACATTTAAAAAAGCTCGAGATATTTGGCTTTAGGCTTCAAGAGCCTCTAATTATTTTACATGATTGAGGGAAATATGTTTTACCATATATACTCAAGTATAAGCCAAGTTTTTCAGCCCCCTTTTTAGGCTGAAAAATCCCCCCTCAACTTATACTTGAATCAAAGTTATTTATCATTTTACTCTGATATTATTATTACTACTACTATTATATTTATTATTTTACTCTATTTATTATTGTTATTATTACATGTATTGTTTTACTCTATTATTAATAATACGTTTATTATTTTACTCTATTATTGTTATTACTACATTTCCATTATTTTACTCTCTTTATTATTATTGGAAGGATACGTAAGCACATTTACATTGAAGAAGGTTAGAATAATGGTTTAATCAGAGTAGGACAGTCTTATCTTAAAATACAGTTTAATGTAAATATTCAAAAACATTTAACCTACTGATGCCTCCATTAATGTAATTTTATTGGTATCTATTTTTATTTTGAAATTTACCAGTAGCTGCTGCATTTCCCACCCTTGGCTTATACTCGCTTATACTCGAGTCATTACCATTTCTTTGTGGTAAAATTAGGTACCTCAGCTTATATTCAGGTCAGCTTATACTCAAATATATAGGTACTTTTTAGTTGATGCAGGATGCTTGCAAATAAATGACATTAGAATTATTTAGGTAAGCAATTGAACACATATATTGAAAGAGTGTTAGGACTATTGAATTTTATTTCTATCAACATGATTTTAAAAACATACTTTTCTTCATTTCACTTTCATCAATTTCTTTTTCTGTTTTGCTCTTTCTTCAGTAGTTTTCACATTACATCTTTTTTGTTGGAAAGTGATAGATCAAAACAGAAACTGACTACCCTCAGAGCTGCAGAACAGACAGCTGTGGTTATTTTTCAAAAGACTTAAAATAAGAGGAAGGAATGTGATGAAACAACAGGAACATGTTAATAGAAAATGAACACAGAAACAGCCTGTATACAGTCAGCCTTCTGTATCCAAAGATTCTTTATCCACAGATTTAACTATCCACAGCTTGAATTTTGTTTAACTTGATATTGCCACTTTATATAATGGGATTTGGGAATCTACAGTGTGTCCTAGAACCAAATCCAAGCAGATACTGGGCCCATTATATTGGATCATAACCAGCTCATATTCACAACCAACTTCTGCTGATCACAATTTCCCTCTGTGATCTGTTTCACTGAGCCTTCCAATTAGATTTCGTTATTAGATATTTGATTAAATTGGCACATGTGTAGCAGGACTAGGGGGTGCTAATGCTCATTTCCAATGCCAGTTGGCCCTTTTTGAGAACTGAATCACCACTGCTCCCAGTCAAAACCATTAACTTGATGCTCTTTCTGACCACTGACAAATCATCTGAGATCCCATGCCTTGGGTTTTTGTCTGAAATTTACACGAGCCACTGAAAAGGTTGAAACCTTTCCCCCCAAATGCCCAGAATAAAGCAGAGTAGAGTCACCATTCCACAGAAGGGTTGGAAAATAATTCATTTCAGCTCAGACCGCGCAGTCCCTTCTGAGGGATGATGGAAGTTGTGCAATTGTGTTTTGATTCGGTTGGCTGTGGTAGCTTCAGAATAGAAGTAGTCTTTCTCCTAGGATGAGTGTTGCATTTCTCTCCTGGTGCATGTTTATTCTGCTAATCGCTAGGACACTATTTAACTCCTTTGAGGAAACTCAGCTATAGCAGGCAGGTCAAAAATTGACTTCCTTTGTTATCCTCTGTTAATGTCTCATTTTTTATTGATCAGAGAGCTCCATACATTTCCTCTGACTTAAGAATGTTTGCAGAGCCATTTGATACTGACTTTCTTTAAGAGTTCTTTAATCTTTTTAATCTTGTTAGATCTTATCTAATTTTATCCCTGTCTGTGTTTACCTTTTCTGTGAATTTTATAACCATTTACCAAAGTACACTATAAAGGGTCATGGCTTAAGCAAAGTTTGCTATAAATTCAAGAGTGTCAAGGATGAATATTGAGTTATAAATCTACACAGGTATATGCATACACAGAGTATTGTTATTGAAACCCAGGAAGCCTGCGGTCAGGAATGGTGCTATTAAGCCTGTGGTTAGGAATGGTGCTACTAAGGGTCCCCACTGACTGACACCAAAGGATGACCCTTCCCACAGAAACACAATGGCTGACATCCAGAAACAACTTCCCTTCAGAAACACAGTTGCACAGTTGCAATAGCTCTCCTTGGTGTGAACACAGGACTACTCTCATTCTTCCTCTGGGCAGTTGGCATAATCACCTAGTGATCATTCTTTTTAATCAGCAGGTAGATGAAACCTGCAACAATAAACCCCTTTGGCCCAACTATAAATTAATTCCCGGTCAGCTTAAAAGGTCACTAAGTCACCCAACTCCCTGACATTGTTTCTCTTTGGGAACCCATCAAGGTGTTTTGGTACCCATTGTCTCCTCAACCATTGTGAAATCCAAGCTGAGAGGATCAAACCCATTGAAAACAATCAACCTGGAAACACATCCTGCCCCTCATGCATCCAAAGAGGGTGGATGCAGAAACTACGACAAGTTTCAAACTGAGCAATAATAGCTTATTAAATTTCTCACCAAACAAGGAAACCAATTTGTTGCAGCAGTGAATGGCACACCTCCAACAATCAGCATGCAAACCAGTAAATTGCACCAATCAGTGTCTGGAGCAGCAAAAATCAATTCTTTAAATAGCTGGCAAGTCTCTATAAATGCCTCTGAATGTATTAGGCCTGCATGATCAATAAAAAAATAATGTTTAAATACTCATTACTAAATAAGGGGCACACATTTCTAAAGTGTTTCTAAAATATCGTTAGGGGTTTGTATCATAACTATAATGAAGTAATAAATTATTCATTACTTTTCATTAAGTAATTGTGCAAGGTGGGGGAGTCCAACCCCCTTTATTCTGCCAGGCAGGAAAAGCAATCAAAGCACCCCCAACAGATGCCCATCTAGCCTTTGAAATAACAACAACAACAACAAGAACACCAACAGGAGGCCTACTAGATAAACTTTGGGGTTACTGCCTCTCAGCTTTCCCTGCCTCATGGGGTTGATTCAACTCCCCAAAATCCCCTTCTTTTATATCAAAATCCCTTTAAAGAATGACCACGGAGGAGGAGGAGGCACAAGGTAGTAAGCTGAATTCTGGAGAATGAAGCCTGGGAAGGCAATGCCTCCTGTTGCAGAGAACTCAAAAGGCCCTATCCTAAACTATATTTCCCAGATTTCTGCTCACTTCCTGCATTGGATTTTCCCTTTCCAAGTTGGAGAAGTTACTTTTAAAATAGAGGTTTTGCATTGCCTCCAGATCAGCAGTGTCAGAGAATTCAAGAGGCCCTGCCCTAAACTACATTTCCCAGAATTCTGCTTGCTTCCCATGTTAAAGCCTCAATGTGTATGTGGTCTCTGCCTCTCTTTCTGGGCCAGCCATGTGTGGTGGGGCTTCTTCCTTGCCTGGCAATCCAGCCAGGCATTCCTCCCTCCCCCCCCCCCCTCCACCTTCACTGCCCCATTTGAGGAAAAGAGGGAGGCTTCTCCCTCCACTCTGGCGTCACCATCCTCCTCAGGGCTCTTTGAGGGAATCAAACCCAGCCCTTTTGGGGGAGAAGAAGTGCCCTAGAGCAGCCCCAGGCCCCACTATTATTATTGTTGAGACCAGTTATTGCACTTTACCCATTACCCTGGCCCCCCATGTCTTGCCTTGCACTAGCCTCAGCCCAGCCCTCATAATTGCCTAGGTCCATTCCGAAACTCTGGCCCTAACAGTTTATTTTGCATGAAAGAATAGTGGGGATTGGTTTTTTTTTTAATGTATGTGTTGTCTCGATAATGCTATGCTTATGTTTTACTTACTCTGTATATTTTTTGTGTATTTTGCCTACATGGAAACCACCCTGAGTCCCCCAGGGGAGACAGAGCAGTAAATAAATAAATATGATATGATGATGATGATTATTATTATTATTATTATTTACGAGACTTACATAACTCATCTGAAAGTCATAGGTCAGTGATTTGAATCTTTAGTTTTTTGCATTGTGTTTCCAAATATTGCTTCATCTATACGAATCTAATGAATTATAAATGAAAAATGAAATACAAACAGGGCTATGGATACATCTCTAGTATGTATCCATAGCCTAATGTCTGATTTGGGAGTGCATTCTCTCTGACATCCTCCTTTCAACCAGAGTGAATAAAGCCTCTGATCCTTGCCTTCCACCCATTCATATCTGATTTGATCCTTTGGGGGCTAGGCACGCTGAAACCCTGAACTCATGGTTCTTGCATAGCTGAAATCATATAACAGTATGGCCATCCTTCTTGCAGATCCGATGTCCATGTTTCATATACCTGCATATGAAAAAAAAGTCCTTTCTTGGAATTTTCTAGGTCCTCCAGCACAACTATATAACTGAGTTGTTGCAGGTTTTTTGGGCTATATGGCCATGTTCTAGAAGCATTCTCTCCTGGTGTTTCACCTGCATCTATGGCAAGCATCCTCAGAGGTTGTGAGACCTGAGGATGCCTGCCATAGATGCAGGTAAAATGTCAGGAGGGAATGCTTCTAGAACATGACCATACAGCCCGAAAAACCTGCAGCCCAATCTAAGAATACCTCTTGAATTCCTAGATTTTTCAATAGAATCTAACTGCACATATGTATGTTAACAAGCAATGTTTTTGAATTTGCAATCATTTGTAAAGTACTCAAGAGTGTTTTCTGGCTGAAAAGCAGAGTCTAAATACTTAAAAATAAAAACATAATTGTTCATAAATTCAGTCAATTTATGGTAGTTTGTGAAAGTGAGAATAATTGTCACAAGCACTCTGAAACAGGTGAACTATCTGGAAATACCATGGAAATAGAATTGGCAGCATTGTTAAATCATAATCACCATTTTAGGCAGATGCATGCAACTGCTCAGATAAGAAGGCAGTGAAATGATAGTCATTCTTGGAACTTTTCATAACCACCCTTAATTTATTTGTGGCAGTCTGAACTATTACATACTAAATCAGCAAGAGTGCTGATTATTTTGTTTTTAAAATAATCTCTCCTGGCAGAAATTCACAAGCGAACATAATTAATATTAGCTGATTATCTAACAATGCACAAATAGCACTGCTAGGAGTCCAGCTGAAGCCAGAAAATAATGGGCTTAGTGGCAATATGACAAAAAGCCACTGGCTTTGACTAAAGTCTGCTAGAGTGATAACAAGAAAGGACAGCAATTTTCATTGCTTCAGAATTATTTTAGTGGTGGTGCCTTCATTCTGCTAAGAAGGATTGGTACTGTTTCAAATGAACTCAAACAAATTGGAATCCAATTTGAATTACCAAGACTTTCTTTGGAAAATTCTGCAGCAATTTGGAATGAACTTGCAAGATTTTTTGAAATGCTCAGGGTAGAATTGTAAAATTCTCTTCCTACCTTCCACCTCCAACTATAAAACCTAATCATAGAAAATATTCAGACTGAGATAAACACCTACAGTTTGTGGTCTAATCCGTCCATACATTAAATGCTATAAATCCAACATGTAATTACCAAACTTTCATGCAAGTATGTTTTTTTAGCAGTTCAAACTATTTTTTTTACATAAAGTGAACAATCTAAAGTATCCGTTATTACACAATTCTCAGATGATGAAACATAATATTCTAGCTTTCAACCAATTAATAAAATGACGTTTAATTTATTTTTGAGACAGAATTGTACATGTAAAAGGATTTTGTTACATGAAACTTTTGTTCCACAATCCCACTGTTTGATCTTTCCTTATCACATATTGTGACTCTCCCATTGTTGTACTACATTCCCATTTAAATGGCTTTTTTTCACTGATGGGAGAAACCCACAGGTGGCTCCAATAGTGCTGCTGTTCAATTCTTGTTTCTGCTGAGATTCCATTCAGCTACAGTTCCAATATTCCAGCAGTCATATGCATGGTTCTCCTATTCCCAAAAATAGTGAAGTCACATTGCTTTTACTCTCTTCCCCAGGTTTTTTTTTTATTTTTACAAAATCGTTTTGGCATAATTGCACCATGGGGAACCACCAGCATATTGCAATTATGTAACAGGGGCTATTGTGGTGCAATGGGATAAACAGTTGAGCTGCTGAACTTGCTGACCAGAAGATTGGTTATTTGAATTCTCGGACGGGGTAAGCTCCTGCTGTTAGGCCCAGCTCCTGCTAACCTAGCAGTTTGAAAACATGCAAATGTGAGTAAATTAATAGGTACCGCCTCGGCAGGCAGGTAAACGGTGCTCCATGCAGTCATGCTGGCCACATGACCTAGGAGGTGTGTATGGACAACACAGGCTCTTTGACTTTGAAATGGTAATGAGCACCACCCTGAGTCAGATATGAGCACCATTTCCAGAGCCAGAGATGAAATTGGATGCCTTTACCTTTATCTGTGTATCTGTGTTTATTTGTTTCGAGGCATTGAATGTTTGCCTTGTGTCTGTATATATTTGTATATGCTGGAATCCACCCTGAGTCCCCTCAGGGAGATAGGGTGGAAGACAAATAAAGAGTTATTATTTTTATTAAAAATTATTATGGTAGCTCTAACCATTTGCAGAATGCATTGAAACTGTGCAACTGTGGCATAAAAAGAAGGAAAAAACCATCAGCATGGATACACTATGTAGGCAGACATAGGAAAGTAGGATCAAGTGAGACAGTAAGAAAGAATGATTGAAGAAATGCACATAAGCAAAATGGCCGCTTAGGGGTATTGGAGAAAAGGTGCTAAAGCAATCATTTCCATTTGCTTAAATATTTCAATTGATGTGAAACAGACTGATGTAGTTTCTAGCCCCTCATATTAGGGAGTTATACACTTTAAAAGCAGCAGTCAAGAAGGCTCAAGGTCAAGATTTCAGAATTCTGTTATTTTAAACCAGGGCTGGGAAATATTAATACTGTAATAATAATAATAATAATAATAATAATAATAATAATAATAATAATAATCACCATCATCATCATCTATCCCGCCACCATCTCCAAAAGGGACTCAAGGTGGCTTACAAGGCACTCCAAGTGCACTATAGCATAAATGGCACATGAGTGTAAAACAAGATCACATAAAGTTATAAAACAATTGGTATCAACACATAAAATAAAATAATGCAATTTTAAAATGCAGACCATCTATAGTTAAAAGTAACTGCCATCTTGGCTTAATTTCAAATAGCATTTGCAAGTGATTAGCTCAGGTGATCTGGTCTTTCCTTGAAAGCCTACTAGGTGGCAAAGGTAAAGAAAAATGTCAACAAAGAAACAAGAATAGGAGCATGTGATGGGACCCCTTATACAGGATGATTCCACAGTTGTAATCCTTGGGTTCCTATGACTCACACACTGCCATTTTACCCATAAGCTCCTTCCTTGGATGTGAAATTTCATTCACAAGGTATCAATGGCCAAAAGACTATATTGATCAATGGATTCAGTGTGGTAAAGTATGAGTTATCCTCCTATTTATTTGTTTGTTTATTAAATTGAAACACCCAGGCAGAGAGAAAGAAAATGGAAACACAATATATTTATTACATGTACACTGAAACAAACATGTAGCCTTATGCTGGTTATAGACAAAGTGGAGAGAATACCTTTGTTTCAGAACACTTTTCAGATCCCCAAACCATGTTATCATTCCATCATTGGCCCTCATTCCATTTCTAGCTAGCCCTCTCTTTTTCTGATAACCTCATCCACCCCTTAAATGGATAAGATCATATACCACCCATCATAGTCCTCCCTTTCCCATGATTCCTTGAGCTCCACCTCCCTTTCCCATGATTCCTTGAGCTCCACCTAGATTTCACATCACAAGATGGGAGATAGACGAATAGGATAACTCTAGCCTGCTTTGACCCTGGCCTCACCTACTATCAACTTCACTTCCATTTTTTATCATCCCAAAAGTTCAGTGAGCAAATTTTGGGGTCACAAGCTGATCAGGTAACTCCAAAGTATTAGGAAAATATTTCAAAGTTCATACACAAGGTTCACTGTTGTGGACACATACATCTGCAGAATATCATCTTGTCACGTGCATTTATTTGAAAAACCCAGATGCTTGGATTGAAGATAGAACAAGAATAAAACAAATCTCTGTTTCCTTACTAAATTCATCATTTGATGTTTTCCAAGTTATTGCGTTTAAGAAGAAGGTTATTGGAAAGGACCGAGAGACATGGGAGTTTTTGCAGCCAGCAGACAGGAAAGAGGGCAATATGTTGGCATAGCAGGTTCTTAACTCATCAGCTATGCCAACATCTTGCCTCCACTCCAGCTCTGAATAAAGGGAATCCTTGTCAGACTTCTGTAGTGTGAACACGATACTTTATTGAAGGTTGCTTGGCCTAGAAAAAAGAAAGAAGAGAAAGGTTATTTTACACAGGATGGCAATTACTAGAAGAGAGATTTAGAGAGGTGGGGAGAGAGGCAAAAAGAGTTTACAGCAAAGTTGTTCTGGATAAATGTCAGGAGTTAATGTTTGTTTGTGTTTTTAACATTTAGAACAGTTGCTTTTTTGAGGAGGGGTATCTTCAGATAAATATGTCTTAACCAGAGCTGGGGGAAACCGTCTTTAGGACTACAATGCACAGAATGTGCTATCCAGCATGGCTAAATTGAGATTCTAATGTAGTGCTAAGCAGTAGGGATGTGCAATCCATTAAAATGTTTCAAAAGTCATTACAAAACTAGGGGGCACTGGTCCTTCATTTCTAAAGTGTTTCTAAAGTAGAGTTAGTAAAAAAAATGTTACTATAACAAGACCAACATAATTCTGTTACTATTTAGTTAGTTATTGTGCATGCACATAATTATTATAATTGAGGAGATTTCAGGGGCTCCTATTATCTGCATTTTCAAAGCTACTGAGGTGAAACTTACTACAATGGTACAACACATTTACCACTGTTAGCCCACCAAAATTCAGAACTTATCTACAGATTTTTGGTGAATTTTCAAAGTTTTAATAAACAATGTTTTTTTAATAATATAGAAAATTGTTACTAGTTTCAAAGTGTTATTTCCTCTTTAATTGTGTAGTCCTTACTTTGAAGGTTCTACTGCAGAAACGTTGCTTTTGTGGCAGAAACTTCACTAAATTGGTAAAGCCTCAACAAAGCAAAATGTGCTATAGGATGAAAAGGCTCCCTCCACTTCCCAAACTACATTTCCCAGAGTTCTGTGCTGTTCCCAAAATACACTGCTCCTTCTTTTCACTGCTCATAATGCCGAGATGCTATTAATTCCAGAGAAACGAATGACAAGGCAGGCCAGGCAGCCAGCCTTTTTGGCTTAATGGCTTTGCTTCCTTGCACTGAATATGAAACTGACTTTGGGAGGCTTCCAAGATTTACAAAACTAAAATGAAAAAGTATGAGGTCAGTTTCAATTTTAAAATATTTGGTGTGGGCCATGCAAATGCTTTGGATATGGCTTTCAACTTACAAACTTCCAATTTTCTTGCGAATTCTGACTCTTCAATTTTTATTTTTATTTTGCACATGCCTACTAAGCAGTAGGCTTTTTAATTTTGGTTTTTTTCTTCATAGAACCAGACAAACCCCTGCTTTTGAACCAAGTGTTTGATAAAAATTTCCTACAAACACATATAAACCATGAAATGAAATTTGGTGCTATGTTACAATAATACATTAAATGAAACAATGAAACCAGTCTATTTTTCAAACTATTAGATTCTGCCTATGCAAAGCAAGGAGGCAAGCATACATTTTCTATGGGTAGACATCTGGCAACAGGACACATTTTTCACTTATCTCAACTGCCCAGTGAGCTGAATCGCTAAACCAAATTGAAACAGGAAGTGACATGTTGTTACTTCTGGTTTCATTTCTGGCAGGGGGAGGGGGGAGTCTGGTTGAAATGGTCAAAGTTGAGAGCAATGGGAGGAAAACCACTGTGGTGGTGTTAAAATATTTTATTACTTGCCAGTTTTGAGTGTCTGAGTTAGTTTAAAGGTTGAACCCACTCTAGCAGAAAAACAAATTAGGGTGTGTGGATATTTGGGGAAGATCGAGTGCCCACAAAAACAAATTACAGGGATCTATGGGCCCCACTGTCATCACCCCTTCATGACTGCAAAGGCACAGCAGGCTGCAAAGCTCATAGTCAAGAAAATTTATTAAAACATTTCTACCCAAAAATCTCATAGCAACATTTTTAAAAATTATATATTTAAAACAACATCAAGCATAAAAAAGCAAGCAATGTATGTACCAATCAGTTCTTGAAAAAAGAGGGCATTCCCTAACTGGGATGCCACAACAGAAAAGGTCCTCTCCTATATTGACCTAGCAGATGGGACACAAAGGAAGGCTCCTCCAGCGGACTTCAAATCTCAATGTATTTAGGGAGAGGAACTCCTTCAAGTATCGAGATCGCAAGTCATCTAAGGATTTAAATGGCATTACCAAGACATGAGGGGGCCACAGTGGTGCAGAAGTTTAAACCGCTGAGCTGCAGAACTTGCTGACCGAAAGGTCAGCTGTTCAAATTTGTGGGTAGGATGAACTCCCGTGGTTAGGCCCAGCCAGCTTCTGCCAACCTAGTGGTTCAAAAACATGTACATGTAAGTAGAGCAATAAGTACTGCTTTGGTGGGAAGATAATGGTGCTCCAAGCACTCATGCTGGCCACATTACCTAGGAGGCCTTGATGGACAATGCCAGCTCTTTGGCTTAAAAATGGAGATGAGCACCACCCCCCAGAGTTGGCCGCAACTAGACTTAATATCAAGGGGAAACCTTTACCCTACCAATACACTGAATTCAAACCATAAACATATTGCCAACCAGTGCAATTAATATATATATATATATTAAAGAGAACAGAATGAGGAGACAGGAAAGCCTAGAGAAGACAATTATGCTGGGGAAAGTGGAAGGCAAAAGGATGAGGGGCCAACCAAGGGCAAGATGGATGGATGGCATCCTTGAAGTGACTGGACTGACCTTGAAGGAGCTGGGGGTGGTGACGGACGACAGGGAGCTCTGGCGCGGGCTGGTCCATGAGGTCACAAAGAGTCGGAGATGACTGAACGAATGAACAACAACAAAAAGAGAACAGATGGGAAATCTATTAATTAAAGATGGAGAAATGAAGAAAGTGCTATATTATCCATCTTCTATATTTTTTGCAATGCTAAACAATGGGGCAAAAAACAACCATCTTTTACCACAAAAACAATGTTTATAGGAAGTAGAGGTGGGGATTTACTGAGAAAAAAAGTTTAGAGCAGCTAGATGTTGGATTCATTCAGGCAACTTGTGATGAAGCAATTTTTAAAATCTCTTGCAGAAGGTATTTCTACAAGTGATTCAGCCTCAGCTGCTAGGTACCAAAGCAATAGGTTTTCTTCTATGTTTCATCACTAAAGATGTGTACAAAATATGGTACCAAGTATTCCAGCTTAGCCTTCCTTAACCTGGAAGCTTCTATATTAAAAGTGAATGAATGTCCAGAGCACTAGGCTTGTGTCATGAATCTAACATTTTGCCAGGAAGGCCGAAGCCAGTAGCTGACATGTTGAGAGATAGGCAGGAGAGCTAAGAGGCAAGAGGGAGGAGCCAGCCGACTCCTGATTGGCTAGAGCAGTCAGAGGAGGAGTTAGGTTTTAGAGGGGAAAAGGCTGTGTCTTTTTGACAGGCTGGAAAGTTGAGCTTTAAACATCGAAGAGTGTAGTAGTACTTTAGGAAGAGGGAGCTGAGAGGAATTTATACAGGGAAAACTTTTGAAGTGAGCCTTAGGATTAGAGCATAGGATAGGCAGAGGTTCCTGAAACACTGTACAGAGTAGCGTCAGTGAAGCAAAGCCTGGTTTGCTCTGTGAGGCAGTCAGTGGGCTGTTCTCAGAGACACACTGTGTCAGAGTTAGTGAACAGTGTGAAACAAGGAACTCACAGGGAACAAAAGTTAAAGTCTTAAGAGAAGACTGCCTGTCTAACCAGCTAAGCCTCAAGTAACAGCAATACGCTTTTGTACCACTCTTGTTAAGAGTTGATTTGTTCACCAAGTTTCAATAAACCTGTTGCTTATTTCATCTTTAAACTGGTGTCTGCCTCGGTCTGTCACACTAATTAGATCTCAGCTAGCCTAAAGACAACTTAGTTCCAGTCCAGTCAGCGAAAGAAGCAGTTATCAAAGAAGAACTAAGGGCTTGAATATACTTTACCTATTTCACATTCACACTTATGTTTTCCTCAGACATTAATTGAGGTGGTGGCGGCGAATCTATCAATTACATCGGCAATTAACATCGTTAACGTAGTTGGTCACTGAATAATATTACTGAGGTGGGATAAGAGAGTCTTTCCCCCTTGTCATAGTTGTTTATCGTCATTAAAGTAGTGTCCAGCTGAATGTTAACATCTTCACACTGGTGGGCAGTGGTGGGATTTGTGTGTCCCCCCTGCCCAAGATATCGTTGATCTCCTTTATATTGGTGGCAGCGGTGGGATTGCTTGTTGTCCACCCTGCCCAAGATAACGTTGATCTTTATTACACTGGTGGCAGCGGTGGGATTGCTTGTTGTCCACCCTGCCCAAGATAACGTTGATCTTTATTTAACGTTGATCATATTTATAGCTTGGAATTTGGAGATTACTAATATTTTTCTGAATTCATAATGGGTTCGAGAAATAAATAGCAAAGTATGTTTTAAAGGAAATATTGTTTCCATCAGTCTAATAGCACAGAGCCTGTTATTGTTTACCTAGGACTTCTAAGACTGATATTATGCCATACTCTTATTTCAGCATTTTCTATTTTAAAAATACATTTTCCCAATTAAGAGTAGATCTGAGTCAGAAAGAAGTTCACAAACATTTTATCTCAATTCAGAAAGTCTTATGTTGGCAGTATTCTGGCAATTTCTTTGATACAGATGAGAAGTGTTTGCCAATTTAAGAAGCAGTACCTTCTCTCAGAATAATCTTCATTTGCCTTCATTAACGTTCTGAGTGATGGTATGTTACTCTTCATGAGTTCAAACTGCGCCTATAATACATCTAAGAAACACTGCCGTTACTCAGAAGTGGGTTTGTTTTCTCATAGTTGTGGCTCTGCACAGCTAATTCTAGTTAAGATTATTTCCATGAGAGTCTTGATCAGTAGGTTCATTCAAGGAAATAGAAAAAAATAGCTGCAGATTTTAGGGTCAGAAACTATTTTCCACATTATTGAAAAAGTGACATTTATATCATTCTTTTAAACTATTTCTATACCTGCATTCTGAAAACCACAAAAATAATTACTATATTATTTATTACAATTGCCAACAAAACACAAAATGTTCTCCAAACAATTGTAGAAGCCAAGTTCAGAAGATGCATCATCATCTTCTTTCCGATTGCAGAGAGAATAGAGACCAATCACAACATCATAGATGGTTCCAGAATATGGTCCCATCACAAGACATAAGAAAATATATTTTCAACATGCAGAACTCTGTAAGTCAAGGGGTGTCTTAATAAGGGCCTCTTCATTAGGTCATAAAAATGGTACCACAGAAGGCCAGACCCTAGACATTCCTGATAGCAGATACATACATGAAATGAAAGGGCTGAAGTAGATTGGATTGATTAACAGTGCTCTTTTTAAAAAAAGAATGCAATAACTTTCAGTCCGAAGCTTGAGTGATTCTAATAAATCAGGGTATATGCAGGATCATGATTCTAGGCATCCTTAATGGTTAAAGTCTATAATATATCCTGTTGTGGCCACCTTGAGTTCCCTTTTCTCTATAGATGGCACTGTGGGTTAAACTGCTGAACTTGTTGACTGAAAGACTGGTAGTTCAAATTTGGGGAGCAGGGTGAGCTCCTGCTGTTAGCCCCAGTTTCTGCCAACCTAGCTGTTCAAAAACATGCAAATAGATCGATAGATACCACTCTGGCGGGAAGGTACCTGCGCTCCATATAGTCACGCCGGCCACATGACCTTGGAGATGTCTACAGACAATGTTGGCTATTTGGCTTAGAAATGGAGATGAGCACCACCCCTAGAATCGTACACGACTAGACTTAAAGTCAGAGAAAGCCTTTACCTTTAATAGATGCACATTGTAATGCAAGTCATTCACTGAGTTTGTATACAATTTCCTCATCAGTGTTTCCCAACTTTAGATGTCCTAATGTTATTGTAACCAAATCACTGAACACATTTGTATTCCTCTTACACACATTGTTGGGAATACTGTATCTGCGGCTGAGGGCCCTGACAAAATAGAAATATTTCCACCAATGCCTTGGCATGAAGCCACAGTGAGTGTCAAACCTGGGTTTGTCCTCATTAATGAGACAAACTGTATTATTTGAGAAGTAAAATAATGGGTGAAGAAGCAAGAACCCCATCACACCCTCACCCTCACCCTCTCTCTCTCTCTCTCTCTCTCTCTCTCTCACACACACACACACACACACACACACACACAAACACTTAAAATAAGCTGGATTCAATTAAATCTCACTGAAATAGAGATTTCAGTGGCTCTCATTGGCTAGAAACCATGTTGAACAATTGAAATGAATTGTACACACCAGTTCTATAATTGTACACTGGTGTAGCAATCTGAGTACAAAAACTGCATATGTGTGTATGTAGTGTGCAACCTCTCCTTTGACTTGGAGCCAACCCAACATAGTCCAATATAGTTGTATTTGAGTGTACGTGCAAAAGGGGAAATTCAATTTCAGCCATGTTGATGAAATATTAATTTCCATGACTTAAGTGAAACTATCAACATGACTTTTCATAATGATTAGCAAGAATATAGATTTTCCCCCCACAAGTAGTGAAACTTTTTTCTTACTCCTCATTCACATGACTGTTTTGAGAGACGGTCTTCTGCAAACATATGTACTGTAATGGAATGTAAGGAGAATATGAATGTTGATCTCAGCAGAAAATATCCCCAGGCCAAACTTTCTAATGATTCCAGATTTCTTTCATTTCTACCTGTCTGCTCTCTGAACATTACAATCATTCAATACAGGCCTTGCGTGATAAGCAATGACCCCATTAAAAATGCTATTAAAAATGACATTCAATTAAACTACAAAGAGACAACAGCTTATCTAAACTTTGAGGACAGCACTGGCAGCAAAACCCATGCATGATTCCACCCTTCTATGAGGAACATTCTGTGAGATTATATCTTTTAAAATAAAACACACCCCAAAAAACACTTTTCCATTTTCTAAATGCGAAAACCCTTCAGAGAGTTTCCCAAGATGGTTGTTAACAGAAGACTGCTCATACTTAGACCCTGAACATCAGCAAAGCTTATAATTACTACGGTGAATCTTTCCCTAAGGCTCTGTCTGTACCAAGCTTGGTTCTCCCGGAGAGTTTTCCCACTGTAAAAAAGAGAAGTTAAGCTCTACAAATGGTGAAAATGGAAGGAGTTCTCACGTATGACACTGACAAAACCTGCTTAGAGCAGTTACACAACACACTAGTTGTGAAGTTGAGTTAAGAAAGAAATAAAGAGCCCATTATGGCCAATTAACATCGATTTGCTGTGCTTATTGAACTAATACTACACAAACTACAGTATTTAAGAACATAGTAAGCTGTGTATATTGTATCCAACCCTTGGCCCATCTGGTCCCGTGCTGTCAACTTTAACTGGCAGCTGCTCACCAGAGTTTCAGGTAGAGTCCTTTCCTTACTCTGTCTGGAATTCCCTGGTATTTCTCATGGTCTATCATCTAAGTACAGGTCGAGTCTGCCCTCTCTGAAATCCTTGGGATCACGTGTTTTGCCATTTCTCCCCCCCCCCAAATTTTGGATCTGTATTTGCATATAGTGAGTGAATGGTGGGAGAAAGGGGGATAGTCAAAAGTCCAGCAGTTACTGGGTTTTCTCACAAAGAGAAGTTTTTCTCCCAGATGTCAGCACACTTTCTGCCCTTTTAGCAAAGTAGTTATGAAGGGAGAGGAAAGCATACATAGGGTTGTTCCATGTTGGCCCCCCATTTCCAAGGTGCCCATCCTACTACACTTTGCCTTTGGCCAGGAGAAAAATGAGCATAAGATCATCTAGGACATCTGGTTTTTACAAAGACCATGGGTAAACAGAATCCTCTTCTCTTTTCCCCATCTCATGTCTGACAGTGAAAAAGTTAGTCTCCTTAACAGAAAATTCTGCAAGTACTGAATGTGTGACTAGCTCCCTTTCCCCAAAGGTCAAAGTGAGTGCGTGGCTGGTCACAAAAAGGGTTTTGGAGTGTTTCAGATTTCTAGGGAGACCCAACCTGTATTAAATAGACCTGATTCTGCTTAGCTTCCAGAATTCAAGAAGAACTGGTGCATTCAGCATAGAATAAGAAGAATTGGCAATATGAAAATATGTCCTTCTCCATATTCCTAAGATTGCAAAGGGTACACACTCCTTGATATATGGACCAAGCCTACTAATTTCTGAATAAGTCCAATACATAACAACATGCTAAAAAAAGAACTCAATACAATTTTGAATATTTTAGAATGTATTTACAGAACAATTTTGAGGATTTTTTCATAAGGTAGACTATACTAGGAGAAAGTTAACACATAGGTCAGTGGTGGAAAAATCTGGAGGATCACCAAATCTTTACGAATAGTTCAGATATTGTAAGCCACTTTGAGTCCCACTCAGAAGAAAAGCAGGATATAATCAAATAAATAGATAGGAATAACTGCAGCCCATTAAAAATCACTGGACTGTAACATGCATTAGTCCTAGCTTGCATAGCTACTATTGAGGAATGTCATTCAGCAATATTTGGAGGACCACACTTTGCCCGTCTGTAGTCTAAATACTCTTTTACTAGAGGTACATTATTTTTAGAAATCAGAAAAAAAACTGTTTTTCCAGTTTTTTCAGAAAAAAACAAATTATTATAAAAACTGGAAAATGGAATATTAGAATCCTTTGTAGATTAAAAAGTCATTTTGTTGCTTTACAAGCACAACATTTATTCTTTAACTTGGTTTATGATAACATTCTCATGTCTTATATGCTACAAGTACAATTTCTTCTTGCTCTCCATCTCACATATTCCCATAAAAAGAACTGAAAAAAGACAGAAAGAAATAAGAAAGAAAAGGAAATACCAATAATATTAACAAAACCATGAAGTCAATCTATATAAATAAAAATGTAATGTTCGTTTGTGGGATTAACATAACTCAAAAACCACTGGACGAATTGCTGCCAAATTTGGCCACAAGACACCTACTAACCCAAGGAGTGACCATCACTCAAAAAATTGATTTTGTCATTTGGAAGTTGTAGTTGCTGGGATTTATAGTTTAATAACAATCACAGAGCATCCTGAACAACACCAATGATGGAATTGAACCAAACTTGACACACACAACTCTCATGACCAACAGGAAACACTAGAAGGGTTTGGTGGCCATTGATCTTGAGTTTGGGAGTTGTAGTTCACCTACAGAGAGCACTGTGGACTCAAACAATGATGGATTGGGACCAAAATTGGCACGAATATTCCATATGCCCAAATATGAGCACAGATGGAATTTGGGGAAAACCGACCTTGACGTTTGGGAATTGTAGTTACTGAGATTTATAGTTCACCTACAATCAGAGAGCATGCTGAACAACACCAATGACAGAATTGGGGCAAACTTCCCACACAGAACCCCCATACTTAAGTCCATCCAGTCCAACTCCCTTCACCAGGGCAAGAAAACTTAAAGCCCTCCTGACAAAGAGCCATCCAGCCATAGATATAGATATATATGATTCACACACAGAGAGATATAGTATCATAGATTTGAAAGGGACCCCTAAAGAAGGACAATTATATGTTTCATGTTCCAGAGTAGGCAAACCAGACAACCTCAACATCAACACTGATAAAGAAACAGCAAGAAATACTGTTTACCCACAAGCATAAAGAAATTACAAATATTAGAAATCCACACTTTCTCATTACTTTATTTACCAGATCACCAGACTGGGCCACAGCAATGCATGGCAGGGGACAGCTAGTATGTCTATATATGTATTTTCTTATTGTTGATTTATTTTTTCCTCTTTTTTTCCATTTCTTTGTACTTCCTTTGTAATTTTCTTTTTGTTTTGTTTTTTGTTTTATTTTGAAATCCAAGGCAGCTGCAGCCAAATATAATATATCCTAGATTATATTATTTATAATTTAATGTGTAGGAAAATAAAATCCATAATCTCACTCAATACCTGGTTTTATCAGAATATATACCATGGAATCATAGAGTTGGAAGGGACCTTGTGGGCTATACAGTCCAATCCCCTGCCAAGAAGCAGGAAAAACACATTCAAAGCACCCCACAACAGATGGCCATCCAGCCTCTGTTTAAAAGCCTCCAAAGGAGTCTCCCCCACACTCCGGGGCAAAACAGCTCCATGGCTGAACAGCTCTCACAGTCAGGAAGTTCTTCCTAATGTTCAGGTGGAATCTCCTTTTCTGTAGTTTGAAGCCATTGTTCTGCAGCCTAGTCTCCAGGGCAGCAGAAAACAAGCTGCTCCCTCCTTCCTATGACTTCCCCTCACATATTTATACATGGCCATCATGTCTCCTCTTGACCATCTCTTCTGCAGGCTAAACATGCCCAGCTGTTTAAGCTGCTCCTCGTAGGGCTTGTTCTCTAATATATTTTTAAATGTTTGGCATTAAAAATAGATGTAATCCTACGGTTTATGCAATACTTTCAGAGAACAAGCACATATGTTATCAGAGTATTGGAGCCCCCAGTGGTGCAATGGGTTAAACCCCTGTGCCGGCAGGACTAAAGACCGACAGGTCGCAGGTTCGATTCCGGGGAGAGCGCAGATGAGCTCCCTCTATCAGCTCCAGCTCCTCGTGCAGGGACATAAGAAACGCCTCCCACAAGGATGGTAAAACATCAAAACATCTGGGCGTCCCCTGGGCAACGTCCTTGCAGACAGCCTGCAGTTTCTCAAGTCGCTCCTGAAACATTGAAACATGTTCCCAAATATCTGAGAGAGTCCACTTCGGTCAAGAGATCTGAGGGAGTGTGTAAAGTTTAGAGATAAGCTTGTGTGTAAAGCCAGCCCTAAGAATAATAGAAAGACTTGTTGAAGGCTTTCATGGCCGGAATCACTTGGTTGTTGTAGTTTTTCGGGCTATATGGCCATGTTCTAGAGGCATTCTCTCCTGACGTTTCGCCTGCATCTATGGCAAGCATCCTCAGAGGTAGTGAGGTCTTTTGGAACTAGGAAAATTGGGTTTATATATCTGTGGAATGACCAGGGTGGGACAAAAAACTCTTGTCTGCTGGAGCTAGGTGTGAATGCTTCAACTGACCACCTTGATTAGCATTTGAGCTCCTGTCTGTCAGCTCCAGCTTCCCATACGGGGACATGGGAGAAGCACAGGATGATAACACATCTGGGATATGTCACTTGCTTCTGGTGAGAGAGAACTGGCCGGCTGCAGAGACATCTGGGCAATGTCTCTGCAGCCGGCCAGTTCTCTCTCACCAGAAGCAACTTGCAGTTTCTCAAGTCATTACTGACACAATAAAAAACCTGAAGCCTTTTCACTAATCCTTGTTTCCACAACAAGTCATTTTTTTCAAAATCCAATCATCAGAGGGACAGAAAGTGAAGTGAAATCTTCTGAACAGGGGCACAGACAGCAAAACAAATACCACAGGGGTGTTAACCCCTCCCTATACTATCCAAAGCGTGTGTGTGTGTGTGTGTGTGTGTGTACACAAACTGAACTAAAACAAACATACAAAACCTATCTTGTTCATAAACTGGGAACTGCCTGTATATGGGAAGTTTTTGCAATATAGAAAGAGCAATAGGCGAACCTTTCATCAATCGGAAGTTCATTATTCCTCACCCATTCCAATCACCAGTTATGTAATTTATTAGTTTATTAAATGTATTTGAGGCTGTAGCAATGGCTCTGAGCAGAAACCATTTTTAGTGACTGATATCTTTCTTTAGGCTGGATCTACACTGCCCTGTATTCCAGGATCCGATCCCAGATTATCTCCTTTGAACTGGATTATATGAGTACACTGCCAGATAATCTGGGATATGAAGATAATCTCGGATCAGACCCTGGGATATAGGGCAGTGTAGGTTGCGCCTTAGAGCCAGAATTGTCCTGAAGTTACTTTTCTTTCGCAAGAAGAGAAGGGTGTCAGCTATGGACTGTGAGAATCAAGATATATGGTTGTCATTATCTTCCTAGTTTATTTAGAGGATGGTTCAAAAACCAGGTGTACTTCTACTGTTTGATACAAGACCTTCGGAGGACTGCCAACAGAGAAAGGGAACATCTTCTATGAGATCTTCCTATGAAGCAATCCGAGAGAATCTGCTTCTGTCAACAGATATGAGAGAATCCAAACACATTTTTAAAAGCTTGAATTCAGAAAGGCAAATGGTTGTAATTTTATATTTGCTGACTTCAGGCATCTTTGCTACTGACAGTACTTAATGCCTTTCATGTTGTCACAGCAAGAACAACTGCTAGGAGACTGTTTGATGTCTAAGTGAAGATTCTGGGCCTAAATCCAGTCTGTCAGCTAATGCACTGGGACTTTTCCCCCTTCTGACAACTTGATTCTGCTAATAGAAAATCTTTTCCCAACATAATAACCGTGATGGTCTTTGCTTCAAGTTTAAAAGTGCACTTTTAGAAATCCTTCTAAATTGCAACTTCCATCCAAAAACATAATAATCTGTTCAGTGGAAAAGTCTTCCCCAGCATCTATATGCTTTATATGCATTCTTTATAAGATGTTGAGCTCATGTATCTTCCTTTTTTTAAAGTATACTTAATTCTTAATCAAATCTCCAATAACAGGTATCAATATGAACCATAAGGCTAAATTTACATTGTGAAGTATTGATGTCTTCACATAGCATCTCTCATATGGCCAGACATTTGCTCACAGTTTTGTTGCATGGCTTAATGTTCAAAGTTTCTTTATGAAGACAGAAGCACAATATTCTTGGTCATAGGAGCAGTCAATCTAAGGCCTTGAGCTCTAGCATTACATCCAACATTGTCATAACTTTTTTTCCTGAGCGGTTTTATCTTTACATCTGTTTGCTTACAGGTAAAATACAGTTCTATTGAGTACATCTACACTGTAGAATTAGTGCCATTTGACACCAATGTAACTGCCATGGATCAATGCTATGTAATCAGGGGAGTTATAGTTAGACGAGGCAAAAGCACTGTTTGGCAGAGAAGGCTAAAGACCTTATAAAACTAAAATGTCACAAAAAAGATATCTTTTGAATTTCTGCCATACAAATACTTGCTTTTGGATTTTTTTAAAAAATGAATTCCACAAAATAGACAACAATTTCATATCTAAGATGGAAAGAATATGAACTTTTAAAAGAAAAATGGGGAGAAAAAATGGATAGATTGCCCTGCCCCTAGCTCACACAATTCTATTTACGGACCTCTGGGACCAAGGTTTTGGAGAATCTACCTTTGCTCTATCCCATCAAACACTGGACAGATACTCTAGTATGATCAGAAAGTGGATTAAGGTGTTATGTTGTTGTGATGTCCCTTCAAGTCAATTATGACTTGTAGCATATCTATCATGGGGGGGGGGGGGGGGGTTGGCAAGATTTTTTTTCAGAGGAGGTTTGCTGCTTTCCAAGGCTGAGAGAATATGATTTACTCCAGGTGACCCAATGGGTTTCCATGGCTCATCAGAGATTCAAGCCCTGGTCTTCCAGAAACCTGTACCAATTCACACCACTATATTATACTAGTTCAATATATGACTTGTGAGCCTACAATAGCCCATAGCCTCTACATTTATTCCATTACTGGTTCTCCTTAGAAGTTTTGCAATTTTGTACTGCTTTGAAAATACAAAAGACTGGTTTAACAAGACACAATCATGGGATAAAAGATCAAGCATATACACCAAGGGCAACTATGTCTGTGCTGTACAATTTAAACTCTATTAAAAATACTGTCTGTCTCCAAGTGGGCTTTCATAAACATCTGTGTGTAAAAATGCACAGAGGCACGGATGTTCCAATCCTTCATTCCTGTATAAACTGGCTTCCAAAGGAGCAACACCTTCTCTGCAAGATTCAGCCTTTTTGCCCAATTTTGAGAAATCTTGCCTATATCACATTTAATTATACAAACTAGGGAAGTCACTGATTGATAAGTATTCTGTTCTGAAAATACATGCTTTGTCTTGTTAATTCATGTACATTCAAAAACCTGGTAATGGGATTTGCATGGATCCAGAGTATCCTTTGAGCTTTGAGTCTCCTTGTGGAGAGAAAAAGTGGGGTATAAATAAACACAAACATAATAGTAATAATTAGGGCTGTGCAATCAATGAAAAAAAACTTTCAAAACTCATTACAAATCAGGGGGCGCCGGAGTTTTGTTTTTAGTGTTTCTAAAGTAGTGTTAGTGAAAATGTTATTACTATAACGAGAGTAACGAAATTTTGTTACTTTTTTTGTTATAGTAATTGTGCAAGTGGGGAAACTTCAGGGGCTCCATTCTCCCTCATTTTTACAGCTACTGAGTGAAAATTGCTACAATGGTAGAACATATTTACCATTCTTTGCCCATCAAGTTTCAGAACATTTTACTTATCCACGGAGTTTTGAGGAATTTCTAAAGTTTTTATAAACAACTTTTTTAAAAAAAGCTGCAAAAGCTATCTCCTTGAATTTTCTATACAATGACACAAGATAACAGGGGACCATTCTCCCCAACTTACAGAAACATTCATACATCTATAGATTTTGATAACTTTTTAAAAACGTTTTGACAAAAATGTGTTTTTTAAAAGTCACAACAGCTACTTCCATTTAGGGATTTCTTCCCAGCACAGAGATTTATGTACTAGAAGTATTAGTCGGTCTTCCTCTTTGCAGATTCAACAATTTATTGGAACTCTGGTTGGCTGCTGCTATGGAGAGACAAATCTTTCCCCTATCCTGATTGGGGATTTTTGATGCTGTGCATAATTCTGGGAAATGTAGTTTAGGGCAGGGCCTTTTGAATTCTCTGGCATAGGGCTCCTTGCCTTTCCAAACTACATTTCTCCAAATTCTGTGCTTTCTCAGTCCCTTTCCCAGTGAGCTCTGCTTTCTCCTTGCTGCTTCCTCTCCGAATGGCAAGAGGCCATAATATAAGCATTTGGGTTTTGCTTTGCTTCCTTGCACTGAAAATTAAGCTGACTTTGGGAGGCTTCTGAGATTTACAAAATGCAAATGATAAAGTATTGGGTAAGTTTTAATGTTTAGTTTTTAGCACAAGCCATGTCCACGTGTTGTAAGTGTGCATCATAACTACAAATTTAATGAATTTGATACGACTTACGACTAATGAAAAATTGCACACCACTAATATTTAGTACTAAGTGCCATCCTTTCTCAATACTTTAGCACTTATAATGGAAAATAAAAATACATGGGCTCTTGTTATCCACTAGAGTTTGGTTCCAGGAACCTCCATGGATGCCAAAACTTGTGTATGCTCAAATCACATTATATCACATTATATACAATGGTATAGTAAAATGATGCCCTTTATATAAAATGGCATAATTAGATTTCGATTTTGGGGAAAATATTTTCAAGCCATGAGTGCTGGAATCCATGGATACAGAATCTGTGGATGCAAAGGACTGACTATAGTTTTTAGCTGTGTACACTATGCATAAACATAAATCTTAAACTCACCACTCACTGGAATTCTACATTTTACAAAACCCCAAGTGATAGGTGATAAATACTTCCTGCAACAAACCTTATATTTCAATTAAGTATTCATATGATTTCAGTCCCAGGAGATTTCCAATGAACGCCAATGTTTTTAAGAACAAAGAAAAATTATCCTCTGAAAGAAAAATCTCAATAAAATCTAGAATGGCAGTTTGGAAGGCCAAACCCATAAAATTTTGGTATAATGCTACATTGCTACTGTGAATTTTGGCAGTGCTAAACTGACTTGGAAATATATATATATTTACTTCCATGAGCTATTATTCAGGCTGTATGAATTATTATAAGCTGGCATGTTAACATAGTTTCTCTTCTGTAATCAGTTTGTACACATGTATATTTGGAGAAAAGCCTGCAGAGCTAAAGTTCTTGGAACAATGAGCTGTGTTATGCAGGATGCCTCTTCCAAAACTACAATCCTGGGTCCTTAATGTCCAAAAACCATGTAGGAACTATTCCTTGCTAAAATTAAGAACTATTTATTGAATTATCAAATAATCATTTTTTTATATTTCCCAAAGTCATAGTCAAAATATCATACACACACTAAGAGCTACTCACGATTTCCCCCCAGAAACAGCAGTCATGAAAATATCTGGCAATTATAGTTCAAACTATTTTTTTGTCTAGAATGTCCTATATTCACATGCACAAACGCTTGAAGGAATCTCGTGGATTTTTAAAAAAAAAAAATGGTGCAGTTGTTTGGATGTTTTGATGCAAACTGTTATTAACATGGGGGAAATGCTCTCCAACACAGGTGGTTATTATTATTGTTTTTCTTAGTAATACTGTCTTTTAAAAACATAATTCTTCATTATGTTTGCAACATGGCAACTTTTTTCTGTGTTTTTTTTTTCATCGATTGTTATAAAACAATTTGGGTTTCATTTTTGAGAAAGAAGCAAATAAATACATATTGGTTGCTAGTCTTTGTCTTTAAATAGTTTTTATCTTCAGTATTTTTTTTAATTTTCTTGTTGAGCCCTCTGCTGCTTTGAACTTGATTATTGTGTTTCCGTGATCATTCAAATATTTTGTCCTTATGTGGATTTTGGTTGTTGGGTTTTTAAAAAATGTAAATCATTATTGAGTTCTATAAGCTGACACTGATAGATATTAGAAATTAAACACCAAGAAATAAAACAAAATAAAGATAAATTGGCTGGCATTAATATAGGGACAGAAAAATATTTTCTTCTTAAAAACCTTGCTAGATGCTCGTGGTGCAAATTTTGTACTGTCCACAAACCAAACATAATTTTCTTGACTTCACAAGTTTGGGAAGGTTTAAGGAATGCCCTACAGTAATTTCTTAATGGATAAGCCATCTTTCTGATGAAAAGATCTCCCTAGCTCTCTTAGTTGTTTGTAAGGCCCTAATCGCAGCTCAATTTGGGTCACGGAAACCTACAAAATGAACAAGTGTTGGGTGGAGTTTTTTGGGTTTTTTTTGCATTCTTACATTTCATTTCTATATCACCTGGAAGAAAAAAGCAAAGCTTAATCCCTAAATGCCAGGCATCAGTCAAAAAGTTAAAACAAAAAACCGACTGCATTGATAACTACAAGGAAGCAACTGATTGCCATATGTTTGCATTTGACACTGCAAAATAAGTGAAAATATTAGAGGAAAAAGTTGGGGGGACTAATACCACAAGCCATGCTTGATCCAGCCACTTTGAGTCTACTTGTGAAAATAAAAGATCGGCCATAAATAAATATAATAATTAATATAATAATGTTAATAATGTTAATAATAATGTAATAGGTTTATTGTTGTTATGGAAAACTACCCTAAAATATAGCATAGCATCTAAAATGCAAACAGAATACAAAAAGTTGAGCAACAGCTCACAGTTAGTAATGCGTGAAGTGCCATGTGATGTGGCTGTAAAGAATTTAGAGCTAAGACAGGCAAAGATGCAGAGTCTAATCTTGAAAACAATCACAAAAGATTTATTTACAATAATAAGAAATAACTGCAATTCTTAATCATCAAGAACTGGGTCTGAGCTATTCTAACACCCATCTCTTCTAAGGTTTCAAAGAGAGGAGAAAAAACACCAATCACTACATCTCTCTGACACACACACAGCAAAAAGCATACAGCACATATACAGATTCAAGAAACAGAAATGAAAGTAAAGGCTTGGAGTAGAAAAGTATCCATTCTACACAACCAATCAGATTAGGAGCAGAAGGGAAGGGAAACCCTTAGTCCAGGGGTCCTCAAATTAAGGCCCAGGGGCAGGATACGGCCCTCCAAGGTCATTTACCTGCCCCTCGATCAGGGTCAACCTAGGTCTGAAACTAGCACACAACGACAACGACAACAATCCTATCTTATTAGCCAAAAGCAGCCCCACACTTTCCATTGAAATACTAGTAAGTTTATATTTGTCAAAATTGTTCTTCATTTTAATTATTGCGTTGTTTTAAAGTGTTTTTTGCACTACAAATAAGATATGTGCAGTGTGCATAGGAATTCATTCATGGGTTTTTTTTCAAATTATAATCCAGCCCTCCAACAGTTTGAGAGACTGTGACCCGGTCCTCTGTTCAAAAAGTTTGAGGACCTCTGCCTTAGTCTATACTAAACTAGCTACTTGCTCCTCATTGAGGACTTGAGGCTTGAGCAGTGTAGGGTTGAATTCCAACAGATATCACCACCATCAGCTTGCATGTGCTTGATAAGGGGCAGGAGATGGAAGAGGCGCCAGGAAGGTATGCTTCTGGGAAAGCAGCTCCCAGTCCTACCCAACAAAAGGTATTTTGCAATGATTTCATCTTTCCCATCTGGACAGATAGCTATCGAGAAGGCATTGTGGGAGAGAGGAGAAAATGGAAGAAGCAATGGGAAACAGTTACAAATAGAATGACAACCTCCGTCCCTGGAGGAGTGAAATTGCCCAACCTTGTCAGGAAGCACCCTAAGATCCAGTGGAAGGCTTATATAAAATGGTGACCACTTTGGCATAAGCTGTTTTCTATCTATATAATATGAATATATACTTGCACACAACCCCTCCACCCCAAAAATCTCAGCAGTCACTGTGATGATGTATATTCTATTCTGTAAGGAACTTTCAGCCTTAGGTAGATTATATTCAATCACATCTTGCCTGGCAGCAACTAAATGCATATTCCCTTCCAATTTCAGTTGAACCAGTGGAGTGATATAACAATTATTATTGAGCACTGAAAACCCAGTTCTGAACTCTGTTCCAATCCCAGTTAGATAAAGAGAGTCTCTCACTTGCACTTCCTCTGTTTCTCTTTTTTGCCTTTTGAATCTAACCAACTTGATGGGCTTGTTCTAATGCCAAATATCATTCTGTATTAGAAGAAGGATAAACTAGAACCCGACCTGATAAAAATAACAGAGTTGGAAGAGACCACATGGACCATCTAGTCCAACCCCCTGCCATGCAGAAAAAGCACAATAAAAATACCCCTGACATGTGACCATCCAGCCTGTCTAAAAGAAAAAAATGCATGAAGATGCCATTCTATAGTTTATACTTAGCAAGAAACTGTATATAGTTGGCCCTTCATATTTGTGGATTCTGCATCCACCAATTCAACCACACACATTTTGGAAAAAAACATTAACGATAAAATCAGTACCTAATTTTGTCAGTTTATATAGTAAAAGGTAAAGGTTTTCCCCTGATATTGTCCAGTCATGTCCGCCTCTGGGGGTTGATGCTCATCTCCATTTCTAAGCCAAAAAGCCAGCATTGTCCATAGACACCTCCAAGGTCATGTGGTCAGTATGACTGCAGGGAGCGCCGTTACCTCCCCGCTGGAGTGGTACCTATTGATCTACTCACATTCACATGTTTTCAAACTGCTAGGTTGGCGGAAGCTGGGGCTGACAGCAGAAGCTCACGCCGCTCCCCGGATTAGAACCTGTGACCTTTCAGTCAACAAGCTCAGCAGCTTAACCCACTGCACCACTGGGGGTTCCCAAGTTTATATAAGGGATAGCATTTTATTATGCCATTCTATATAATGGGACATGATCATCCATGGATTTTGGGACCTGTGCAGGGTTCTGGAACCAAACTCCAGCAGATAGCAATTTCTTTTAATCCTGTCAGAAGCTACTTGAGAAACTGTAAGTCACTTCTGTTGTGAGAGAATTAGCCATCTGCAGAGACATTGCCCAGGGGATGCCTGTGGGAGGCTACTCTCATGTCCCTGCATGGGAAGCTGGAGCTGACCAATGGGCGCTCACCCTGTCTCATGGGATCAAACCGCCGATCCACTGTATTTATTTTCACAAAATAATACTCAAATTACTATTACTAAAACCATCCCAAGATGCAGTTGTATCTTAATTTTCTGTGGGAAGTTTCTTATCATTTATATACTGTTATGATTTAACAGATCACAGAAAACAAAACCTCATCTTCCACCTGTTATTCTAAAATAATTAATATCTTAAGCATACTACCCACTCAGATATGTAGAAAAAAATATGATTTTTTTGTTTTAAAAACATTATTTTATACCATATAAGTACCCTGTTGACATTAGCTCACCCCAGACACACATGGATCACTATAATGATTGAGATTTACAATAAAAGATAGGTTGATTATGGAATGTAACAATGAATTGAGGCAGCGTTATGATTTGTCTGATGAACTACAGTTTTTAGATTGTTGTATTTATTACTTTCCAATAAAAGGTCCATGTAAAAATAGATAAATAAAAGAAAAAGTTAAAACCCATTTTTTCAGCTTCATGTATCGGAATGATCTGATTCAATACACATTTAGGGACAATAAACAGGGAAAAGAAAGAATTGGCAACACAGTGAAATATGTAGTACTTTGGGAAGGAATCATGGCACCACATACTCCAGAATCTTTTTGAGTAACTCAAGTCCACAACTGTAAAACATTGCATTACTATCAAATAAACCATACCAATTAATATATTCTACCCTCTCCTAATGATATCAGAATATGCTGCTCAAATTTGCAAAAGTTCAAGAGGTTAGAAAAAACTTGGCCTGCCCAATCAGCCCAGAGTGAGATTATTTCCAATTCAGTATACATTTCAAGCTTCCAAAAAATCCCTTTTAAATTGTTATTCTCAATATTATCAGGTACTGTAAATTGGCTTATGTTGTTTTTGCATAATGACCTTATAATCTGTTGCATGAAAGCTAAATGGTGCCCTTAAAGTGACATCTTCACATTACAAAAGGGGAGGTAGGGAATGGAAGATGTTTATTACAGGATTCATGTAAAACTTTTTGGAGACTTTACTTAGTTTTGGTTTTAACCTGAAACTGCTTGATGTTAACTTGAAAACAGCATTTGACACCTAAAACCATTAGCAAATCTATTGTGGAATAAGCATGGTTAAAATGGGCTTCTGCCCATGAAGGTTAATGCTATGATTAATATCAGCATCTGCGGTGCCATATTTTTCTTTGTCTTTTCTGGCATGAAAACAGCGACTGATCTGTAACTTAATACCATCTATTTCTCAAAAGACTGCTTTATCTTGAAGAGATTAATGGAACTGTAATAGTAGTGGGAACTTTAGAAAGTAACTTTCCTTGTGAACTGAGATGGCACTTTTAGGATTGCTGTTAAATATAAGGAGAGTGTGTGTGCACAGATTTCATTGAAATATCAATTAGCTAATAGTGACAAAGACATGCAATTCTAAAAGTCCATTTTTAACACAGACCATCATTATCACTGGATGAATATGACTACAAAAAGCACTTTAAAACCAGAGACGGCCTTTAGCTTTAAAAATAAATTAAAATCCATCCCTGTCTCCTTTGGAAGACATGAACAGAAATGAAAGCTGAATCATCTCTGCAAGCTAAGCTATTTCTTAAAATCTATAAGCTTGTTTCCAAAAGGTACCAAATCCATCTGAACAATTTTTTTCAGGAAAAGGAGAAAAAACGTGCTGAGGATATGAATCCTTTTGCTATAAAATGCAATTTTCCAAGCCCTGTATCAAAGTGATTTGATACATTTTGATAGTATTGATGTGTATATAGTATGCTACTCCTAGCCAACAATGAGCTGCCACATAGAAGTCATTTTTTCCAACTTTTTTGGATCTGGTACATTTTGGAAACAAACTCCACACATATTTTCAAGAAGCATAACAATACAACCTGAACTTCAAAGCGCATAGGTATCTCAATGATCATTTAAGTTCCACTGAGTTAAATTAAAAGTTTAATGAAGGTTCTCAAATGTCTTCCAAAGAAACCAGAGCACTTAATTTTGACAGGCTTGATCTAATTGTACGTTTTTGAAAGGTTAAGTGAATTAAATGAAACTCCTTTATGGGTGTATAGAGAAGACAATCTCTGCAAGGGGATGTATTCTCGAATACGTACATTAGCCAAAATTACATTAGAAATTAATATTGCCATCTATGACTCTGCAACCAGGTGTGCAAAATTCACAATCGGATTTAGAACTCCCCAGTTCAGCTTTAAGCCCAAATTTCTAAATCCTGAGACTTTATGTTAATGTATGAAAATAAACCATTTGCTTGTTTCAACACTGTTTCAATTGACAGTGGTGTGGCTTTTAACTTGAGAAAAATCAGAAAAATTTAACTCTGATGAACTCAACCTTTAAACTTTAAATCACAGCTGCTCTGAACTTTGTCTTTAAAATGCATTTATGATGGTGTCAGCAAAAGTCCACCTGATTATCAGCCTCGAGAGCTAGATGTTAAGTATGACAAACCTTTCCATAAATATTTCCAAATTAGACTTAAAGCATTGTAGGTATCTGTACCGGATCAATTAGTCTTCAAATACCTAAAACCAGATCAATCCTACTTCCATTTTAGTAAGATATCCTTAGAGGATATCTCTAAGGATAGAAACTTGATGCATCTGCACAGATCTAAGTCTTATTACTCCTATAAATGAATGAGGTTTAGCAGAGTAATTTAGAACGACAGGAAAGATCTGATTCAGGTGCACAGTTAATAGAAATACAGGGTGACATCCATTTTTATATCAGCTTTCCAACCGTGTGTGTGAACGCACTTTCAAATCACCTGTCAGTTAATGGGAATCCCACCAATTTCTTAGGGGTTTTTTTTATGCAAGCAATGCTCAGAGGTGGTTTTCCCAGTTCAAGAATCAAATTTATCAGTAATCATTTTTTAAATTATGAGAAAGCTGTTTAGTTCTCTATGGTCCAGAAACCAACTCATATGACACTGTTTTTTTTTTTTTTTTTACCAGTGGTCGCCTTATCTTTCTATTTTCTTTTGAAGAGCTGTATATATATTCTTACAACTGTTTGCACATTGTCAATATATGAATATTCACTCGGCTTTAGGCAATATCTTTCTTAAAATGGGACTTGTCACCCTATCACCAATTCTACAGGCTTTGCATTTGTATTGCTATTCAGATGTGCCCTGTTCACTCTTGAATACAAATGTCTGTAAACTGGCTCTTCAATCCATACATCTAATGAACGAGATTCAGTTAAGAAAAGTTTACAAATGTCTCTGTTACTCCCTTTCCATATTGTCGATATATACAGTAGCTTGTATTTGCTTCCACATGGTTTAAGAAATGGTGCTATTTAGCTAAACTTTAATCATGTTAATTACAATATTAGTTATTATTGCCCTAATAATATTTTTGGATTATCTCTTTAGAGTTTTTGTTTTGTTTTTATACCGATGTTTTAGAGCAGGGATTCTTAAAACTTTTTCCACTCATGACCCCTTTTTGCATGATTTATATATATATATATATATATATATATATATATATATATAACCACAGGTATATAGGTATATAAAATGTGCATAAAATCCAACATTTACTGATAATAAATTAGCATTTGAAAGGCTTGTTAAACAGGCTGATTTTCTGAAGAATTTTCTGCAGAGTCTACTGGAAACACTGTATGTTGTTGCTAACAGATTTGTGGAAATGGGAAGTGTTCAGAAAACTTACATTGTTGCCAATTTTTGTGACACCCAACATGAGCTAAGCAGACCCCATTTGGGGTTGGGACAGTTTAAGGGGCAGTGTTTGAGAGCACCTCTGGATGAGAATACCTTTAGGTTGCTGTGAGTTTTCGGGGCTATATGGCCATGTCCCAGAAGCATTCTCTCCTGACGTTTACAGTCCGGAAAATGCACAGCAACCCAGTGATTCCAGCCATGAAAGCCTTCGACCATACAGAGAATACCATTTTTGCATAGATGCATGTTAGGACAAAGACTTCTTCTACATTCATTATAGTGCTCTAAAAAGTAGTACAAATATATAATACTCCCTTGTATGTTGTAAAATATAGATACTTTGCGCCCTGATACTATGCAGATATAATGTTCCAACCGGAAAAGGTAAGAAAGTCCAACTAAACAGGAAATAGAATTGAGCTTTCCGTTGCTAGTAATCAGAACACTGCACTTTAAACCTCATTGTTTCTGTCCCAAAGTCCTTTTGCCTGTCATAGATACATTGTTGTTATGTGTCCTCAAGCCATTTGACACTTATGGCAACCTTAAGGGACCCCTGTCATGGGTTTTTTTCTTGTAATAACCCTATCATGGGTTATTTGTTTAGAGGTGCTTTGCCTTCCTACTGGGCTGAGAGAATGTGACTTTCCTGAAGTCACCCACTGGCCAAATGGATTCAAACCTGGATCTTTAAAGTCATGGTTTGGATATATACTCCAGTTCAAAGCTGATAATCTGGATTGAGAAACTGGATTATATGGCAGTGTAGATAGAGCCATAGTCAAACTGCTACTCCTCAAAAATGCATCCTGGAATAGCCAAACAGAGGCCCTTGAATAAAATCCCACAATTTCTGCTTTGAATATATGGTAGTGTGGACTCAGATAACCTAGTGCCCTTCCACACAGCCCTATAGCCCAGAAAACCAAGGCAGAAAATCCCAAATTATCTGAGTGTGGACTCAGATAACCCAGTTCAACGCACATATTGTGGGATTTTCTGCCTTGATATTCTAGATAGAGGGCTGTGTGGAAGGGCCCAGAGTCACTCCTAATCCTCGCTGCTGGAAACCAGTTTAGAAAGTGAATGAAAGATGGGAGAAGGGTTAAACGCAGGTATCCTCAAACTGCGGCCCTCCAGCTGTTTGGGCCTCCAACTTCCAGAAGGCCTAACAAGATTGTTCCATTGTCAGGGATTCTGGGAGTCGGAGGCCCAAACAGCTGGAGGATGCCTGGGTGAAATAAAGAGAGACCCTCCGTGAGGAGGAAAGAAGAATGAGGAGAAAAGCCTGCGATGAATACAGATGAAGACAAAGGCAGGCGGCTCAAAGCAAAACCAAAACCATCCGAAACTTGACGGCTGTGGGTTCTAAACCCAACACTTCTTTCTAAACTTCTTCTGAGGGAGGAAAAGAAAGAAAGAGGGGGGAACCCTGATGGAGAAAAAGCGGACTTGAAAGAAAACCCTGATTTTCAGGAGCACCGCTTTTTAAAACTTTGGACCCTTCCACACGGCTATATAACCCAGAATATCAAGGCAGAAAAATCCCACAATTTTCTGCCAACCTAGCAGATCGAAAACATGCACAATAGATCAATAGGTACCGCTCCGGCGGGAAGGTAACGGCGCTCCATGCATTTATGCCGGCCACATGACCTTGGAGGTGTCTACGGACAACGCCGGCTCTTCGCCTTAGAAATGGAGATGTGCACCATCCCCCAGAGTCGGACACGACTGGAGAAAACCTTTACCTTAAAGCAAATCTTTACTTTACCTTAAAAGCAGAAAATGTGGGGTTTTATTTAGCTGTGTGGAAGGGGCCATAATCACAAAAAGGCGGGCTCTTTTTAATGTGTTTGTTTTCCTCCTTTCATGCCACCAGAATTTTATATATATATGGTTTTTGATCCGCCAATAACGAGGCGCCAAAAGACAACCTTGGGAGAGAAACGGAGCGACGCTGGTTACCAAAGCGACTGGGGAAAAAGACGAGAAGACAAGACAGAGCATCTCCCCTTTCCCACCCACACCCCCGACTTCCTTTCCTTGCTTATGAGTGTGTCTACACTGTAGAGTTAGCGCGGTTCGGTGCCGCTTTGAGCGCCGGGCCGAGTGGACTCCGCCATCTTCAGGAAACGCAGGGGTTAACTCGCCCAAATCTTCCTTGTAGGTATCACTGCCGTCGTCCCGTCTCTCTCTCTCTCTCTCTCTCTCTCTCTCCCCCCCCCCGGGCTTTGGCGAAGTGGACGCGCCCAACGGCCGAAAGGTGCCAATGAAGATCCCCCTCCGTTCCAACTTCACTCCCCCCGCTTCCAACTTTGGCTCTCCCAAACACCCCACTCCTATTATAGCCAGGAAGGTCCCATTTACCTGGCGCAACGAGGGAAAGGGGGAGAGTCCACTTTGGAGCGGGTCCCTCTTCCTCGCCGCAGACGAAGACGGGGCACATCCTCCCTCTCCTGCCTCACTCTTGCCTTCCTCGAGCGAGAAAATGCGGCAAAGCGTTGAGAGGGGTGTTCTTTCCTCCCTCTCCTCCCCCCCCCCCCCCCATTTCCTGCCTTTGCGCCGTCCCTCATCCAGCGCACTTCCAACCTGCCTCAGGTAAAACCATTTCGCCCGGGGGGGAGGGGAAAGAGAGCCGCACTAAGTGGAGCTTCTCAACGCTTCTGAGGCTGGCCAAGGAAAGGGGAGGGGGAGGTACTCCTCTCTCTCTCTCTCGCTCTCTCTCTCAACACCTGCCGCCGCGGCTGGACTGCAGCAGGTAGGCGAAAAGGGGGCGGGCCTTTGGAAGCTCCAAGCAGCCAACCAGAAACCAGCACCGCTGTCTGTGCCCGCCCACTCCTTCCAGGCTGGGACACGCCCCAAAGGAGGAGGTACGCACGGGCGGGCGCGACACACAGGCGCGCGTGAGAGGAGGAGAAGCAGAACCCCCCAAAGGTGTTCCGAGTGGAGAGGAGGTTGCTGTCCTGGGACAAGAAAGGGTCTCAAAAACTGGCGCGGGCGGGCGAATAAATCTCAATGCATTCTTTTTTTTTAAAAAAACAAAAACAAATCTTCACTGCAGAGTATCTCCTGATGTCTCAATCTGGTTTTTTTTTTTTTTTTTGGGGGGGGGGGAAGCTTAAAACTCAAAGCAAGCCATGCAAGGAAGGGACACAAACACACCCAACACAACACCCATATGTCTATACATTTATAAACGTCTCTGTATGTATTTATGTATGCTGGCTGATACTAATGTATTCATCAAAACTATGGATAATCTTTTAACTTTGAATAAGTTTTGATGGATTTTAATTCTAATTTTTTTTAGTACTGTTTGTGTTTCATTCTGTTTTAATATTTGTATATTTGTATATTTTTAATTGTATACTAACAGACGTCACATGCAACTCCTGGAACAATTCCATCAGCGCTGCCTCCAGAAAATCCTGCAAATCTCTTGGGTAGACAAGCGGACAAATGTCAGCATGCTGGAAGAAGCAAAGACCACCAGCACTGAAGCAATGGTCCTCCGCCATCAACTCTGCTGGACTGGCCACGTTGTCCAGATGCCCGACCACCATCTCCCAAAACAGTTGCTCTACTCCGAATTCAAGAACGGAAAATGCAATGTTGGTGGGCAGGAAAAGAGATTTAAAAATGGGCTCAAAGCCAACCTTAAAAACTCTGGCATAGACACTGAGAACTGGGAAGCCCTGGCTCTTGAGCGCTCCAGCTGGAGGTCAGCTGTGACCAGCAGTGCTGTGGAGTTTGAGGCACAAATGGAGGGCAAAAGAGAGAAACGTGCCAAGAGGAAGGCACGTCAAGCCAACCCCGACCGGGACTGCCTTCCACCTGGAAATAATACTGTGTTTTTGTGTCAGTAAAATAATGATAATAATAATAAATAAGGAGTGCCTAAAGATCTTGGCCTGCACTTAAACACAATTGGCGCTGACAAAATTACCATGTACCAGCTGCAGAAAGCCATCTTACTGGGATCTGCACGCATTATTCGCCGATATATCACAGTCCTAGACACTTGGGAAGTGTCCGACGTGTGATCCAATACAACAGCCAGCAGAGTGATCATGTTTGCTGTGGACTCATCTTGTTGTGTTTCAAATAATAATAAACTATATATATACCCCGCCAACATCTCCCCACAGGGACTCAGAGTGGCCCAACAATTACAAAATAAAACAAAATGAAATACATACAGCAGGTAATAACTCAAATAAAATACAGACAATAAGAAATAATACAATAGGGTAAGCAAAGGTTCATCTCCACTGTAGAACATTAGTTTGGCACCCATTTAACTGCCATGGCTGAATGCTGTTGGAATCATGGGAGTTGTAGTTTGACAAGGTTCTTTCACTTCGTCTGTCAAAGATTTCTGGTGCTTCGCCAAACTACAACTTAACTCCATAGCATTGAGCCGTGGCTGTTCAATCTGGTGCCAAATTGCAGTAATTCAACAATGTTTATCCAGAGCCCTCCCACACAACCCTATAACCCAGAATATCAAGAGAGATAACCCGCAATATCTGCTTTGAATTGGGATCCCTTCCTCACAGCTGAATAAAATCCCACATTTTCTGCTTTGAACTGAGATATATGGCAATGTGGACTGTGATAACCCAGTTCAAAGTAGGTATTGTAGGATTTTCTGCCTTGATATCCTGGGATATAGGGCTGTGTGGAAGGGTCTTAAGTTATCTAAGTGCAATATAATCCAGTTCAATATGGACTTTATAAAGCTGTGTGAGAGGGTCCTCAGAAGCACCACATAAAACTCAGCAAAACATGCATCCCGGTAAAGTAGAAAAGAGGATGAAAACAACAACAAATGGAGCAGAGCCTGGAATCGCACAGTGTCTTTCAGGTTTCAGCTTTGAAGTGTTTACTTGGAGGACTACAACTCCCAGAATCCCCTGGCCAGCTGTCTAGAAAAGGGACCCTTTCCAAGCTCAAGGATCACACCTTTATAGTCATATAATGCAGTTTGGAACTGCATTATATGGGCAATGTAGATGGGCCTCAGCTCTAGTTCTGCATATGAAAATTAAAGCCAGGAATGCTTGATGTCGCAGAGCAACAAAAATTCTCCCGATGATATTTGTACGGCGGGGGGGGGGGGGGGGGGTGTGTGTGTGTGTGAAATTTGGCAAGTTGAAACATGATAGTCTTGCTTTCAGGCTTTTGTAAGTAAGAGTTAAGATTATGGGTTTGTTCTTTTTTTTTTTTCTTTTTGGTTTTTTTTTTCAAACAGCCTTTCTGGCACCTTGAAGATCAACCAGTCTGATTTGGCATAAGCTTTGGAAGACTTGCAGCCTGTTTCTTCCGATGCATCACTGGGCTGCCATCCACTAATGCTAGTGCCAAATAAAATTGGATTGGCGTTAAGGTTCCAGGAAGCGCATTGGGTTTTGCTGGCTGCATCTCTTCCCCAAAAAGTTAACATTTCAGTTTCAACAAACAATGATTCCCAGTCGTGTTCAACACCTTCACACACTCCGTATTTCCAATGTTTTTAGATTGAAAATATTAAAACAGGAAAGGACAGAGTAGTGAAAGCTTAATTTTGGCCCCTTCTACACTTCTATATGAAATCTAGATAATCTGTTTTGAGCTGGATTATATGACAGTGTATACTCATATAATCTGGTTCAAAGCAGATACTGTGGATACTGCTCTGATAATCTGGATTGTATGGCAGTGTAGAAGGGGCCATTCAGACAACCCAGTTGGAATCCTGGTATTTTGTCAAAAGTGTTCAGTTCCAAATTAAGTATCATGATGGGTCCAGAATGAACCAAATTGCAGTTTGGGGGGCTGACCAAAGGTTGGCTTTATTTCAAAGGGCACATCTACACTAAAGAATAAAGGCGGTTTGACACCACTTTATTGTGGCTCACTGCTATGGAATCAGGGGAGCTGTAGTTCTACAAGGTATTTAGCCTTCTCTGCCAAAGAATGTGGGTTCCTCATGTAAACTACAACTCCCAGGACGCCATATAATAGAGTCATGGAGTTAAAGTGTTGTGAAATCGCATTAATTCTACTCTATGAATGCACCCATAGTGTAGTTGACACATGTTAGACTGTATTCCTCCTAAGCTCAGTCATGATCTAATGTAGATAGATGGCAGGCAGATCTTATGCATTTGAATTTTTGTGATGAATACAGCCTGCTTAAAGAAGTATTATTTTACTAATTGTGTGACTTTGTATCAATCCAATTATTTACATGGATGTGTGTGCGTATTTTAAACAGCACTCACAGGGGGAGAAGCTTTCTTTGCTTTTGGATGATGAATGAATGAATGTTCACATCATCTGGAATGTGAAATTTCCCCAGTTTTGCTTTGTGACAGCTTTCGTGAAGACTCATCTTATTAGGGAGATACAATTGTATGCTCTCAGTGGAAAAACGAGAGACTTAGCAATCTGCAACATAATGATGAGAGGAGCTGTCAGGGCAGCACTCCAGCTTAGTAGGAATAAAGTCTCATATGTGCCGACTACACTTTGGGTGCAGCCACACTGTAGAATTAAAACAGATCTCTGAGGATGCTTGCCATAGATGCAGGCGAAACGTCATGAGAGTATGCCTCTAGAACATGGCCATATAGCCCGAAAAAACCTACAACAACCCAGTGATTCCAGCCATGAAAGCCTTCGACAATACATTAATACAGATTAATAATAATGATAATCTATATAAATAAAAATGTAATGTTCATTTGAGATATTAACATAGCTCAAAAACCACTGGATGAATTGCAGCCAAATTTGGCCACAAGACACCTACTAACCCAAAGAGTGAACATCACTCAAAATTGATTTTGTCATTTGGGAGTTGTAGTTGCTGGGATTTACCATCAAAGAGCATTCTCAACTCCACAAATAATGGAATTGAACCAAACGTGGCACACAGAACTCCCCTGACCAACAGAAAATACTGGAAGGGTTTGGTGAGCCCTGACCTTGAGTTTGGGAGTTGTAGCTCACCTACATTCAGAGAGCAATGTGGACTCAAATAATGATGGATCTGGACCAAACTTGGCACGAATATTCCATATGCCCAAATATGAACACAGATGGAGTTTGGGAGAAATAGACCTTGACATTTGGGATTTATAGTTCACCTACAATCAAAGAGCATTCCAAACCCCACCAATGACAGAATTGGGGCAAACTTCTCATACAGAACCCTTATGACCAACAAAAAATACTTAAGTCCATCCAGTCCAACTCCCTTCACCAGGGCAAGAAAACATAATCAAAACCCTCCTGACAAAGAGCCATCCAACCATAGATAAAGATAGATATATATGATACACATATGCAGATATAGTATCATAGATTTGAAAGGGACCCCTAAAGAAGGACAATTATATGTTGCATATTCCAGAGTAGGCAAACCAGACAATCAACACTGACAAAGAAACAACAAGAAATACTGTTTACCCACAAGCATAAAGAAATTATATATATTAAAAATCAATGCTTTCTCATTACTTTATTTTCCAGATCACCAGACTGGGCCACAGCAATGCGTGGCAGGGGATGGCTAGTAATAATAATAAAACTTTAACTGCCATGGCTCAATGCTAAGGAATGCTGGGATCTGTAGTTTGGTGAAGCACTAGCACTATCTGTCTAAAAGAGCTCAAGACCTTGTAAAATTACAACGCCTGTAATTCCATAGCATTGATCCATGGCAGCTAAAGGGTGGGGTGGGGGGGGGTCAAACTGCATCCATTCTGCAAAAGCTGCAGTTCTACTGAACTACATAAGATTTACTTCAGAGTAAACATGCATAGGAATGAACTTAAAGTCATAGCAAATACCATTTAAGTGTTATAGTATATTCCTTAAGGTGCATGGGTGTGGAGTTGTAATGACAGCAGGGTCTGTAACAAAAATACGGCCGATCTGCTACGCATTGGTGATTCTTGCTTTCTTGACCTCTCCTTTGAGTTTCAGTAAAGGTGCTCACGCTTGAGAAAGTGGAAGAGATGAAGATGGATCGATTCAATCAGAGAAGCAATGGCCTTAAGACTGCAAGACCTGAGCAGGGCTATTATAGATAAGGTGATTTGGAGGTCTCACATTCATAGGATTGCCATAAGTCAACGTTTACTTGAAGGCAATTAAGTATAATCCATCTTGTATGTCCCTATTTGGTGTTCTGAAAACCTGATGTGACAGTTTCACAATTTGGGGGGCAGTTCCACTGGATTCCCCTGTGTAACAGCATTGAGACATAATGCTCACAATTGTTTTGTTACTCCAATTTAATTTTTATTTATGAGACATTAAATAATATGCATTATTACTATTATTATGGCCTGAATCCTATGGTTAGTCTTGGTACCGTAGGTCACAGAATCAGTGACTGTTTAATATGGTGTTGGTTGGTTCACCTTTCAATTTAGTCAATTGACTATGGCCCCTTCTAAACTGCCATTTAAAATGCAGATTATCTGCTTTGAACTGGATTTTATGGCAGTGTAGTCTCAGGCCCCTTCTACACTGCCATATAATCAAGATTCTCACAGCAGATAATTCACATTATCTGCTTTGAACTGGATTATATGAGTCTACACTGTCATCTAATCCAGTTCAAAGCAGATAATCTGCATTTTATATGGCAGTGTAGAAGGGGCCAAAGATAACTTGAAAGCACACAACAGCAGTAGCAGCAGCAGCAACAACAGTGAATGACTATATTCTATTCTACCTAGGCTAAGGTGAAATCACTCCCATCATGAACTGTCCTATTCCATTGTAATATGATAAACAGACTCTATTTCTCTATAAATTCATCTTCCATTTGTCATTTCTACCTTGACCTCCCTGGCTTGTGGTATTTATATTAATGATTCTAGCCATACAGCTACATGCCCCATATCTTGACACTCCAACCTCCAGTGCTAAGTGCAAGAAATAATTTTCACCTGAAATGAATTGCCTCATTACTCTTTCACACAATTCAATGTAGCATTATTATCATTTCTATTTTACCTACCAGGGTTTTATTCTATGAAATCCTGGGATTTGCAGTTTTAGGAGGGACACCGAGCCCTCATCCAGAGGGTTACAGTAGTGAGTGCTTCATCAGACTACGCATCTCGGATTCCATAGGAAGTAGAATGGGTATTAAGGTGGACTCAGTGACATAATTGTATAGTGTGAAAGATTGTCAAAAGATGAAATTAAAATTATCCAATTTTAATGTTAATTTTGTCTGTTATTTTCATTGTTTGAATTTTCCTCAATACTCACACATTCCCAAATCATGCAAGAAAAACTCAAATTTCAATCTGAAAAATAGTGTACAAGTATTTATTTTCACTATTTTTCAGATTGAAATTTGAGTTTTTCTTGCATGATTTGGGAATAGCGTACCAGTACTTATTTTCACTAGTCAAAGCAATGGTATTCCCCATAGTAATCTATGGATGTGAGAGCTGGACCATAGGGAAGGCTGAGCAAAGGAAGATAGATGCTTTTGAACTGTGGTGTTGGAGGAAAGTGCTGAGAGTGCCTTGGACTGTGAGAAGATCCAACCAGTCCAAACTTCAGGAAATAAAGCCTGACTGCTCATTGGAGGGAAGAACAGTAGAGGCCAAGATGAAGTACTTTGGCCACATCATGAGAAGAAATGTTGTACACCACAGTGAGTCGCCCTAGGCTGAGAACTGCGGTATATAAGCAAAGTAAATAAAATAATAATAATAATAAAAGACAATTATGCTGGGGAAAATGGAAGGCAAAAGGAGGGGCCGACCAAGGGCAAGATGGATGGTATCCTTGAAGTGACTGGTTTGACCTTGAAGGAGCTGGGGGTGGTGACGAATGACAGGGAGCTCTGGCGTGGACTGGTCCATGAAGTCACGAAGAGTCAGAAACGACTGGACCAATGAATAACAATAACTTATTTTCACATGCTATTGTTGTCTTTAGGCACAATACTTTAACATCATATATTCAGTAAGAATATGTGTAGTTGATACTGCAGTCTTGGGCCCCTTCCACACAGCTGTATAAAATTCACATTGAACTGGATTATATGGCAGTGTGGACTTGGATAATCCAGTTCAAAGCAGATATTTTGGATTATCAGCCTTGATATTCTGGTTTATATGGAAGGGCCCTAGATCACATCTACACAAAATGAAAACCAGGAGAGTATACATGTCGATGTGTTTAGAGCTAGGAAAACAACAAAGAGTTTTGCGGCACTTCAAAGTAGCATGTTTTAGGTGATGGCCATGACAATAATTTGAAATAATAACTATCAGGACATAAAATACATACAATCTAAGATAATAAAACAGGGCACTACAAATATAAATAACATTACTTGCGCTACCCCCCAGTATCTCAGGCACAACTCATCACATTAACTGTGCAAATCAACCTTATGAAAATGGATGAGATCCAGAAGTCCAAAGGAAGACAATTCCACAGATGTCAAGCCAGGTCTCAAAAGGCTCCCAGCCATTGTTGATTTTGTTGTTATGTTTATTTATACCCCATTTCTTCTCTCTACAAAGCAGCTTACATTTAAAGCATTTCAATACAGTTGAAAAGCCTTGACAGATAGTACTCCTTTGCTGTGGATCTTAAATTCCTAGATGGTACATACCATGGGTAATTCACCTTTCTAGATACATGGAATCTGGGTGTTGTTTTTATAAGCATTTCAATCAACTCCTTCTTATATTGACCTGTTCATAGAGTTTCCTTGGAAACATTTATTCGGAGGAGTTTTTCATTGCCTTCATCTAAAATGGAGAGAATGCCCATGGTCACTCGGTGGGTTTTTCTATTGCTTAGAGAGCCGTAGCTATGCCATTACACCATCTTGGTTTGCAGTGGACAGACATTGATACAGAAACTAGGGTGAAAGTGGATGATGGGGAATAAGTGTATCTTTATTAGTCCTTGCGTATGAATTTGATCAAGCATGTGAGTCAGCAAATGTTTGTGTGCTCCCTAAAAGCCCTACTGTAGTCATTCATGACTATTTTGGCGATAAGAATTGCAACATAAAATCAAAGCCATCTTCCTTTTAAGATATGAGGCTCACTTCCAAGTACACGGGGGAGCTGTTGACCTGATAAACATCTATTTAGCAGTGATGGTGGAAAATATTTATTGTTCACATGGGACAGTATTTATTTCATCATAAGTATATGCAATATTCACACCTGCAGTTTGACTAGAAGATAAAATTTTAAAATCCAGTCATTCTGTTAAAATTCATTTTTAATGCAAATGCTGCTGTATAACTCTTTAAAACTAGGAAATCGAGTGGGGCTTTGCATTTTATGTTCCTGCAAGTTAAAGCCCCGACTAAGAAATATGGGATATAATGTTTTGTGCTCTTCTTTGCTGGGATCAGTTTTTCTTCTTTTGTTTCTGACTGCCATGATCGTTATAATTTCAGCAGGTCTTAATAACCTTTCTATTGATATTTATCCATACTTATGCCACTATCTGCATTTTGTAAACTCATTTTAAGATTAAAGGAGCAGTTGCAACATTCCTGCTAAGAGCAAGAAGTCGTAATACAGAGAAGACAGCATCTACCCATGTGAACATGAACTTTACAATTTCTGGAAAAGGGCTTTTTCTCAGTTCCATCATCCTCACAGATTTTTTTTTTTTGTGAGGATCATAAAAGATTTTTTTTGTGATCCTCCTAAACTATGTCTCAAGAGAGGCTTGGTCAGCCCCATCTCTGCATTCTTTTCAGTGGGTTTTTATTTAAACAGGGCTTCAGCTTTTACAAGTTTGGAGCAGAAGTATTTTTAAAATACATTCAAATTGCTGCAATTTGAATGTATCTTTACTGTTTAAAATTAAAGTCTTAATTTGATTATTCGTTGAATTGCTTTTAAATTTTTCTGTTACATATTGTTTGGGCTATATATTATATTATATTATATTAATTTATTTATTGACAACATTTCTACCCTGTCTTTCGCACCCCACAGGGGACTCAAGGCGGCTTATACTTATTTATTATTTATTGTAGGCTGCTATTGATATTACTTTAGATGAAAGGTAGCATTTACATGTACATTAAAAATAAGTAAGATATAACGGTATTAGAACAGAGAAAGATAATGTTTTACTGAAGGATATGGTAGTGGCAGATGAGAGCTGCTCTCTCCATAACGGTGTCAGCATTGTCAAGTTTTTCTTTTGTCAGAAGAAGAGATTCCAGATGCAGAATGTGAATATTGTGATGGGCCAACAGAAGCAAGTTAGTCCGAATTCTACATTTCCATTTTTCAGAAATCTTAGTTCAACGGTATTAATATCTACAGCAGCAGAAAATCAATCATTTGTCTAGAATGTGGATCCACTGCCAACATGAATTTGTCCCATTGAAGGTACTGGAGGGAAATCACAATACAAATATTACTGTATTATGGAAGGGCTTAGATACTCTCAAAGAGTCTATTTACTACCTGGCTTTTGTAGAAAGGTTTGTTTGGGCTCTCAAGACAACAGGGCAATGTGTTCATTTCATTACATCACTGGGCCCATAACATTTCCTATTTAGGCCCCTTCTACACAGCTGTATGAAGTTCACATTATCTGTTTTGAAGTGGATTATACAGCTGTGCAGACTCAGTTCAAAGCAGATAATGTGGATTATCTGCCTTGATATTCTGAATTCTATGACTGTGTAGAAGGGCACTTAGAAAGCACCCTTAATGACAATACTTGCAACATGAAGTCGAAGTGGTATTAGTAACTGAACAAAGTAAAATTCATATTTTTCCCAGTCCCACCACCATCACATTCACCTTTGGCAAGGACAGAAGAAGAAGGCTTTCTCTGGCCCCTTCTACACTACCATATAATCCAAACTATCAAAGCAGACAACCCACATCTGCTTTGAACTGGATTATATGAGTCTACACTTCCATATAATCCAGTTCAAAGCAGATAATCTGGATTGCATATGGTCCTAGGCTGTGGAAATGTCTTCCACAAGAGCTATGCTCCTTTCTGTTCTATTGGTTGGCAAAGGCATTTAATATAGACAGGTTGTTTATTTGATTTATTTACTTTATTTCTATCCCACCTTTCACCCCATAGGTTAAAGGACATTTAGTATAATACCAAGTTTGTGTTTTTAAATACATTGCAACTGTATCCTTGGGTTGCTTCTGATACAATAAATAAACAAATATTCCGTAGGAACACAAGGCGACTGACTAACAGTGGCGTAACACAACCCAATACAATTCTAAAACAAGGCAAATACAGACGTAAAAAATATTTGTGTTATGGACACAAAAGTTAAATACAATAAAATACAATTAAAATCACATTAAAAAGCTAAACACAAACCCTGTCCCATTCACAGCATCCCTAGAAATCTGCCCTTCATGGAGATGTTGTCCTTTATTTCATTTTTCTTCTTTGTCCATTGTATTTCAAATCTTTTTGAAACAGCTTTTAGTTCCATGCTCTTTTAACCCGATAGTTTATTTACAGTAACAGTTTTAGGAAGAATGTTTTTGTTTGGTGAATTTGGGATTGTTCACTATTGTGATTGATGTTACTTACATGCTGTTTTAATTTTGGTTGCAAATTGCATTTTATACTAGAAGAAATCTGGGGGAGATATATATATATATATATATATATATATATATATATATATATGATAGTGAATAAATAAATAAATGAACTAATGTGGACTAGAATTCTGGGAGGCCAAGGTTCAAATTTCCGCTCAGCGATGGAAATCCACCAAGTGATTCTGGATGACGCAGTCTATCTTAGAGGAAAGCAGTGGCAAACTTCTGAACAAATCTTGCCAAGAAACTGCATGATAGGTTCACCTTAGAGTTGTCGTGTTGGAAAATGGCACATGGCAACAGCACAAAAAGGTTTAATACTATCCAGAATTTTTTTACCAACCCAACATCTGAATAACCTTTAAAATGGCTCCAGTACATAATTGTTTCACAGACCTATGATGCTTCAAAATTATCCTTCTTTTTGTCCTGATTCCAGTTTTTGTGTAGGATAGATGCAATTATATATAGTTTTATTGAGGAATTAAATGAAATTATGTCTAGATTCCATAGGTTTTAACAATGTAAGATACCTTCGAGGGCAATGCCATTGGAACCCAGACTCATTTAATAGATCTTAATCTTTCTCTTTACTGACTTTTCTAGACTATTCTCTTCCCTGAGTGCATCTAAACTGTAGAATTAATGCAGTTTGACATGGTTTTAATTGCCATGGTTCAGTGCTATAGAATCATTGAATTTGTAGCTTAATAAGGCACAGAAGGCTAAAAACTTTGAAAAATTACTACTCCCAGGATTCCATATTATTAAGCCATGGAAGTTAAAGTGGTGTCAAACTGCATTCATTCCACAGTGTAGATCAGTGGTTCTTAACCTGTGGGTCCCCAGATGTTTTGACCTTCAACTCCCAGACATCCTAAGAGCTGGTAAACTGGTTGGGATTTTTGGGAGTTGTAGGACAAAACACCTGGGGACTCACAGGTTGAGAACCACTGCTGTAGATGCAACCATTATCTCAAATGTGGCCTTGAGTCAGTGACTGGGTGTTGGAGAGGTTGAATTTTGTCACGGCCAGCTCTGATGCAATGTAAATTGAGATGGTTTCCACAGGCATCAGATTTTGAGTGTTGTGACAGGGCAGCAATATTTGTAATTACATTTATGTATATCCCTATAAAAATTCAAATAAATACAACACAGCCCAGATATAGAAAAGAGTCACTTTAAATATGTTGGATGATGTTTTTAACTTGGCAAATTGTTTCCTATGTATTTTTAACTGATATACATTTTTAGCTTATTGTATTATGTATGTTGTTTTAAATTATTTATTGTCTAGCATTGAATTTTTGCTGTTAGCCTTTCTGAGTCCCTCCACAGAAATAGAGAATGGGATATAAAAGTTCTAAATAAATAAATAAATAAATAAATAAATTTAAATAATATTAAACATACTTTAAAATATATCATGCAAATAATTTTAAAATTGTTTAAAACTGTACAGAACCTTCCAAAAACATCCAGATTCCAAAACCAGACAAAATAATCGGGGGAGGAAAACACCCCTTTGCAATTAGTGAAAGATAAGAATAAGGTGTTATACTAATTACTTTGTTGTTACAGTTTGAATATCCTTTATTCAGAATTCAGAATTTTGAATTCCAAAGTTCTCCAAAATCTGAAGTTATCCACGTGAGTGACTGAGATAGTGATATGTTTGTTTTTGGTTTGTTCAATGTACACAAACTTTGTTTCATGCACAAATTTATTTAATAAATTGTATAAATTTAGCTTCAGTCTATGTGTATAATGTCTATATGAACTATACATGAATTTTGGGGTTAGAATTGGCTTTCATTATATATGTATATGCAAAAAAAATTCCAAAATACTTCTGATCTCAAGCATTTCCAATAAGGAATACTTGATCAGCATTATGTTTTTGCCATTAAATGATAAGAAGTACCTGAGATATGTTCTGACTCCTGTGGAAAGGAACTTGTTTGGTTTTGGGTACTGTGTAATTTGACTTGGATGAAAAGACAGTATTTATTATTCTGCCCCAAGCAACAAAATACTTTATTGTATGAAGGTAGCAAATCAACATAGTAGAAGATATTCCAAAATCCAAAAAGTTTCAAGAGCCTACGCTGTTCAGATTCCAAGTACATTTGGTATGGGATACTGAACCTATATATTTGTGTTCCTTTCCGTATGTATGAGTATATGTGTGTAAGTGTGTGTGTGTGTATGTGTAGGAATACAGTCATATATAAGTCTGTATATACATATATGCATTTGCTTGTTGTACACTGATGGTGCTATAAATATATATACATATGCACACACACACACACACACATATATACATGATAGAAATGGGAACACTGTTAATATTCCTTTTTTAAAAAAATGCTATTTGCATTTTGTCTTTTCTCTCTCTGCTACATTCTTTCCTTTCACTTTGTAAATCAGAAATATTAATGCTTTCACTTCCCTGCTAGAATCCAACTCAGGATGTCTTGCCTCCTGTACCACTATAAAGCCACAAGTAAAATAAATGCCAGAGATATCTCATAGGAAACAATTGTTTATGTCTGATACAGTGCTTAACTCCATGCTGGTTCAGAGTAAACAACAATAAAATGAATAGTAAAGTAGGACCAACCAAAATATCTCAAAAGAGTGATCAGGCTTTTACTTTTTTGAAAAATATTATTTGGCAGAACCACGTGGGCTTGTTCCAATTTTAGACAATGTCACTGTCTATTTGATTTATATCTCACTTTTCTCCCGCTATGGGATCAAAAGCACTGTACGGGTTTGTGCTCCAAGAATCACAGAATCATAATGTTGGAAGAGACCACAAGGGCCATGCAGCCCAATCAAAGCACCCCCAACAGATGGCCATCCAGTTTTTGCTTTGAATCCTGCACCACTATGATTCGAGGCAGCATATTCGTCTGCCGAACAGCTCTTACTGTCACAAAGTTCTTCCTGATGTTAGGTAGAGTCTCCCTTCCTGCAATTTGAATCCATTGTTTTGTGTCTAGTCTCCAGAGCAGCAGAAAGCTTGCCGCCTCAGGCCCTTCTAGAATATCAAGGCAGGAAATCCCACATTATCTGAGTGTGGACTCAGATAACCCAGTTCAAAGCCGATATTGTGATATTTTCTGCCTTGATATTCTGGGATATAGGGCTGTTTGGAAGGGTCCCTCCCCTCCTTTCCTTTTCTTCAGACACCTCTGCTTTCAAATTATCTCTGGGTCTGATTCCAGGAGAAAGGAGAAATAAAAACAACATAAATCCACTTTCTTCTTACTGAAGTGGTGTGCCTTTCCTATGTTTATTCCACCCTTTATTTTAATTCATTACTCATCAGTGTTCAAAGAAGGTTTACAAGCCAAGATAGGAGAGTCTAGTTGTTTTGTATCAGTATGTAAAAAATAAAAGTCACGAAGGCTGCTTATTCCATCTAAGTAGATTAGAATTGTAGCTGAAGCCACACACACACACACACACCAGGCATGTAGCCAGGGGGGGGGCTCGGGGGGCTTCAGCCCCCCCCGAAATTCTCATGGTGGTTCGCGAAAAGGCCTTACGGGTGCATTATTTAAACTGTTATGTTTATTAATATCATGATTTGATCACCATTCTCAATATATCCCATATGTATGGGGGTATTGGGGTAATGATACAAAAGGTTTGCTAGGCTAGACCCTCTTTCACTCAGACTCAGCCCCCCCCCCGAAACTCAGCCCCCCCCCGAAACCCCCCCTGAAAATTTTTTAGCCCCCCCCGAAACGAAATTCTGGCTACGGGCCTGACACACACACAAATTATACCATCCCAGTTATATATAAAACAACAAAACCATACAGTACTGGAGAGGGTGGGGGGAGGGAGACTTTTCTGATGTTAGTTTTAATATTTTAAGGGGCTCAATCTTTTAAAAGTTGTGTTCATCAGTTTATCTAAGCAGGGCATCACTTGTTCTGATTTCTTTTATAAAGAGAGCCCAAATAAATTTTAATGTACTTAAATGTAATTGAAACTAACAAAGTTAATAAGTGCTTAACATGGAGCTTTTCCTTGTTTTCATGTTATTATTTTGATTTAATATTACTAAATACTATCAAAGTATTATTTATTTATTTGCCATATTTATTTCCTGCCCTTCTCAACCCCGATGCCACACATTACATACAATACATGTCTAGCATATAAAAATATATACATTAAAACATTTGCTAATAGTAATAACATTATGTCCTTCTCAAATCCTTGTCGTCATCTCCCCAAGACCTACAGTTTGATTGCCTGGTGGAAATCAAAACGCAAACATATTTCTGTTTTGTTTTCTGACAACTATAAAGTGAAAACAGTACGATTTCCATGAGCAGACATTTTAATTATGGGTTAATTCTTTGAAGTCTGGTTTTAAAGCAGGAGAGAGAACATACTTGAAAGAAAGAAAGAAAGAAAGAAAGAAAGAAAGAAAGAAAGAAGACCTGGCTCATAAGGCAGCTGTACTTTAATTCCAGACATTCAGCTCTTTAACTGTTCTCCCCAAGGAAACAATTACATACAATAAAAGGTGCAAATTCTTCCTGAAGACTTCCATTAAATATATTTCTAAGACCATTGCCTCATCTGTGTTTCTTTCAACAAATTAGTGTGATTGCAACAATTTTGAGATCAGACACAAATCTGTCTTTCTCCGTGTGTGTCTTGTTTTTTTAAAAAAGCAAAAGCATTTTTACAGATGCCTTTCCTTTGCTTTTTTCTGTCTTCTCCCTTTGTTTTTCCATTAGCCTGTCCTCTTTTAAATTTTATTTTATGTGTCTCCATGAGAAACAGTAATGGAGTGAAACAAGTTTTTATTAGGAAAAGAATGTTTATAATGTAACAAAAAAAGGGGTCACTAATGCTACAAAAAATCTAGTTTCCTCATTTTTTAGGACTTCAGTATACATGGTATAGCTGGGATTTTTTTTTTAGCTTAAAATAAATGTCACAGAAATCTATTGGGAATATATCTTTTTATTCTTAAATTAAAAGAATGTTCTGACTACTCACACAGATCTTTTCATGGGCTCCACTCTTGGATTTGGCAGAAATATCTTCTTCTTGTGATTTCTGGGAGAAGTCGTTGCTTCAGAAATTTTTCTGCTGGCCCCAAACATAGAAGCAGTGGTCTTGTGCAGGTCCTGCTATAGAGGCCAATGGATGTTGCATGTCCACCATGGTAACCAGAGAAAACTTTCCCTGCACAAAGTGGGACTCTGCTTATGTACTTGCTATAAGTTGGGTTTAATAGTCCTGTGCAAAACTGAAAATCTCCTCTGCAAACAAACTTTCCAGGGCCAGTTCCCACATGCATTGATGCCTCACCGTTTGATGACTCAACGCTTGATGACTCATCGACAGTTGAAAATCATTGAAAATCTTGGCCACTGAGGTCATATAACTGATTTAGACTGATTTAGAGATGGCATGCCATCACAACACCTTGTGAAAGCCATCACTCTGCAATCACTAGCCTAGTGCTAACCTGGGATAAATAATAATAATAATAATAATAATAATAATAATAATAATAATATTATACTGCAAGTGAAACAGTAGAAGAAGAGAAACATGCACTGGCAGATTATGTAAAAGACAGTCAAGAACCAACATCGATGGAAGTCAATAGTAGAAAACTGCTTAAAGTGCAAAAGACAAAGAGAGAATACCTTAAAAATACCATGCAGAGCAGAAGAGAAAACTGGCAAAAGCAGGCTCTCCAAGGACAGTTCCTGGGAAAAATTGAGAGCAAAACTGGCAAGGAAAAAACATGGATGTGGCTCACAAATGGAATTTTGTAAAAAAGAGACGGAGACTCTGATTCTGGCAGCCCAAGAACAAGCCATTAGAACCAATGCCCTCAAAGCCAGAATTGAAAAGTCGACAACAGATTCCAAGTGTAGACTCTGCAAGGAAGCAGATGAAACGATAGGTCACATACTCAGCTGCTGCAAGAATATTGTGCAGATGGACTACAAGCAGAGGCATAATACCATTGCTCAGATGATTCACTGAAACTTGTGCCACAGATACAATCTGCCTGTGACAAAACACTAGTGGGATGACAAGCTTGAAAAAGTTACAGAAAATGAACACGTAAAACTACTCCGGGACTTATGAATTCAAACTGACAGAGTTTTGGAGCATAATACTCTTGACCTCATAATCATGGAAAAAAACAAAGTATGGATCGTCAATGTTGCAATCCCAGGCAACAGCAGAATTGATGAGAAGCAATTGGTAAAGCTTGCACGATACGAGGATTTAAAGATAGAACTGCAAAGACTCTAGTAATCCCAGTGGTGATTGACACACTGGGTACAGTGCCTAAAGACCTTGGCCAGCACTGGTCTCCCTTTGAAGGGAGATCCAAAGTCTGGGAGAAGTCACCAAAAATGCCTCTCCCCTTGTTTCTACCAAATGTGCTTGAGTGGACAAAGAGAAGGCCCTTCCCAGATGATTGCAAATTTCTAGCAGGTTCATAGAGAGAGATATAGTCCCAGATCTAAATCGTACAAAGTTTTTACTTCCTTAATTTGGTTATGTTGCACAGTGTGCTGTTGTTTTGTCAACCATACCACAAGAAGATCAAAATATGAAATGGGACCACTCATATATCTATTATGCATATGTAGGCAGTTCTGTCCCCTCCTGCCTTGGGTGCATTTTGTTTATAGATAATAGGTTTTGAGTGCAGGGAATGGCATAGCACCAGAAAGATCATAGTTTTAGAGAAACTGATGGCGCTTATTCTTATTCCAATGAGCCATGAATCCCTATGTAGCATTGGTTGAACACCCATGTTTCATGCTACAGATGCCAAAACATGCCAGAAAATTTCCATGGCCCTTGTGACATCTCCAACCCTCAGTGCCCCTATGATGCTACATTGATCTGCTAGGGCGAGTTAACAGCATTTTTACCCAGAGCTGTTAAAATAAATTTATTACTCTAATTCAAAATTTTATTATGGAAATATCAAAATGCCTGAGATTATTATTTTAACATCAGTCTTTTAAAATCATTTTCAGCCATTCTCCTTTATATTGTAAAGTTTAATAATGAATAAATGAACAAATTAGTTCAATGAATTAGATTCCTTGGAAAATCTAAGGTTAATGCATTAGCTCTACTCATGTTTTCAAGAGCAGGGTTCAAATCTCTGCTTGGCCATAAAACCACATTGGGAGACCTTGGACAAGTCATACACTCTTAACCTCAGAAAAACCTGCTTGTAGGTTAGTTAGTACATTTTAGCTAAATGTATGTGTGGTGGAAAGTATGTGTGTGTATGTATGTGTATATATGTGTGTGTGTGTGTGTGTGTGTATGTATCTGTATGTATATATATATATATATATATATATATATATGAGAATTGCATATACACTGTGTAAAATTTCCAGCTTTGAAGCATATTAATGAATAATCAACTTCAAAATAATAAAATATATGTCAAAAAACAAATAGAAAATAACTTGGAGGCACGCAACAACTCCAACAAAATCATTATCATCACTTGATGGGCCGATAGATAATCAAGCTGCCATCCAAGAAGAGAATTCACCCAGTCAGATAATCAAGAATGAACTTATCAAGTGGTTACAGACACAGTTTGGTAAATTTCTTCTGGGCAAACAGAAGATCTTCCACCAATTTCAGACAAATTCACTTCCAACCGTATAAATCCTATCTATTATCTTAAACAGGCAATTCCCCCAAACCTTCCCATTCACCTAGAGCCACTGAGTCTATCCCTAACAAGCATACTACTTTCAATTGTGTTTTCTCCTATGATATTTTTCTAGATATTAAATTATGCCAGGGTTTTTTGGAAAAGCAATTTCTTGAGCAAGGCCATAAATCAACCGCTAATAAAATATAAAACAAGAGAAGAGAATTACTTAAAATGAACAGCACTAAAATGAAAAGGTTAAATATAATTGACATTTAAAGATTAAAAGCATGTTATTAGAATTTTACTTGTTACTAGCCTGTTGGGCATCAGATTTGATCAGTAGTAATGTAAAAAAGATGTGTTTGTTCAAGTCCACTGCGTGCTTGGTTTATGATGTTGTGTTTCTATGGTTAAACTATGCCCACAATATAAGCATAAACACTTTTAAACAACTAAATTGAATTCTGGTTATTTCAGCCCCAGTCAAATAGCTACACCATGTTATGAGAAAGTTCTCATTCTAAAATAAGTTAAGGTAATTATGCCACTAGGTCACTAGATGGCTTAATTTATCAATATAAACAATCAGGAAACTTGTAAAATCTTAACTAACAAATTTATTGTGCCATAAGTTGAATATATGTAATATTTATCCATAGCTAACAATAAGTCTAATACAAATGGATGTAGAGAGGTTTTTGGTTTTGTTTGTTTTTTTGTCGTGTCAGGAGTGACTTGAGAAACTGCAAGTCACTTCTGGTGTGAGAGAATTGGCCGTCTGCAAGGACTTTGCCCAGGGGACACCCGGATGATTTAATGTGTTTATCATCCTTGTGGGGGGCTTCTCTCATGTCCCTGCATGAGCAGCTGGAGTTGATAGAGGGAGCTCATCCGCCTCTCCCCGGATTCGAACCGCAACCTGTCGGTCTTCAGTCCTGCCGGCACAAGGGTTTAACCCACTGTGCCACCAGGGGGGTGATGTGGGTCATTTCACAGTACACAATTATAACATTACTAGCCATCCCCTGTCACGCGTTGCTGTGGCCCAGTCTGGTGATCTGGAGAATAAAGTAATGAGAAAGTGTTGGTTTCTAATATATGTAATTTCTTTATACTTGTGGGTAAACAGTATTTCTTCTTGTTTCTTTGTCAGTGTTGATATGGAGATTGTCTGGTTTGCCTACTCTGGAACATGCAACATATAATTGTCCTTCTTTAGGGGTCCCTTTCAAATCTATGAAACTATATCTGACATATATGTGTGTGTGTGTGTGCATGAATCATATCTATCTATCTATCTATATCTATGGCTGGATGGCTCTTTGTCAGGGTTTTGATTATGTTTTCTTGCCCTGGTGAAGGGAGTTGGACTGGATGGCCTTAAAGCAAAATTTCTCAACCTGGGGGTCAGGACCCCTGGGGGGGTTGCGAGGGGGTGTCAGAAGGGTCGCCAAAGACCACCAGAGAAAACAGTATTTTCTTTTGGTCATGGGGATTCTCTGTGGGAAGTTTGGCCCAATTATATCAGTGGGGTTCAGAATGTTCTTTGACTGTAGGTGAACTATAAATCCCAGTAACTACAACATTGGGGTTATTTTCCCCAAATTCCATCTGGGTTCATATTTGGGCATATGGAGTATTCACGCCAAGTTTGGTCTAGATCCTTCATTGTCTGAGTCCACAGTGCTCTCTGGATGTAGGTGAACTTTAACTCCAAAACTGTAGGTCAATGCCCACCAAACCCTTCTGGTGTTTTCTGTTAGTTATGGGATTCCTGTGTGCCAAGTTTGGTTCAATTCCATTGTTGGTGGCGTTCAGAATGCTCTTTGATTGTAGGTTAATTATAAATCCCAGCAACTACAACTTCCAAATGGCAAAATCATTTTTTTGAGTGATGGTCACTCCTTGGGTAGTGTGTGTCTTGTGGCCAAATCTGGCAGCAATTTGTCCAGCGGATTTTAAGTTCTGATATCATTCAAAATGAACAGAGCATATATATATATATATATAGAGAGAGAGAGAGAGAGAGAGAGAGAGAGAGAGAGATCCTCTTTATCACTTAAGGCAGATAAAGCACAATAACAGCAAAATAAATGTACCTTTGGATGGAGCTTATCACATGGCATCATGGCCTTCTTGTAGTTGCATAGCACTTGAATTGTATTTGGATTATCTCTTTTCATTACTGGGGAAACCTCATCAATCAATCCATTATCACTGTTCTTCTAACATGCTTCCCTACAATAAGTTCTTTCCATTGCAATCCCATTATTGTAAAGTCTTATGAGAATGCCATGACTACACAACTGGGAATGTCTGAAATGCTCTATCTCACAAGTATATTGGACTTTAATTTCTTTGCATTTTGGAATGCAAATATCTTGAACACAAGTGTAAATACAACATTTATTTATGTTTCATATACACCTTGTATACCTAGCCTGAAAGTAATTTTATAGAACATTTTAAATAATTCTGTGCATAAAGCAAAATTTCTACCCACCAAGCCAACAGAAAACAAAAGTACGATCTATGTAGAAAATTTGGATTTTGACTATTTTGGAATTCCTTATAAGGGATGCTCAACTTGTATTTGCACCTCAAAGGAGTTGCAGTCCAATGATTTCTGGAGGATCACATATTTCCCAACATGATGTAGGTTCAAAAGTGTAAAAATAGGTTTTCCGCAAGTCCTTTAGCAACAACTTCTGAAGACAATCGAATGACCACATGACAATGTGTCCAAAAAGGGAGCAATAGAGTTATTTCAGGTTCTTCTGCATTTATGTGCAGATTCAGCATTTTTCTGGAGAGGCTGGCCAAGTTTTGTGGGCCGCTCACCATGTACACAGTTTCATATCTTCCCACTATCCAGAAGCTGCCAGTAGTGAGGAAAGGGCTCTGGTTTACCAGTGGGGATGAAAAGAGAGGGATGCGATTAAATCACAAGTTGTTGGTCTCAGCTCAGTTGTGGGGGAAATGACAATGTGCTCTCCAATTGAATGCCGCCGCCTTTTCCTTAAATTAGGAGCTCAGAGCAATCAACTCTTCATGATCTGAATTGTCTTCCCTCTGATAGGTATCAGTATTAGGATCCTTCCCCAAGTCTTGACTAGTATTTCAGTAGAGTTCAATGGCCCATCTAGAAGGATAGCAGTAATGTCTCAGGCACTGACAAGATGCCAGCTCCTGTGTTTATAAAATGGGTTTCATTTCCCCATTTCCCTGCTTATATTTTAAGCAATGGTTAGTTAATGCAATGATTCCCAAGCAGTAGCTTGGGAGTAAAGAAGTGGAGTAAAGAAGGCATGACCATGGCTCATATAAGGTGGAGTGATTTGGGCAAAGAGAGCCTGTTTGGACAGTCATAAAGGGCAGAAGCTTCTCTGACATGCAATAGAGCCTGGGGCCAGCAGGCCAAGACATGGCACCATCATTGTTCTGGAGGAGGAGGAGGGATTAATCACTTTGGGAGCGGCTGCCTTTATTCCCCCATGAAAAAAGTTACTCCCAGCATATTTTTAATCTTCTTCCAAAATTTTCCCATTGCCAATTCAGGAGACACCACCTTTTATCTCTCTCACTTGCATATTAACAGTCACCCACTTCGCTCACAAATGCTGGGATGGGATCGCCTGATAATCAGGAAATAACAGGTCACAACTAGTGACCTGTCAAGATAAAGGCAGCCTTTTTCTGAGAACTTCCCGTTTCCTCCTTCCTGCTCTAGAATGCAAAACCAGGAGGGAGTTTTGCCAAGTATCCATTCCACCATAAGACATAGTTGATGGACTATGTTTTACGGTGGGTTGCAAAAGTGGACCTACTCCAGTCCTATGATCTGGCATTGGAAGTGGTCTGTCTAGGTGTGGACTGTAGGAGTTATAGTTTGGAAAAGTAACTTTCGCAAAAGTTGCTTCTGAATCAACCTTCACCTTTTCTAGATGCTGTAGGGCTACAAATTCCTGGTTTTGGCTAGATTGCTAGGGATAATTTCTTACGTTCCATAGATCAGATTTATAGAGACTGTCCTTCAAATTCACATGAAATGCCTTCAACTTTGGGCAGGTCATTTAAGGTAATAGCTAACAAAGGAATGCAGATGTTATTTTACAGTTAGCTCTTGTGCTGGAGGATACCTATGTATATTTAACAATTTAAGTATTTTTATTTTCTTTCACTATTATCAATGTGACTTACCTCATTACACTGGAGAATGAATCCACTTTAAATCCAATTTATGCCTCTTGTAGAATAATGGGGTTTGTAGTTTAGTGAGGCTGTTAAAGGCTGCTCCCTAAACTACAAAACCCAGAATTCTACAGGAGGCAGAAACTGGATTTAAAGTGGATTCATTCTCTAGTGTGATGAAGTAGTTATAGTGGCATAAGGTAAAGGCAAAGGTTTCCTCTGACATTAAGTCCAATCTTGTCCGACTCTGGGGGTTGGTGCTCATCTCCATTTCTAAGCTGAAGAGCCGGCGTTGTCCGTAGACTCCTCCAAGGTCATGTGGCCAGCATGACTTCATGGAGCGCCGTTACCTTCCCACCAGAACCTATTGTTTACTCACATTTGCATGTTTTCTGCTAAGTTGGCAGAAGCTGGGGCTAACAATGGGAGCTCACATCGCTTCCCGGATTCGAACCTGCGACCTTTCGGCCATTTTTCACAGAATAAAGAAACAAAGAAATTTGAGACTACAGTTCCCCAAATTTCCCAGTCAGCATGGATATTCGCTGGAACATTCTGTGCCTCATAGAACAGAAAATCTTTGAACTTTGTGAGGTCTTGTTGAGGCCTGGAATTTACATTCTGGGTAAATATGTGGCTCATTGTCACTCTCCTATTAAAAATCAACAAAACCTTTCCTCTAACTGATCTGAAAGAAGTGTCAATTAAGGCCTTCTTTCAGATCAGGCAGCAAGTCATCCAAGAACATTTGAGTATAATATATACCGTTCAGTTTCCAGCCAGGTTTAGCAGCAAAGGGATTGTTCTCTCCTCTCTTCTTATCTCATCCTTGCTAATTTGGCAGAGCAGGCTGACATTCTGATGGGAAGCCCTAACAGAGCTCTTTTGCTTTTCAAGGCCACATCAAAAATCGCTTGAAAACAAAACAAATCTCTTGCTTTTCATCTATTGAATAGCTTTCTCCCTCCCCCAGTTACCTCTTGTTATATTCCAACAAATGAAAATGGATATATGCATTTGTAACACCCATCCCCACAACTAACAGCACTCTTCAAATGCTAGAATTTCCATGTCAGGAGCACAATTCATTTTCACTGCAAACCTATGAGGTACTTTGAGCTAAGAAGGTATGAAATATGCTCCAACTGTCCTGGCTTGGCAGGGATAGTCCTAAATAATTATGTTGATCCACTTTCCCCTGGTATGATTAGTATAAGCCTTGTAGACTCAGGGCCCATCCAGACAGTACCTTTATCCCAGGAGCTTCCACAGCAAACAGGAGGGTGGCCAGATGCCATTTCCTGTAAACGCGGAAGCAATCACTACAAAAGGCAAAAAAAACCGCAAGATTTCCAGGTGCAGGAAATATTGCAGTTTTGAGCTGAATATGCGGATCATTGCATGTCTGTATGTCCCTGTAATCGGAAATCACAAGATTTTTAATCTGGATTTGTTCCCAGGTTTTAAATATTTGTTCCTGATTCATCAGTTCCTTAAAAGAAGGTGACACTTGAGTAGAAAGAAAAACTTTGTGTGCCAGAAAATTCATAAAATATGTGGAGGGCACATTTTCTCTGGCCAGGACAAAGTTGTGGCCCCCTAGTCAATGCTGTACATCTTTTCACAAGAAGAGCCATCAGGAACAGCCATGTATAACCCAGGAACAGCACCCTGTTGTTTGATTCCACAAGTACACAACAAAATCTGTCTGGACAGATGGCCAGTCAGCCAGGCTTTAAAAAGTGTCAATAATGACAAAGTTCTGTTCCTAGCTTGAAAGTGTGTGTTCCTATTTGATTGTGCAATGCAGACTTGGGCAAAAGGGGTCTTACCCTGTAAACTTTGTTTGTGTGGCAGAAACTTCATGAAACATCTAGAGGGCACAGTTTCTCTGGCCAGGACCAAGAACGGAACTTTTGCAGTTATTCCCTGCAGTGATTCTCCGCATACCCGCATATTCACATGTTAAAGGTTTTTGTTTTTTTAAACATATTTTTATTATGCTATAAACAAAAATCAAAGAGCCAAATTCCAAGTGTTACACATATAAATCCCGAGTAATTCAACAAATATTAAAGACATTATGCTAATTTACACTGGTGTAGATTACATTTTTCCCGTCCTCCCCCCCCTCCCCCCCCCCGCTCTCCAACCACAGTATATTTCTACTAATCTTGCAGATCCAGCCACTGGTAAAGTCTTTGTTAAAGGTTTGTTTTTTTAAAAAAAAAAAAAACCCGCTGAAGTTTCCATCAGAAGTTCCACAGCAGCCATCTTGGGATCCTCTAAATCTCATAACAAAGCATCAAGTCTGGACAAGGGAGGCAGAAATCCTGGGACCCACAGGTCTGCATTTGGACCACTTCTGAAGTCCCAGATTTTTCTGCCCCTGTTTTAAACCTAGGAAGCACCCTCAGGCAAAAGCAAACAGCTGCAGCTCCTCCTAGTTGTCTGTTCTTTCTCATTACCCTATAAATTCATATATAATCTAGAAATTTTAGTCAAAAAATTAACTCGAAAAACCTGGATTATTCATGGGTCAATGTGACTTCTCTACCTTAACTCTAATAAAAGAAGTAACAACCCTATTCTTTGAGTAGATTGACAAAAGGCAAGAGCTTTTTCCATTCCAGGAGAATCTAAAAAGAGCACTTATCCCCTCTACTCTCTCCACTAAGACACTGCTTCTTGCCTTTTCTTAATGTCTAGGTGAGGAAATAGCAATGGCAACTGGGGTGGCTGCCCCCCTAAAGTAGCATTGGTACATTCTCCTCTCTGTAGAATAACCCCAAATCTGCCTTCAACCCATACATTAGGTTGATTTATACATGAGTATATATGGTGATGATTTTGACTACCTTGAGCACACTCAGATGTTGCCTTGCCACACGTGTCTTGGTTTTCAACTCTGCAATGTCAGAAGGCATGGCATGATTGCCTTAAAGTCATTCAGTGATATTTGCCTTTTTTAAAAAAAAAAACAAAACCTTATGCTGCAATTTCCAACTACAATGATAGAAGTGCATTAATATTATATTAAAAGATAACTGCATCACCATGAGAAGCTGTGCTTCTCAGATTCAGTCTGTATAAACGGCCCCGGCCCAGTTTACCTGTCTGAAGCATCTCTCTTTATGAACCACTGCGAAGAGTAAGATCTTCAGGGGAGGCCCTGCTCTCGGCCCCGCCACCGTCACAGGCATGTTTGGCGGGGATAAGAGACAGAGCCTTCCAAGTGATTGCCCCCCGGTTATGGAACTCCTTTTCTGGCAATATTAGATCAGCCACCTCCCTCCTGTCCTTCAGGAGGATGGTGAAGACCTGGCTGTGGGATCAAGCCTTTGGGGCAATGCAATGAGGCAATAATAGAATGGTGTCCTGAGATGGTTTTTAAGCAACTAATTTTAAAGTGGATATAAGTGATTTTAATGTTTGTATCTATTTATGGTTTTATGTTCCGGTATTGAATGTTTGCCGTATATATGTTGTGCTCCGCCTTGAGTTCCCTACGGGGTGAGAAGGGCGGAATATACATGTTTCAAATAAATAAATAAATAAATAAATAAATAAATAAATAATTCTTTCCACTATGTTCTCTCACAAATGACAGCAGTTCACATCCTCACACAGGCGATTTGGGAGTTGGCAGGGATAGAGGCAGACATATTTCCCATGAGAAACAACTCAATGTAACACAATTTTTGTACCTGGGTTATAAATGTTGTTTCCTAATTCATTCTATCATAAAACCATGGGAAAAATTTATTAAACTGTAATAACTTTGTTTTTGCAGGACAACCTGCAGCACATCTTGCTATTGTTTTTCAATGTATAGCTCATATAATCTCAACCAATTTGACACAATTTGTGGCAACAACAAAAAATGAACTTTCTGGAGTATAACAACTACTTTCAAAGTAAGTACTGCACAATTAAACAGGAAATAACACTTTCAAGCCAGGAACAGAAATCTTGTTAACAGAGTGTTACTAGAAGATGCTGATGGCTCTTTGCTTATGTTCTCTTATTTGCCGTATGTTTTCACAACATTTCTATCTTGTATTTCACCCAGCATATTCAAGTCAGTGTTTCAGGGATGAAAAAACATTTCAAAAAACTCTTCATTGATGTGAAAGATTTTTTCCCCACAAATAGCAAATTGTTATAAGACTTTGATTTACTTTATTTCATTTGGGATCATATTACAAAAGTCTGGAATTTGTTTATGTGATGGGGTATGTTTGTGTCGTTTTATGCTTCAGACTGGATAAATTTTGCAAAATATAGTTTTTCGCATGAAAATGTTGGGGTTTTGGGGGGGAGGGGGGAGAGTGTTTTTCTGCATAAATAATTTTTTCACAAAAAGTCCCCAAGTGGAGAAAGTCATTTTGAAAGCACACACCAAATAAGAATAAAAGTGAAATTATTTGTCCATATATTCAAGAAAGAATATATGAATAAATAACACAAAGTTTCATGTTGTCAGCTGGCATACACAGCTCACCTCCTTTTTATTTCACCCTTACAGCAAAACTTTGAGGTTCACTAAATTGAGAAAGCAACATATTCAACTTCTTTGAAAAACCTATTACATGGATGACAAAAAGGTCGATAGCTACTAGTCATCATGAAGGCCATATATCACCTTCATTACTGGCATCAGCATGTCAGTTCCTGGTTAAAATCTAGTGGGAGGGTCTATGGCTGTATGTATCTGGTTGGACCTTTGCAAACATCAAAAAAGGCACTTTTCATGTGGTTAAGGCTCTTTTCTGCTGACTGTATATAATATCCACTGAAATATTTGAAGCAACATGCTAGCATAACCTCAAGGGACCATTTGTCTTCTGCTATCCCTACCAATAAATTAAATCTTAATGAATAAGATTTTCAGCAAAGGACACATTTTAAATGCCACTTCTGTCTGGAAAGAGGCAGGTGATGACTAAGGGCCCTCTGATTCAAGTCAGGGCCTGATTTGGTGATTCACCCATCCTGGCCCATTTTGGTCCAAATCCATTCATACCCAGCTGGATGCCCAACTAATAGAGAAAGAATCAGAAAGTCAAATCATCTGAATTTGGAAAGTAAAATGGCTATACATCAGGCCCTTGAAGTCCATTGGAGTTTGGTTCCAGGACCTCCTGTGGAGATCAAAATCTACAGATGCTGAAGTCCCATTATATATAATTTCATATTAAATGGTGTCCCTTATAGAAAATTGCAAAAGCAAGATTTGCTTTTAAGATTTTAAAAAATATTTTCAAGTTGTGAATGGTTGAATCTGTGGATACAGAAAACTGGCTATAATTACCATCCCCCCTCCTCCTCCCAAAAAGTACATGAAACTTGGAGACAAAATAGTCCCTTTAGAACAAATAAACCATGCCAAATTGCAGAAGTTGGTTTCAGTTTTCTTTGGGCTGGGTTTTTTTTTTTTGGTTTAAAAAATTGAATATACTTTTAAAGAAATATATGCTATCAATTGTGTACCCAGTCCTGCAGGTTCATGCTGATTTTCTCTTAATGCAAATCCTGTGTCTGGTTAACTTTAGAGTTGAAATGGTTCATTCAATGGTTGAGATTAAAATGTTTAAGATAAACATCAATGAAAAAAGTCAACTAAAATACACACTTGATTGCTTTCTGCATTTACATTGCTGCATATGTGGGGTTTTTTGTGCACTACTTTGTGTAAACAGCTGGCATATACTCAGTAGATGGTTGGGATGGAAATAATACTGGAAAAATATTTGAAATATTATTTAAAACATGTTTTTGAGTGACAAGATTAGAATACTTTGAGTGAATTGATTAGAATATTTGCAATTTGGTGCTTCTTCTCTTTTAAATTTGCATATGGTTATTTTCTGTATATGGTTGCTTTGCACAGCAAAGAGATTTTTCTGTGCAGGAAACAATCATAATCAAAACAGAAAAAGCTGTTACCTGCACAAAACAACACTATGGGAATTTTGCACAGAATAAATTCTGAACTGCAAAATTCTCAAATATTAATTCCAGCACACACAAAAAAAGCTGTTTCCCGTGCAGGAAGTTAACCTCATGTAAATTATATGCTGAATAAGTTCCAAACTATGAATAGGTTTTGAAAATGATGTTGTTCTAAATACTTCTTGCAGCAGAAAGAGAATTTCTAAAATTACCATTTCTTCCTTCAGAAAGAAACAATACTGTTGTGAAGAATTATATCCCTAGTCGATGGGCACATGAGAAAAAGTTAAAAACAGTACATAGGAAAAGAGGCAAAGGACACAGACAGATGTGCAAAAATGCAATCTGTTTTCAACACTGCTCAATTTCTCCATTAATACTGATTAGATGTGTTCTGTGAGGCTATTTTTCAGTTATTTCATACAGGAATGTGTGGTAGTTACAGCTTTTCTTTATAACATGGGACTCACATGCACACACTTTCTCTCTCACACACACACTATGGCTTACTTAAATGCCGACAGATTTAAGCATATATAAAGAAAGAAAATGGAAGGAAATAAAAATGTCACACATATACATTAATAACACCAATTAGACAAAATGAGTGCATTGCTTAGGAAACACTGCTGGGGGATGTTCAGTGCTGCAAGCAAGGGGGCTTCTTCCCTCTGTGTCTGATTGATCTCTGCTTCTGTTCAATGTCTCTCAAGACATGACGTGCAGGTGAAAAGCCTCAGTGCACAGAAATGAACATCACGAAGGCTGCCCTCGCCCTGTCTCCAGGCTCTCCTCCTCCTGCATAGACAAATTTTTCTTTTGCCTTTTTATATAAGCCATGTATTACTTTCAGCGGAAAAAATCACGGGAGTTTGCCTGAAATTCCAGATTAATCCTGTGGCTTAGGGGCAGTATGCACCACAGGATTGGGGCTATTTCAGACCTCTGTCCACATGCAGCATCATCACCATCCTCTTTCCTCTGCAGTCACAATTTTGGAATATCTCTATTTGCATATATGTATATAATGAGATATCTTGGATATGAGACCCAAGTCTAAACATGGTATTTTAAATAAATGTGTGCATGAAGAAACGTTTGTGTCCATTGAACTATCAGAAAACAAATGTATTCCTATCTCAGTCACCCATGTGGACAATTTTAGGTTTTCAAGTTTTTCAAAATTCTGGATAAGAGAGGCTCAACCTATACTGCACTTCAGTAATTTAGTTTCTACCATGGCATATATTAAAAATTGGAGTAAACACATTGTCCTACTGGAAGTTATCAGCCACCATTGTTGAATCAATTGCTGATGTTTTTACTTCCAGTGCAAAACACTTATGGAATGCAAATATGTCAAATGAAAATGTCCTGGTTGGATACTCCATAATTTGACTTTGCAGCAGGATTTGCTGCAATTTGCTGTTCTTCTCAAAAAGAAAGTGACATATGGATTGCCCTGTTTTAGATTACTGCTCTACAAGGATGAATAAAACATAAACAACATTCACTGATTGAATTGGCTATTCAGTTATGTATGAATAGCTAAATGATGTCTCCTGATCTTACTTTCCAATACCATCTTAATAGCCAGCAGCTCCACTGAACTAAGGAGGCTTGTTCAGCTATCAGTCAGAACACAAGGAAGAGGATCTATCCAATCTCCTCGTATGAGCAAGCAAATCTGTCACAATCAGTAGCAGGACCTCTGTAGTAAATCCTTATTCCTCTATTTTCCAACACATTTTCATAGTGGATGCTTTAATAAGAAGGTTGAAATTCTGCCACCTTTCAGGTCGGATTGTACATACCACCATTCCACCATTCTTCGCTGTTGGTTATATTGCCTGGGGATACTGGCACTTTCAGTTCCAACATAATCAAGAAGACCGCATGATTCCCTCCTCCTGTTTTATATCTAGCAACTGTCAATATAAACAGACCTCATATCTCGGGAAACTCTCCCCAAATATTTTTGGAAACCTGTTTTTTAGTACGTTGACATATAAATTTGAGGCAAAGGACTGCACTATAATTGAAGTCAAGATGCCTGGGCTTGTTTTAATTTCTTTACAGTGTTTTGGAGGATTCAGGTGATGCTAATCAAGAATAGTTTCTTTGTATGTTTAGGCAAATGTCTAGATATGAATGCCAACTTTATTCTCATAAAATGCTAAAGCCCTTGAAAATAATTCTTTTCTAGGTTTATCTTGTTTGCAACGAACATATGGAAAACTATTATTATTAATAATATTATTAATGAGTTGGCCTTTATTTTCCCACTTTCCCCTCAGTGAGGGTATTGTAGGTGGCTCTTTTCCTCCCGACTTCCTTCTCACAACAACAATGTAGTGTTGGTCAGGTTGAGAATAAGTGTACCACTATATTTCATGGGTCAGTGTGAAGACTAGAACCTAGATCTCCAAACTGATAACCCAATGCTCCAACATGAACTTTAAATCATTGGCCAAACCCTGTCTAAACCATTTTCATCCTAGTTAGTTCTTAATGTAGCTAATAAAAATTATGGCAAAGGGTCCTCAGTATGGATTGAGGGTGTATCTCTCCACTTTTACACAACCCTAACTGCTATGGCACAATGCTATGGAATCCTGGGAGTGTAGCAAGGTGGAGTGATCCTCTCCTTCTTGCTTAACATGTGGGTATCTCATCCTGACCTCAGCAGATATGATGGCTGGGTGCTCACAGGGAGCTCCATGGCCCGTGCGGAGCAGAAATGGTGACACAGAGACAATCCATCTTCTGTCCTGCAACCTCATCAGATGGTGTGTCTTTTGGCAGCATGCACTGCATTCTCTACAGTTTTATGGTGGAACCTGATGTCTCCTCTCCCATGACATTGAACTATTTCTGGCGGAGCTCTGTCAGATGAGACCTGTGTTCAATAGCGATCAACAGGTGAAAGCAGGGCAGCCAATACTTCCCCCTGTGGGATGGGGCAATAAGTGAGTCATGTGATGTGGGATGTGGGGTGACGGATTCTCCATGTCCCCCACCAGGTGTGACAAGGCCACCATTTGTAAAGAAGGCACCCAGTTTGTACTGATGCCACCAGTTTGTAACCGTTTGTAAAGGAGCCACCACTTTGTAAGGACTTACTAAATTGATAACACAACCAATGGCTTGTAATATTGAATTGGTCTTTCTTCAGTGTGTAGCGTGGCTTAACTTGAAAGGATTTGTAACAAAGACTTGGCTTTAGAAGAAACTGTAACAATTTTATTGAAGTATAGAAGAAGCTTGATGGTTTCAATGTTTCTTAACTCTTAGAGGCACATATCTTCAGAGGTTACATTTAATACATTTCATAAAACAACTCTTAAGAGGGCTATTCCTTCTACTAAACAGGTTTTTAACTTATTTTCCTTCAAAATGTGTTTCTTTCTTTAACAGATTACTTCAGGCACAAACTTATTCTTTCCTTATGTTATTTCTGTTGCAGTGAAGATTCTTATTAGGATTCTCTCCCTCTTTTGCTCATACACTGACTATTAAAATAAATAAGTCAACTTGACCTATCTAAACTACACAGGATAAAACCAAAACCTTCCTGATTCTTAACACTGTAGAATCAGCCTTTCCCTGTAGTTCTTAGACTACAGACTACCTTACTGGTTCTCAACACACAACAGAATCAGCCTTCCCTGTAGTTCGCTGACTACAGACTAACTGTTCTAAAATGGCTGCCCTGCCAAGTGGCAGTTGGCTCCGCCCCTTTTTCCATGGCAACCCAGCTCAAAGTGAGCTAAGCTGGCTACCATCCCCCGTTATGCTAGTTTAAATACTTACCCTTTTAAACACCTATCTATTATTACACATAACTGTAGATTAAAACTCACTTCACCACACAGGCACCACTAAATTGGCCACAATGAACGAATGTGGACAACAGATCGAGCCAAAATGAACCTGATCCAGCTGTCCAGATGGCAACAAAGTCCCCAGATACTCAGAAATTTTCCAACTTTGCTGAGTACAGATACAAAAGTCAGTTTAAGGTCTAAAATCTGGGAATACTTATTGGCAGTACTTATGTGTCATGTGGACTGCCAGTGCACAATTTGGCATCTGTATGTTTGTTGTTGTTTTTCATATAGACATATCCTTGGATAGCTTCTTTAGAGTTCAGGGTTAAAACTAGAATTTTTTTCCCATTATTTATTTATTTGAGAAATTTATATCCCACCTTTCTCTGAGCAGAGACCCAAGGCGGTCACAATAGAATAAAAACATACAATACAAAATGAAAACAACCCATAAATATTTGAACAGCAAACACAATTAAAACCATGTGAACATTAAAACCAAGATACAAACCCAGAGTTTCCACTACCACTTATTTGGTTTAATTAAACACTTTCTCGAAAAGAACATCTTCACACCCTTCTGGAACATGGGAAGAATGTAGCTTTTTAAGAGGGTTGGCCATTGCCTTATTGTTGCACTGGGATTCCACTTTAATGATCATGGCAGCTGTTTATGGATTTTGTTATTTGTTCAGTCATTTCCAACCCTTTGTAACTTCATGGACCAGTCCATGCCAGAGTTCCCTGTTGGCCATCACCACCCTCAGCTCTTTCAAGATCAAGCCATCACTTTAAGGACAACATCCATCAATGTTGGTCAGCCCCTCTTTCTTTTTCCTTCCATTTTCCCCAGCATCATTATCTTCTCCAAGCTATCTTGTCTTCTCATTCTGTGGCCAAAGAGTTTATGGATAAGGACTTAGAATTCTCAGCCGCAGAGCTTCAGTGCCAATGCAGTTGAAGTGGAATTATAATGGTGTCAGGTGAAAGGACCAGGAGTGGATTTACCATCTCGTTTACATGGAAGCCACCAAGTCTTGCCTCTGGAATGAGATTTAACACTAAAGAAGTGCACTTTTGTGGTAACGAATACTCAAACAAACATCTATTCAGACATACTAATGTACAGGTCTTGCATGTAAATGATCCACATATACTATTCATATTCAAGTTGTCACACACAGAGGGAAATAGCTAACATATTAATGGTTCACTGTCTTTTCTGACAGTTTTTATACAATTTCTGAATTGGTACACTTGTTGGCAGTTTGGGACACTGAGGTGGGTCATGCCATTCTGGTGAAATCAAAGCACATAGAGTCACTAAAAATATTTTAAGGACTCCAGTTTTCAGTTACTTCAGCATTTTAGTTAAAAAGAAACCTCAAGATAACTTGCTATTTATTTATTTAGCCTAACAACCATTTGCATTTTAATGACCTTCTAGTGGAAGTGCCAGTAAGCCTAAAGGTTTTTTTTAGCAACTATAGAAAGTACTTTAAAACATTATCCAGATTTGCATTTGCAGACACTGATATTATAAATATCCTCTGAAACTTAAAAGCTTTGAGGAAACTAACTGTACATTCCTTTTTGTTTCATTGGAAAATGAATAGATCAGTACTGTGCCTCTCATTAGCTCTGGTTAGAAAGGAAAAAATTAGCACTGTTCATCCATTATGTCCACATTGAATCCTGAAGAAAGATCAGGTGTCTTTCTTTTATGGCCACATGGCTAAAAAAGTAGAGACAGCCCTGCTTTATGTAGCGAAGTCTTTTGTGTGAGCTCTCTGTGAGCAATTGTACTAGCTCAGGCTTGAGAAGGTAACTCGATAGTGACTTGAAATTCAAGGCAAAATACAGAACTGCTGTAGCTCGGCTCGTAATTAAATGAGTCTGAACCCAAAGAAGTGAGATGGTGTTTGAGTGCTCACCCCCATGCTGTTTTTAGGAGATGTGTATAGTGGCAGGACAGTGATATTATAATTTACCACTATGTCAATTTATTGCAAGTTTAAACTGTAACCCTATATATATATTCAAGGAATTTTTGTTGATTTTTATAGATAGGTAGATAGGTAGATAGGTAGGTAGGTAGATAGATAGATAGATAGATGGATAGATAGATAGATAGATTGCAGCCACAATCTACTTTTAGTGCAGAAAGCTAAAGGTGGGCTTTTCTATTCATTGTGCCGTAATGAAACAACAGAATCATAGAATCATAGAATCATAGAGTTGGAAGAGACCTCATTGGCCATCCAGTTCAACCCCCTGCCAAGAAGCAGGAAAGTTGTGTTCAAAGCACCCCTGACAGATGGCCATCCAGCCTCTGTTTAAAAGCCTCCAAAGAAGGAGCCTCCACCACACTCCAGGGCAGAGAGTTCCACTGCTGAACAGCTCTCACAATCAGAAAGTTATTCCTGATGTTCAGATGGAATCTCCTTTCTTGTAGTTTCCAGGGTATCTGTAATGTTTCTCCCTTCAATTTGTACTGACTATTACATTGCCACGGGGGCATGGGAGGAATATAGCTTTTTAGAGGGGTGGTCATTATGCAAAGAAAGTAATGAAATATGACCCCTGCAGTAGCCCCGTGTAGGCAAACGTTCCCGTAAGTTAGTTGTGCATCTCACTAACAGGATGCAAGCTGGCATGAAAGTTTTCCCAGACTGATTCTGCATTTACAGTAGTAAAGGACTCTGTCCGGAGGGGATTCCTCTCTAAAATATGCAAATCCAAAATTTAAAGCATACATTTTCCCCAAAATATTATTGACTCGAAATTATTCAAAATATAAGTTTATTTCTCATAAATAAAATAATCAGGTAATTAGAAAATTAATTAATCTTCTGTTGGTGGTGGTGCAAATGGCATATTTGTGGCTTTTTGCCCTGATAGTACTATCTTAAGATGTCCGCTCAGAAGTAAGTCCCACTGAATTCAAGTGTGAATAGGATTACAGGGAAATTTACTTAAGAAATCTTAAAGAGATTACTATCTTATTATTTTTAAATATTTTTGACATCAAATCTAAAATGACTGTAAATTACAATACATTTTTGTTTGCCTTGTATTGGACTATAAGAGTGTTTTTTAAATTATAAATTGAACATTATCAGGTAAAATGGATCTACTGATTCTTTTCAGGACCATAGGAGGCATTCATGGATCAAATCCTTTCTTCACATTAACTAAGAAAATTGTAATTTCTGACAATGTTAACATAATTTGTGTAAAATTAAATGGATTATGAACAAATCCATGCTCAAGTTAAGTAAGTTCATGTTCCATTGATTATAGTAGGCATGAAGCATGTGGACTTTTATTTAACGTGTTCATTCCCTAATAAATGTAATAATAAAATTTTATTTGTATCCCGCCACCATCTCCCTGAAGGGACTCGGGGCGGCTCACAAAAGCACTCATTAGTGCAACAATATACAAAATACAACAAGGTACATAGAGATATAAATCAATAACAATGTAAGTGCACCTAACAAATTTACATAAAACAACATATAAAACCCCTACTAATTTAAAAGATTCAATAAAAGGTAGCAAAGGGTGTGGATACAAGCAGGCTGTATACAATATCAACCCCATAAAGTGTCAAAGTGAAACAAATCACTAGGTCCTTGAGTTTAATCATTATGATACTAATCATGGCCAAAGGCTTGTTTTAAAAGCTATGTTTTCAGATGTGTCTGGAAAACTTGGAGAGTGAGGAGAAGCCTAATTTCTCTAGGGAGGGCATTCCAAAGCCGGGGAACCACCACCAAGAAGACCATGCTTGAGACAGAGGGACTCCCTGGCAAATCTTAGGACCCATGTTGGTTCATAGAAGGAGATGTGGTCTCAAAGATAGGTTTGACCCGACCATAGGTAGGTAATAACCTGCACTTTGAATTGGACCCAGAAACTTGTCGGCAACCAATGGAATTGCTTTAATAGGAGCATGGTATGCTCCCTATAGCTAGCCCTAGTATCTGGCTGCCGACCTTTGCACTAACTGCAGTTTCCGAGCTGTCTTCAAAGACAGCCATACTAATAAAGGACTAGTATGTTTTTGTGAGGAAAAAAATGTACAAATTGTGTATAACTTTTTTAAAACATGGAATTAAATGAAGAATAAATTTACCAGGGATCTCAAATGTATGAAACAACATTTTAAGAATTCCTTAACCAAAAAAAAAAAAATTAGAAGTCAAAATGTTATTTTAAGGCATACTCTTTTCATATAGAAACTATAGATTGCTTTGGCAGAAATAAGTGCCACTGTATGCAATTAGACTTATTCCTGTTTAGATAAGATTGCAAGGCAGCCTGTTAAAATATGCAGTTTATTGAAAATATGGGCCAAGAATAAAATAAGATTAATATTATATATGCCAACATTATTTTAAATGTATATAACAGCATAAACTGAGAAGCTTTCATCATAGTAGCTATGCTGCCTTCTAAGGACAATAAACAAATATAACTTACTTGCTTCTCCACTCCGCATATGAAATGATACAATACATATCTTATATCATTTTTAAAACAGATACTTTATCTATAATAAGTGCATTCTTATCTCTCAGATTAAGCAAATCAATATTTTTTCTGGGAATATTTTCTAAGTCTTCATATGGAATCAAGTAGATGATAACATGAAGAAATGGACCTTGTTTGCTTGAGGGATAAAGACTAGGTTTCATTAAATAAGCCTAAAGTCTTTTATAGAGAAATTAGTTATGTTTAATCTGAAGGATTGGAAGCATCTACCTTTTTAACTAGAATCATTGACATTTATAAAACTGCTTTTAACTTGTCCCGTGCTACTCAGCTGATCAAACAAAAGAAAATATTGATTGTATCTCTTCAGATCTAAAAGGGGAAAATCTAGTTTCCTCCAGCTTCCTTCAAAATTTGGATAACAGTACTAGAAATTGTTTAATAATGGAAAAATATAGTGCTAAGCATTTTGGAAGGAAAGCTTCCAAATGTAGGGGAACATCTCATTCATTATGCTGCTAAGTAACAACCAGAATCACCAGAAAGTGGATTTTTTCTATTTTTTTTTCTTTTTACATCTAATTTGTACCTGACTGGGGTTGCAGTCATTCTTATTCATTCTCACACATAAAAAAAAACAAACATAATGTTGTTTCCTGAACAGAAAATGCAGATGTGCATGAATGAATGAAATTTTATTTATAGCCTGCTCTATCTCCCCGAAGGAACTCAGGGCGGCTCACAACAGAATACACAATGGCAAACATTCAGTGATGAGAGTAATATATGAGCAAATCAATAAACAAATCAAGAACAACTCAATACATTATGAACCAACATTTCAATAAATTATAAACCAACATTACTGTACAAGGAACAACATGTGAATTTTGTACAGAATAAGTTCCCAAAACCAGCATTTCCTATACATAAAATAACATTTTTGTGTGTGTGCGGAATTATTGTTTTTGTGCACAAATGCCGTTTTCTACACAAACCTTTCATGTGAAAATTTTCTGCAATAAACCCCCAAATTGTGAAAAGGCAGTTCAGTTTCTTTTCTCAACATTGTCTTGAATGTTTCACAATATCTCTGCACTAAACAAACCTTTGAACCATTCTCCTACTATTTCTGGATAATCTTAATATAATATAGAAATTTAAACAGCTGAAGTTTGATTTTTAAGAACATCCTTCTAAAATTTATTTTCAACGTATACATTCTGAGTAATGTAGGTGCTACATTTGATTTCCAGTCAGAGGGACAGCAAAAATTAACTATTGAATTGTCAAGTGTGAAGGCAGGAAGTGCATCACATCAGAAGAGATTCTCAGATACTTCAACATGCAGAACAAGTCAATCAGTTGTAAACTTGGAAATAGTTCTCATTAAATTCAGCGTATATGTATAAAATACAACTTAAATTACGTGGGAAGTTAAATTCTACACATACTATAAATCATACAGATAAAAATCAGAATGTTGCTCTCATGCCTGATTGCCACCTTCAAGGTGCACTATCCTTTATGTCACTGAAGGCATTTCTCTGCAATAATTTGCTACATTGGTAAACTAAGGCCCCATCTACACTGCCATTATAATACAAACTGAACTGCATTATAGGGTCTGTTCATATAGTGCAGTTCAATGTAGTTAATCTGCATTATATGAGTCTACACTTACCATATAATGCAGTTCAATCTGTATTATAATGGCAGTATAGATGACAGATAATAGTTTCTTCCAAATATTAGAAAACCAAAATATTCATGGAATATTTGACATACTGGATAATCACATGATTATTATAGAGTATCTTTGGGTTAGATATCTTCATTGTTTACTATCTGGTTCATATTTATTGTTCCTCCAAATATTTTGGATTTCATCTCCTGGAAGTTCCAGCTTGTATGATCAATCCTTAAGAAATATGGGATTTGGAAGTTCAAAGTATTGGGTGAGCCAAAGGTTGAAAACCACTGGTCTAGATAGAGTGTAAGGATCAAACTTCATGCTTCATTAACTGCATATTAGAAATTGTAATTTCGTCAACTTCAGGGGCTAATCCCTGCAGGAAAGTAGTTTAATTTCAATGCAAATAATGTCAAAAGAGCATTTTTTTGTCAGGACCACAGGAGGGGGCATGTGAGGCTGCACTTCCTATTATTACTCCATTTCCAATTATTCCATCAAACAGCTGATTTTTACAAAGTGAAAAATCAGCGGTTTCCAACAAAACAGTATACATAATATCATAATACAAATTAGACATTAAAGCAACATAAAACACAACAAGCAATAAAAACAACATAATCAGCGTCAGCAGTTTTTATTGCATATATCTAGCTAGAGGTCACATAATTTGGTAGTTATATAGCAAAATCAGTCCAGCCTAAAACTAATATTATTATATTATAGTAAATATAAGTATTACTCAATATATATAGAAAGGGAATATTATAACATTAAATAATACTATAATATACTAATAAGTGTTTGTGTGTGTGTCTATCTGTGCATCTCCACCAAGTTTCAAAATTGAAACTTAAATATATATATTAAGGGGACCAAGGATGTCCACCCTGGAGTTACTTAATTTTTAAAACATTTTCTAGCTCACAATACCAACTTTGGTCACTAGATGGCTGTCCCAAGTCAACAGACAGGGTTCTACATCAGTAATACTCAGTGGTGGACCACAATACATTGGCTACCAGTCAACAACAAACAAATAAATTGTTGTGGGCACAAATAAATTGTTAAGTCCCTGGCACATTTGTGGGAAATTCCTGCCTGTCCACCACATCAAATAGCTTAAGAACCACTGGTCTCGACAGATCTACATAGGCCAAGGGCACAATGGGGAATCAACATATCAGAGACAACTTTGCTTCTCTTTGGAGGGATCCCAAACTCTTCAAAAACAAAAAAAGATGGGGGAGATTCTTCTGCCTGGTGTTACATGGTTAAGAATATGAAGAAAGGAATACTTTGAGGGAGCTATAAATTGTGAGGCAAGAAGGATGATCAACAAAGAAAAATAATGGAGTATAAGAGAAAAGAGAAAAGAGACATTTGGCGGAAAGAGAAAGAACATTGCAGTGGGATGGGAGAACTCATGCAAAGTTGGGTACTTATGCTGGTATAAAATGAAACAAAACCCACTTTGAAACCATTCTGGTACTGGAATAAAATGTCTATACAACCAATATACTCACAAACCTTATGACACGATCTGTTTAGAACTTTTTAAAGCAGTAATAAAATAAGGCCTACATTATTTTATTAGTCCCAACTAAAGGAGAGCCAGTTGAATCAACTGAATTTGCATATGTGTTGATTCACTATTCCACAACTGATTGAATAGGCCTACTATAGTTGGGGTTAATAAATAATATTCCAACCTAAGTATATAATTTTCTGGTGGCTATACCAGATAATGATATTATATTGGTGATGTAAAGTGGAGTGTCTTCCAATAAAGTTGCAACTATATTTTGTGCAACCTGTCCACTTTACAGTTATTTAGTTTTTAAACTGATTATCTTTATATATTTGAAACCTGAATTACTGTCTTCAGTCACTAGGTGGCAAGCTTTAATCAATAGAGAAGGCTATAGAGCAGTACCACTCAATTGGGTGGCCTGGGCAGGATGAATCTTGGGAGGATGCATTTCGATTTCAGTGTGCATACATGTATATGCATAAGGACCCAAATCAAAATGCACTTACTCTCACTCAGATATTTAATGTCTAAGAAACTCAGGAGAGGGTGAGAATTGTTCAGTGCTCAGTAATGGCAAGTCTCACGCACAACTTTGGGGGAAAACAGAGACCATTGGAATATAGTTTCCCAAAGTGGGACTTTCACTCAAGTCCATCAATGCAGTGCAGATAGCATGTATGTCTCCGTTAATCTGGATCAAGACAGAGGACAACACACCATACTCTGATATGTCAGGGTTCTTATATATAAGTTGAAGGGAAAAAACTTGAATCCAGCTATATTTGATCCCTCTTAAATATAAGTATACTTTAGCCTTGAATTATTTTGGAGTAAATGGAACTCTGCATGTTAACCAAGGGGCAAAATATAATACATGCTCAAGGTACAATATAGAAACCAAAATATAGAAAAAGAAAAAACATATAGGAAGCTATGTCCTTACCTTTCTGCTGTTTGGGATATAGACATCTAAATGCAGGCAGCCTTTCTGAATGCAATATACTGCCATGGCTTCTCTCTCCCGTATTCTCTACCTGTGATTTTTTTTAATCATGAGAAGTGAAAAGATTTGAAATTGAAGAAATGGGATACTCCCATGGACAAAGTGTCTAGGGATTTTACCCTCAGAAGACACGTCATACTTTCTCAGCCCATATTACTATCATTACACTTCCCACTGGCAGAAGAAATAGGGTGACCTTTCTTACCAGTTCTGTGTTGTAGTCACTGTAAATAATTTGTTGCAAGGGGAAATCCCACACTTCAGGAAGCCATTTCTTTCACTATCATCTTTCTCTCCCCACTTTCTTTGCACATAAATATCTACATAGGAGGAACACAAAGCAAAAGATCACCTGAAGTGACTCATATCCTGGATTTACTGGGCACACCTCACTTTTCTATCCTTTACACCCGCAGTCAAATACAGCCCCATTAACCATGACAAATTCTAGGGTAGATTCCAAGTAGCTGATCTTTGAGGGGGGGAATCGAGGTAATCTGTATTCTACAGTTAAGTAGGTCAACTGTTGACAAAGGAAGTTATGAAAGGTTTCATCAAGCCTGCTTCTCTATTCATAATTTGTAAATGCTTCTCTCCAACTGTACCACACACATTTTCTTCCTTATAAGAGAGTTGCGTGAGTATTTTAGAATCAATCACTGGGATAGATCCAATGTGAGTGCCACCAACTAGAGCAGCCCTGTTGCAATGGATGGGAACTTTAAAAACTTCATACAAGTCTATTGGCTTTGGAGGGTGTACTTTTGCTAAGATTGGCACACAAGTCCTTTTTGAAGATTTGTTTGCATGATGTGACATTGCAGCCTTGATTCTGAGGTGTCGCCATTTTAATGTAATTGTATCATAACTGCTTTTGGGATATATGTTGTAATGTTTTAGTCATGTTTTAGTTAACTATGTCTTATTGGATTTTTTATTATTATTTTCATCTTGAGGCTGTAAGTTTATTGTTGTTTCTGTGCATTATCTTGAATTATCTTGGTGTGTTTGTATTCATTTGAGGCATTGAATGTTTGTCTTTTGTTTTGTATCTGTAAACCGCCCTGTGTCCTTTAGGGGAGAGAAGGCAGTCTAGAAATAAAGTTTATTGTTGTTGTTGTTGTTACAAAAACACAGTATGTCACAGCAAACAAGATATATATGCTGGATTTCGTATCACAAAATCACAAGTCGAACACTTCCCAAGCATTTAGGACTGTGTGATGTATTTTCGAATGATGCGCACAGATCCAAGTAAGGTGGCCTTTTGCAGTAGACAAATCATGATTTTGTCAATATTTATTGTTTTCAAATGCCGGCTGAGATCTTTTGGCATGGCACGCAGTGTGTCGATGACCACTGGGACCACCTGTATTGGTTTATGCCAGAGCCTTGTTGTTGTTGTTATTCAGATGTTTTGTTGTCAAAGACAAAGGCACATTGCCCTTTCATGTATGGAAGGATTTCCTTGTGAAAAGGGTGGAATTCCTATGGATGACGGAAATTCTCCCCCCACCCTTCCAAACTCAATCAGTGCAAAATGGAGACAGGGAGAGATGCTTCTTCTTTTCTTCCTTAATGTTTTTTTTTTCTGGTTATAAAATGGAGACATAGATGAGAAACCGCAGGAGCATTAAAGGTACAATATATAATCCCTTGCAAAAATTTGTAAAATAACTCAGATGATTGCATTACTAAAACTTGCTCCAGAAACATCCCTACAGAGAAAAAAAGGTTTAAAAGACTGCTGCATTGTTTTAATGCACGTATATAATTAGATAAGGCAAGGTCATCCTCACTTTGGAAGCCTGGCCTTTCACTTCTCTTCAAAGCCTATAATTATTCATATGCTACTATTTTGAGATGTATCTGTTCTGCATTCATCCTAGTTCTATAAAAAGATGCTGCAGGTGATGATCAGAAGTGGCAACACAAACCTCGGTCTAGACTTCCCAAACAATCTGTGGCTAAAGAAAATTGCATAAATATATGATCTCAGAAGGTAATCATTCCCTTTAGCCCTTTGCTTGGACAGGAAGGAATTTTAAGATTGCAATTCCCAGTAACTTATGCTGTTTTATAATAATAACTCTAGGGCTGTGGGATTTAATGTTATGGTAAGTAAACTACAGTAAGATGAGCATTTTATGTTTTATAAATAAACAGGAAAGGCAAGAGATGTTCAGCTGTTGTTTCTCCCCACATTCCCCAATGAATTTTCCTCCTACATAGAAAACATTAGCATTGCCACGGTATAAACACAGGTGAAACAACACAAATATACATTAACATTTGCTACCCTTCTGTCAGTGAGCAGGCCATTTATTCCAGCAATTTCTAGAACTAGAAATTTTTAAAGAAATAATTTTAAGAGATACTGTAATGTTTTAATTAACCCATTTTATCTGCTCTTCATCCTTTTTGTGAGTTTAAAATTGCTTGTGAATAGTTTGATTCTATTTTCAATGATGATCTTTATATGTTTCTGACTATATTGTATTTATTCTAAATTGTAAACTGTCTGGAGTTTCCATTTGGTGGAAAAGGAGGGGTACAAAAAAAGTTGAGCGCTACCAGTTGCATCCAGACCAGTCCTACACAAGAAAAGATTCAGGGTAGATATAGCCTGGACCATTTTATGCAAACCATTCCCCACTCTTGCATTCTAAGAATCCACAGTCAATGTCCATGAAATTGGGGGATGATAGGAGTCATACCCTAAGACAGCATTTCTCAAACATGTGTGAAAGTACTTTGGTAGTTTAAATGAACAACTGTATTTTATGCATCTAACACAAGCTTAGGCAGACTTGGGCTCTCCAGGTGTTTTGGACTTCAACTCCTACAATTCCCAACAGTCTACTGTTGCTCTAAAGATGCCAGTGTGGGTTGAGGTTAAGGGGTGGGTAAATTTTAGCTCCATGACTCAATGGAATTTCCAAACTCTTTGCAGTTCTCAACTCAATTCATGTAGTGTCCATTTTCAGCTCTCAAAATGAAAGTGATCTAATGTGGGATAGCAACTCTAGAAAGTATCTTTTGTAATTCCCTAATGTTTACCTTCTTGAAACAGCTATATAGGCCTTCTTCTCTGGAATCAGCAAGGGCAGATTGTTCCTTGGGAATTGGATTCTATTTATACAGTACAATTCCCCAATTCACCAATTCAATTAGCACAATCTTAATTACCAACACTCCAAAATATATCCCCCCCCCCCCCAAAAAAAGGTTTTGAGCCTCTCTAGGTCCTCCTGTGAGAATCTATCATATGTTTCAAAATATGGGGCTAACTATTTCCCACTGTTTCAGGTATCTAAAGTGGGGAGGTGGTATTGGAACATATGCACCATGGATACGAGTGCTACACTGTTCATGCAGTGAACTTGAAAATGGGAAAACTGTCTCCTTTTTCCCCTCCCTCCCCACTACCACCCAGTTCCACATGGATTGGCATTGCTTCAGAACAGATAATTGGACCATACTTCTACCATACTGAGGCAATAAATAGTTTAGCAGGATATTCAGGAGGTCCAGGACAACCTCATGCAGCTCTGTGCTCCAATATATGAGAAAATCAAAGAGCTTGCCTGCACTAACCCTCTAACATCTGTCACCAAAGGTGTTCATTGTATTCTGTCTAATGGTAAGGATAGGTCTTCAAATATTGTGCCAGCTGAAGGACTGTCTACTGTCTTCTACTCCGTTGATGTAATTGCAAGAAAAAATGTTTCAGAAATGCCCTAAGTATTTATGTCATCCAAAAATAACTTAGCCTAAAGCCCTCTTCATGTGATAGATTTAGAGCACTTTGATTCTACTTCAAATGCTATAGTTACATTCTATAGGCTCCTGATATTGGTAGTTTGGTGAGGTGCCAGAGGCTTTCTGGCAGAGAATTCCAAATACAGCGGCCCCTCTCCATTTGTAGCTTTGATTTTTGTTTCCCTAGGAATGACTAGGTCAGGGTCCTCAAACTTTTTGAACAGAGGCCCAGGTCACAGTCCCTCAAACTGTTGGAGGGCCTGATTATAATTTGAAAAAAAAACCATGAATGAATTCCTATGCACATTGCACATATCTTATTTGTAGTGCAAAAAACACTTAAAAACAATACAATAATTAAAATGAAGAACAATTTTAACAGATGTAAAATTAATAGTATTTCAATGGGAAGTGTGGAGCTGCTTTTTGCTGATAAGATAGGATTGTTGTTGTTGTGTGCTTTCAAGTCATTTCAGTCTTAGGTTGACCCTGAGCGAGGGCTGGGTAAATGACCTTGGAGGGCCGTATCCACCCCCCAGGCCTTAGTTTGAGGACCCCTGATCTAGGTCCTCCAATGTGACTCTATGGTCAACTTCCTCCAGTAATGCTGAAGAATACACCTCTAGAAATCTCTAGGTCCTCCAACATGATTATATGGGTAGCTTCCAGTGGTAGTTGACTATAGAATAATGGTGAAAAACCTAGACATTTCTAGACAGATTCTCTTTCAAGTAAAAAAAAGGGGGGGGGGCTGATTAGTGTGTAGCTGAACAGGAGGTTAGATGTCTGAAGTGAAGGTGTGGAGGATGTCATTTGTGGACGCTCCTACACTCAAGAAGCTTGCTGCATGTTTAACACTATCACATCAAAAAGTTCTAAACTAGACATTTGCTATGCCACTTTCCTACCTGTGATGAGCTTATCAAGTCGAAAAGTACTCTGGATAATAAATATTTCCTCACCTAAATGATGGACACTCCTTTGGGCAATGTCATAGCACTTCATCCCTCAATTTGTTGCTCATCAGTCTAGTTAAGAAACTGGGGATATTTTTCTACATGGGTGGGCAAGGGGTTTTAAAAATGCAATATGGAAAAAAACGGGTTTGAAATGTGTCTCCTCCCTTCTTGATAGAAGTCTATGCCATTTCATAGTCCTCGGAAGCATTCACCGCATACTTTTTGCTTGTGTTGATTTGACTAACAAATTGAATGGGGAAATCCCTGTCCTCCTTCCTTTTTTTCCAGTAGCTTGGTTCAGAAGCTATATAATCAGGCTGAAAATTGCATAAATCTTTCAGCATTTGAAATACACATCCAGGTTTTTTTCCCTTTTAATGGGTGTTGTCATCTTAGTTTGAACACTGCAGGCCTTGGGAATTCATATTAATAGTCAAAAATGTAATGACAGCACTGCAATAACTCTGGGCACGAGGGAGACTTCAGCAAGAGCGGATGAGTCATAGGGGGAGAAATTAGGTTTACATTGAGTAATTAACTTTTCTTTGTCCCAGTTTCTGTTCTTTTAAGTGCTGGCAGTTGGCCATCAAATGAAAAAAATGCATGCAAGAGGTAAGGCAAACATGCAAGACATATGACAACAAGTTACAGAAGAAATCAATTTTGAATCTAACTTTCCAAGCTTTGAAAAGGAAACAATCCTTTTGCCTGTAAGGGTTACCTGCAACATCAAATGAAACGCAATCCCAGATGTGGGGTGGGGGTGAGAAAAGATAAGCCTCCTCTCCCATGTATTTTTTTCCTTTTACACAAAATCATATGCACACACACACACACTGTATTCACTATACATTGTTGGTTCATCAAGGTATAAACCTCAGAATTTCATAGGCTGGATCCATGGAATCTTAGTGGAATCTTAGTGATACTTTTTTCCATTGTGAAAGGACTGTTTGTCTATAAGCTGCCTCTCTCTTCCTCTTCACTCATGTTATGCCACCCTTCCTCGATCTCTCATATGCAAGCATACACTTTCCCCAGTTATAGAAGGAGACACAGATCCCTGCATACTCCAGCACATGAAGGTGGGAAGGTTGTAAATCAGTGGTTCTCAACCTATGGGTCCCCAGATGTTTTGGCCTTCAACTCCCAGAAATCCTAACAGCTGTAAACTGGCTGGGATTTCTGGGAGTTGTAGGTCAAAACACCAGGGGACCCACAGATTGAGAATCACTGTTGTAAACAATCACTTCTTGCTGTTGAGGTCACATAGCATTGAAGTGATGGTCCTCCGCCATCAACTCCACTGGACCAGCCACGTCTGGATGCCCGACCACCATCTCCCAAAGCAGTTGCTCTACTCCGAACTCAAGAATGGAAAACAGAACGTTGGTGGGCAGGAAAAGAGATTTAAAGATGGACTCAAAGCCAACCTTAAAAACTCTGGTATAGACACTGAGAACTGGGAAGCACTAGCCCATGAGTGCTCCAGCTAAAGGTCAGCTGTGACCAGCAGTGCTGTAGAATTTGAAGAGACATGAATGGAGGGACATGCCAAGAGGAAGGTGCATCAAGCCAACCTCGCCCAGGACTGTCTTCCACCTGGAAACCAATGTTCTCACTGTGGGAGAACATGCATAGGGCTCCACAATCACCTACGTACCCACCGCCAGGACACCGATCCTGGGAGACAACCCTACTCAGACTACGAGGGATCACTTAAGTAAGCAAGTAAGTAAGTAAGTATTGCACAGCTACAGTATTTTCCTGTGTGTTGGGTTGGCATGCTCCTCGGCTTTTTCTTTTGCTAATCAGCTTTGCCCCGAGAAGATGGTTAAACAGCAGTTGAACAGTGGACCTGCAGATCACCTTGAAATTACTAGAGACAGATGTGGTCTATGGTTTATTGAATCCTGCCTTTCTTCTAGTTTGCTCAAGTTCTCCCCTCTCCTCACAACTATCTGCTGAGGTTGACTAGATTGTAAACTATCTCATGGCCAATCAGCTATTTGAAACAAAGGCCTCCCCATTCCTAACTTTATAAAATTGCTCTTAATTGGTTACTCTCTCATTTCAAGGAATTCTTACCATCTCTTGAGAAATTCAAATTGCAGATACTTCTGTCCTTTTTTAATGGTAGGCTATGAGCCCATCTACACAGTCACTTAAATCTGAGGCCAGTCCAAAGCATTGCTGCTTCAGGCTAATTCTGGATTCAGCAGAGGTGTTCACAAACTACACTACCAAACTGGGCCAACAGTGGGAGCAGAGTGTAAACAATCCAGTTAGACTGAGTCCAGTTTGACCTCACTGGATGGGCATCCCTACCTTTGTGGTACTTTGTCATCATGGCTGTAGCCAAGGAACTTGGAAGAGCTCCTGGCTATCACTGGACACCTTTGTGACATTGTCAATATCTACACTGCCATATAAAATCCAGATTATCACCTTTGAACTGGATTATATGGCAGTGTAGACTCATATAATCCAGTTCAAAGATGATTATCTGGATTATCAGTTTTGATAATCTTTATTATATGGCAGTGTAGATCCAGACTTAGTGTAGACATTCTGGGATGTACAACAGTGCTAAAGGGTACTGCTGAGGCCATAGGGGACTGGGACAGATGCCCTTCAATGCCAAATGTTTGTGCTGGTCTTCAGAAAACACTGAACATTTCCAAACTTGGTTTCGAATTGTTGGATTGTGGGATGCCAAGTTCTCAATTTCTGACTATTGGCCATGTTAATCTAGAGGATTAAAAGATTTAAAGATCCAAAAAATAATACAGAGAAAAACTGTGATCTTAAAATAATTGTTTCAGATCTTTGTAAAGTCACCAATGTAGAACCCACCTCCCTTCCTATCCACCCTTCTCTATTTCACACATGCCTTTCTCTGGTTGTCTGAATTTACATAGAGATAACCTAGGTTACTATATATAGTGCAGAACAGTGTTTCCCAAACTCTGATCTTCCTAGTATTTTGTAATTCAGCTCCCCCAATCCTGGATCACTGGCAAAGGCATCCGATGCTTCTGGGAATCGAAGTCCCAAACACCTGGGAATCACTGGCATAGGGAAAACAGAGAATGAAGGATGAGCCCTCGCTCAAAACCAAAAGTAGATGAGCCAAGAAGCAAAAGGGAAACCTCTCTTTTTTTATCTGAAAGGTATTCCCACTTCGTAATTTATTGGCTTTTTAATTAAATTTACAGTCTTGACACTTCACAAATGTTATTTTGTTTGGATTATGGGGATAGTAAATGCGAACAATTATGTGCACATAAATGTGCCATTTAAATATTAAATATTGTTTTCATACACACATAAATGGTTTGGGGATTGGTGATTAAATTTTCAAGATTATATCTAGTAAGACCATTACCTCTTGTTAATTACACAAAAGGATAAAAATCAGGGAAATATGCAAATAGAGTACCATGCCTAGAAAGTAGCTGTGGGTCTAAACATGCAATATACTTTGCTCATTGTCCCATTTTACATACAATAAAAGAAAGCTACAGAGAAGAGGGAGAAATTACAAAATAAGGTCCTGCAGTCTTGGAATACATGCACATTGTAGAATTAATGTGGTTTGACACCACTTAATATCCATGGCTCAATGCAATGGAATCATGGAATTTGTTATTTGGTGAGGTTACAGCACTCTCTGGCAAAGAAATTGAAAGACCCTGAAAACTACAACTCATAGCATCGAGCAACTGAAATTAAAGTGGTGCCAAACTGCATGAATTCTATAGTGCAGATACATCCTGAGTCTCAGGCCACTTCTACACTGCCATATAATCCAGATTATCAAAGCAGGTAATTCACATGAATTACTTTGAACTGGATTATATGAGTCATATAATCCAGTTCAAAGTAGGTAATCTTGATTTTATATGGCAGTGTAGACGGGGCCTAAATTAGATAACTTCTGAGATGGCAGGTAGACATTGTGTGTAGAACAGCCATGTGTGCTTCTGGACAACTGAATTGCCCTGAATCCTAAAATTCCAAAATACTGAGCTATGTCAGTTAATGTGGTGTCAAACTGCTATAATTCTGCAGTGTAGATATAACTTCAGTCAACAAAAGCCTATGTTACCAACTTCATTTTTGAAGGTGCTACCAGATTCCTTTGCATATGGATATTCCAGACCAACACAGCTGTGTTTTTGAGCATTTCGTAGACATAAGATAGAAATAAATTCTACTTGAATCCTGAAAATGTTTTTCTTTGTCAAGGTGATTAAGTTTTGAGTGGGATAAAATTTGGAAGCCTTGTTGTGCTCCATTACCAGCATGTATTTCTCAACAACAACAACAAAAAAGCCCATTCTCTCCTTCTCCAGCCTTACATTTGATGGTGGGGATGCCTGGAGGATAGTGACTGAAGCTGACTGATTTAGCTATTCCACATTGACAGAAACGCCCCCATATACAGAGGGGAAAACCTCACTCATGCTGATGTTCTCATATGTTTTTCTGTAGAGATTCCCTCTGGCGCTAGCTCTTAACTCAAAACACTCTTAAGTTGGGACACTCTTAAGTTATTCCACTGTATGTCAAATTGCCACCTTTTTTGTAAAAAAAAATCTCAGTACTAAAGAAAAACATTTCTAGGAATGCAAATGGCTTTATGCAACGGCTCAGATGTTGTAAAACAACTTAACTCCAGACAGACAGACTGCAAAACTTTTTCTGATTGTTTTTGCCTGGGAGTCCTGACATTAAACATACTAACCTTTCTTTGAAAACCTCAAAAACAAATCTGCAAGAACCACAGGTGAACTATTGGAATGGGGACTGAAGAGGGGAAATCCCAGCAATGAAATTAAAAAGGATGAGTCAGATGGGGAAAAAACTCATGCAAAAATAGAATATTATAAAATTCAGATAATATTTTCAAATTAAAAGAGCGCATTAAAAATACTTTCATGTGATACTGTATGTGTATGCCTTGGAAGTCGCCTGTTATTTATGGTGACCCCATGAATTTCTTAAGGCTTTCACAAGTAAGCAATATTCAGAGACTGTTTGGCCAGCTACCTTCTCTGAAATATAACCTATAAGAGGACTTCTTACACTTTTTCTTCTAGAAATCCCTTTTTATCAGAGAACCCAGGTATATAGATACTTAGATAGATATATAAAATAAGTGTGCAAATCCAGCTTTTACTGATAATAAATCATAAATAAATTATTTGTTATACATATAATTTTACCATTTATTAAATATGAAAGCCATTTGGCACACAAATGAGATGGATGTTCTTGTTTAGTTTTGCATAAAGATTTAAATCTTGGCTGGATATAGGATACTGCAAGTTGTAGAGCAGTGGTTCTCAACCTTCCTAATGTTAGGGAAGAGAGATGGTTTGAGGAACAAAGACAAAGAGAGATCCAGAGTACTAGAAAGCACGCTTTATTCTCGGTTGGCGCCAACCGGATATAGACCCCCTGGTAGCCCAGGAAAGAAGGGTCCCGAACAAAGGAAATGCCGAGTTTAAATACACTTTTTGAAAATAAGTATTCATGCATCATAGAAACATCACAATGTGCGTCACAAACATCTACTCTTTCACTGACTTCAAAGGCATATTTTGGAAATCAACAAGTTGTCAATCCTCATTAATTTACTATCTAAAGAGTGGCTATTAATGTACTCCCAGCGCCAGGATGTCTCCGGACCTGCTCCATCCATCTTGAGATAACATTCCTGAGACCCCCTAATGGACACTTCATTAGTCAATTTTACAATAAGGTACCAGGCACCTCTTAATGGATGATAAGGTGCCTGGTGCCTGGTGCCTGGTATGTATCTTATCTTATGGTCTTAGAAGTGTCAGGCACCACATTCCTCTCCTGGAGCTGGCCTCTAACTTTGCAGCTTTTGAGAAGTCCAGTGATCTAGCCATGCATACATACATTTTTCTTATATATTTTCTAACTCCTATTTCTAATATGGTTATATCAAATATATTTTCCAATATGTGTATTATGTATTTTCATCAAGCCTTCATCAAATCCCCCCTTTGGTGCTCTGAACCGGAAGGGGAAGAGCATCATCTAACTAAAGCTAATAATTGCATTTCGTCTTGTTTATCATTTACCATCTTAGATATGCATCTCTTCAGCATTTGGAAAATAATAGGCAGAATACATAACATTAGTAACACTACTAATAGGATTATACAGAAAGCAAAAAACAGTTCCTTTAACCATTGAATCGATGGTAGCCAGCTCGTGAGCCAATCAAAAGGGTTTGAAACCCCATGTGTGTTGTTTTCTATTAAGTCTGTCATTTGATTTAATTCATCCTCAATTGTTTTATTCAGATCATGGAATCTGACTTTGCAACCTTCTTTCATTAGTTTACAGAAACCTCCTTGTCTTGCCAACAGGTAGTCCAGGGCCATACGGTGTTGTAAGACAATTTGATGTAGCTCTTCTACTTCATTTTGCATGGCCCTAACTATGAGTCCTGTGGCATTTATGGATTTTTCCAATCGGCAGGTGAGGCCTAGGATACTCTTTCTATTTTCTTGGGCCACTATGCCTGGGTAGCTTCCAAGCGTCAGTATGCCCGTTAGCAGACCTCCAGCCACTCGGCCTCCTTCTGTCTCAGACAATTGTGCTCCTATTATTACCTCATCTGAGCAGGCTGGGCCTAGGGGTGCTGATCTGTCTCGCTTTGTTCTTATGCGGCGAGAAGCAACCTGGACTGGGAATGTAAAGTATCCAACGCCTGCACACTGGTATCCACCTGGATGGAAATTTGACGCCCAACCATAATAGAAAAACCACAAATTGGGATCATATATTTTCCAATCATTACATGTAAGAATATCCCCTTCATTTGTCATGCTTTTTCTCATCATTAGGGCTCTTAAGTCTTTCAAAAACTCTTCAAGTGTGTTGTATTGTTCCATAAACTGTGAAAATAACCCAAAGGAGCTATCTTTCATGATTTCATATTGTTCTCTGGCTTTTTTGTAATATTCATCCTCTCCCTGGGAGGGGTCACTGTATTGTTCTTGGAAATATAAACTGTGCCAATACCCTGATGCTTGGGAAGCATTGTGTTTCCCATGAAGGTAAAACTTTTCAGTGCAGTGAGAGTAATTTCCCACATTGAGAAGGATTTCCCTCTCCTTTTCTGGGATACTCTTCCACCCTTTCCGATAACCTTCTGGATAATGACAACAAAAACATTTGCCAGGGGTGGTCTTTGAAACCTTTATCATTCTATGCCGTAGCCCATTTAGAGAGGCAGGGGGGTTAAAGATTGTAGGTTTTCCTGTTTTCTCTGCTAAGAGAAGAGTGGCCAAAACCACAGCTTCCTCATTGATCAAAGCAGGCAAAAAGGAAAACTCACATACTGTTTCAAGGTGTTCATATATCAGAGTGGCATTTCTCCCATATTGATCAAACATAAATTTGGCATGCTCTTTGAACCAGTTACCATCTACTTCTAAAATTGACACACACATTAATACACATATCACCCACAAAGCTTTCATTCTTCTGGAATCTGACCGTATGTAGAGCAACCGTTCCGGTAGGCTGCAATAGGGTCTAGTTCCGTCTTCTATCCTCTCCAGTTGGGGTCTGACAGTGCGTAGAGCTTAGTCGCTTCCAGGTATGGACTTAAGCCGCAGTGTCTAGCCCGTATCTTCTCATCCAACAGCAGGGGCAGATCTGACTGTACGCAGGGCAAGACAGCTTCCTGGTATGTGTCTTGCAGTATCAGTCTAGTCTGAATCTTCTTATTTCCCACCGCCTTCCTTTTGGTTAGAACAACCAAAGTTTCGAGTTATTTTAAGCTTTAGTGGGTCTTTTGGGTCTGGAATAGCATGCCAACTGGGAGCAGCCTTTTTAATTCTAGTCCAGTGAAGCCAAGGTTTGATTCCTGCTACCTTGACCGCACTGGGTGATGTAAGAATTACCACATAAGGTCCCTTCCATTTGGGTTGCAACGTTTCCCCTTTCCAATCTTTAACCCATACCTCATCCCCTGGGTGAAACAAATGAGTGGGGGTCATGTGAATGGGCGGCCTGAACTCATAGGCATACTGTCGTAGCTCTTGCAGTGTTTTCCCCAAAGCAACAATTTCCTGTCTCTTTGCCTGGGCCCCTATCTCATGCAGTTCCCCTTGCAATCTGGGAAACAAAGGAGGGGGCCTCCCATAAAGCATTTCAAAGGGAGACAGTCCAATGGTCTTAGTGGGGGTACATCTAATATGTAACACTGCTAGAGGAAGAAGTTGAATCCAACTAAGTTCAGTTTCTTGACACATTTTAGCTAACTTAGTTTTCAGAGTTCGATTCATTCTCTCAACCTTGCCTGAGCTCTGAGGCCTATATGCACAATGCAATTTCCAAGTTATTCCAAGAACCTTAGCCAAGCTTTGAATGGTGGCTTTAACAAAAGCAGGGCCATTATCTGAGCCTATGAATGCTGGCATCCCATGCCTTGGGATTATGTCTTTCATGAGTGCTCTTGCCACTTCCGTGGCCTTTTCAGTAACAGTAGGATACACTTCCGGCCATCCAGTGAAAGTGTCTACCATCACCAGTAGGTAGCGGTATCGCCCTACTCTAGGCATTTCACTGAAATCTACAACAATGGCTTCAAAGGGTACATTTCCACAATGCTGGATGCCTGGGGGCTGGCGCGGCCCTTGGCGTGGATTGTTCTTAGCACAGGTGTGACACCTAGCTGAAGCTGCCATTGTCAAAGAGTGGAGTCCATCTATGTACAGTTGTCTTTCTAGTAGTTTAGCTAGCGCCATTTTTCCTAGATGTGTTGACTCATGGGCTCCTTTTACTACCTCCCAGGCCATGGTTCTGAGGACAATGATTCTTCCATCCGGAAAGGCTAGCCAACCAGTAGAGTTCGCCAATTCTACTGCTCCATTGTCCTGGGCCCATTGTTGTTCTTCTTTATTATAGGTAGGCTGCACCTTGGGATTGGGCAAGGGGAGAAGGGTAGCCACCTGAAGGGGTCTGGCGGCGGCTTCTTTGGCTGCTGCATCTGCCCTTCGGTTCCCTTGTGCTACCGGATCTTGCCCTGGTTGATGTCCCTTACAGTGCATCACAGCTACTTGTTTTGGGGCCCATACAGCTTCTAGGAGATGTAATATCTCTTCTGCATGTTTGACTGGTTGGCCTGCTGCAGTTAAAAGTCCTCTTTCTTTGTAAAGTGCACCATGGGCGTGCAGTACTGAAAAGGCATACTTTGAATCAGTGTATATGTTAACTCTCTTTCCCTTTGCTATCTCCAGAGCCCTGGTGAGAGCAATGAGCTCAGCCTTTTGAGCTGATGTATTTGCTGGCAGTGAATTTGCTTCCAATATTTCTTTGATGGTAACTATTGCATATCCTGCTTTTCGCTCCCCTTCTTCCATAAAACTACTGCCATCAGTGTACATGGTGAGCTGAGCTCCTTGCAATGGAACATCAGTCAAATCAGGTCGACTGGCATATACTGTGTCCATTACTTCAATACAGCTATGATGTTTCTCCATATGGGGATCTATAGGTAGGAGGGTAGCAGGATTCAAAGTAGTGCATTGCTGAACTTTAATGTGAGGGTTCTCACATAACAAAGTCTGGTATTTCAGCATTCTGGAGGTGGTAAGCCAATGGTGTCCTTTGTGCTCTAACAATGTCACTACCTCATGCGGGGCCTTGATGGTCAAATCTTGTCCTAGGGTCAACTTCCTGGCTTCTTCAGCTACTAAGGCAGCAGCTGCTACTGCACGTAGACATGGGGGCCATCCTTTTGCTACCATGTCTAGCTGTTTAGACAAATAGGCCACTGGTCGTGGCCAGGAGCCCAAAGTCTGTGTTAAAACGCCAATGGCTACACCCTCTTTCTCAGCAACATAAAGAGTGAAGGGTTTAGTTACATCAGGTAGGCCCAAAGCTGGCGCTGTCATCAGGGCTGACTTTATTTGCTGGAAAGCCTCGTCCTGTTCTTGTGTCCATTTAAAAGGTTCTTTTTCACACACCCCTTTGTAACTTGGTACAAAGGTCTTGCCAATACGGCATAGCCAGGAATCCAAAGTCTACAAAACCCCGCTGCGCCTAAAAATTCGCGAACTCTCTTCCTCGTAGTGGGGACTGGGATTTGGCAGATGGCTTGCTTTCGTTCAGTTCCTAGACTTCTAAATCCTTGTTTTATTTGGAATCCTAAGTATTTGACCTCCGTCTTGCACAGCTGGGCCTTGGTCCTTGATACTTTATATCCCTTATGGCAAAGTAATTGGAGTAGCCGCTTGGTGGAGCCCCAACTCTCTTCCAATGAGGTGGAGGCCAAAAGTAAATCATCTACATATTGCAAAAGGACAGTCTTTTCTGAGTCAGAATGAAAGTCCTCCAAATCCTTTGCTAGGGAAGTTCCAAATATCGTTGGAGAATTTTTAAAACCTTGAGGCAATCTTGCCCACGAATACTGTTGTTTTGCTCCTGTGGCTGGGTCTTCCCACTCAAAAGCAAACAACAACTGGCTGTGGGGGGCTAACCTTATGGAGAAAAAAGCGTCTTTAAGATCAAGGACTGTAAAATGGGTGGCCTCTGCTGGTATGAGTCCCAATATCACATAAGGATTTGGCACAACTGGGTGCAAGGTAACTGTTGCCTTGTTGACTTCCCTAAGGTCTTGAACAGGGCAAAAATCATCTGTGGTACCTGGCTTCTTGATTGGAAGGAGGGGTGTATTCCATGGAGACTGGCATTTTGTTATAATGCCATGCTGCCACAGACGGTCCAAATGCTTTTGGATTCCCTTTATTGCTGGTCTGGGAATTGGATACTGCTTTAGACTGACTGGACGGGCTCCTGGGATTAACTCTACTACGACTGGAGGTATGTATTTGGCCATGCCTGGGGGGTTATCTTCTGCCCATACCTCAGGAGTTTCAAACTTTTCCCATTCATTGTTCTCTGAGCCCCTTTTAACTACTAGCAGCCTCCATTCCTCCTCCATAGGGAAGGTGAGGTGCAAAAGGCCTGTGGTTCTTCCTACAGCCATCTTAGCAGATCCATCTTCCTCAAATGATAGCCTTGCTTTTAGTTTGCACAGCATGTCCCTTCCCAGCAATGGGACTGGGCAGTTAGGCATATATAGAAAGCTGTGGGTTACTTCTTTATTTGCTAGCTGACATCTTCTTTCCTGTAGAAAGGGTCGGAGACATTGATCTCCTGTTGCTCCCATAACTTTTATGGTTTGCTGAGTTATGGGGGCCAATGGGGTGGTAACTACTGATTTTTCCGCTCCTGTGTCAACTAGGAATGTTATTTCTTGGGATCCTACTTTTGCCTTGACCAAGGGTTCCCTGGATCCCAAGGTTAGAACCCCGGACTGGCTTCAGTCCTCTTCTGGCCCTGACCATTGGGGGCCTCCGGCCAATCCAATGAATCCTTCTTCCTCTGGCTGCTCACGTGCTTCTTGATAGAAGGGTCTCTGTCTCCCGGGCATCTCACTTCCTCTTCCTCTCTGCTCTTGTGGGTGTCCTCTTCCTCTTCTTATCTGGGGGCAATCTCTCCTCCAATGTCCCCATTGTTTACAGTGGGAACATTGGTCCTGCCCAAGGGGCTGTCCTCTTCCTGGCCCATAACTTCGCCCTCTGCTTCGCCCTCTGCTTTGCCCTCTGCTTTGCCTTATTTCTGGGTTCCATTCCCTCAGTGCTGCAGCCAAGCAAACGGCTTGAGCTCTCATCTGCCTCTGTTTATCCCTCTTCTCTTCCTGATCTCTATTTGCCATGACTCTATTAGCAATGTCAAGTAATTGAGACATGTTCATTCCAGCAAACCCATCCAATTTCTGTAGCTTTCTTCTAATATCTGGGGCGCTTTGTTCTACAAAAGTTGCATTCACCATGTTTCTATTGGCTTCCTCTGCGGGGTTGAAAGGCGTGTATTGTCTGTAGGCACTTAACAGCCTTTCCAGGTAGGCGCCTGGGCTTTCATCGGCACCTTGCTTTATTTCTTTTACTTTAGATAAGTTAGTAGGCTTTTTCCCAGCTTCTGCAAGGCCTTGGATCATTAACTGGCCATACTGACGAATTCGAGTCAATTGGTCTGCTGTATTAGGATCCCATTGTGGATCAGTCTCTGGACAATTCTCCCTCATGTGGTCAGCTAGGTTAACAGCAGCATTTCTCCTAGCCTCAGTCTGCCGCTTCATAGCTGCTAAGACCCTTTTACGTTCCTCCGTAGTAAGGAGGGACATCATCAACTGCTGACAGTCCTGCCATGTAGGGTCATGTGTATTGACAATATTAGTGAAAACATCTGTCATTGGTCCTGGATCTGTAGAGAAGGGGGTGGTGTGTGTTTTCCAATTGAAAAGATCTGAGCTGGTAAATGGCACATGCGTAAAAGCTGGCCGGAACTGAGGCACTTGTTGTCCACCTTCAACTTGGGTCCCTATGAATTCCCTCACTTGACGAAGGGGCATTACTGTAGCCAATTTCTTGTTTGCCTTGTCCATAATCCTTAAGTTATGGTCATGGCCTTTTGCTGTTTTCAGTGGTGCCTTTGCCTGTAGGGATTCTTTTTCAGGGGATGGAGTTGAAGAAGACTCAGTCATGGTAGAGTCTGTGTCTTCATCTAAATCTTCAGGGAGATCTGGGTACAGTTGTGCTGGGGCCATAGGTTGCGTTGGAGGGCTTACTGTTGCTGGATCAAGGGCTGGAATTGCAGGGGCCTGGGGGGCTATGAGCTCCCCAGTTGAATAAGGAGGAGGTGCATTTATTTCCTCCTCAACAGGGCATGGCAGAATAGGAGCTTTAGTTTTCTGTGCTAGGAGAGTTTTGCAATGTGCTAAAGCACAAGGCTTCAGCCATTCTGGCATTTGGCGCACCACATCTCCCCAAGCTAGAATATAGGGGACATGTGTGGGATAACTTCCCTCAAAAGGATTTGCTCCTCTTGCTCTATCATAGACACTAGCAATGATTTGTTGATCAAGAGTGCCCTCTTCTGGCCAACCTACGCTAAATTTAACCCATTCCTTTTGGCATAAAGTTTGCAATCTACTGGGCCTTAGTGGTTCTCCATAGTCTAGCTTTCCAAAGCTTTTGTCAAAGTGTGCTAACATGAGCTCTAAAGGAGTTTTAGGCTTGCTGCTAACAGACCCTCCCATGTTCAGACAAATGGACAACTAATACACAAAAAAGGAAAAAGGTACGGGATCTAATCATCCGCTTTCATCCGTCCCCTGACTCTGCCAGTCGCCCGACAAAGAGAACTGCAAGGGATTCCTTTAGAAGGAACGCCAACCCCAGAGGGGCGGACACGGACCACACTTCCCTTCGCTCACCAGTCTGGGATTCTGCGATCCCCTGTGACCAGCCTCTTGGCCCTTTCATACACCATTCACTCACACATGCATCCACCACAAGGTACTTGTCTCCCCAACCCCTTTCCTTATTTCTCTAGGCAGTCGGTTTCCCTTTTCTGGTACACAAAGCAAACACAAACCCCAAAAAAGTCTACTAGGGACTGCCTTTTTCCAGGTTAATTACTCCTGGGGCCTTCAGCAAAATGCTAAGGCTTTTCCTGACGTCTACACTTTCCTAAAATGTCATGGTGCAATTCATACTCGCCTGATCCGTGGTTTTCGCAGCCTCTTAGGTGAAAGGATGGAATTTCGTCAGAAGCAGCAGTCTGTCTTCACCTTCCCGAGGGCTCCCTCCAATGCCGGCCGGTGAGAGTGCTGTCGAAATGATGCAGCCAGCCTGCTGCCTCGGAGGAATCTTCCAGGCCTCCCAAAAGGCCTCTGTCTTTAATCTTTTCCCCTACAAACCTCTCTCAAAAGCCTCCTGGCTGGCTCGCCAGAAAATGTTAGGGAAGAGAGATGGTTTGAGGAACAAAGACAAAGAGAGATCCAGAGTACTAGAAAGCACGCTTTATTCTCGGTTGGCGCCAACCGGATATAGACCCCCTGGTAGCCCAGGAAAGAAGGGTCCCGAACAAAGGAAATGCCGAGTTTAAATACACTTTTTGAAAATAAGTATTCATGCATCATAGAAACATCACAATGTGCGTCACAAACATCTACTCTTTCACTGACTTCAAAGGCATATTTTGGAAATCAACAAGTTGTCAATCCTCATTAATTTACTATCTAAAGAGTGGCTATTAATGTACTCCCAGCGCCAGGATGTCTCCGGACCTGCTCCATCCATCTTGAGATAACATTCCTGAGACCCCCTAATGGACACTTCATTAGTCAATTTTACAATAAGGTACCAGGCACCTCTTAATGGATGATAAGGTGCCTGGTGCCTGGTGCCTGGTATGTATCTTATCTTATGGTCTTAGAAGTGTCAGGCACCACATTCCTCTCCTGGAGCTGGCCTCTAACTTTGCAGCTTTTGAGAAGTCCAGTGATCTAGCCATGCATACATACATTTTTCTTATATATTTTCTAACTCCTATTTCTAATATGGTTATATCAAATATATTTTCCAATATGTGTATTATGTATTTTCATCAAGCCTTCATCACTAATGCCGCGACCACTTAATACAGCGCCTCACATTGTAGTGACCCCCCAACCATAACATTATTATTATTGTTACTTCCTAATTGTAATTGTGTTACTGTTGTGAATCATAATGTAAATATTTGAAATGCAGGATGTATTTTCATTCACTGGACCAAATTTGGCACAAATACCCAACAACAGCGCTCCATGCTGTCATGTCAGCCACATGACCTTGGAGGTGTCTATGGACAACACTGGCTCTTTGGCCTAGAAATTGAGCACCAACTCCCAGACTTGGACACGATTGGACTTAATGTCAGGGGAAAACTTTTATCTTACCTTACCCAATATGCCCAAATTTGAACACTGGTGGGGTTGGAGGGAGAATTGATTATATCATTTGGGAGTTGTAGTTGCTGGGATTTATAGTTCACCTACAATCAAAGAGCATTTTGAACTCCACCAATGATGGAATTAGACCAAACTTGGCACACAGAACTCCCACGACCAACGAAAAATACTGGAAGGGTTTGGTGAGCACTGACCTTGAGTTTTGTAGTTGTAGTTCACCTGCATCCAGAGAGCATTGCAGACTCAAACAATGATGGATCTGGACCAAACCTGGCACGGATACTCAATATGCCCCAATACTCAATATGCCTCAATATGCCCAAACACTGGTGGAGTTTGGGGAAAACAGACCTTGGCATTTGGGAGCTACTCGGATGTATAGCTCCCCTGCCATCAAAGAGCTCGGAAGGGTGCGTGAGGGGCAGGTAGAAAGGCTGCGCTCATGGCAAGGCCGTGAGCACAGCCCTCCGCCTCGCCCCCCGTGCCCTTCCGAACTCGGAAAGGCGCGGGGGGGGGGGGGGCGGGCAGCCCTCCCTTGCCCAAACGGCAAGGGTCGGCAGCCATTTTGGGGGGGTCCAACCAAGGCAGCTTCGCCCCCCCCCGAAAATGGCCCAACGACTCCCCTGGGGGTCGCAACCCCCAGGTTGAGAATCGCTGTTGTAGAGCATCCTCAACATTTTTCTTGCCATGCTGGCATGTTTGACTTGCAGTCTCCAGTGCCAGAATACATTCTGGCACTGGAGATATGAATTTTGAGGATCCATATCTCCAACTTAAAAGGCCTCAGGTTGCAGAGTGGGCCATATGCCTGAAATGGGCCCATACTCACCTCCATCTTGTTCCCATCATGGTCTCATAGAATTATAGAGTTGGTAGAGAAGCTTTTAGGATAAAGGTACTTTCTGGACGGGCCCTCAGTCAAGGAAACAACAACCCTGAGTTTGCAAGACTGGAGCAGTGATGCTCACCATGAGGATCCTTAGAGGTTTCTTAGTCACAGGATCAACATAAGTAGAAGTTGGCTTGCTGGCAAACAACTCCATCATGCCTTGGTCCCAATGACTAATGAGAAGCCCTTCTTCCAGTTTCAATAGCCATTGGTGTGACCTCAGTGGGAGAAAATAGCAGCCAGCATCTGCTGGACTCATTTCCTACACACTACCATCTTGTTTACCCTCTCTGTCATGTCTTTTTAAATTGTAAGCCTAGGGGCAGGGAATTTGGTCAGCCTATGTAGGAGCCTCTTTGACTGAAGGGTATAAATGTTCTAAATCAATTAATAAATAGCCCAAAGAAGCCTATGCCAGTATCAAGTTTCTTTGGGATTCTCCCCCCATTTTGGGAGTTTGGAAGTGGGGATAAGATAAGAAAAGTCTTCCGAAGACTGAAGTTTTCTTTGATTTTATAACTGACATTACCAAGAGTAAAATGATGAAGAACTGTTCAATGACTGGCAACATATCAGCCTTCTGCCTACCTGTACTTGGTGCATTCACCTAGGTGACAAATCAGGAAATTGATGTGGCTGGTGAACTCTGGACTTTTCAGCTCCTTGACTTTGAAGGGGTGGAGTGCTTGAAATCCGTACCTGGCTGAGATCTGCTGGCCCATTTTAGAATCTGTCCTAGAAAAAGGAGTGGGACACATGACTCACTGGAAAGAAAATATATTGTTTTGGCTGGCAGATGTTTGAAACCTTACTGAAATTGAGCAGTGGACGTAAGTCAGTAGCCTTTGTCAAATATATTCTTCTAGAATGGCTTCTTATTTTTTAAAAAAAATATTTTAGATATACATGACTTGATATATCTGCCAACCAACATAGCTGATAGTTGGCAGGGATCTCTTATAAACGAATGTATCCTTGGGTGGTATGCAGCAAGGTGAGAACATGTTTGCATGCCAAACAACTCCCCCGCTTGTAATCAGTTTTTGCTCTGTCTCAGAAAGTAACAAAAATTAACACAGATCTTTTTTCAGAGATAAATGAAATACAACCTTCTTTAATGCAGACTCAGATTTTGGAAAAGAATAAATAAAAACAGTGTATTATAAAATTACTAATAGGACAACTAAACTTATATGGGTTAGGAACTCCTCAGTTCTCTCCATTCACTCTTCCACCTTCCTAGATTTTTTCTCTCTCTCTCTTGCCCATTTACCCAGGAGGTCTTATTTTCCCATCACCCACCTATTCCAGTGGAGTTAGGTGCTTTCTCTCTCCTCTCTCGTAAAAGTAAAAGGTTTCCCCTGACATTAAGTCTAGTCATGTCTGACTGTGGAGGGTGATGCTCATCTCTATTTCTAAGCCAAAGAGCTGGCGTTGTCTGTAGACACTTCTAAGGTCATTTGGCTCACATGACTGCATGGAGTGTCATTACCTTCCTGCAGAAGCAGAACCTATTGATCTACTCACATTTGCATGTTTTCAAACTGCTAGGTTGGCAGAAGCTGAGCCTAACAGCGCGAGCTCACCCTGCTCCCTGGATTCGAACTTCCAACCTTCTGTTTAGCAAGTTCAGCAGCTCAGATGCACCACCTCCCATATTCATCTTTAATCAGCTGTCAGAATTTAAAACACATTTTAAAACCTATCTCTTTCAGCAGGCCTACCCAGTCAGTTTTAATCATAAATCTTAAACTTGTGTCCTGTGTTTTAAACTTTATTCTGTGTATTTTAATACACATTTTATAGAAATATGTTTTAACGTGTATTTTATAGAAGTATGTTTTAATATGTGTATTTTATAGAATATTTACAATAATTATGTGTTTTTAACTATGTTGTAACCCATCTCGAGCCACTAGGAGAGGCAAGTAAGAAAAAAATTATTTTACTGACACAAAAATACAGTATGTCACAGCAAATGAGACATATATGCTGGATTTCATATCACAAAATCACAGGTCAAGCACATCCCAAGTGTAAAATAATATTATTATTATTATTATTATTATTATTATTATTATTATTGCTCTTTCTCTTGGTTCAGACATATTTCTTCCTATTCTGCTGGTTTCTCATTTTATCTATATTGTTTTTCTCCTCTCCTCCAATATTTTTCTATTTTAAAATCATTTTTTTCTTCCATCCTTCTATCATTTCTTTCTACCTGCTCATTCTCCTATCTTGTCATGCAACAATCTTCTTTTATTTACCCCCTTCCTTTCTGTTGTTCCCCTTTTTAAAAAATAGTCCTGCAGCAGTCAAAACTGACATTTCATTTTCCTTATTGTCTCTCCCATCACAGATAATGATTCTGTATTATAGAATTAATGCCATTTGATACTTAATTGCTATAGCCCAGTGCTATGGAATCTGGCCCAAGGGATGGGTGTAGTTTTGCAAGGTCTTAGCCTTCTCTGCCAAAGAGTGCCAGTGCCTCACCAAACTACAACTCCCAGGATTCCATAGCATTGAGCCAAATGGTGATAAATTACATTAACTCTACAATTAAGATGTCAGGAGGGTCTGCCACCTAGTGACTAAAGATGATACTACATTCTACAGCTGTTTAACTATAAATAATATATTTCTTGTTGTGTGCTGTCAGATCGAATGCATCTTATAGAGACACTATGAATGCGAAACCACCAAAAATCTTGCTATTGACAACCCTGCTCAGATTTTATAAACTCAGAGCCATGGCAACTATATATCCCTGAGGTGCATACCTTTACAGTTCTCTTAGTATGCTTATTGAGTTATTTAGTTTCTAAGTTTTACTGTTTGGGAAATGTAAACACTTCTTTTATGGTAGATCTGCAATAAATTTTTTTACTGATCCCTGTACTTTGATGTTACAAATCACTATTGACTTGTCTAATGTCTCTAACAAAACCTGTGCATCACTTATAATCTGTAATAACCAATCTGATATTAAGAAGTCATCCTTAGTTGCCCAGTGATAACTGATTGCAATTCTCACTATTGCAAAAAGATGAATAGTAATTTTCCCAAATTATTATTAAAATACAAAGCTTAGTCTCCTGGTTCTTCAGAGCTCTGGTGCATATTCACAGAGCCACACAGAGAGAAGCTCCAAGGGAAAACATCTGGAGCAGTGATTTTCAACCTGTAGGTTCCCAAGTGTTTTGCTCTACAACTCCCAGAAATCCCAGCCAGTTTACCAGCAGTTATGATTTCTGGGAGTTGAAGGCTAAAACATCTAAGGACCCACAGGTTGTGAACCTCTGATGTGGAGGGAAATAGATTCCCTACCTCCATCTTAAATGTCATAATCTAGGTTATGCACACTTGTCTGAACTGGACAATATCCAATAGTAGAATATTACTCCATTTTTACTTTTAATATTGAATTTTCATTATTGACAATCAGTTTAAACTTGATCATTAACAAATAAAATACTGTTTACATTCACAGATAATTAATTAGTGTTTGGAAATATTCACTTTATTATTAAGAATATTTAATAATAATAAATATCAAATATAATAATATTAAATGTTACTATTAAAAAATCTCCCTCTCTCATTATTAGCAAACTACGAGCCCAACTCATCCTTAACACAAATACATTTTAAACAATTGCGCTGAGTGACTTCTGTGATGCTGTCTAACACCACAAGTATTACAATGTATTTGAGGAGATGCCCCAGCAATGTCTGTGAAATGAGTCTTCCTGATGGTTGTTCCCTGGATATATAATTCATTCCCACGAGGAGACTTCGTTGATTCCTTTTCTGCTTTTTTGTTTGTACTGCATTTTGTTTTACAGTTAACTTTTGAAAGAAAGGTGCCATAGAGATAGATGGATGGATGGATGGATGGATGGATGATAGATAGATAGATAGATAGATAGATAGATAGATAGATAGATATGGATGGACAGACAGACAGCTCTGGCGTAGGCTGGTCCATGAGGTCACAAAGCGTTGGAAGCGACTGAACTAATAAACAACAACATAGATAGATAGATAGATAGATAGATAGATAGATAGATAGATAGATAGAGAAACTCAGTGCCAGTTCATCAGCAAGATATGTCCAATCTATATTTATATGTAAATAAAGGTAGCAAAATTGGCTTCAATTAGGAGTGGAAGGAATTCTTCATTTGAAATACTTATCCAAAAATTGTTTATCCAAAATGAAATAGACCAGATTTTTTTTATTTAACAGCAATTAACAATAAATTCTCATTAATAGATCACTCTTATGCCAAACTTGGGATCCTGTACAACTGTTGATATAAATTGTAATCGATGTGTGGCCTCGTTAGCCTCGTTATTCTTTGGAGGAAAGGGGAAATAAATAGTACTTGACTGTGATTGCGCTGTTTCCAAAGCCAAGAAGGATACACCTGTATTTCTTTCACTTCCATGTTCTTCTTGCTGTCAGACAATTGTAACCAGCTCAGTGTTCTCTTTTGTCAACACAAATTTCTTGACTCCTCCGCATGAATTTTAAAAAATTATGTTTTAAAATAAGTGCTACTGAATATTCAAATCCTTTTCATTTTGTTTAACCATGGGGAAATCTAGATGCATTTAATCTTAAGCTCCTAATTATGCTTGCAAATCAGATGTTAGATTGAATCATGAGATCAGCTCAGACTTCTTTACTCTGATCTGGTTTCCCTCGCCGAGTTACTTTGGCTTCTAGGCTCTTACTATCTTCTTGTTACACATTTTCAAGGTGATTTCCTTTGGTTCCCACGTTTTATCTGCCCTTCTGTTGCACATGGCTTTAAGATATTTCCATTGCAGGTAAGGCTCAATTTTCTTTAACTATTTATCTCTTCTAATATATAATTTAATTGCTTTACTGTTTGCATGGAAGAGCTAGCATGTGTCTGACAACAAGAGAGCCTCAGAGATTTTCCCCGAGATTTAGGGTGCATCTATTCTATCAAATTAATGCAGTTTGACACCACTTTAACTGCCATGACTCAATGCTATAGAATCCTGGGATTTGCAGTTTGGTGAGGCACCAGCTCTCTTTCACAGAGAAGGTTAACTACCTTGTGACACTACAATTCCCATGATTCCATAGTAGTGAGCCATGGCAGTTAAACTGCATTAACAGCATTAATTCTACAGTGGAATTTTGCAAATCCAAAGCACTCCAAAATCTGAAACTGTGTGCATATCTGGCTGAGATAGTGACACTTTTCCTTTCTGATGGTTCAATGTGCACAGCCTTTGTTTCATGCATAAATTTGTTAAACATATTGTACAAAAGTACTTTCAGGCTACATGTATAAGAAGGTATATATCAAATATACATTAACTTTGGTGTTTAGACATGGATCCCAGCTCCAAAATCTCTCTCTCTCTCTCTCTCTCTCTATATATATATATATAGGTATGTATGTATGTACATTTTCCACTCCACTCCCAAATAAAAGAAATACAGCACACTTTGGGTCAAAACAATTTGGTTAAAGAATACTCAACCTGTTTGGCTGTACATGTTTACTTAAAAGTTGGTCCCCTTCTGTCTTTTGCCAGCAATAAAGCAAATAGGTGCACCAAAATTCCCCATCTTTAACTTGAGTGAGTAGAATTTAATTCTCTGTGATGTTTGGGCAGAATATTGCATTTTTACTGTGTTGTTGACTCAAGTGCACACTTATGTAAATGCTGGCACACAAATCCTTGTGTACCTTCCCTTCTCCCTTGGAGCCTTCTACCACTGCAGTCTTTGGCAGAGCACAACATAAAACTGAAAGAGCATGGAGTGGGATTTTCTTCTCTTTCAGCTCAAAATAATGTTTTTCATGTACAGCCTTTAATTTAGCAGTGAGTTTGCTGTGGTTGATATGTGATATTGTTGTGACATAGTGGGATGATGCTGCCTTCTGTAGGTAGTGTAGTTTTGTTGTTCTCATTGTTTGCATTACTTTAAAAAAACATGGAGCTAGTATGCTTCTATAAGATTGTGATTTATGGAAGTATTGCCATTTGTTTGTACAAGGGAATGATTTTCTTTGTTTCTGTAATTTGTTTCATTGCAATACCCCACTCATCTTTGAATTCGTGTTATTTTAAAATGTGACCTGGTTTCTGTTCATTATATTTTTCCTTTTACATCTAAAATGTGGATTGTGTAACAGAGAGTTTGTGCACATCTGCACAATAGATGCAACTTCAAAAGAGTACTTTTGGAAGACCATAGTACTGTATCAGCAGGACTGATATCAACACCTGGCATTCTTAGGTAACTGCAGAGATTGCTTTGATCATGCTGGATGATTATGGGAGTTGCAGTCCAAAAGTAACTTTCCTATGTTCTGTATTTTTTCCTGGCCCAGCACTCAAGTACATCCAGCCCTCCATATCCACTGGAATTAGGAGCACATGACTCTCATGAATGTGAAAAAATTGCATATAAAAATGTTTTTGGAAACCTGGAAATACCTCTCTACCACATCACACTAGAGCAGTGGTTCTCAACCTGGAGTGCCCAGATGTTTTTGGGCTACAACTCCCAGAAATCCCAGCCAGTTTACCAGCTGTTAGGATTTCTGGGAGTTGACAGTCAAAAGCATCTGGGGAACCCAGGTTGAGAACCACTGCACTAGAGAATGGATCCACTTTAAATCCAATTTCTGCTTCATACTGAATTCTGGGGCTTGTTGTTTACAGAGGGGCCTTTAAACTGCTCAGCTAGATAGATCTTGGGCCTCACTAAACTACAAACCCCAGAATTCTGCAGGAGGTAGAAACCAGATTTAAAGTGGATTCATGCTCCAGTGTGATGAGGATGTAGGAATCTCTAGATCTTCCAGCACATTTCTATGGTGAACTGCCACTGGAAGTTGATCATAGAATCATGTTGGAGGACCTGCAAATGCTTAGATAAGAGTTCATTCTAGGAATCACTAGATTCTGCAGCATGACTTTATGGCTGGTTTTCTTCAGATGTGGACATCAAAGTTGTGCCTGAGAACCCAGAGGTTCCTACAGAAAAAACTGCACAAAAGTGAAATCTACAAATGTGGAGGGCCAATCATACAGTCAAAATATAGGTTTGCTATTATTCATGGTTTCAAGTATCCATGAGATTTCTTGGAATGTATCCCCTGTGCATACAGGGGGTCATACCATGTAGGGAGACAAACTGAGATATTGAAGATCACTTAAGGCAGGTTAGCCTGTGAAGATCCACTGACAGAGAGGGCAATGCCAGAAGACATTGTGCCCAATGTCCCTTCAAACCTGGAACTGGCCATGGAAGTTTAGAAAGCATAAAAAATTCAACATGTGCTCATCCAGACATTTGTGAACTGCTCAGCAACCCTAGCCAGCATAACTCATGGTGAAGAATGATATGAGTTCTAGGGCTTTCTTGCTAAGTTTTATTTCGAACAGGTTTGCCATTGTCTTCCTCTGAGGTTGAGAGAGTGTGACCCATGGACATCTATGCCAAATATGAAAAAAAACAAATATAAAATTATTGTATTAATAGTGTTTAGAGTTTTATTGCACTGTAATTATATTGTATCTCGGTCTTTTTTTTTTCTTTGCATGTCAGACTCTACCATATTGCTGTCTCAACATGTTTAAGGAATACAAAATAGGTGAAGGGATAGCTTTTATTATCCCAGCTGGTAGTTTAAACTTTCGAGAGTTTTTTGAATCCTACAGGTTCTTCTGTGTGCTTCATTTTTCATGGGTATTCTTGGGAAAACATTATAAGGCACAATAAAGCCAGGAATTAAACACTTTGAACTCCATTCAATAGAATGATAGAATCTCAGAGTTGGAAGGGACCTCAAAGGGCATTTAGTCCAACCCTTCACATGTAGCAATGTAAGTTCAGTTTCCCTTACCTGGAATTTCAAAATACTCCAAAATCTCAAATTGTCCACATGAGTAACTGAAATAGAGACATCTTTGCTTCAGAAGAAGAAGAAGAAGAAGAAGAAGAAGAACTTTAGTTTTCTACCCCGCCTCCATCTCCCCGAAGGGACTCCGGGAGGCTTACATGGGGTCCAAGCCCAGGCAGAATACAATTAAAATAAAGCAATAACAATTAAAACAGCATAAAACAGCGTAAAACAGCATAACAAAAATAGCTAGCAACAACAATAACAGCAGACTAATTTTGGAGGGGGGAGGAAAACCACTTTGTGAACTAGTTAAAAGATAAAGTGGTTTTGTAAGATGGATAACAATGTATAACAGCATAGGAAACAGAGCAAATTCAGTGCAAAGATGTCACTATTCTGATGGTTCAATGTACACAAACTTTGTTTCATGAACAAAATTATTATAAAATATTGCATAAAATTACTCTCAGTCTTATTTATTTACAAGGTTCAAATCCTTACTTGGTTATGGCTAAGCACTGGGTGACTTGGAGCAAGTCACTCTATCTCATCCCAAGAGGAAGAAAAAAAAACCTTTTTGAACAAATCTTGCGAGAAACTCCTGTGATAAGGCAGGGATGACTTGAAGGCACACAGCAACAAGCAACTTCTGTTCCAATGTGAATTTATTTATGGATTAATCTGATGCACCTCTGTTAAGAAGTTTCATTGCATTCACAGCGGTTCAATTGGCATTAAAATAGGACTGCAACTTTAAAGTGCATTTCAGTGGTCTTTCGATGGCTGTTTTTTTGTAGTGAACATGTGTGAGTGGGCTTGCTGACTGCATTATCTAAAGACATTGACACTGGTTGTGGGGACAAAGTCTTTCAAGAATGATCACCACACCATACTTACGATATGAAACAAGGGATCTATGCCAGTTTCCTGTCTGGGCATATTCAGTGTGTGCGTCACTTGGAATGCTTTAGGCACGTAGTCAGAGGTATGACTGAGCAGCCTGGAATCTCCAGCCCACTTCGTCCTGTGCCCTGTCAGCGATCAACCAATTCTCACTTTCTTCTGGTCGTAGGTTGCCTTTTTATAAAAATAGTATAGCAAATCCCAATTTAGAATACAGACTGGATGTGAGGGTCGGAGAGGTGTCTTTCCCTCCTTCTCTCCATACCAATGCATTGAGTTTATTCACTTTCCCAGAGCTGCCATGTGGAAAGAAAAATGCTAAGGTTTAAATGGTTACTCTTGGTAAGGCAAGGAAGAGATAAAGCAAAGTAATAAATGTTTTAGCATGGAAATCAAGGTTAATAACCGTTCTGGTACAGAAGCACTACCGGGGTCATCAACCCAACAAGGACAGTTTGAACTTGATGACAGAAGTTTCAGAACTATGGCCAGGAGCAAAATCAGTGGAGTGTGATGCTTTTTCAGACAAAAATTGTATTAAGACCTCCAGCTATAGGTGATGCTCTGACTCTTACCTATAAAGTAAAGGTATAGGTTTCCCCTGACATTAAGTCTAGTCGTGTTTGACTTTGGGGGTTGGTGCTCATCTCCATTTCTAAGCTGAAGAGCCGACGTTGTCCATAGACACCACCAAGGTCATGTGGCTGGCATGACTGTATGGAGTGCTGTTACCTTCCCAACAAAGTGGTACCTATTGATCTACTCACATTTGCATGTTTTCGAACTGCTAGGTTGGCAGAAGCTAGGGCTGACAGCGGAAGCTCACGCCGCTCCCCGGATTCAAACCACCAACCTTTCAGTCAGCAAATTCAGCAGCTCAGCGGTTTAACCCGCTGTGCCACTAAGGGCTCCTCTTACCTATAAGCCCTTTGCAAAAGGAATGTAGTCCATAGCTCAGTGCTATGGAATCCTGGGATTTGTAATCTGGTGAGGTATCAGCAATCTTTGGGTTTTGGTTTCAGGAACTTTCCTCCCAGATAAATCAAAAAAGTGGATTACATCCCATTTTGCTAAATGGCAGTGACATGTGGGCAGATGTTTGTGTGCATCTGCATTCACAGCAACACCACTGTATGTATAGATGTGATTATCCATGTTGGTGGAAACTGTGGATTTGGTGCTTCAGATTCTGATGGTATATGATATAGCACTTGTAATATAAAAATATTATTTAATCTACTTTCAAACAAAAATATTTCTGTGTTGGGATTGCTCCTCTCTTTCTTTAGCTCACTTCACACACACATATATGGGGGGGGGGGGAGATGGGAAAGAAAAAGGAGGAAAGAGAGATGTAATTAATTTCTGATAACTTTATAACTGCATTATTAATTTTTTCCTTTTCTACTAAATCTCCATAGAATTGCAGTCATGCCCATTTGATTCATACGCCCAGACTTTTTACTACTTCATTACACTAGAGAGAGAAAAAAATCCAATTTCTGCCTCTTGCAAAATTCTGGCGTTTGTAGTTTAGTGAGACTGTTAAAGGTTCTTCCCTAAAATACAAACCCCAGAATTCTGCAGGAAGTGATGATTTGATGGTGCTGAATCACTGAGCCCTATCAAAGTTTTGAACTTTCTCGTAGTTTCAGGTTTTTTAGCAGTTTTTTACCCATTCAAAATGAGCAAAATCAGTCTGGAAGATCTCTCATAACGATCGTTGCTTTGATGTTGTAATATCTATAATTTTTTATCTCAGGACACTTGAATAATGTGATGATTTTTTAAGCACTTCTTATTTCAATGTATTGTTTTGCAATGAATTTGTCTTACTGATATATTGTGGGCTCGGTCTCATGTAAGCCACACCGAGTCCCTTGGGGAGATGGTAGCAGGGTATAAATAAAGTATTATTATTATTATTATTATTATTGCAATTCTTTCTTTAATACAACTACTGAATATGCAGTAATCCTGCCATCTTTTGTATATGGCTATCCTACAAAAATAGCCCTGGTTAGTACCTGGATAGTAGACTGCCAACAAATACTAGGTGCTGTGGGTTGTGTTTCAGAAGAAGGCATTGACAAAACCAGCTCTGAATATACCTTACCTAAGAAAATTGCATTAAATTCATGGAGTTGCTATAGGTGGAGAAGTGAATTGAGGATACATGTATACATACACGTCTTACCAACACTTCAAAGGACATGGCCAGTAGGAAAACAGTTTCCTATGAAGGAATGTATCCAGAGTTTCATACAATGAATTGGCAAAATTTATTATCTGAGATTCAGTCTTCTGATGCATAGTCTTTTTTAACATTATGAATCACACCAATCCTGCAAATTGGTGGCCATGTTCAGGTTCAAACCTGCTCCTCGATGCAGCCAATATATATGTTAGCAGTGGCTTGAAGCCCATAAATCTACAAAAGATGGACTGCACCCACAAGGCAACCTATTCACCACCATTTGGCAAAGGAAGTGGAGATAAATCACTAGCAAATGGGAACAGTGACTAATCGGTCAAAATGATCCACCCAATAAGATAATTTCCGCCGATCAAATTCAACAGCCATTTTTATGACTTGTGGCTTTGATCTCACAAATAGAGCAAACATTCACCTGAATGTTCCCCAAACTACACATCATGTACACAAGGATACCCTTACCACTGATAAAGGCTAACGTTTTAATGTTATAACAGGTGGAGGACTGAGGCCCCTTTCACACAGCTGAATAAAACCCTCCCATTATCTGCTTTGAACTGGAATATATGGCAGTGTGGACTCAGATAACTCAGTCTAAAGCAGACATTGTAGGATTTTCTGCCTTGATATTCTGGGTTATATGGCTGAGTGGAAGAGCCCTCAAAAACAATTGAAACCATAATTTTGGTTTTCTATAAAGACTTCAACCTAATTGACCCTCTTGGAAAATGTGATTTATCTCTATAGTGATGTATTTATTGTATGTAGATTATTTTTATATCATTAAAAACTGCATTATTATTGTATATATACATACACTAATACAGATTGACTTTCATACCTATACATTTGTTGGACAATTTCCCTAAAATGGAAGCATTACTCCTAAAGCTTTATCAAACTGATGTCCAGTTCTGAGACTGGATCCACACTGCCATATAATCCAGATTAACAAAGCAAATAATCCACATTATCTGCTTTGAACTGGATTACATGAGTCTACACTGCCATATAACACAATTCAAAGCAGATAAGCTGGATTTTACATGGCAGCACAAATGCAATCTGAGCCTGCAGTGTTAAACTTGCAGTAATGTTCTCCAAAAATAACACAATGTACGGCTTCCTTTTAAAATCTACAGTGAATTACAATAGTAAACTAGACAGTGAAAAAAATATATAGTTCAAACATGATTGGTGAGTATTTATTTTTGTAGATGGTATGGGGGGTTGAAAATGGTTAAAGGTTTTTGTACAAACAATCCAGTCATGAACTACTAAACACAACTCAACACCTCTTTCTGTTCAGCATCTTTCTAAATAAAAACACCTTATTTAGTTGTTTCTCCTTAATGGATTGTTCTACACAACTCCATTGAAATGGAGTGGTAATTTAAACACCACAGGACTCCCTGATGATGACACATTATGCCTTATGTTGATACATTGTCATTTTGCATGGGATCCATTTATGTACATAACAATGTCTGCTGAACCCTTTTTTCTGTTTTTTTTTGGGGGGGGGTTATTTGTTTGTTTGGTTGGTTGGTATTTGGGGGGGGGGGGTTGGCAGAATATCATTATGAAATTTCTGCCTTAGTTATTGTTGCATAAACAGATCTGCTATTTTGTGTGTATGTTTTTCTAATCTGGAGATCAAAAATACTCAGACAAATCAACCACTGAATGCGGACATAACAAGACAACTATTGTGCCTTACAAAATTGTGATTTGGACTCAGGGGCGGTTTTTCCATTACGCTAGGTAAGCGACCGCTGAATAGTTGTTTTTTTTTGCCTGAGGCACAAGGGCGCCTTTGTAAATGCCCCCTCCCCTCCGCAACCTTTCTCTGCCTCCCTCTCCCTCTTGAAGGCTACACAGAGTCCGCCGCCTCCCTTCTGGCTCTGCGCATGCGCCCCACAGTTGGACGGGAAAGGCGGGCTCGTGTGTTTCCCTCCACTCTGTGCCTGTGTGCGTGAGTGCAGGAGGAGGCGAGAGCAGCTGTGTGCGAGGAGGCAGCCGCATGCCTCCAGTTATTCAAGATCGGGGAGGAGCAGGAGGGGCTCAAGGCCAGGTCAGTTCTAGTCACCTGCTTACAAGGAAAGGGCCTGTGGCTGCGAGGAATAGTGGGAGTTGGAGTCTTCCCCTCTGCATCCAAGAACTTCCTGGCCCCACTTACTGTTGTTGTTATATTATTATTATTATTATTATTATCATTATCATTATCATTATTTTATTATATGAGGCAGAAAGGATGAGGAACCTGGCATAACTTTGACTTGCTGTTGTTTGTGGGTTCGTTGTTGTTTTTGTTGTTGTTGTTGTTATATGGGGCAGAAAGTTGTATTGGATCACACGTGGGACACTTCACAAGTATCTAGGACTGTGTGATGTATAGGTGAATAATGCATGCAGATCCCAGTAAGGTCGCCTTCTGCAGCTGGCAGGCAGATCATGATTTTGTCAGTGCTGATTGTGTTTAAGTGCAGGCCAAGGTCTTTAGGCACTGCACCCAGTGTGCCGATCACCACTGGGACCATTTTCACTGGCTTGTGCCAGAGTCTTTGCAGTTCAATCTTTAAATCTTCATATTCCAGGTTTTCTGTTTATCCCAGATTATCTGGCAGTGCGGACTCATATAATCCAGTTCAAAGCAGATAACCTGGGATCAGATCTTGGGTTATAAGGACAGTGTAGAAGGGGTCTAGGGGCCTTCCAGACAGGCCCTATATCCCAAGATCTGATCCCAGGTTTTCTGTTTATCCCAGATTATCTGGTAGTGCGGACTCATATAATCCAGTTCAAAGCAGATAACCTGGGATCAGATCCTGGGATATAGGGCCGATCTGGAAGGGCCCCAGGATAACCTAGCACTGGATTTTCTTTGCAAGATGTTTTCAGAAGGAGTCTGCCTTTGCCTTCTTTGAGGTTGAGAAAGTGTGTCTTTCTCAAGGTCATCCCGTGGCACTCCATTGCCATTTATTAGAATCCAAGTCTCCAGACTCCTAGTCCAAAACACATGCACATAATTAATGAATTAATTAATTTCACATATTTGTATCCTGTGTAATGTATAATGATGATGATGATGATGATGATGAAATAGAAGATGGTATATAATAATAGAAGAGTAATTCTATCTTGGCAGAAAGATGGGGGCTGGATTTGGGGTTTCCTTCCAACTGAGTTTTATAATAATAGTAATAACAATAGTCTCCTGGAGTGACTGAAGGAGAAAAAAACAAAAACAAAAAAACCCTTCCAGTATTTTCTGTTGGTCATGGGAGTTCTGTGTGCCAAGTTTGGTTCAATATCATCATTGGTGGAATTCAGAATGCTCTGATTGTAGGTGTACTATCAATCCAAGCACTACAACTCCCATATGTCATGGTCTGTTCCTCCCAAACTCCACCAGTGTTCAAATTTGGGCATATTGAGTATTTGTGCCAAGTTTGGTCCAGATCCATAGTGGTTTGGGTCCACAGTGCTCTCCAGATGTAGGTGAACTACAACTCCCAAACTCAAGGTCAAAACCCACTGAACCCTTCCAATAATTTCTGTTGGTCATGGGAGTTCTGTGTGCCAAGTTTGGTTCAATTCCATCATTGGTGGAGTTCAGAATGCTCTTTTATTGTAGGTGAACTATAAATCCCAGCAACTAAAACTCCTTAATGACAAAATACCCCCCCCCCCCAAACTCTACCAAATTTGGTCCAGTGAGTGAAAATACATCCTGCATATCAATATTTACATTACGATTCATAAGAGAGTGGGGGTCACCACAACATGAGGAACTGTATTAAGGGGTCACTGCATTAGGAAGATTGAGAACCACTGATGTACATGCATATCTCCCTTACAGAGCTATGCACACATCTATAGCTATATAATAATAATAATAATAATAATAATACTTTATTTGTACCCTGCTACCATCTCCCCAAGGGACTCTGTGCGGCTTACATGAGGCCAAGCCCAAAATACATCAAACAAAACATCAATAAGCACAACAACAATAAACAATCAATACAATACAAATCATATAAATCACATAAACAAAAACAGTCAATGGTGACAAATAAACAATTTTTTTTCAAAAAAATGGCCGGGCCGAATGTATTTCCCTGAACGTGCTTGTGTGCCCATATATATTTCCATGCATTTCTATGTATGCATTTGTATATCCATGTATGTATGCACATATGTGACCATGAACATGTAGCTAAAGGTAATGGTTTTCCCCTTGACATTAAGCCCAGTTGTGTCCGACTCTGGGGGTTGGTGCTCATCTCCATTTCTAAGCCATTGTCCATGGACACTTCCAAGGTCATGTGGCTGGCATGACTGCATGGAGCGCAGTTACCTTCCCATCAAAGCAGTACCTATATGATCCACTCTCATTTGCATGTTTTTGAACTGCTAGGTTGGCAGAAGCTAGGGCTAACAGTGGGAGCTCATGGCGCTCCCCAGATTCAACCCTGCAACCTTTCAATCAGCAAGTTCAGCAGCTCAGCAGTTTAACTCACTGCACCACTGGGGGCTCTGGTGTGTGGATATACGCATGTCTGTGTGTGGATATACGCATGTGTGTGGATATACATGTCTATGTACGGATCTATTGTGATAGTCTTCTTATCTGTGCCTATAGGTACAGGATACACAAACACACACCACTCTCATAGGAACAATGCTTGGTGCCAGTAAATGATGTATATATCTAGGTTCTTGTGGGTTTTTTCGGGCTATAGAGCCATGTTCTAGAGGCATTTCTCCTGACGTCAGGAGATGTATATATCCTTTCCTACTTTTGCCTCCTTTTTTGTCACCATATATTTCCATACACATACATGTATGTATATATTTATCCATGCATGTGTACAGCCACTTCGAGTCCCCATGGTGGGGGAAAGGTGCAATATAAATAAATCTCTCAGTATATAAAAATGTGAAAGAACAAAGGCTGTTGCTAGGTGAAGTGGCCCTCTGTGATGTCACTGGGAAAGAAAGGTGACGTGTATGGAGGGAAGGGAGGAAGGAAGGAAGGAAAGAAAAAAGAAGAGAAAGAAAGAAGAGAGAGGGAGAAAAGAAGGGAAGGAAGGAAGAGAAAGGAAGGGGAAAGTATGAAGGGTGGGATTGAAAGAAAGAGAAAGAATGCATGAAAGCATCCACACAATCTAGTGTAATTATAATAAACGAAACAGAGAGAGGCGTACATATTGTTTCCATGACAAGCTTTGTTGAGAAAAGGTTTGCCCTAACTTTCCTTTGTGGCTGAGAGAGTGTGACCTGCCCAACATCATCCAGTGGGGTTCATGGCTGAGCAGGGCTTCAAAATCACACCTGTATATACACACACATAGTCATGCACTGATCTAGTGGTGCACACATACATAAGGATCTGTAAACATGCACACAGAGAGACATATGCACATTCATAGAATCATAGAGTTGGAAGAGACCTCATGGGCCATCCAGTCCAACCCCCTGCCAAAAAGCAGGAATACTGCATTCAAAGCACCCCTGACAGATGGCCATCTATTTACCTTTACCTTTACCTAAATGTTCGTGGTCACCTATGTGTATACATTATTCAAGTGCCTCTCTTCACATGCATGCACACATACATACATATGCTTATATTTATTTACCACACAGGGGCGGCTCAACCCATTACGCAAAGTAAGTATTTGCAGTATAGTTGATTTTGCCCAGGGGTGCTCTTGAGGCGCTCTTGGGGGAAAATAGACCTTGACATTGTAGTTACTGGGATGTATAGTTCGCCTACAATCAAAGAGCATTCTGAACTCCACCAATGATGGAATTGAACCAAATATGGCACACAGAACTCCCATGACGAACAGAAAATATATATCAGTGATTGGTTGGGGGGGGGGGGGGCGCCAAAATACTGTTTGCTTACCATTGAAAATTACCTAGGGCCGCCTCTGTTTGGACTGCAATCTATGAGTGTGGAATTTCTGTAAGCTTGAGGCTATGTTTCCTTTCGTGCCCTCAGCATGAGGGCAGGGAAGTGCTTTGCTTCCTTCCAGTGAAGGGAGAGGCAAAGTTGTCCTGGCCGGGACTCGTTGTGGGCCAAAGCACACTCCCCTCTCACTTCACTTCCTCATCAATGCTGACCCAACCCCCCTGCTTCCTCTAGTGTACTTGATAAGGGTTGCCAACTGGGGTCGGGTAGGAATTTTATCCCCCTTAAGTTCTGGGAGGGGTGGGGTCACCTACCCTTTACTGTTAATCCATGGCAAATTGGGTAAGGGGGTCCTAAATAGACTTCAAGTGTATACAGGCACATACTGATGTGCACCACAGGAGATGGAGATTGAAGCTAAATTATTCACCCGTTTACCTGATGGGTTCCCTAGAAGCAACATGTGGGGTGCACCCAGGGATTGTGATGTCTCGCCCTTGTTGGAGGATGACGTGGTTTCTGAGGGCCACTGCCGCACATTATGACATAACAAATTCAAGAGTAAATTCAAGTTCATGTACAGCTTCAAGGTCAAGTTTATGTTTAAATCCTTAAATTTGTTTGGTAGATCTTACTTACTTACTTTACTTATTTACTTACTTACTTAGGTGATCCCTCTTTGGTCGAGTAGGATAGTCTTCCAGGATCAGTGTTCTGGTGGGTCCGTAGGTGACTGTGGAGCCCTGTTCTTGATCTGCATCTTCTCCCGCAGTGAGGGCATTCATTTCCAGGTGGAAGGCGGTCTCGGTCGGGGTTGGCTTGGCACGCCTTCCTCTTGGCATGTTTCTCTTTTTTGCCCTCCATTCGTGCCTCTTCAAATTCTGTGAGCTGTGAGCAGTACTGCTGGTCACAGCTGACCTCCAGCTGGAGCGCTCAAGGGCCAGGGCTTCCCAGTTCTCAGTGTCTATGTCAGAGTTTTTATGGTTGGCTTTTAGCCCGTTTTAAAACCTTTTTTCCTGCCCACCAACATTCCGTTTTCCATTCTTGAGTTTGGAGTAGAGCAACTGCTTTGAGAGACAGTGGTCGGGTATCTGGACAACGTGGCCGATCCAGCGGAGTTGATGGCGGAGGACCATCGCTTCAATGCTGGTGGTTTTTGCTTCTTCCAGCATTCTGACATTTGTCTGCCTTTCTTCCCAAGAGATTTGCATGATTTTCTGGAGGCAGTGCTGATGGAATTGTTTCAGGATCATTTGGTTTCAGAATCGTTCCAGAATCGTTTGGTAGATCACACAGAAATTGATTGGTAACATGTAATACATGTTGCCCATAGTTAACCCACACCGTGGTGTCTCGTGTTTTCATTGGTGGGAGAACAAAACAGGAAACCAACAGTAACTGTTTCTACTTCGTCTATCCAGTATATTAAATACGTAGTGTTCTAATGGATTTGATACTGGAAATAATTGCACTAATTCATGTTGCTAAAATTTGTTTTGGTGATTGTTTGGTTTTTCTCTGTGGATATATCTACAAAAAGTAATTCTAAAAGCTTTTGCACTTTCTTCTTCCACCTTGGTGATAAGACTCCTCAGCTCAATCTTATATATAGAATATGAAATGCCATGCAACAGATACCAGGTCACGTTTTTACATAGTATGTCCTCTCCAGATTTGGAAGAGGCATTCCTAATAAATCCTTTGCTTTCTCACTTCTTCAGCTCCTTTTAGAATGTCCCTGCTTCTCACTTTGTCCCACTTTCCTCCATTGTCTGCAGCTTACTTTGGTTGTTGCAAACTGAGTTCAAAATGCAGAAGGGATTTGCATTCAATTAGCAAATCAGTGAAGGGGGGGGGGGAGTGAGAGGAGTGGGTGGATTTTGTCCTTTCCAGTAAACTCAGATGTAAGCAAATTGCTGCAGTCTGTTTTAGCTTGTGAGTTTTTAATTCCGATGTTATTCAGCCACAAGTGTCCCAATTTTCATCTATGAAATGTTGTAAAGTATATAGATAAAGCTTTCCTCTTCTGCAGCCTTGGATATGCAGCCTATTTGCCTGGGGATTTGATCAGGTCTAGTATGTGGTGATGCCACTTTTCATTTCCAGCTTCGGAAGCCAAAGTCTCTTAGTTCAAAGTCAATAGGAATATTCAGGTGTCAAATAATCCCAACTGACTCCCATAATCATTCAGTCTCCTTCCTCCTTGCCAAACACTCATCTCCTTTATTCTGTTGCCAGGAGCCTGACTCATAGGGTTCTTCCCCCCACCGCAAAGTTTGCATATTCCAAAACACGCCCCCTACCCGTGCTAACAAGATGGATAAACGAACGCTTATTGTGTACAGATCTCTCAGTATTGTATTCAGATGAGTAACACACAAGGGAGAGAGAGAGCTGGGGCAAGTCTCTGCGCCTTCCTTTCCCCAGCGTGCAGTTAATTTGGCAGGCTTCTATCCAAAATACCTTGCAACCACTGAGGGAGGAAAAGTGGGGAAGGTTGACATGTAATAAATAATTTGACATCTCACCCTGTGGCATCCCACAGCCAGATTCAGCATCCTTCCCAATCCACACAGCAGCTGCTGCATTTTGCAGTGTTTGCATAAATTGCTTAGGTAGATGCAAAGGAAGAGTTACAAAATAAACACAGACATACACCATCTCATTATCAGGCCTTTATGAAATATTTCTCCTCGGGTCAAATGACTAATACTCTATTAAACTTTTATACTCACAATGAATGCAATAGGGGAGCCTCAAACTGAGCCCTAATCAGCAAAAATCTCGTATTTTGCTTTTTGATAAAATGCAGAATCTACTCACAGAAAACACTAGACTCCGAATGATTTTGATAGAGAATAATTGGTTTTATTGGCTTTAATGGCCAAGAGTTTGGGGGAAAATATTTAATGAATTAGAACTCCAAAATCCCTTGGTAGTGGAGAGTATAGTTCGCAATATTTGAACTGTGTTTGGAATACAGTCGTACTGCCTATTTTAATTCGTAGCTATTGCTGCATTTTTATTGAGAATTTTATTTAAATTGAGTTGGGCACAATTCAAAGTGCTGGCATTAGCCTATAAAGCCCTAAACAGTTCTGGCCCTACTTACCTCTCCTAACGCATCTCCTCCTATGAACCAAGTAGGACATTAAGATCATCTGGGGAGGCCCTGCTCTCAGTCCCGCCTGCATCACAGGCACGCCTGGCAGGAACGAGAGATAGGGCCTTCTCAGTGGTGGTCCCTCGGCTGTGGAACGCCCTTCCTATAGATACCAGATCGGCCCCATCCCTATTGGCATTTTGGAGGAAAGTGAAGACCTGGCTGTTCGAACAAGCATTCGATTAAGCAGTGTAATGAATATAGGAACACGGATTAATGGATGATGAGATTGGATTCTGATTTTGCTGATGAGACGCTAATGATTGTTATATTGATGCTATTGTTTTAACTGTCTCATAATCATTTTATGATGTTTTGCATCGAATTTTGCTGTTGTTAACCGCTTTGAGTCGCCTGAGGGCTGAGAAAAGAGGTATATAAATGAAGTAAATAAATAAACATGAAGTAAATAAACTCCCTGCTCCCGAGTGTGGTGGAGGCTCCTTTATTGGAGGCTTTTAAGCAGAGGCTGAATGGCCATCTGTTGGAGGGTGGGGGGGGGGGTTTGAATGCAATTTTCCTGCTTCTTGGTAGGGGCCCACAAGGTCTCTTCCAACTCTATGATTCTATGAACACATCACTTTTAAAGATGGGATTGGCAAGGAGACTGCCATGGCTGTTCATAAATCATCTGCCACCTGAGACAGCCATCTCACTCTGTCAATGGTTAGGCTTGTGGATTTGGCATTTGTAATTTTGCGTATTTGTGGCTTCAGGGGTGGTATAGTGGCAATTTCTGGCCCTATTCAGCAGTCTGACCAAAGTCTACAAACCAACACTTTAGTGCAGGCCATGATTGGTGACTGAGGTTACTGCTACTCCTTATGGTTTTGGGGAAAACACAGCAGTACCCAACCCAACCCCACCTGCTGGCTATATGAGAAACCTTGTGATATTCATAGATTTTCCACTTTCGTGGTGTTTCTAAGCCCCTAATCCCTACAAATGTGGAGAGCTGACTGTACATTCACTATCCTGATATGAATGCACATTGGAGAGGCAACATCTCTATGCATGCATTCCCTGTTTCTCATTTCACCTCTGTGTTATAGGGCATTTTAATATTTTTATTTATAGGTTACAGACGATGACTGGGTGTGAAGTGGTGGAATCCAACTGACTTTGATAATGCTCTTCTTTCAGCAGACCATACTAGTGGTCTGAGATTTGGAAGCCCCGTTGGTTTGATGGAACATACACTCAAATAACTGCACATTTAATTTTGGTTATTTCAAATTGCCGATGAATTGCCCCTTGCATTATTCTGTCAGGGTTGTTTTGTTCTTGCCATTTCTATGACTTTGCCCCACCATTTTGTTCTTAAACAGCATGCTGATATCATAGATTTCCTTGAAGAATCAGATCAGTTGTAAGTATATGGATGGAACTATATTAATTTCTTCCAAACTTGAGATCAAGGTAGTGTGACATTTTTAGATGTTTAATAGAAACCTGGGCTAGGAAGAAAAGTGGTCAGATAATTATACCCAAGCAGGAAAGCGCAAGTTAAGAGTGGGTTTCATCAATGTCGTGTATGTGTGTTTTATATTTGTGTGTGTGTATACTTAAACACACACACACATATTTGTATGTATATTCATTCAATATAGATGATCAGTTTCAATGATAAAACATCAATGATTTTTCCTAGATTGATATGAGTCAAATATCATTCTTTAATTAAAGATAATTAAAAGGAGTGGAAAACTAAAATCAGATCCAAATTTTAATTTAGTATAATTTTAAAAAGTGCTTTAATTAACATCTTGTGCTTTCTGTTATCTAATTAACATCATTAGACAGTTTTAATGTTCCAGTTTATTTTATCCCAAATTCCAGGGAGATACACAATGTCTCTTAGGGATTTGTCTTATGTTTTGCTCTTCTATTCTATAGCAACATTAAATGCAGTCTGAGAATTTAATGTACCATTGGGTATGAAATTACATCTTATTAATGTATCATCTCTTGTTAACTGGTATGAAAATTCAGTTGTCATTTACACAAAAGGCAGTTTAAACATGTTGATTCCCACTTCAGCACAATCACATGAGCCAAAGTGAAAGGCTGCTGTGACATGAAATTTGCAGAAGAGATAGTCCTCAACTGGACTGCCTCATAGCATGTTAAAGTAACTAATTAAACCACGTCTTCATCATCTTATTTAAAAGTAAATCTGTCCTTACCTAGGAAAGTAGGAAAATAGTAGTTTTAAAGATCTGTTGCAGATACAGGATAGGCTGAGACATTTTAATTTGCTGAGATGCAGTTTTACAAAATTGCATGCTGAATGTGAGCCTCAAGGCCCTTTCCAATTACAGCACAGGCAGTTCCCGAGTTATGAACGTCCAACTTACAAACGATTCATAGTTTAAAACAGGGGTGAGACAACAAGAAGTGAGAGAAATCTACCCCTTGGAAAGGAAATCCACTCCTGAAAGAGTTATCATGGGGAAAAGATGTCTCCACTGAAGTTTTATCACCAATCCTTATTTCCACGACATGCCAAATTTTTCAAAATCCAATGCTCACAGGGACAGAAAGTGAGGTGAAAACTTCTGAACAGAGGTACAGACAGCAAAACAAACACCACAGGGGTGTTCACCTTTCCCTATAGTATTCAAAGCTAAAAGATATATTATTTTTGGATGGGGTTACACTTAAAAAGTGTACTTGTTCAGACTTACATACAAATACAGCTGAAGAACAAACTTATAGAACCTATCTTGTTCATAATTTGGCAACTGCCTGAATTATGCCATTAGATTGCACTTTAACTGCCATTGCAACAGCCTATGGATTCCTGGGATTTGCAGTTCTCAGCCAGAGAATGCCTCAACTAAGTGCAATTCCAAGAATTCCATAGGATGTAGCTATGAAAGTAAAACTGGAATCATAATACTACAATTATATAGTGTGACTATAGTGGAACATTTGGAGATATTGGGAAATGTGATGGGATATATAAACATTTCCTCTTATTATATATGTATTTGGTACTATTCTTTGTGGAAGATACCATATGAAACACAGAGCTAGATCCAGTTACAAGTCTTACTTTCCGTTTCATTGCATCATTCCAAAGCAGTCAACAGAAAGATTTTTTTAAAGAAAGAAAAACAACTGACATTGCAATTGTATAAAATAATGAATGGCAATAAATGCATACTTGGGTTGATGAGATGCTGAATGGAATGTGCAATTAGAAGAAATACTTGGTATCTGAAGGTCATCAACTCTGATTGTCAATATGTTTTCCTCATTCTTGGATTCAGGCAAATCCATCAATTGGCCAAAATGTGCCAAAGAGTGCCAACCAGTATGGTTTAAAAACGGTAAAAAAGAATCAAACTAAACGAAACAGTGGTTTGGGTTGTGATGTCTATGAGAGATTATTTCCATTAAAGAGATAGTTTAGTCTGGATATATACACTGCCATATAACACAGTTTCAGAATGCAGATTAACTACATTGAACTGGATTATATGAGACTGCACTGCCATATAATCCAGTTCTGTGCAGTTAATCTGCATTCAGAAATGGCAATAGATGAGAGAGTAGATCCAGTCTTAGGGCGCTTCCAGACAGCACTAAATCATGAGTTTTAGATAGGGGCAAAAAATTATGGGACTTCAGAAGAGGACCACATGCAGACCTGTTGGTCCCAGGAGTTCTGCCTCCTCTATCTAGATTTATGCTTTGTTGCGGGATTTAGAGGCTCCCAAGATGGCTGCCTCAGGACTTCCGTTGGAAACTTTGGTGATTTTTTTTAAACAAACCAATATCTGGATATGCAGATATACAGAGAATCACTGCAAAAGTTCCATTCTTTGTACTGGACAGAGAAACTGTGCCCTCCAGACATTTCATGAAGTATCTGCCACACAAACAAAGTTTACGGGGTAGGACCACTTCTGCCCAAGTCAACACTGCACAATCAAACAGAAGCACACACTTTCAAGCCAGAAACAGAACTTTGTCATTACTGACACTTTTTAGAGCCTAGCTGCCTAGTCCAGACAGATTTGGTTGTGTACTTGTGGCATCAAACAACAGGGTGCTGTTCCTGGGTTATACATAGCTGTTCCTGATTACTCTTCTTGTGAAAAGATGTACAACATTGACTGAAGGGACACGACTTTGTCCTGGGCAGAGAAAATGTTCCCTTCACACGTTTCATGAAGTGTTTGTTGCACAAAAACAAAGTTTTTGCCTTCTACTCAAGTGTCACCTTCTTTTAAGGAACCGACCGATCAGGAAGAAACATCTAAAACCTGCAAACAAACCCAGATAAAAAAATCTTGTGATTTCTGATCGCAGGGACAAACAGACATGCGAAAATCCGCATATTTGGCTCAAAACCGTGCTATCCCTTCACCTGGAAATTTCACGTTTTTTGCTTTTTGTAGCAAGACCTCACAACCTCTGAGGCTGTCTGAGGATGTAAAAATAAAGAAGTCAAGGCATCAAAAAGGAAATGGAAATGAATAAATAGCAATGCATTTTCAAATCGCCAATTATTCTATCTGTCAAGGGCCCATCTCAGGCCTTGACAAAACAGTATGTTAAGCTGTGCCAGAACATTTCACCTTTGTTGCTGTGAGCAATGGTGCACTTTTAAGTAGCATTAGGAGAACCAAAATTACTTGGCGTGACCAAACTTGTTCTCCTATTGTAGCTTTGATTAAAGCATTTTAACCACAATTTTAAAAACAAAAAACTAATCCTCTATCCGGCTGACTCATTCCAGCTGTTAAATAACTAGATATTTAGGTAAAGCTGAACACCATCTAGAAATCAAAACATATAATATAAAATGACCAATCCCTTCCTGGGTGGAATGCTGTGTTCATCCTGACTAGGTCCTTGGTTTTCCGGAACGGTTTTAATGTAGCAATCACATCCACCTCTATAATGTGTGGTTGACACATGATGGAAAATACAGCTATGCATGGCCTAAATAGCTCCTTTAATATTCAGAATAAAATCCAGAACAGTTTCACCTTCCTTATAATGTGTAAGCCATCAACCACTTCTGGGCCTACAGCTGAATTAAAGTTCCTGTTGTACACCTTCAAGTCATTGCCAATGTATGACGACTCAAAGGCACCATCTACACTGTCATATAACCCAGTTTAAATCAGAAAATCTGCATTCAGAAACTGTATGGCACTGTAGATGGGCCTGAATCTATCATAAGGTTTTCTGGATCTGAGGCTGGATAGACACTGCCGTATAATCTACAGCAGGGCTAAGGTGGCATAGCAGGTTAAACCGCTAAGCTGCATAACTTGCTGACCAGATCGGTAGTTTGGATCTGTGGGACAGTGTGAACTCCTGTTCTTAGCCTCAGCTTCTGCCAACCTAGCAGTTTGAAAATATACAAATGTGAGTAGATAAATAGGTACCACTCCGGTGGGAAGGTAACAGCACTCCATGCAATCATGCCGGCCACATGACCTAGGAGGCATCTACAGACAATGCTGGCTCTTCAGCTTAGAAATGGAGATGAGCACCAGCCCCCAGAGTCATTCTTGACTAAACTTAATGTCAAGGAGAAACCTTTACCTTTACTTATAATCCAGACAATCCAGATTCAGAAAATGGATTACCCATATTTACTCGAGTTTAATGGGCCATGGAATCTAATGCACACCTTAGTTTTCAAAATCCTGAAACCCCAAAAACATTTACCATAATACGCGAATCTAATGTGCACCCTAATTTTGGGAAGGTAATTTAGTCAAAACGAGTAAATGTGATATATGGCATTGTAGACTTGCACAAGCTTACTTACTGGATTTTGATGGCTGAGCAGGGATTCAAACCCTGTTTTCCAGAACTGGAATCTAATGTTCAAATCTCGATGACATGTTGTCTCCAGAGCTTCCACTTCAGCCTTTCATTGGCCTCTCTGAGTTCAAGAGCAGTTGAGTTTCTGGATAAGGAGGTCAGGAAAAGAATGAATGTTGGACGACTGTGTGGGTTCCCATTCTCTCCTCCTAGAAATGTTTGGCAGAACTTGGGAAAAAAATACTTTTGGGGGTTGATAGTCATCTCCAATGGTCATGTTGACTAAGGGATTCTGGACATGATATCCTCCAAAAGTAACTCAACTTTACAATTTGAGATAAATTTCCAGTATGCCACTTTCCAGCCCTGAAAAACACATAAGAATATAATCTTTTACTTCTCTATGTCCTTGCTATAGCTTCTAGCAGCGTATAAAATGTGGTTCGATTGCTAATACTCTGCATCAACTGATTGAGCAGCTCATGGTTTTTATTCATATCACCAGCTCACTGTATTGGTTGATGGGTCTGAAATCAGTTTGGAAAATCCAGATGCAGCCAAAGTCAGGTGGCACAAAAATAGCATTCCTTCTTCATATCACATGAGGAAGAAAACACCATAAAAGTACATCTCCGTATTGGATTAAAATGTCATTAAGATGGTATTTGACCCCCCCAAAATTAGGGAAAATATATAACAACACAAGTTCGACCTGTTGGAAGTGTAAGAAGAAAGAAGGCTCTTACTTCCACATGTGGTGGACCTGTGAGAAAGCGAAAGGTTATTGGAAGATGATACAAAAAGAAATTCAAAATATGCTTAAAATAAAACTACCAATGAAACCAGAACTGTTCCTGTTGGGAATGTATGATAACAACATGGAAAAAGATAAAGATAATTTTTTATTTCTAGCATTAACAGCTGCAAGGATGTGTTATGCAAAAAAATGGAGACAAACAGAAATACCAGAAGAAGTCGAATGGATGATAAAAATGTTGGACATCAGCAACTTAGACAGACTTACTTTTCTATTATTGAAAAACAAAGAAACTGGAAGAAAAGAAACAGACTGGAGAGACGTCACCAAATATCTAAAGAAAAAGAAGAAAGAGACATTGATTTAGAGGGAAAAGGAGAAATGAAGATGAAAACCAAAAGAGGAAGGGAAAGAAAGATAGAAGAGAAGAAAGATAAAGAAGGTTACTTTTTATTTTTTGTCTTTTTCTTTTAAGAGAAGAATGAACAGAAGATTTTCGGAAGACATCAGGAGGTCGAGATACTTTTATTTTATTTTTCCCTCTCTTTTCTTTTCTTTTTTTCTTTCTTTCCTTTTTCTCTTTCTTTTCTTTTTTCTCTTTTCCCTCTCCTCCCTTTTCTTTCTTGCTCTTTTTTTCTCTTTTTTTCTCTATACCCATATTTCTATTTTTATCTTGTATGAAAGCTTCAATAAAGACTATTTTTTAAAAAAAGTACATCTCTGTATCCATGACAGTTTTTTTTTAAAAAAAAACTTATAACAAAGTGTAGAACCAAATTCACTCTTTTTTTCAACATTGAAAAATTGCAGTCAGAGGTTTCACTCTGACTTGCCATGTTGTAAAATTTTATCAAACTATTGCTGTGGATCTTTTGTTTTTGCACAACAAACATGTATGGGGTTTGGTGGGATCCTAGGAATCTTTGGCTAAAAGCAAATGACTCAGGCCCCTTCCACACTGGAATCTATGACAATGTGGACTCAAATAACCCAGTTCAAAGAGATATTGTGGGATTTTCTGCCTTGATATTCTGGGATTTAGGGCTGTGTGGAAGGGCCCAAAGTTAGCACATCATTACAAGCAGAAATCCTTTAAGAGATAAAAGTTGTCTGTTTATCCTAGCACAAGCTTGCCTCATCCACCTCTTAAAATTGGTTTCCTTTTGTATTATGATTGCCCCTTATGAAATGATTTGGCTCTGAAAGTGTAATAATCTTAAACTGAAATTTGAGTGCACAGCTCTTTTTGCATGTATACATGTATCTAATTACATATTGATGGGTGGGTAGCATATAATTGAGGCAGGCACATGGTTACAATATCTTTTTATGAACACAATTTTGGAAATATGTGTGTTATTTATGGTTGATCAAGACACGGTCTGTGTACTGTTAGCTAGATAGGCACTGCAAACACTAAATGGTTAACTCAATGTTTTAGACTTTAGACTGCACAGTCCCTAGCTCCTTATCTTGGATTTATTTATTTATTTACCATATTTGTACCCCGCCCTCTCACCTCAAAGGGGACACAGAGTAGCCTTACAATAGGCAACAATTTGATGCCACATAAATTCATACAAGTAAAATAACAAATTAAAATCCAAAAAGTTTTAAAAAATCAACCATTAAAACCAATAATTAAAACCATGCAGTCCCAAATCAAAGTCCAGAGCCATTCCATTTGTCATCACACCATTTTGTAATTGTTTATTTCACAGATTAAAACCTGGTCCCAGTTTTTTTTCCCCCTGAAGGTTAGGAGGGAGGGAGCTGATCTAATTTCACTGGGGAGAGAGTTCCAGAGCTGAGAAGGCCCTGTCTCTCGTCCCCACCAACCACACCTGCGAAGGAGGTGGGACCGAGAGCAGGGCCTCCCCAGATGATCTTAAAAGATGCTGCATATAATTTCAAAAAATGCAAAAAATCTTGTGGAAGTTTAGAGGACCAACTCAAAGAGGTACATGATGAAGTGAAACCAAAAATTATTATTGGATCCAAGGACTTATAAATTTCAGTTTCATGGAAAGAGGTACCGGCTAGGCTAAACATATTGTTGGGGATTCCTCATCTTTGGAAGAGGAAGGGGAGCAGGGAAGTGCTCAGGAATTGGAGGCAGAAGAAGAATCAGACAATGAGGTTTTGAAAGTGCCCACATTTCTAGAGAGACTAAAAGAGACAGAGCACAGACGGTGGTCAGCTAGAATACCTGCTAAAAACGCTGAGCTAATTGGGCGATGCCCTAGTACAGTGTTTCTCAACCTGGGGGTCGGGACCCCAGGAGGGGGGTCGCGAAGGGGTGTCAGAGGGGTCGCCAAAGACCATCAGAAAATACAGTATTTTCTGTTGGTCATGGGGGTTCTGTGTGGGAAGTTTGGCCCAATTCTATCATTGGTGGGGTTCAGAATGCTCCTTGATTGTAGGAGAACTATAAATCCCAGCAAGTACAACTCCCAAATGTCAAAGTCTATTTTCTTCAAACCCATCAGTGTTCACACATATTGAGTATCCATGCCAAGTTTGGTCCAGATCCATCATTGTTTGAGCCCACGGTGCTCTCTGGATGTTGGCGAACTACAACTCCCAAACCCAAGGTCAATGCCCACCAAACCCTTCCAGTATTTTCTGTTGATCGTGGGTGTTCTCTGTGCCAACTTTGGTTCAATTCCATTGTTGGTGGGGTTCAGAATGCTCTTTGTTTACATGTTAACTATAAATCCCAGCAACTACAACTCCCAAATGACAAAATCACCCCCCCCCCCAACCCTACCAGTATACAAATTTGGGCATACTGGGTATTTATGCCAAATTTGCTCCAGTGAATGAAAATACATCCTGCAGATCATTATTTACATGGCAATTCATAATGTTAGGGCTATGGTTGGGGGTCACCAAAACATGAGGAACTGTATTAAGGGGTCGCGGCATTAGGAAGGTTGAGAACCACTGCCCTAGTACCTCCTGCGTGGGGAATTCAGGGCTACAAATCAGTAGCTGGTGCAGTCAGTTTTCACTAGTAACAACGACCCTGATAGTGCTGTTTTCACTCCTATGGAATCTGCTTTGTGTCTGCTGCTAAGAACTAGTTAATCGTCTGTTGTCTGATGGAAAACTGGTGTTTCTTTTGAGGACTTTGTAAGAGATTGAATTTGTGTCTGGATTAAGACTCCCCTGTTTTCTTTTGCACTTTTCAATTGCATTTTGCTTATCCTTTGTGTTTGCTGGAGTAAAGCATTTTTCTTTTACTTTCAATATTGTGTAAAGGCTGTTTTTGAAGGGCAATTGAGGACATATATGTTAAAAGAGCACTGCAGTAAGCTCACATACAAAGTCTCGCTTTGAGAAAAATTATGGAGAACTTGCAAACGGAAATACATGATGTAGCGTAATTGAAACCTTATTTGGGGCCATTTTGATGTCAGTTCTGTATTAAAACTGTTCATTCAGCAGAGTGTCAATCATCTGTGTGAATCATGAGGTGGAGAGTAGAAGTCCATTTTAATTTCATCAAATTGCCAATTATATCAGTTTTGTCTCCTCTTCTGGCTCTACTGAGATGAAAGAAGCATGTGTGCAGGTTTTCCCACCTCCAAACTTCTTGGGAAAAGAATTTGTTTTGCTTTTCTTCAAAAGCACACGGTTTTGCATAACCTTGTTTGGGTCACCTGAGGACATTTTAGAGAAGCCAAGTAAATATTATCTACTTCTTATAGGAAATCTTACACTCCAGGTGTTGAAAATTTAATTTTCAAATCCCTGAGGGATGGGTGGGAAAAGGCATATCAGATAGTTTTCCATATCTTGGCCTAGACATCAGCCATCTCGTGTTGATAATGACTAAGAAGATCCCAATGGTGAAAACCTCTCCTTTCTCTTTGCTGGAATAGTCTTCCTTGTTAAGGAGGCAGAGTCATTGTATAACTCCTATAAATGTACTGTCTTAAAGATGCATCTTTATGTTGTGTATTCAAGGATTGGGAATATGCTTTAGGTGTGGTGGTACACATGTGTTTATATTCCCACCAAAATATCCTATTATGATACTACTTACTATGAATATATATATATATATATATATATATATATATATATATATATATATATATATAATTGCACTGTTGTGGGATCACACCTGACTTGGAACTAAATAGAATAATAGTAATAATAATAATAATAATAATAATAATAATAATAAAAACATACAGTCAAAGTTAAAAAACAAAGTATGGATCGTTGATGTCACAATCCCAGGTGACAGCAGGATTGCAGAGAAACAACTGGAAAAGCTAACACAATATGAGGATTTAAAGATCGAACTGCAAAGACTCTGGCACAAGCCAGTCAAGGTGGTCCCAGTGGTGATCGGCAAACTGGGTGAAGTGCCTAAAGGCCTTGGCCTGCACTTAAACACAATTGGCGCTGACAAAATTACCATCTGCCAGCTGCAGAAGGCCACCTTACTGGGATTTGCATGCATTATTCGCTGATACATCACACACTCCTAGACACTTGGGAAGTGTCCGACGTGTGATCCAATTCAACAGCCAGCAGAGTGTCTGCTGTGGACTCATCTTGTTGTGTTTCAAATAATAATAATAATGTTTGCACCTTATTGGACTATCAGCTTGACCTTGGACTCTTGATTAACTCTCTGCTGGTATTTGTGGTCGAGGCTTATGACATCCTCATATTAGTCTTATGAGCCTATCAAAATCAGAAATAGTTTTCAAGATGCTGCATTTCATATGTATTGGTAATGTCTAAATCAGGGGTCCTCAAACTAAGGATCGGGGGCCAGATACGGCCCTCCAAGGTCATTTACCCGGCCCTCGCTCAGGGCCAGCCTAAGTCTGAAGCAATTTGAAAGCACACAACAACAACAACAACAATCCTATCTCATCAACCAAAAGCAGGCCCACACTTACCACTGAAATACTAATAAGTTTATATTTGTTAAGATTGTTCTTCATTTTAATTATTGTATTGCATTTAAGTGTTTTTTGCATTACAAATAAGATATGTGCAGTGTGCATAGGAATTCATTCATTTTTTTTCAAATTATAATCCGGCCCTCCAACAGCTTGAGGGACTGTGATCTGGCCCTCTGTTTAAAAAGTTTGAGGACCTCTTGTCTAAATCATAATTAAAAACAATGCACAGAAAGTTTGTAGACATTTAGATTCGTGTGGTTAAAAGAATACAACCAGCATCATAGACTAATAGCCTTTGACAACACATTATATACTAAATGCAGAAAAGCCCAAATATGTTATGCTTCTAAACCATATCTTGTAATTCCAATAATTTTCACAGTTGAATGCAGATGTTTATTATTTTTACTCATGGGAAGTACTTGTGATTGTGAATGATTTCCAAGCCACAAATGCTTGGGACCCAGTTTGCAATATATGCATTTGTGAACTATTAGCCCCACTTCGCAACATGACCATCCAACATGTGGCTCCAATGAAGCAATCACAAAAGACAAGACATCATTTGTATGAATCCTATTGGTTTTACTCTGTCTGGACTCAGGGAACATACAGTCAAAGAACTAGTTATTTCAAAAACTCCTTCAAATATAACAGAACTAACTCCATGGTAATTTTTATATTGGATCTCAATTAATGAAAAGTTTATTTGTTGGATTGTATAATAGAGTTATGAAATTCTGCATGTCTCAAATATGTTGCCTACTAGAGAACTGACTCATTGATCTGCTATTAAAACCTTTAGGATTGACTGGCATTGCAGGTAAAGGCTTTTCAGAACTTGGAAGAAAATATTTACAGTAAGTAATTAATTACCTTTAAAGTGTCACTTTTTCTTGTTAAGGAGTAACAAAGTTACATTTCCATGAATTGAATTATTTATTGGATCCATAAAATTGCTTATTTGGGATAAACAGTAATCTTTTATTAACCTTTGAACACATCCATCAACCTAATGAGTTAATCTTGTTCCATATTATGAGTAACAGTAACTAATTCCTTTTTGCAATCTAAAATGAGTAACAGGAATAAATTGATCCTAAAAAGTAGCATTTCCAAACTCCAGGCTTCCTCGAGTATGGCTCCTACCTGACACTCCCAAAATTTAAATCTAACTCAATCTAAGGTTTTTTTTTCTGATTTTTAAAAACTTTGCTTTTTAATTGGTTTCTAAATATTGATACAGGTTTTTGTGTATACAGGTTTTTGTGGGGACGAGGGAGAGGGTCTTCTCCATGGTGGCTCTTCGGCTCTGGAACTCGCTCCCCAGGGAGATTAGGCAAGCACCCACCCTGGCAGCTTTTAGGAAAAGCTTTAAAACTTGGCTTTTCCGGTGTGCTTTTGAGGAATGAACAACTAATTTCCATGCCATGTCCCATCCCAGTACCAATTTGTCTTTCTGATCCACTTCATCTCATCCCTCAGTGGAGATTAACCTCACTGTTTATCCCACCCGAGCCTCCCACTAGACACAGCATTTTATCTATCTATTTCACCCACGAGTTTCACAATGTTACCCTTTGCACCCTTGTTTAATTCTTTTAGCATTTTATACCTTGTTTTTATTATGTTATTGTCATTATTTTATTGCATTACTATATTATAGTTAAGCATTTTTATTTGATGTTATAATCTGTTTTTGTATGTACTTTGCTTTATTGTAATTATTTGGGCTTGGCCTCATGTTAGCCGCCTCAAGTCCCTTCGGGGAGATAGTGTCAGGGTATCAATAAAGTATTATTATTACTATTATTATTTTACTGACACAAAAACACAGCAAACAAGATATATATGCTAGATTTCATGTCACAAAATCACAAGTCAAACACTTCCCAAGCGTCTAGGACTGTGTGATTTATTATTATTATTATTATTATTATTATTATTATTATTATTATTATTATTGTGTCCTTTTTCCAGTTGGTTTTCAAACCAATGCAGGATTTTAAAGAACTTATATTGATGTATTCTTTATGTACTTGAAAGAAACCCAGCAGTCTTGAAACTGAGCAAATACATTACACAAACAAATAAATTGAGCTGTTGTACAAAATAGATTATTTTGCCTCTTGCTCATCATGTCCACACACACCCAATCTACAAATTGGCAGAGAATTGTTAGTTTTCTTTCACATCTAGGCTCTCTTATCTAAACTCGCTCCTGCACACATTCCTTATGCGCTTTGAACTATTGTTGCTTCCACTTAGCTAGGAAAGCAGGACTCCTGTTTCTAAACAGAGTATCAGTTCCACGTTGAAAGTTCAGTGAGACAAAAAGAAGCTCTCTCTTGGTAGAACAAAAGGTATGGATCGTAGCAGCGATTAGGTGAGCCGATTTGTCAAAAGGACTTTGGGTAAAAGAATTCTTCAAGTGCACCTGAACTCCGCTGTAGTTGACAAAGACTTTACCAAAGAGAGGTCTAGTTACATAATGTGATGCTGGCTCCGCAACAAGAACAAAAGACAGGAAATGCAGCTCATGGGTACATCTAGTCCAGCTCTTCATGCAATCTGTTACAGCTATTGAGCTTGAAATCTCAAGCTCACTTACTAGAAAAATAGGCCCATTAAAGAGATTAATTTATTTCTGAGGATAAATATCTAGGACTGCTCTGCGTAGGATATTTTACAACATCCTTAGATCCAGCTGATTTTTAATCAGTGGAGAAATTCCTTAAATGATATTCTTGATGCTCTCACCAGTAGAAACGGGAGAGAGGGGAATTTCAACACACAACTTTCCAAAGCAGATTTGAATGTGCCATAGAGCAAAGCTTCTTATAACCTCATCCCAAGAAGAATTTTTAGCATCCTAGGATGCTGTTGCCCCAGTTGAGAAACAGAGCCCCATGCCGCCCATCACACGACATAGCCTCACTTCCAGCAAGTCTCTGTTGCGCAACTGGGTTGGCAGCATGGTAGGATGCTGTGCCACCAACACGGGAGCCTCTCTGTGTTTCACTTGGAACAATGGGGCTACTGCGAGGACAAGCCATGTGGCAACGCTTCCCCACGTTATGGGGAAGTGTTGCTGCTGACTGCCCGGGATGCAGGAGGCCAATATTGCCACGCTGCCCCAGTGATTCACCATGGGGTCATGGCTCCATTTGGAGTCCTGTAACTGAATCTGGAGGTTGCAATTAGAGTCTTCCCCTCATACACAGCTTTTCCTTTTGTATAAAGACCTCAAAACAGGTGAGCAAAGCAGTGGGGAGCCAAGCAGCAAACTTGTCAACTGGCCAGGCAAGGGGGGGGGGGGTTGTCTTCCAGCTCTTCTCTCTCTCCCTCTTGCCTTCCCTCCCCTTTCCCCTCTCCTTTTACCTAATCAGCAATTCAGATCTTATACACAATCTTGCCCCTGCTGCCCTTTTCTCACACCAACAAAAAAGAGAGAAAGAAGAAGAGAAAGGGGAAACAGGAGGCGAGGAGCCAACCTTTGCTGCCTTGGCTGCAAAACCATCCCCTGCTCTCTTTCTCCTATTTCTCCTCCTGTTTTCCCTTTCTGCTATCTCCTCCCTTCCTCTCTTTCTCGCTTCCCTTCCACCCTACTCTCCTCCAGTGACAAAAGTACCTTCCTCCTGTACAGACATCCTTTTGTGTGTACGTGGTGGGGAATGCAAAATCAGTCCTCCTTGTTTAACAAGCCTTGTAAATGAAGGTTTTCCCTGGTGGCTCTTTTCAATTTCAGAAATACTTCCCTTTAAATTTCGATTCCAAAATACTATTTTGGGTACATAAACTGTTATTAAACATGACCATCTTTCACTTCTAATAAAAAGGGAGACATCGTCCTTCCCACAAGGAAGCCATAGTTCCCCAAGGAAGGAGGGCCAAATGAACTGCAAAGGCCACTGTCCCTACAGTCTCCCTCAGTCATCCCTGGAACAAGCAGCCGATCCCCTAATTCCATAACCCCTAACCCACCCACCCCACCCCACTCCCCACATACACATGCACACCAGCTAAGCTGTTAAGCCTGAGTCGATCCACATCTGCGATCATTCAGAGCTCTGCTGGAGATCACATGGCCCCATTCATTTTTACTGCAACCAAGCTGCAGCCTAGACAGCTATAGTGTATAATTCACCTATATTACTTCTTCTTTTTCTTTTTTCTTTTGCAAATGTGCGCACAAGCGTACAGGAATGAATTAAAATAAATAAAGCAAATAACCCTTCCTATCCTGCATGCAGACACAATGAAACCCCTCTCCCTTCACCCTTCTTTCTATCTAAGAACCTATATTGAAACATCACATGAACTCTATTTTTCATATTTTAATTTTATTGAAATATATGAAATAGAAGGCAGACCTGGATGAACTCTAATAAACTCTTGAGCAGTCTCAGCCATTCCAGATACTCCTGCTACACCCTATGTAATAACCGGGGACAAGGCATAATCTGCTGGACATCCGCTTGCCACCCTAAACTTCTCCTTTGGAATCTCAGCTATCAGTTGGACAAAAGCTCAGGCGAAAAAACTCTGATTGCACTCTCATTACCAATAGACATTTCTGGGACCTTTTCTTTGTTTATCCCAGAGGATGTCTTGAGATCCAACTCTCATTGTCTTCACATCCAGGACCCAGTATCTGCATAATCCCATCATTCATCTTTTTGGAGTCTCGTTGTCTTCAGCAGTCCATTGCTACACAACCCCCTGGAGACTTTTCTGCCCCCTGGGAGGGGATTCCTGGTCATATCATCACCACCTCCACCAATCAGGGTGTGCACCAGCTAAGACCCCGCCTCCTGGCTAATCAGGAGCCTGGGGAATGCTGGATGACTTTCTGGCACAATCAAAGAGATAGGAGGGAATTTCGAACCATAGAAATATTAATGCATGAAAATTCTTATGTATAAAGATGTCTGCTTTTTTCTTATACTTTGCACTTGTTCCCTTTGAGCACCTGCTGCTGTACAAGTGTCCTTTCTGCACTTGTTGAATAAAAACTTCTGTGGTTTGCCTTCAACCTGGTGAGACTGCTGATTCCTGATTCGGAACGTTCACGGCTAGCAAAGTTTGCCAGGCGTCCTCAGTATCCGTGAGTCCTTGGAAAACCTCAAATTTCCGGCATCAAAACCATACTCAAGTAAAATCAAAATCACCAGTCATCTCCCATTAAAAATTCAAGAAGAATTTGCCTGCAACCTGTGCAGGGAGGGAAGGGATTAATACTATCTATTTGGCTTTGTTAGAAAGGAAAGGCTATGGATTTTCTGCATGTATGAAAACAGACTATGGTAGGAGCAAGAGGAAGGTGTCTATGGGTCCATTTGAGGCACAAGACCAATTCTGCAACCTGGGACCTTTTGAGTTGGAGGGATGTACTCCAACTTAAAAGGCTCCTGATTGGCTGAACACCCCATTGTAGCTCCCCAATTCAGGAAAAGAAAGGAGACCCAACAGAGCATAGCCTGCCAATTGAGGTTGCAAATGAAGCATGCCAACATGGCATGAAAAATGTTGAGGGTGTTTACTCCCTGCAGTATCAAACATTCAGCCAAGATTTAATTATTTATGTAAAAATAAACAAGCACATCAATTTCATTAGTCTTTCATCTTTAACTCATAGCAAAATTACATGTCTACCAAAAATGTTTTAAAATTTATTTCTTGTTATCTGTAAATGTTTGCTTTGTATACCTATTTTATATACCTGTACACCTGAGGACACACAAAAAAAATTCCGGTAAAAAGGGTCACAAAACTTTTCATACCATGGATACAAACACTGCACTTGATTAATGTTTGGAGACCATGTTACTGCTCAAGGACCAACTAGCATGAGTTACAAGCAACCAATTACAAGCTATTTGTAATGAACTGCTTTTTTTCATATTGAGGCAGATTATATATTATTTCAAAAGCAACATAACAAGTAGGAATAAAGTCACATTATTGAGTTACTTTTAAAATTGCTTTCAAAGAGCACTTTATATTTTGACAGGCCCTCTTCGGAGACTTATGCCAGCCTCCTATCTTGCCCTTAAGCAACTAAAAGTAATAGAGTAGCAACAAGCAATTTAAACATAGTGCCAAGGAATTGTGCCAAATAACTTTTCAATCACTGTGAATAATGGAGGAAAATTACTATTGAAAAAATAAATTTGCAACCTGATGGTCCTGATACTAATAAAAGAAAAACCTTTGTAATCCAAGATTTTGAACATTAGAAAGAACTTATTTTATAGTAAGAACAGCTCAGCCATCTTACACAAACACCTCCCAGGAAGTGGTTCGAGGCTGGGACAGTGGCCACAGGATTCAGTGAATCAGAACCGGACCCAGGAACTGCAGTATCTGCAGTTAGACTGCCACCGGAAAATGTGGGTTTCTTTTGTCTTAACCAGTCTGCTGAAGCCCCATCTACATGGCCATATAATGCAGTTTGAACTGCATTATAATGGTTAGTGCAGACTCATGTGATGCAGACTGAACTGCATTAAACTGGATTAATGCAAATCTGATACTGGATTCTATGGCAGTATAGATAAGGCTGATATGAACGGATGCACTGCAGACAATCAAAGTATATCCTGGTCTTGAGCCCTGCATGGGATATATTCTTACCAACTGCAGCACATTATCTGCCTTATTCTGGACTTTCTGGTGATTTTTTAAAAAGCACACACTGGGGTATACGTTTTGAGGACACTCTGCCTTAGAGCCAATTTCAAACTGCATTATAGTGCCTGTGCAGAACTGTCCCCGGTTGTCACATTATTGTTGTCACACTTCAGTTATTATAGACACACATTTGGTCCTCCACACTTTGTGTTTGATTTCTATGGTTTTGGTTATTCAAACATTTGAATAAGATGGTCTCTCTATGAATCTCCAGAACATCCAGTGTAACTATGGTCAACTTCTAGTGCTCTCTTATTATTATTTTAATTCATGTTTTTCCAGATTTTGCAGGAATCCTACATCCCCAAAGCCAGTGACTTTGGAGGGTTGGCTGTACTTTCTCCCACAGACTTCTTACCACAAACCTTTGAATATCCTGACATACAAATATATCATAAAACCTGTTCTCCACATGAAGTATTGGTTGAAAGAGAAATCTCTTTGGAAGAGAAATGGCTGACTTACAAAGATTTGTTGTTATGGCACAATACAGACTACAGACAACAGCGAGGTTTACAATACAATGGTTTGTCCATAGACAAAGGTTCAAGATATACAAAAACTTGTATTTGTCACTGATAAATCAGAATTTGAAATCTTAATATATTCTGGAGATTACCATTTAATTGCTAAGATCTATAAACTGTTGTTATAATTTGAAATGGAAGAAGAACCAGTTGAAAGATTGCATGGCTAAGTAGGGACAAAATATTAGTAAACAAATACAACTGGAACAATAGGAAAAGATTTGGACAAAGAGTTTTTATTTTACAGTGTGTTATGATTTGAAATAAATGTATAGATGGTATCTGACACCAGAGAGGCTTTCTAAGAAGTATAAAGGCAATTGTAACAAATGTTGGAAATGTGAGGAAAACATTGGGTCCTTTTACCATAGGTGGAAGTCTTGTAAAAAGGCCTGGGAATTCTGGATGAAAATACATATGGTGCTAGAAGAAATGGTCAAAGCTAAAATTACAATGAAACCAGAGTCTTACTTGTTGGGGATATTGGGTGATCACCTACAGAGAAAGCATGGAAGACTACTCTTACAGTTGACTATGGCAACAAGGATAATCTTTGCTCAGAGATGGAAAGACTCACCCGCCCTGAAGCAAGATGATTGGCTTTGAAGATATGTGTGTTAGCTAAGACGGACAAACTGATGATTTCAAGAAAGACTGAAATGTATGTATCACCTTTATACATCAAAGATGGGGACACATTTTTACTACTGGTTTTCTAACTTAGAAGAGTGTTATTAAAAACAGAAGAGTGGTTATATACGGATATTTGAAGGAAACAGACAATTGAGAAATGAAAACCAACAGTTAGGGAGTGTGAGACTTAAAGATTATTTTTTTTTTGTTCTATAAGTAGGATTTGTGGAGTAGGGTTGTATGAGATAGTAGTGCCTAGAATGATTGTTTTAGATCTGTGGTTCTCAACCTGTGGGTCCCCAGGTGTTTTGGCCTACAACTCCTAGAAATCCCAGCCAGTTTACCAGCTGTTAGGATTTCTGGGAGTTGAAGGCCAAAACATCTGGGGACCCACAGGTTGAGAACACTGTTTTAGATGGAGTTTGTTAATTGTTTTGAATTTTTGTTTTATAATAAGAAAAAATTATAATAAGAAAAAATGTCTGTTGTGTTTTTGTAAGGAGGACATGGCCTTCTTGCTTTGTAAATTTTTTCTTTGTGTATATGTGAGGGCAATCTGGCTGCGACAACTGTCACCCCATTGATTGCCAGGATATATGTCTTTGTTTGATTGTACGACTGTTTCTTTGGGAAAAAAATAGGTATAAAAATCATAAAACCTTGCTATAATTCACATATTTCATGCAAAATCACATTTATATAGACTGCAGAACATCTCATGGGTTCTGCGTGCCTCCTTCCTTTTATATTGTTGGGTAGCTTTTCTTCACGTTCCAATTACCCCTCAGGTTAACCCCTCTCCTAGGCCCCATCTACATGGCCATATAATCCAGTTTCTGAATACAAATTATGTGATTTGAACTGAATTATGTGGCAGTGTAGACTCAGATAATCTAGTTTAAAGCAGATAATAAGCCTTAGTGTGAGGATATCCGATTTTGGTTTTCACCCATATCTTTCAAAGGTGTGCTTCATGAGACTATAACCCCAGATTCTGACTGTTCATATGCCATGTAAGTTACATTGTCTAGGAGATCCATGGTGTTCTGGTGCAAAAAGTAACTTCCCAAACTCTATAGGTTCCCTTGATATTCTCCAACTTTGCATTTTCTGTGCCTTCCTATTGTTTCCTGTGCTGGTGCCATGAAAGGAAGTATTCACCACGATTCAGATTTTGTCAACTCAAATGGAAAAATACCTCTCCTTTCCAGACCTGAATGAATCCGAATTTCCTGGCCAAAGTAAATGGGTGCTCAGGGAGACAGGCCGACAGGCGGGCAGGCAGGGGCAATGGAAAGGAGGAATGTTGGCATCGAACCTAACAACTTGCTGGCCAGCAGAGCTGAGGCAGCACATAAGCAGGATGAACCTCAAAGCAAGGGAGAAACTGATGACTCAGTAAGTCTGCACTGGAACTGCTCTAATGCCTTCCAGGCTTGCTTTAGGGGTAATACACTTTATGCGTCATCCTTCGCTCAAGGGTTATGCTTGGATTTGCCAGTTGGGTCTGTAGCCAATGCAATAAATAAAAAGGTTCATGGCTAAGTTGCAGGAGCAATTTTCGACGCATGACTAAGAGAGCATTATCTACTGGGGAAAATCCCAGGAGGTCTATGTAGGTCCATTGCCTGACTTGGAGCAAATTATTCCCTCTCATCTTATCGTGCAAACCCTGTTAACAAATCAATGTTGTCATGCATCTCTATGTTGTAGACCTACAGATTAATTAGTAGATAATCATATCAAACACATCGCTTCATCCCTTGCTTGTAAAGTAGGATTAGAAGTGATAAGTGGATTTAGATATCAATTCATGATAGGAATGCTTTAGGGTAGAACCGAACAGAATTTGCCAAAACCATCAACGGTTCAGTTTTCAAGGCCCAAGTTCCAGGCCCTTCTCTGAAAGAAAATCTCTAAGAAATTCAGAATTTCCGTTGGTGGGAAGCTAGGCAGACATTCGCTGTGAGGAATGCAGCTGGTAAGACAACCCCACCACCCTCCCTGGCTTTTTAAAATTTTATAAAATGTTTTGTAAATTGTACAGGAGGATTTGCAATGTGGTCCTATTTGGGTTGAAAGGAATTGGCGCCAGGAATTGAAAAGAAACTGTAATCAAGGGATCAACTTGAGAGATAACAGAAGAACTGGCAGCAACATGAGAGCTCATGCCATGGATGTTTGTTCCGATAACGTCAGAGAAAGATCATAGTGTTGTAAGAATTACTAATGGCGTCTGGAGAACCCAAGACTTGGGGCCTTATTATCACACAGCACAATTATACCTCTATGGTGCCACTTTAATTGCAGTGGTTCCATCCTATGGAATCCTGGAGTTAATAGTTTGGTGAGGCATTTGAATAAGGGTGGCATAGTGGTTTGAGTGTTGGACTGTGACTTTGCAGATCGAGATTTGATTCTTTGCTAAGCTATGGACACCCACTAAGTGACCTTGGGCAAGTCACAGAAAACCCCATGGCTGGGTTAAATCATCATCATCATCATCTTTTATTTATACTCTACCACCATCTCCCATTGGGACTTGGGGTGGCTTACAAGCACAGGATGGTACCATACAACATATAAAATGCAATATAACATTAAAATCAATAACACATTTAAAACCCAAACACATAAAGTTAACAAGAGCAATAAAATCAATAAAATATGCCAATAGTCATTAAAAGATCAATACAATCAATTTAGCCTTCCCTGTCTAAAGATTGTGGTCTGGCTGCAAACTTAAGCATTACATTAGGGACGCCACAAATCAGAAATGCCTCGGACACACAACAACAGGACACTGGATTGCTCTGGCTATGAACTCTAAATACCCCTCCCCTAACTGCCCAGAAATCTGTAGGATAGAATCATAGCAGTTAAAATGGAATAATATTTATGTAATTAATATAGTGTAAATGTTCCCCATATATATATATATATATATATATATATATATATATATATATATATGAGAGAGGGAAAGAGAGAGATGGAGAGATGGAGTGTGGATGGATGCTTTATCACAGATGCCTACAACTTCAGATTCCTCTTGAAGGTATGTTTTTGGGGGACAGTTACTAAGAATGCCCACATGTCAAAGATTTACTAATATAGCAATGAGTTTAAGTGGGTGCCAGGCCCTTTCGTTGCTTCGAGCTTGGAGTAAACCTCATCCATTTCAATATTGTAGCTTTTTAAAAAGGATCTTGTGATAATTTACTAGCTTCCGGATTTGGTCTCTCCCAAAGTACGTCCAGTATTGATGCAGTTTGACCCCTCTTTACCAGTCACCATTCACTGCTATGTAATCCTGGGATTTGTAATTTGGTGAGGCATGAGCACTCTTTGGCATAGAAGCCAAAAAACCTTGTGAAAGTAATCTCTAAAGATTCCATAGAATTGAGCAATGGCAACTAAAGTGATGTCAATCTGCATTAATTCTATAGTGTAGATGCACTTCCAATAGCTTGTTTTAGACTCCTTTGTTGTACTTGTTCTTTATCTTTGGGTGTAAATTCCTTTTTCTGTTTTGGTGCTCCTAACAGAGACAGCTATGTGAGATGAATGCTTTAATCCTGTTATTCTGTATATATCAGGATATGTTCCATATATTTTACAGAGACAGACTAGACATAAAGAGTTTTTTAAAGCACTATTGTATATAACAAAACCTGCAAAACAGGAACCTGCCAGAATGAATGTGAAAAGTAAGTCAACATGGCTTGAGATTGTCTACCCCCGCCCCTGCCTTGTCTCCTAAAATAAAAAATAATAATATGTGCATTCTTGCTTTGAACTAACCATCATGCAAGCAAAACCCTGTGATGCTCAGTACAATTATATCTTGTCTCTGTGTTTGGGTTATAATAAATAAGAATATTATTAATAATATCTTACGCTTTTCATCTTCAAAGAACTTCAGGAACAGTTGGCTCAGTAATCCACACATGTTTCAAATACATGTACACATTGTTATTATCATTGCTGTACAGAAGAGAAAACCACAAGGGATTTATCCAAAGGCTCAGCAGCATCTGAGGGGACTGGGACTTCAGTGAGCTCTTGTAACTGCGTTGCAATGATGGTCTCTGACATTTTGCTGCCTAAGGCAAATAAAAGTATGTTTTCTTCCCACCCACCTTCATTCCATACTCCAGAAATTTCTCTATTCATAGCCGGACCTTCCCGCAATACTAGTAACATGCTGCAGCATATCAAAAAGCAGCAGGTTAGTTTCAAATTTCAGACCTGGTTGTCCAGTGATTAAATATAAAATATATCAAAAATAGACAACTTGGGAATAGTGAAGAGGAGAAGAAAAGAAGGATTCTGCCCCATGGCATCACTTTATGACTGGCATGTTGTCATATAAACTACAGGGACCCATTACACCATGTTATATGATGGAAACATTGTGGGTTTGGGATAAAACAAGGAACTAAGGACGGAATTGTTAATTTGACATTTCCTTGTTCTAAAGGTTATGATTTAATAAGATGTAACACACAAAGATAAGGGGTGGGAGATGGAATGGCAAGGGACTAAGGGCCTATCAACACTGACCATTTAATGCAATTTCAAACTGGTATAGAAGAAAGTGGTTTCACTGTGCAGATGATTACATAAGAAATCCTGGAACTAGTTGGAGGTCTGGATGGTGATTACACAAACCACAGAGCACTGATGCCCATTAAGGACTTCCTTTTGGAACTCTTTCATGGGAGTTTTGTTGTTTGGCTGCTGGTCAGTGTAAATGGGGTCTAAATTCAGTAGATGGTGGCTGCTTTCTCTTCCTCAGAGACCACAGCAGTAGGATTGAAGGATAATGTTTCACCAGCCTCTGGGTCCAAGAGATGGTGATGTGCCTGGCCCTCCCTTCTCTCGAGAACTCACATCAAGGCCAAGTGTTTAGCCATAACTTGCATGTGTCATGTTTTGTATTTACAATTGCTACTTAGTTACAATTTTGACACTATTAGCATGACTGCAATTGTTTGCCCACTCCACTTTACCAAGAATCAGTTACATGAAAAGGATGTGCATTCTGTCAATCATTGTTGTTGTTCATTCGTTCAGTCGTCTCCGACTCTTCGTGACCTCATGTCAATCATTAGTGCATTGTAATTCAAAATTAGACTCCAAAATTATGAATTATAATACATGGCTCCATTAGGACATACAGCGAACCTGCATTGCCTTCACCATTTGTCCTGTAGTAACCTTTCATGAAGTTCCCCTGGAATGTTTCCCTGCCACAGCTCAGACCTCAGGATGCAATCTCATAATTATAATAAATCCCTCACAATACTCCAGAAGATTCAGGGGGGACACAATGAGTTTGCACAGAAGCCTCCTGGTTCTCACAGATATGATCTGAGTTTTTCCTGGGAACATTTCTTCATCCCTGTCACAAAACTGGATCTCTCCCTGGGGCTCTCACTGAAATGGCCAACATCTTTTTTTTTAATGGACTGGCACCCATTGTATTGACTGGATCTGAGATACCAAAACCTATTTCAGCCCACTATTGCTTGCCCCTCTACATTTCTTTCTGATCACACCCCTCTCAGGGGTGGATTAATAAATGGGCACAATCTTCAAAATAATCCATTGACAGTTTATTAAACTTTCCTGGTGGAGACCAATCAGCAATGATGTTGGACAGAGCTTTGAACCAATCAGGGAGCGGATCCTAACCAGACTTTTTTTGACCAATCAGGAGCCAGCATGGTAGTCTTGATTAGCTGTCTGAATGCTATAAAAATGTATTCTCGCAATCACAGTATGTCAGTTCTTTCGAGTACTGTCTCTGCTGACATCCTCTCTGGCTATTGAGAGGAAAAGCCTCTGATTTTGCCTTCAACCTGTCTGTGTCTCATTTGGCCTTCTGGGATGTTTGATATGCCAGGCTCCAAACCCGTGGTTGTTGCAAAGCTGAAATCACACAGCTGTTGAATATTTCCACCAGGCTTTTTGTTTTGTTTTTGTTTTTTGACTGGGGCAGATTGGCCTGGAAGTTACATTATTAAGTATTTAGTTAAGTCTAAGCTAAAACATCTGTATAATGGCCAAGTAGCATCAGTAATAACAGACCACAGAAAAACAGACTGGTTCAAGATTGGGAAAGGAGTATGGCAGGGTTGTATACTCTCACCCTACCTATTCAACTTGTATGCCGAACACATCATGTGATGTGTGGAGCTTGAGGAATCCAAGGCTGGAGATTAAATTGCTGGAAGAAACATGGACAACCTTAGATATGTTGATGATACCACTTTGATGGCTGAAAACAAGGAGGAGCTGAGGAGCCTTCTAATCAAGGTGAAAGAAGAAAGTGCAAAAGCTGGGTTGCAGTCAAAGATTATTATGATTTATAAGTAGCAAATAGAGGGAGAAAACATGGAGGTGGTGACAGACTTTGTATTTCTAGGTGTAAAGATTACTGCGGTTGCAGACTGCAGTTGGGAAATCAGAAGACATTTACTTCTTGGGAGGAGAGCAATGACCAATCCCGATAAAATAGTTAAGAGTAGAGACATCACACTGGCAACAAAGGTCTGCATAGTTATAGCAGTGATATTCCCTGTAGTAACCTATTGATGTGATAGCTGGACCATAAGGAAGGCTGATTGAAGGAAGATAGACACTTTTGAACTGTGGTGTTGGAGGAAAATTCTGAGAGTGCTTTGGGCTGCAAGAAGATCCAGCCAGTCCAAACTCCAGGAAATAATGCCCGGCTGCTCATTAGAGGAAAGGATATTAAAAGCAAAGATGAAATTTGGCCTTCTGGGATAGCTTAGAGAGGACAATGATGCTGGAGAAAATGGAAAGAAAAAGGAAGAGGGGCCAACCAAGGGCAAGATGGATGGATGGTATCCTTGAAGTGACTGTCGTGACTCTGAAGGAGCTGAGGGTGGCGGCGGCCAACAGGGAGCTCTGGCGTGGGCTGGTTCATGAGGTCATGAAGAGTCAGAAGCAACTGAACTATTAAATACACAGAAGCATAAAGCATTTTCTATTTGTATAAAAAATTTTACATGAAGGAAAAATTCCACAATGAAGTCTTACCACCTCTGGCCTGATATACTGCAGTCTACCTGCCAACTCACTCTGCTGTATGGCTAAACCAGAAGTTATGATTAAAATGGATGTTTCTAAAATAAAGTGGTTGACTGACAAAAGAGGATCTTCTTTTTCTCTCCTATTTCACATGCATTTTGACATTTAGCAGAATTTTCCAAGGGATGTTGTTTCAAAAGCCTTGCTCATTTTTATTCTAATAAATGAATTTATACTCCCACATCCCCTGTCTCTCCCTATTGCATAACTACATTGTCTTTTTAACAAGATTCCTAAAGGGATGCTTTTGAAAAATGAGAGTGAAAAGAACATCCCTGTGGTAATGTAATAAATGGTGATCTGAGAATCTATAGTCATTATCACAGCAAATCTCGATGTGTCAGTAATTTTAACTGCCAATTTAAAGCTCTTTTGAAATCCAAGTTGTGGTAGAAAAGCTGAGTAAGGATTTAAATCAGAACTGTCAGAAAAATGCCGCTACCTTACATTCTGAATGCTGGAATCTCTGGCTTTGTGATTATCATTTGTTTAACGAGGAATCAATCCTTAACTCACAGTAGGATTTTTCTTTGAACGCTATTAATGTCACCAATATGTATTAATGTCACCAATATTGACAATCATAGGGATGAACAGCTTTCCATTTGCAAGATGTTGTAGGACTGCATTTCCCATCGGTCCTAGGAAACATAACCAATGCTGATGTTTGCAGGGAGTTATATTTCAACAATATCTAGAGGATAACAAGATCCCTGATATATGGTAATAGTAACTGCCTTTTTCTTGGTGCTAGGCCATATGTAACTAAAATAGCGGATAAGGTTCAAGGTAGTTGAATTTTCTGAAACAAATACTGTCCCCAAAATATTCAAGGACTTCCCAAGACCTATGGTGGATTCTCAGCCATGGTAACAGTAAATCCAGTTGAGATCTTACTAGGGCTCCCTCAACAGCTACTCCAGGTCTATCAATCCTCCACTAGGGCCAATCTCTGGAGTAGTATCAGCAGATCTCATTACACCCAGAGGAGATACAGGAGAATTGATAGTAAAATCCAGAGCTGATTTCCATTGCTCATTCATTCCTCCACAAAGTGGCAGAGCCACTGGCCACCACTGGCAGGTTTAGTGGCTGTAGGGTTTGGAAAAAGGAGAACGGAGTGAATGGAGATTGGAATAGATTAAGTAGCATCATTAAGGGGTGTAGGGGATGTGGACCCCACTACCCTATTTCCCTGAAAATAAGACATCCCCTGAAAATAAGACTTAATAGAGGTTTTGCTGAATTGCTAAATATAAGGCCTCACCTGAAAGTAAGACCTAGCAAAGTTTTTGTTTGGGGGCAAGCTCCCCCTGATGGCCAGAAGCTGCAATACTGTCCCTGCTGTACAAGTGGTCCAGGAACTGCTTTGGAAGATCGTTACAGTCTTCAGACAGTGTGTGGGAGCCAGGTACTTTACAGTCCTGATTTTTTGTGGCCTTGTGTGTGAGGGCCAGTATATTTATTATATACCGACAACTACTGTATAGTCTATATAAATAAAAATGTAATGTTCATTTAACATAACTCAAAAACCACTGGATAAATTGACACCAAATTTGGACACAATACACCTATCAGGTCAACGAGTGACCATCACCCATTACACTGAAAAACATAGCAGAAGAGACTTAAAAAGCAAAAAAATAACCCATTACAATACATGCGCAAAACCATATATATATATATATATATATATATATATATATAAGCGAAGGCAAAACACATATACACAGACTGGGCCACAGCAACGTGTGGCAGGGGACAGCTAGTATATAATAAATGTTCAATTTTTTGTTCAACAATAAATGCAGATTCTTCTTCTTTATGGAAAAATAAGATATCCCCTGAAAATAAGATTTAGCGCATCTTTGGGAGCAAGAATTAATATAACACACTGTCTTATTTTCAGGAAAACAGGTTAAGTGATGCCATCAGAATCAGAGGGGGCAACACCAAAAGGACTCTCTCTCTCTTTATATATCTATATCTATATCTATCTATATATATATATATATAGTATTTCAGCACAAATTTACTATTTTTCTTTTTAAATATCCTTGTAGTTAGATATAATCACAAAACATTTCAGCAGAAATTTACTATTTTTATTTTTAAATATCCTTATAGTTAAAAATAATTACAAAACATTTTTGTAAACCCAGTTTGCATGTACTGTCAGAGTATTTATTGATGGAGAGAGAGAGAGTCAGCTGTGGGAGAGAGTCTTCACTCTCTGTGTTGAAGTCTCCTCTATCATCCCAGTTCTATCTTTGTTATTTTAGTTGGAAAATCAAGTTAACGGCTTAAAAAAAATTAAAACAAGAGAATAGTCAGGATTTTTGTCATTTTTGTGGGTTGGAAAAAGGACAAAGAAGAGAGAGATACTTTATTCTCATTCAGATTTTACTGAAACGTACTAGAGTGATATGTATGCCGAGCAAATATATGAAGAATGTTGGCATTTTAAGTTTTAAAAAGATAGATTCTACCTCCAGGTACATAAATGCAGCAACACTTCTTTTGGCAGGTAATGGCACACCTGCTTTTATAAGAGAGGTAATATGTGCATGTGCTGCCACCTTCCGGACAGTAAGTTGTATTCATTTATAGCTGAGGTGCTAAAAGATTAATCAGTAGGGGTGCGCATTTCGGGTAAACCCTGTGATGTTTTTGGTGTCTGGTTTTCAGCTAGCCCTGATCTGTTTTTTTGGGAGCTGCCTGAATTCAGGAGGGGAAAAATGCAGTTTTTGATCTGGCAGCTGGAAAATATGTTTTCGCTTCAGGAAGATCCGGTCCATTGGCGGCCATGAGGGAATGTCCTAGGCTCCCTTGTCTTTTTTTAGGGATACTGAAATCAAAATGGTCACACTTGGAGGACACATTTATCACTGCTAGCCCCCCAAGTTTCAGAACATTTGGGTCATCCACTGATTTTTAGGAAAATTTTAAAGGGTAATTTTATTTATTTATTTGCAACATTTATATGCCACCCTTCTCACCCCGAAGGGGACTCAGAGAGACTTACGATATATATAGATATATATATATATATACACACACACACACTATACCATTAGCACAGTACAATATCGGCACTATACATCACTATATTGTACTATACAATTATATTGTAATATTATTAGTAATATTACATGTAATATAAAATACATAATTATAATATCATATAGTGTATTACATTTTAATATTATAAATATTATATGTATATACAATATATTATATTATATATTAGCATAGCACAGGAGTCAAGGAGGAACTGTCCCCTGGCCTCCCCTGTCTTCACTCTGGCTCAGAGCGGTGGTTGGTGCTGGGGGGAGGGATTTCCAACTGATGACATATGTATACATATGTAGTATGTTTTATACACACACACACATACTGTATTTTCTGGCATATAAGACTACTTTTTAACCCAGGAAAGTCTTCTCAAAAGTCGGAGAGTTGTCTTATATGCTAGATGTTGTCCTATAGGGTGGGTGCTGAGACTTCTGAGCCAAACTGGAGAATCTGCCGTTGCCGCATATGGTGGAAGAAGCTCAAAAACGGCCATGGCCACATCCCCACCGTATGCGGCAACCATATGAAAGCAGTAAGGGAGGCACTGTACAAGTACAGTAGAAGAAAATCCACTCACCAGGATTCGTGGAAAGAAGTGACTTAACGCAGTCCCAATGACAAGGTGAAGGGGTGCCTCACCGAGAAGGTGCAAGTGAAGGGCAGAGCAAGCTGCAGGTGTCCGGGACACCCGGGGTATGGAAAAAAAGAGATAGAGCGGCACTGTGCCCAGAAAAACACGCCTCTTTCACTTATCTGGCCTGCCTTAGTATCCTATTACCGTACTTCTTTCTCTGCCTCTCAGATCTTGCTCCTGAGGACTGCAGTGAAGCAGTGCAGGTGCTCATGTGCGAGATCTGAGGGGCAGAGAAGGAGGTATGGTAATAGGAAAATTACCATGCTGAAATCAAATCTGATTTTTTTGTTGTTGTTGTTTTTTTTTTTTGAAAAAAAATTATTTACTCTGTGTTGGAAGAAGGGTAGTCTTGTATGGCAAGTATATCCCAAACTTTATATTTTAACTGGAAAAGTTGTCTTATACGCCCAGTCGTCTTATTCACCGGAAAATACAGTATATATATATTATACACACACAAACAATATTTGGGGGTGGATAGGCCCAGGATTCTTGTGTGAGAGAAGGACCATACACACAGAGAAGACACAAGAAAAATACAAGAGGGTAACAACAAACAACTTACTGGGGCTTTAAAAAATATTTTTTTTAATTTTCATAAAGAATTGTTTTGGGGCAGATGACTGCAGTGCTGAACCTTTCCGGAGGTCCACAAGTCAGATGGCACACACACACACAAAAGCCAGGTAAACTGGGGCAGGAGTACATGAGCCAGAAGGTAGGGCAGGGGAAGGAAATAAATAAGAGAGTCAGCCAAAGAGGAGAATGAGAAGATGAAAGGGCTTTTGTGGGTAATTTTAAAAAAAAAGTATTGGTGGGGGAGGAAGGTGCAGGACTGAGGACGGAGAGAAGCAAGAAGATAGGGCTGGGGAGGAATTGAATTCTCCCCATTGGAATTCAAGGGAGTAAGGCTATCCCTTCCCTTCAGTAAACCACCTCAATATTTAAACAAACACCCCGAGTCCTTCCACAAGCCCCCCAAATGCATGTCCACCCTCACTTCCCTAGGAAAATAGTAAAAAAGGAAGGAAAGATAATTAAGAAAAGAAAATTAAATTGCCAAAGGAAAAGATTGGAATTGAGTCCAAAAGCAATTAGGCATATGGTACAGTCAACCCTCTACATTTGTGGTTTCCACTTTTACAGATTTGATTATTTACAATTTGCTTCATATATTCTCTCTAGGAAATTCTAGGTCCTCCAGCACAACTCTATGGTGAAATTTTACCATTAGTTAACCGTAGAGTTGTGCTGTACAGCCTAATGATTCCCAGAGAGAATACTTTTTGTAGATCGTCTACCAGAAACGTTGGCCATAAAGTCACACTGGAGCGCCTCAAGATTCCTACAGAAGTGTTTATATATACATATACATACATACATATATACAAATATATATATATATAGTTGTTTTTCACTTTCATGGGGAACTGGTTCACTTTGACCCCAGAAAATGTGGAGTTTCTGAAAAGAAAATCTCACCAGCAATAAAAGAGGTAGAGCCCCCAAAAATGTTATTCTTGCCCATGCAGTTATTTGGCTGCTTTTTTTTTTTTGGTCATGTCAGGAGTGACTTGAGAAACTGCAAGTTGCTTCTGGTGTGAGAGAAATGGATGTCTGCAAGGACGTTGCCCAAGGAACGCCTGGATTTTTTAAAAATATTTTTACCATCCTTGTGAGAGGCTTCTCTCATGTCCCTGCATGAGGAGCTGGAGCTGACAGAGGGAACCCATCTACACTCTCCCCTGTTTATAAGTCCTATATCTCTAAACAATATATTTTGATCCAGTTAAATAAATGCATAGCCAATGGCTATGACAAAAAGCTTTAAAATACAGAAAATAAATATTACAAAAGGCACCTTTATATTTTGCATGCTGTAACCAAAGTTATTTCATAGTTAGTGTGAAGGGTAAAATATTACAAGTAAATTTCTACATTGGCAACATAAAAATCAAGTTATACTTTGAGTCTCCATGCCAGTTTAATCTAGCTCTTGTTGATCTCTTTTGCAGTCAAAGCAAAAAGATTCCCTTTACATGTTACCTAATTACTGGAATCTCTCTGAAAAAAATGAAATTGATTCTATTTACAGAGCTTCCATTTCCATTTGACCCTAAACAATATATTAACCCATCCATTATATCAAGCAGCATAACTCTAACCATACTGTTAAAAGAAATACAAAACAAGAAAGAAAAATAGTATTCAGTACTCTCCAAGGTACCTGGAAATATTCTCTGAGGCACCTGGAAACCAAAGGAGATTTATTACTTCATATGAAAAATCCTCAAGCCACAGTTTGGAAATGTTTCCCTAGGAAGAATCTAAATAGTTTAGAATAAGCAGAATATTTTCCAGTTTTCTTATGGACCCAAGTGCCTTTCTTCGCTTTTTATAAAGTCTCAAAACTGCAGAGATACATAATTTAGGACAATGCTTCTTAAGCAATCTGATGAGATGGTTCAGCAGGGGTTTCCCCAAATATGCCACACTCCAGTTCCTCATTTGTGTTCATTGGCTATATTTGTTTTTTGTTTGTTTCCTGGAAGCTCCTGGATCAGAGATCAGTCCGTAGACCACCACTTTGAGTGGAACTGATTTAGGGTATCCCAAAGACTAGTGTGAAAGATGTCCTTACAATTCAATTGCCTGGATTGTTGTTGTTGTGCACCTTTGTTTCCAACCTATGGTGATCTAAATGAACTTCTTATGGGGCTTTCTTGCCAAGATTTGTTTAGAGGCTGAGAGCGTGTGACTTGCCCAAGGTCACTCTGCAAGTTTCCATGGGTGGGTGGAAATTTGAATCTTGGTCTCCAGAATTGTCTTTCTGCACTGAAAACCACTACATTGCTTTAGCTCTCAATTAAAGCAAAAAACTGTTTTTATCCCAAGAGCAGGTGATGGATCCTTGAAGCCAGTCTTCTGGTGGTGAATTTGGATAGTGTGGGATAGTCCAAACTTTATTTTGAACTTCAGGTACACATATCTCAGTTTCTTATTTATAGTATGTATGATTTTATTTTATCTACACTTTCTCCCTATTGGGAGTGCTTTGATTGTGCCTTCTTACATAACGGGGATTGGACTGGATGGCCCTTGGGGGTCTCAACCAGCACCAGGATTCTAGGATTCTATATCAGGAGTAGGCAATATGAGGTCTAATGTTTCTCTCCCATCCACCAGCTCATCCTAACCAAGACCTTACCCTTTTGGGGTCCAAACACTTCCCATCTTTCCTTCATTTTCTGCCTCCAAAAGAGAAGAAGAAGGGGAGGAAAGGGCAGGGAAGGGGCTTCGGGAGAATCCTCTTCCTCCCTTCCGTCTCACTCTGCTCTGGCCCGCCAAGTGGCCCCCAAGTTAGAAAGTTTGCCTATGCCTGCTATAGAGGAAACTACACAAGAATCAACTGCACTACATAAGAAGCGTAAAGAAAAAATAAGATTACATGAAACTTGTATATACATGGTGTCCATAAAGTCTCTTTACCATTAAAAATATATATAACAAAGGCAATTGATGAGATATCGTAATCAGATTTATTCTATGTACTCAGTGGTTATGAAAGTTTTTAATCACATTGCATCTGTGTATTTTAGGTACCCTGTGGATGAAAGAAGTACTGTTAAATGAAATTAACCCCTAAAAAGGCTACTCCTCGGGAGAAGGCACAATGTGTATCATAGTTTATTGAAATAAAAAACAGATAGGCAGACTCAGTGAAACTACAGATCTAAATATGGAAGATATCCACCATTAAATCATTTTGTAATAATTTCTACATATTTGTCTTTTCATTATCTTTCATAATAAAAAAAATTAATGGTAAAGAGACTGTACGGACACCCTGTATTTTATATATTGTATGAAACTCTTATAAGGCATTAGTTTAACCTCTAGTTTAAACTGAATTACTGTGTCGTGAAAGGATGCATGTCTCATAAGAATGTCACCAACATGGAAAGTTTGGAAAGAGCTGCTTTAATCATGTGGTCTGCAGCCCCTCCCATTACTTCTCAGGAAACATAGAGTAAGGAAAGAAAGCTGCATACCAGAACATACATACAAAAAGGCCCCTTCCACACAGCTGAATAAAATCCCACATTTGCTTTGAACTGGAATATATGGCAGTGTGGACTCGGATAACCCAGTTCAAAGCAGATATTGTGGGGTTTTGTGCCTTGGTATTTATTTATTTATTTAAATGTTTTGTATACCGGCCTTCTCACCTCTCTTGAGGGACTCAGACCGGTTTCCAACCATAATATCACATACAATCAATAAAACATCATAATACATATTACAGTAAAACATTAAAACATCAATTACAATAAATAATTATAATGGTCAGTCGTCACACTAAAATCGTTGCTCATCGTCCTCCATCCATATCTCAGGGTGTTGGCTCACTCATCGAATGCCTGTCTCCATAACCAAGTCTTCACCTGTTTCCTAAATGTCAGGATAGACAGGGCGGTTCTGATCTCCAGTGGAAAAGAGTTCCAGAGTCGAGGGGCCACCACTGAGAAGGCCCTGTCCCTTGTCCCCACCAGACGCACTTGTGAGGCCGGGGGGGACCAAGAGCAGGGCCTCTCCAGACGATCTTAATAATCTTGATGGTTCATAGGGGAGAATTCTGGATTAGATGGTTGTGTGGAAAGGCCCTTGGTAAGCAACAGGATTATATACAAAGAAATTGTTAGAGGAGGCTTAAAGAAGGTTGTAATTTCCAACAAATTCAAGTTAAGAACAAACCTACAGAACCTACCTTGGGCCATATAGCCCGGAAAAACCTACAACAACCCAGCTATATATATTGTATTTCTCTGCCCAGTGGGTTATGTCGATTTGTTGGCAGACTACTGCAATCGTCCTCCTTTCCAGCTGGAATGAAATAAAACCTAGGTGGCTCTCTCTTCAACGTGGTGAGATTTATTCTGGAATACTGGCTTCTTTTCTCACCAGGCAACCCACAATGGTTTGGGTCTATCCACAGCCAATCTAAATTTCTCGACAACAATATCAAAGCAGGCATTCCCACAATATCTGCTTTGAACTGGGTTATCTAAGTCCACACTCTGATAATGTGGGATTTTTCTGCCTTGATATTATGGAACATAGGGCTGTGTGGAAGGGCCCTTCGTCCACACGGCCACATATCCCAGTTCAAAGCAGAAAATGTGGGATTTTCTGCGTTGATATTCTGGGCTATAGGGCTGTGTGGAAGAGAAACAGATGAAAGACAGTAAGCAACCCCATATCTGCCTGATGGGAAGGAAGCAGCCTGGCTAGCCAGCCCTGCCCAAGCCCAAGGTGTATCTCCCCTTGTAGGCAGCTTGGCCCCACGGGGGTTGTTGCCCTGGCTCCAGGATAAGGACCCCTGGGAGGCGTAGGTCTGAAGCCTCCAGGCGGGAGGCGGCCTCTGTGCCGGTGGGCGGGGAGGCAGGCGAAGGGGCGGCCGGAGCTGGGCGCCGGGGCCCGCCTTCTCTCCTTCGCCTCTGATCCGAGGAACATGGCTGCGGCGGCTTCCTCTCCGCCTGTGAAGGTAAGGCGCGCTGCCTTCAAGGCGCCTGGGCTTCCTTCCTTCCTTTTCTCCCTCCCGTTTTCATTCCAAGCCCTTCCTCCTTCCTTCCTTCCTCCTCCCCTTCTTTCCCTGGCTCTTGATCCCGTGGGGAGGCCTTGGGCACAAAGGCAAAGCTTTCCCCGGGATGGGGACCCATGCCCTCGCGGCCTGCCGCCGGAAAGCACCAAAAAGGCAACAAAGTTTTCTTTGCCCTTCCAACGCCTCGCTCCCTTCCCACTCCTTTGTATTGTTCCTGCCTGGAAAGGTGGCCCTGGCTCTCTCTTTCACATTACAAGGCTTGCCTTAGGACTTCAAGGCGACTGGGGGTGTTTCTACATGGCAGAATGAATGCGGGTTAACCGCATGGCTCAAGAGAATCCCGAGAGTTGTCCTTTTATAGCCCCCCACCCACCTACTCTTTCTTGCCAGTGCATTTCAGCACTTTGGCTAATGGGGGGCATCTACTATACCAGGCATGGGCAAGCTTGGGCCCTCCAGGTGTTTTGGACTTCAACTCCCAGAATTCCTAACAGCCTCACAACCTCTGAGGATGCTTGTCATAGATGCAGGCGAAACGTCAGGAGAGAATGCCTCTAGAACATGGCCATATAGCCTGAAAAAACCTACAACAACCCAGCCTCACAACCTCTGGGGATGCTTGCCATAGATGCAGGTGAAACATCTGGAGAGAAGATTAGAGAGATGGGCCACAACTAACAAAATGAAGTTCAAAAATGACAAATGCATGAGACTCCTCTTAGGCAGAAAAAATGAAATGCAAAGATATGGGGGACAGCGGGGGGGGGGGTAAATAGCAGTACCTGTGAAAAAGATCTTGGGGTTCTCGTACACCCCCAAGTTAAACATGATCCAACAATGTAATGCAGCGGCAAAAAATAGCCAATGGGATTTTGGCCTGCATCAATAGTAGTCTAGTGTCTAGACCAGGGGTCCTCAAACTAAGGCCCAAGGGCCGGATACAGCCCTCCAAGGTCATTTATCCAGCCCTCGCTCAGGGTCAACCTAAGTCTGAAATGACTTGAAAGCACACAACAACAACAACCTTATCTCATTAGTGAAAAGCAGGCCCACACTTCCCACTGAAATACTAATAAGCTTATATTTGTTAAAATTGTTTTTAATTTTAATTATTATATTGTTTTTACATGGTTTTTGCACTAAAAATAAGATATGTACAGTGTGCATAGGAATTCGTTCGTGTTTTTTTTTTTTTTCAAATTCTAATCCGGCCCACTAACAGTTTGAGGGACTGTGACCTGGCCCTCTGTTTAAAAAGTTTGAGGACCCCTGGTCAAGATCCAAGAAAGTCATGCTCCCCATGCTCTATTCCACCTTGGTCAGAGCACACCTGGAATATTGTGTCCAATTCTGGGCACCCCAATTGAAGAGAGGTGTTGACAAGCTGGAATGTGTCCAGAGGAGGACGACTAAAATGAACAAGGGTCTGGAGAACAAGCCCTATGAGGAGCGGCTTAAAGAGCCGGGCATGTTTAGCCTGAAGAAGAGAAAGCTGAGAGGAGACATGATAGCCATGTATACATTTGTGAGGGGAAATCCAGGACAGCAGCTTGTTTTCTGCTGTCCTGGAGACTAGGATGCAATGGAACAATGGCTTCAAACTACAAGAAAGGAGATTCCATCTGAACATTAGGAAGAACTTCCTGACTGTGAGAGCTGTTCAGCCATGGAACTTTCTGCCCCGGAGTGTGGTGGAGGCTCCTTCTTTGGAAGCTTTTAAACAGAGGCTGGATGGCCATCTGTCGGGGATGCTTTGAATGCGATTTTCCTGTTTCTTGGCAGGGGGTTGGACTGGATGGTCCATGAGGTCTCTTCCAACTGTATGATTATACATCAGGAGAGAATACTTCTGTTTTGTTGCGGCCTTGGCCTTTGTAAGCCGCATCGAGTCCTTCGGGAGATGCTAGCGGGGTACAAATAATAATAATAATAATAATAATCATCATCATCATCATAGACAGGCATGTAGCCGGGGGGGGGGGGGGGCTTGGGGGGCTTCAGCCCCCCCCCCAAATTCTCAAGGTGGTTCGCGAAAAGGCCTTACTGATATATTATTTAAACTGTTATGTTTATTCATATCATGATCTGATCACCATACTCAATATATCCCATATGCATGGGGGTATTGGGGTAACGATACAAAAGGTTTGCTAGGGTAGACCCTCTTTCACTCAGACTCAGCCCCCCCCCCCCCGAAACAAACTCAGCACCCCTTTCGAATCGAAATCCTGGCTACAAGCCTGGTCATAGACGTATAGCCCGAAAACCTACAACAACCAGGTGATTCCCCCCATGTAAGCCTTTAACAATACAGCCTACCGGCTGTTAGGAATTCTGGGAGTTGAAGTCCAAAACACCTGAAGGCCCAATTTTGCCCATGCCTGTGCTACACTGTAGAATTAATGTCTTTTGGCACCCCCGGTGGTGCAGTGGGTTAAAGCACTGAGCTGCTGAGCTTGTTGACCGAAAGGTTGCAGGTTCGAATCCGGGGAGAAACGTGAGCCTCCACTGTCAGCCCCAGCTTCTGCCAACCTAACAGTTCAAAAACATGCAAATGTGAGTAGATCAATAGGTACCGCTCTAGCGGGAAGGAAACGGTGCTCCATGCAGTCATGCTGGCCACTTGACCTTGAAGGTGTCTATGGACAACGCCGGCTCTTCGCCTTAGAAATGGAGATGAGTACCAACCCCCAGAATCGGACACGACTGGACTTAGTGTCAGGGGAAAACCTTTACCTTTTTTAACTGCCATGGATCAGTGCTAGGATTTGTAGTTTGGTGAGGCACCATCCCTCTTGGCCAAAGCGGGAGAAAGACTTTGTCAGACTACAATGTTTCTGGGCCAGAAGTGTGCCATAGAATTGCATTAGAGGACCCAGAAAGGCCCACAAACCCCTCTTGGAGGGGATGCTTTCTGGAAAGTAAGCCCCCTTCTACACAGCCAGACAAAATCCCACATTTTCTGCTTTGAGCTGGAATATATGGCAGTTTGGAGTCAGATAATCCAGGGCCCTTCCGCACAGCCCTATATCCCAGAAGACAAGGCAGAAAATCCCACAATATTTGCTTTGAACTGGGTTATCCAAGTCCACACTCAGATAATGTGGGATTTTCTGCCATGATATTACTTACTTACTTACTTACTTAGGCGATCCCTCGTTGGACGAGTAAGATGGTCTTCCATGATGGGTTTCCCTGATATTATGGGATATAGGGCTGTGTGGAAGGGCCCTATGTGAAATTGTGGATATTGAGTCTGTGTTATATAGCAGTCTCATTCCATTTTCATTGAAGTTGCAGAATCTTATGGATTGTTGGCATTCACAGTTTGTTTTGGTGTGTGTCTTCAAGCTGTCTGTCAAGTCAAATCAACTGCATGAATTTAGTACAGTAGATTCTGAGGCCCCATCCACACAACTGGATAAAATCCTACGTTATCTGCTTTGAATATATGGTAGTGTATACTCAGGGCCTTTCCACACAGCAATATAACCCAGAATATCAAGGCAGAAAATCCCACATTATCTGAGTGTGGACTCAGGGCCTTTCCACACAGCCCTATATCCCAGAATATCAAGGCAGGAAATCCCACATTATCTGAGTGTGGACTCAGGGCCCTTCCACACAGCCCTATATCCCAGAATATCTGAATGTGGACTCAGATAACCCAGTTCAAAGCAGATATTGTGGGATTTTCTGTCTTGATATTCTGGGATATAGGGCTGTATGAAAGGGCCCTAAGTTAACTGGAGCAAAACTAACCAGAACTTTCAAGCAACTGGTGAAAAAAATCAAAGAAATATGCTTGAAATAAAAATTAAAATAAAATATTTTATATAATACTGTAAAACTGTGTTACATTATGTTTCTGTTTATTTGTCTTAATTTGCTTTTAATTACTGTATTTCAATATTAATGCTGGGCCAATGCAGAGTTTATGGTAGAGTGCAGTATTAGTTAGACCTATTTTTAATAGTAACACTCAAGCAGTCAGAAACTTGCATCTACCAATCCCTGTAGGAGCTGGTTAACTATGGCCCCTTCCACACAGCTGTATAAATCCACATTGAACTGGATAATATAGCAGTGTGAACTCAAATAATCCAGTTCAAAGTGGATATTGTGTATTATCTGCCTTCTATTTATTTATCGTGTCAGGGGCAGACCAAACAGTTGCATTGCATTTTTTTAACAAACAAACAAAACACAAAGTTTGCAAGCTTGGTAGTTGATTAAATGTCTTTTGACCAGTATCTGGCCACTTGGAGTGCCTCTGGTGTTGCTGCAAGAAGGTCCTCCATTGTGCATGTAGCAGGGCTCAGGTTGCATTGCAGCAAATGGTCTGTAGTTTGCTCTTCTCCACACTCGCATGTCGTGGATTCCACTTTGTAGCCCCATTTCTTAAGATTGGCTCTGCATCTAATGGTGCCAGAGTGCAGTCTGTTCAGCACCTTCCAAGTCGCCCAGTTTTCTGTGTGCCCAGGGGGGAGTGTCTCATCTGGTATCAGCCATTGATTGAAGGTTCTGGGTTTGAGACTGCCACTTTTGGACTCTTGCTTGCTGAGGTGTTCCAGCGAGTGTCTTTGTAGATCTTAGAAAACTATTTCTTGATTTAAGTCGCTGATGTACTGGCTGATATCCAAACAGGGGATGAGCTGGAGATGTCACTGCCTTGGTCCTTTCACTGTTGGTTGCTACTTCCCGGCGGATGTCAGGTGGTGCAATACCAGCTAAACAGTGTAATTTCTCCAGTGGTGAAGGGCGCAGGCACCCTGTGATAATGTGGCATGTTTCATTAAGAGCCACATCTACTGTTTTAGCGTGGTGAGATGTGTTCTACACTGGGCATGCGTACTCAGCAGCAGAGTAGCATAGAGCAAGGGCAGATGTCTTCACTGTGTCTGGTTGTGATCCCCAGGTTGTGCCAGTCAGCTTTCATAGCGCCCACTTTTTGCTTGATATTCAGGCAGTGCTTCTTGTAGATCAGGGCATGGTCCAGAGTGACACCCAGGTATTTGGGTGCGCTGCAATGCTCCAGTGGGATTCCTATTCTGGGTTATATGGCTGTACAGAAGGGCCCTAAGAGCCTATTGTATTTTCTTATGCAAGAAACACTCAGAGGTTGTTTATCATTGCCATCTAATGACATATAGCCTACGGTATCTGGCATTTCAAACTGGAAATTCCAGGATTCTGTAACCTTCAAACATGGGACCTGAGGCCCCTTTGTTGTTGTTGTTCATTCGTTCAGTCGTCTCCGACTCTTCGTGACCTCATGGATCAGCCCACGCCAGAGCTCCCTGTCGGCCGTCACCACCCCCAGCTCCTTCAAGGTCAGTCCAGTCACTTCAAGGATGCCGTCCATCCATCTTGCCCTTGGTCGGCCCCTCTTCCTTTTGCCTTCCATTTTCCCCAGCATAATTGTCTTCTCCAGGCTTTGCTGTCTCCTCATGATGTGGCCAAAGTACTTCAACTTTGTCTCTAGAGGCCCCTTCCATACATAAAATCCCACATTTTCTGCTTTGATCTGGAATATATGGCAGTGTGGACTCAGATAACCCAGTTCAAAGCAGATATTGTGGGATTCTCTGTCTTGATATTCTGGGTTGTATGGCTGTGTGGAAGGGCCCTGAGGCTTATAGTTTATAGAGCTCACTTAGTTAGTCTCAAATAAGCTATAATTGCATAGTGTGAAAGGGCCATAACTGTTCTGCCAGGTCACATGGAATTTTTTGCCTTGATATTCTGGGATATAGGGCTGTGTGGAAGGGCCCTCATGCCCCACTTACACCACCATATAAAATCCAGATTATCTGCTTTTAACTGGATTATATGGCCGTGTAAAGTCATATCCTATAATTCAATTCAAAGCAAATAATGTAGAGAATCTGCTTTGATGATCTGGATTATATTGCAGTTTTTTATAACATTGAGCTGTGGCAGTTAAATACATGTCAGGGCCATTCCACACTGCCATATAACCCAGAATATCAAGGCAGAAAATACCACAATATCTGCTTTGAACTGGTTTATCTGAATCCATACTGTCATATATTCCAGGTCAAAACACCAGGTGGTGTTTTGTTAATGTTTATTGCTTTGTTTTGAGTTCATTTTGTTGTATTGTTGTTGTTGTGTTTTTACTGATGTATTTGGGCTCGGCCTCTTGTAAGCCGCACAGAGTCCTCCAGGAGATGGTAGCGGGGTACAAATAAAGGTTTATTATTATTATATAAAAGCAGATAATGTGGGATTTTATTCCATTGTGGAAGGGGCCTCAGACAGTGTAGATGCATCCTGTGTCTCTCAAAGGGAATTCAGGCAAGGATGTACTTGATTTTTTTACTTTTCTTTTCAAAATTGTAGATCCAAGAATGTTGCATTATCTTCGTACCCAGAAAAAGACAGATTGTAGTCAATGTTCTTTGGAATGAATTACTATGCAGTTCTCTAATGTAGCTTTGTTTTTAGTGTGCCATCTGAAAAAGTATAATTTCCTTACTCTTACAACTTTAAGTGGAAAACTCATTCTCAAAATTGAGTGACATAGAAAATTTGAAAATCACTTGAAAAACCAATAACGAATAATAAAGCCGAAGGTAATAGGAGAAGAAAGAGACCACACTACAAGTGAATTGATTCAGTCGAGGAATCCACTGCCCTATTTTTGCAAGACTTGAGCAAGGCAGTTGAGGACTAAGGTTCAAAGTTGGAAGTCTATGGTCCCTTCTGCACTGCCATATAATTCAGATCAAAGCAGTTGACCCACATTATCTGCTGTGAATGTGAGTCTACATTGTCATATAATCCAGTTCAAAGCAGTTTATCTGGATTTTATATGACAGCATAAAAAGGTAAAGGTTTCCCCTGATATTAGTCTAGTTATGTCCGACTCTGGGGGATGGTGCTCATCTCCATTTCTCTTCGGAAGAACCGGCGTTGTCCAGAGATGCCTTCAAAGTCATGTGGCCAGCATGACTGCATGGAGCACCGTTACCTGCCCACAGAAATGGTATCTATTGATCTACTCACATTTGCATGTTTTCGAATTGCTAGGCTTGCAGAAGCTGGGGCCAACAGCGGGAACTCACCCCGCTTCCCTGGGTTCGAACCACTAACCTTTAGGTTAGCAAATTCAGCGGATCAGGGGTTTAACCTGCTGCGCCACCAGGGGCAGTGTAGAAGGGCCCTGTGTGATGGCAAACAACAACAGCATTTTGTTAAGAAAACAAATTCCGTCTTCATGAGCACTGTGAGTGGCAAATATGGGTGAAATTGACAGTTGCAGTCCCAAGGAACAAAGTCCAACTCTTGTGCTCCACTTCATACCGTCTGTGATGGAAATACAATGTTTTGCTCAGGAGACTGAACCAAATTGGACCTGGTACAGTTGGCCTTCCACATTTGCGGGTATTTAAAGATTTGATTAACATGGCGTCTCTTGGATTATTTGGGTCTTCCAGTGCAACTTTTTGATCAACTTCTGTTGAAAGTTGACTATAGAGTCTCTCTGGAGGAGAGTGTTCTCTCAGTTTAAAAATGGTATTTCTTAAATTGCATTGTTCTCACTTTCTTTGTGGGTCTGTGCCCCTAACCCTAGCAAATGTGGAAGACCAACTGTAGTCCAAATTGTCTCAGTTTCCTTCTGGATTTGGACAAATCGTTCCTCAATTAATAAGCATGCATGTCCTCAGAAATCAATTGAGTAAAGCTGTTTTTAAAATTTCATAATCTTCACTCATTAGTTGCAGTTGGATAACTGTCCAAAGCTGAAATGTTCCAGATTCACCATTTTGTTTTTGGCTTGCATTAAGCCACAGTATCCTAGATTGTATATGAGTGAGAAGTTGGATGTAATGCAAGCTAGCAATCATTGAACGCGATGGGAGGCAAGGAGAAGAAATCATGCCCACTCAGGATGTTCTTCTGTTCTTTCCTTATACTGCTGAATTATGCTGTTTAAAATAATTGATTATTGCCTGAACACAGACGTAGGGCCTTTCCACACAGCTATATAACCCAGTATATCAAGGTAGGAAATCCCATAATACCTGCTTTGAACTGGAATATATTGCAGGGTGGACTCTGATAATCCAGTTCAAAACAAATATTGTGGGATTTCCTGCCTTGATATTCTGGGTTATATGACTGTGTGGAAGGGCCCCCAGTGGACCGGTCAGTTGCTGCTTTCATTGTCAACTATATCTGAAATAAATCCAAGTATGCTCAAGCAATCTTTACTCCCATCTGGTATCTGTAGCCAGATGGAAGTAAAGCGTACTTGAACATACTTGGATTTATTGCAGATATGCAGCGGACTGTCCATATCGATAAGCAGTGGTTCAGCAATTTTGTTTCCAAATAACATGATTTAATTCTTAGCTTCCATCAGATATGTATTTCCAATCTCACAGCAGAATTATATGGAGCCCCCGGTGGCACAGTGGGTTAAACCCCTTTGCCGGCAGGACTGAAGACCAACAGGTCGCAAGTGCGAATCCGGGGAGAGGTGGAGGAGCTCCCTCTATCAGCTCCAGCTCCTCATGCGGGGACATGAGAGAAGCCTCCCACAAGGATGATAAAAACATCAAATCATCTGGGCGTCCCCTGGGCAGTGTCCTTGCAGACAGCCAATTCTCTCATACCAGAAGCGACTTGCAATTTCTCAAGTCGCTCCTGACACGATAAAAAATAAAATTAAAAAAAGCAGAATTATAGCAGTTTGACACCACAATAAGTACTATGTCTCTATGTTATGGAATTGGGGTTGGGAGTGTAGTCCTGTGAGATATTTATCCTTCTCTGTCACAACAAACTATGAATCCCAAGTTTCCATAGCAGTTAAGTGTGACACACTGCTATCATTCTGCAGTGTGGAGGATCTCTAAGGGCCTTTCCACACAGGCATATAAACCAGAATATCAAGGAAGAGAATCCACTGTATCTGGTTTGAACTAGGTTATCTGAGTCCACACTGCCATATAAATCAATTCAAAGCAGATAATGTGGGATTTCATACAGCTGTGTGGAATGGGCCTAAGGCCCCTTCTACACTGCCATATACAGTCCAGATTTTGAACTGGATTGTATGGCAGTGTAGACTCATACAATCCACTTCAAAGACGATAATGTGGATTATCTGCTTTGGTAGCAGTGTAGAAGAGGCCTGTGGGAACCTTTGCCCTACTTCAGGATTTCATTAATTGGAATTTCAACATATTGTATTTGATTCTTATTCCTGTATCCTGCTTTTCCTTAATAAGCTTAAAGTAGCATGCAGCACTCTCTTTAGCACCACAGTAGCACTGTGATATAAGTCTTGTGGGGAAATTTGCTAGTAAATTTCAAGGCTGAACTTTAAGGTGTTCCGGGGAGGTCCTCCTCTTGCTCCCTCCACCGTCACAAGCACGGTTGGTGGGGACGAGAGAGAGGGCCTTCTCGGTGTCCCCCCCCCGTCCCCCCGCCCGCCTCTGGAACACCCTTCCTATAGAAATAAGACAGGCCCTATCTCTCCCCTCCTTTCGTAAGAGCCTGAAGACCTGGTGGCTTAAACAAGCCTTTGAGAATGACTAGTTCTAGCTCAGCCCCAGTTACTGTTGAATATGGCCATATCTTTTTCTACCAATTACCTTTCTTACTTCCTCCTATTAGGCCCCGGAAATGAACAGCCATAGACTCTACCTAATTTCCCGGGCCCTCCACAAATTGCACTAGCCTCGGACCGGCCTTTTAAATTGCCTTGAACAGGCAGGATTATTTTAAATATATATGTGCTATTGTGATTTTTTATGCTTATGATGCACACGATTGGATGCATCTACACTACAAAATTAATGCAGTGCATCTTGTTAATTTTATGTTTTATGTTGTTTACTTTGATGATGTTTGATGTTTGATTGATGATGTTACTTGGAAACCACTCTGAGTCCCCTCGGGGAGATAGAGCATGGTATATAAATAAAGTTTTGTTGTTGTTGTTGTTGAATGGGGGCTAGAACTAGATTTCCAAGGTTGCAGTCCAGCTGCTGCTTACCTCTGTGCATACCTTTGAAAGAAAGCAAAGACCTTCAAGTAGTATTAAGAAATGTATTAATTTATCATGTCAGAAGTTAATTGAGGGTACCGTTATAATGTATTTAAAAACACATACAAAGTTAATTTGGCATTATACTAAATGTCCTTTGACCAGTATCTGGCCACTTGGAGTGCCTCTGGTGTTGCTATAAGAAGGTCCTCCATTGTGCATGCAGCAGGGCTCAGGTTGCATTGTAATAAGCGATCTGTGGTTTGCTCTTCTCCACACTCACATATTGTGGACTCCACTTTGTAGCCCCATTTCTTAAGGCTTGCTCGGCATCCTTGTTGGAAGGCAAGGAGTAATGCTGTGTTCTGCAGCCTCTGGGTATAGAAGCCCGTGAGCAGGTTTTTACTATGTCCATAAAGTGCTCATATTCCTCAGAGACTGGGGCAACAGACCATTTGTCCTCCATTCCTGAAGCCAAGAATGACAGTTGATAAAGCTGATAACAGAAGTCGATACATGCAGGAGCAGACAGAAGGCGTGGAGGCTGTTAAGACAGTTGAGCAATAATCCCTCACAAAATAATATCCATGCTATTGCTAACATAAAGACAGATCAGATAGTGCTTCAACTTCTGAAGAATGGGAAACCCAACCTTTCCACCAAAGTAGGAAGGAAACCAATGGTCAGACAACCAGATAATGAAAACAACAACCTTCATGAAGCTTTTACATCTACTAAATTAGAAATGGCTCTCAATAAATGTAAAAATGGCAAAGCAGCCAGCCTGGATGATCTACGGATGGAACAAATTAAGAAATTGCTAATAAGTAAATTTCTAGTTCTTACAGAGGGTGAAAAACCCTTCAAATGTAGTGTCTAGAATAGATGCTTCCTAATGTTTTATCAGCAGAAAATTGGTTTTCTATTCCTATTTTTTAAAGATAATGTGCATTCTTCCAGTGTATTTGCAGTTCTCAGATTGCTTATATCAAATTAAAAGCACTGAATAAAACATGAAATGGTAATGGTGTGATAAAATCAGCAAGGAGAAGGGAAATACAGCTGGGAATATAGCTTAGGGATGAACCCTGTATTCACCTACCTGTGAGTAACCACCGTTGAACACAGTGCTTTCTAATATGAAAGGATGTTGGGAGATGCTGTAGGTTAAATAATGATTGAGAGGCACATTGTTTTGTGCAGTTTGTAAGAATGTTGCAACTTGGGTGCATCTACACTACAGAATTAATGCAGTTTGACACCATTTTAATTTTCATGGCTCAATCCTGTAGAATCATGGAGGCTATCATTTTACAAAGTGGGGGGCGTGGGGGCACAATGGGTTAAACCCTTGTGCCGGCTGAACTGCTGACATGAAGGTCAGCAGTTTGACGTAAGACAGGGTGAGCTCCCATCTGTCAACTCCAGCTTCCAATGCGGGAACATGAGAGAAGCCTTCCACAGGATGGTAAAACATCCAGACATCCTCTGGGCAACATCCTTGCAAACAGCCAATTCTTTCACACCAGAAGTGATTTGTAAGTTTCTCGGTTCGCTTCTGACATGATTAAAAAAAAATTGTACAAGGTCTTTAGCCTTATCTGCCAAAGAGTGTTGGTGTCTCACCAAATTAAAACTCCCAGGATAGCATTGAGCCATACTAGTTAAAGTGGTGTCAACATACATTATCCTGTGGCATATGTGCACCCCTTGTAGAGGGCTTTACTTTATTTGAGATTGTACAAATCATACTGAACGTATCTCATTTTTATGTGCCAGTGTTCTTGGCAGTGGGAATAAGGAGAAAGCTAATGACTAGCAGAAAGATTTAATTACCAGTTATTGTGTGAGTGCATCTTCCATCCATCCAAGATGGAATAGCCGGGGGTGAAAGAGGATAGAAATTATTTTCTGCCAGGCATGCTGTATTTTTCCAATTCATTTTCTCCCTTCCCTAGCCAGAACTGGCATTTTGTTTGCTGTGGCCATTTTTAATTGCTTATAAGTCACCTTTGGTATTTTGTAAGGAGAAAGTGGGATGTCAATAAAATAAGTATCAAGAGGTTGTAAGTGGCAGGTACAATAATAATAACAACAACAACTTTATTTTTATACTCTACCACCATCTCCCCAAAGGGACTCGGGGCGGCTTACAAGGGGACAAGCCCGAAAATACAGATTAAAACACAAACAATAAAATAAAATGAAACAAAATGAAATCAACAGCAACATCAGAAAAACATTACAATCACAGTGCACATTTTAAAAACAGTATAACGGCTGAAGTGCAGAAGGATCAGTAAATTTTTCCTAGATTGAGCCCAGGGAAAGTGCAAAATATTCAGGTTGGATCACAGCTGGGAGGGTAATATCCTTAGGCATTTACAGTAACAGGATTACAGGTGAGAGGGCCAACAAAAGTGCAAAGAGCTATGGCGAGATCGATTCAATTCTCTGGTGAACTTCTTAATCAAATGCAGAGAGGAACAGCCAGGTTTTTAACTCCTTGTGGAAAATGGAAAGGGTAGGCGCCAATCTGATCTCTTTGGGTAGCGAGTTCCAGAGCTGAGGGGCCACCACCGAGAAGGTCCTCTCTCTCGTTCCCACCAGCCATACTTGAGACGGCGGCAGAAGCGAGAGCAGAGTGTCCTCAGATGATCATGTACATGCTGGTTCGTAGGGGATAGTGATAGTTGATAGTGAGGTTCCGCACTTCTGGATTCATCAGTTTAGTGGAGGAAAATAAAAGTACCCTGTTGCTTTCACACTGTCATCCTACCCTCCAGCTTAATAGAATCACCAATTGATTTTGAAAGATAGTGTCGTGTAGTGGTCTGAGTGTTGTTATACAGCTCTGGAAACCAAGGATTGACATGAAAATCCACTGAGTGTCTTTGGACAAGTCCACACACTCTGTCCCAGAGAACCCTTCAGACACAACTTGAAAGCACACAACAATAACAACAACAATTCTGCACATAATTCTGCAGGTGGGGGTTTTGTTACCAAAATGTGAGGGACCAGCTGGATGGATTGGCTTTGATAGAGCTCTGGATATACTTTTAGTCCCAAGATCGGTTGAAGAACCTGGGAAGGGTTTATTCTTACACATCTGGATATATATCCACTCATGTACTAGATGCGAGTGTTTGGAACTAGTGTTGGGCCAGAGATATATTTTAGGCATTCTGCTGATATACCAACTTTGTGCAATCCCTGTTTCTTGGTATTAAGGAATGTAAATCTTCTCTTTCTTCATTCTTGCATGCCAAAATCAATAAGTTTAAAAGCTTTCTCCCTACTAGGTAAGAATGGGGAAAAATTGGCACATTTTTGATAATTGTTTGTAATGTTTGCCACCCCCCAACCCTTGCATATTTTGTACAGAATGTGGTGTTCTTCATTCAAACCTTTGTTTTTTTCCTGCCAGTAAGCCCACTCTTTTTCCACAGTATACATAAAAGGCCATCAAATGTGAGAAATGCAGATACATGTGGCCAGTTTGCTTGGCAGGATATCTTGGTGCATAGACATTATTTCTTGTTGTGTACTAGAAGATTTCCAAATCTTCAGATCTCGAACTCTTACCTAGGTGATTAAAGCTGACATATTACAAGAACTCAGGACATGGTTACTGTCTCAATTTGTATTTTTATATTAACAAAGAGGCTTTCTTAGTTTCTCTGCCCCACTCAGCTAAGGAAAAGATAATACAGGATTTCCGGTGATCAGATTTTTATCATTCAAATTAAATTTCAGAATGGTCTTAAAACCTTAGGTTTTTAAAAGGCCCTAATTGAAAGATATGCAGTGGATTAAACTGCTAAGCTGCAGAACTTGCTAACCAGAAGGTTGGTGGTTCAAATCTATGGGACATGGTGAGCTCCCACAGTTAGCCTCAGCTTCTCCCAACCTAGCAGTTCGAAAACATGCAAATATGAGTAGATAAATAAGTACCACTCCAACGGGAAGGTAACGGCACTACATGCAGTCATGCTGGCCACATGACCTTGGAGGCGGCTATGGGCAACGCCAGCTCTTCGCCTTAGAAATAGAATTGAGCACCAACCTCCAGAGTCAGACTCTACTCGACTCAAGGGGAAACCTTTACCTTAATTGAAAGATATCATTTTGAATGCTAATAACACAACATTTTATAATCTATGAATATGTTAATATTATTTTAGGGAGAGGGGAGATCATCTGATCAGTCCAGATTGGGATTTGTATAGCAGTTTGGGATTTGTAGTTTATTGTGGCACCAGCTCGCTCTCTCTGTCAGACAAGTAAATATCTTGCCAGACTACAAATCCCAGGATTCCACAGCATTGAGCCATGGTAGTTAAGGTAGGCCCCTTCTACACCACTATATAATCCAAATTATCGAATCAGATAATCCACATTATTGGTTTTGAACTGGATTATATGGGTCTACACTGCCCTATAATCCAGTTCAAAATAGATAATTTGGATTTTATATGGCAGTGTCGAAGGGGCTGTAGTTTCAAACTGTTATAATTCTGCAATATGGATGCACCCAAGAGTAAACATAAGGTCAGTGAATAGAGAATTTGTGGTTGATTTAAACATGAAGGGAAAGTCTAGATATATATGAAAGTTTATTTATTTACCATATTTGCATACCACCTTTCTCAGCCCGGAGGCGACTCAAGGTGGTTCAAAGTTATCCCATTTATGATGAACTGAAAATTAATCTGAAAACAATTCAGAATAATTGCTTATTGTCTTCATGTCCGCTAATGGAATTTGCCTCTCTGAATATGTCCTAAGGTTATCTTAATAGTAGACGTTTACTTTTTTAAAATCATAAATAGGAACTTCTTTTCCAGTGATTTAAACTGTGATGTAAATCATTAAAGTGAGACCTGCAGACAAGTGGTTTGAATCAAATTAACCCTGCCACTAGTAGAACAGTTTAATGAACATTTAAGTTCTGAATTTACCCCTCAGGAAGATTCAGGCAAATTGATCCATAGATAAAATGACTTCAGCCTACTTTACTCCTTTTAGGAGTATATTGGAAGTAGCTTATCTATCTCTCTTGCAGTTCCCTACACCTTCCACAAGAAGGCAGCAGACACAACAAATCACAGGCCTGCCAATTGAAGGCCATTCAAAAACCTTTTTAATAAAACATGTGCTGGTTCTATAGGAATTTGGTGTTCTAAATACAAAAATGATTGTGATCTGATTTTCTCTGTTATGTAAATTTTTCCATGGCTTGTTTTGACATTTCTGTGTTATAAAAAGTTAAAATAGTAATGAAATTTGTGAAAGAACTGTGTGGTACAACATTTTTATTGCATTTTTTCAGATTCAGCACTCAAAAAAACATTAATATCAGGAATGTTTTATTGATTTTAATGTATCATCTGATCTAATATATACTTCCTCTTGTTTGCAAGATTGGAATAATTGGAGGCACTGGCCTGGATGATCCTGACATATTAGAAGGTCGAACAGAAAAATATGTTGATACGCCTTATGGAAAGGTGTGTATATTTTTTTGTCTTTTTATTTATTCTTAAGCTTGCAGATTGCAGTAGTAAAACCCATGAGCATGGAGCATTTCCTAGAAATTTCCATCCGTTTTCTTGCCACATTGTTTCTTAAACACTGTTTCATAGCTACTTTGGGAACTTGGTTGAGTTTTCAAATATTTGTAGTGTGGGTAAAGGGAAGGGTCTGCTACAGCATTGCTACTAGAAGTTAGTTGTTAGAAGTTACCATAGAGTCACATTAAAGGACCTAGCAAATTCCTAAAGAGGAGACATCTCTAAGAATTTTCTAGGTCCACCAGGATGAGTCAAAAGTAACTTCTCATGGAAATAGTTCATTTTAGTAGGATTTGATATTATTCAGTTTCCTGTTTCCATCATAAGTTCAGGAATATATCTCCCATGGATATCGGAGTTGCACTATAAAATGCATATGGACTGTGTATTTCCCATTGATGGTCTATAGCAGTTTTTTTTACCAGGGACCACTTTGACCAGGGACCACTCTCCAACATTAGTACCAAAAGGGTTATGAATCAGTTTTGGTCAACTTTAGATTCAGTTTAGTTATTTGGGGTGCTGATTCAGAAAATTGCATTGGATAAACCACATCAACTCTAGTTTCTGATACAGAACCTATGCCCTCCAGTAGTCACCATCTGCTCATCTACAAAAAACCATATTTAATAAGCCTTGGCACTACAAGAGGATTTCGCGGAAGCAGTTGCTGTCGTTGCAATGGTGTAGTAATGGTGAGGCCACTGACCATATTTTAGTTCTTGTGTGCCACTGGTGGTCCACAGACCACAGGTTGGGAACCACTGGTCTATAGCATGTCCTCTTTTCTCAGAATCACCCTGCAGTTGTTATGAGACCTGTATCACCCAGTAAGAAATCCAAGGAGCAAACATTGGGGTAAAATGCAGTAATTTTGTCTTAGAGAAAAGCTTTTTGTAACTACTTTAAATGTGTTTATTTTGATTTTGTGAAATAATGCACATTAAGGATTTTTTGTGCTTATATCAAATTATGGCTATATCAAATTATCGCTGTAATCTTGTGTACACTTACTTGGGCCCAACTCTCTAAGACCTACATATGTAGCATTGTGGTACACCATGACTCTATTTTCCTCCTCTACAAAACATTCATAATAAATAACTGGCACTTAAGATTTTAGATTTTTTTGGTTGCATCTTATAATTTTTATGGTGTTCATGTGTGTTTTTCATTTTAAAAATTTCAGCCATCAGATGCTTTGATTTTGGGAAAGATAAAAAATGTTGACTGTGTGCTTCTAGCCAGGTATGTACAAAATTATTTTATATATTATTTTCTTACCCACGCTTCCTTACCTGCCTCCTGGCCCATGCCAAGAGCTCCTGCCTGCCTCCCTGGCCTCCACAGACCCCTGCAGAGCCTCCAGAGCCACGCAGGCAGCAGCAGGCCAAGGAGGCAGGCCTTCCCTGCCGTGCCTTAAGCTACTGCACTTCTGGGGACCCTGGCCCCCACTGGATGCAAATATTTTATTTTTTTATTAATATTTTCAAAAACCTGCAAAAAAGCAAGTCCACTAAAAGCGAACCACGAAGTAGCGAGGGAACACTGTATGTCATAAACATATGAATCTAAAGCTTGAGACCTTTTAAAAGTGAAAATATGTTGAAGTATTCAGGAAGGTTCTCAATTCATATGGTCATATATTGGATTGGTTTGATCATCTCTGATCCCCAGTTTGTTTCCTGCTGATAACTTCAGAAGGAGATGGTCATCCCCTGGGAGACACCTCGAAATCCCTGACTCATATTATTTTCTTTTAAGCTTCCAACTCCAGTGACTTGTATTCAGGAGTAAATTTTTCAGCTGACTTTTACCGTATAATGTGACAATGTACATATAAACATGGCTAATGCAAAGCCCAGACAGTCCACTTATATAACACCAATACTATATCAACCAAACTGGCTGCCAGTATGATTTCATCCAATTTTAGCGGCTGGTTTTAACTATTGGAACATCTCAGGGCTTTGGACAGAAGTTCTTTGAAAACCTGCCTCCTCCTGAGTGAGGTCACCAGCTTAACCACAACTCAAAGCCATTGGCAAGCATCCATCTCTCTTGCTGGATTCCAAGTATAGTTAGGCTGATCCATATAATGGGAAAGGCCTTTTTAGTAGCAACCTCAAGCCTAGAATCAGTTTCCACTGAGAGTTTGTCAGTTTACTTCTTTGCAGGAGCAGTTTGCCAAATTTATTATTGATTTTTGAATGATTAAAAATGTATTCCTACATTAAAACTGAATGCAAATTATATTTTACAAAACGTGTTCACAAGATATAAATACAGTACCACCCTGATGTCCACAGGAGACATGTTCCCATACTTAGCCCAGTTAGTAAAAATCACAGATAATAATGAACCCTATTGAAGAAATATTTTTTGGTGGAAGTATATAATATTATCACCTAGGACACTGCTTCTTAAAGTATGGGTCCCAGCGCCAAATGAGGTCCCATAACAGAAAATTGGGGTTGTGAAATAATCATAAAAAGTTTCTGAGCACCACCAGTGGCTGATTAAGACATTTGCACACATCTGTTATGAATAAAATGCATTGTTTATTGTGAACTCTGCTAAAATGCTTCAACTGTACTAAAAAAAGAAAAGAAAACCAACCTGTTTAGCAAACCTTATAAATGCAAATCTATTATCAGTAAATGTTTGATTTTATAACTATTTTATATACATATACCCAGGGTCATTTTTTGGCTGGAAAGAGTTCACAAGTGGAAAAAGGTTAAGAAGCCTGACCTAGGAAATACCTAGAGGGGACATTTTATGGGTAAATGAAACCATGGATACCACTCTTGGCACTATGGGGGTCATATTGTATATAAGTTCTACATAAATTATATATCTTATGTTAAATGTGAATATAAAATGTGTAGATTACATTATATATTTAATATTTTATTGACTCTATATTGGAATATTATAATATGATTGCATTTCTTTTATCTTACACAATGCCTTGTCAGAATTTTACCTTGAAAGGAGCTTTAAAAGACATAAACATAAAAGGAACTAAGGAATTAAGAACTGAATATCACCTTCCTTGAGTATTTGTTGGGTAGATACTATAAAACAAAGTAGATAGATAGATAGATAGATGGATGGATGGATGGATGGATGGATGGATGGATGGATAGATGGATAGATAGACAGACGTTCTTAATCCCAAAATGTTTATTATTTTATTTATTATTTATTTAAAAGTTTTATATACCGACCTTCTCACCTCTCTTGAGGGACTCAGACTGGTTTCCAACCATAATATCACATACAGTTAATAAAAACATCATAATTCATATTACAATAACACATTAAAACAGCAATTTCATTCAATAACTACAATGGTCAGTCGTCACACTAAAATCGTTACATTTCAACATTTGAACCCAGAACCTCATGACTGCTACTGGGAGAAACTGGGAGTATTGTGAAATAACATAGCATTGAATGAAGTAAACTGGATAACTTCTGGAAGAACAACAAAAACAGGGAATATGACATATGGATTCTTTGGACAGGGCCAAGCTTCTTTATACATTTCAGAAGCTTGACCTTTACTTCTCAAAAAGCATTACAAAATTCACCCTACTACTACATCTTGTATTGGTTGACTTGAAGGATCTTGACTGAAAAACCACCAGGTCTGAGTAGCTTTTTGTTGTGCTTTTCTAGTTCATATTTTAGATCCATTGTCCTCACTTTCACTCCATCCTTCTTTTCATAGACATGGAAGGCATCATACAATCATACCAACAAATATCAATTATCGTGCCAATATGTGGGCTCTGAAGGAAGAGGGCTGCACCCACCTACTAGTGACTACTGCTTGTGGCTCATTAAGAGAAGAAATTCAGCCTGGAGATATTGTTATCATCGACCAGTTCATAGACAGGTAAAGGGGAAGAGGAGATCCTTTGTGGGGAGACAATGATCCCAAGATCTGAATTAGATCTTGGGATCATTGTGAGAAGTTCCTTTGCAAAATATCTTTATGTGGATACATTTCTGGTTAAACATCCATAAAGTTGTATTAAGATTTGTTTTAACTGAAGTGCAGTTGACAGACATTTTTTTAAAAATCTGATTAGATTTCTCTAGTTTTCTGCTGGAATCTCTTAGCCCTGACTCAAAAACAGTATGGTTTTCTGAAAATTTTCCAAAGCCAAGAGAAGATCTAGAAGATCTGTGCTTCTCCCAGTTGAGAGAAAGGTCAGGTGATCTCTTTCATTTTTACTGTCTATCTCTATCCTTTGCTATCTATCTCAGAGACTCGGTTTGTAAGATATACAGGACCAAACGAATCACAAAAATTATTCTGGCCTTATCCCCTGAAGCCCCAGGCAGCAGTGCAACTTGAAATTATTATGGGAATGTTTATTCGAACTTTCTCTCCAGCCCTACTTCAGTAAGAGTCCATCACCACCCCCTTGTTTTCTTTTATCAAGCCCATGGATGTGTAGCATCCAGGAAGGAAATATATTTTTCTCAGAAAATGCAATTGATTTACTCCCCAAGCTGAACGTGGAAGACCGTGTGAGTCACACCGGAGGTTACACATTCTTATTAATAGACTCTTTTACATTGCTATCAGCTGCGGAATGTCTTTTTCTTTTCATTTCTTTTCTACATGAAAATTGTGCTGACTGGGGCTGACCATAGGAAGCTCATAACTCCTTAGCTGAAACAGTTGAGCTGCCTACCAGTTTATTTCCGGACACAACTCATGGTTCAGGATATGACTGATAAAGTTTCATATAAGCTTAATATAAACTCCCTGAAAAACCGTGTTGCAGTATATGAGTCTGCCCTAATCTTAAATTTCACAGAGGCAAGGTTTCCTTCAGTGCCACCAATTTAACAACCACGTCTGGTGAGGATACTTGAGAAGATTGTCACAATATGTTGTTGAAGGCTTTCATAGCCAGAATCACTGGGTTGCTGTGAGTTTTCCAGGCTGTATGGCTATGTCCCAGAAGCATTCTCTCCTGACGTTTTGCCTACGTCTATGGCAGACATCCTCAGAGGTTGTGAGGCTTGTTGGAAACTGGGCAAGTGAGGTTTATATATCTGTGGATTCTCCAGGTTAGCACTCCAACAGGCAAGAGTTCTTTCTCGCACCCTGAACATTATTCCACAGATATATAAACCTCACTTGCCTAGTTACCAACACCCCTCAACCTTTGAGGGTGCCTGTCATAGATGTGGGCAAAATGTCAGGAGAGAATGCTTCTGGAATATGGCCATACAGCCCGGAAAACTCACAGCAACCCATTGTCACAATAGTTTCTCCCAGTCACAATGTAGGATGGAAGAGTACTCTACTTTAATTGTTACTATATTTTAATTGCTTATGTATTTTAATAGGATAACCTTTTATTTTTTTTTAATCATCAGGATTTTAGCTGTAAAGTGTGACCCCTTTATCCACTGATTCAATGTCCGCAGTTTTATTTATCCACACTCCAAAAATATCCCCTCTTTGGAAATGTTTGTGGGATTCTCAAGGTTCTTTCGTGCAATTCTATAGTATGCTTCTAGCTGAAATACAGTAAAAAGGGTTCCCTATTATCAATTATTTCAGTATCTATTAAACATCTTGGGATGTATCCTCATGAATATGGAAGTTGCATTGTATATTGTTTTAATCTGAGTTTTAAGGCATGTGGGTTCTGTGCTAGGAGAAAGGTGGCATCTAGACTAAATAAAAGAGATAGACGGTTGGTTTCTAGCTAAGATAGAGCAGTCATAAGAGGAACGAAAGTTATTGAGGTCCAGCTCTCCAAATTCATGAATAATTCTGTAGAGAATAATTTTTGTTGTGACTTATATTTTCCCGCAGAAGCTAGGGTTTTGATAGAAGCTAAAACCTGGCCTAAGACTTCCTCATTTGCTAACCGTGAACATGCACCTGAAGTATGACATATACAAATTTCTCTTACATAACTAATATCATACTGAAATCAGGTCAGAAAGAGACCTTTCAAAAAACCTCTTGATGCTCCTTCACACTTTGAAAGCAAAATGGTTGATGTTAATGAATGCTAACAAAAGTGACCTTCCTGTGATGAACAATGGCTGCATCTACACTGTAGAATAAATGCAGGTTGACACCCTATGCCATGGTTTATCAGATTGTATTGATCATATGTTATCTGTAATGAGACATTGCAAGTCTCACATTTGATGTCATACATTTCTCTCCCCTCCATCAATTTTACATAAGAGTAATCCTGGAGCAGTTCAAAAAGCCACCTGATTCAGCAGATGCACTTTGGAAACCCATCAGATGAGGGCAATAATCCCTTCCAATGGTGAACCTAGTTTGCAGGGAACCAACAGTTTTGAGTCTCCTGAAGTATGTAGCTTGAATCAGAGATTAATCAGTATATGAATTGCCTGTCTACTTAAGATGACCCCATACATTTCATAGGGTTTTCTTAGGCAAGGAATAGTTTGGTTTTGTCAGCTCTTTCCTCTAAAATATAACCTCCTATCTAACTGTTTACTGGGATTGACCTTGCTTAGCTTCCAAGATCACACATGGAACATGCCAACTTTAAAGTAATCAAGGTACAGGCATGATATTGGTACTGTAAATACATATATTCATAAGGTTTGAAGTACCTTTTACATCAAGGTCAGCTGCCTTAGACATTGATAGATTATGAAGAGATTTGTAGATCAAAACACCTGAAGGATACCTCAGCCTGATTGTTAATCCCAACTGTAGTAGACCTAATGATATTGAAGTAGGAGGATATACATAAAGGTTGACTTTCAGCATTCAGCAAATGAACCAATGGGTTTCCTTGAGATTGATCTAGCCCAGGCATCCTCAAACTGCAGCCCTCCAACTGTTTGGGCCTCCAACTCCCAGAAGCCCAAGCCAGCTTGTTCAATGCTCTGGAATTCTGGGAGTTGGAGGCCAAAACAGCTAGAGGGCCACAGTTTGAGGATGCCTGAGCTAGCCATTATATTTCGACTGTTGTAAATTATCCCTCTTCCGCCAGCATCCTTCTCCTTTTCTTTAAAACGTTTTCCTTTTCAGAACCACGCAGAGACGCCTCACTTTTTATGATGGGAACCATTCCTGCCTTCCAGGCGTATGCCATGTGTCAATGGCTGAACCCTTCTGTGCCAAAACAAGAGAAGTTAGTGGCCTTTACCTTACTGAAAATTGTGCCTGTGTTTAGGATCAGAGTAGCTTTTGCATGAGCTGAAAATAACTTCACATGCACATGTACAGTTGTGGGGAAAGTAGTATGTTACAGTGTCCCCTGTTTTTCTTCTTTGCAACAGCTGAAGTATCCTAAATGGTACTCCAGAGGAAATAACAGTTTTTCCAAGTTGGCTTTTGGCAAAGTATTTATTACAGCAGATTTTCTACCAAATGCACCACCAGGGCACCTATCCATACTGTATCAGTGAGGGTTTTTCCATAGGAATTATCAACTGTACAGTGACTGCCTTCATTCATTAGTAGTAGTAGTAATTATTATTATTATTATTATTATTATTATTATTATTATTATTATTATTTCTAGACCATCCTCTCTCCCCAGGAGGACTCAGGGTGGTTTACACATAAAAAGGCAAATATTCAGTGCCACAAAATAGATACAGACTCTGTAAGGCTCCTGCATAAACCACCTCAGGTGGTCCCAGTACTGGTGGTAATCGGCACACTGAGTTCCATGCCAAAATACCTCAGCCATTATTTGGAAATAATAAACATTGACAAAATCACGATCTGTCAACTGCAAAAGGCCACCTTACTTGGATCTGTGTGCATCATTCAAAAATACATCATACAGTCCAAGACGCTTGAGAAGTGTTCGACTTGTGATTTTTTGATACAAAATCCAGTAGATAGATCTTGTTTGCTGTGACATAATGTGTTTTTGTGTCAGTAAAATAATAATAATAATAATAATAATAATAATAATAATAATAATCTTTATTTCTAGACCGCCCTCTCTCCCCAGGAGGACTCAGGGTGGTTTACACATAAAAAGGCAAACATTCAATGCCACAAAATAAGTACGGACACATCAAAATAATATAAAATAATGAAAATTAACAACAGAAAACTAAACAACAAAGGAATTAAGTATCAAAATAAAATAAAAACAAGGACAACCGTCTAATACACATACATTAGCCAGCAGTCCTAATCCTCCTCCTCTCCATACACTAAAGTGCAGAAGTATGTTTTTAGAAATTTCTTAAAGGGGAAGAGGGTGAGAACTATTTTATTTCTTTAGGGAGGGAGTTCCAGAGATGGGGAGCAATCACAGAGAAAGCCCACTCTCACATGCGCAAAACTGCATATATACACATACACGAATATATACACACACAAAACACATATACACAGACTGGGCCACAGCAACGCGTGGCATGGGAACGCTAGATATATATATGGATGGGACTCCTAGGCCCATAATCCTCATGTGGGTCCTGTAGCCCTTCCGTGAATATAATTTCAGCTGGAAAAGAAATGCCGTACCTGTAATCTTCAAGGAGGTGAAATTCTTTAATCAAAATTTAGTATATTCCCATTCTTATACCCAACATCTCTCCAGATTTTATATAAAGAAAGAAATCAGGTTTGCAGTTTAATTTTTTGGGAGTTGGTGCAGCCTGCCATACGTTCTGGGATGGTTATCTCACTCCAGCCTGAGTTTCCACACCATTTCTGCTGTTGGTGTATTTCCAGGTCCTTATGGATGTTGCAAAGAAGCTTGGGATCAAGTGCCACTCCAAGGGGACAGTAATCACCATTGAGGGGCCACGTTTTAGCTCTCGGGCAGAGAGCCTGATGTTTCGCAGCTGGGGAGGAGACGTCATCAATATGACTACAGTTCCTGAGGTGACTCTGGCCAAGGAAGCTGGCATCTGCTATGCAAGTATTGCTATGGCAACAGATTACGATTGCTGGAAGGAACACGAAGAAAGTGTGAGTCAACTGCTTGGTTAACTTCTGGATTATCTGTGTTTGAATCATATTTTACATTGTATATCAACTCTGTGTTTCTTTTTAAAGCAATTGACTCTTCCAAACTGAATAGCCATATTTAATGGTTAATTTGGACCATATAGCTGGCATGTATTTAGAGGTATTCCTACAAGCAATGAAAGGCGTCTGTTTATCCTAGTATGTAGATTTTATCGCATTCACATTTTACATTCCACATATTTTGGGATTCGTCACTAGGATTATTAAAACTTAACCCTTTGAATTAGAACTTTACACCTTGGTACGCTGTATTTTCTACAGCTTGAAATGAAATAATGGTGTAGCTCTTTCCCCACTTGATGATTATATTATGCAGTATCCATGGTTTCATTTTTCCCATATCCATAGTTTCATTTATCCACATCCAACAAAATATGTCCTCTTTAGGAATTTTCTAGGCCCTCCAGTATGAGTGTTATATTCTTGGGCCAAAATTCCTTCATTCCGATATGATTCTCTATTATCCATGGTTTCACATATCCATGTAAAGTCTGGAAATATTTCCCCCTGTGGATACAGGGGTCAACTGTCATGATTTTTGTCTATAACATATTTCCATTGAATCAATGGAAATTTGGTAAAGCAATGCAATTGTTGTCATTCAGTGGACCTACTCTAGTTGGGGCTAGCCATTGTTGTCACTGCCTGTGTTTTCGACAGTAAGTTTCTCTCATTGTTTACTCCCCCGCCCCCCAAAGTTTACTTCCTGGTGAAACTGGTACTAATCCAAGAATTTAATGCCATGATAAATCTGGCATTCTGTTGTTTAATCTTAACTAGAGTAGGCCATTCAGTCAATTGTTGAATAGAGAAGTCAACACATAGATAAATCTGATGGATTCAGTCAGTCTATTTTAGACAAGAAGTAGAGACTCAGGGCCTCCAGATCGATTTGCCAGCCTCAATGGCCAATCGGAGGGCAGCAGGACAATCCAGATACCATGCCTCGCCAGCAGCTGATGCTTCCCCATCACACATGGGGAGGCGTTGCCATGCTGCCCCCCCCCCCCCCCGCAGTAGCCCCATTGTTCCAAGTGGTACGTGGGGAGGTTCCCTAGGACACTTCTGCCCAAGTTGAGCTCCAGAGCCCTGCTGGAAGTGAGGCTACATTATGTGATGGGTGGTGTGGGGCTCCGTAGCTCAACTGGGGCAAAATGCTGACGTTTCCACATGTGATGATGTCACTAGAGATCTCTTATTCATAGAGTTGCCATAAATCTAAGTTGACTTAATAATTGTTAACAACAAATGTTAGTCTTTATGATATCATCATCTTTTTGTTCTTCTCTACAACAGATTATACTGCTTTGGAAATACTTTTTCAAAGGTTACCCTTGTATGAGAACATGGCCCTTGCTAACAAATCTCCAGTCTAAATCTTATCCTCACTGTGAGAGAAATTCTGTATCACATTGTCAAAATAGGGATAATTCCAGTCAGCCTTTGCAGGGTTATTAGAAGGAATGAAGAAGAATGTAGACAGCTATAAAAGTTGGGGTGAGAAATACGAGGGCCATTCCCTATCCCACCTTACACATAGAATCATAGTTAGAAAAGATCACAAGGACCATCTGGTCCAATCCCATTCTGCTATGCAGGGACAAACAAAGCACTCACCATCCAACCTCTGTTTAAAAACTTCCACACTCCAAGGCATAGCTGCAATGTAGCACCTACTGTCAGGACATTCTTCCTAATGTTTAGGTGGAGTAGTCCGTAATATGGCCAAAATTTGAGACTTCCATTATGGGTCATGCACTGTGTATTTTTGGAGTATTTGCATTATGCCACTCAGACAGCAGCTTTTGGTCATTTGGACAATGTTCACCCCTCCATGGGTTTTTAAAGGGATTCAGGGGCGTGGAGGCCCCTGAAGCTAGTGAACTACAGCCTGCAGCTTTCCCATCCCAGTCAATATGGTCACCCTTCTACCATGACTCACTTGTGAAATTTAGATTTAAAAAGGTAATGTACATTTCACAATTAAGTCACTGCTGACCTGCACCAAACAGATGTGAAAACCCTGAGTCCAAATATAGCATCAGTTGATGAGTGTAGTTTGTGCAGATGGTTTGCAAAAGTTCCTGGAAGTTTAAAAATAAATATAGCTCATGATCACTCACATACATTCTTCAATATATTCCGAGCTGTTTAATAGGGAAAATCACTCTTCAAGTTTCATTTGCTCTAGCTCAGGCATGGGAGGGAGAGTGAAAAAATAATGTACCCTCCTAAACAATAAACTTTATATTAAATATATTTCTGTGTTATATTATTTATTGTATTTGTTTGTTTTGTTGTAAGCTGCCCCGAGTCCCTCCAGGGAGAGGCGGAGGGGCATAAATAAAGCTGCTGCTGCTTCTTTTACTACTTCTTTTATGCATCATTTTGTGACACAGTAATTAAGTTTTACTAGCAAAACAGAGGTTAAACCAATCCCTTATAAGGAATATGGCCACACATAAATTCTCATAATGAAATGTGTGGGGACACAACATATCTCATAAAAACATTTCATTTGTGTATTTAAAAATATATTATTTACTGCTTAGTTTACACAGACTCAAAGGATTCCCGTTAGGTTTACACAAGACACCTACACACTACAGCTGACACACTAATGTGCCACGACAGACAGTTTGGAAAGCTCTGCCCTATAAAGTAGACTCACTGAACACATGGTTGATTGGTAAATCAAAACATAGGTAAACTCAATTGATTTAATGGCTCTACTCTAGTCAGGTCCAGCAATAAAATTTAGCCTTTATGTACCGTATGCCAGGGTGTAGAAAAGCTCCTTTCTTGGACCACAGCTCTTTCAGAACCTCCCAGATAGGCAACCATGCTTGATAGATGATCTTGGGAACTATAGTCCAAATCATAATTTCCCAACCTCTGGACAGCAGAGGCAGGTTAGTAATAAATATGTAAGGGGGAGGGGGGAGAAGTATTTAAATCTAACATCACTAGACTCTTTCAATATCTTTGAATAATCTAGAAGTGGGTTGCTGTGAGTTTTCTGTGCTGTATGGCCATGTTCCAGAAGCATTTTCTCCTGACATTTCACCCACATCTATGGCAGTCATCCTCAGAGGTTGAGGGGTCTGTTGGAAACTAGGTAAGGGGGGTTTATATCTCTGAAATTTCCAGAATAGGAGAAAGAACTCTTGTCTGCTTGAGGCAAGTGTGAATGGTGCATTTAGCCACCTTGATTAGCACTGAATGGCTGCTTCCTGCCTGGAGGAATCCTTTGTTGCCATATCCTCAGTAGATTTATTTCTCTTATTTGATTGCTGTAGGACCCTTCCACACAACCATGTAACCCAGTATATCAAGGCTGATAATCCACTGTATCTGCTTTGAAATGGGTTTTCTGAGTCCACACTGCCATATAATCCAATTCAATGTGGATTTTATACAGCTGTGTGGAAGGGATCACAGTTGACTTCTATTCCAAGTGGGATTCAAAATAGCTTACAATATAAGCTAAAGCAAAACAGATATAATATGCAGAAAAGAAGTTTTAAAGGTACCTTATATACTCTAGTATAAGCCAACCCGAATATAAGCTGAGGCACTTGATTTTACCACAAAAAACTGGGAAAATTGATTCGAGTATAAGCTGAGGGTGGGAAATGCAACAGCTACTGGTCAGTTTCAAAATAAAAATAAAAACCAATTAAATTACATTAATTGAGAAATCAGCAGGTTAAATGTGTTTGAATGTTTACATAAAACTGTAATTTAAGATAAGACTGTCCAACTCTGATTAAATCATTATCCTTCCAATAATAATAGAGAGTAAAATAATAAATGTAATAACAATAATAATAGAGTAAAAAAATAATTGTAATAAAAATAATACTAGAGTAAAATAATGTATATGTAATAATAATAATATAGTAAAATAATAAATAATGTTGACTCGAGTATAAGCCAAGGGGGGCTTTTTCAGCCTTAAAAAGGGGCTTATACTCAAGTATATAAGGACTAAAACTAGGTATAAGTTATTGATTCCATTGTTATGACCAATCCAAAGAAAGAATCTGTAGCTATATGTAATACCTCTTGTGAAATAGCATAAAGAACATGAAGACATGCACACAATCTTGTAAATATCCATGTTTTTACAGACAAATATAGTCAGGTATACCAACAACCACATTTAACCTTTTTAGGTTATATTATTGCAGGTGTATTTATCATTTGAAAGTTGACCATATAGCCATGCCAAAGGATCTGGAGATTCCTAGAGAGGTGTTTGCTGAGATTAAATTTTTTTATTATTATTATTCATGGTTTTCCCACTTTTATGGGGCTCCTGAATGCCTAACCCCTATGCAAATGGAGGGCCTACTGCAAATGTATACATTATCAATAAAGTTCATTGTTAAACTTTATTTTAAGCCATGCCTCCAATTTTTAATTTCGGAGCCCATTTTCCTAATGTTCTAGAGTTTGAACTGGTGAAAAAATTAGGCAGCATTCACAGTGGTTGGATTCTTGGTTTCATTAATTGGTGATTGTAGAGTAAGCAAGTGATGATTTTGTCCTGATCATCTATTTCATCATGTAAAAGTCGTTTGAAATGAGTCAGCAGCTGAGTCCAAAGTGGGTGTTCACATTCCTCTTTTTTCAGGCAATAGATGTAAGATATTTTTGTAGGCAATAAATCTAAGAGTTGCCATATGCATGTCCAGTTTTGCAACTCAGCTTATTCGCCACAGATCCTTGGAGTAGCAGTGGAAATTTTGAGATAATGGGAACCAGATGGACAAAGTCACTGTGTGAATGTTTTGGGTAACATGAGTATCTTGAAGATAAATAAGAGTGGGATGAGAGGAACCTGTTTTTGAGGGGTACCTGTCGTGCAAACTTGGTGGATGGGAGTGTCCCACTACGGGAATGTGGCAGTGGGCCCTTGGTATCCACTGGGGATTGGCTAAATGTGTGCATGCTGCAGTCCTGCTGTACACAATGGTGTAGTAAAATGGTGCCCCTTATATAAAATGCCAAAATTAACTTTTCTTTGGGGAAATTATTTTTAATATTTTCAAACTCTGAATATTTATTTATTTATTTCGAGCATTTCTGTCTCGTCCTTCTCACCTCCACAGAGGGACTCAGGACGGCTTACAAGAGGCAGCCATTAGATGCCAACACAATATATTAAAAATCGTAATTACAGTTAACACAGTTAAAACAGTTATTAACATTCAATTAAAAACATGGATAGTTGAATCCATGGAAACAGAATCTGCAGACACATAAGTTTACTTGAATGGTTTAACATTTTAAAAAGGATACATTGTTTCTAGTTCTTGTAAAAAGGGAACAATGTTTGCATTCATTGTTTCAAGTTCTAATTTCCGGAGCAGAAGAAAACAGTCTCGCTACATCTTTAACATAAATGAGTCATACATTTCAACATCGCCATCTTGTTACCTCTTAACGCTTTCTTTTCAAGGTTAAACATTCCTAACTTATTTAGTTCACCTTTTTAATGAAAATTTGTTTGCTTTTGAAAGAATTGGAGAAGAAGATACATGTCTGCATGTTCAGTTTGAAAGTGAGAGAGTGGTGTAACAGAATCTGTATTAGACAGGCACCTCCAGATTTCTGCAGCTGGAGAAAATGCTGTATTCCTGAGATATATGTCTTACTGTTTATGTTTATTTAGATACTAGCTTGGGGACCCAGTGTTGCCCATGTTATTTGAAAAAGTCAATTTTTTAATTGTACAAAATATATAAAGTTGTGGATTAAGTACAACAGACATCATGCTAGGTTAACCCTGAAAAACTCCGTAAGCACTTAAAGTTGGTTATGTTGGGCAAGTTGGCTCTAGATGCAAAGTGCTCTCTAGCTGTAGGGTAAACTACAACTCCCACTATGGTGAGTGAGTCCCCCAAACCCCTCCAGTAGGTTGAGTTAGTCATGGGGGGTTCTGTGTGTCAAGTTTGGTCCTGGTCCATCATTAGTGGAGGTCACAGTTCACCCCAAACCTTTGCTGTAATCAAATTTTGGCATATCAGGTAAGTGTGCCAAGTTTTGTCCAGATCCATCGGTGTTTGGGTTCACAGTGCTCTCTGGATGTAGGTGAACTACAACTCCCCCAAATCAAGGTGAATTTCCCACAAAGACCTCTGGTATTTTTTTTATTTTACTTTTTTTTTTTGCTGGTCATGGGGGCTGTGTGCCAAGTTTGGCCCAATTCCATCTTTGGTGGAGTTCAGAGTTCTCTTTGATTGCAGGTGAATTATAAATCCCAGTACGTACAACTCCAAAATGTCCAGGCCAATTCCCCTCAAAACCTGCCAGTATTCAAATTTGGGCATATCAGGTATGCATGCTGAGTTTGGTCCAGATCCAGCGTTGTTCATGTCCATAGTGTGCCCTGGATGTAGGTGAACTAGAACATCTATAAAGACCTCCAGTATGTTTGGTTGGTCATGGGGGTTCTGTGTGCCTAGTTAGTTCCAGGTCCATCATTGGTGGAGTTCAGAGTGCTCTTAGAATGCAAGTGAACTGTATATCTTAGGACCTACAACTCCTATAAATCATGGTGAATTCTCCCCAAACCTCTCTAGTATGTTCAGTTGCTAATCAATTCCTCTGTTTGCTGTGTGCCATAGAAAAGAATAGGAAAGGGTTATGGGAGAGGCATTGAGTGGCGTCATGCAAATTCCACATTAATGAGGAAGAAACACTGAGATGTCTCTGGTGGAGGGAAAACAGAAAATCTAGGATGAAATTGTCACCATATAAAAGCCTTCACTTGGGTAGTGGGTAGTGTGATGTTGGTGGAGGACGCTGGCAGGGGTTGTACATGTTGATAGTGCTCACTATAACCTACAATGTCATTGGAGGGAGGGCCTTTGGTGGCTCCTCATAGGCGGGAATCATAGCTATTTGTGGAGGCAGGAGCCTGTCTGTGAAAGTGGACACCCAACCACATAACACACATACATATTTTCACTTTTATTATGTATATAGACAGATTGGAAACAATTATTATTTTTCTACTGCTGTATGTATTGATCTCTCAAGGTTTACTCTCTTAATATTTTCTTTCTTTATGGTGTTTTGCATCTTTAAGTCATTTCCGATTTATGGTGACCCTAAGTCAGGCCTATCGCAGAGTTCTCTTAGCATTCAGAGGTGGTTGTTTTCCCATGAGGCCAAAAGTATGAGTTTTATAGATGAATGCAAATTAGTATCTATCCAAAGAACTTCTGCCTGATTTGTTATGTTAAATATTGGCTTAAGATATTAAAGACAGCACTATTGTATGTGTGTTTACTTGGAAGCAAGTTGCCCGAGTTCAGTGGAATTTAGTCCAAGGTCAATGTGTATAATGTATTTTATGACTACCTTTTCAAGAAAATATAAGGTCTGAACTATCTTCATGTAGTTACTATAGGAATCTGTCATTGTACTTGCAGGTTTCAGTGGATAAAGTGCTAAAGACGTTGAAAGAAAATGCAAATAAAGCAACCAGTTTACTCCTGACTTCTATACCTCAGATTGGATCCATGGAATGGGGAGAAACCCTGCAGAACTTGAAAGTAATACTATTATTTTATTGTATTTGTTATAGTTGTGTCGAGGCTCTTTTTCAAGACGGATGTAGATTACAATGTATGTCTGTATGTAAATCAGATAAAGGCTTATACCAGTTGCTTAGGGCCCTTCCAGACAGGCCCTATATCTCAGGATCTGATCCCAGGTTTTCTGCGTTAAACAGGATTATATGAGTCCTCAGTGCACCATAACCTTATCGGGGGGAAAAAAGGATGTCACTTCCATTAGACAAAAGTTAATCTCCATGAACATAGAGACCTTTTGAAAAACACTAGTCAAGAAAAGCATGACTTTGTTAGAAGTCAACTCTTTGAACAATTGGCATTGATAATCATTCATGTAATGGCACACAGGTAAGTCAGCTGTTAAACTGAAGAACCATGTCTTTAAATACCCAAGGATAAAGACATGCCACTACAAAAATATATTTGGTTAGCAGAGGATGGTTGTTTCTTTGAAGTAGAATTTGCAGTTGTAATTGACCAAAAGATATACACTCCCTTGAAATCTCTTAGTTAAAATATGCACTCAGAGATAAAAACAAAGTCTTCTTTGAAAAATAACATATCTTGTTTACTAACAAACTTCTTGTATATATTCAGCATATCAGTCCATAGTCCAATGTCTTTAAGCATATAGATATAGTCCAAACTGTATAACTGTACTCACTGAAGTCTGAAAAGAGACAAACTTCATCCACCTCCATTGAGGTCTAAAAGCAAACTAAATACAAATTGGAGTCCTGTGTATGAAGCCCCTCCCACACCAAAGAGGTACAGTCAAGCTGGCAAACCAAAGTGTACATACAATATAGATTAACAATTACACATATTTACCAAGAGTTTGTGGAGGCTTGGAGGGTTGCTATTTCCAACAGGATATAGGGCATGTCTGGAAGGGCCCTTAGTCTCAACTAATGGAAATTCATAAAATTTCTGAGATTGGCCCTAATTGGATTTAGGTACACAGTTATGGTACAATGCTCACAGTCGTCCCATGGATCAGTCAATCCAGGCGTTGGGGATTGATTTTTTGACTGAAATTTCTAGACTTTGTACATAAGTATGTAAAGTATTTATTGTACTCATCTACTTGATCTTGGGGGAGATGTTAAAAATTAGAGGGAAATTAGCTGGATATTGTTTACAGTTTGCAGAGCAAGTTCTCTCTTGTAACTGTTTAAGGTCTCCTTTTTGTAGTTTCAATATACTTTTTTGCCTTTTTTAGTTTCAAAATTATTGTGAATAGTGCTACACAAAATAATACAAACATTCAAAACATTTTCTATTAGTAGCACGTTTACATTTCTCCTCTTTCTTTCTTTCTTTCTTTCTTTCTTTCTTTCTTTCTTTCTTTCCGTCTCCTCCCTGGGAGTTACTGTTTAAAGTCTTGAAGATTTTGCTTATCAATTCAGCTTGTCTTCTTTGTACCAACTTTTGTGTTTCAGAGCATGGTGCAGTTGTCTGTTATACTTCCAAAACATTGAAAACCAAGGGAAGAACCCTCAATCCCAGCAAGAAGCTGCATATATCGAGAACATGAGAACATCCAGGAAGAAGATGGTTAAAACATGCAATGTTGTTCATTCTTGCCTGTTGCTATAACTCTTGTTTTGGCATTAAAATCTTACAGAGGTTCAGGAAAGGACAATTCTTGCCAAGCTGGGCCTGAATTAGTTAGAGGAAGTGACATCCCACAGGGTATGAGTTTTAATCGCAAATATGTCATCATCATGCTTTATTGATACGAGGAGAGAATATCAAGATATCAAGGGCTGTTGTTTGGGATCATGTTAGAGGAAGTCACTGTTTATCCTTAAGATTTAAGACTATTGTGGTAAGACTATTGAAGGTGCACCTCTACAAATGGAAAGAGCCCTAGATAAGTCTGAACACAGTATTTGTAGATCAGTTGAATTGCTAAGTCTTCTTTCAGTGGCATTTTTTAATAAGAAGAAACTCTTTTTTATATTTGAATTGGTTGCATACATTTGATGCTGACATTTGCCTTTCAGAAATGAACATTCCGCTGCTTTGAACAAATAAAACCAAATGTAACCTCCTGCCGGTGTCTGTCTTGCATGAAACATTGACTGGGTTTCATTATTTTGATCCTTTGAATGAACAAAGCAACTGTGCAAAATGCCAGTGAAATTAAATCCAAATTCTTAAAATATTGGCCAGTTCAAAAGTCAGATAAGTATAAGCTGATCCAAATATAAGACGAGGTACCTAATTTCACCACAAAAAAATGGAAAAGCGTATTGACTCAAGTATAAGCCAAGGGTGGGAAATGCAGCAGCTACTGGTAAATTTCAAAATAAAAATAAAAATAGATACCAATAAAATTACATTAATTGAGGCATAAGTAGGTCAAATGTTTTTGAATATTTACATAAAACTGTAATTTAAGATAAGACTGTACAACTCTGATTAAACCATTCTTACCTTCAATGTAAATGTGCTATGTGACCTTCCAATAATAATAAGAATAAAAATAAAAAGAATAAATGTAATAAAAAGAATAATAGAGTAAAATAATGGAAATGTAATAATAAAAGTAATAGAGTAAAATAATATCTGTAATAATAATACATGTAGTAATAGAGTAAAATAATAAATGTCATAATAATAAAGTAAAATGTAAATGTAATAATAATAAAAATATAATAAAATAATCAATGTAATTAAAAATAATAACAAAGTAAAATAATAAATAGCTTTGACTCGAGTATAAGCTGTGGGGGGCCTTTTCAGCCTAAAAAAGGGCTGAAAAACTCAGTTTATATTTGAGTACCGTATATACGGTATTTCCATCATCGCTTGAGGTCAGACCTATTGTTTCAATGACATCTTTAAAAACATGGTGGTGATGGTATTTAATTATTTATGTATTTATAGCATTTAGATACTATCTTTCTCCTGGGATTGTTTTATTGTTGTACATTCATAAGGGTATGTATGCACCTTCACATTGCCTGTCAACTTAGCCAACCCCATGAATTTCATAGGAATCCTCAGAGGTGGTTTTGCCAGCTCCTTCCTCTGAAATATCACCTACAGCATCTGGTATTTGTTGGTGGTTTTCCATGCAAGTATTAATGAGGACTAATCCTGCTTAGCTTCCAATATGAAATCCAGTACCTTTAGGTCAGTGGTTCTCAACCTGGGGTCCCCAGATGTTTTTGGCCTTCAACTCCCAGAAATCCTAACAGCTGGTAAACTGGCTGGGATTTCTGGGAGTTGTAGGCCAAAAACATCTGGGGACCTCATGTTGAGAACCACTGCTTAGGTATTTATGCTTGATTTGCTAAATGGACAAAATCCATGCCCAGTATATTAATAAAATGCCTCATAAAATGACTTTACCTATAAGCAAATGCCATATTGTTTCCTTTTCTAATTGAATACAATCTTTTTGTAGTCTGCAGAAGCTCAATGGTCTACAACTTAATGCTAGTAGCTTTGGATTATCCTAACCAGTGGTTATTGTTGCTCTTTGATGGAAGGAATGTCGCTTGTAATATTGCATGCTTGATCAGGAAATACTTCTTCTTATTGCTTGTGAATCCCCTTTTGACATCATTCCTGTAATAATTCCAACAATTTCACGTGACCGGAGGAAAAAATCAGTTAACATCAAAATGAAATCTCCCAGAGGCTTTGAAGTCCTACAGTGTCCAAAATCCCCCTAAAAAATCTGGCAACACCCTTGTATAAGTAGAAAGGATTCTATTTTTAGCTGACTTCATTCTTTCTCAATTATATTTATACACAGTTTTCAAAACAAAGTTATTTGAGTTAAGGTCTTGTATCTGTTCAAGTTCCACAATACCATGGAAATTGCAAGCTACACCTTAATACACACATGTCAAACTCAAGACCTGCAAGCCAAATCCAGCCTGCCCTGTCATTTTGTGGTCCTCCAGATGCTGGACTACAACTTCTTTTTCCCTCATCATTAGACATCATGAGAAGAGCTGATGGAAATTGTGATACTGCAACATTTAGAAGCTGTGGTTCATTCAATTTATTCAGGACATTGGGATTTGGATTTAGATACAAAGCTTGTGGATATAATGACTGGCTATAAAATGTCCTTTTTATTTCCCTAACCACAAAGACACAAGTGCTGTTGGGTTGCAATTCCCATTATCCCCAGTAAGCATGGCAGATAATCAGATGTGATGTGAGTTGGTGTTCAATGACATCTGGAGACCCAATTTGGATAAAAACTAGAGTACTGACCACTATGTAAAAAATTTTAGCTGGCGCTCTGTATCCACAGATTCTCCATCCAACCATAAGGCTGATGTGGCCTCAATGAAAGTAACACTCATACCTGAACAAATGTGCCCTGTGATGAGGAATTAGTTTCGGTCGCGCGCTGTGAAGCATTTGCTCGGTTCTTCGCAGACAAAGTCGCCTTGATCCGTTCTGGGCTGGACGCCGCGTTAGATGCAGACTCTGTGGATGTAACGAGAGCACCTGCTTGTCCTATTTTGTTGGATTCTTTTCAGTTTGTGAAACCCGAGGATGTGGACAAGATACTTGGAGGAATGAGGGCCACCACGTCCATCCTAGACCCCTGCCCATCCTGGCTTCTGAGAGAGGCCAGAGGGGGATTGGCCGAGTGGGTAACAGTGGTGGTGAATGCCTCCCTTCGGGAAGGCAAGATTCCAGCGAGCCTAAAACAGGCTATTATAAAGCCGCTGTTGAAGAAGCCATCACTGGACCCCACTAAATTGGACAACTTTCGGCCTGTTTCCAATCTCCCCTTTTTGGGCAAAGTCATGGAAAGCGTGGTGGCCTCACAACTCCAGGTATTCTTGAGAGACACGGATTATCTGGATCCGGCACAGTCTGGTTTCAGACCGGGGCATGGTACCGAGACGGTCTTGGTCGCCTTAGTGGATGATCTGCGCCGGGAGCTAGACAGGGGGAGTGTGTCCCTGTTGGTGCTCCTGGACCTCTCAGCGGCCTTCGATACCGTCGACCACGGTATCCTTCTGGGGCGCCTTGCGGAAATGGGTCTTGGAGGCATTGCTTTGCGGTGGCTCCGGTCATTTCTGGAGGGTCGCACCCAGAAGGTGTTATTGGGGGACTCCTGTTCCGCACCACAACCTTTGACTTGTGGGGTGCCACAGGGTTCCATACTGTCCCCCATGCTGTTTAACATCTACATGAAGCCGCTGGGTGAGATCATCTGGAGTTTCGGGGTGCGGTGTCATCTGTACGCAGATGATGTCCAACTCTGTCACTCCTTCCCACTTGCTACTAAGGAGGCTGTCGAGGTCCTGAACCGGTGCCTGGCCGCTGTAACGGTCTGGATGAGGGCGAACAAACTGAAACTAAATCCAGACAAGACAGAGGTACTCCTGGTCAGTCGCAAGGCCGAACGGGATATAGGGTTACAGCCTGTGCTGGACGGGGTCGCACTCCCCTTGAAGGCGCAGGTTCGCAGCTTGGGTGTGACCCTGGACTCATCGTTGAGCCTGGATCCCCAGGTTTCAGCGGTGACCAGGGGAGCATTTGCACAGCTTAGGCTCGTGCGCCAGCTGCGCCCGTATCTCGGGAAGTCTGACTTGGCCACGGTGGTACACGCTCTTGTCACATCCCGCCTGGATTACTGCAACGCTCTCTACGTGGGGCTGCCCTTGAAGACGGCCCGGAAGCTTCAGCTGGTCCAGCGTGCGGCAGCCATGTTACTAACTGGAGCGGGTAGCAGGGAGCACACAACGCCCTTGTTGTCCCAGCTTCACTGGCTGCCGATTTGCTACCGGACCCAATTCAAGGTGCTGGTCTTGGCCTACAAAGCCCTAAACGGTTCCGGCCCAAAATACCTTTCTGACCGCATCTTGGCCTACGAGCCCACGAGGACCTTGAGATCGTCTGGGGAGGCCCTTCTCTCGATCCCGCCTGCATCACAGGCACGGCTGGCGGGGACGAGGGAGAGGGCCTTCTCGGTGGTGGCCCCCCGGCTGTGGAACACTCTCCCGGCACACATCAGACAGGCGCCCTCCCTCATGTCCTTTCGAAAAAGCCTTAAGACCTGGCTGTTCGAGAGGACATTTAATTAAGTGCTAAGCAACAACATTACGGTAATGAGAACTGGAATGGTATAAGGAAAATGAGACTGGCTATGATTCTACTAAGAGACGAAGCGGATTTTTATGTAGTTTGTATTTGTTGTATAGTCATATGTTGTTGATACTGGCCTCTGTAACTGTCTTTTTATGTGTACTGTACACCGCCATGAGTCGCCCGTAAGGGCTGAGAATGGCGGTCAATAAGTGCATCTAATAAATAAATAATAAATAATAGTTTGTGAAATTCCAAATTGTGGAATTTTGGAAAATCAGAATCTCCATAACCTTTTGGAGAAAAATGGTATTCACAACCATTTGAAAATCATAACCGATTATAATCTTATGATCTTCCAGAGAAGAGAAATCTTCTCTTCAGTGGTATATATCCACATGTACCTATGCACCGGGATTGTGGCACGGCTGGCTGAGTGTCAGCTGCATTAAGATCACTCTGACCAAAAGGTCATGAGTTCGAAGCCAGCCCAGGTTGGAGTGAGTTTCCAAGCAATTGTTTAGCCTGTTGTCGACCTTTGCACCCCGAAAGACAGATGCATCTGTCAAGTAGGAAAATTAGGTACCACCTTAAAATGTGAGGAGGCTAAATTAACTAATTTATGAGGCCATAAAAAAGACTCCAGCAAAGCACTCCAGCAAAAAAGCATGCGGGGAATGCAGAAGTACTTCATCAGTGTCGCAGACGGACGATGAAAGCGACAGCTCCCCTGACGGCCAGAAAAAGTTAAATAGCCTCTGTGTATGTCTGTATATGTTGTATGTTAAAACTGGCATTGAATGTTTGCCATATATGTGTACACTATAATCCGCCCTGAGTCCCCTGCGGGGTGAGAAGGGCGGAATATAAATGCTGTAAATAAATAAAAGAAAATATGCAAGGCAATTTTTAGTCTCCCTCCTCTCCAGAGGAGGGAGACTAAAATGATCAAGGGTCTGGAAAACAAGCCCTGTGAGGAGCGGCTTAAAGAGCTGGGCATGTTTAGCCTGAAGAAGAGAAGGCTGAGAGGAGACATGATAGCCATGTATAAATATGTGAGAGGAAGCCACAGGGAGGAGGGAACAAGCTTGTTTTCTGATGCCCTGGAGACTAGGACAGGAGCAATGGCTTCAAACTATAAGAAAGGAGATTCCATCTGAACATTAGGAAGAACTTCCTGTCTGTGAAAGCTGTTTATCAGTGGAACTCTCTGCCCCGGAGTGTGGAGGCTTCTTCTTTGGAGGCTTTTAAACAGAGGCTGGATGGCCATTTGTCGGGGGTACTTGAGGTCTCTTCCAACTCTCTGATTCTAGTCTGGATCTAGATTCTCAGATGGATGCGACACAGTTATGGCCACCTTCAATTTATCATCTTAAAAGCAATCTCCCAAACTCTGCCTGAAGCCAATCTGTCGGCCACTGCTTTCATCCCACGTGGCCGAATAAAAACACACCCTCTCTCTGCTTCTCTTCCGCATCAGCCCCCTTTGGCCCCGCCCCATTCTAACGTCATCACAGGCTCCGCCCTGATTCGCCACGCCCACCGCTGATTTGCCTTCGCGCCTCCCCACCGCCCACCTTTTCTCCAAGGATCGGGGCTAAGTTCTCCCCCTGTGACGTAGACGAAAACAGTTTGATGACCCAATCACAACAAAGGAGAGTATGCTTCCTTACAGTCCAAACAAGGAAATCATCGCGTTAATGACAATGTGAGGCGTTGAAAAAACAACCTTTTAATGTCAAGCCGCTTTGAGGTCCCTTTGGGAGATAAAGCTCAATGCTATGGAATCCTGGGAGTTGCAGGTCAATGGAGTACTAGCCCTCTTAGGCACAGAAGGCTAAAGGCCCTATAACAGGACAAGTCCCTTCAATTGCCTTCGACAACTCCCATGATTCCTTGATTCCTTTGCATAGAGCCAGTGGTCTCAAACTGCATTAATTCTACAGTATGGATGCACCCAAAGATAACCTTGTCATGGAGTTTTCTTGTGTTCCTAGGTGGCACCTATGTAGGAAATTCCATCTGAACATTAAGAAGAATTTCCTGGCTGTGAGAGCTGTTCAGCAGTGGAACTCTGCCCCAGAGTGTGGTGGAGGCTCCTTCTTTGGAAGCTTTTAAAGAGAGGCTGGGTGGCCATCTGTCAGGGGTGCTTTGAATGCGATTTTCCTGCTTCTTGGCAGGGGGTTGGACTGGATGGCCCATGAGGTCTCTTCCAACTCTATGATTCTATGGCTAATAATTCGTTTTCAGTATTATTATATCATTTTTGTTGTGCATATTATATATCTTTGTTATGCATGTTATATGTTCCATGTAACTATGTAGAACTACCATTTGGTTTGGTTTGTTTATGTGTAGGAAAATCAAAGAGGGCTGCCAAGTTGTCTTTTGTCTCATGCAGAAACATGACTTGTGATGACCACTGAAAAGCCACTTGGAGTCTTCTATGTGGAGAGAAAAAGCAAGGTATTCATAAACACAATTATAAGGATGCTACATTGAAATCCTAGCCCCATAATCATAGAAAATTAATATAGGCCTCTTCCACACAGCTGTATAAAATCCATATTGAACTGATTACTTACTTACTTACTTAGGCGATCCCTCGTAGCTTGAGGATTATTGTCTTCTAGATGTGCTGTCTTGGTGGTGGGTCCACAGGTGGTTGTGGAGCCCTATTTTTGATTGGCATGTTCTCCCACAGTTAGGGCATTGGTTTCCAGTGAAGTGAGGGCATCAGTTTCTGGGAAGGCGGTCCCAGTCAGGGTGCGCTTGACATGCCTTCCTCTTGGCACATTTCTCCCTTTTGCCCTCCATTCATGCCTCGTCGAATTCTGCAGCACTGCTGGTCACAGCTGACCTCCAGTTAGAGTGCTCAAGGGCCAGGGCTTCCCAGTTCTTGGTGTCTATGCCACAATTTTTGAGGTTGGCTTTGAGCCCATCTTTAAATTTCTTTTCCTGTCCACCAACATACCCTTTTCTGTTCTTGAGTTCAGAGTATAGTAGTAACTGCTTTGGGAGACAGTGATTGGGCCTTTGGTCAACGTGGCCAGTCTAGCAGAATTGATGACGGAGGACCATCACTTCAATGCTGGTGGTCTTTGCTTCTTCCAGCATGCTGACATTTGTCCTCCTGTCTTCCCAAGAAATTTGCAGGATTTTTCAGAGATAGCGCTGATGGAATCGTTCCAGGAGTTGCATGTGACGTCTGTAGACAGCCACGTCTCGCAGGCATATAGCAGGGTTGGGAGGGCAATGGCTTTATAAACAAGCACCTTGGTATCCCTACGGATGTCCCGGTCCTCAAACACTCCCTGCTTCATTGGGAAAAACGCTGCACTTGCAGAGCTCAGGTGGTGTTATATTTCAGTGTCAAGGTTAACTTTTGTGGAGAGGTGGCTGCCAAGGTAGCGGAAATGGTCAACATTTTCTAATGTTACACCATTAAGTTGTATTTCTGGCATTGGAGAGGGATTGGCTGGTGACTGCTGGAACAGCACTTTGCTTTTTTCAATGTTCAATGACAGGCCGAGCTTCTCGTATGCTTCTGTAAAGGTATTTAGAGTAGCTTGTAGGTCTTCTTCTGAATGCGCACAGACAATGTTGTCATCAGCATACTGGAGTTCTATAACAGATGTTGTCGTAATCTTGGTTTTGGCTTTCAGTATACTGAGGTTAAACAGCTTGCCATCTGTCAGATAGATGATTTCCACTCCACTGGGAAGCTTCCCATCAGCAAGGTGAAGTATCATAGCGATTTTTTTTTTTTGGTCATGTCAGGAGAGACTTGAGAAACTGCAAGTCACTTCTGGTGTGAGAGAATTGGCCGTCTGCAAGGACGTTGCCCAGGGGACGCCCGGATGATTTGATGTTTTATCATCCTTGTGGGAGGCTTCTCTCATGTCCCCGCATGAGGAACTGGAGCTGATAGAGGGAGCTCATCCACCTTTCCCCGGATTTGAACCTGCGACCTGTCGGTCTTCAGTCCTGCCGACACAGAGGTTTAACCTACTGTGCCACCGGGGGCTCCTATCATCGCGATGAAGATGGAAAATAAGGTTGGGGCAATAACACATCCCTGTTTGACACCTGATTCCACCTTAAATGGGTCACTTTGGGAGCCATTGCTGTCCAAGACTGTTGCCATCATGGAGGAGCCGCAGGATGTTCACAAATTTGTCAGGACACCCAGTTTTTTGGAGGATGGTCCAGAGAGCGCTGCGATTCACTGTGTCGAATGCCTTTGCAAGGTCAATGAATGCCATGTACAGAGGCTGATTTTATTCCCTGCATTTTTCTTGGAGCTGTCGTGCAGTGAAGATCATGTCCACCGTTCCTCTGGAAGGGCGGAAGCCGTTCTGGGATTCTGGGAGGGTGTCTTCTGAGAGGGGCAGAAGGTGGTTTGCAAGGATTCTTGCGAGGATTTTCCCAACTGAGGTTAGAAGGGAGATACCTCAATAGTTTCTGTATTATATGGCAGAGAGGACCCATATAATTCAGTTCAAAGTAGGTATTGTGCATTATCTGCCTTGATATTCTAGGTTATATGGCTATGTGGAAGGACCCCTGGTCTCACATCTCTGTGGAGCTCTGAGGTGCTTGCAATTCATTGCTTGATCCTGAAATTTCAACACAGGGTGCCTTGCTACGGTAGAAAGAATGCAGTTTGACACCACTTTAATTGCCATGGTTCAAAGCTATTTTTATTCATCGTATTAGAAGCAAACCAAGGGTACAGTTGTAATGTATTTTAAAACAAAAATAAAGTTTAAAAGTTTGGCATTATACTAAATGTCCTTTAACCAGTAGCTGGCCACTTGGAGTGCCTCTGGTGTTGCTATAAGAAGGTCCTCCATTGTGCATGGGGCAGGGCTCGGGTTGCATTGTAATAGGTGGTCTGTGGTTTGCTCTTCTCCACACTCGCATGTCGTGGACTCCACTTTGTGGCCCCATTTCTTAAGGCTGGCTCTGTATCTTGCAGTGCCAGAGCACAGTTTATTCAGCACCTTCCAAGTCGCCTAGTCTTCTGTGTGCCCAGGAGGGAGCTTCTCCTTCGGTATCAGCCATGGGTTGAAGATCTGGGTGTTTGCATGCCACTTATGAACTCTTGCTTGCTGAGATGTCCCTGTGAGTATCTTCATAGATATTAGAAAACTATTTCTTGATTTAAGGCATTGGTGTGCAGGCTGATATCTGAACATAACCCAAAGCTATGAAATCCTGGGAGTTATGGTTTGGTGAGACACCAGTACTCTTTGGCAAAGAAGGATAAAGAATCTTGTAAGACAAAAATTCCGGCTGCAGCAGTTAATGTGCTATAAACCTGTATTCATTCTACAGGGAAGATGCATAGGAATTGTTCAAAGGTAAAGGTTTCCCCTTGATATTAAGTCTAGTCATCACTCTTCCCATAATCCCTCAATTAGAGGCCCTAAGCACATAAAAGATTTTGGTGTCACCATATATATGTAATTCAAAATATAAACAATAATCAACTTTTATATATATATAAAAAGCACTTCAGCTGTCATGGTGGCTCAATGCCATTGAGGCTCGTAATGGGGTGGAGCACCTGCTGGCCTTGGCGAAAGAAGCGAAAGACCTTGTGGAACTGCAATGCTCCTGAATCCACAGCAAGGAGGGAGCCCTGAGAGTCCAGTTGGGAGTGCACTTGGGAGGGAGTCATCCTGGGTGAGGTTGACTTCTGTTTTGTTTCCCCTGTGTGATGTTGACAGGGAAATACATCCTCATCTGACTGGTTTCACGCCTTTTTTGGGCACAGCGTCAGGCATCAGTTTCACTCAGTGTTGTTTTTCTCCCTTTCTTCCTTTTGTCTTCCATCCCAGAATGCAGGCGAGCCCACTTCACCCTGTCTCACTTTAGGTGCGCATCATCCCCAGAAGAAAAAGAAAAAAAGAAAGAGAGACAGAGACAGAGAGCCCAGAGATGCCACCCAAAGCCAAGGAGGAGGGGGAGCCACCCCCAAGTCGTCCTCTTCAGAGGCCTCCTCCTCTTCCTTTGAGGCCAAGGGAGCATCCAAGGTGGAGAGATGATGGCCATCAAGGAATAAGCTCTGCCTTGGAGTGTTTGCCAGCAGGTGGCGACCCTTGGCAAGATGTGTTCAGAGGTGTTTGCATTTGAGGCTGAGATAGTGCAATTCACCAATCCTTGGCAAGGGGGCACAGCCATGTGGTCCAGTTCCCCTTGGACTGAACTTGAGCTCTACTTCTTGGAAGACTTTACGGGCCCATCCACACATATAACCCAGAATATAAATAGTAATAGTAATAATAATAATAATAATAATAATAATAATAATAATAATAATAAAACTTTATATACCGCTCTATCTCCCCGAGGGGACTAGAGCGGTATATAAAACATACAAGGTAAAAAAACAACATAACCATAAGATTAACAAAACAAGTATAAACATAAACATTGTCGCCATAACACACATATTAAAAGAATCCTGCCTGTTTAAGGCAATTAAAAATTTTAAAAGGCTGGGTCAAGATTTGTGCAAGCCCAAAAATTCCAGGGGGGGCAGGAATTAAGTGCAATGCTATGGCAGGCAACAATAATATTAGGTCTGTGGCTGTTCATTCCGGGGCCGATTAGAGGAAATGATCTGGGAAATTGGTAGGAAGAATAAGGTCGTATTCGACAATGTGTAGGGCTGAGTTAGAACTGGTCATTTTCAAAGGCTTTCGCGGGGATGGGTCTTGGAGGTACAGTTTTGCAGTGGCTCCGGTCATTCCTAGAGGGTCGATCTCAGAAGGTGTTGTTGGGGGACACCTGTTCAACCCCACAACCATTGTCTTGTGGGGTTCCTCAGGGCTCAATATTGTCTCCCATGTTGTTTAACATCTACATGAAGCCGCTGGGGGAGATCATCCGGAGTTTCGGGGTACGGTGTCATCTGTACGCGGATGATGTCCAACTCTGTCACTCCTTTCCACCTGCTACTAAGGAGACTGTCCAGGTCCTGAACCGGTGCCTGGCCGCTGTGACGGTCTGGATGAGGGCGAACAAATTGAAATTGAATCCAGACAAGACAGAGGTACTCCTGGTCAGTCGCAAGGCCAAACAGGGCATAGGGTTACAGCCTGTGTTGGATGGGGCCGCACTCCCCCTGAAGACGCAGGTTCGCAGCTTGGGTGTGACCCTGGACTCATCGCTGAGCCTGGAACCCCAGGTTTCGGCGGTGACCAGGGGAGCATTTGCACAGCTAAAGCTTGTGCGCCAGCTGCGCCCATACCTTGGGAAGTCTGACTTGGCCACAGTAGTCCACGCTCTGGTTACATCCCGTTTAGACTACTGCAACGCTCTCTACGTGGGGTTGCCTTTGAAGACAGCTCGGAAGCTCCAACTAGTCCAACGCTCGGCAGCCATGATTTTAACAGGAGCGGAGCACAGGGAGCATACAACCCCCCTGTTGCGCCAACTCCACTGGCTACCAATCTGCTACCGGGCTGAATTCAAAGTGCTGGCGTTGGCCTTTAAAGCCCTAAACGGTTCGGGCCCAAGCTACCTATCCGACCGCATCTCTGCCTATGAACCCACCAGGACTTTGAGATCTTCCAGGGAGACCCTGCTCTCGATCCCGCCTGCTTCTCAAGCTCGGCTGGCGGGGATGAGAGATAGGGCCTTCTCGGTGGTGGCTCCTCGGCTGTGGAACGCCCTTCCTACGGACATTAGACTAGCACCATCTCTAATGGTATTCCGCAAAAAAGTGAAGACCTGGCTGTTTGAGCAGGCGTTCGAATAATTAGTGCAATGATTGGTTAATGAACACTGGAATGGAACAATGGATGACGAATCTGGAACATGTTTTTGATGACGAGACGACAGTGAATGGGTATTTTAGTAACTGTTATTAATTGTGTAATGTGTTAGGTTGTTAACTGTTTCTGTACTGTAGCACTGAATTTTTGCTGTTCGTATTTGTTGTGAACCGCTGTGAGTCGCCTTCGGGCTGAGAACAGCGGTATATAAGTAAGGTAAATAAATAAATAAATAAATAAAGGCTTGTTGGAACTACCAGGTCTTCTTATGAAAGGAGGGGAGGGATGGGGCCTGTCTCATTTCCCTTAGAAGGGTGTTCCAGAGGCAGGGGGCCACCACTGAGAAGGCCCTCTCTCTTGTCCCCATCAACCGCACTTGAGACGGTAGTGGGACCGAGAGGAGGGCCTCCCCGGAAGATCTTAGAGCTCACGCTGGTTCATAGAAGGAGATGCGATCGTGGAGATCGGCAGGGCCCGAACCATTTAGGGCTTTATAGGTCATGATCTGCACCTTGAATTTGGCTCGGCAGCCAATGAAGCTGTTTTAATAGGGGTGTTGTATGCTCCCTATAGTTTGCTCCAGTAAGGAGCCTGGCTGCCGCCCATTGTACCAGTTGAAACCACGTGGCAGCCCCATGTAGAGCGCATTGCAATAGTCCAGTTTGGATGTAACCAAGGAATGGACAACCCTGGCCAAGTCAGACTTCACGAGGTATAGTCGCAGCTGGTGCACAAGTTTGAGTTGTGCAAAGGCCCTCCCGGCCACCGCTGACACCTGAGCATCAAGCGACAGCGTTGAGTCCAGGAGGACCCCCAAGCTAGTATAATAAATAATATTGTACTATGCTAATGATATAATATATTGTATGTATATATATCTTGTAAGCCGCTTTGAGTCCCCTTCGGGTTGAGAAGGGCAGCATATAAATGTCCTAAATAAATAAATATTTATTATTATTTATTATTTATTTATTAACCATATTTATATACCAGCTTTCTCAGCCCGAGGGGGACTCAGGACTGTTTACAAAAGGCACAATTTGATGCCTGCAATAACATTTTTAAAAACCATTAAAACATTTAGCATAAATAACATTTGATAAAATAAAATAAAACTGATAAAAGTATAAGTCCTCAGTGTCTCATTACTAAAATCATTACCTAATTGCATTGTCCAGTTGTTCCAAGATCAGAGTTTGTCTGCTACACTGCATTTGGGAAAGCTTGCTCAAAAAGCCAGGTTTTTTTTTTCGAAATGTTAAGACGGTGGGGGCCAATCTGATATCCCTAGAGAGGGCATTCCATAGTCGAGGAGCCACCGCTGAGAAGGCCCTGTCCCTCGTTCCTGCCAACCGAGTCTGTGAAGAAGACGGGACCGAGAGCAGGGCTTCCCCAGAAGATCTTAGGGTTCTAGATAAATAAATATAAAGACAGATAATCCACAATATCTGCTTTGAACTGTGACCAGACTACCATATAATCCAGTTCAATGTGGATTTTATACAGCTGTGTGGAAGAGACCAAGAGAGGACAATGGAGAGTGCCCCTCTAGGAGCGATGGAAGGTCATTTTCCAAGGTCTCTTGCCTTCTCTGCCAAAGAGTGCTGGTACCTCACCAAAATGCATCTCACACAATTCTACAGTAAATTGATGTCAAACTGCATTAATTCTACAGTGTAGATGTATGTCCAGGAGAGCATTGGTTGTCAAAGATTAGACTTCCATATTTGTATGGATTTCAATTTCCAGAAATTCCAGCTAGCATGATAAAAGGTAAGGAAGTTTAAAACATCTGGAGGTTCAAATGATAGAATTTCTACAGTTGAATACTAGTATCTTCACACTATATTTCCTACTCAACAGATAGTGCTTTTTCTGCTTTTCCATCCCTTACCCACATCCTTGGTGGGTATGATTCACAGAATATAAAAACAAAACAATTCAGAAATCCATACAAGGAACAAGACATGGAGGTATCAAACAGGGAAGCTGGCTTAGTTAATGAGCAGACCAGCTGTACAGACTATGTCTAATACCCACCCAAGGAGAGGATAGTTGTACTAACAAAAGGCTATTTTCAACATCTAAGCTTGAACATTATAAAAAATCTACCCTAGGGACCCTCGAGATGCAAGATGAGAATTATAGCAAACTGCAACTCCCATTATCCACACCACTGACCACTATGTTTAATAGGAACTGTAATCCCTGAAAACCTGGCAATTGGGTTGATGCTTGGGAATCTATACCAGGAAACATTGGAGAAAGTTCCAATGAGTTTTGCAATGTAGTCTTGCTCTTGGATTGTAGAGTGAGGATTGTTTATACCCATTTGGGAAAGAAACCCATAGTTTACTGTGGCCACACATTATTAAATGTTTCCATTGATCTGGAGTAAGATTGCAAACAGTGTTTATTATTCCAGGACAGGAACAACAACAACAACCACTTACTTAACCTTTCTTAGAGTTTGATAATTTAGTACAGTTCTGATGACTAATCCCAGAGTATCTCAGTCTTGTTATGACAGATAAAAATAACACAATGGGGACTGGTTTCACCACAAGGCAGCCTCAGGGCACTTCCACACAGCCACATAATCCAGAATATCAAGGCAGAAAGTCCACAATATCTTCTTTGCACTGGGTTGTCTGAGTCCACACTGCCATATATTCCAGTTCAAAGCAGATAATGTGGGATTTTATATGTGGCCTTAGTCCCCTTCTATACTGCCATGTCACCCAGATTATCAAATAAGATCATATACATTATCTTCTTTGACCTAGATCATATGAGTCTACACCTCCATATGATCCAGTTCAAAGTAGATAATCTGGATTGTATATGATAGTGTAGGGGGGTCTTAGGCTCCTCCTTTCTCCTGCCCTTTTGATGGACAATTACCACTAGAAAACTACATCTTTATCAATCATGAGGATCAAACCTTGCTTCCTTTGGAGAGGGAAAGTAACCTCTCAGGACAGGCATGCATCAAGCTCTCCAAATCCTTTTTGGTTTCCAGTGGAGAACACTACAAATATGATTTGATTTAGTTTTGACTTTGGGGAAAAGCACAGCATTTTAATTTATTTACTCCCATAACTGGTGATGATGTTGGAAAAGTAACTTGGCTTGCTGGTTACTTGTCACTACTTTAAAAGGGGAATCTTAGGACAGAAAAAATAGAATTTTAAAAACCCTTTGAAAAGTAACTGTGTCATTAAAAAATAGGATGGCTTTGTCTCCACCCATTCCAATACTTTTCAAATGCAACATTATTGCACAAAAGTTACTCTCTGCAGATGCTATGTTATTTGTAGCTCATTGTCTCAAAACTCTGTATCCAACAATGTCCTCAAACCAGGCTTCTATATCATTTGGCTAAATTCCCTCTGGATTGGAACCCAGGCTTTCAAGGATGTATCCAAATTGTTGAGCCCTATCCTCAAAATATGTTCTGCATCTTGGGAGAATACATTTAAGAGTTCTTCCACACAGCCATGAAACCCAGAATGTCAAGGTAGATAATCCACAATACCTGTTTTGAATTGAATTATCTGCATCCTCACTACCATATAATCCAGTTCAATGTGGATTTTATACAGCTGTGTGGAAGGGGCCTAAGGGATAGACTAAAGCCTTCATTGAATTGAAAGCTACAAGCCTGCACTGTTCCAACTCCACACACCCCCTTCTCTCTTGTTAATTCTAAGAGAGGCTGGATCTCTACTGCCATATAATCCGGTTTCTGAATCCAGATGACCTGATTTCAGCTGGAGTATATGAGTCTACACGGTCATATAATCCAGTTCAAAGCAGATAATGTGGATTCAGAAACTGGATTATATAGCAGTAGAGTTTCCTCCTCTAGCTTAGACCATGGGCTGAACCTGAACTCTTATAGTTCTTGAGATACTTACATGGGAATAAACCGACATTTAAGTTCTGTTTATGGGACTGTGCAGCAATATATTTCAGGTCTAGTGTCTGAACATCTAGGGATGCCTTATCTGATCAAATTAGCTCTTTGTCTTCTGACTTTTTTACAAATTATCCAGGAAGTTGGTAGGGTCCTCCAATCTGTAAGGAAAAACAATATGAATTTGTCAAAAGAAGCAGATTACAGTAATTACAGTGAATCAGCAAAAAACTGGCAAAACAGCATCTGAGTACTCCTTGCCAAAGAAAACTATGAAATCCTCGTAGTAAGTTGGCAGGCGAATTGAAGACATCTACACGCCCACACACAATCCATGATTCAAAGAAACTCCCTCCCTTTCCTACCTTCTAATTATAGCATGGGAGGGTAGCTCCCCCCCCCCCCCAGCATGTATCAGCAAACTTAGTCAAAGTTAACATTCTGAACACTGAAAATGAAATGACCAAATCAGTTAAGCCAAATCAGTTAAGCCAGTTAAGGTAAATTAATACTTTTAAACATTTCTATATTTCTATATTTATTTATTTATTTTATGTTCACATTACCATTGGCACTGACCATTTCACAATCTCAATCAAATTATTATACATTCAGAAAAAATATTCAAAACATTTTTTTAAAAACACCAAAAGATGGAAGACGAGAAGAGGGAAGAAAGATTAAAAGAGAAAAAATACAAAACAAAGGCTCCGAATTTGATTCCTGTAATGAATAAAACCTAAATTTGAAAAAGATATGTATTACTAGAATGACTAATTTTCATTACCACAGGCTTTTACATCTTGTGTTTCTTATGGTTCAAAAAGTCCAAAAGCAGTTTGGAATCTCAAAAAGCTTCACTGAGTTTTTCCTTTAGAAGCCACATAAAGTTGTGATTTTAGGCCAGTTTTGTAACCTTAACTCTCCATTCTTCTGTTGTGAATATATCTTCTTGGGGTTATATTTTTGAGCACTCCACAGAGACATTGACCCTGCTGATTGGAGGATGCTGAAAAAAAAGTAATTGTTCTGAATCAGCATTTGCTGATGCTAGTAAAATGGGATGCAGTTTGCCCTGCCTTGGTCAATGTGAAATATACATATTTACCTACATTGGATGCAATTTGACCTCACTAACAACCATTCAAGCTACAGAATTAAACTGCTATTATTCCATTTGAACTGTAAATAGCAATTGAGTTAGAGGCAGAAAACATTATGGTGTCATCAAATTCCAGAGGACAGGCAATGGCAATTAAAGTGAGATATAAGCACTATGGAGTGAATGGGCCCAAACCAGAAAGCAACAAGATTTCAGAGAATAACTGTTGATGGGAGACTTTGTGAGGTGAAGTTATGAAAAAATCAGGTTCTGGGATCACCAAATGATGAAGCTTAAATGATCAAGCTTTAAACAAGTTTAAATGGGTGCTTGTTGTTCAGCCTGTCCCAGAATAATAACAGCTGCCTGAAATCATACCTCAGATATATCAAATAACACATGACCACCGTTACCTCCAGTAAACTACATCTCTCTTTTGCTCCCAAATGGGTGTAAACAGCACTCCCTCCATAGTCCAAGCACAAGATCACAACCCATTGAAACATGCCCCAATGCTTCCTGATTCTGAGAATTCCCAAGTGCAATCCAAACTGGCAGAACCAGTACCAACTATTTTTTTTCTCCCCAAACATGTGTTGCTTGCCTTTTGGATTTCTTGTGGTTTCTTCCATTTTCCGATGAACAGTATCTGGGTTGTACAGCACTTGGTCTTGTGAGGTCTTTCCCTCTCTCTATCACTTTGAAATCTCCTATTAGTCACCTTTCAGGAGAAGAGCTTCATCTTCATTCTTGTGGGAAACCAGATTGAAAGGTGATTAATTTTTGACATGACACATTGAAACAGGGATGGGGAAGCTGTGCTCCTTGAAGTATTATTGTGCTCCAGCTTTCACAAACTCTACCTGGCATGGCTACTGGCACACTGTGCTGAGACAGGTTTATATGCATCCTTCACATTCTACCATGAGTTTCTACCCTTCTGTTGTCCCTCATGGTCTTTTTCAGATCGTAACTCTATTGGGGTGGTCAGATCTTTGACTTGAGCTGTTAAAATCTGTAAAGCACCAGGTACATTTTAACTTGAGAACCAGCAAGATATCATGGATTGTATGATGGATTAAGACCTTGGAATATAGGGTTCAGATCCCTATTTAGCCATGGAAACCCAGTAGATGAGCCTGGATGCAAATTTTAATATTATTTAGATGCATCACATATGCAAATAATATGAAAACTCAAAATCTGGGAAATAGCAAATACATTTCCTAGTAAATAATATAAGTTTAACTGAAAAATCCAATACATATTAAATCTAAGACTTAGGCATATTTACCTGGGAATAGTTATAAATGCCCTAGCCCACCAGATAGTACTCTGTTCTCTGCACTTCCAGTCCCCTGGCAAGCCTGATCCTTTTTATAGCCTGATCACACACATCTTAGTATTTCTGGCTAATGGTTTTTTGGTGTGTATTGTCTGAGTGAGTTTTAAGGCTGCAGTTTTCATACACCTATGTTTTATTTAATTGTGTTTTATTAGATTGTTATTTTTTGCTATGTTTTATTTTAATCAGGTTTTTTTAAATGGGTTGTTTTTGCTTTGATGTGCTTTGGTTTGATGTTCTGTGGACATTTTGTTCCACACATAAGCTGTCCGAGTCCCTTTGGGAGATGATGACAGGGTATAAAAGTACAGTTGTTGTTGTAGTAGTAGTCATAATAATAATAATAATAATAATAATAATAATACAGTATAGATTCCCCCCCCCCCCCCAGCCTCCTCAATGGCACCACTACTCCTGCTGAACTTCCAGGGCCACCTTATCAGAATGAATGCTGTCATTCCAAAATTCAGAGCTGAGTCAGAAATGAAACAAACAGCAGACATGTCCGGTAGCCAATTGGCAGGCACTCTACAGTCACGTGTGTCCAATTTCTGCACTTGTGGTTAGACTAGCACACTGGGATTGCGGGGGAGAGAGGCAGGAGTCAAGTTTGTATTTGGCCAGAAAGGACTGTTGTTATCTAACTGTTGTTGCTGAATTAAAAGAAGGCACCATATGTGCAGGCCTCAGCCTTGTGAAAGAAGGGCTGGATGAGGAGTAATGTAAAAACAAAGCAACACACAGCTATGACGATGTCATCACTCTCCTTCAGCTCAAAAAAAGGGAGACATTCTTAGAATAAAGAAAAGTGTTTTTCTCACACACACATATATGAAAAACACTTTTCTTTATTCTAAGAATGTCTCCCTTTTTTTGAGCTGAAGGAGAGTGATGACATCGTCATAGCTGTGTGTTGCTTTGTTTTTACACACACATATATGAAAAACACTTTTCTTTATTCTAAGAAAAGATAGCATTACAGATGTTATTTGGAGAGGAGGAATACTGTATATAAGTTAGCATCCTCCAGTCGGAGAAGAACAGGTCAATTTTAATGGCTGGTATGGATAGGAAGATTTATTTTGTGTTCATGTTTGTATGAATATTATTATTATTATTATTATTATTAATAATAATAATAATAATAATAATAATGCAGATGGAAAAGCTTCCACAATATGAGGATTTAAATATCGAAATGCAAAGACTGCAGTCAAGGTGGTCGCACTGGTGATTGGCACACTGGGTGCAGTGCCTAAAGACCTTGGCCTGCACTTAAAAACAATCAGCACTGATAAACTTATCATCAGTCAGTTACGCATTATTTGCCGATACCTCATACAGTCCTAAACACTTAGGAAGAGTCCGATATATCACACAATCCTAGACCCTTGGGAAGTGTTCTATGTGTGATCAAATACAAAAGATAGCACACCAATCTTGTTTGCTGTGTACTACTTTTGTTGTGCATCAAATAACAGTAATAATAATAATAATAATAATAATAATAATAATAATAATGTATTTCTTAATTTATTGCCTGTTTCTTCTTGTTACTCTAGGTGGGGCACAACACAATCAAACACATCTATAAAATCACATATTAAGACATACTTAAAATACATATATTAAAACATGAGACAAAAGTTCAAACTGCATAAATGTAGAATATGACTGAAAGAGACAGTGTCTTGCAAATTAAGTATCAACTGTGATATTTAAGATGAGGAACAAAAAAATGTTTTTGGCAGCAGTGACCTTTGCTATTGCTTTTCTTACTCTCTCAAACACAGTGGATAGTACAGTAAATTCAAAAAGACTTGTCCTTCCTGGATCTCTGGGGAACAAAGCCTTACAATAAACAGATCCAAGACAAGAAAGAAATGGAAGATGTCTAGCTTCTCTGGAGGGGAAAGGGAAGAGGGGCTGGTTGAGGGGGAAAGAGAAGCCTCCCAGTGATCAAGCCAAGGCCTGCCTACAGGCTGGTTGCAATAGTATGAAAGGGGTGAAGGAGGAGCAGCCAAGAAGGAAGGGCCTGGTCCCCATGAAGGAAGAAAAAGTCCCAAGAGTGGGGTGAAGGCCTTTAGAGGCCCCTATGCACTGAAAAGGTTTCAGGACCTCCATGTATACCTAATTCAAAATATAAACAACACAGTTGGAAACAAAACTGACTGTAAGATGGGAGATCCTCTTCATTGGGCATCCTTTTACTTTCTCTTTCTGGGAAAAGCTTTCTCCTGCTCCTTCTTGTCTTGTGGGACCTGGTTGGGTTGGACAGTTCGCACAATCAGAGATCCTTTCCAAGGAAAACTCCCCTGGTGCCGCTTCCTTCCCTGGAGGCCCGAGACGGGGTCGCCTTGAGCTCCATCCAGGGTGAGTCCGGCCTTTGGCCAAGAAAAGGCGAGTAGGCTCGCTCGCCTGCGTCTACACAGTGAATGCAGCCTGACCCCACTTCAGCTGTCATGGTGGCTCAATGCTATGCATGCAATATTAGGACTTGCAATGGGGTGGTACACTTGCTGGCCTTGGCGGAGAAAGCGGAAGACCTTGTGGGCCTGCAATGCCCCTGAATCCACGGCCAGGAGGGAGCCCTGAGAGTCCAGTTGGGGTCAGCCTAGCTGCGCTTGGGACTTGGGAGGGACTCGCCCTGGCTGAGCTTGGCTTCTGTTTCTTTTCCCCATGTGTGATGCCGGCAGGGAAATACATCCTCATCCAACTGGTTTCACGCCGTTTTTCGGACACAGCGGCAGGTATCACTTTCGCTCCGTGTTGTTCCTCTTCCTCGCCGACCCGGAATTGAGGCGGAATGAAGGGAGCCTGCTTCTCCCCGTCCCGCTTCAGACGCGCGTCATCCCCAAAAGAGAGAAGCCAGAGATGCCACCCGGAGCCAAGGAGGAGCGGGAGGGTCCCACGGCGCACAGGTCGAGCTTGAAGGGTCTTTTGGGGAGACACCCCCAATCCTCCTCCCCAGAAGCCTCCTCCTCCTCTTTCTTCGGGGACTCAAGGAGAGCATCCCAGGCGGAGAGACGATGGGCATCAAGGAACAGGCGGTGATAGTATGATAGCTGGGTCCGGAAGCGCCGAGAGGTACGCACATTCCGCAAGGGCGTTTGTGAATAAGGGAAGGGGGGGGCACAGTGAGGGCGGGAATATACTTCTGTTTGGTGGAAGGATAGAAAGGAGGGGAAGGTTAGGATAAAGTTCAGGGTCAGGTTTAGGGTTTGGGGTAGGGTTAGGGTTAAGAGTCAGGTTTAGGGTTAGGGTAAGGTTAGGGGGAAGGCATGGTCAAATTTGGGTCCTCCAGGTGTTTTGGACTTCAGCTTAAGCGGCTGAGGGGGGAAAGGAAGGGGCCTGAGGCCAGGAATTGTGGGAGTTGAAGTCCAAAACACCTGGAGGGCCCAAGTTTGCCCAGGCCTGCCCTAAACGAATACACAGACAACACGACTGCTGGAAGAATATGACTTTGCCCTTCCTACTCCAGCGGGCCATAGATAGAAAGCGGCTCTGACGTCGGGAAAAGCGAAGGGCGCGGGTACAACCCTGTGCAGAACGACTTCCGTTTGAGACCCCCTTGAACCGCCGAGGTCCCGTGCTACCCAATCATGGGAGCGGTCGTTTGGTGAAGTCTTCGCCCGCCTCTGTTTTCAAGAGTGACAACTCCCAGCAGGATTCCTTAGCACTGAGCCTTGGCAGGTCAAGCCGCTTTCGTCTGACAGCGTCGAGATGCGCCGCAGAAAGGCCCCAAAAGGCAGAGGCAGGCGGAGGGAGGCAGGATGCGACCTGTCTGTTGGGAGCGCGGCTTCCCGCTAGGCCCTCCTCGCGAGACTGATTGGTTTGAGCAGAGCGCTCCCTATTGGCTGGTCGGCCCACTGTGATAAACATTTAGTGGTGTGTAGCGTTTATTTGTTGTTTAAGGACACCCCCTTGGCATGGCTGCAAAGTGACAGAAGGAAGGCGAGGAAGGAGGGAGGGAGGGAGGAATGGAAGGATTTCACTGAAACCCGACGGTAGTCTCCCCCCGCCCTCCCTGCCTCCCGCGATCGGCTGCAAGGCGATTTGGAGGGAGGGGAGGGGAGGGAAGCAGGGGTTTGGCTTTCTAGCCTTCGGGGAGGCGCGCTTGCAAGGTGCCGCTTTGCCCATTCCTTAGGCGCCTCCTCCCGCCTCTCTCCCTCCTCGCCGGATGCTCTCCTGCACACACAACCCCCCTCTCGCCTACGTGCGCCCCTCCTCCTCTTCCTCCTCCTCCTCCTCCGCTTCTCGCGACTTTGGAGGCGCGTGGCGTGGGACGTGCTTGGCCTCGACATGAGGCCCCGGATCTACTGCACTCTCCGCGGCGCGAGGCCCGGGAGAACTCTACGCAGCCACCTGAAGGCCATCCTGCTCCAGATCATCCGGAGGGTCCTGCAGAGGAAGCCACTGCCCCACTCCCTGCGCCTCGTCCTCAAGAAGCCGCTCCCCCCCTCGGAAAGCGGTAAGGAGGGGGCGAAGGAGGCTCCCGGGCAGCAGAAGGGGCCGCGAGTGGCATCCCTCCTGCCCTCCCTCCCTCCCTCCTCTCTTCCTTCTTTCCTTCCCGAGGAATTCAGGAACCACACCTTTGCATCTTCGCAATGCCTTTCCCTCTCCTCCAGCCCGGGACTGGCCGCTTCGAGTTCGTGGCTCTTCTTGCTTGCTTGCTTGATTACTTAATTGCCTGCCTGCCTGCCTGCCTGCCTTTCTCTCTCTCTCTCTCTCTCTCTCTCTCTCTCTTTCTTTCTCCCCCTCTCTCTTCCTTTCTCTCTCTCTTCCCCCCCCCCCCTCTTTCTTTCTTTCTTTCTTTCTTTCTTTCTTTCTTTCTTTCTTTCTTTCTTTCTTTCATGCGCCGTGGAAAACAGGAACTGCCCTCCTTTGTGGCGTCATTTCTTTGAGCGCTTCTCCAGCCCCGGTTTGGCGGCCTCCAGCTCATGGCGACTGTCTATTTCTGGCCCCTTCTACACTGCCATTGAAAATCCAGATTATCTGTTCATCTGGATTATATAGCAGTGACTCTTTCCCTGTCTCTCTCTCTTTCCTTCTTTCTGCTTTCCTGTCTATCGTTTATTTCTTCGATCTCCTCCAGGCCTGCTTCAAGTTTATCGCGTCTTTCCTTCCTTCCTTCCTTCCTTCCTTCCTTCCTTCCTTCCTTCCTTCCTTCCTTCTTTCTTTCCTTCTTTCTTTCATTCTTTCTTTCATTCTTCCTTCCTTCCGTCTTTTCTTCCTTTCTCCCTTCCTTTCTCCCTTTCTTTCTACCGACTATTTCTTCGATCTCCTCCAGGCCTGCTTCAAGTTCATGGCGCCTGTCTTTCCTTCCTTCCTTCCTTTCTTCTTTCTTTCCTTCCTTCCTTCCTTCCTTCTTTTTTTCTTTCATTCTTCCTTCCTTCCGTCTTTTCTTCCTTTCTCTCTTCCTTTCTCCCTTTCTTTCTACCGACTATTCTTCGATCTCCTCCAGCCCTGCTTCAAGTTCATGGCGCCTGTCTTCCTTTCCTTCCTTCCTTCCTTCCTTCCTTCCTTCCTTCCTTCCTTCCTTCCTTCCTTCCTTCCTTCCTTCCTCTCTTTCTCCCATTCTCCCTTTCTTTCTGCCTTCCTTTCTATCGTCTGTGTCTTCGCTCTCCTTTCTTGTCGCGTCCATTTATTTCCTTCTCTTTGGGGCGCCTTTCCATTTTGACAGTGGTTCCTTCGACAGGACCATATCATCGAGTTCAAAGCAGATAATCTGGATTGTATTCTGTTTTCTTATCTTGGTTGCATTAAAAGGAACCATAGGCACAAGGCAGACCTCAATTCAGAGACATCTGGATTTCAACCACATACTGAAAGCTAACACTGATTTCTAGAAGCTCTGACTTCATATCTGTCAGTCTGAGCCACGAGATGCCGGAATGGACAGGCCTTTGATCTTTGATATTGCTGTTTTTAAATTGTTTTACATTGTTTTTAAATTGTGTTAGATTTAAGCCTGTTCTTGTAAGTTTGCATAATAAATAAATAAATTTAGACAAGGATTGAATGCAAATCAGGGGACTTTTTTGTCTTGGGTGGCTTGTGAGGCCTTCAAATTCTCACCTCCTGGCTCGTTTTTGCGATTCCTAGACAGTTCGGGCCTTTCCGTGGGTACATCTACACTGCAGTTTGACACCACTTTAACTGCTCGGTGCCATGGATCCTGGGATTTGACATTTGCCGAGCACTCTCTGTTAAGGAAAGCGCTAGGAAAACTAAAACTGCCCAGATTTCATAGCACTGAGCCATTGGAGTTGAAGTGGTGTCGAACTTTATTAATTCTGCAGTGTAGATGCAACAAAATTCCCGAGACTTTCCCCAGACCTTTTCTCAATTGCATATGGAAGAGAGGCAAGTAAATTATTATTATTATTATTATTATTATTATTATTACCATTATTACTATTATTATTATTATTATTACCATTATTATTAGTATTATCTAAATGTGGGCATGTGTGATTTAGGGTTTTCAGAAAATAATTCTGTAGAAAATGGAGTCAGTGAAACTGGTTCATGGGCTCTTACTGGGAAATCGAAAACCTCTTCAGTTACAAACTCCATTTCCCCGAGAAATCGCAGTTTATTCCCACCACTACCATTATTTTTCCTGCTGACTTTCACTTTAGAGAAACCATTCTTTTTTAAAAAAAAAACAACAACAAAACAACGCACACACTCCTAAATAATAAACAGAATGTTATGAAATCAAATTAACAGGATTGATTGTACTCATTGATCTTGAACACTCTCGCATTTACGACAGGCTTTTTTTGCTCTTTGGGTGGGTTTAGGGAGTCATTTACTGGAAAAGTTGTATTTTGGGGGGAATTTCGAATTAGATTATTTTGGAGTGAAAAGAGAAAGTGGCCATATAATTGAATTAGGAGTGGAAACGTAAATAGAGTGCATTGGGAAAGATATAAATCAGTCAATCAGGTGTTCGGATAGAGAGGCTTTCAATGTATTGTCGAAGTTTTCATGGCCGGAATCACTGGGCTGTAGGGTCATGTTCCAGAAGCATTCTCTCCTGGCAGGCATCCTCAAAGGTAGTGAGGTTGTTTTCTTTACAAAGGGAGGATGTTGACAAGCTGGAATGTGTCCATAGGAGGGCGACTAAAATGATCTACTGTAGGAGAACAAACCCTATGAGGAGCGGCTTAAAAATCTGGGCATGTTTAGCCTGCAGAAGAGAAGGCTGAGAGGAGACATGATGAGGGCCATGTATAAATATGTGAGGGGAAGTCATAGGGAGCAAGCCTATTTTCTGGCTTCAAACTACAAGAAAGGAAATTTCACCTGAACATGAGGAAGAACTTTCTGACAACCTCTGAAGATGCTTGCCATAGATGCAGGCGAAATGTCAGGAGAGAATGCTTTTAGAACATGGCCATATAGCCGAAAAACCTACAACAACCCAGCCTCTTGACTGTGAGAGCTGTTCAGCAATGGAACTCTCTGCCCCAGAGTGTGGTGGAGGCCCCTTCTTGGGAGGCTTTTAAACAGAAGCTATATGGCCATCTGTCCATCTGGCAGGAAGTTGGATTGGATGGCCCAGGAGGTCTCTTCCAACTTTTATTTATTTATTTATTTACTCCAAAGGGGAATCAGAGCGGATTACAATACACACACACACACACACACACACACACAATATATTATATTATTAGCATAGTACAATATCAGTATTAAATATTACTATATTGTACAATACTATTTTATTGTAACATTATTAGTAATATTACATGTAATATAAATATATAATTATAATATCATATTAGTAGTAGTAGTAGTAGTATATTGCATCACATTATAATATTATAAATATTATATGTTTATACAATATATTATATTACACTATGAATCTATGATTTATATGTTGTGGGTTTTCAATTGCATTGCTTTTAATATTGTGAATTGAGAAAGAAAAAAGTGAGATAATAATCATCATCATAGCAATAATATCTACAGAAGCCTATTGCCTATTTTCTCTTGAAATCCACCAATTGAGTTATGAATAGATAGATAGATAGATAGATAGATAGATAGATAGATAGATAGAGAGAGAGGGGGGGGGGGTCAATGGTCGACTACAGTCTTCAACTACAATGAAGAAAGTCTCTCTGGGTTGTTTTGAGTTTTCCGGGCTGTATGGCCATGTTCCAGAAGCATTCTCTCCTGACGTTTCGCCTGCATCTATGGGAAGCATCCTCAGAGATTGTGAGGTCTCTTGGAAACTAGAGAAACAGATCCATTTATATAGTGCTATTTCGCTTGTTTCTGGAAAGACAAGGAAGGAGGGTGGTGCACTTTCAGGAGGAGCAGGAGAAGGATAAAACATCAACACAAACGTAAAGAAAGAAGAGTAAAACATCTTCAGTGGTTCTTAATCCCAGCTAGGACTGTATAGAAGGGTGACCTCATGTACATTTACCTAAAAGGAAGCCATTAAATGCAGTGGGAATCACTTTCAAGTAAGGAATGCATCTCTGTTGGAGAATAAATGCAGTTTGAAACCATTTTCGTCCCATCTACACTGACATATCATTAAGTTTGAAGCTGCATTATATGCTAAGTGTAGGCTCATATAATGCAACAGAACTGCATTTTCTTAACTGCATTGGACTGCAGGATATGGCAGTGTAAAAGGGGCCTGAGTCTTGGGGCCCCTTTCACACAGCCCTATATCCCAGAATATCAAGCTAGAAAATCCCACAATATCTGCTTTGAACTGGGTTATCTGAGTGGGTTTTCCTGTCTTGATATTCTGGGATATAGGGCTGTGTGGAAGGACCCTTGGTCTTGGCCTAGATTGAACCATAAGACCTATTGAATGGGATGCTGTGTTCCTTATACCTTGTAGGAGGGAAAGCCATTCCCTCTAGATTGAAAAGACTCTTGCCTGATCTTTGCACATTTATTTTTGCCATGCAAAGGTAGGTGTGTGTGTGTGTGTCTGTGGAAAAACACCAGCAAAGCAACAGTAGCTGGTTTGCCTCTGCCGGGATGGGCTTGCACAACTTCCTGCTTTATTAAATGAGGCCTAGTTTGGAGATATAATAGACAAGAATATACTCCTCCCTTCCTCCACCCCAGCAGCCTCTGCCAGAAGAAGCAGCCATCTTAAAAACCTACAGCAGGGGACTTAAAATGGATCCCTTCCCTGTCTCCTTTAGCTGAAATGGCATGTGAGCTGAGACAGGATGATTCACCAAATTCTTCTCCATCAATTGCTTTCTTTCTTTCTTAATTTCTTTTTTGAGACAGTTAGGAGCCCGGCAATGGCAAATTCTGTTCTTTTAAACCACCCATTTTAAGCTCTTTCCTCCACCTATGAGGTGCATCTGTTGGATTAATGCATTTTGGACCTTCCAAGTCTCCTCAGGCCCCATCTACACTGACATTGACATATAATGCAGCTTGAAAATTCATTCTATGGTCTGTGTATGGCCTATAGTCTGGACTCAGTTTCAATCCAGTTTCAAACTGCATTATATGACAGTGCTGATGACCTCGGGGCCCTTCCAAACAGCCATATAAACCCAGAATATCAAGGCAGAAAATCCCACAATATCTGCTTTGAACTGGGTTATCTGAGTCCACACTGCCATATATTCCAGTTCAAAGCAGATAATGTGGGATTTCATTCAGCTGTGTGGAAGGAGCCATGCATGGCAGATAACCTCGTGCTAAAATAACAGGCACCATTCTCATGCAATATTATGGTTTGTGGGTTTAGTTATTTATTTTATTGCTTGTGGATGTATTGTTTTAATTTGATTTATGTCTAATTGTAGTGTAAGCCACTAGAGTTATGCTAATGTTATTAGCATAGTACAATATCAGTATTATATATTGTTATATTGTACTACACCATTGCATTGTAATATTATTAGTAATATTACATGTAAAAATTTATATATATATATATATATATATATATATATATATATTGTATTATGAGTAGTAGTATTATATTGTATTACACTAAATTATTATAAATATTATATGTATATACAATATATTATATTATATTAACAGTAAAGCTCAGGAGACAAGATGGGACTGTCTTCAGCTGTAGCTCCCTCTCTCTTAACTTTGGTCAGAGCAGCAGTTTGGGGGGGGGGGGGTCTCCCAACTGATGCTATAGGCAGGAGACAAGATGGAACTGTCTTCTGCCCCCGCCCCCCCCTTTCACTCAACAACAAGCAAAACACTTACAAGTATTTCTTAAGAAAGTGAAATAACGTCCACAAGGTACAAGTCCCGAAGATACTGTTTCCTCCCTGTGGAGGTTGCTCTTGAGGGCAGAGTTTTATCTTCACTCTTCCCTGTAGTCTTATTAACAACTGGCAAATAGAGTGAAGATAAAACCCTGACCCAAGAATCATTCTAAGTGTTTTGCTTGTTGCTCCAGAAACTTCGCTTATATTGACCAGTTGCTTATAATACTGTATGCAAGAGTGATGATAAAACTCTGACTGAACAGCTCACCTTTCGGGAATTGGTATAGATATCTGGGGGTTCTTGGATACCTTTCCATGCTGCCCTAGATCCCAAGATCTGGTGCCAGATTATCTGCTTATCCCAAACCATCTAGCAGTGTAGAGTTAGGCCCCTTTTACACTGGCATATAAAATCCAAATTATCTGCTTTGAATTGGATCATATGGCAGTGTAGACTCATATAATCCAGTTCAAAGCACATAATATGGATTATCTGATTTGATAATCTGGATTATATGGCAGTATAGAGGGGGCCTCATATAATTTAGTTCAAATCAGATAATCTGGGATCGTATCCTGGGATCTAAGGGCCCTTCCAGACAGCCATATAACCCAGAATATCGAGGCAGAAAATCCCACAATATCTGCTTTGAACTGGGTTCTCTGAGTCCATACTCGGATAATGCGGGATTTCCTGCCTTGATATTCTGGGATATAGGGCTGTGTGGAAGGACCCTAGACTGAACAATAAGACCTATTGAATGGGATGCTGTGTTCCTAATACCTTGTAGGAAGGAAATCCATTCCATCTAGTTTGAAAAAGACTCTTGCCTGTACTTTGCACATTTTTTTGCCATGCAAAACGGTGTGTGTGTGTATGGAAAAACACCAGCAAAACCACAAGGCTATTCCACACAGCCATATAATCCCGAATACCAAGGCAGAAAATTCCACAATATCTGCTTTGAACTGGGATATCTGTGTCTACACTGCCATGCATTCCCATTCAAAGCAGATAATTTGGGATTTTATTATTCATCTGTGTGGAAGGGGCCTAGGGAGGTGTAGATCCAGCCTGAAAGTGCAAGGACTGCAAGTCTCACTCCAGTTTGTTTTGTTTTTTGGGTTTGTTTTGTTTTTGGTGGACGGTGGAGATGGGAAGTGGAATTTGAGCTCCAGAGAAGAACTGAAGCTCCCAGGATGCCACAGCATGGAGTCATGATAGTTCAAAAGGTGTCAAACCGCATTCATGTGTAGAGGGCCCCCCAAAACAGACTGGCACTAAGGCAGTGCATTCTACCGCAAGCGATTTAGGTTCTGTGTATTGTCGAAGGCCTTCATGGCTGTAAATTTTTTCGGGCTATATGGCAGTGTTCTAGAGGCATTCTCTCCTGACGTTTCGCCTGCATCTATGGCAAGCATTCTCAGAGGTAGTGAGGATGCTTGACATAGATGCAGGAGAAACGTCAGGAGAGAATGCCTTTAGAACATGACCATATAGCTCGAAAAAACCTACAACAACCTAATTTAAAAAACCTACAACAATCCAGATTTAGATTCTGCTTGTTACCGGATCCCAAATCCTGAAAGTGGCCAGGATTCTCTCTTGGTCACCCCCCCCCCGGGGGGGAGGGCTGCGGATGCACCAGCGGGGATACTAAGTTCAACCCCCGACTCTGTCCTGTGCCCCTTTAGATGCACCCTAAATGCAAGGGCAAAGAAACAGTTGGGTGGCCTTTCCCATTGCCCTGTTGAGTGACAAAGGGAAACGTCCCAGAAACAGACAACGTGCGAGCACAGAGATGCTTCAGGGGTCCCCGAAAACTGTCATGCTCCTTGAAACCCAGTGGGTGGGCAGGTCACACTCTCTCAGCCCTCGGAGAAAGTAAGGGGAAACTTTGTAGGGAGACATTTCGTCAAGTCAAAACTGGGGCAGCGTGGGCGACTTAAAGGCAAACAACAACCACAAAGGCACTGCCGACTAATTCAACCAGAGAAATCAGCCATAGCAGAGCACCTGATGAACCAAACTGGACACAGCATATAATTTGAGAACACAGAAATGCTGGACCACTCTCACAACCACCATGTCAGACTACACGGAGAAGCCATTGAAATCCACAAGCATATGGACAATTTCAAAAGAAAGGAGGAAACCATTAAAATGAACAAAATCTGGCTACCAGTATTAAAAAACTCTAAAATTACAACAGCAAAACAACAGAGAGGAAACAATCGGGGGACATCTAATCACCTCTCAAAAAAAGATTGCCCTAGGCACTGCCAGGCCATCAAATGCTAATCAAAGTGGTCAGTTGAAACATTCACACCTAGCTCCAACAGACAAGAGTTCTTTGTCTCACCCTGGTCATTCCACAGATATGTAAATCCTTTTTTCCTGGTTCCAACCGACCTCACTACTTCTGAGGATGCCTGCCATAGATGTAGGTGAAACGTCAGGAGGAAATGTCTCTAGAACATGGCCATATAGCCCGAAAAAAACTACAACAGCCCATCAACCCAACAACAACAACAACAGGGAGGAGACATTAGGTGGAGAAAGGGGGAAATAATACAGATAGGGTATCTTGGGACTGTGAAAGCTTTCATGACTGGATTTACTGGGTTGCCGTGAGTTTTCCAGGCTGTATGGCCATTGTCCAGAAACATTCTCTCCTGACGTTTCGCCTGCATCTATGGAAAGCATCCTCAGAGGCTGTGTGAGGTCTGTTGAAAACTAGGCAAGTAGGGTTTATAAATCTGTGCAATGTCGGGGGGGGGGGGGTGGAGAGAAGAGAAGAACCATATTGAGACTGCTAACCCAATGGAAAGTGGAATATATGGCCACTCCTACACTGCCATATTAAATCCCGATTTAATGTTTTTATTAGGTGTTTTAATTCTTATATTTCATGTTTTCAATGTGCTTTTATCTTATCTTATGATGAATTGTCTTATTGATTTTATGATATTTATATGATGTTGATTGTGATTTGGTGTAGGTATGCAAGGCAGGCATGTAGCGGGGGGGGGGGGGTGGCTTGAGGGGCTTCAGCCCCCCCCCAAAGTCTCATGGTGGTCGGAGAAAAGGCCTTATTGGGGCATTATTTAAACTGTTATGTTTATTCATATCATGATCTGATCACCATACTCAATATATCCCATATGCATGGGGGTATTGAGGTAACGATACAAAAGGTTTGCTAGGGTAGACTCACTCAGACTCAGCCCCCCCCCCTTCCGAATCAAACTCAGCCCTCCCCGAATCAAAATCCTGGCTACGGGCCTGATGCAAGGCATTGCATTTTGCCAGTATTTCTGTGTAAACTGTTTTGAGCCACCCCAGGGGTGAGAAAAGCGGTATATAAATACTGTAAATAAATAAATATCTGCTTTGAGCTGGATTATATGAAAGTGTAGATTCAGGGCCCTTCCACACAGCCACATAACCCAGAATACCAAGGCACATCATCCACAATATCTGCTTTGAACTTTGCTATTTGAGTCCACACTGCCATATAACCCAGTTCAAAGCAGATAGTGTGGGATTTTATACAGTTGTGTGGAAGGGGCCACAGATAATCCAGTTCGAAGTAGATAATGTGACTTGTATGACAGTGTAGGACCTCTTCCTGTGTTTGTTCCCAACAGGGAAGCTTGGCTAAGAGCGCAGCCTAGGGGTCTGGATGGTGCCCACCTGCCTTCACCTCCAGGAAAGGACGGTGAGTGGGGTCCTGGGGGTCCTCCGCGTGTTTGTGCCCAAGGCCTTTGATCCAACAGGCCTAGCCAAGGAGGCCCATGAGGAAAGAGGGTGGTCCGAAACCCCGGGGCAGGTGGAAAGGCCACCTTTCAGGTAACCTTTTGGTTCAACTCCATCGCTGGTGGAGTTCAGAATGCTCTTTGATTGTAGGTGAACTATAAATCCCAACAACTACAACTCCCAGATGACAAAATCAATCCCCCCACCCCAACCCCACCAGTATTCAAATTTGGGCGTATCGGGTATTTGTGCCAAATTTGGTCCAGTGAATGAAAATACATCTTGCATATCAGATATTTTCATTACGATTCATAACAATAGCAACATTACAGTTATGAAGTAGCAACGAAAATAATGTTATGTTTGGGGTCACCACAACATGAGGAACTGAATTAAAGGGGCAAGGTATTGGGAAGGTTGAGAACCACAGGCTTAATCCGAGGCTTAGTTTGAGGATCCTTTGGCAACCCAAAGTCTCCCTCATCCCCCCCCCCCCCCCCATTTCTCCTTGGGATATTATCAGCTGGGTATCAAAAAGAGAATTGTCGGCCAAGAGTCTTCTAGAGAGGAAAGTTAACACAGCTTCACTCAGTGGAATTGGGACCTTAGGAGGCCACAGGCGCGTAAATAAATACCCAGCGGTTAGAGGCATTGCCTGGAAACCTCCAATGTAAGCGCAATGGGAAATCGGAGGGTCTGGTGATCCCACAGTATCTGCTTTGAACTGGGTTATCTGAGTCCACACTCAGACAATGTGGGGTTTTCTGCCTTAATATCCTGGGATATAGGGCTGTGTGGAAGGGCCCTCAGTGGAGCCATCCAGGAAAGCTTCGTGCTAAATAAAACGAGTTGTTTAAGAGCGGCATCAACAGGCAGTGCCCGAGTTACAAACATCCCACTTACAAATAACTTCTAGTTAAGTACGGGGCTGAGACAAATCCTGAGCTAAGGAGGAAAATTCACTCTTGAAAGAGTTCCTCAAGAGAGAAAGGTATCTCCACCGAGGGCCCTTCCACACAGCCCTATATCCCAGAACATTAAGGCAGAAAACCCCACATTATCTGAGTGTGGACTCAGATAACCCAGTTCAAAGCAGATACTGTGGGGTTTTCTGCCTTGATCTTCTGGGATATAGAGCTCTGTGGAAGGGCCCTGAAGATTTATCTCCAAGCCTTGTTTCCACACATCAAGCCACATTATTGATGATTGGTTACTTTCTCATTCTCTTTCTGGATTAAACTTCTAGAGATGGAAAGTAATGCTGAGGCGCCTTCTAAGGTCTGCTGGAGGGGAAACAAGCCAACTTTGAAAGCAGGATTGCTTTAGATCCAGACGACGAAGAAGCAAAACTCGGAGGATGACCTAAGATGGACCCCCCCCTGCAATTTTCTAAATAAAGGGTTTTTGGCACCCTTTGAGTTTTGTGTGGAGACCCTTTTTTTCCTTACTAACGTTGGTGGGATATATTTCCACAAACATTAAATAGGGTTTGCCTCTTTTTTAAAAGGAAATATGTATTTACATACAACAGTTACAGTGTAAACAGAACAGGTTCTCATTTGGTGAGAACCATATTGGGGTTTTCGTGTACCATCTTTCCTTATATTTATTTCATGTTTTAATTAGAGAGGCTCTTATAAAATGATTTAAAAGTTTTTTTCCACCTTCGATTTCTCCCTCCAGAGATAGCTATGCCATCCTGGAGGCAAAAGATTGGGTTACATTTGGAAAGAGGAGAATATTGGTATTAGAAGGAGAAGATCTATGTAGAGGATGGCATAGCTATGGGTTGAGGTTCTGGTTTTTAGTCTGCCACTTTTGGACTCTCGCTTGCTGAGATGTTCCTGCGATTTAAGGCCTTGGTGTGCTGTCTGATATCCAAACAGGGGACGGTCCTTTCATTATTGGCTGCTATTTCCCCGGCAGATGTCAGGTGGTGCAATACTGGGCTAAACAGCATAATATCTCCAGAGGTGTTGGGCATAGACATCCTGTGATAATGCACCATATCTCCTTCAGAGCCTCATCCACTGTTTTAGTGTGGTGAGATGTGTTCCACACTAAACATGTGTATTCAGCAGCAGAGTAACAAAGCGCAGGGGCAGATGTCTTCACTGTATGTCCACTGATAATTTTCCTTCCTTTTGCACTTTGGTTAAATAATTTGTAGAGAAAATGAAGAAGGACATTTTCAGTGATTGGCTACTTTGTTATGTCCAAGACATCACTCACTTTTTAGAAAAAAAAAATATTTGCATGACACTGGTAGTCGTTACAATATCAGATCAATGCTGGTTTATCAATAGCCTTAAACACACAACAAGGAAGCTTGGGGACCAGAGCTAGCTAGAAATGCCTGGGGTTTAAGGAAAGATGAGACCAACAAAATGCACAGTCACTTGCTTTCTCCCTTTTAGGAAATACGCATGCAAATAACTAGTTCAGACACTGAGTTATAGATCAAAGTATGTACTTACTAAGAAAAGAGTGTGCATGGTGTAAATCTCATCCAGGTAACAAATCCTTTGGTTACATTCAGAGCAATGAGTCAGGCCTTAAAGATGGTAAGCAGGCCTCTCCCTCCAAAAAGGTTACATCTCAAAAGTAGCAAAGCAGAGCAAAATGGCAAATGTGAGGAACTAAGGAATACATCCCCTTTATATACCCTTCCAAACATGTGCCCAGATACATCTCAAAAGGTGGTCAACTCATTAGCTTACATGCATATTTAAATCAGGTGCAATAAACTTTGGAATGTGAGGAGGTGCATTACAGCATGGCACAAACAGGAAGTAGGTCTCTTTAGAAATGTGAATGAGATTGCAGATACTCCCAACATCACTCCCCTAGACTTGGCTTCAGAGATGCTCAGAGGGGTGTCATTGCTTGCTCCCATTTGGTGCACCTGATCTTCCTTGCAAGTTGGCACTGGCCAACTGCCCAGCTTGCCACCGTCTGTTGCTGTTGTTGAGTCATCATTAAGTGAGTGATGAGTGGCCCCCTCCCAACCCATCTGCCTTTCCCATGTCTTTGACTCAGGCTTCGATTTTTTTTCAACCCGATTTTAGGCTCTTTGCTACCTATACAAGAGATTATTGGTCCTTCTACACAGCGACATAATGCAGCTCAAAACTGGCATAAAAAGTGCAGGTTCTGAACAACAATAGAGCCACACAGGTAGTGGCACACTGGCCTAACAGTCCGACCACGTTGGGCATGGGCTCGATTTTTAGATTTTCCACCACCTCCCCCCCACCTCTAGTCAGGTTCTTTTGCCAGTCACGTGGTACAGATCAGGAAGAGGAGGCTGCATACCTTGTGGTCAGGTATGGGGGGGGGGGTTGAGGGGCTTCAGCCCCCCCCCCGAAATTCTCAGAGTGGTCAGCGAGAAGGCCTTACTGGTACATTATTCAAACTGTTATGTTTATTCATATCACGATTTGATCAACATGCTCAATATCTCCCATATGCATGGGGGTATTGAGGTAACAATACAAAAGGTTTGCTAGGGCAGATCCTCAGCTCCCCCCCCCCAATCTTAATCAAACTCACCCCCCCCCCCCCATCAAACTCAGCACCCCCTCCCCCCAATCAAAATCCTGGCTACAGGCCTGCTTGTGGTAGATGGATTTACTTTCTTGTGTGGGGAAAAATCAAGTATGAAGAAAGCAAGAAGGGACAGTGTAGATGCACCCTTGTGTTGGATGGATTTACTTTCTTGTCTGGGGAAAAACCAGGTGTGAAGAAAGCAGGAAGGAGCAGCCATCCCACCTCTTTGGATTGCCTGAGCCGCATTAAATAGCTTACCCCGGGTTAAATCGTATTAGTGTGCATGCATTTTATGGATGCACTTAGGTTAATACGCTCCGTTATTTGACAGTGTAGATCAGGCATAGGCAAACTTGGGCCCTCCAGGTGTTTTGGACTACAACTCCCAAAATTCCTAACAGCCAGTGGGCTGTTGGGAATTGTAGGAGTTGAAGTTCAAAACACCTGGAGAGTCCAAGTTTGCCCATGCCTGGTGTAGATGCACCCTACATCACTCTGGGAAAAAAGGTGGTCTTATGTTGCGGTGCAAACTAAAAACTTCACTGTCTAGCTCTGGAAAACATCATCATGACAGATTTTTAAAAAACCTTTAGGATAGGCATTAATAGAACGTTTTAATAGGCGGTTACCACTAAATTTAATAATTTAATAACGAGCATGATTGTAAAAAATTCTAGCTCATTTTTACTACTGTGTATCTGCTATCTTTTTGTCAATTCTTATCCTTATCTCCTTCCTACCTCTCTCTTTCACTGTTGTTATCCATCGTTCCCTTTGCATTTCTTGAGTTTTGGTGGCGGGAAGGAGCGTTATGTGGAATATGTATTATTTAAATAGTAATAACAACAACATCAAATATCATTATGTAGCCTATAATGTTTAAGTTCTGTACAAAAGTGAGAGATACAAAGTGTTGTATTGTAATATGTTTTTAATTGTGTAATGATGATGCATTGTGTGGTTTGTATTTTTGTATATGAACATATGTTGTGAACCGGATCTGAGTCCCTCCTGTAGGTGAGAAGATCGGTATAGAATTTTTTAAAACAAACAAACAAACAAATAAATAAATAAAATAGATAGCCTAATGTTTGATTGTCATTGCGTATATTACTCAAATATGGTACACTAGCTATACCTGCCACATGTTGTTGTGGCCAACCTTCCCTCCCTCTTTCTCTCCTTCTTTCTTTCTCTCCTTCCTTCCCTTTTTTCTTCCCTTCTCTCCTTCCTTCCTTCCTTCTCTTCCTCTTCCCTTTTCCCCATTTTCTTTCCTTTTTGCTTTCTCCCCTTTCTTCCTTCTCTCTACCTATTCTTGGACTGCAACTCCCAGCAGTCCTCCTGATCAATCTCTCTCCCTACCTACCTATCTCTATCTAATCTATCTGTCTGGAGGATTGCTGGGAGTTACAGTCCAGGAATATGCAGGGATTGGGATGCTCTCAAAGAAATCCTAGGAGAAGAAACCTTGCATCTTAGAAGCAATGCATTTGGATCATCCTCCTCTCCCAAAGCTCCCAGCATCTAGGGGATGCTGGGAGCTGTAGTCCAGAAGAGAGTGTGGATGTGCTATTGTGTGTTTTATTTGCTGGGACAGTCTTTATTGCACATGTGCTGTAGCATCCTTTTGCTTTTTTGGCTTTTTGTGTCCCTTCTGCTGTGTTTTTCAGGGGTTTAATGAGTGATGGTCACTTGCTGGCCTGATATGGGTACTGTGTCCAAATTTGGTGCCAATTTGTCCAGTGGTTTTTGCGTTATGTTAATCCCACAAACTAACATGACATTCTTATTTATATAGATAACTCTATGATCCATCAAAGAGAGACTGGTTACATTTTTAAAACTGGGGACAAATCTCACAATGCCTTCTTTAAGCGTCTAATAAGAAGTAAGAAAAACAACTGTTTTTTGTAACTTCAATCTTCTGTGTTTGCTGAATTAAATTTGGTATTGTGAAATATATATTATGTAAAGCTATAAGAATGAAGACATGTCTGGTTTCAGAGTTATCCCTGGGTAAATAACACCTGTGCCCTGCCCATACTCTCTTAGAGCAAGCCTGTGAAAGGAAAGAAGAACAAACTTCAGGCAGGGTGGACCTGCATTTTATCATCCCACCAAAAATGTAAAAAGGTCAGGAAGGGTCAGGCTGCCAGCCTGTGCGGATATGCCACCAAAGAATAAAAGGTTGTTGAATTCTTCTACCTCCTTTTGTGTCTTCTTAAGTTGGAGATGAGAGCTTGAGAGAGACTTTACTTAATGTGAAACAGTAACTGTTAATTTATTTGTATCGTTCTTGTGACAAAGGTTTGATGGTTTCAAAAGTATAAATTCTCGTTGGTTGCAAAGATGTGAACATTCCTCTATGAAGACATTACAAAACAAAGTTTCAGCATGACATCACCACCGAGGAGACCCTGTCCCTCGTTCCCACCAGCAGTATTTGTGAAGCTGATAGGACCGAGAGCAGGGCCTCCCCGGTGGATCTTAAACTATGAGGCCGAACGTAGAGGGAAATACATTCAGACAAGTAAGCTGGACTAGAGCCATATAGGGCTTTATAGGCCAAGACCAGCACTTTGAATTGTGCTGGGAAATGGACCAGCAGCCAGTGGAGGGGAGTCACCACCGAGAAGGCCCTATCCCTTGTTCCCAACAGATGCGTTTTGCGAAGCTGTAGGACTGAGAGCAGGGCCTCCTCGGTGGATCTTAAACTATGAGGTGGACTGTAGAGGGAAATACGTTCGGGTGGATCTTAAACTATGAGGTGGACTGTAGAGGGAAATACGTTCGGACAAGTAAGCTGGACCGGAGCCATATAGGGCTTTATAGGCCAAGACCAGCACTTTGACTTATGCTCGGAAATGGACCGGCAGCCAGTGGAGGGGAGTCACCACCAAGAAAGCTCTGTCCCTCGTTCCCAAGCCATTTATTTCCCTCAACCTGTGCAAAGGGACATCAGATGGCTTCCTCTGCCATGTTTTCAAAATTTGTAAGGGACATTTGTTCAAAGGCAGAATATCAAAGTATCCTTTTCAATCCTTCAGAAAGGACTAACCTTCAAGTATAATTTTGTATAATTTACATCCCCACCTGTAAAGCCTTGAAAGCGCGGGGGGGGGGGGGAGTTTGGGGTTTGTCTTACTCACAGTGCCATATAATCCAGTTCTAAGAAGATAATCTGGGGGGGGGGGGGGAAAGTTTGGGGTTTGTCTTACTCACAGTGCCATATAATCCAGTTCTAAGAAGATAATCTGGGGGGGGGGGGGAGTTTGGGGTTTGTCTTACTCACAGTGCCATATAATCCAGTTCTAAGAAGATAATCTGGGTTTTATATGGTAGCGTAGAAGTGTCCTCAGTGACATTTCATCAATTTCGAAAAACTACTGCTGTATGATTTACTGTATTCTGGCCTCTCAAAGACAGGTACCATTGTGTGACTTCATGAAGTGAGAAACTGAGGTAGGAACAGGACAAGGGGCGCATCTACATTACAACATTTCTACCCTGCCTTTCTCGACCCAGGAGGGGACTCAAGGTAGCTTTCCATGTAGACAACTATTCAATGCCTTAAAACGATGTACAATTAAAATAAACATTTTGAAATAGAATGATAAAATACAGTAAGACAATTGAAACATTTAAAGCAATACCTTCACTACTAATCACGCTATGAATCATGTATTAATTTGACCCTACTTCAACTGCTATGACTCAATGAGAGGGAATTGTGGTTTTACAAGAGCTTCAGATACATTACTGGACGAATTCAATAGTGTAGAGCAGGTTGTGGAGAAAGGAGGTTTGATATGGATATTTCTTCCCCCCAGACCCGAAGCAGCGGTTAAGTTCTGTGGGGAGATATCCCAGCAGGCAGCAGCCCAAACTTGAATCAGGAAAGGAAAGGTCTTCACACCAACTCAGAGGAGGCCCAGAATCTTTTATTTAGAAAAATGCAAAGGGGGGGGGGGGGGGGGGATTCCAGCGTCGATCCTCCACCGAGGTTTCATCAAGGCGACCGACAGCTCTCGACTGGACATGAGAAAATCGCGCTTTGGAACCGGGGAGACTTGGCTCGTTTCTTCCCCAACATCCCTAGGAATGTCGAAGCTTCCACGGGCTGCCCCTCAAAATGGTTTTCATCCTCCAAAAGCTTCATTCAGAGACGGAATGAGAAGGTAAAGAGACAAGGGGGGCGGGGGTGTGTGGAGAAAACACGTTAGGACAGGCCTGGGGAAACTTGGACCCGCCAAGTGTTTTGGACTTCAACTCCCACAATTCCTAACAGCCTCAGGTCCTTTCCTTTTCTCCCTTCAGTCGCTTAAGGACATAGAGAATCATAGAATCATAGAGTTGGAAGAGACCTCGTGGGACATCCAGTGCAACCCTCGGCCAAGAAGCAGGAAAATCGGCTCAAAGCATCCCCAACAGATGGTCATCCAGCCTCTGTTTAAAAGCCTCCATAGAAAGAGCCTCCATCACACTTAGGGGTAGAGAGTTCCACTGCTGAACAGCTCTCACAGTCAGGAAGTTCTTCCTCATGTTCAGGAGGAATCTCCTTTCTTGTAGTTTGAAGCCATTGCTCCACGTCCTATTCTCCAGGGCAGCAGAAAACAAGCTTACTTCCTCCTCCCTAGGACTTCCCTTCACATATTTATACATGGCCCTCATCATGTCTCCTCTCAGCCTTCTCTTCTTCATGCTAAACTTGCCCAGCTCTTTAAGCCGCTCCTCATAGCTGAAGTCAAAAGCAACTGGAAGGCCCAAATGTTCCCAGGCCTGCGTTAGGACTCCTGGAAATCTTTCGTTCGCAGGAAAACCGAGGAATATCTTACAGACTGGAGATGCCTACCATAGATGTGGGTGAAACGCCAGGAGAAAATGCTTCTGGAACATGGCCAGGCAGCCCGGAAAACTCACAGCAACCCAGTGCGTCTACACCAGGCATGGGCAAACTAAGGCCTGTCCCAGCATAAGGTGGGCAATCCAGTCCTTATGCCAGGAGGACCACCTGAGGATGACCAGGGCCAAGCCCCGCCCCCTCCTGGCCCCGCCCTCTCCCAGGCCCTTTCTCTAGTGGGCCCATCCCACCCAGTGTGGGCTTGACTGCCCTCCCTCCCAGCCAGCCAGCCGGGAGGGCCCACAATGCGGCCTACGGCAAAAAAAGTTTGTCTACACTGTCAAATGCAGTTTATGGTCAGTATAGATTCCTAAATATAAACATCGTTTAATCCACACTTTTGCTTACAGGATTCATCTATAGGGCAGAATGAATGCAGTTTGATATCACTTGAACTACCGCGGCTCAATGCTAGGGAATAGCGGGAGTTGCAATTTGGTAAGAGCACCCTTTGGCTCTTTCTACACTGCCATATAATCTAGAGTATCAGAGCAGATAATCTACATTATCGGATTTGAACTGGATTATCTGAGTCTCTACACCAGGCATCCTCAGACTGAGGCCTCCAGCTCTTTGGGCCTTCAACTCCCAGAATTCCTGACAAATGCACAAGCTAGTTAGGGCTTCTGGGAGTTGGAAGCCCAAACAGCTGGGGGGGGGGGGGGGGGCGACAGTTTGAGGATGCCTGCTTTACACTGTTATATAATCCAATTGGAAGCAGATAATCTGGATTTTACATGGCAGTGTAGAAGAGGCCTTAGGCAGAGGAAGCTGCAGACCTTGTCAAACTGCAACTTCCAGGATTTTGTGCTATGAGAGTGCAAATGGGGGCATGACAGACGTTTTCCATTGCTAGATTGTCCATGGACATAATGGTGCAGCTGAACCCGATTCCACAAAATAGGAGTTCTCTCAGTCGAAGACTTTTGCAAGAGACAGAGGTGGAGAATTTTTTCCCAATAAGTGGAATTATAAAAAAAAATAGACCTTCTTTCATCTTGCTGTATATTTGATTTCATTTTGAAAAAATATATAACACTATATTTGAGGATTCGTTACACAGCTCGCCTTTGGGGCGCTGATCAAGAAAATCGCCTTGGATAAACGTCATCAGCTCTAGTTTCTTGGCTATCATAGTTATCTGGGTTGTCTTATGAGTGAGTATCTAAAAATGGGAGGAAAATGGTGTCATTTTTGGAACCAGTAGGTCAAATATACCCAGAACCAGGGTATATTTGAGGCACCAACATGGGTGTTGGCGAGTTGCCAGTGTATTTCAGCCGACACCATCAGATCTCAACCTTGAGCCTACCTTCAGACTCAACCTTAAACCTTCAGACCTTCAGGCCAGGCGGGATGGATGGCTGTTCCCTTATTATTTTGGGGGGAGTCGAGACACCAGGATGAATTGAAGGGACTATAGGCCTTAAGACTGATTGACGTTTGATTTCCAGGCCTTTTAGAAATTTGCAAAAAGATCACTCGAACTGGGTTGTTGTGAGTTTTCCGATGTTCCCGAAGCATTCTCTCCTGACATTTCGCCTGCATCTATGGCAGGCATCCTCAGAGGTTGGGAGGTCTGTTGGAAACTAGAGGATGCCCGCCATAGATGCAGGCGAAACATCAGTAGAGCATGCTTCTGGAACATAGCCATACAGCCCGGAAAACTCACAACATGATTCAGGTCATGAAGGAGTTTTGAACCACCCTCCTTCCCCATGGGATTCCTTGGCTAGGCCGGTTGGACCAAAACCACACGGAGGACCCCAGGACCCCACTACTCACCGTTCTTTTCTCCCTTTGGTCGCCATCCAGAGCCCAAGCGCTTCTAGCCTCGTCTCCCTGTTGGGAACAAACAGAAAGGTGTCCTTCTGAGTCAAGGAGGATTCGTTTGAGAAGGAGGGAAGGGAGGGAAGGCAAAGCTCCACAGTGAACCCCTTTTCCCGACGCGCCCCCTACTCCTCCGTCCCAAGTTACACTCCTTTTGCCTGTCGTGATCTTTCCCAGTCTTTTCTACTCACATCTTCTAAATGGCATTACATTTTCACTTAGACCTCCTAATGTTTTTCTGCAACTTTTCAGATAAATTCCTCCCAAACCCACCCAGGAGCGAAGCCACTGCTAAGTCGATACTCCCACGCCCGAAAAGCACAAAAGCCGGATTGAACCCTTCCGGTTTCGGATTGAACCTACACGGCCATATGATGCAGTCAGGACTGTAGCCCTGGTTTAACCCAACTCCACCCCACCCCCAATTTTTTCAGGTTAAAAAAAAGGCCGTTTTCAACACTTAAACTTTGTAACTAAAAGAGAAAATTGATTTAATTCAGTCTATATAAACATATAGAATGAGCCATAATAATTTAAATTATTTTGTGATATGAAATTACACTTCACGATTCGCTAAAAAATGTTTCAACGTCCTCCCGCCCTCCCTCCGGATTTTTTTTCCGGGAGCCCACGGTGGTGCAGTGGGTTAAACCGCAGGGTCAAATCCGGGGGAAAAAGTCAGGGGGAAAAAACTGTAATATGAAAACTGGCCTAACTGTCCGGCGGTTCCTTCTCTACTCCAGAAAGTATAGAAAGAATTGGATGCAGGTGAAACGTCAGGAGTGAATGCTTCTAGAACATGGCCATATAGCCCAAAAAACAACAAGCCAAGCAGAAGAGGATTCAATGAACTTGAAACAGCCAAACCCGGGCGGGAGGAGAGCCATGAAACGACCGATAGAAGATGGAGGCAGAAAGAAAGAAAGGAAGGAAGGAAGGAAGGAAGGAAGGAAGGAAGGAAGGAAGGAAGGAAGGAAGGAAGGAAGGAAGGAAGGAAGGGAGGGAGGGAGGGAGGAAGACTTGCCCAGTGAACGTGACATCTGGGCGGGAGGAGAGGCAAGCAATGGCAGGTATAAAAGATCTAGTTCTTTATTTCATCGGCATGCAGAAACCCACTTCTCAAAAGAAAGAAAGAAAGAAAGAAAGAAAGAAAGAAAGAAAGAGAAAAAGAAAGAGAAAAAGAAAGAGAAAAAGAAAAGAAAAGGCAAGAAAGAGTGACGGAGGGAGGGAGACGTGCCCCATGAACGTGACGCCTGGGCGGGAGGAGAGCGAAGCAATGGCAGGTACAAAAGATGTCCCGCGTTCCCTCACTTCTGGCTGGGGTGAGGCTTCAGGACCTCCAAAAACCTCGATGTAGGGATACTCTATTTCTTTTAAGATTTTGACATTATTTATAAACTTCAAATAAAGTGAAGGAAAGGAAGGAAAGGTCCTTCAAGGCTCGAGGGAGGGAGGGAGGGAGGAGGGAGGGAGGGAAAGCCGACCGCGACAAAACCCCACACAGGCCCGTTGCCAGGATTTTGATTCGGGAGGCGCTGAGTTTGATTGGGGGGGGGGGGGGCTGAGTGAAAGAGGGTCTACCCTAGCAAACCTTTTGTATCGTTACCCCAATACCCCCCCCCTCCCCCCATGCATATGGGATATATTGAGGATCGTGATCAGATCCTGATATGAATAAACATAACAGTTTAAATAATGCACCAGTAAGGTCTTCTTGCGGACCACCATGAGAATTTCGGGGGGGGGGGCTGAAGCTCCTCAAGCCCCCCCCCCCGCTACATGCCTGACCCCACAAAACAGCGAAAATACCATGATATATATTTTAAATTAATATTTAATTTAAGGGTTAATTATTAATTAATATTAGGAGCCCCCGGTGGCGCAGTGGGTTAAACCCCAGGTCGCAGGTTCAAATCCGGGGAGAGGCGGATGAGCTCCCTCTATCAGCTCCAGCTCCTCATGCGGGGACATGAGAGAAGCCTCCCACTAGGATGATAAAGACATCAAATCATCTGGGCGTCCCCTGGGCAACGTCCTTGCAGACGGCTAATTCTCTCACACCAGAAGTAACTTGCAGTTTCTCAAGTCGCTCCTGACACGACAAAAAAAAATTAATATATTTTTTATAAACCCGCGGAACAGCGACTAGCGAGGGAACACTGTAGTTCTTTATTTCCTCGGCATGCAGAAACTCCCTTCCCGAAAGAGAGAGAGAAGCAAGCTGTATCTGGGTGCTGCCTATCCCCACTTTCACCTCCACGTGGTGGAGGCCTAGTGGTCCTCGTTTCACCGGGTCTCTCTCCTTCTCTGCCCAAGAGCGAGGCTGCCTCCAGTAGGTAATCAAGTCGTGGCTGCGAGGCGCACCCACAGAGAGACAGAGAGCTCCTTGGAAGTGAGGGGGCTTCCTGTCAAGGGGTGCCAAGGCCTGCCTCGGCTTGGGGGGCGGGGGCAGGGGGGGGGGGCTTGGCCTCTTCTTACCCGAGCCGAGGTCTCTTGCGGCAGCGGCGGCGCTTCTTCACAATCAGCCTCTGGCTTCGACAGTCCTGCACGGCGACCTTCCGAAGGAGCCATTGCAAGGTGATAAGTTGATATTTGTTCAAATTGTTCTTCCTCCGAGCCCGAGTGCGACGACGGACGCGCTTAGCCATGCTGCCTGCCTAGGACGATCGGAGAGGGACGGAGCAGAAGAAGAGGAGGGAAGGAGGGAGGCGCGCACGTCGGCCAGGAGGAGGAGGAGGGAGTGGGGATGATGGGTATCCGGGGAGGGAAGCAGCCGAGGGGCACCCAATGCCCGACGCAGTTGAGCCGCGCCCTTCCCCCCTCCCCTCCCCTCCCCTCCCCCCCCCCCTCCTCTTCGCACTTGACTCAGAAGAAAAGGTTCATCTCTGTACACCGGGATCTGGCCACTCCCTGCTCCTCGCCCTTCGTTTCCCGCCTATATGTATATTGTATATACTATACTGTACTGCTTGAACTCGATATAGACATCTCTAAAAGTTGGGAGTGTCTTAAGAGTCACACGTGTAGCTTTTCGCACTTTCCTTGTTGTTGCTGCTGGTGCAGGCATGTAGCGGGGGGGGGGGGGGGGGGGCGGGGGGGGGAGCTTGAGGGGCTTCAGCCCCCCCCCCCCAATTCTCATGGTGGTTCGCGAAAAGGCCTTATTTAAACTGTTATGTTTATTCATATCATGATCTGATCACCATACTCAATATATCCCATATGCATGGGGTGATTGGGGTAACGATACAAAAGGTTTGCTAGGCTAGACCCTCTTTCACTCAGACTCAGCCCCCCCCAAACCCTCCCCCCTTGAAAAAAATTCAGCCCCCCCCCCCCCCCGGAAACGAAATCCTGGCTACGGGCCTGTGCCGGTGGTTCGGAAATTAGAGTGCAGCGGGTTAAACCGCTAAGCTGCAGAATTTGCTGACCAGAAGGTGGGCTGGGTGAACTCCCGTTGATAGCCCCAGCTTCTGCCAACCTATTTATTTTATTTTCTTCTCTACCACCACAGAGGGACTCAGAACAGCTAACAGCAAAATGCAATCCTCTACAATAAATATAGTATCATAAAACAACATACAATAAATAAGTTCTGAAATACTTATAAAAATAATTCATTACATTAAAACAACATCCGACTCAGTCCTAAATGCTATAGACAAATAACTCTTAGTCTATATCAAATCACCCCTCAACCTGCAAATGCCTGACTCCACAGGGAGGATTTTAGCTTCTTCCTGAATGACAGGAGAGAGGGAACAGACCTAATATCTCCTGGAGAGAGTCCCATGGGGGAGGGGTCACCATAGAGAAGGCCCTGTCTCTCCTCCCCATCAAACGTACCTGCTAAGGTGGTGGAAGGTGATGGGACCGAGAGCAGGGCCATTCCAGAAGATCTTAGAACACTCTTCAGAGGTAACCCCACGCAGAGTGGTTGGAAAACATGCAAAAGTGAGTAGATCAAGAGGTATTGCTTTGGAGGGAAGGTAAGTAAAGGTAAAAGTTTTCCCCTGATATTAAGTCCAGTTGGTCTGGATCTGGTGGTTGGTGCTCTTTCTAAGCTTGATCTACTCACATTTCCATTTTTTCAAACTGCTAGGTTGGCAGAAGCTGGGGCTGACAGCGGAAGCTCACAACCTTTCACTCAACAAGTTTAGCAGCTCAGTGATTTAACCCACTGTGCCACCCACCAGGATGCTTAGAAATAATAATAATAATAATAATAATAATAATAATAATAACTTTATTTTTATACCCCACCTCCATCCCCCCAAGGGACTCCGTTGGGGCAGCTTACATGGGGCCAAGCCCAATAGAACAAATAAAACATGACACATAAAGAAATAAAAGCAACAACATTAAACAGAATATAAAATGAACATCAAAACCAACATGGAAATGATGGAGATGAGCAGGGCTGTAGCGAGGGGTGGGGGTGGGGGTAGTGGTGTTAGGGGTTCAACACTCCCCCCCCCCATTTTTAGGTTAAAAAAAAACCTTAGTTTACTCATGAATTTTAACTAGTTAACCAAATTCCCATGCTAAGTCTATGAGAAGCAAAAATTAAGACTCCCTCAAGAACTTCATGCACTATCACAAGCAATTTTTGACAATTTATTCACACTGTCATTACTTGCAGTAATGGGCAATATAGTGGAAGCAACCAAGTTGGACCACCTATAACTGGCAGGCAAAGCCTAAGGCATGGGGTGGTGGTGGTGGATTTGAAGGCCCTCATGAAGGAGACCAGACTTGGTGGAGGTGGTTGACAGGGGTGGAGCTGCAGGCTATTTAAGGCTGCTTTGTCCCCTGCTGTGCTCTTCAGTGTGAGGTAGGAGGCAGGTTCCTAATGGGGAATTAGGCCTTTCCCTCCTTGCTTCCCTCTCCCCTTTTCCAGAAAGTGGGGTTCCCATTGCTATGCCTATATATAGGTAGCTTTCAACTCTTAAAAGTTTGAAAACATACATAAGAAGCAAGATGGGGCAAGAAAGACTGCCTGGACTTGCACTCTTGAGTGTCCACCAAAGTTTATCAGTGGAGTCTGTATTGACACAGTTTTCAAGTGTTGCTTTCAAGGAGTTGTTGTTCTGGTATTCTTTTGTAACTATAAATTACCAATTAATCATCGATAATGGGAGTTGTTATTCATTCACAATCACTGAGCACTTTGAACCACAAAGAAGAGACCCATGTATAGCCTACTACCAGACAGCCATAAGTATGTCTACTGGAACACCAAATAAACATGATAAATAGATACATATGCATGACATTGTGTTGTCTTTTCTCTTTAAAATAGTATGCATCAAGATTCAATGTCTCACCTGTAGAGAAACTATGGCGAAAGTAGGAAAGGGCAGTATCTGCTCATACTCCACTGTAGAATTAATACAAACTGGGCTCTACAAGCCAATGGATACTGTTAGGAATCAAGAGCTGTTGGGCTCAAAATAACCCATACTTGTGGGTGATTCCACAAAAATATAGCAGAGTGCCAGAAGCACAGTTCATAACCAGCAGAAGATTACATGCAGAAAACAAGGATTAGTTTCCATTCAGCAGGAGGGAACAGGATTGCAGAGCCACAACTTCATAGGTTCCAAATATAATGTTTATTAAAGTCAAAAGAAATCCACTGTGGATAGGAAAGGTTCTTGGAGCTAACTAGTTTCACTGAGCTATCTTCAAAGGAAAAGAAAAAGGAAAAATAACAATATCTATCTATCTATCTATCTATCTACTACATCTTGCCTGGAGAATGGCAAGATGCGTCCTCACTCTAGGAGAACAAAGGCAAGAGAGAGGCCAAAATGGAGAATTGACCACATGGCCTCACCAGGACAATAAAGAAACCTTTAAAGAGGACATTATGTCTTCCCTGAAGATATCACATTGCTAAGTATTCAAAAGGGAAGGGTCTGATGGCATGCAGGAGGAGTGAGACAATGCCCCTCCTAAGCCCCTTCTTAAGATGGGCATGCACAGGAATTTGGGGAGGGAATTCCTCATTCTAAACTATCTAGTCTAACTACTCATTGAGGGCTGGAGACTTGTGCAGTCAGGGATGAAACCCAACAGCTACTCCATCACAGACATTAGTAGAGCTGCAAGGCCAAGAACAAGCCATGAGAGTAAGGACAAAAATCCACCCAGGGGAAAGGTGCTCTTACCATACACCAACGGAACCACCGATCGCATAGGGAAGCTGATGAAGAAATCCAACTTCGAAACTATCTACAGGCCCACTAAGAAAATCCAGCAAATGCTACTTTCAGCAAAGGACAAGTGGGATCCTCTCACCTTTTCAGGGGCCTACCATATAGCATGCAGCTGTGGACAAGTCTACATAGGGTCCACCAAATGCAGCACTGCCCAAACATGAATCAAGGAACACGAAAGGCACTACAGAGTAATTCAACCAGAGAAGTCAGCCATAGTAGAGCACTTGATGAACCAATCTGGACACAGCATATTATTTGAGAAAAGTATGGCTGCTTATCTGTAACCATGTTTCTTCGAGTGGTCATCTGTAAAATCCACGCGTATTGTCGGAACCCAGACACCTTAAAGAGCCAGACTCAAGAGTTTTTCCAAAAGTAGAGTTTATTTAAACAAAGCAAAAGGGACTCAGGGACACATAACTCAGTGTCTTTGGTCAGAACTCAAAAGTATCAACCAGTTCTGGTTCAAAAGGTAAACTGAAGCGATAATCTGGATTATCCAGAGAAAAAATCCGGATTAAAACAAAGCACTCCAAAAGTCACACAAAATAACACAGCAAGTAAAAGGTTAATAAACAAAGAGTCGCAAGGAAGAAGACGTAGTCAAACGAAGTCTGAGGTCGTAGCAAGCCAAGTCCAAAGTTGCGAGGTTCCAAAATCCACGTAGGGAGCGTCGTAGTCAAAGAAGGGGAAATCTGCACTCACAAGAATCCAAGCCGTGTCGAAACACATATGAATGGAAGCAGCAACCTGTAGACCCAGGACCCAATACCAACACGAAATAGGCAGCAACAAAACCCAATGCACAAAACCAACACTTTGCCTTCTCCAAAGATTCCCCATTTCCAAGCCTACTTTTATCTTACACATCATCATCAGATGATGAGCTGACCTCTGCACCTTCATCATCTCTTACAGCTGTTCTTGACTCCACCCGTGAATTCCTGCTCCCATCCCTCCAACTTCTTCATCTTCTGTCAAGACTTAAATCCCCCCAAGACTCAGATGTATTTCCAGTTTGCCAATCCTCGTTACCAGAGAAACCCATAAACATGTCACTAGACGTAGGTTCAGCACATACATCTTGTACCTCTTTTACCTTAGTCCAGTCCAATGTGTCATCCCCATCCTCATCACTCCCAGTCCCATCACTCCCAGAGAAACCCATAAATGACTCATCTGTGAGAGCAGTAAGTATATCCTGGATCCTCTTCCTTTGTTGCTCCTCATCAGACTCCTGCTCCCAAGTAGTCCTTTTCCTTCCCTTAGACCAATCCATGATGTTTTCTTCCTCCTCCTCACTTGTTGCCCCATGGTCTCCAGAGAAACCAAAGAATGATTCTCATCTGTGGGAGCATTAAGTATATCCTGGATCCTCTTTCTTTGTTGCTCCTCATCAGACTCCTGCTCCCAAGTAACTCATTTTCCCCTTCTAGTGTTCACACTACTGGGATCATCGTTACTCACAGGCTCTACTACAACACATATGGTAGTAATCACTGCACATGCACAGCAGGTCAGAACCTTCTAACAAGCTCTTTAGTTCCAAGTAGCTATGGCCCTGCCCGTCCTTCCCAGGAAGCATATATAAGACACGGGCAGGGCTATTAGCCTTAGTTCCTCCGCCATTACAGCGGCAGAATCACCAAGGCATGATGGGGAGGACGGGCGGGGATGTGTGGATTTCACAGATGACCACTTGAAAAACATGGTTACAGAGAAGCAACCATACTTTCTTCGTCATGGTCTCTGTGAAATGCACACATATAGTAGATTAGTAAGCTACCCAATGTGGTTGGTAGGTCTCATGCCAGCATTGAGAAGAGGACTACCCATCCAAAAGCTGATTGCCTCTCGGAGAGGATGTCCAGCTTTTAGTGGGCAGCAAAGGTGAGTGGAGTTGCCCAAATTGTGGCTTTCATGCATCGAGTGGCATTCCATGCATGAAAGCCACCGAAGACAAGGCCGCTCTTGTAGAGTGGCCTTTGATGGTAGCAGGAGGGCCCCTGCTCCCCTGCAGATAAGCCAGCTGAATCATGGATGTCACCCAACCTGAAATCCACTGAGCTAAAACTGGTAGGCCGGCTGTATCAGATCTATACTTCAAGAAAAGTCTAGGTGACTTTCTGACAGATGTTGTCCTGTCAATGTAAAAAGCAAGTGCCCTGCAGACATCCAACAAGTGGAGAGACCGCTCCAAATCCATAGTGGGATTCGGACAAAAGGCAAGAAGAACAATGTCCTGGGACATGTGAAAAGTTGATGCGACCTTTGAGAGGAAAGCAATACCAGTTCGAAGAACTACCCTATCTTTGTGAAACCTCAAATACGGTGGGTCTACACGGAGAGCACAGAGCTCACTAGCTCTTCGGGCTGAGGTGGTGGCCACCAGGAAAGCTGTTTTCCATGACACATATGAGATGCCTACTGTAGTCATTGGCTGAAAGGGTGGACCACGCAGAGCAGCAAGAACAAGGTCAACCTGTCATGCTGGCGATGGTAGCATGACCCAAGGGTGGATATTCTGTGTAGTGATGATTGCTTATTAGTTATTAATGGAAATGTGTAATGTAACTGTTATTGTATATTAATGATTGCTGTTTTTATTGTTTTTGCTGTTTGGAAACCGCTGTGAGTCGCCCTCGGGCTTGAGATACAGCGGTATACAAGAATAGTAAATAAATAAATAAATAAATATTCTTATATCCCTGAAGGAAAAGTTGGACCAGTCCTGGAAACAAGAGGGTAAGCCTGCCTCTCTACGGTAGGCAGAAATAGCTGCCATATAGCATTTTATAGAGGAAAAGGCGAGCTGAGAGTCAGCCAGGTGAGCCAAAAAGTCCAGCAGAAGTGATGTAGGAGCAGCTAAGGGATCGGTATCACGCTGCCTCACAAACGCCTTGAAGCATTTCCATTTAGCTGCATAAGAGCGTTTCGTGGATGCTTGATGAGCTGCACTAAGGATGGCTCTGACAGGCCCAGAGAGGAGTGGGGTCTGATATGCCCTGCGGTCAGACATAGATGGGGGACCTCCAGGTGGAGCAGGTGGCCGGAGTGACGAAGGAGAAGATCTGGCCTGCACTTCATTAGAAGGAAGCACACTTTTGAGAGTGTCCACAGAGGGGTGAACCATGGTTGGCGTGGCCGTTAAGGAGTGATGACAATGCAGTCTGCTGCGTCGGTGTATATTCTCGCCACTACCCAGATTATGGGAGGGATGGGTGGGAACATGTACAGGAGGGGCCTGCTCTAAGTGTATAGGGAAGGGCCCTCCACACAGCCGCAATGAGGTTCTTGTGGCTGCCGTGCACACTTCACTTTGTTTGGTGTGGCAACAACATCCTATTTCTGGAAGAGAGTTGATGTGACATCTGGAGAAAGTCCCCAGTCGGAAAGCACATTGTCTTATTCAGGAAGAGATGGCTTGAATGACTTGAGTGCCCTGGTGAGCGAAGCATCTGTGATGAGGTCCACTGTAGGGTGCAGAGGATGGAACGATCTCCCAAGCGCAGCTACGCTGGCCCCAACTGGACTCTCAGGGCTCCCTCCTTGCTGTGGATTCAGGGGCATTGCAGGTCCACAAGGTCTTTTGCTTTCTCCACCAAGGCCAGCAGGTGCCCCAGCCCATTGCGAGCCTCCATCACACTGAGCCACCATGACAGCTGAAGTGGGGTCAGACTGCATTCACTGTGTAGATGTGGGCGAGCGAGCGAGTTGCTTTTTCTTTCTTGGGCAAAGGCCGGGTTCACCCTGGATGGAGCTCCAGGCAACCCTCTTTCGGGCCTCCAGGGAAGGAAGCGGCACCAGGGGAGTTTTCCTTGGAAAGGATCGCTTGAGGCAATTTGGTCTCTCGTTCCTCTGCCTTTTCTAAACCCAGCTTGTACATCTGGCAACTCCCTCTCCATGTATTGCTGGATTCTTCCTTGCAGGATCTTGAGCCTTACCTTACTGGCATGAGAAATAAGGGCCACTGTACGGAAGTTTGAGCAGTCTTTAGCATTTCCCATTTTTGGTATGGGGATGTAACTTGATTTTTTCCAATCTGATGGCCATTCCTGTGTTTTCCATATTTGCTGGCATATGGCATGCATCACCTTGACAGCATCATCTTTCAAGATTTTAAACAGTTCAGCTGGGATCCCATCGTTTCCTGCTGCCTTGTTATTAGCAATGCTTCTTAAATCCCATTCAACCTCACTCCTCAAGATGTCTGGTTCTAATTCACTCACCACACTGTCAAAACTATCCTCTATATTATTATCCTTCCTATACAGATCTTCTGTTTAGTCTCGCCACCTTCTCTTGATCTCTTCAGCTTCTGTTAGGTCCCTGCCATCTTTGTTTCTTATATATATGACTCCCTTTTTTGCTGGAGGAGAGTGATGACATTGTCATAGCTGTGTGTTGCTTTGTGTACATCACTCCCCATTCAGCCCTTCTTTCACAAGGCCAAGGCCTGTACTGCACATATAGTACCTTCTTTTAATTCAACAACAACGATCAAATAATGACAGTCCTTTCTGACCAAATACAAATTTGACACCTGCCTTCTCTCCTCTCCCTTCCCACAGTGTGCTAGTCTAATCACAAGTGCAGAAATTGGATACATGTGACTCTATAGTGCATGCCAATCGGCTACAGAGACATATCTGCTGTTTGTTTCATTTCTGAGTTAGCTCTGAATCTGGTCATGTATTTTGGAATAGCAGCATTCATTCTGAGAAGGTGGCCTTGGAAGTTCAGCAGGAGTAGTAGTGCCAATGAGGAGGCTACTGGGGGTGCACCTACACTGTAGAATGCATCAATTTTAGACCATGTTCACCACTATGGTTCTGTGCTATAGAATGCTGGGAGCTTAAGTTTGAGGAGGCATCTGCCCTTTTTGGCAGAGAAGACTGCAACTCCCAGGACTCCATAGTATTGAGTCATGGCATTTAAAGTGGTGTCAAACTGCATTAATTCTACAGGGCCTTGGTGGATCCAGGTTCGTGTTCCACTGAGTCTTCAACTCTGCAGTCACTGCTTCTGAGGGCTGGATTGATCATAAAATAAAATAATAACATGCTTAAAGCATCAAGCAAAGGAGGGCACCACAGACATTTTCTGTTTCCAAATTTACTATGGATTATAGGGTGCAAAATGACAATATGGTGCTCCCATAATCCCACAATAGAGTCATCAGAAAGGGAGACATGATCTTGTTTGATCAGATAAAAGTTATGAATGGCATTTCTAAAAGACTGGAATCCTTTTATGGATTTTTTTTTTTAAATGGTAACTTTTGGGTTCAATGATTAAAATGTATCAATTATTGAAAAGAAGAAGTGAGGGATGAATAAATATGTAATATACTTTACAGTTGAAAAAAGAGATAGGAAGTAATCATTTTCTTTTTCTTCCCTTTTTTCCTTTTCTCTGTATACCTTCTAATGTCAGTTAGCTGTATATCATCTTAACTCTAACAATTTCAGTCAAATTTTAAGAGTTTTAAAGAATTAGATATGTTGTAAATGTGTGGAATGTATTTAGCTGTTATTTTTATAATTTTATTGAATTTGTTTTTGACTTGTTATATGTTATTCTTGGCACTGAATGTTTGCCACTGTGATTTATTCTGCTGGAAGCTGCCCTGAGTCCCTACAGGGAGGCAGAGCAGGTTATAAATAAAGAATTATTATTATTATTTAATTTTAAAACAGTGACTCACTACTTCTAGATAATTCCAGTAGTGTAAACTCTGTTTGATACCATTTTAATTGGCATAGCTCAATACTATGGAATCCTGGGAGCTGTAGTTTTCCAGGTTCTTTAGCCTTCTCTGCCAAAAGAATCCTGGTGCCTCAACAAACTACAAATCCCATGATTCTATAACCTTGATTTAGGATTGTGTCACAATGCAGTAATTCTACAGTGTAGGTGTAACCTCAAAGTTAGAAACTAAACACTGAGCTGTGAGGATTATGGTTTAATTACAAACTCCCATATGTGGGGATTTCTTGCTTTTTGTGGTCTAGTAACCAGATTTTAATTTGGGTGTCAATCCTCTTACCTGCTGTCAGTACCTTCTTAGCAGTGGCTCCATGCTTCTAAAACACTTTATTGAAGTCCAAGAGCTTGGTTTACAATCCTAAGAATACTTGAACAGAGTTAAACTTGTTTCATCCCTGACTGTGCAAGTCCCCAGCTCTCAATGTAGAAGTTAGACTACACAGAGTGAGGGATTCCTTCTGCACATTCTCTATGCAAGCCTATCTCAAGAAGGGGCTTAGAATGGGCATTGTCTCACTCCTCCTGCATGCCACCAGATCCTCCCATTTTGAATACTTAACAAGGTGGTATCTTCAGGGATGAGGTAATTTCTAGGGTTGGATAGGTTTGCTCGATATGGCGTATTTCGGATAAAAATCGGATGTTTTTGCCTTCCAAAGGGACTTCTGCCATGTTTCTGTGAGGCAGTAGCCCCCTATAGTTTCATCTCACCTTGCACAATTGATTTCAGGGATGTGGAAGTGAGTCGGAACTATGATGAAGCATTTTAAATGCAATTAAACTTGTTGGAGGCGAAGCCTAATTTTCTTGCCTCCCAACCAATCAGGGGTTACATCTTGGGGAGGGGAGGGGTTTGTAGCATCTGACAGCCATTGCTGTATATAAACCCAAGCACATGGCTGGAAGGCTCATTGGCAGCCTGGGAAGGGAGAAGGGAGGATGGACCGTTGTTGTTGTTGCTGCTGCTTATTGCTGTTTTTTGTGGGGTGGAAGAAAGGGTTTGGAGCCAGAGGAAAGGAGGTTTGGAAAACGGAGGAAGGCAAGGCAGAAGGGAAGATTTTGAGGGAGGAAGGGTTTGGAGCCAGAGAAGAGAGAGAAAGAAGGAAAAGTTTGTTTGGGACAGGAGGAGAGGGTGAAATTAAAAAGTCATTTCTGGAAACTTCTTTTTTGCTCACATGTCTTAATATGTTGAAATTTGGTATGCTAACAGAGGAAGATGTGTTGAGGCAGTACAGTAGACTTCCCGTTATCCAAGCTCCGCTCATCCGACACTCCCTGTTAACCAACGCCATCATGTGGCCGATTGGAAAAACTGCAAATTGATATGTGCTCATTAGGGTTGGATAGGTTCATTCAAGCCTGAAACTCATAAAAAACTTCCAACTTTTGACTTTTGAAGCAGTTTTGTACCATGCAAGAAAGGTGGAAGGGGCAAATCCAAATTTGAACCACTAACTTTTTTTTTCCCTGGAAATATTCCATAATGTTCGGATGTCTCCCAAGGTTATTTTAATTTTCAGAACCATTAAGCAACTTTGGTAAAGCCTAAAAAGTTTTAAAATCTCATGCTTTTGTTATTTTTATCCTTTTTCCTTTCCTCGGAAGATAGCTCAGTGAAGCTAGTTAGCTCCAAGAACCTTTCCTATCCAGAATGGATTTCTTTTAACTTTAATAAACATGTCAACCCGTGCAATCCTGTTCCCTCCTGCTGAATGGAAACTAATTCTTTCTCTCTCCATGTAAGCTTCTGCTGATTATGAATTGTGCTTTTGGCACTTTATATTTTTGTGGAATCACCGCAAGTAAGGGTTATTTTTGAGCCAAACAGTTCCTGATTCCTATCAATGCCTTTCTCCATTGTCTTATTCCCAGGTAAATATGCCTAAATCATAGATTTAATATGCATTGGATTTTTCAGTTAAACTTATATTATTTACTAGGAGATGTAGTTGCTATTTCTCAGATTGTGAGTTTTCATATTATTTGCATATGTGATGCATTCAGGACCACCCACTGGGTTTCCATGGTGGAATAGGGATCTGAATCCTATATTCCAAGGTCTTAATCCATCATGTAATCCATGATATCTTGCTGGTTCTCAAGTCAAAATGTACCTGGTGCTTTACAGATTTTAACAGCTCAAGTCAAAGATCTGCACCACACCAATAGAGGTTAGGATCTGAGAAAGACCATAAAGGACAACAGAAGGGTAGAAACCCATGGTAGAATGTGAAGGATGCATATAAACCTGTCTCAGCACAGTGCGCCAGTAGCCATGACAGGTAGAGTTTATGAAAGCTGGAGCACAATAACACTTCAAGGAGCACAGCTTCCCTATCCCTGTCCCAATATGCCATGTTAAAAATTAAGCACCTTTCAACCTTGTTTCCCACAATAATGAAGCTCTTCAATTAAGGAGAGATTTCAAAGTGAAAGAGATAGGGAAAGACCTCACATGACTAAGCTGTGTTGTGGAACCCAGTTACTGTTCATTGGAAAATTAAAGAAACCACAAGAAATAAAAAAGCAGGCCAGTGTTTGTGGAGGAAAAAAACCCAGTTGGTATTGGTTCTACCAGTTTGGATTGCACTTGGGAATTCTCAGAATCAGGAAACATTGGGGCAAGTTCCAATTGATTGTGATTTTGTGCTTGTACTATTGAGGGAGGGCCGTTTAAATCCATTTGGGAGAAAAAGAGAGATGTAGTTTACTGGAGGCAACTGTGGTCATGTGTTATTCAATATTTTTGGAGTGTTATTTCAAGCAACTGTTATTATTTTGGAACAGGCTCAACAACAAGTACTATTTAAACTTGTTTAATAGTCACTTAGTACAGTTCTGATGATATATTACAGAGTCTCTTTGTTCTGTTTTGGCAGATAAACAAAATCTAGTTGTGACTCACTTTACCACTAGACAGCCTCAGATGTTGGCAGTGGGTTCTTGGAAAGCAGCAGCAAGATCTTTGAAGATGAACCTGTGATCAGCCTTGCACACCGAAGCTGGTCTTCTGCCTTCAGCTATAGTGCTGACTACCATCTCTTGACCAATGGTAAAGAACAATAATAATAATAATAATAATAATAATAATAATAATAATATCTTTATTTATATTCCTCTCTTCCCCCCTAGGGCACTCTGAGAAGATTACAGCATTTACATACACAGGCAAACACTCAATGCCTTTTCAACCATATACAATTAGATACACAAACACAAACAATGGCAGAGGCTTCTCCTTTCATTTCCAGCTTCTAAAGGTGGTGCTCATCTCTGGCTCTGGGGAGATACTTTCTCCATTTTCAAGCTGAGGAGCCTGCATTGTTACCTCCTGGTTGTGTGGCTGGCAAGATTCCCACTGTCCTATTCCTTAGGCATCAAAATGTCTTTGGTTATCCCAGAACTGGATTCTTTCATAACATCATCTCACAAAGTCTCTCATCAACAGTTATTCTCAGAAATCTTGTTGCTTTCTGATTTGTGTTTTGGGCCCATTAATCCCATAGTGCTCATATTTCACTTTAATTCCCATGACCTGTTCTCTGGAATCGTGGAATTTGTAGTTTGACAATATCATAATGTTTTCTGCTTCTTACTCAATTGCTAATCACAGTTAAAATGGATTAATAGCAGTTCAATTCTGTAGTCTGAATGGCTGTTAGTGAGGTCAAATTGCATCCAGTGCAGGTAAATATGTAAATTGACCAAGGTAGGGCAAACTGCATCCAATTTTACTTGCATCAGAAAATGTTGATTCTGGGATTAGAGCGGTTACTTTTTTTGGAACACGACTCTCAGCATCCCCCAATCAGCAGGGTCAATGTCTCTGTGGGGTGCTCAGAAATATAATCCCCAAAAGATATATTCAAAATGGAAGAAAGGAAAGTTAAGTTTACAGAACTGGACTAAAACCCCAAATGTAGGCGGCTTCTAAAGGAAAAACTAATTGAAGTCTTTTTAAGATTCAAAACTACTTATGGATTTTTGAGCAGTAAGAAATTCAAGACATAACCTGTGGTTATGATAGTCATTCTAGTAATACATGTTTTTAAATTTTAGTATTTATTCATTACAGGAGTGTAATTCAGAGCCTTTGTTTGTTTTGTATTTTTCCCTCTTCTAATCTCTCTTCCCTCTTCTCTTGCATCCTTCTGTTTTTTAAAATGTTTTGAATGTATTTTTGAATGTATATTTTGATTTAAATTGTTACACAGTTATTGCCAATGGTAATGTTAACATAACAATCTATACACACAATAAAAGTGAAAATATGTATGTGTGTATGTGACTGGGGTGTTCGCTTACATAGACAAGCTCCTACCTCCACAAACAGCTATAGCTCCCACCACTCAGGAGACACCAATAGCCCTCCCTCAAATGACATTGCAGGTTATAGTGAGAACCATGAATATGTCCAAGAGCCCTGCCAATGTCCTCCACAAACATCAGCAACAGAACACACTAGAGAGGTTTGAGGAGAGTTCACCATGATTGTAGGAGTTGTAGGTAATGGGATGTATAGTTCACCTGCAAGAGCATTCTGAACTCTTCTAATGATGGAATTGGAACTCACTTGGCACACAGAACCCCCACAACCAAAAAAGACATTCTGGAGATTTTTGGAGGGAATTATAGGAGTTGTAGTTCACATACACCCAGAGTGCACTATGAATCCAAACAATGATGGATCTGGACCAAACTTGGCATGCATACCCAATTTGCTCAAATTTGAATAATGGTGGGTTTTAAGGGGAATTGGCCTGGGCATTTTGGAGTTGTAGATACTGGGATTTATAGCTCAACTGCAATCAATGAGCACTCTGAACTCCACCAAAGATGGAATTGGCACACAGAGCTCCCATGGCCAGCAAAAAATACTGGAGGTCTTTGGGGAAAATTCACATTGATTTGGGGGAGTTGTAGTTCACCTACATCCAGAGAGCACTGTGAACCCAAACACCAATGAATCTGGACTAAACTTGGCACACATACCTGATATGCTGATATTTGATTCTTGAAGGGATTTTGGGAGACTGACTTTCCTTTATGGGAGCTGTAGTTCACTCATAACCAGAGAAACTGTGACCTCCACCAATAATGGACCTGGACCAAACTTGGCACAAAGAACCCCCATGACCAACTGAACATACTGGAGGGGTTTGAGGGGGCTGACTCACCATAGTAAGAGTTGTAGTTTACCCTACAGCCAGAGGGCACACTGAACCCCACCAATGAGACAACTAGAATAAACTTGTCCAACATAACAAACTTTAAGTACTGATGGAGATTTTCAGGGTTATCCTGGCATGATATGAGTTGTAGTTCACCTACAACCTAATGCATTTTGTACAATTAAAAAATTGTCTTCTTCAAAAAACCTGGGCAACATTGGGTACCCAAGCTGGTAAATAAATAAATATAGACATTTTATAAAAGTATTAATTAACCTATGCAAGGGTTAACTGTTTGGTCATTTCATTTTAAATGTTCAGAATGTTAACTTTGACTAAGCTTGCTGATACATACTGGAAAAACACTATCTTCTCAGCAGGCCCGTAGCCAGGATTTCGATTTGGGGGGGGGGGGGTGCTGAGTTGGTTTTGGGGGGATGACTGAGTCTGAGTGAAAGAAGGTCTACCCTAGCAAACCTTTTGTATAATTACCCCAATACCCCCATGCATATGGGATATATTGAGTATGGTGATCAGATCATGATATGCATAAACATAACAGTTTAAATAATGCACCAGTAAAGCCTTTTCGTGAACCACCATGAGAATTTTGGGGGGGGGGGGGGCTGAAGCCCCTCAAGCCCCCCCCCCTCCGGCTACATGCATGCTTCTCAGGAAGTTTCTTTGATTCATGGATGGTATGTGGATGTGTATATGTCTTCAATTCACCTGCCAACTTACGATGACATCATGAATTTCATAGTTTTCTTTGGCAAGAAATACTCAAATGTTATTTTGCCAGTTTTTTGCTGACTCACAAAAGTCTTACTGTATCTTATCCACTTCTTATGACAAAATCATATTATTTTCCCTTACAGCTTGGAGAACCCTATCCACCCACCTGGACAATTCTGAAAAATCAGAAGATACAAAGAGCTCATTTGGTCAGATAAGACATCCCTACATGTTCAGACATTGGGCCTGAAATTGCTGCACAGCCCCATAAACAAAACTTAAATGTTGGTTTATTCCCATGTAAGTATCTCAAGAATATAACTGTTAGAATTCAAGGTCAGCCCATTGTCTAGGCTGGAGCAGGAAACTCTGACCTCATTTCTACTGATATATAATCCAGTTTCTGAATCCAGATTAACTGCTGTGAACTGGAAGTATAGACTCATATAATCCAGTTCAAATCAGTAAATCTGGATTCAAAAACTGGTGCATGATTATATGGCAGTGGAGATCCAGCCTTTCTTAGAATTAACAAGAGAGAAGGGTTTGTGTGTGGTTGGAACAGTGCAGGCTTGTAGCTTTCATTTCAATGAAGTAGTGAATCCATCACAGGCTTTAGTCCATCCCTTAGGCCCTTTCCACACAGCTGTATAAAATCCACAATGAACTAGATTATATGGCAGTGAGGACTCAGTTAATCCAGTTCAAAGCAGATATTGTGGATTATCTGCCTTGATATTGTGGGTTATATGGCTGTGTGGAAGGCCCCCTAAATTCTCCAGAGATGCTGAACATATTTTGAGGACAGTGTTCAGCAATTTGGATACATCCTTGGAAGCCTGGGCTCCAATCCAGAGGGAATTTAGCCAACTAATACAGAAGCCTGGTTTGAAGACATTGTTGGATACAGAGTTTTGAGACAATGGGCTACAAATAACATAGCATCTGTATAGAGTAACGTTTTGTGCAATAATGTTGCATTTGAAAAGTATTGGAATGGGTGAGGATAAAGCCATTGCATGTTTAATATTCCAGCTACTCTTCAAAGGGTATTTGAAGTTCTACTCCATTTTTTTCTGTCCTAAGGTTTCCATTTTAAAGTAGTGACAAGTAACCAAGTTACTTTTCTAACATCATCACCAGTTATGAGAATAAGTCACTTTAAAATGCTTTACTTTCTGCCATAGTCATATCTAAATCAAATCCTATTTATAGTCTATCCCACTGGAAACCAAAAAGGATCTGGAGAGCTTGAAGTGTGACTGTCCTGACCAGTCACTTTCCCTCTTCAAAGGAAGCAAACTTTTACCCTCATGATTGATGAAGATGTGGTGGTCATGGCTCATCAAAAGGATGGAGGGAAAAAGGAGGAGTCTAAGACCCCTCTACACTGTCATATAAAATCCAGATTATCTACTTTGAACCGGATTATATGGCAGTGTAGAAGAGGCCTAAAGCCCCTTTCACACAGCTGCATCAAATCCAACATTATTTGCTTTGAACTAGGATATATGGCAGTGTGAACTCAGGTAGCCCACTTCAAAGCAGATATTGTGGATTATCTGCCTTCATATTCTGGGTTATATGGCTGCGTGGAAAGTCCCCAAGACTCTTGAGAACAGACTACTGGACCAATCACCCTACAAAACCTCCAGTTTCCTATAGGATAGTCCATAGCAGTTAAAATGAATCAATTGTAAATGTGGCCCAACTTCAAAGCAGAAAACCACTAGAATTCAGAGGATGGCTGTTGATGGTGAACCATATGGAGAGAGGTTTTGAATGAACCAAGTTCTGAGAGGATTATATGGCAGTGTAGACTCATATAATCCAGTTCAAAGAAGATAATGCTGCCATTTGTAGAAAAGTAGATGATGCCCCCTCCTTACACATCACTGGTAGCTGAATGGTCATGGGATAGCATGCTCCAATAGACCTGGAGGCAGTAGGCTGCCTTAGATGTGGAGGACAGACTGTGTGACACATATCCATCCTCAAATTTCTTGTTGCTCTGCAGAGACCTCCACTGCCACCTCTCAGGCCGTCTTGTGGTGAAACCAGTCCCAACTAGGTTGTTATTATCTGTCATACCCACCGAGGATGTGGGAAAGGGATGGAAAAGCAGGAAAAGCAGAAAAAGCACTGTCATCCCTGTTGCGTATTAACACAGTGTGAGGATGCTAGTATTCAACTGCAGAGATTCTGATCATTTGGATCTCCAGATATTTACTTACTTACTTACTTACTTACTTACTTACTTACAGTACTTATATTCCACCCTTCTCACGCCAAAGGGGACTCAGGGCGGACTACAGAACACATATGCGGCAAACATTCAATGCTGTTTATACAATGACAAGACAGACAACAAATAGAGGTATATTTTGAGGCTTTTTTCTCATTATCTTTTGGAGGCTGTGCTCGGTGCCACGGGGATGGGGTGGGGTTGGGGGGTGGGGGTGGAAATGCTGTCACTTCATCTCTGCTGAAGAGCTTCCCCCCCCCCCCTCTGAAACACAATGTCTAAAATACATCCTCACTTCTCTTAAAACCTTAACATTTGTCACTGTTCACTATGAAACAAAACACTTGTGGGGTCCTGACACACAGATCAACCTTTTTTCTCATCGGAATCTTATGACTCAATCTTGCAAACTGCTATAGTAGTACCTGTCAATGAGAATGATCCTCAGATTGTAGCCCAATACTCAACATTGCAGATTCTACCTTTTACCATGCTAGCTGGAATTTCTGGAAATTGAAATCCATAAAAGTACGGAAGTCTAATCTTTCACAACCAATGGTCTCCTGGACATATATCTACATTGTAGAATTAATGCAGTTTGACACCACTTTAACAGCCATAGCTCACTACTGTAGAATCATGTGAGTTGTATTTTGGTGAGGTATCAGTACTCTTTGGCAGAGAAGGCAAGATACCTTGGAAAACCATATCTTCCAGGATTCCACAGCATTGAGCCCTGGCAGTTAAACTGCATTACTTCCACAGTGCTGATACACACATTTTAACGTGCAGCTTAATTTTTCAAAACTTCCCTATTTGAGATCTGCATTTATTTGCTTTTCAGAGAACTTGAGAAAACTGGGGGTGTTTATTTGCTTCGGGCCTGGTTAGGTTTCCCTGTGAATTTTCTGAATGACAACGTTGTATAGATGGTTAAACAGACGTTTGGTATACCGCTGTCACTGTAAAAGAAACCACTTTTCTGTTCTTCTGCTCATAATTAAAATCCAATTAATAAATCTTAGCATACGCTATGTACTTGAATGCAACAGAATATTAATGTTGTGTTATTGATGTTGCTTGATGTATTTTGGGCTTGGCCTCATGTAAGCCGCACCGAGTCCCATGGGGAGATGGTAGCAGGGTACAAATAAAGTATTTATTATTATTATTATTATTATTATTATTATTATTATTATTATTATTATTAGGGAGGATTAGAACTCTTATTTTTGGATCATAAAATACTACAGGGGAAATCCCTGTTGGTATATTTCATCTCTTAAATTAAAGACCAACGGAGATCTTCAGAGCTAATATTAAAAAACAAACACAAAACACAAATGGAATAGTGGTTTAAACATTGTACTAAAACTCTGGAGATTGTGGTTTGAATTCCTGCTCAATCATGAAAATCCCACATTTTCTGCTTTGAACTGGAATATATGGCAGTGTGGACTCAGAGATCCCAGTTCAAAGCAGATATTGTGGGATTTTCTGCCTTGAGATTCTGGGTTATATGGTTGTGTAGAAGGGCCATTAGGATCTGGGGCCCTTCTACACAGTCATATATCCCAGAATATCAAGGCAGAAAACCCCACATTATCTGAGTGTGGACTCAGATAACTCAGTTCAAAGCAGATATTGTGGGGTTTCTGCCATGATATTCTGGGATATAAGGCTGTGTGGAAGGGCCCTGAATCCACACTGCCATGTATTCCAGTTCAAAGCAGAAATTGTGGGATTTTATTCAGCTGTGTGGAAGAGGTCTTGAGAAGACACACAACAGCAACAGGCACAGACTGTGATCAAGGCAGCAAAATGTTAGATTCTATGGCACAGGCCAAGCAAACTATTTCAAATGCATGGTTGGATATAAATCTGACAATTTTAGCTATATTTATAGAAACTATTATTTCCTTGTCTGTGAAGTTAAAGTACATTTTTTCACCAAGTCAAATACTCTTACAATTTGAATTAAGGCAGTAAACAAAATCTACTATTTTGCATTTCTCATCTGTTAGCTGTAGCAATTGTGTGGTATATCTCTTATTATGAAAAGCACACATGCTCTTAGTATCTCAGTAAAGAGATATCATTATACCTACTGTAGCCACAATAATATGTCTTTAATCACTGAGATGAACATAAATAAAATAAATTAAAAGTTGATTTACCATACCAATAATATTTTCCTAGAGTTAGGTAGACAGTTGCTTCAAGTAACAGAAGTCTGAAGTTGGGAGTGGTAGTGACCAATATACAACCTGCCCAACCTAAAGTTAGCCAGAGTAGCAGAGGCAGGTAGTACCTAAGAATTCCTGACTGTTGGCCAAACTGACTGGGGTTGCATCTACACATTAGAATTAATGCAATTTAGCACCACTCCAGGCTACCATGGCTGAATGTTATGAAATCATAGGAGTTGTACTTTCACAAGGTCTTCAGTCTTTTCTGCAAAAGACTGCTGATGTATCAGCAAACTGCAAATCCCAGGATTCCATAGCATTCGGCCATTGCAGTGGGCCCAAACTTCATCCATTCTGTAGTGTAGATCAGGTATAGGCAAACTGCAGCCCTCCTGGTGTTTTGGAATTCAACCTACCAGCTGTTAGGAATTGTGAGAGTTGAAGTTCAAAACACCTGGAGGGACAAAGTTTACCCAGCCCTGGTGTAGATGCACCCTGGGGCTTCTGGGAGTAGTATCCCCAAACAGTAGTTTATGACAACTCTGGTTTTCTAGGCATTTTGGACTCAAATCTCAGATTTGATTGCATGATTCTAAATCTAAGATGCTTTGACCAATACTCAGGGCTTCTGGGAGGTGAGGTCCAAAAGACTTGGAAGACCAGAGTTTGAGAATCATGGCCCCAAACCAAAGATTGGGAACTGCTGGATAAAGGCTTCTTCCAGCAGAGGAGAGAGTCAAGCAAGTACAGTACAGTCATGGGCCAGCCAAAGGTTCTATATAGTGCAATAGCTTCATCCATTGCCTCACTTCTAGATCTCCATTGCTCTCTCTTGGCCCCTTCTACATAGCTGTATAAAATCCACATAGAGCTGGATCATATGGCAGTGCGGACTCAGATAACCCAGTTCAAAGCAGATATTGTGGATTATCTGCCTTGATATTCTGGGTTATATGGCTGTGTGCAAGGGTCCTTGTAGAGTCTTCCATGAAGAAGTAGAGATCAAGTTTGGCCCAAGAGGAACTGGACCACGTGGCTGTGCCCCTCTTCTTGGGCTAAGTCTCTGGGGAGGTGGCCTTGGGCATCAGGCAAGTCCAAGTGGGCACCTCCTTGATGCAGCACCTTTAGGGTGTCCAGGAAGCCCCCTCGGGCAGCGTCATGGGCTGGGAGGGAGCCGGAAGAGGGGTCTGGCCTGTTGGGATTGGCCCCTGCCTCCAGAAGCAGTGCTGCAATTTGAGGGCTCCCCATCATCATCACCTGGAAGAGAAAAAAAAAGGAGTACAGTCAGCCAGTCTCCAATGCAAGAAGCTGATGCACTATTCCAGTGGTTGACTTTGGTCTCAGTGCTTGACTTTGGCACAACCTCTGAGGATGCCTGCCCTAGATGCAGATGAAACATCAGGAGAGAATCCATCTAGAACATGGCCATATAGCCCAAAAAACCTACAACAACCCAGTGATTCCAGCCATGAAAGCGTTAGACAATACAATTTATTTATATTCCGCTCTATCTCCCTGGAGGGACTCAGGGTGGATTCCAAACATAAAAGGCAAACATTCACTGCCCAAATACAACAACAATATATCCACATTAACAAAATTTAAACAGCCTAACGCATAAACATGAATTATGATTTAACAAATAAAATTAAATAAAAAACACAGCCTATTATAACAGACATAAGACAAAACATCAAAACATCGAATAGAAACAACAATTTCCCATGCACCTATTTCAATATGCAAATCAATTATTCAGCATTGTCTACCTATTCTAGGCCTAACTTAGGGTTTCTGAGGGCTCTTCCAGACAGTTGTCTTTAATAGGATTATAGTGTGCATGTCTGACTCCAAAGGAGCATGCACTGTATTTAGTGGATTACTCAGGAGTGCAGCAGCTTTCATTGCTGAAAATTCAACTACAGTTGAACACTGGGGGCAGGGAGGAGTTGAGATGTGGGAGAGAGTTGATCTCTTGGGGCCCTTCCAGATAGGCCCTATATCCCAGGACATGACCCCAAGTTTTCTTTTTTTAAATGGGATTATATGAGTCTGCACTGCCAGATAATCTGGGATAAACAGAAAACCTGGGATCATATCCTGGGATATAGGGCCTGTCTGGAAGGGCCCCAAGAGATTAACTCCCACATCTCAACCCCCCCCCCCCAACCCCTCCCGTTTAGCAATGAAAGCTGCTGCAATTCTGAGTAATCTACTAAATACAGTGTATGCTCTTTGGAGTCAGTCATGCACACTATAATTAAAGACAACTTTAAAAAGAGATAGTCAGGGGCTAGGGAAGGGAAGTAGGTAGATATCCTAAAAGCACCTTTAAGATACTTATTTTAGATTGAGTTTATCCATCATGCAAGTCACACATTCTCAGCCCCAGAAAAGTCATAAATAACTCAAGGGCACACAACAATAACAACAACAACAACAACAACAACAACAACAACAACAACAAGATTTCCTGGATATCAGCCTGCTTCTTCAGAAATCCTGACAGTGTGATATGAAAGCCACATGCTTTTTAGCATTGTTTTGTTGTTGTGGAAATAGGATTGAGTATATGTTGCTGGAGTTGGCAGCTAGAATCTTCCACCCAAAATCTAGTATCTGCATGCTGATGAATTACATATTTGGCCCTTCAGAGGCAGCCAGGCCCTAGAGGTCCCACTTTAACTGGATCTTGGAACAAGACATTGCGGGTGGAATAATAATCTGTTTTGCAATGGTGCAGGTGTTTTCAGAGAAGAGTCAATCCAACTTTGTCCTAAGAAAATATCACCCAGACACAAAAGATAGGCACTATCAGGAACATAAATGGGGACACTCCCCTCTCCAGTCTAAAGTTACTTTGACAGTGACATAGGGTGCTTCTAGACCGGATTTAAACCAGTGCCTATTGCTATGGAATCATTGTAGTTATAGCTTCACAACAGCCTTCTCTGTCAAAGAGTGCTGGTGCCTCCCCAAACTACAAGCCCCATGATTCCATATAATTGAGTCATGGTATTTCAACTGGTGTCGAACTGCATTAATCCTACTATGTAGATTTGCTGTATGATAGGGTACAGTGTATTTCTGTTTGGCAACTTGGATGAAAAAGAAAATATATGGAGGAGCAGAAGAATCCAATGACAACACACACATGAAGCAAAATAATTGCGGAGCTAACCAAAGGGAGAAGGAAGGAGAGAAAAAGATCAACACTCTTATCAAACCCAAATATTGACATTTAATGTTATAAAAGAATAAATGAGTGTTTACTCAGGGCCTGGATCTGTAGATGTATTTTTGTTTTTGTCAGAGTCTGTGTCAACATAGATTGTTTGATCAAAGGGCCAGGTAAAATCTTCAAAAGAATAAACCATCTCAAAAGGGGATGGAACAGAGCTTGGGAAATTTTCAGACTACAGTTTCCAGAATCCCCAGTCAGCAGAGGATTTGGAGAGTTTTAATATAACAAAATAAATTTTCTAAGATCTGCTTCAATTTGCCTTCCTTCTGTTGGTGTGTGTGTGAGTGGCCCCTTCCACACAGCTGAAAAAAAATTCCACATTATCTGCTTTGAACTGGAATATATGACATTGTGGACTCAGATAACCAAGTTCAAAGCAGATATTGTGGGATTTTATGCCTTGATATTCTGTGTTATATGACTGTGTGGAAGAACCCTTAGTGTGGCGTTTTGCTGTGAACTGCATTATATGGCAATGTTCATCCACCCAGGGCTGATTGAGGGCCCTTCCACACAGTCCCATATCCCAGAATATCAAGGCAGAAAACCCCACAATATCTGCTTTTAACTGGGTTATTTGAGTCCACATTCAGATAATATGGGAAGGGCCCTGATTCCACACTCAGATAATGTGGGATTTCTTGTCCTGATAGTCTGGGATACAGGGCTGTGTGGAAGGGCCCTTAGTTTCAAACTCTGCAGCTATAATAGAAATGTTGATTGGATTGTGTTTTGGAAAAGAGGTTAGGGATCAGAAACCAATTCAAGTCTTCCTCCTCTAAGTCAGTAAAGAAGAGATTAGGGGACTCAACCAAAAGAGGATATGGTTTCTAAAGAAGCACACTCAGAATTCACAGTCAACAGGCATGCCTTCCTCTCCCTTCTCCAAAGGAGGAAAATAGACAAAAGGAACTGAAAACAAAACAAGCAACCTCCCACTTCAGACCCAAATTAAACACTGAATTATGTAGGATTAGTTAAGGGATTAGAGTTAATTGATTTGGGAGTGATTCCATTGAACTTGATGAGTAGCCCTTTAGAAACACACCTTTGGGCTACAGGTAAATTGAGTTTAAAGCTTTACTCTGAAGAAAATATGGTTAGGATTGCAAATAAAATGGGAGGAGATACTCTGCTCTGTTCAAATAGAGCTGATATTCAGGGCCTACATCCTTGCCTTGTAGGAAACTAGAGCTATATGGGAATCAGGGAATCTTTTTGTGATGTAACCCAGGTTGCATCCATATTGTAGAATTGTCACCACTTAAACTACCATGGCTCAATGCTATGGAATAATGGGAGCTGTCTTTTACAAAGAGTGATAGTGCCCCATCAAACTACAAACCCCAGGATTTGATAGACTTGAGCCATGGCAGTTAAAGTGTTAAACTGCATTCGTTTTACAGTGTAGATGTATTTTCCTATAACTTTAGGCAGGCTGCCCTTTCTTCCGCTCACAATGTAGAATATTGACTACATAATCCATTTTATGCTAAAAGAATATATGTACACAATTATATATATGCACAGTCCATTTTATGCTCAATTACTCTAATGTTTATTTAATTTTTTTTAGCAGAACCTACAAATACTCACACGCTTTGAATGCAATATTCCTGCTTCTTGGCAGGGGGTTGGACTGGATGGCCCATGAGGTCTCTTCCAACTCTATGATTCTATGAAAGGAGTCTTTCATTCTAAAATGGACACAGAGAAATCTATATCTTTATTAATATATTAATGTAATCCATTTACTATTGCAGCAACCAGTGTTCTTTGGGATTCAGAACTTTGTAGCCAAGGAACTGAGCAAAAATTCCATTGCCATAATGACAACAGCCACTGAAGACAGAAGCAAATTTCTTAACTTTAAACCAGGAATCTCCATCCTGGTTTAAAGTAAGAGCTGCTCAATAGTGCAATTCACTTTCTTGGAGGTGTGTATGTGTGTGTGGAAACTCCTTATTTGGAGGCTTTTAAACAGAGGCTGAATGGCTATCTGCCAGTGTGGTTTGATTGTGCTTTTCCTGCATGGCAGGGGATTTGGACTAGTTGATGACCCATGTGGCCTCTTCCAACTCTGTGATTCTATGTGATTCAATGATAATCTGAAAACCACTAACTTTAAACCAGGAATCTCCATCAGAAAACCACTATTCACTTTTTTTCATATTATGCACAAATCAGTGGGTATAGAAGTTGGCAATCAAAATCTTGTTTGCTCAAAATCTTACTAAACCCTAATTTCTGAAGTAATGCCTATAGGATTTCAGTGTATAAAGTAGATTTCTATTTTGGGGCTAGGAAGAGCTCAACAGCTGGTGGCAAACCTAGTTACATTTTTACTGTAACAACTAGAGCAATTGTCTGTATGACATTAGTAATTCGCAAACAACAACCTCCTCCTCTTTTCATTGGGAGATAGTTATTGCAGTACCTTTGCCCACTGTGTGGATTTGTGTATTACATTCTTATCTTTAGAGACACAATTAAAATCTGCATCGTTTTCCTTCTCTTTTTATGATCCCTTGAAAATGTAGGGTCTTTCCTGATAAGGTCAGGCACCAATAAGTGTCAGTGAAAAGGTCTAAAGGTCTCTCAATTTGTTTTCTCAATTTGGTTGGGCTCAAAGTTCACTGGGAGAATAAATGCCCAGAAAGTAAAGGAGGCTAAAAATGCTGCACATTGTTCCCATCAGATTCTCATTTCCCTATTCAATATTTTCATATTCTCTCATTCTGGTAAACAATCTCCCCTTCAGATTATTACTGACACCCAATAATAATTATAATAATACCACCCATCTATTGTTACTGATACAAATAGCAACCAAGTATTGTCAACATGAACATCTACACAGTTATGACACCACTTTCATGGCTATGGCTCAATGCTATGGGGCCCTGGGAGTTGTAGTTTTACCAGGCAGGTACCCAAGCTGGGAAAGGCTGTCATAACCTATTCCCGGGCTCCCCCCTTTTAGTACATAACAAGTTGAAACCCAAAAGTACCCCAAAAGTATTATATAATACTAATAGTATAATATTCTGATATAATAATATAGTACAATATAATAAAACAGTGCTCCATGAAGTCATGCTGGCCACATGACCTTGGAGGTGTCTACGGACAATAGAAATGGAGATGAGTACCAACCCCCAGAGTCGGACAGGACTGGACTTAATGTCAGAGGAAAACCTTTACCTTTACTTTAATAATATAATAATTGCATATTATATATTATATGTAATATTACTAATAATATTTGCGGTATGGTGGTATAGTACAATATAGTAATCTATAATACTAATATTTGTTGTACTAATAATATATTGTATATACATATAATATTGATAATAATATTATAATGTAGCAATATAATATAATACAATATAATATATAATAATATTGTAATATAGTAATATTAATATTAACTTTAATTTAATTACTACTGATAATATATAATAATATATAATGATATGCTGTTTTATTATTGTATATTTGTATATTTTAAGTTGTAATGTTTTTGATTGTGAGCTGCTTTTAGTCTCATAAGGGGAGATAAAGAGGGATATAAATAAACAAACAAACAAATAAAAACCTATGCAAAATTGTATAATTCTTTCCCTTGTCCAGGTATATATGATATTTAGCATGACAATGCCTTGACTAGTCCCAAATCCCATAAGTGCTGGTTTGACACCCCACCTCAAGCCACAAGGAGTGATGTATTATTATTATTATTATTATTATTATTATTATTATTATTATTATTACTAGAAACACAACAAGATTAGCACACAGCAAACAAGATCACTCTGCTGGCTGGACACTTCCCAAGTGTCTAGGACTGTGTGATGTATGGGTGGCCTTTTGCAGCTGACAGATGGTAATTTTGTCAGAGCAGATTGTGTTTAAGTGCAGGCCAAGGTCTTTAGGCACTGCACCCGGTGTGCCAATCACCATTTAAATCCTGTCTAGGGTTGCAACATCCACGAATTATACTTTGTTTGAGGTCAGGAGTGTTGTGCTCCAAAACTCTGTCAATCTGAATTTGGAAATCCCAGAGTAGTTTGGCTTGTTCATTTTTTGTAACCTTTCAGGCTTGTGATCCCACCAGTCCTTTGTCACAGGCAGATGGTATTTGTGGCACGAGTTCCAATGAATCATCTGAGCATCATCATCTGCCTCTGCTTGTAGTCTGTATTATTATTTTTACTACTTGCCATGGCTCAATGCTACTACTCTAAATTAGAAGTGGAATCGTTGGGACACTTCATTTCACAGTTTACAGCAAGTATGGGCAAACCCAGGCCCCGGGTTCTTGCAGGATGGGGCCCCTTAGGCTCTTTTCTCAGGCCTTCCTCTCTCACACTATCCTATCCATCTTTCCTTTTCTCTTTCCTTCCTTCCTTCTTCCCGCCCTCCTTCCCTTTCACCCTTTGTCCTTCTTTCCTTCGCTATTTCCTCTCTCCTTCCCCTTCTTCCTTCCTTTCCTTCTGACTTCCCTTCCTCCTCTCATTCCTCCCTCCCTTCCTTTCCACACTTCCTTCTTTCCATCCTTCTCTTCCTTCCTTCTCTTTTTCCTTCTTCTTTTCCTCCTGGGGGATGTTTAGCTGTGAGAAGAGAAGCTAGAGAGGGAACATGAGAACCATGCTTCAAGATTTAAAAGTGTGTCGCATTGAAGAGGAGGAGGGGTTTTTTTTCCGTGTCAGGAGCGACTTGAGAAACTGCAAGTCGCTTTTGGTGTGAGAGAATTGGCTGTCGGCAAGGACGTTGCAGGGGGGCACCCGGATGTTTTCATATTTTATCATTCTTGTGGGAGGAGGCTTCTCTCATGTCCCTGCGTGGGGAGCTGGAGTTGACAGAGGGAGCTCATCCCTGCTCTCCTCTGATTCGACTGTCGGTCTTCAGTCTCGGGCAGAAGCCCCTGGTGGCGTAGTGGGTGAAACCCTTGTGCCGGCAGGACTGAAGACCGACAGGTCATAGGTTCGAATCCGAGGAGAGTGCGGATGAGCTCCCTCTGTCTGCTCCAGCTCCCCAAGCGGGGACATGAGAGAAGTCTTCTACAAGGATGGTAAAACACCAAAACATCCGGGCGTCCCCTGGGCAACGCCCTTGCAGACGGCCAATTCTCTCACCCCAGAAGCGACTTGCAGTTTCTCAAGTCGCTCCTGACACGGGCACTGCGCCACCCGAGGAGCAGGGGTAAATTTGACTTTCTGCTGCTCTAGAGGAGGGCACAAGGGAGCAATGGGTTCAAATGGCCGGGAAAGAGACTGGACTGAAAAGATTAGGAAGAACTTCCTGAGAGGAAGAGCTGTTGGAGAGTGGTGTAGGCGGCTTCCTAATGTGGTGGAGTCTCCTTCTCTGGAGGCTTTTCCCGCAGAGGCTGTCTAGCGGGAGTGCTTTGATCGTGCCTTCTTGTATGGCAGGGGGTTGGACTGGATGGCCCTTGGGGGTCTCTTCTAGCTCTAGGATTCTAGTTTTGTATATCAGGAGTAGGCAATATGGGGTCTAATGGATACACTTTTTCTCTCCCGTCGACCATCTCTTCCTGATCAAGGCTAACCTGCCACGAACTATATAGCCCGAATTCTGTTGCTGGTGCGAAGTAAAACAGATCTACTGGATCAACAAAGGAACCAGAATGGTTTCAAGGGCCGGGCTACGACTCTGGAGGCCAGGATTCAAACCCCCTTGATGCTGATGGGGAATTTAAGGAGTCTTTCTGTATTGTCGAAGGCTTTTATGGCTGGAATCACTGGGTTGTTGTTGATTTTTCGGGCTATATGGCCATGTTCTAGAAGCATTCTCTCCTGGCATTTCGCCTGCATCTATGGCAAGCATCCTCATCTTCATGAATATCATTAATACTATTATTATCATTATTACTATCATCAATTTCCTTAACAATATAATAATACAACAACAACAATAATAACGGGTTGTTGTAGGTTTTCGGGCTATATGGCCATGTTCTAGTAGCATTCTTTCCTGACATTTCGCCTGCATCTATGGCAAGCATCCTCAGAGATTGTGAGATGCTTGCCCTAGATGCAGGCGAAACGTCAGGAGAGAATGCTTCTAGAACATGGCCATATAGCCCGAAAAACCTACAACAACCCAGGAATCTTTCTCCCTGAGAAAAGGGGGGCAGCCTTAGAAATGGCATTCAAACGGGCAGAAGAGCAAGGCGGGCCTGGATACACTTCCTAAGAAGCCATTGGACTCAATGGGAGTTACTTCCAGTTCATATCCAGGAGGGTTGGCCACAAAAACAACAACTCTAGAGGCACTTTCTGCCTGCCCTGAATCTGCTTCGATCAATAAAGCACAGATATCTATATCAAAATGCTACGATAATAGTAACAAGAGAAAGAAGCAATTCAAAAACAATTTTAAGTTCACACTATCCGTGTTAAAGTGATTCTAGAGTGCCAGTATTCTCATGCAAACATAACTATATATATTCCTCATACAGTATGTTTGTAGGCCGTGTTATTCTACTTTTCCTTAGAGTCCCAACTGGGTACTAACTTATTCACATCCTGTAACACATGTGTTTCATGTATTACAATATATGAATAATTTAGCACCCAGTTGGGACTGCAAGGAAAAATAGAATAACACGGCCTAAAAACATACTATATGAGGAATATATATAGTTATGTTTGTATGGGAACATATATAGTTAAATTTGCATGAGAATATCGACACTATATTAGTATATTACTACTACTACTACTACTATTAGTATCAGTTTACTTTACTATTACCATCATTATCATCATCACTATTACTAAAATAGTCATGATTTTACATTACTATAATGGTATTATTATTACTATCATCAACATCAATCCATTTTATCATCATCATCATGAATATCATTATTACTATTATTATCATTATTACTATCATCAATTTCCTTAACAATATAATAATACAACAACTATAATAATGGGTTGTTGTAGTTTTTTCCGGGCTATATGGCCATGTTCTAGAGGCATTCCCTCCTGACGTTTCGACTGCATCTGTGGCAAGCATCCTCACCATCATGAATATCATTATTACTATTATTATCGTTATTACTATCATCAATTTCCTTAACAATATAATAATACAACAACAACAATAATAATGGGTTGTAGTAGTTTTATCGGGCTATATGGCCATGTTCTAGAGGCATTCTCTCCTGACGTTTCGACTGCATCTATGGCAAGCATCCTCGGAGGTAGTGAGGTCGGTTGGAACTAGGAAAAAGGGTTTATATATCTGTGGAATGACCAGGGTGGGACAAAGAACTCTTGTCTGTTGGAGCTAGGTGTCAATGTTTCCACTGACCATCTTGACTAACATTTGATGGCCTGGCAGTGCCTGGGGCAATATTTTGTTGAGAGGTGATTAGATGTTCCAGATTGTTTCCTCTCTGTTGTTTTGCTGTTGTAATTTTAGAGTTTTTTTTAATACTGGTAGCCAGATTTTGTTCATTTTCATGGTCTCTTCCTTTCTGTTGAAATTGTCCAAATGCTTGTGTATTTCAGTGGCTTCTCTGTGTAGCCTGACATGATGGTTGTGAGAGTGAAACTATTACCTCACTACCTCTGAGGATGCTTGCCATAGATGCAGGCGAAACGTCAGGAGAGACTGCCTCTAGAACATGGCCATATAGCCCGAAAAAACCTACAACAACCCAGTGATTCCGGCCATGAAAGCCTTCGACAATGCAACAACAACAACAACAACAGCAACAACTTTATTTGTATACCCGCCTCCCTCTCCCCGAAGGGACTCGGGAGGCTTACATGGGGCCAAGCCCAAACAACAGAGTTAAAACATAGCACCTTAGAGTGCATCACAACAATATAAAACAACATTATAACAAAATATAAACAAGCATCAAAGACAACAGCAATAGCAAAATTCAAGCCTCGATGCGGCCTGGTGCACAGCACTTCGGAGGACAGGGCCCAGGAGTATTGCCTTAAGGATAAGAGCAATAGAAGAAAGGGCATTCTAATTTTGGATAAAACAGGAGTAAACTGCGTGGTCACATTTTTGGGTCCTAACTGGGGCCACTTGTCAAGGGAACTGTTTAGTCCAATGCACAGCGGAAAATCCATGTCTTTAGGTCTTTGCGGCCTAAAGACATGGATATTATTATTACTATACTTAATAATATAATAAAACTATTATTGTTAATATCATTATTACTATCATCCATTTGCTTAATAATACTGTATAATATAATAATATAACTATTATTAGTAGTATCATTATTACTATCATCAATTTACTTAATAATATAATATAATTATATAATGATATAACAAGGAGAAAATGACTCTAGAACATGGCCATATAGTCCGAAAAAAACTACAACCCAATGATATAACTATTATTATCATTATACTGTCATCCATTTGCTTAATAATATAAGAATATAAGAATATAACTATTATTATAATAACATTATTACTCTCATCCATTTACTTAATAGTATAATATAATTATATAATGATATAACTATTATTAATATCATTATTACTATCATCCATTTGCTTAATAATATAATAATATAATATAAGAATATAACTATTATTACTAATATCATTATTACTATCATCCATTTACTTAATAGTATAATATTATTATTGTTAATATCATTATTACTACCATCCATTTGCTTAATAATATAATATAATAACATAACTATTATTAGTAGTATCATTATTACTATCATCCATTTACTTAATAATATAATAAAACTATTATTGGATTATTGTATGTTTTTCGAGCTGTATGACCATGTTCTAGAGGCATTCTCTCCTGACATTTCGCGTGCATCTATGGCAGGCATCCTCAGAGGTTTATGAAGGCAAAACGTCAGGAGAGAATGCCTCTAGAACACGGCCATACAGCCCGAAAAACCTATAACAACCCAGTGATTCAGGCCACGAAAGCCTTCGACAATACATAAAACTATTATTATTATTATTATTATTATTATTATTACCATCCATTTACTTAATAATATAATAATATAATAAAACTATTATTGGGTTGTTGTAGGTTTTTCGGGCTGCATGACCATGTTCTAGAGGCATTCTCTCCTGACATTTCGCCTGCATCTGTGGCAGGTATCTTCAGAGGTTGATGGAGGTGAAACGTCAGGAGAGAATGCCTCTAGAAAATGGTCATACAGCCCGAAAAACCTATAACAACCCAGTGATTCCGACCATGAAAGCCTTCGAAAATACATAAAACTATTATTATTAATATCATTATTACTATCATCCATTTACTTAATAATAATCTATATAAATAAAAATGTAATGTTCGTTTGTGGGATTAACATAACTCAAAAACCACTGGACAAATTGACACCAAATTTGGACACAATACACCTATCAGGCCAACGAGTGACCATCACTCATAAAACACTGAAAAACACAGCAGAAGAGACTTAAAAAGCCAAAAAAAAAAAAACAAAAAAAAATGCATGACAACGCATGCACAAAACCACATAAATACACATCTACACAAATACACATCTACACACACACACACAACACACATACACAGACTGGGCCACAGTGTAGAAGAGGCCTAGGACAAGGAGCAATGGATTCAAATTGGAGGAAAAGGGACCCCATCTAAACACTAGTATAATATAATATGATATAACTATTATTATTAATAATAATAATATCATTATCACTATCCATTTACTTAATAATATAATATTACTATTATTAATAATATCTTTATTCCTAGCATCAATTTACTTAAGAATAATATAATATAATATAATATGATATAACTATTATTATTAATAATATCATTATCACTATCCATATTACTATTATTATTAATATCTTTATTCCTAGCATCAATTTACTTAAGAATAATATAATAATATTATAATATAACTATTACTATTATTAATATCATTATCACTACCCATTTACTTAATAATATAATATAATAATATTACTATTATTATTATTATCTTTATTACTAGCATCAATTTACTTAAGAATAATATAATAATACTATTATCTTTATCATTACCAATTTACTTGATTATCCTTATGACTACTATCACTGTCAATGTACATTATTATATGCACATAGCATCTCAGCACACATGCACATTCGCTTCAAATGCCTGGGATTCGCCTTGCATTGTTGTTGGTGTTGCTGTTGTCTTTTTAATCCTCCCTCTCTCCCAATATAAAGACTCAAGGCTGCCAATCTCCCTCACAATTGATTCAGGACTTTGGATAGCTTTGCTAAAGTTCGGACTAGAATCCAAGGCCAAGCTGACACTCCCCTTGGCATGGAAGTCTCAGTGATTGGCATGGAGCCGATCTCCGAGGAGACCCGACAGAAGGCTGGGCGGTATTTCGGTTCCTGGGTGATACATGCCGGCGCCGCCCCCCACTCCGCACCTGGATCGGGGTCCTGCCGTAGAAATTCACCGCGTTGGGGTCGGTCCCGCTCTCCAGCAGCATCCGCACGGCCTGCACGTCCCCCCGGGCAGCGGCGTTGCCCAGCTGGTGGGCCCAGTAGCCCGGCTCCATGGATGGGCTCGCCTCGCTTTGCCTCCCTTCTCCTCCCCGGTTTCGCTTCGGCTCCCGAATCCGAGACTGGGCTTGCTTTCCCCTCCGCTTGGCTATAAAAGGCTTGTCGCGGGCGCCCCCTCTCGGTGTCCGGGAGCACGCCCTCGCCTAAGCGGAGAAGGCGCATGCGCAGAATTCTGACAGCTCCCTTGTTGGAGCTTTTACAGAAACATAGCCTCTTAGCGTTGGAAGGGTCATGCAGTCCAACGGAATCTGCCAGGCAGCAAAACCCAGTAAAGCATTTTAGGACAGATGACAACCCAGTCTCTGTTTAAAACAGAGACATCAGCCATAACTAGGTATTGTCGAAGGCTTTCATGGCCGGAATCACTGGGTTGTTGTAAGTTTTTCGGGTTGTATAATAATAATAATAGCAATAGCAATAGCAATAGCAATAGCAATAGCAATAGCAATAGCAATAGCAGTAATAATAATAATAATAATAATAATAATAATAATAATAATAATAACAACTTTATTTGTACCCCACTACCATCTCCCCGGTGCCCCCGGTGGCGCAGTGGGTTAAAGCACTGAGCTGCTGAGCTTGTTGATCGAAAGGTCGCAGGTTCGATTCCGGGGAGCGGTGTGAGCTTCCGCTGTCAGCCCTAGCTTCTGCCAACCTAGCAGTTCGAAAACATGCAAATGTGAGTAGATCGATAGGTACCACTCCAGCGGGAAGGTAACAGCGCTCTATGCAGTCATGCCGGCCACATGACCTTGGAGGTGTCTACGGACAACGCTGGCTCTTCGGTTTAGAAATGGAGATGAGCACCACACCCCAGAGTCAGACATGACTGGACTTAATGTCAGGGGACTACCTACCTACCTTTTACCATCTCCCCAAGGGACTCGGTGCAGCTTACATGAGGCCAAGCCCACAGCACATCAATAAACAAAGGCAATAACAAATAATCAATAAATAAAACTCAATAAATAAAGCTCAAAACCAAAAAATATATACAATGAGCAGTAAACATCGCAGCTGACGATGGAGGCTCAGGTCGCTGCTGCCAGCAAACAGGCCTTTTTCCATCTACGACAAGCGAGGCAACTGGCACCTTACCTGTCAGATGAGGCTCTGGTAACAGTCATCCATGCCACGGTCACATTTAGGCTAGACTATTGTAATGCCTTGTATGTTGGCCTTTCTATTTCTACGACCCAAAAGCTCCGTATTGTCCAGAATGCTGCAGCCAGGTTACTCACAAAAACACCCATGAAATGCCATATAACACCAGTGCTGTGGCATCTACACTGGCTCCCAAATGAGTATCGTGGTTTGTATAAGATGCTGGTCCTGACCTTTAAACCTTTATATGGCCAGGGTCCATTGTATCTTAGGGACTGTCTCTCCTTCTACCATCATCGGAGGTCGCCACAATCTCCCAACGCAATTTGCTCTATATACCGGGTCCTAGGGAAGTGCACTTGGAAAGCACCAGACGCAGGGCCTTCTCTATTTCTGCCCCTGCCTTATGGAATTCCTTGCCTCCCTATTTGAGAGCCATGTATGACTTAGGGCATTTTATCCTAGCACTTAAGACCTGGCTTTTTACTAGAGCATTTGACCCATGTTAATTTTAATATTTGTATTTATGTGTTTTATCCTGTATAATTTCTGCTATGTAAATTGCCTGGAGCATCTCGGATGGAGGGCGATTAATAAGTAATTAAAGATGATGATGATGATGATGATGATAATGAATAATAACATACAGCATTTAAAAACCTATGGCCGGGCCAAATGTAATAATTAAAATTTAAAATGCTGGACATGAACAAGGTAAGGTAAACTAGGATAGGGTTTTCAGAGAAAAATGAGGGTGCGCAGACAATCCTAAATCAATATTAAAGTGCATTTGAGGACATATTGCTAAGAGTTTTTCTTATTACACTGGAACAACCACGTTTTCAGGCTCCTCCTAAAGACTGCCAGCGTTAGGGCATGTCTGATGTCCTTAGGGAGTGAATTCCAGAGTCAAGGGGCTACCATGTTGGCCATGTTTCTAGTCCAAATCCCCTGTTAGTCCAAATCCCCTGCCATGCAGGAAAAAAACAATCAAACCACACTGGGCAGATGGCCATCCAGCCTCTGCTTAAAAGCTTCCAAAGAAGGAGTTTCCACCCCCCTCCAAGAAAGTGAATTCCACTATTGAGCAGCTCTTACTTTAAACCAGGATGGAGATCCCTGGTTTAAAGTTAGAGAATTTAATTCTGTCTTCAATGGCTGTTGTCATTAAGGCGATGGAGTTTTCTCTCCTGACGTTTCGCCTGCATCTATGACTTCCCCTCACATATATATACATAGGCATCATGTCTCCTCTCAGGCTTCTCCTCTTCAAGCTAAGCATGCCCAGATCTTTAAGCTGCTCCTCATAGTTTGGATTTTATATGAGAATGCAGAAGAGGCCTAGGACAAGGAGCAATGGATTCAAATTGCAGGAAAAGAGATCCCACCTAAGCACTTCCTAATGGTGAAGGGTTATGGCTGATGTTGGGTTGTAAGTTTTTCAGGCTGTATGGCCATGTTCCAGAAGCATTCTCTCCTGACGTTTCACTTGTATCTATGGCAGGCATCCTCAGAGATAGTGAGGTCTGTTGGAAATTAGGAAAATGGAGTTTCTATGGAATGCCCAGGGTGGGAGAAAGAACTCTTGTCTTTTGGAGGGAAGTGTGAATGTCTCAATTGGCCACCTTGATTTATTTATTTACCATATTTATAAACAGCCCCTCAGGCCCAGAGCCAGAATTTTGGTTTGGGGGGGGGGGGGACGGGACTGAGGATCTACCCTAGCAAACCTTTTGTATTGTTATACCAATGCCTCCATGCATATGGGATATATTGAGCATGGTGATCAGATCATGATATGAATAAACATAACAGTTTAAATAATGCACCAGTAAGGCCTTCTCGCGGACCACCCTGAGATTTTTTTTTTGGGGGGGGGGAGGCTGAAGCCCCTCAAGTCCCTCCCCCCACCCCTGGCTACATGCCTGCTGGCCCTCTCAACCCAGAGGCGACTCGAGGAGGTTTACAGTCAATGCCCCCAAACAACGTAAATACAGTTAAAAACATTACATATAATATAAACCATATAAAAGCAATAAAACAATAAAAACCATAAAGCACAAGTCCTCAGCGTCTCATCACTAAAATCATTTTTCCGTCGCATCATCCAATCATTCTGTGGATCTAAATTAGTCTGTTACACAGCGTCTGCAAATCAAATGGTTGGCATTTGATGACCTAGCAGTTTTCAAGGCGTGGCTTCTTACAAGAAACAACCAGGGACGTCTAATCGCCTCTCAACAAAGCAATGTTAAAACTCAACCAAAACAATATTTGACAAAACCAATTGGCATGACCAGGCTATAAAGGACCCGGCATGGGTATCCCTAGGTTCCTTAATAACATCTAGGTTTTCATATCTCTGCGAAAAGAGGAAATGCTATATGACTATACTTTCAGTATGATCCTATGCACGTTGAATCAGAATACCATATTATTGTTACTATTATTATTTTACTGACACAAAAACACAGTTATGTCACAGCAAACAAGATCTATATGCTGGATTTTGAATCAGAAAATCACACTTCCCAAGCATCTAGGACTGTGTGATGTATTTTCGAATTATGCACACAGATCCAAGTAAGGTGGCCTTTTGCAGTTGACAGATTGTGATTTTGTCAATGTTTATTGTTTCCAAATGCCAGCTGAGATGTTTTGGCTTGGCACCCAGTGTGCCGATGACCACTGGGATCACCTGGACTGGTTTATGCCAGAACCTTTGCAGTTCTATGTTGAGGTCTTGATAATGGCTGAGTTTTTCCTGTTGTTTTTCCTCAATGTGACTGTCACCTGGTATGGCGACATCAATAATTCAAACTTTTTTCTTTTCCACAACCGTGATATCTGGTGCATTGTGTTCCAAAACTTTGTCAGTTTGGATTCGAAAGTCCCACAGTATTTTTGCGTGTTTATTTTCCACTACCTTTGCAGGTTTATGATCCCACCAGTTCTTTACTACTGGCAGGTGGTGCTTGTGACATAAGTTACAATGAATAATTTGGGTCACAGAGTTTTGCCTCTGTTTGTAGTCCGTCTGTGAGATTTTCTTGCAGCAGCTGAGGATATGATCAATGGCTTCATCAGCTTCCTTGCACAGTCTGCATTTTAGGTCATCAGCTGATTTTTCAATCTTGATCCTGCCTTGCTCCCCATTTGGAACTTATGGTGACTTGGGTCAGGCTTTAGCACAACAGGTTGACCACCAGCTGCAATCAATATTGCCAATCGAAAGGTTGGCAGTTCAAAGCCTGGGTCGGGGGGGGGGTGCGCCTGACCTTCAGATCAGCTCACTGCCCACCTAGCAGATTAAAAGCAGTAAGTGAGTAGATAAATATGTATCGCATAAAGAAGGGAGGTATTTTAAAGGCACCATAAGGTTGGGGTGACAGCACCCCCCCAATGTCCGCAATCGAGCAAACCTCCAAGATGCTGAAGATGGGAAAAGCCTATATACTTCTATCTGTGTACTGTGTCTGTCCTGTCAGTGTATAATGGCATCAAATATTTGCCCCATATGTGTTCTATGATCTGCCCTGAGTCCCCTTTGTGGTGAGAAGGGTGGAATATAAATACTGCAAATAAATAAATAAACAAATAAATAAATAAATAATGTTGAAGGAAACCTAGTTAAAAATGAAAAACACACAAAAGTGAAAAAAACAATTAATTCATCATGAAAAACAGAAATCCGGGCAACAGTAAGTCAAAGTCTAACACATTGTACAAGGCCCCATTTCCTCTTTAAAAATCTTATAGGTCTGTAGAAAGATATAAAGAGGGTGGAGTTTTAGTCTAGGCTTATATGGAAATCAATTTCCAAACCACCCAGGAGGCCTTCTCCTATGTTCCCACTAAATGCACCTCTGAGTATGGTGGGAGAGATATCAAAACATGGGCACGTGTGTAACATAGAGCTGGTCTTGTTTAGGATTGTATCATATGCTTTTTAAAATCAATTCTCACAGGGATGTATTTTCTAACAGGGGCAACTGGTGGGTAGATGGCCAGTCGAGTTGCATATGCATTGTAGAATTAATGCAGTTTGACACCACTTTAACTGCCATGCTAAACACTATGGAATCCTGAGAGTTGTAGTTTTTAGGTGTCTCTGCCAAATAGTCCTGGTGTCTCACCAACCTATAAATCCCATGGGTCAATAGCATTGAGTCATAGCAGTTAGACTGCAAACTGCGCCAATTCTACAGTTAGTCTTCAAACTGCTCTGGATTTTCCTATAAATTCTAAAAGTGCTATCCAAGGTGCTGAACCTCTTTGGGGAATACGAATCAATTTCTTTTAAAATGTGGATTCATATTCCCCAGTGATGGTGGAGTCAGCAGCACCCATTCACTCACAATGTGCTTGTAGGTTTTTTTCTGACCTCTGATTTGTGTCAACCAAACTTGTCACAAGGTTTTCTTGGCAGAATTTGTTCAGAGGGGGTTTAATTTCAGCTTCCTCTGAGGCTGAGAGTGTGTGACTTGCTCAAGGTTATCAAGTGGGTTTTGATGGGTCAGTCTGGTTTCTAATCTTGGTCCCTAGAGTGAAGGCTCAAATCATTGCACCTTTCTGATTCTCAGCCTCACAATAGCACCCCCCCCCCCATGTCTTCTTTTATAGCCTGAAACCCTGCCAATGCAAACACGCTTTCTTTTTGAGGTGCCAAAGAAGGCAATGTTTCCCTGGAGATTTATATGGCTAGGTGGTTAGCGATATTGCTGCTGCCAGTGAACTTGACTGTCAGACAGGCCACTCCTTTGGCTAGAATTAAGGACCATTCCATGCATATTTTGGTTAGAGAGATATGTTCACTAGACAATAAATCTCTTATAAATCTCTCTCATGACAAACATACCTGTGTGATGCACTTGATCTCATTTGTCCTGTTTGAACTTTACAGAAATTATACAATTTTTCCCTTTGTGTGATTTTCTCTTTTTGGATTTTGTTCTCTGTCCAAAGTGAGAACTGGGGAGCTCAGTAGCCCATCAGCCCTAGCTGCAGGTGGGCAACTAGGGCTGATGGGCATGCATGTGGTGCAACAGCTTCAGGTGCTTTCACCATACCCATCATCCCACCACCTATCTTACCTGGGAAACAATGACCTTAGTCAGAAACATTACTGGGAGTAGGAAGAAATTAACATTGCTCCTTCCGTATCCAATCCTGTGACCCACAGCTTAAGATGCTTTCACCATACCCATCATCCTGCTGCCTGTCTTATCTGGGAAACAATGACCTTGGTCAGAAACATTACTGGGAGTAGGAAGAAATTAACATTGCTTCTTCCAAATCCAATCCTGTGACCCACAGCTTAAGATGCTTTCACCATACCCATCATCCTGCTGCCTGTCTTATCTGGGAAACAATGACCTTGATCAGAAAAATTACTGGGAGTAGGAAGAAATTAACATTGTCCTTTCCGCATCCAATCCTGCAATCTGGCATTTCAATGTTAAAGTGTCTGTTTTCAACATCAAGGAGGAAAACCCTGTGGTTTGGATTGAGGCGGCTGGAGTTTCACATGAATGTAAAGCAATGTAACTAAAAAGCTGATGTGCTATGCTTTGATGAATGAAAGATGAGAAGCACCATCCCATGAGCAGAAAAGAGAGTAAACACAGCAACAGAATTACTAGCAACCACTCCCACAAAGCTGCTAGCAAAACTCTTACCTACAGCCTCTCTCTTGAAATCCCCTGGAAGCACAGAGCAGGTTGACCAACTGCAGCCCTATTACTGGGGAAATCCCAGTGCCACCTGGCATTTCATTTTATGGTTATAACCATCCACTGGCTCTCATGGATAGGAAGTGTATATACAGTAGGGTTGAGCAATCAATGAAAAAAATGTTTCAATACTTATTATGAAATTGGGGTGAATCATTTTTGAGGGTGTTTCTGAAATTTTGGACCCAAATTTTTGGTAACTATAATGAACTAACAATTTTTGTTACTTTTTTCTTTAAGTATTTGAGCAAATGGGGAAATTTGCTCCCTCATTTTAGAGCTATTGTGTTGACATTTGCTATAATTGTAACACACATTTTCCACTCCTGGCTCACCAAATTTCAGAATGTTACACTCGTTAACTAATTTTTGATTTTTTTACAAACAATATTTTGTTTTTTTTAAAAATGACAAGAACTATTTACTTGAATTTTATATACAACTAACCAACCCCTGCCACGCATTGCTGTGGCCCACATGGGGATTCTGTGTGGGAGGTTTGGCCCAACTCTATCATTGGTGGGGCTCAGAATGCTCTGTGATTGTAGGTGAACTATAAATCCCAGGAACTACAACTCCCAAATGTCAAGATTCTATTTTCCCCAAACTCCACCAGTGTTCACATTTGGGCATATTGAGTATTTGTGTAGAGTTTGGTCCAGATCCATCATTGTTTGAATCCTCAGTAATCTCTGGATGTAGGTGAACTACAATTCCAAAACAAAGGACACTGCCCACCAAACCCTTCCAGTATTTTCTGTTGGTCATGGGAGAACTGTGGGCCAAGTTTGGTTCAATTCCATCGTTGGTGGGGTTCAGAATGCTCTTTTATTGTAGGTGAACTATAAATCCAAGCAACTACAACCTCCAAATAACAAAATAATTTTTTTAGTGAAGGACATACATTGGGTTGTTAGGTGTCTTGTATCCAAATTTGGTGTCAATTCATTCAGTGATTTTTGAGTTATGTTAATCCCACAAACTAACATTACATTTTTATTTATATAGATGTACCAGATAACCAGAGCACCAATCCCTGGAGGTTTCAGAATGATTCACACAACTACTGATTTTGGGGGATTTTTAAAAGTTTAGACAAAAACATCCCCCAAAAGCCACAACAGCAATCCCTTTGAATGTCTGCCTATCGTGTGTTTATATGACACACAAATTAACCATAGAACTTCAACTTAGCACAGATTTATACTATTACTTACTTACTTATTTACTTTAGTCCTCTTTGCAGATTGAATAATTTTATTTATTATTGCTAGACTGACTCTAAACAGCTGGCTGTTGCAGCCAGCCATTTTGGGCTTTCTGATGCTGAGCACTGCATTCTGGGAAATGTAGTTTAGGGCAGGGCCTTTTGAATTCTCAGCCACAGGTAGCCTCACTTTCCCAAGGTACATTTCCCAGAATGCTGTGTTCTCCATCTCCCACCCAGTCTAGCTAGCTGCCCTTCCTTACGGCAACTGACAAACAACCACAGTCTAGCAACGGCCTCTATGGATTTGCCAAATTTGTTTAATGCTTATAGTGAAAATTAAACTGACTTTGGGAGGCTTCCAAATATTACAGAATCTTAAAAAATAGTAGTGAGTGTTTTGATTATTAAATTTTTCTTCCTCATTTTTTGCATGATTCTTAATAGTGATTCATTTGCATGAATCAAATGAATTACTAATGACTCACGGGACTAATGATAATTTTGCACACCCCTAATATACAGGTGTAGCTGTGGTGGTAGCAATTCACAAATGAGGGCATCGTGTCTTTAAGCTGCTTCTGACTGATTGTGTTCCTAAGATGACACTATCACGAGGTTTTCTTGGCAGACTTTGTTTGGCAAGGATCTGCCTTTGTCTTCCTTGGAGACTGTGGGAGTATGACTCAGTCATGGCCTCCCAGTGAGCTTCCATAACCAAAGTCAGGGATCAAACCCTGGTGTCTAGAGTTGTAGCTTAGTACTCAAACCACTACACCAAGCTGGCTATCTCCCACTGTAAAGAACCCCATGGGCTTCTCAAGAAAAATAGAAAGGTTTGGAGAAAGCTAAGGAAACACATTAGTTTTAAGTAAGTGGTGGCATCACCCTGATACTAATCTCAACTAGGATAGATCAGTGTTAAATTGGGATGTGAATGCTTGTGTTGTCCAGTTGGAACTCAACATTTTGACTCCCTGAATTTAACCCCCCCCCCCCAAAGGAACATTTCCAAGCTCTTGGTTGCAGGATCTTTCAGTGGAAATGAGCCTCTTGTGAGGATTTCGTCATGGAGAGTTAGGATTGGGATATATGAAATGCTAAAATTAGGTACCACCCTCTTGAGACGTAATCTGAATGGCTGTATTCATTTCCAAGGGGCAAGGCTTCATGTTGTTTGTTTTGAACCAGACACTGAACTCAGGCAAGCCTGAGCTTGCTTTGCTGCTTGTTCTCGATTAGGGAAGCATCTCTGGACAAGCCTCGGCTTGTCTTACCAACCGTATGCCCATCCCACAGAATGATGCCTCTCCCCTGCAGTAACTCCAGAGGTTTCTATAAATATATTGCAAGTCATTTGCCGAGCTCTTCAGCCTAGAATGGGCGGGGAACCTGAAAGAGCAAACTCTCTCTCACGGGCAATTCATGTGGGCTGGTCAAGAGCCAAAGTAGAGATAGGATCTTTCTCTCTCTCTTTTTTCTTCTTCTCTGTCTTCTTCTCTCTTTCTAGTGCCAGAGTGGTCACTTGCCCTCTTTTACAGAAAATCATAATCTGTTTGGGGAAAAACAATGTTTTTATCTGTTAGTCATCTGCTTGGAAGTTTTGACAGGCTGAAAAGCAATAAGAACTCTAAATAAATAAGTACTGTATATACTCATGTATAAGTCAACTTCTTGTATAAGCCAAGAGCAGGCTTTGGGGTTAAAATGGGGGATTTTGATATGACTTGTGAATAAATCAAGGATTATTCTACAGAAAGGGGAAAGAGCTAGCAGCACCTCATGTGTAGAGAAACCCCTGACTGCCTCCATTTCTGCAAGCATTGAAAAACGATAGACACAACTGAAGGGAGAATAATGGGGGGCAGTGCTTCTTTTAGATTCTTCCAGGATGGGCTAAGCTCTCACCTTTCACTATTTAAGGTACAGCAAGGGAAGGGATTTAATTTGGGATGTGTATGGTGTGTGTGTGTGTGTGCATGTAGTGTAATTTTCTCACATTGTTTTTGGCCCAATTCAAAGTGCAGGTGATTATCTACAAAGCCCTACATGGTTTAGATCCGGTCTATTTCCATGATCTCCTCCTATGAACATAGGAGGGACAGGGCCTTTTCTGTGGTGGCCCCTCAGCTATGGAACTCCCTCCCAAATGAAATTAGATCTGCCCCCTCCTTCCTGACCTTTAGGAAGCTAGTGAAAGCCTGGCTGTGGAACAAAGCTTTTGCGGAATGATGTCTGAGACTGGCAATTGACTAATGGTACTGATCACAATATATGGACTGAATATACGGACTGAGTTGGACACGATTTTATCTTGACAAATGGCTTTTATGTAATTTTATGTAATTTTTCTTATATGTAATTGGTAACTTAATGTTATGTATTATGTTTTAGATTTTTAGTGTTAGCATTGAATCTTTGCTGTCAGCCGGTCTGAGTCCCTCTGCAGAGGTAGAGAAGATCGGGATATAAATAAATAAATAAATAAATAAATAAATAAATAAACATGTTTGAGCTTTAAGATCCACCAGGGAGGGCCTTCTCATGGTCCTGCCTCCATCACAAATGTGGCTGGCAGGAAAGAGAGAAAGGGCCTTCTCGGTGGTGGCCTCCCAGTTCTGGAATGCCCTCCCCAAGGAAACCAGACTGGATCCCACTTTAACAATTTTCAGGAAGGAATTGAAAACATGGCTGTGGAGACAGGCTTTTGGAAACAACTACCCATAATTTAAACATAATTTTAACTCCAGCCTTGGATTAATCAAGTACCGCACATCGCATGATGTGTTCTGTATACAAGTTGAATAGGTCGGATGAGAGTATATAGCCCTGCCATACTCCTTCCCCGATGTTGAACCAGTCTGATGTTCCATGGTCTGCTCTCACTGTTGCTACTTGGTTGTTATACAGATTCCTCAGGAGACAGACAAGGTGACTTGGTATGCCCATACCACCAAGAACTTGCCACAATTTATTATGATCCACATAGTCAAATGATTTAGAGTCGTCAATAAAACAGAAATAGATGTTTTCTGAAACCCCCTACCTTCCTCCATTACCCAGAGGAATTGGCGATTGGGTCTCTCGTTCCTCTGCCTTTTCTAAACCCAGCTTGTTCATCTGGCAGCTCTCTCTCCATGTATTGCTGGAGTCTACCTTGCAGGATCTTGAGCATTATCTTATTTATTATTTATTATCTTATTTATTATGACTTGTCTTCTTTTTGGTGATTTCAATTGTTTGACTTGTTAAGTGTTTTATTGTAATCCTAAATGTATTTATGTTATAATATTGTTATAACTTTTTGAAAAGTAGTGATGACCTGACTGTAAAACATAATATATAATTTAGCACCACTAATAGCTGGCTGTGTCAGTATTCCTCATAATTTAAGAATGGAAATTTTGAATCCAAAATCATATCTTGGCTAAAGACTTAAGAGTTTTGTATCTTTGCAAGACAAGAGGAAAAGTAACCGACTTTTGTGTTTTTATTTCAACTGAGTTTTATACCTTGGTAGGTAGAAGACTACATTAAGTTTCACTTTCATCTGACATACTGTTCTTGTTTTTCAGGAGTAAAACTTGGCACGTGACCCATTTGTCAATTAAGGGCAATAATTTACATTATCTTTATGCCAGTGCAATGAAATATGATAAGGGAGGGCAAACCTCTGACTCTCACGTGGGATCCCAATGTAATACTCTTGCAGGGTGTGCCTAACACAGCAGAGTGATATTTTCATGTAAATGTTTATCTTTTGTCATAGTTTCTTTATAAAACAGTATAAACAAATAAAGTAATCACCAGTACTAACCAGGAAGCACATTTAAAAATACACTGGGAGCTCAGGGTAAGCCCCTTCCCTTAAAGGTGAAAGGAGGTTAAGTATTGTCAGATCATAGATAGAACTAAGATAACTTTCTTCACATGATGACTCCTAGAATCCCCTAGAATGCATCTACACTGTAGATTTAATGCAGCTTGACACCATGTTAGTTGCCATGGCCCAATGCTATGGAATCCTTGGAGCTGTAGTTTGCTGAGCCATTATTATTATTATTATTATTATTATTATTATTATTATTATTATTTTACTTCATTTCTACCCAGCCTTTCTCAACCTGAGAGGGAACTCAAGGTGGTTTACAAATCTGGCAAAAATTCAGTGCCACACAGATAACAATAAAATACATCTCATAAAAATATAAACAATCTAAGCATATAAACAATTAAATCTCATACCAATCTATCAAACAGATTAAAGACCACATATAAAATGCTGAGTCATTGTCTCATATCCAAATCATTTTCCAAAATCTATAGTCCGTTATTCAAGTCTCATTCCATAGTTTCCTATTCACCAAATGCCTGGATAAAAAGCCAGATCTTAAGTTTCTTTCTAAAAACCAGGAGGGGTGGGTCCTGTCTCATGTCACTGGGGAGGGAGTTCCACAGCTGAGAGGCCACCACTGAGAAGGGCCTGTCTCTTGTCCCAACAAATTACACTTACAAAGGGGTTGCGACAGAGAGCAGGGCCTCCCCAGCTAATCTTAAAGCTCTTGTAGGCTCATAGAGGAAGATACATTTGGACAGGTAAGTTGGACCAAGACCATATAGGGCTTTAGAGGCCAAGACCAGCACATTGAATTGGACTCGGTAACAGACTGGCAGCCAGTGGAGTTGATGTTACAGAGGAGTAGTATGGTCCCTGTATGCCACCCCAGTTAGAAATCTGGATGCTGCTTGTTGAAGCTTCCGGGCCATCTTCAAAGGCAGCCCCACATAGAGCATGTTGCAATAGTCTATGTGAGATGTAACAAGAGCATGGACTACTGTGGCCAAGTCTGACTTCCCAAGGTAAGGGCACAACTGGTGCACAAGTTTTAATTGTGCGAAAGCTCCCCTGGCCACTGATGAAACCTGAGGTTCCAGGTTCAGTGGTGAGTCCAGGAGAACTCCCAAGCTGTGAACCCGTGTCTTCTTGGAGTGTGTAACTCCGTCCAATACAGGCTGAAACCCTATCAACACTATTTGGTGTAGAAGTTTAAAGTTCCCTTCAACTCCCAGAAACTCTAGCCACCATGGCTAGTAGCTAAAGCATTATGGGATTTGTAGTTCAAAATATCTTTTGTCTGTAGTTGGGGGTTGGGGAAGTATTTGATCACTGGAACTTAAGTCTTTCCTTCTTCTGTATGTACAGCAGGGAGGCAAATGTTACTTGTGGACTCAAGCTTTTAAAACAAACAAACAAACAAACAAACAAACAAACAAACAAATGTATTTAATAAGAGCACAAATTTGCCATCTGTGTATGAGTCACTCTTCTCAAGTTTTCTCCTGACAGGAAGGATCTTGAGCAACTGAATGATTGTGTGAGCTTAATGCAAAAGCATTTCTCAAGCCAGTGGAAAATTGTGCACAGATTGCAAGGAGGCAAAGATAAAGCAACTGGTTGTTCTGGTGAGCAGCTTCTTTTATGATGACCAAATTAAGACTATAGGACTTCAGGCATATAATGAGGAGGTACAATGCATAGAAAAGACAAGCAATACTTAGTAAGGTGGGAAACAGCAGAAAAAGAAGACAGTATTGCAAATGGATAGACTCAGTCTAGGAAGCGATAATCTGGAGTCTATAAGCCCTGAACAGGAATGGCGAGGATAGGATGACTTGGAGATATCTCATTTATAGGGTCATCTTAAATTGAAGTTGACTTGATGGCAGTTTGTGACAAAACAACAAGTCTCAAATGCATAGTTGCCTTCAGTTATAGCATGTACTTATTATATATCACCATTTAAGCTGAGAAAGTAACTTTTGGGGGACTACAACTCTTAGAGTCCCATGACTAGAGGCCATGCTAACTCAGTGATTCTGAACATTGTTATTCAAGAAGTTACTTTTCCGCTCCCTGCTGTAACACACAAAGATATTGGGACTCTGCTGTACAGAAGCTTACATTATTACTGAATTACAGAGTGGTGTTGGTTTTAAAACCAACAGTACCAAGGACAGCTCTATTCCTGCTCATTCCCTCTTATGTATCAGCACCCCAACACCTACAAACTCAGAGTTCTGCATTATATTTGTGGAGAAGGGTCTATTTCCAATTAAGGACTGTCTGTTTTCTTTTATTTTGCACCAGGCCTTTATGTCTTTGTGCCCAAAGTTGTAAGAGTAAATTAAAGGGCTGTAACAGGAAGTGTCACAAATCAATGTGAATCTGTAGAGAGATAATACAGTACAGAGGTTAGAGCAGCAGCCCTCAAACATGGCTCCCCAGATGTTGGATTTCCACTCTTAGAGATTTCAGCCAGCATGGCCAAATGTTAGGGATTCTGGGAGTTGTAGTCTAGTAAAATCTGAGGCCCAAGTTTGGGAACCTTTCAGATACATTCTCTGAAAGCTGAGATATCTAATATATTGTTGACTGTATTGTCAAAGGCTTAGATATCTAAGTTAATCCTAACCATACAGATAAAAAAAATGACACTTAGTGGCTGCATCTGGAATCTTTTCTGCCCTTGATGAGAATCCTATTGAATTAAAGGATAGAAAAATGTTCCATGTCTGCAGGAGTGTATCTGTGTGCACAGAATTGGGGTGTGTGACAGTACCAAAACACCCACAGTCAAAACACACACATTTTCATAAAATAGAATATTTGTTTTGAGTAGCTGTCAAGTCTCCTTGCTTGCAAAAATGTAACCAACAAAAGGTTTTATTTTGTTTGGAAAAGGTTCTGTGTGTTCCAACTATAGGATGTGTCTTTTTGAATTTAGTAGCACAACTGGACTATGAAGAATGAAATGTGTCATTAATCAGGGTTAATCTGACCACTTAACCACAAAGCTCACTGGGTGACTTTGGGTAAAACAGTCATAGTGATGAAGTGATACAATCATAGAACTGGGAGGGACAAGCTTGCCTATTGAGTCCAATGCCTTTTCCCACTGTCTTGATGCTAAACACATTTATAGAGAATAAATGCCATATTTCTTGGGAAATAATATATTTTCAGAGTAAGGGCCTCATCACGTTAGAGAAAAAATCCACTTAAAATCTGGTTTCTGTCTCCTGCAGAATTCTGGGGTTTATAGTTTAGGGAGGAGCCTTTAACAGCCTCACTAAACTACAAACCTCAGAATTCTGCAGGAGGGAGAAATTAGATTTTAAGCAGATGTTTTTGTCTAGTGTGATGAAGTAGTAATAAAATGCATATATATCTGGCCAACCCATGACCACAGTTTTTCTGCAATTCTTTAAAAAAGAAGGGCAGATGCTGCAGTGAGCAACATCAGCCCAAGGACATGTTGGTTCTGGTGATGTGATTGACTCTACCAATGCCATCATCCACTAACCCACCCTGGATGCCCTGGCCCTAGGCTGCCACCCTTCAACATGAGTCCTACCTCCCCTACTGTTACTTTCATTTATATTTACTTGTAAAATCAAAGGATGTTCACAGGAAACAAGAATTAACACATGCTTAATACAGTACCTAGCTGGTTGCTTTCTAAGAACGAATACTTAATACTTAGAATTCCTCAAGTGTCTTCTTAGAACCTGTTCAATTTGGGTTTATTTTCCTTTTGTGGTATGCTTTTTCTTCATAAATGGAAACAGAAACTGCCTGCAACGGCACTATTTTACTTGTTTGTTAAGATATGGACTGTGCAAGCAGGGGTGCAGACTCAGAAATTATCTAGATACAGTTGGGCTGCAATTTTTTCAGTTCCAGATATTTTTGGTCACATCCAGATATGAGAGGAGTTATGGTATAAGAAAATCTGGGAGTCCACAGTTAGCCCCACATCACTGGTCCTTTAAAGATGTCATAAGAAGAACAAAGGCATGGCATGTTCCCAGAATCTCCTGACCATCTACAACAAAAAATGGGCTCCAATGAGTCAGTAGCCTTTTGTTTAGTAATGACTCTGGAAGCAGCTGACAATGATGGTACGCATGTTATCAGTTCTTCCTTTTATGATGTTTAATGTCTACTGTAGAATAGGGAGAATGCTTGGCCCTCTAGATTTTGGACTGTATCTTCCATCATCCCTTCGGTTGGTTGGAATTATGGGTCAACATCATCTAGAGAGCCATGTATCCTGCATATTCATTTGCATGAAACCCCAGGAAGAGGTCACCAGGGGATTTGGATACAGTGGCAGCAATGCTCAATGTCACCTCTTTTATCTACAGCCAACACTCCACATTCACTAGGGTTAAGGGCACAGGATCCCATTAAAATGAAAAACTATGAATAAATAAGTGATTTTTTTTAATGTGAGAAAACACTACTCTAATAATTTCTAGGTGTTCCAGCATTACTCTAAGACTGTAAGCCGACCACAGAATCTCATTGGAGGACCTAGACAGATATTTAGAAATCTCTGGGTTGTCCAGCATGACCAGAAGAAACTGACCATGGAATCACAGTGGAAGACATAGAGATCTTGAGGAGATCACATCCACAAATATCAAAACTGCAAAATGTGGAGGGACAACTGTTTTACCGTTCAGGAAGGAAGCAGAAGTTCTGAGATGTTATCATGAGCAGTGATGGATGTGGGCAACCATATAGGAACTGGGGAATATAGGGAAGTTTCCTGAAATTGAATCAGGACACTGGTCTGTCATATATGCTATATAGATAATACCAATAATATGACATAGAAATATAGTCGCAAAAGGTTTAGGTGTATTTGCACCGGAATTATGTGTAAATAATAGGATGAAAAAACAAACAACAACAACAACAACAAATTTTATAAAAGGACATTGGCCTGCCTAACACTGGAGTGCATTCAGCAATGGATTGGACAAGATTTGTTCCTCTTCCTATCTGGAGGTCAGCACATCTTATTCACTGGCATTTCAGGGATGTGTGATTGTGCTGACAACATGAAACTCACACCAACTTGTCTATAGCCTTCTTAAACTGAGGCACACAGAATTGAACTCAGTACTCCAAATCATTCTTGAGCAGTGCAGAATATAAAATATAGCTTTTAAACAGAGGCTGGAGGGCCATCTGTCAGGGGTGCTTTGAATGTGATTTTCCTGCTTCTTGGCAGGGGGTTGGACTGGATGACCTACAAGGTCTCTTCCAACTCTTTGATTCTATGACTATTACTTCCCCTGACTTTGAAATTATGCTTCTATTAATGCAGGTTAAGGTAGCATTTGTATTATTTGCTGCAATATCACATGACTCGCTCACATTCAATTTTTGATCAATGATAGTCCCAAGGTCATTTTCACATGTGAGCCAGTGTGATGTAATGGGTTGAGTGTTGGACTATGATTCTGGAGACCAGGGTTTAAATACCTGCTCAGACATGAAAACACACTGTGACTCTCTTTCAATCTCAGTGGAAGGGAAAACAAACCCTCTCTGAACAAATCTTGCCAAGAAAATCCTCCTTATATCACCATAAGTCAGAAATTATTTAAAAATGCACAGCAATAGCAACCTTTTCAAATGTAGTATGGCCAAAACAATCCTCCATCCCAAATCTATGCATTTTGGTGGCCTAAATGTAGAATTTTGCATTTGGAAAAGTGTAGCAGTTCCCTGACAGTTTAGCCGGTCCCTCAAGACCAGGTTATTCTTCCTCATAAACGGTATCCTTCTGGAACGCCTTGCGGGGATGGGTCTCGGGGGCACTGTCTTACAGTGGCTTCGGTCATTCCTGGAGGGTCGGTCCCAGAAGGTGTTATTGGGGGACACCTGTTCAACCCCACAACCCTTGTCGTGTGGGGTTCTTCAGGGCTCAATACTGTCCCCCATGCTGTTTAATATCTACATGAAGCCGCTGGGTGAGATCATCCGGAGTTTCGGGGTATGGTGTCATCTGTATGCAGATGATGTCCAACTCTGTCACTCCTTTCCACCTGCTACTAAGGAGGCTGTCGAGGTCCTGAACCGGTGCCTGGCCACTGTAACGGTCTGGATGAGGGCGAACAAATTGAAACTGAATCCAGACAAGACAGAGGTACTCCTTGTCAGTCGCAAGGCTGAACAGGGTATAGGGTTACAGCCTGTGCTGGATGGGGTCGCACTCCCCTTGAAGGCGCAGGTTCGCAGCTTGGGTGTAATCCTGGATTCATCGCTGAGCCTGGAGCCCCAGGTCTCGGCGGTGACCAGGGGAGCATTTGCACAGCTTAGGCTCGTGCGCCAGCTGTGCCCGTACCTTGGGAAGTCTGACTTGGCCACGGTAGTCCACGCTCTGGTTACATCCCGTTTAGACTACTGCAACGCTCTCTACGTGGGGTTGCCCTTGAAGACGGCCCGGAAGCTCCAACTGGTTCAACGTGCGGCAGCCATGATACTAACAGGAGCGGGGCGCAGGGAGCATACAACCCCCCTGCTGTACCAGCTCCACTGGCTGCCGATCTGCTACAGGGCTCAATTCAAGGTGCTGGCATTGGCCTATAAAGCCCTAAATGGTTCCGGCCCAAGATACCTAACTGACCGCCTCTCGGCCTATGAGCCCACGAGTACTTTGAGATCTTCCGGGGAGGCCCTGCTATCGATCCTGCCTGCGTCACAGGTACGGCTGGCGGGGACGAGAGATAGGGCCTTCTCGGTGGTGGCTCCTCGGCTGTGGAACACCCTTCCCGTAGACATCAGGCTAGCCCCCTCCCTTTTGATATTCCGCAGGAAGCTAAAGACCTGGCTGTTTAAGAAGGCATTTGAATAGAAGTGCAATGACTGGTAACTTGACCATGGAATGGAACAACGGAAATGGTATTGGATTGTGAACTTGACAATGAGACGACTCGGAATGGTTTTGTAATAATGTTGATGTTTTTGATGAGATGTTTTTGCTAATGATGTACTGCGGATTATTTGTCACTATGTTTTGTATTTTGCACCTGTTTTTCTATGTTGTACACCGCAATGAGTCACCATTAGGCTGAGAATTGTGGTATATAAGCGTAGTAAATAAATAAATTAAAATGTTGTTTTTTGTTGCTCTCCTGAAGTTTGTTTCCCAGCTAGGAAATGTAGCGAGGCAAAGTATGTTTTGACCTTACTTGTGCTAGCATTCTCTGCCCTGAGAATCCTTTAACAATTATCTCTGGTGGTGGTTTCCCATTGCAGTGTTAACTCTGTCTACCCCTGTCCACTTTAATGTAAAGAAAGTTGTTTTATAAGCTCAGAAAATATAGATTCAGCCTATGCTGGCTGATATTGTATGTCCCTTGAAAGTCTTTTGACTCCTACTCTGCAGGGATGGTGTTTTTTTGATCCAGCTTAAGCCCTAAATGTTCAAGTGATGGCATTTCTGCCCTCTACAAGAGGAGGGTGGAGAATAAATTAGGCTTTCAACAGAAACAGCAGGTTGAATGCCACTGGCCACCCCCTCCTTGCAATTGCTGCCTACTTAACGGTAGCGATGCTCATGTAATAGGTTTGTAAAGTTGCTGAGCCAATTAGAATAGGGTGAATTCTCTCCAGTCTAAATAGCTTAGCTCTAGAGTCAGGCACAGTAAGAAGGTAATAGTTCAATGCTCACAGGAACACACACATATATTCTGATGAAATTGTACTTGGCAGAATGAGGCTTGAACGGAATCTGTTATTGTGAACTTGCATTGCTTATCCTTCAAGAATGCTATTTTTCAAAATGGTCATGCCTTCATCAGCTTGCTTTTCACTTTGGATCATCTGCTCCAGGGTTGAGGTGACCAGTCAGTCATAGAGAAAATACGTAGTGTTTGTTAGGAGTTGGACAAAGAAAGAACATTCCCTCTGACATAGATTTGGATTCCTGGGTTAATACATGAGACTGGAATATAAAATATTTTTCATTTCCACCACTGTCTTGATAGCCTTATAGGATGATAATTGCTGGTTGACAGTTGAATACGCTGCCTTGGAGTGTAGTTGAGTCTCCTTCTTTGGAGGTTTTTAAGCAGAGGCTAGATGGTCATCTGTCAGGAGTGTTTTGAATGTGTATTAGAATCATGGAAGAGATCTCATGGGCCATCTAGTCCAACCCCCTGCCATGTAGGACAAGCACAAAGTACCCTTGGGCCCAGGACCAAACCTGTGACACTCCACTTGTCACTTCTTTCCAAGATGAAGAGGAACCATTGATGAGCATCCTTTGGATTCAATTGCTCAATCAATTAACAGATCCACCTAATAGTAGCATTGCCTAACACACATTTACTAATTTCCATGAAGATCATGGTAGACTTTGTCAAAGGCCTTACTGAAATCAAGATATGCTACTTCCACAGCATTTCCTGCATCTACCAAGCTTGTAACCTTATTGAAGAAATATATAAGGTTAATCTATGATTCTATGGTTTTGATAGGGAATCTAATTCTCCAATAATTTTCTACTTGGAGGAATTAATGAAAATTTTTAGCAATTTCTTTTTGTAGTGAGATAGATGCTTCTTTACAATTTGGGATTTATTCTGTGCAAAGTTCACACTCTTTTGTTAAAAAAAGTACAAAATAGCATACCTCCTTGTGTTCTTTGAACACTGTTAGACACAGTACTGCCTTCTGTGCCTCACCTAATGATTTGTCACTGAATGGCTGAACTGATTTTATCCCAAAGCACTGAATTTAAAAGGATGGGAGATATGATAATACACTTCACATCTTCATGCAAAGTAACTAGTTTATCCCCTACTTTTAGTGAGAAAGCAATATGAATGGGTTGACCAGGTCATATGGGAATTCAGAGGTTTCAATAAAGGGTAATTACCTAGAATTCAAGCACAGTTGCATAGTCATGTTATTTTGCTACCTAAGTCAGGAAATCTTTCTAGCAGCAAAATGCAGAATATAGTATTTATTCATCGTGCCAGAGGCGAGTTGAGGGTACAGTTAAAATGCATTTAAAAACACAAACAAAGTTTCTAAATCTTGGAATTACACTAAATGTCCTTTGACCAGAAGCTGGCCACTTGGAGTGCCTCTGGTGTTGCTGTGAGAAGGTCCTCCACTGGGCATATGGCAGGGCTCAGACTGCATTGTGGTCTGTGGTCTGTGGTCTGTGGTTTGCTCTTCTCCACACTCCCATGGCATGGACTCCACTTTGTAGCCCCATTTCTTAAGGTTAGTTCTGCATCTCGTGGTGCCACAATGTTTAGTATAGTGTATGCATATCTTAGATCAATAGGTACCACTCCAGCGGGAATGTAATGGTGCTCCATGCAGTCATGCCGGCCACATGACCTTGGAGGTGTCTAAGGACATGACATGATTGGAATTAATGTCAGGGGAAAACCTTTATCTTTATCTTATCTTAAGTTAGACTTTTCTATATGCCACCCCTTAACCCCTTAAAACCATGAAACCATCTTACGCAGGCATTTCATACTTTAACTTGAGCAAGCAGAATTGGAAAAGGCCTCACTACCTCCTCTTAGAGTTGGACACCCAAATGCTGGGATTCATTGGGATCTAATGTGTATCCAATATGAATAAGGAAATTATTGGGTGCTTCTCCAAACCTTCCTGTACAAGCTGAAACATGGAATATTGTATTAGGTGATTTGGGGCTTTAAAGTAGGAGGGAGGGCTTTAGGCATAGAGAGAATGGAAATATCAACCCTGCCTGAAAAACCACATCCACACACATAAGGGACGTGTACATGTGCAGACGTCCCAACCTGAATTCCAGCCACAGTAAATTAAATAAAAAACATTTTGGTACTGTTCATGACATGGCAAATCTGATGCCCAAACTATGCCTAATGTAGGGCTGGCCTTAGACAATGACCTAGAAAATGAAGACAGGGAGTATGATGAATGGTGGCAAGCCATGCAAAGGACACAGCTCTTCATCAACTTTCCTGAGTGAGTCTGATGAACTTTGCATACGCAAGGGAGAGAGGAGCTGACAAAACATTGTCTTAAAAATTACAGTCCTGGACAAAGTTCGTTATGAACATCCAGCTTGGGACTAATTCCTGCCATATGGGTTGAAATTGATTCAGCCAGGAAATATTCAAAACATCTAGCTCTAAGGCAAAACAAAAATAACCAAAGATTGGTATTTTCTGCATACTTAAAAGTTTGCACATTAATTGGATGACTCCTGAATGTTCAGATTTTTGTAAAATGGTGTCAAAATTTGGCCAGATCAAGAAATGAAGTGACTGGGAGAAAAGGTAAATGAAGCAAAAAATGTCTCTGTATATTAAGGTATTTGTTGCTTAACTGAGCAAGATAAATATGGAGATGAAAACAACACTGGCTAGACAGTATTTCCTTTCTGCTTTTCTTAAAAATACCAGGACTGCATTTAGAATTAATGCAATTTGACCCCATTTTACGCTATGGCATTATGGGAGCTGTAGTTATACAAGATTTGTAGGTGTCTTGTCAAACTACATATCCCAGGATTCCATGAAATTCAGTCATGAGAGTTAAATTGGTGTCAAACTGCATTAATTCTACAGTATAGATACTAGGCATGTGCAATTTTTTTTTGGAAAGCATCATAAGTCAGATTAGTTTTGTATGATTTGTACTTCCGATGCGATATCCAATTTGCGCCCATGGTACGCAACAAAAATTAGGATTTTGAAAGTTCCCTCCTAGCATTTAGGAAACAACTTAAGACTTGGTTGTTCAAGAAGGCATTCGATGAATGACAGGAGTATGGAAATATGAATCAGCTAATGATAACCTTGGGATCGATGTAAGACTAAATGTTTTATGTTGGGTTTGTGATTATTGTTTATGGTTTTATAATTTTAATGGTTTTAATATTTTGTTATATGTGGATAATTTGATATGTGATGTTTTTACATGTAAGGCATTGAATTTTGCCAAGGATTATGTTCTGAACTGCTTTGAGTCCCTCCAGGGGTGAGAAAAGCAGTAAATAAATAAATAAATAAATAAAGGCTGGTTAAGATATATTGGCACATAAGGTAAAAAAATTTCATAAGTACCTCTTCATCTGCCTTATGGTAAAAATATCATTATCATTATCATTATTATTATTTTGTATCAAAAGCATTGCATAAATTAATATAGAACCGATAAAAATAAAAGGAGTGGAGGTGGCTAAATATCTTTTTGACCAAAAACGGGCAACAGCAGTGGCATTGTCTGTAGCCTCCAACAATTCTTCCTCCGTACATGAAGCAAGGCATAGTGAATAAGCATACAGATGTGGAGTTGTCTGTTCTGCTCCACAGTCACATAAGGAGTGGGGTTCGTTTAGGCAGTGCCATTTTGCCAGGTTGTCTTTTGATCTGCCTACTCCACTTCTGAGTCTGTTCAGGGACTTCCAAGTTGCCCATTCTTGGTTTGCCCCTGGAGGAAGACCCTCGTGGGAGGGGGGGGGGAGCATCCAGTTGTTGTTTCCTGGTTGAACTGCCCAGAGGGATACCCTTGCTGTTGCTGGGGGGATGCCAAGAGGAGTCTCCAAGGGGACATGGAAAGAGCCTCTTTGAAGACTGAATAAATACAGTTGGGCATCCCCCGGGCAACATTTCTTGTAAACGGCTAATGTTTTCAAACCCCAAAGCATTGTTTTTTTAAAACATTGAAACGTTTTAAATTGGAGGTGTGTCCTTCTTTTCCTTTTATCAAGACTATTGCTAACTATTGTGTCTATTAATATAGAAGGTAAAAATACCATGACAAAATAGAGGGCAAGTAATAGTATGGCTCCAGAACAATCCTTCAAGTCACTCACCTTCTTCTGCTTGTCTGAAAATCTCACTTGAAGGAGATTTCTGTGCAGTTCTCTTTCTTCCCTATTCCACATCTATATGGAAAGGGACCCCCCTCTCTCATACACCGAGTTTTCAAGGCTGAGATATTTCCCCTTGCCCAAAGGCTGTTGTTTTTAATCTTTTTTTCCTTCCAGTGTTTTTGACTTCAACCCCCCAAAACTCCATGCAGCTTAGCTGACAGTCAGGAACTTTGGCAGCTAAAGTCCAAAACTCAGGAGTGTTCAAAAGTTGGGAACTACTTCCCTAAGGACCAGAGCATAATGATCCAGGTCCTGAGACTCAGTGTCAGACTCACTGATTTGGGAATTTGAATTCTGTCTGGCATAAATCCTACCTCCATTTAAAATTGCATTACCCACACTCTGAAATCAGACCTAGGATGACTGTTGGAAAAGGAGAGAGTAGTTTAGAGAGGATTTTAACTAGTAAATGAGTCCTGACCTTTCAAAACAATATTTATTGGGTTTCTGATCAGAGCAACAATGACAAAAACGGTGAATACTAAAGGCTTTCAAAGCATGCTCCTCTCTGACACACTGCAATATCCAAACATGAATAACATTGCCTGTTGCTATGACTGGCAGGGGAAACCAACTGCTTAGAGGACTGCAGCGGAATGTGACCTTGCCTCTTCAGAACTGGGGATGAGGAGACAATTCTCCCACTTTAGCAATGTAGTTACAAATCTATGTACTCTCAGGCATGCAGTCTCTCACATGGGTGCCACACTTCTCCAGTCCTTGTGAAATTCCTCTAGGCTCTTGATGATAATTTCAGATAAGGCCTCAATAATATCATTACACTGAGTGTAATTGCTCAAATTCGCCATGAGCAAAAAGCTCAGGTATGTTTTCCAGAATATTCTTACATGATGAGAACCTCTACTAAGAAAAAGCTTTGGACTAATGTTATGTCAGCTTCCTTGGTCTTTTCTTATGTAGGGTCTTTTAAAAATTGGAATTCTATATATGCTACTACACACTATAGTTGGGGCACTGTTGTGGTTTTTTTTCCGTGTCAGGAGTGACTTCAGAAACTTCAAGTCACTTCTGGTGAGAGAGAATTGGCTGTCTGCAAGGGCATTGCTCAGGAGACGCCCAGATGTTTTAATGTTTTACCATCCTTGTGGGAGGCTTCTCTCATGTCCCTGCATGGGGAGCTGGAGCTTACAGAGGGAGTTCAACCCGCTCAGGAGCCCCTGATGGCGCACTGGGTTAAACCCCTGTGCCAGCAGGACTGAAGACCAACAGGTTGTAGGTTCGAATCCGGGGAGAGGCGGATGAGCTCCCTCTATCAACCCCAGCTCCTCATGTGAGGACATGAGAGAAGCCTCCCACAAGGATGATAAAAACATCAAATCATCCGGGCATCCCCTGGGCAACATCCTTGCAGATGGCCAATTCTCTCACACCAGAAGCGACTTACAGTTTCTCAAGTTGCTCCTGACCCTACAAAAAAAAACAAAAACAAAATCTGCTCTCCCTGGATTCCAACTGCTGACCTATTGGTCAGCAATTCTGCTGGCACAAGGGTTTAACCCATTGTGCCACTGGGTTTGAGTTTGTGCTTTGAGTGTTCAAATAGAGGCTTGCCTACGCAAACAAACAAAAACCTCATTTTACCTTGAATCTAGTGCTGGCAATCTTCATGATGCACTGGGACTTTTGGCAAGTATCAAGTGTTTTCGGTCATTAGCCTGACTTTGATTTGCTTTAAGCAAAATCAAGACATACCTGAAAACCCTGTGGTATGTCCTGGGACTTTGCAGCCACCTAGACAGTGGAATCAGGCCCAATTTGGTCTCCAGATGGCAGCCATCACCCTTTCTTTGCTGAATCAGGGTCAAAGATCCTGATTCAAAGTCCAGACAGTCCAGCCTTGTTCTGGGTTGGCACACCCCCTTATCTGCATGTCACCACCACTACTCTTTGCTGGCCATGGAGCTTCCTGGAAATGTCTGGCCATTGCAGTTGTGTTCAAGCAAGAAGGAAGGGGTTGATCTACTCTTTCCTTGCTGGTTGAGCAGGCACTCTATTCTGATATCAGCAGATGTGAAAGGTGATAGCCGGGTATTCACAGGGAGCTGTGTGGTCAGCAATTAGTTATAGTGGCAACATACAGACAGGGGGATGGTGCAGCCTGAGGAAAAGCTGGACTGTCTAGACACCGACCCTGATTCAAAAGGTATGTGCTGGATTTGGTGCAGAAAACCCCTGGAGTAACCTGTATGGCACAGAGTCAGCCTTGGACTCTGGCAGACAAGAAATCAAATCTGATCTTAACTACAGAAATGTTTTGGGTGACTGTAAGCAAGTAACATTCTCTCAGTAAGGCAATGACAAGTGTCCTTTGAATTAATCACCTAGGAACACCATAGGTCAGGCATGTAGCTGGGGGGGGGGGCTTGGGGGGCTTCAGGCCCCCCCAAATTCTCATGGTGGTCCGCGAGAAGGCCTTATTGGTGCATTATTTAAACTGTTATGTTTATTCATATCATGATCTGATCACCATGCTCAATATATCCCATATGCATGGGGGTATTGGGGTAACGATACAAAAGGTTTGCTAGGATAGACCCTCTTTCACTCAGACTCAGCCCCCCCCCCCCGAATCAAACTCAGCTCCCCCCGAAACAAAATCCTGGCTACGGGCCTGCCATAGGTGCAGTTCACATGAACGCAAATAACCACAGCACCATACTAATGCATCAAGGCATAAGTATAATATGAGAATGAACATGTTTGCATCTTCACTAGCATCAAACAAGGATTTGGAATTGTTCAGAGGGGGAATTGCCTTGTAGAGGCATGGATCACTTGAAAATCAGATTATGCAGAACCATCCACATATGCAAAAGACATGTTGGATCAAATCAATGGTCTATCTAACCCAATAGATAATAATAATTGATAACAATGTTATAATATTATAATTCAAGGTGCAGCTTCTCACCTACAAAGCCCTGAACGGTTTGGGACCCACCTACCTGCGTGACTGCATTTCTGTTTACAAACCCACGTGATCTCTTCAATCGTCTGGAGAGGCCCTGCTCTTGCTCCCGCCCCCTTCGCAGGTGCGATTGGTGGGGAGGAGGGAGAGGGCTTTCTCTGTGGTGGTCCCCTGACTCTAGAATTCTCTCCCCAGGGACATTAGACAAGCCCCACATTGGCAGTCTTTAGGAGGAGCTGGAAAATGTGGCTATTCCAGTGTGCCTTCCCAGAATAAAGGAACAATGCCCTGATCTGACTATTTTTTTTGCAATATGTTCTCTGAAGCACCTTATCTACCCATTGGATTAATCTCCCTACGTTACCCTTTAAATCCCCCCTGCTTAGACATACCCTACTTCTGTTCACGCCCAGTGTTTTTAATTTTTTTAATTGACTACATCTGGCCCTGCCCACAGTTTCTTGTGTGTTATAGCTTATATGTTATTTATAGTACAGGGTTAGTCAAAATGAATAGGCCAATAAGAAAATTAATTTTAGACGAATGTATGTTTATTGTAATCAAACTACAGCTACGTATCGACAGATAAATTATCAAAGTTTTGTCTCACCTTCAGAGATGTTCGATATGGGCGCCCCGTGTGACACGGCAGATGTCCAAGCGATAGTCCAGTTCATTCCACATCCGTTGCAGCACATCCGACGTAAGGAAAGGATGCACGAATGGATTCCACTGTGTCTTCGGAGACACGCGGTCGTCCTGTGGTTTTACCCTTGCATAAGCAGCCCGTCTCCTCAAATTGCTTTACCCACCTCGCAATGGAATGTCGATGAGGTGGTTCCTTGCCATACTTGGCTCGAAATTCTCGCTGGACCGTAATTACTGACATTGTTTTAGCAAATGTCATCACACAAAACGCCTTCTCTTTGCCTGATTCCGCCATTTTGAAAACAGCGACTCCTAGCGATGCCTAGCGGCATTAACGTACATGTGTGTTGCTCAAAAAAAACTTTGATAGTTTATCTGTCGCTACGTAGCTGTGGTTTGGTTACAGTAAACATACATTCGGCTACAATTAATTTTCTTATTGGCCTATTCATTTTGACTAACCCTGTATTTGTATTGTGTTTTAGTTGCTTGTTTGCTTTGTTGTTTTCACTGATGTATTTTGTTGGGCTTGGCCTCATGTAAGCCACCCTGAGTCCCCTTGGGGAGATGGTGGCAGGGTATAAAGAAAGTATTATTATTATTATTATTATTATGCAATACAATATAATACTAATAATAATGCAATATGATAATTATATATGTCATATTACATGTAATATTACTAATAGTATTACAGTATAGTGGTATAGTACAATATGGGAATGTATGGTACCAATATTGGGCCATGCTAATAATATAATGTATTGTATTTACATATAACTTGTAAGCCACTCTGAGTCCCCTTTGGGGTGAGAAGGACGGCATATAAATGTTGTAACTAACTAACTAACTAACTAACTAGTCTGCACAGAAAGCTGATACACCCAGTCCTGTTCATGTTTACTTGGAAATACATACATCTATCTTCTCCAAAATCTGTTTTTCAAAACAACAACAACAACAAAAACACAGCGGGTTTTCTTTACCAGCTGTGCTGTTAGAAGGTTCCCTTTAGTTATTATTTTAAACCATGTCTTTATAAAGTTTTAGACTTCTTTTTAAAGGTCATTACCTTTTGTGTGCTAAGAGCCTGACTATGGAGTGCATGGCAAGAAAAAGATGTAGACAAAATCCAGCAAAACACAGCAAAATAGAATTTTGCATTCTTTTTAGCTGACATAAATTTTGCTAGGCTGCTGCCCTCTGGTGAGTCAGTGGTAAAAAACAATCATACGATTCTGTGATCCTTGGTCACGCAAGACTTCAGAGCCAATCACATATGAATGTATTGAAATCAGCCCAGCCTTGTTAATCCATGTCTTTGTTATTCCATAAGAGAGGTGTGATTCATTTATTTGTCTCTCTGTGTCTTAACTTCTAGGTGTAATGTACTTCATTTCCCTAAATAAGAATGTTTTCCTCACCTAGCAATTTAAGTTCACCAGAAAGAAAGCTTAATCCTCAGGAGTGCAACTTGGCCCACACAAAAAGCAAAGGCATGGTCCTATGATAGAATGCACCAACATACCCAACAAAACTCCCAGTTTGATGCTTCCTTTCTTGTTTTTGATTAATAGCAAAAGATTGTACCAGTTTTGGAATTCTCCAGAATGCTTTCCTCAGGCTAGATCAGGCATAGGCAGACTTTGACCCTCCAATGTTTTGGACTTCAACTCCCACAATTCCTAACAGCCGGTAGGTTGGTAGGAATTGTGGGAATTGAAGTCCAAAACAACTGGAGGGCCAAAGTTGCCTATGCCTGGGCTAGATCATTGGAAAATCAAAACAAAATAAGAACAGAATGTCTGACTTATGCTAGAAAATGATAAAGATTTATGCATGACATTAGGGCTGTCTGAAGATATAGGCAAGTTGGGGGAGGTTTAAAGAAGGTCAACAAGGATGGCAAGAGGAATAGAAAATAAAACATATGATGGAAGGTTAAAGGAGTGGGCTCATTCAATTTAGTGAAAAGACTGAAGAGTGATATGTTTGCATTTCTCAAGGGATGTCACAGAGAGGGAATTCTAGTTTTCCATTTTGCTGCCCCAGAATTAAGAAGTCTGAAATTACAGGAGAGGAGATTTTGATCAAACATTAGAACAAATATCTTGACAATAAGAGTAGTTCAGCAATGGAACCAACTGCCTGTTGAGATGATGGGATCTCCTTCTTTGCAGATCTTCAAACAAAGATTGGACAGCTATCTGCTGGGAATGCTGTAGCTGGAGACTATACACTGAGCAGAGTATTGGAATGTATAGTCCATGAAGCTTCTTCCATCTCTATGCTTCTATGATTCTAAGACATTTTTCTGCCTGAGGAAAGCAGTAAGTGGTGCAACATTTCCCAGTAAGGTTATATAGTATTACAAAGACAGGCAAGCTATTCTGGCATTTGAAGCAGAACAATCTCCATTCTTAGCAGTGAAAATGGTTAAAAATAAAATTCAATATCTCACCACTACTTTCCTTCCCAAAATTTGCCCAAGGCAGCCTCCTTACTCTTGGTGCCCTATGCTCCCAGAAGTGATCACCTTATAAAAAAAACAGGAAGTTACCTCTTAGACCAAGCCTTGCCCAGTGGTATCTCACAATAGATACTTTTGTAAACATATTCTCAAAGTTTCTCTCATACGGGGTGGCTGGGAAGGTAGGGAGTGCACATTCAAGATCATAATAGCAAATCATTAAGATAAGCATAGAAATTAAGTTGTATGTATCTTATGTTATCCAATAACAATTTCTATGCAGCACATTTCCTGGTTTGTTAGAAGCTGCTTATCAGGTGACAATGTTATTGACTTGGGGGAAAGGGAAAGTCCAAGCAATATGTCCTTGTTACATTATGTTTCCTAATGGCAAATACTTCCAAGACAATTTCACACTGCAGAGAAGTTTGTTATTGTTTCTTCTGCCTTTTTGTCTATCAACAGGAAGTGAATTCTAAATTGTCATTTGCACAGTTTGCAAAATTACAAGTTTGTTGACAGGAGCTGATGGGAGTTGGGATTCAACATCTAGAGAGCCACAAGGCCTACATCTCTCCTATCTAAACATTAGGATACTTTTGCTGCATGCTTCTATGCTATGGATCCACTGTAAATATCCTGGTATTTAAAATAAGATGAGTCAATGCACCCAGTCTATGCCTTTTGCTGTCTCAAGTCAGACTGAAATGCTACATATACCTCTTGGAACCTACAGATTTTTTCCTGTGGTATTTTACATGGATACATTAATCTAATAGACTGGTTCCCTGTGGAAACTTACATGGATAAATTATTTTCATGGGTTTGTTATAATATTAAATATGGCACCAGATTCACTGTGTGTCCAAAATTGTAGTCCAGGGTGGGATGGGAGCATCTTGCCCTTCCGGCTTTGGGGTGATGATGGTGGAGGTAGGGGTTCTGTTTAGGGTGAGGATGGGCAGGGGCAGGTAGCTGCCTGTTGTTTGCTCATTGGATGGAATCTCCTGGGCCAGAAGTTTCCACTTTGGTCAGGCGATGAAATATAAAAGCAGGCTTTGGAGAGAATGATCAGCAGCTGTCCTCATGTTTTATCCTACCCACCCTCTCTATATTTTATGTGGCTCTAATCACATTTTTCATCATAACTTTATGGGATCATTGGCATGGGTCATAGATCAAGGATCAGGGCACCAGTGCACATTAGGAATTGGTTGTGCAGGGGTCCCACTGAGAAACATGAAGGGGATATGGTATGGAGCTGGTCTTGCCCAATGGTGGCCAGATACTTGTCATATACTGCCTGGTGACTGAGAAACCGTGGTTGGAGTGGCCCAGTGGGTTCTCTTGTGCCACCTTTGAGATCCGGCATGGGACCAGATTGGAGGGCTCATCAATCAACAGTGGAGTTAATTGATGCCTGGATTCAGACCAATGTGGAAACCAACCCTTGTCTATAGCTGTATCTAAGTAAAGTTGTGGTCCATTATGCTTATTTGTGTAGTATGCTTGATTACTGGGATTCTTGTGGAGTAGATTTCACATATAAACACATGCAAATGGCCTGAATTGCCTGGAAAAACACCTGCTTGTTGTAGGCAGATCATGCATGAAAAGCTGGGGGGGGGGGGGGGGTGGGGGGGGGAGGGGAGTTATGGATGAATGCAGTTGTGACCAGGGGCTTCCATGTTAGTGGAATGATGGACCTACTGCATGTTTTTTTTCTGAACTTCAAAATATACAGGGTTAGTCAAAATGCATAGGCCAATAAGCCATTCAATTGAATGGCTTATTGGCCTATGCATTTTGACTAACCCTGTATTTTGAGATGCCAAAATCTATGCTCTTCATGGTTCAACACTTATCCCCTACAATGTCTGGACTAAAACCTGGAGTAGATTTATTCCTCCACTGGCAACAAGCAGCCTATGTGTAAATTTGCACACAAATGCTTTGCAGGAATGTCTTGTCTCTTTAGAATATGGACACAGGTCATAGAATAAACCTTTTTCCTTTTTTTTTCTTTTCACAAAGGCAAATATTTGCATAGATTTATCCTTCCTGTTGAGGTCTTTCTGTCTACATGTGATACATTCATTTAGGTAGCACGTATACAAGAGTCTCACATGGAAACAAAAGGACCTCTGTGAAAACATTTATTTTTTCCCACCCAAAGAATGGTGATATTAAGAAATAATTTGGCTGCCACATCAGATTCAGAATATGTTTGTTTTGTTGGGCGCTACCATTAAAAAAGCTTTCTAGAAGTTCTTTATGATGTAGCCATGAACTTATGGCATACATCACCTGAGCCACCAGATCCAAATGGATTGTGGAAAAAATGGTTTGTTATGTATGCTTCAAGGGCCGGTCTATTTTCCATTCAATTTCTCTCTGGATGGTTGCATGGATTGGGCCCCTTAGAAGATGGCAAACACATGGAGCGGAAGAACAGTGGCAGCAGGGAAGTGAGAGTATTCTGAAAGGCAGGCATTTTGCTTAAATGACCCTACTCAGAAACATGGAGCTAATACTGTATTTTGAGTAATAATAATAATAATAATAATAATAATATACTTTATTTATATCCTCTCTACCTCCCCAAGGGGACTCAGAGAGGATTACAGAATACATATATGGCAGACATTCAATGCCGTTATACAATTAACAAGACAGACAATACATAGACAGACACAAGGCTTCTCCTCTTTTTCATTTCTGGCATCTGGAGGCTTTGCTTAACTTGGCCATAGGAGGCGCTGCTGTTACATTTCTCCACTTTGAGGAGCCTGCCATCCATGGATGGCTCCTTCCTGATCAAATTGCCAGCATGTCTTCAGGGGGCGCCTTTTACCTCCACGCCAATTGCTATTGATCTACTCACATTGCTGTTTTCAAACTGCTAGGTGAGCAGAAGCTGGGTTGACGGCAGGAGCTCATGCCACCCGCGGCTTGAACTGCCAACCTTCCAGACGGCAAGATTTTCTGTAGCTGGTGATTTAACCCACTGTGCTAATCTACCATTTAGTAGTCTTTCTATTATTATTTTAGAGCCCTCAGGCATCTTATCTGCCCTGAGAATTTTTACCAGTACTGATTCTATGAGATGATTTGTCCAATTGAAAATAATATTTCCTTTGTTTATGGATACTGCACTATTTGTTGACATTCCTATTAATATTGGTTTTGGATTGCATCTAAACTGTAGAATTAATACAGTTTAATTGCTATGGCTCGATGTTATGGAATCCTGGGAGTTGTAGTTTGGTGAAACACCAGCATTTTTGGCAGAAAAGGCTAAAAGTTTTTTAGAGCTACAACTCCCCTCATTGCATCACATTAAGCCATAGCAGTTGGTGGTGCCAAACTGCATTAGTTCTACAGTGTAGAGACACATACACAATAAACACTTATTCTTACTGTTTGCAGTGGTATTTATGTGGAAATAACTCGGTAAATACAAAAACTAACATTTTTGTTGTTGTTGAATCCCTCTTATCCATTGCATTGTGGCATCATTTCTGAGACCAGACAATTTGAAACAGACAATTATTTTCCCAGTGCTATAATCAGGAGGTGGAGACAAACATAGTAATTGCCAATGGCTTTGTGTGGTCTTCCTTTCCTGTTCTAAACTATGTTGTTTCATTCACAGATAAATGTCCCTTTTGTGGTAAGACTACAGCCAGTGCGTCTGACACAGATGTTCAGTTTTAAGTGTTAGTTGGTGTTAGATACTATCTGGAAGATCAAATTATTTCTCCTTTAATCTCAAGCAAATAGATGAGTTATAACGTAATGCCCCTTTACTTCCTGAACATTCCTACCGAGAGGCACACAAAGGCACTGGGGAGGAAGAAATGAAGTCAGATGACCTGCTGGCCTTACGGCTGCTGTCTATAATGCTTCCTTTCCTGGTGCAGCTATTGCAAAATGGACAGAAATAAATCTAAGCAGAATGCAAAATATTGGGTGGTGGGGGGCTACTACACATAAGAAACAAGAAATCTGCTGTCCATTTTGAGAAAAAGAAACTAAAAGAGTGACTCTCCAAATCCCCAAATGTGCATGCTTGCACACACCACCCACCCACCCCACACGTTCCCAACTCCCAGTGAGTCCCACTAATAAAAAGAATCTAGAAAATAAAGGAAAATCAAAAAGATTAAAGAGTAGCCAAGCCAAGGCAAGCCATTAAGCCTTTGCGTGCCGCATGCTCCCAAAAAGCAGAGGAAGACCTATTATTGGCAGCCATGGTCCTATTATGGGCAGGAATCTTTGATAGCTGGGCCCTTGCCATTATGGACACTAAGCCCAGCTAAAGAAGCTGGATTGGCTGAAGGAAAAAGGATAAAGGGATCTGCGCACAAGCCTACTAAATAGCTAATGAAACTAAAAATCCCAAAATTCAATAGGAAGGAGTAGGCTTGGTTGATCAAAAAAAAAAAAGGTTCAAAACTTTTTTCAGATGTAGGGGGCGCTGGTGGTTTGATTCTAAAGAAACTTCTGAATTTTTCCGAAAAAGTCGGAACTTTCTGAAACTTCTGAAACTTCCGAATCACTTCATTAATGGTGGACACGATTACGCAATACATGGAAAACAGCACTGGCACTGGGGAAACTTCAGGGCCTTCTCCCTCCCTCATTTTCACACCAATCTTAATGAAATTTTATATACTGCTACAACACATCTTCCTCTGTTAGCTTACCAAATTTCAACATGTTAAGACATGTGAGCAAAAAAGAAGTTTCCAGAAACAACTTTATTATTTTCACCCTCTCCCTCCCTCCCAAACACACTTTTCCTTCTTCTTTGGAACAGGACTGTTAGGACATGTTCAAAATATAGACCCCAGAAAAAAGGGAGAGACCCCAATAAAATAGCAAAACTTTAGTGATGAGCAAAAAAAAAGTTTCCAGAAATGTCTTTATTAATTTCACTCTCTCCCCACCTCCCAAACAAACTTTTCCTTCTTTCTCTCTCTTCTCTGGCTCCAAACTCTTCCTTTCTCAAAAACTTCCCTTCTGCCTTGCCTTCCTCCGTTTTCCAAAACTCCTTTCCTCTGGCTCCAAACCCTTTCTTCCACCTCACACCCAACAGCAACAAGCAGCAGCAGCAAGAATAGTCCAACCTCCCTTCTCCGTTCCTTGCCTGCCAATGAGCCTTCCAGCCATGTGCTTGGGTTTATACAGCAATGGCTATCGGATGCTGCAAACCCCTCCCGTTAGATGAATGTGGTACAAGGGAGATTCCTTAAAATGTTTCTGACACCTTGCATCGGTACACTCTTATGTTCCTTCAAAAGTCTGTTCGAAATTGTTCTACAGCATTAATCTGAAATACAGTTTCTACATTCTCACTGTCTGTTCAACACCAAATGCCATTACGAAACTCTTCAGAGTTTACAAGAATACGAACAGTGTTCTGCAATGATCTTTCTTGGAAATAGAGTTTCAGGAAAGAATTGTGACTTCCCGTATGTAAGAATGACTTACACCACAATTATATAAATATCTGCTTAGAAAAGGGAGTGTTACTGCAGTGGGTTTTGATCTGATTTTTATCCCTATAACAGGAGATAGTAGGTATTTGCAGCTAGAAAATGGGACAAAAATTGCAACTGGAAATGAACACTGGTTGGGACTTCTGAGATGATGGGAAAGGTCAAGGTCAAGGTTTTCCCCTGACATTAACTCCAGTCATGTCCGACTCTGAGGGTTGGTACTCATCTCCATTTCTAAGCCGAAGAGCTAGCATTGTCCATAGACACCTCCAAGGTCATGTGGCTGGCATGACTGCATAGAGCATCATTACTTGACTTCATGGAGCACCGAGATGGTGGAAATTTCTGGTAAATTTGTGTGCTATAAATGGAGGAAGTTCCCTGTCTAAATTGAAGTTCCTGAATTTGGGGATGAAAAAATGCCCTTTCTTAAAAAAATAATGAGGGATATCTGGGGAATGGGCTGCACTATACATCTTAGGGGTTATATATGGGCCACTGGTAGGGTTCTATCCCTGGTTCTGGCAGGGGAAGCTATCACTGAAAGCAGACCTTGGAGATGTCATTAAGCATGAATGTGACAACCACAATAGCCCCCAGTTAACTTGTCTATTCTTCCTTGTTAATAACTTTTGCCCATCTTACTTTGATGTTGCTTGACCATCCTAGTTTTAATCTGTGAAATGTTGGAGTGTATATTACAGTTGCACAAAATATAGCATTCAAAAGCAAACAAACAATCACCAGGTCTAATGAATGAGGAATACAGAAACACAATTTTCAAGGCAACACTCTTGCCCCAATATTCTTCTTCCTTTCCCTATTGACTGAAGAACGGCTTCCAGGTTCTTCACGGCCAGCCTTGATATCAAGGCTGGCCGTGACATCAGAGAAATCTACTCACTTGGCTTTCAGTTCCCATTTTGAGTTTAATACGATTCATTCCCACGTAAGTGTATATATATGATGGCAGACTTATCAGAAGCATTTAGAAATTAATGGGAAAAACCACAATAATAAGCAATAATTGCATATTTAATCAAATCCTGAACATCTTCACAGAAACTTTGTTTTAGGGAAGCTTTCCGAGGACAACTTTCCAGCAAACACATTTTTTAAAATCTCGCATTTTGTTTTTTGTTATGACTAATAAACAATGTTCCTGTTGTATGCATTTTACAATCCTGTTTTGAAGTCCCCTTTTCCTCTTAAGGCGTCTGGAATACTGGACCACACTGTGAAAGAATGAAGTCAAAGAGCTGGAATTTGCTGGGTGTTTTCCTAAAATAATGCTTGCCAGAGAGATGTTCCCCAATCAGAAGTTTAGAAATGTTACTTTCTCTAAATATAGCACTTCAAATCCTCCAGCCAACAAGGACGGTGGATGTTGTCAACCCAAAAGTATTTTTTCAGGTTCTGTCTCAAATATTATCTATCTATCTATTTATTTATTTCATTTGTATATTGCTTTTCTCACCCCGAGGGACTCAAAGTGGCTCACAAGTAATGGGAAAATTCAGTGCCTCACAAAGTATAAAATGCATCACATAGCTAAAATAACAGAAAACAATAGAATAAAACCAGTAAACGGCAAACTGTAAAAACATTGGACATCGATTAACATAAAACAGGAATACTCAGATATGCTGCAACTACCTAGATGGTTATAGCATTTTCTATATTTTCTAGATATGCCTAGAAAATATAACAGAATTTATCCCCTGCGTGTTTTCAAGTAAGGTACCTTCAAATCTACACATTTGACTTACCATGTAGTATTGTACCTCTTATTATCTTTTATACCAGGACAGGGCAAATGGTGGTCTTCTTGTTACTGTAGAATTTCATCGCTAGTCTTGTGATGACTGTGGGATCTTAATGGGATCTGGAATCCAACAGGTTTTCCTGTGTATGTAATTTATATTAGGGATAATACTTCCCAGTCCATTAAGGATTCCCTTTATCTATATGTCTTCTCAGGAGCCCCCTGGTGGTGCAGTGGGTTAAACCACTGAGCTGCTGAACTTGCTGACCAAAAGGTTGGCAGTTCAAATCTGGGGAGCAGGGTGAGCTCCTGCTGTTAGCCCCAGCTTCTGCTAACTTAGGAGTTTGAAAATATGCAATGTGAATAGATCAATAGGTATCGCTTCTGTGGGAAGGTAACGGCGCTCCATACAGTCATGCTGGCCACATGACCTAGGAGGTGTCTATGGAAAATGTCAGCTCTTCTGCTTAGAAATGGAGATGAGCACCACCCCACAGAGCTGGACATGACTAGACTTAATGTCAGGGGGAACCTTTACCTTTACTATATGTCTTCTCTCACAAAGTCTTGTTTGGGTTGTATTGATGCTATTATCTAGGATATGAAAAAGTAAAATTGCCTTAAAGATGGATAAGCAATAGGAAACACATTGTCACATGTCCTCCTTTGCCCAGACACAGACTCTTTTTCAAAGTGATAATGTCTGTATCAGGGACTTTAAAAATGCCCCCCCCCCTCTTCAAATCCTCCAACCAACCAGGACAGTTGTCAACCCCCAAAATCACCCTCACTGTTGAAATTTGGGAGCAAGTGGCCTATGCAAGTCCAATGATTGCAAATCTATGGAATAAACGAAGTGTCATATGGAGGACATCCTCTAATAATACACCTAGTTAATTGAACATCCTCGCTCTGCACTGATGGGACTCACAGAGAGAGGCAAATGGGGAAAGGAGAAAGGCAGTGTCAGAGCTACCATCCCTTCTGTCACCAAAAGCTCTTTTTTGGGTCCCCTTAATAGTTTTCCCTGCTGCTGTCCTACCTCACAGGGTTGTTTTGGGGGCCTGCAGTGTTGGAGCAATGGGTGAGTAGGTGTCAAAGATGGCCTCTAATCCCAGACTGCTGTCACTTTAATACAGTGAAGGTTAGGAATATATCTAGTATAATTATCACAGCTTATATAAATGTTGTGTGCCTTCAAGTCATTTCCTAGTTATGGCAACCATCAGGCTCCCTTATCACTGGGGTTTCTGAGGCTGAGAGTTTGTGATTCACTGAAGGTCACCCAGTGGGTTTCCAAGGCTGAGCAGGGAATTTAACCCTGGTCTCTAGAGTCATAGTCCAATGCTCAAATCACAACACCACCCTGGCTCCTTGCTTATATAGTAAGGGTATTTGATGCAAGAGTAATCACAGTAAACTGTGACTTGAAGTAATCTATTGGTAAATGTGTCCTCTATTTTGCTTTTCCAGCTATCATGGAATGCTAATTGTCATTTGAAAAGATTGCAAGGTTGTCTCCTCAATCTGTTTAGATGTGTTAGACGAGGACTCCCACCATCCCCAGTCAAGGAGGGGATGATCCAAGTTATAGTTCAAAACATCTCAAGGAAACCAAGTTAGGGTAGGCCACTGCACAAACCGCAGCAACATACCAATTATGTTTATAGATTTTTCAGACAGATTTTAACTCCTTTGGAATGGAATGTACCCTTTCATCAGCACTTGTGTGTCTTATCAGGCTATTATGTTCTGAACCGTGGAAGGTATTGTTTGCTTTGCTTTGCTTTGTTCCTCCCTTCTAATTAGGAGGAACGTAGCATCATTCTTGGTCCATTTATGGGTATGAATAAGACTGGGCTGAATCTGGCCATGTTACATAGCTGGCAGAAATCGACTCCAGTAAGATGTTTATTGCATCTTAACTTTCCATAGCTTTTAACTTTATAATTATGTTTAATGGTATAGAATGCAGAATTCAATTAAGATCTTAAAGACGAAGTGGGTGGCTTGTGGGCTACATGTGGCCCTTGGATGCTTTCCACGAGGCCCACAATTCCTACAGACAAAGCCATCCATTGCTCTCCACTATCAGGCTGGATCCAGGCAGGCCTTTATCCCAGGAGACTCCGCGTTTACAAAACACAGATTTTTCTGGGGGCCTGTCCACACCCACTCCAGAAAGTGCACACTTTCTGGGGTGGGTATCCAGACCTTCTCTCAGGAATAGCCTGAGAGAAGGTCTGGAGGCCCTACCCCTCTCCCTCCAAACCCCCAGTCCCCTTATAAAAGTAATAAAAATTTACTAGACCTCCATTACAAGCCTCAGCCGGCTCTCCCGGAGTATAGAAATGATGCACCAGGAGAGCGGGGGGGGGGGGGGGGGGAAGCGATTTTCCTCCCTCCCCCCCCCCACTCTCCTGGCACGTCATTTCTATGCTCCGGGAGGGATGGCCAAGGCTTGTAATGGAGGCCTGGTAAGTTTTTATTACTTTTATCAGGGGTTTGGGTGCTTCGGGGGAGGGGGTGGGCATTCCCATAATTTACCGGCTTTATTTAGTATTCTGCAGTCCAGACACTGGAAATAGTGGATTTATCCCATGCCTTCCAAGAAGGAACAGAATAAATGCACAATCAAATTAATTCGCTACAAACCAGGGTTTTCCTGGTTTGTAGCAAATTAATTTGGGACTGTCCAGAACGTTGTCCGGACAGTCTTATTGCAGGAGTTCCCACAAATTCTCTTACATAATTAAATTATAGTTCTTTGATCTTACTTAAAATGCATATGGAATCTAGGGATTTGTAGTTTCACGAAGTGTTTCGAATTCTCTATCAGAAAGTTCATCACTATATACGAATGCTTCTATGGGAGCTAAAATTCTGCCACAATGTAAGACTCCATATCGTTCTAAAATTTTACATGGATACGTGAATCCATAAATAATAGTTACCTTTATTATTTTCAATGGGATTAACAATGGAGGCACCAAGACAAAAGCATATTTTGTACAGGAGATTTTCAGTGGAAAAATGAAATTATGGATAAGTATAGTGATGTAACCATTCTACAGGCGTGTATTGTATTTCTGAAGCACTGGTGATAGTCAGCTGAATGATCATGATTTGGGATCACATAAAGTGAGGTGGACTTTAATCCCATTCAGTACTATCAGTCCTATTCTTGTTTCAAAAGACTGTGAGTTGTGGTGTAAATAGCTCTGAGAAATGGCTTGATGTGGAGTATAATGTATATGTAAGCATGGGGGCTGGTGGCTCAGCAAGTTAAAACACTGAGCTGCTGAACTTGCTGATCAAAAGGTTGGTGATTCGAATCCTTGGAGCAGGGTAAGCTCCCGCTGTTAGGCCCAACTTCTGCCAACTTAGCAGTTCGAAAACATGCAAAATGTGAGATCAATAGGTACTGCTTCTGTGGGAAGGTAACGGCACTCCAGTCATGCTGGTGGTCACATGGCCTAGGAGGTGTCTACAGACAATGCTGGCTCTTTGGCTTAGAAATGGAGATGAGCACCACGCCCAGAGTCAGACCTTTACCTATGCATGTAGGGCATCCCAAAAATGTACATCTATACCCATTAACATTTAATCGCAGCTATGGTGAAGCCTAAGTAAATGTATTTATATTGAACAATAAATGTTGTATTGATTTCATCAGAGTTACAAATTCCATCTTAAATCACAATTTTATTTAAGGTGTTCCAGTTGTTTTCCCTGCGCAGCCATATACTGCTTGCATTATCAAAGTACAGAAGTGCAAACATAGTTTCTTTTGTAATTTTGTGACACTTCTACCATTGCACTCTTTAATACTCTTAAAGTATGTCCATTTTTGGAACAAAATTGCCAAAGAATTCCATAATTACAAGTTGTTAAAGCTGCAAGCATTTTGGGAGGCATATTTTGTATGTGTGTGCACAGATGTGTATTCAAGTAGTTGATCCCTGGTCAAACAGTGCATGGGAACCAGAAAATTGAGCACTAAAAACATTGCTCATCCTTTCCTTAAAGCACAGGCATCACACTCATTTTCATCAAGGGCCACATCAGCTTTGTGGTTGCCTTTAAAGCACCATTTGTAATTGTAATACTGTACAAATGTAAGTATGTTGATCTGGCAGTGAAAGCCTCATGAGTCACATAAAATGACATGTAGGTTGGATTTGGCCCATGTACATTTGACACGTGTGCCTTGAAGTGTCATTGTCTAGAAGTAACATGGTTTCCTTCCTGGGACATTGTCCATCACATATTTACATGTATGGTTGACACTTTTTCAAGAGGTCAGTATAATTCTGCTTGGGTTTTTTTTTCATGTGTAGACTTCAACAGACAGAAATACCTATTTCTATGATATAACTGAGGTGTGACAGTCACATAAATAGGTCAGACAATGCTGCCTGCAATGTTTGCCATGGATTATAGGAGGAGCATTGAGGCCTTCAGTTGTTTTGGATAACAACTTCTAAAGGCCATTGGCCAGGCAGGCTGGAGTTTCTAGAAACCGAAGATCAAACCACTTTGGTCATTTTTTTCCCCACCACTGTCTGCACAAAGATACCAAAAGAAATATTTATGAATCTGAAATATGGAAGTATCATTGGGAAAACATTTGACTTTGGCTTGCATGCACCCATTTTTAAAAAAGTGATGGTTACATGTGACATTGAAAAGGAAACTATCAGCTGTGGCTTCAATCATAAATGGGAATATTGAATTGTTCCCCTCAGCATTAATCTCATACTCTACAACCAGCCGTATATATTACCTAGACTGAGTTTAACATACAGAAGTAATGTGTACTCCATTAACTCAGTGGACGGAGCAGAGTCGTACTCTTCCCAGCAGACTCAGGCAAAAGCAAACTGCTCTTCCTCATAAATCACTTTCCTCATCTTGAGCTAATGCTGTTGTTGCTTGGTCATATATATCTCAGTTTGAACCTGTGAATTTTTGACAGCCATTTCATCTCTGGGTGGTTGTAGGTTTTTTGGGCTATATGGCCATGTTATAGAAGCATTCTCTCCTGACATTTCAACTGCATCTATGGCAAGCATCCTCAGAGATTGTGAGGTCATCTCCGTTGGTTACATTGCCTAGGGCTCAGGGAAATATCAGTCCAAGATCATCCAGAAGACTCCATAACCATGTAGTCTTCTGGATAGTATTGGACTGATATTCTAAGCCTAAATTCACTCCAAGCCTAAATCCAACTACTACACCCAACTTGACTGGACCTACAGAATGAATTACTGGATGATAAGCCAACAGTTATAGACTGGAATAGTGTGAAGGCATCCTATCTGATCTTGGAAGTTAAGCAGAACTAGGTCTGGTTAGTAATTGGGAGGAGACTGCCAAAATATAAGGTAGTGTACACTATATTCAAAGGAAGGCAATGGCGAAACACCTCTGAATATTCCTTACTAAGAGAACCAATGAAATTCAGAGGATCGCCATGACTCTACATGCACACACAGTCATATACAAGCCAGTACTAATGTTGATTCAATGGATCTACCCTAGCTTGATGGCCAGTTGGATTTGAGTCTGTGCATAATGGTGTTTGGGTCATCTAAAAACAAACACATAAGTGTTTAATGGATTTAAAAGCCTAGATACATTCCAGACATTTCTTAATCAGCTCAATTAACTTTTAGAGAGTTCCAAGCATCCTTTTCATACTTCAGCTCTGCCAGTGAAAACATGACTGCTATTAGAAAGAACGAAACAATAAATAATTGTTGTAATTGAAGAATCTCTATTTGTCCTTGTTCTTTTTACTGACTGATAACGAAACTATTACACACAAAACTTTAAAAAAATTATGATGTGAAAGCAAGATATCTAATTATACAGTGAGAAGGAAAAGAAATCAGAAGGGTTTAAGAAAAAGAATAATTGCCTTAACATCTGGTCACTTCCTTGGTGCTTTAAGAAATAGTGGATTGTTTTAATATGATTTGGGGATTCTGGATATTGGCTTTTACCTATAATCTACTCTATTTTTAATTATAGGGTTTAATACTGTAAATTGGGCGTTCCTCTTCACTAGAACTAAAGCACACCAGGGCCATTTGGAGAAATCAAGCTTTGTCTTTCCTCTAATTTACTCCAGTCTATCAGGCTTTGGGAATTCATAGCACACAATATTTTGAGAAACAGTTTTCCCATATGTGATGGACCTGTGGAAGAGATGTATAATATAATATAATACACACACACACACACACAGATAAAACCAAAATCTTATTTTCTGGGAATACTAAATAGTCATCATGGAAAGAACGTATGGAAGAATCCTATAATATATGATCACAGCAGTAAGAATATTGTATGCACAAAAATAGACATCCCATGAACAGAAGACTAAGATGTATGACCTTGCAGAAATGGACAGTAACAAACTGACTAAGACCAATCCAATAGATACATTTCAGCAAGATTAGCAACTGGTAGTGTTACATTTGAGAGCTAATTGGCGAGTTATATCTGAGAGCAAAGTGACAATAATTGGTATAAGTCATCAGTTACAGTGCTTCAAGAACAGTAGAAATTCTGTTAGGTGAAATTTAGCATAGGCTTATATGGGAGCCCCCAGTGGTGCAGCAGGTGAAACCGCTGAGCTCCTCAACTTGCTGACCAAAAGCTCTGCAGTTTGAATCCGGGGAGCATGGTGAACTCCTGCTGTTAGCCCCAGCTTCTACCAAACTAGCAAATCGAAAACATGCAAATGTGAATAGATCAATAGGTACTGCTCCAGAGGGAATGTAATGGTGCTCCATGTAGTCATGCTGGCTACATGACCTTGGAGGTGTCTATGGACAATGCCGGCTCTTTGGCTTAGAAATGGAGATGAGCACCAACCCCCAGAATCTGACTCAACTAGACTTAATGTCAAGGGGAAACATTTACTTTTACCTTTATCTTATTTGACAAATAACATAATAATAAAGGTTTTTGTATGTGGTTTGTTATTCTTTTTTTCTTTTAGAATTATATAGTAAAATAGTTTGTAGCCAATTTGTATTAATCCCTATATGGGTTTTAGATATGCATTATTAAATTGATTTGTGTGTGTGTTTAATAAAGATATTAAACTGGTAATATTTAAAGGAATTATTTTATCCCGTGCTTCAGTTGAAAAGACGCCCAGAGAGGCTGATGTAGTAACAAGCACAAACAAGAAAGTTAGGGATTTGGATTTAATGTGTAAGTGGCAATGCTACTATGGCATCCCCTACAGATGTGCTTGGTAGTTTTGGGAAAGGAATTACTGGGTTAGGTAGATCTTTAATATGATCCATAGGGGTTTTTTCTAAGGCTATATGTGAAAAATGCCATACATCAGAAATGACTTGACGTGCCATAAGAAATAACCTTATTGAAATGACTATCAAACAATGATCAGATACTCCTGGAACATGGCGAGACAGCCTGGAAAACTCACAGCAACCCAGTGATTCTGGCCATGAAAGCCTTCGACAGAACAATGAGCAGATAGATGGTTCATTTAAACCACTGGGGTAGGGAACATGTGGCTATCTAGATGTTGCTCCAGTGATGACCCCATCAACCAAAAGCCAAGGAAGATGAGAGCTGCAGTACAACATGTGGTGAGCCCATGTTCCCCATGCACTAAGAAGCAGCATAGCATATATAGTACACTACATGCCAGAATTAATCTGAGCTGGTAGTCATCTTAAACTATCTCATCATGTTATTGAGAAGATAAAACAGGATATTCTGTACACTTCCTCCATGTTGAGGAAGGCTGGCCTAGAAATTTGATAGAAGAAATATTTGATTCCTATCAGAAATATTTGGTGGGGTACTGATACCCAGTTCTGGGCATCGCAACTCAAGAGGGCTATTGACAAGCTAGAACATGTCCAGAGAAGGCAATAACAATGATCAGAGATTTGGAAACCAAGCCCTGTGAGAAATGGCTGAAGGAGCTGGGTATGTTTAGTCTGGAGAAAAGAAGGCTAAGAGGGAATGTGAGAGCCATATTGAAATAGTTCTGTCCCCATGATGCATTTTTCCTTGTCTTTAATGTAGGCTCAATCCCATTGGTCGCCCCTTCTGAGCTCCCCTACAGACACATACTTCTCCATTTACTTATCTCACCCAGGGGTTTTATCAATCTTATTTTGTGCATTTGGCCCTCCCACCATGCTTTTATTTTATTTCTTCATCACATTGTTTTGCATCTGTTTATTTCATTTTCTGTTATTTTCTGTATTTTATTTTGATGTTATTATTTGCTGTTTGTATTTTATTTTATTTGTTGTACTGTAATTCTGGGCTTGGCCTCATGTTAGCTGCCCTGAGTCCCCTTTGGGGAGCTGGTAGCAGGGTTATTATTATTATTATTATTATTATTATTATTATTTTACTGACACAAAAACACAGTATGTCACAGCAAACGAGATCTATATGCTGGATTTCATATCACAAAATCACAAGTCAAACACTTCCCAAGCGTCTAGGACTGTGTGATGTATTTTCGAATGATGTACGCAGATCCAAGTAAAGTGGCCTTTTGCAGTTGACAGATTGTGATTTTGTCAATGTTTATTGTTTCCAAATGCCAGCTGAGATCTTTTGGCACAACACCCAGTGTGCCAATAACCACTGGGACTACCTGTACTGGATAATGCCAAAGCATTTGCAGTTCGGTTTTGAGGTCCTGATAACATCTGAGTTTTTTCTGTTGTTTTTCATCAATTTGACTGTCACCTGGTATGGCGGCATCAATAATCCAAACTTTTTTCTTTTCCATAATCGTGATGTCTGGTGTATTGTGTTCCCAAACTTTGTCAGTCTGGATTCGAAAGTCCCACAGCATTTTTGCATCTTCATTTTCCACTAACTTTGCAGGTTTATGATCCCACCAATTCTTTACTGCTGGCAGGTGGTACTTGTGACATACGTTCCAGTGAATCATTTGGGCCACAGAGTTATGCCTCTGTTTGTAGTCTGTTTGTGTGATTTTCTTGAAACAGCTGAGGATATGATCCATGGTTTCATTCGCTTCCTTGCACAGTCTGCATTTTGGGTCACCCGCTGATTTTTCGATCCTGGCCTTAATGGCATTTGTTCTGATGGCTTGCTTCTGGGCTGCAAGAATCAGGCCTTCTGTCTCCTTCTTCAGGGTTCCATTCGTGAGCCATAACCAGGTCTTCTCCTTGTCAACTTTTCCTTCAATTTTGTTAAGGAACTGCCCATGCAATGCTTTGTTTTGCCAAATTATTATTATTATTATTATTATTATTATTATTATTATTATTGAAAGGATAACACCGAGGGGAGGGTCCAAGATTGTTTTCTGCTGCCCTAGAGACTAGGACATGGAACAATGCATCGAAATCGCAGGAAAAAACAATCCTGCGAAACATAAGGAATAACTTCTTGATAGTAATAACTCTTCAGCAGTGCCTCTGCCTTGGAGTCTCCTCTGGAGGCTGGATGGCCATTTGTTAGGGGCGCTTTGGTTGTGTTTTCCTGTATGGCAGGGGGTTGGACTGGATGGCCCTTGTGGTCCCTTCCAATGCTATGATTCTATGAAAAACTTTGTTAGAAGGCTGTTCTAAATTCGGTCAATTTAACCTGCTTCATACATCTGCGTTCTCAGAAAAGATTATCATCTAAACCAAATAAGGTCAATTTTTAAAGTCTGTTGCCAAAGTATGTCATAAAGGAGCACATTAATCTCTCTGTCTCTGGATCATGTTGAAAATGTAGCTGAAGAGCCACTTGCAACTGGGTCATTCCACAAAGGCCTGCCCTAAGTCTGGCTTTTGTATTCATAAGTGAATTCATGGGTTTATTTAAACCACAAAAATGCAACCAGACTTGAATGTTGAACCCTCAGCTAGTCCAGCAAGGCATGCTCCATCTGACATCAACAAAATGACATCTCCTAATGTATTCATATTGGCATGGGGAAAACATAAGAATTGGAGTGACTGATCCCACAGATTGAATTTGTTATGCTGGAGTGTATGCTGCAAGTCCATGGGACTGCAAAAAGAGCACGGCATGTATGGCTGCATGCAAAATTTTAATTTTCTTAGTATCCCCATTTTATTTTCTTTTAAACTAAAGTTTATAGCTCTCTTGTGTTGGAAATGTGGGAATAATCCTATTGAGGTCTCAGAATAGGATTTCCAGTGTTTCAATACCATTTCTGAATCTCTCAGTGACTAGCAGAGACCCATTGTAGTGGTTTTACTTTGGACTATGGCTCTGGAGACCAAACTTCAAATCCTAACTCAATCATAAAAACCCCATCTTAGACAAGACATACTCTCTCAGCTTCTTAATAAGGCAAAGACAAACCCTTTCTGAACAAATTTTGCAAAAAAAAAAAAAAAAAGAGCCTTAGGGTTGCTATAAATCAGAAAAGTTGTGAAGGCACACAATAACAACAGTCCATGAGTAGTAAAGTCAAAATCAAAATATATTACATTAAATACAAATATTAAGCCAAATTGCATTACATACATCGGTCACAGAACTCATGTTTGTCGGTATTTAGCATATGTGTAATATTGTGTTGGAGGGTAAAGAAATTCTCTCTCTTTTTTGATGATGGTTCTCCACATCTGCCAGTTTCCTCGGGGATCCAATGCCTTATACTAGTGAAGTTAAATATTCGTTTATATAGTCTTGAGAGAAAGCAGCTCAACTTGAATTGACGATTTTAAAAAAAAATAGTCCTACTTACCTTTTGGGTTTTATATTCTCTCTGGTACAGATGCATAGTTGCTGTTTCCAAAATGTATTTTAAATCTGGTATCTGGCAATTTCAAGTAATATTCTGATCAGGTCTGTTTTACATTACATAATTGTAAAATTATCATATCACTAGAGTTTTCTGATAACATTTTTTACATGCCTCATAAAACTACCGAACTGTTGTGGCAGTTAAAGTGCTATCAAGGTACCACAAAGGTATAATACAGTGTTTCTCAATTTTCCTAATGCTGTGACCCCTTAATACAGTTCCTCATGTTGTGGTGACTACCAGCCATAAAATTATTTAATTGCTACTTCAGAACTGTAATTTTGCTACTGTTATGAATCGTAATGTAAATATCTGATATGCAGGATCTATTTTCACTCACTGGACCAAATTTGCCACAAGTACCTGATTTGCCCAAATTAGAATACTGGTGGTGTTGGGGGGGGGGGGGGGGTTGATTTTGTCATTTGGGAGTTGTAGTTGCTGGGATTTATAGTTCACTTATAATCAAAGAGCATTTTGAACTCCACCAAAGATGAAATCGAACCAAACTTGCCACACAGAACTCCCATCACCTACAGAAAGTACTGGAAGGGTTTGGTGGGCATTGACCTTGAACTTTGTGAGTCATTTCTAAAGTGTTTCTAAAATATTGTAAGTGTTCATTTAGTTAATATAAGGAGAGGAACAAATGATTCATTACTATTTCATTAAGTAATTGTGTGTGTGTATGTGTATGTGTGTGTGTGTGTGTGTGGGGGGGACTTCCGGGGTTCCTTTCTCAATCATTTTTAGAGCTATTGGGGTGAAACTTGCTACAATAATAGAACATAAATGCAAACTTGGTGATTAGAGGAAGTCCAGTCAACAGCTTGTTGTGTGGTTGTGGCAACCAACACAAACAAAATAGGCTGGCAATAGCCATAGAAGATAGTGATACTCTCAAAATGAACCAAAAATGATTTGTGCCTGATTCAAACACCTTGTTGTGTGGGTTACTTACGATGGAGATTGGAATTCTGCACAGCCCTAGTAAACATCATAGTTTCATAGAAGCATTGCTAAGTACATAATTATGCGATAAACAGATGCAAACATTCTCATCTTCTAAAACAATTATAATGCATCAAATGACTTGGGAATCTCCTCAAGTGTTTAAAATATGTTTGAAAGGTACTTTTCTTATAAAGGAAGATGATTCCATTCATGTAATGTATAAACATAGTGCATTTTCTGTTTTTGTGACTGTGTAAGATCATGAAAGAGGAATTCATCCAATGTATAATATAATTGTTACTTTGCTGGATCTGAAATCACACTAGAGATGCAAGAGTAGGCAAAGAGTGTGCATCCAATCCCTTCTTTTCAGTTTCAATCTGATCTGTGACCCAACTCTCTTGCCTAGTTATAATATAGCTGAAGTGGTCACCCTTGGGGGCCGGGTAGAAGTTCTCCCCTACTTTCAAAGGGGAGTTTTTCACCTACCCTATACTGTTTTAGCAGGGCAAATTGGGAGGTAAGGGCCAATAAATAGGTATATATACCCAGAAACAGCAAGCAAATCAAATTCGGTGCACAACCAAGGCATCCATTTGTGTAGGCCGGGAGCTGTAACCTACCTCTATGTTGTAAATAAAGGAGGGGAGAGCGAAAGCAAATGGCCTAGGAAATCAAAATATGACATTAATAATTCTAGGAGCAGAATTTCCTCACCAAGTGCATTGCTAAGTTCAATGCCATGGTCAAGTTCATTATGCATTCCAGGACCACATTGAGGGGAAGAATCATAGATATTAATTAGGTAACATTAATAAAGTTGCCCTTGGTTAACCCATTCATGTGTGTGAGTTCTTCGTTTGCAGGGGTTGTGCAGCAATCTGAAAACCTGTGGCTGCCTCCTGCAGATTTCCGGGGCTTGTCGTTTAATGAGATCCTGAACCTCTCTGGTTTAGCATTTGACAGGCTCCTCCATTGAACTACAAGCCCCAGAATTATGCAGGAGGCAGCCACAGGATTTCAGGTGGGATGCATACTCTTTGCCTACTCTTTTAACTCTAGTGTGATAAGTCAACCCATTGAGGCATGTGCTTTTGACATTATCCTTTGCCAATAAAATCCAAATAATGAAATGACTCAATGTTTATAGACTCCAGATTTTGTTTTTTGGGGGGAGGGGGGATTTTTTTTCCCTCCAGGATGAAATCCTGAAATGATCTGGCAAAACTGGATCACCAAAATTCCTGTGCAATTGAGCCCCCTCAGGAGGGACCTACCGGAAAGGTACGAAATGACCAAGCATAAAGAAAAGTTTAAAACGCCTGTTGTAATGAACTCTTCCCAGGAATAACAATGCAGCTTTTCAAGTTAGTAACATCCCAGATGAGCTTTCACCCCTGGGCGCAGAGCTTGGAAGGTTAATTAAAAGGGGGTGTAATAGAATCATAAAATCATAGCATATTAGAGTTGGAAGAGACCACATGGGCCATCTAGTCCAACCCCTTGCCATGCAGGGAAAACACAACCAAATTTCCTTACTTGGGACTAAGCTATATTGAACTGGTAGACTTCTAAATAGATCTTATATTTCATAGATAAGGCAGATGGAGTGATACTGGTACAGGCCTGGTGTAGGAAAATAGATTAGAAGACAACTTTTTAAAATGTGAGTTCTGGAGAAAAAAATGTATGAAGAAACCTAGTAGAACATTGTAAGAGAGTCAGAGCAGCATCCATAAAGTACAGAGTGCCCATTTCTTCCTCCATATTTGCAGATCCCTTGTGGATTCCTGGGACTCTTTAGGTCCTCCAAAGCTATTCCATGATGTCCTTGGGTCAGAAGAATAGCATAGAATTGCACCCAAGGATGTAGAGATGCCTATAAATTATTCTGGGGGAAATATTTTTTGGAGGCATTACTTTTAATGCTGCTTATAACACAGAGACCATAAATGGTTTTGGAGGTTAATATACTGAAACACATTCTCAACTTTCCCCAAAGCACATGAAAACAAACATATATTTTTGTAACACACTGGTTGGTCCTAATAATAAGTGATTTTTTATGGAAGATAAAACTGGACTCTGACTCAGACAGACTTACGTCACATCGGTTTGGTGACAAAGACTTCTATGCATATTTCCGGAATGTCTATCTCAGGAATGGTTAGCTCTTATGCACTGAGGCACACTGTTACAGTTTTACTCTTTAAAGCACCAGCAGGGTTGTGGCACTGTTGTTATTGTTACAAATTATTTGTTGCAGTTTTGCAAGAGAGAGCTGTCTCTATCAGAGTTAGGAAGAATTAAACTTTTGCAAAACCAACATGACCATGGCAGCCTCACTCCAACAATAACCCCATTACATTTTTCTGGAAATATCTGAGAATGTACTTTAGTGAAATGTGGGAAAACATCCTATCCACACTGTCTCTTTGTCCTGATTAATACTATGTCTTCTGACATTTTGGATGTTTTTAAAAATGCTCCAGTTTTTTTTCTCCCCAGTAGACACTGGAACCCATGCTGAAGCAGGTTATTTTAACTCACTTTGGAGTGGATTTTAGTCCTGTGTGAAAGGGCCTTAGGATACTGGGAGCAGGGCCGTAGCCAGAAATTTTTTTTTTTGGGAGGGGTTGAAAATTTCCGGGGGGGGGGGGGGGTTGAAACCTGCCTCCTAGCTCACGCTGAAGCAAAGAGCACAGCAGGGGGCAGAGCAGCCTTCAATAGCCTGCAGCTCCGCCCCTCTCAACCTCCTCCACCAAGTCTGGCCTCCTTAATGAGAGCATTCAACACCCACCCCCCCACCCCACTTGGTTGCTTCGCTATATCAGCTATTGCTGCAAGTAATGACAGTGTGAATAAATTGTCAATATTTGCTTGAGATAATGCTGGCAGTTCTGGAGGGTCTCTTAATTTTTTGCGTCTCATAGAGTTAGCATGGGGATTTGGTTAACCAGTTAAAATTCATGAGTAAACCAGGTTTTTTAGCCTGAAAAATTTGGGTGTGTGTGTGTGTGTGTGTGTGAACCCCTAACCCCCCTCCCCCCCAGCTACAGGCCTGACTGGGAGAATAGGGTTCAAACTTCCCCTTCTCCTTTAGCCATGGAAACCCACTAGGTCAGGGCTTCTTAAACCTTTTCCTCTCATGAACCCACTTTGGCAGAAAAGTTTTTCCATGACCCTAGCAATTTAGGTATATAAAATAGGTATACCATAAAGCATTTACTGATAATAAATTGTAAATATATTTATTTAAAAGGTTCCTTGGTAGACATAGAATTTTGCTATTTATGAAAGATGACAGCCAGTTTGCTTACTACTGAGATGGATTTGCTTGTGTATTTGTACACAAAGAATTGCATCTTGGCTGAATATTTGATACTGCAGGATACAGAGCAGATGGGAAATCAAACATTTTAACAATTTGGCGATCAGTCTGATATACGTAATTATTTTATTTCTTTGGTATACTTGTATAGCCACTTGATCTGCCACAAGACACATGAAACTGGAAATCCATTAAGCTGTATAAAAAAGCAGAACACAATTCAGCCTCATAAGGCTCCAGAGCGTTTCTTTGAACAGAAAACAGAATCCCACCCACTAGTTCCGTATCTCAGGCAAGGAACTTAATTAAACAGCAATGGGTGTTCACATCCGTCCCTCAAACAGCTGTGAGTGGGAAGACAGTAATGAGATTAAAAACAAATCTCACAATTAACCATGTGATTGATTTTTTTTTTAAAAAAGCTTATGTGGCAAACAGGATACAATCTCACAGTTCATAAACTGGGCAACTATCTCTCACCGGAAGGTAAATCTCTCGTATTACTTAAACTTTGTCCAAAAAGTGTTTGCATTTGCTTGGTTACAGAGCTGGCAGGAAGTTGGAAGGCAAAACCATTTGTGCCCTTCCGTCCACGGTGCATTTGAAAACACTGTTCAGGATGAGTCATAGGAATTCTGTGGTTTGTGTATCCTGAGTGGAGACAAGGCTACGGGTAATTATTGGACTTGTAAGGGGCTTGCAACCGGATTTTACTTTATAACTAAGTCACTGATTTGTTTCTGAAGGTCAATATTCTCCTGAATTATATTGGTCTCCCATTCTCTCTTTCTCTCAGGCAACTTTTATTATGGTACTTTCTGAATTTTCCTCTCCCCCCTCCCTCCCTCCCTCCCCGGTCACAGTAAGCATTTTTCTTACTTTTCTCTCCTATTTTTTCTTCACTCCAGTTGTAAGATTCTGAGTTGTATGATGCTATAGGAAAATTGCCAGATGTGTTGGAGACCCATCACCCCAAGGCAACAATTTTGTGATGGGCTTTGTAGTCCACCTCATATTGTGGGCCAAAAGTGAGTAAGACCTGAAAGATCTAAAGATAAAGGAAAAGGCAAATGTTTCTCCCTGACATTAAGTCCAGTTGTGTCCAACTCTGGGTGGTGGTGCTCATCTCCATTTTTAAGCTGAAGAGACAGCGTTGTTCGTAGATGCCTCCAAGGTCATGTGGCTGGCATGACTGCATGGAGCACCATTACCTTCCCACAGAAGCAGTACCTCTTGATATACTCACATGTTTTTGAACTGCTAGGTTGGCAGAAGCTGGGGCTAACAGTGGGAGCTCACCCTGCTACCCAGAATCGAACTGCCAACCTTTCGGTTAGCAAGTTCAGCAGCTCAGTGGTTTAACCCACTGTGCCACCAGGGGACCCTGAATGATCTAGTCCATCATATTCTCTCATACCTTTTTCTTTAATTCAGGAGATGTGATGGGGAAATTTCTTGTTATGGTCTTATTCCAGCTATTAGTGGAGCTGTGTCTAAGAGCCTCATATCATGCAGCAGATAAATCATTACTGCATCATATGTTAGAGTTTATTTTTATTAACAGCAAAATCAAGTCATGAATTCTTTTCCCAGTTCTGATGTGCTGTGATCTCTTGTGTAAGAGTTCAGTTGTAATCTTATGCCAGTTTTGGGTGATCAGGATAGTCGATATATGTGCTTTGCATAGGGAAATGTAGAGGAAGAAGAATTAGACTTTTCAGTGTGATTTCCTTTCAACTGATAAAGCAACTATAGGAAAAAAACAGGGTTCCTTCCCAGCTGGGGCTTGTCAGAGAAAGGAAAACCTTGGCCTTGTCTACACTGCCATGTAATCCATATTATTAAAGCAGATAATCCACATTGTCTACTCTGAACTGGATTATATGAGTCTAGATTGCTCATTGTTGATTGCTCTTTGTTCATTGTTGTCCACTTCCTTTTCCAGTCTTGTTCTTGATCTAGCACTATAACACCATGTTGTGTTGATGCTCTCATTTTGCTGATTTGGGTGGTTAGGAGTATCAGTGGGCATGCTCTGGGTGTGGCTTATGGTGTCCTTTGCTTCAAGAGAAGGAAACTTCAACTTGATTTACTTTTAACCAATCCCATCCCCCATGGAAAAAAATGATTGGCAGATGTCCCACCTGACGCTTGTCAGAGAAGTCAAGAAGGCAATACTTTGCTCACTGCCCCCATCCTGTCTCCTTTCCAGCAAAATAACTCAGTTCCCGAGTCTCTTATTCTTTTTCTGATACACGCATGCAGGGAAATGTAAGAATATTATAGTTAAATCAGCAATCTTCATCCTTCTTTCTGTTCCTGTAGCTAGAGCAGATGTGATTATCATCAGAGCAATTGTGATTTTAGCAGCTTCCTTTCATTTCCCAGTGATTAATCAAGTCTATACTGAATCAGACTGCTTTTAATTTATCTTTTTGTGGGTTAAAGATCTCTCTATGTGTATCAAACTAGGAAAAGGGTTGGGCTAGGGGTACATCTACAACTGTAGAATGAATGCAGTTTGACAATTATGAAAGTTGTACTTTGGCAAGGCCTTCAGCCTTCTCTGCCAAATAGTACTGATGTCTCACAAAACTACAACTCCTAGGTTTCCATAGCATCAAGCCATTCCACTTAAAGAGGTCTCAAACTACATTCATTCTACAGAGTAGTTACACCTTTGGAGGTCTCGCATTCATAGGTTTGTTGTAAATCGAAGATGACAGTTAATAATAACAAACAAGCAGCCTTCTGCCAGCATCAATGGGATCCACAAAGAGGAAAGAGGAAAATAATATTGCCACTTGTGATTGTTCCATAGCTTTCAATTTTAAATGAAGCTAATAAAAAGAATCCTGTTATTTTACTTAAGTTCTCTATACAGTTGTCGTTCAGGCACTTCTGACTATTTGTGACCTCATGGACCAGCCCACACCAGAGCTCCGTGTCGGCTGTTGCCACCCCTAGGTCCTTCAAAGTCAAACCAGTCACTTCAAGGATACCATCCATCCATCTTGGCCTTGGTCAGCCTCTCTTCCTTTTCCCTTCCATTTTCTCCAATATCATTGTCTTCTCCAAACCCTCCTATACAAGACAAGTTGAAATTATTGGTTGACAAGAATTACAAAGACCACTGCTGTTGCTGTTCTAAAGATGAAAGTGATACCAACAGTGGAGCTGATTTTGATAAATGTGACAAATTGTAGACTATGTTCAAATTTGGGAAAAAGCTGGAATGAGGTCTTCTGAATGAAAAGGTGAGATTTATTGTCAAAGGAAAATCCAGTATTGCCCATTCTGTCACTGTGATTACATATTCTGCCAAATACAAAGGAGGAAGGAAAATAAGGGAAAATAAATAAATGCTGGGGCAATGTTAGGATTAACTGTTTTTCCTCTTTGTGGATATTAGCCCACTTCTTTCATAAAAGTTTGTGCAAAAATAAAAACCAGTCCTAAAGGTGCTGTCACATTGTCTCTCTCCTTTTAATGTTTCAACAGACTAACATGACTATTTAATGAAAACTAAACAAATTCTAGGTGTGCAAGATAGTGAAAGAACAGTTATCGTATATACTTGAGTATAAGCCGAACTGAATATAAGCCGGGGCACCGAATTTTACCACAAAAAACTGGGAAAACATATTGACTTGAGTATAAGCCGAGGGCAGAAAATGCAGCAGGTACTGGTAAATTTCAAAATAAAAATAGATACCAATAAAATTAGATTAATTGTGGTATCAGTAGGTTAAATGTTTTTGACTATTTACATAAAACTGTAATTTAAGATAAGACTGTCCAAATCTGATCAAACCATTATTTTAACCTTCTTGAATATAAATGTGCTTACGTAGCTTTCCAATAATAATAAAAAGAGTAAAATAATAAATTTAATAAAAAACACTAATACATAGAGTAAAATAATGGAAATGTAATAACAACAGTAATAATAGAGTAAAATAATAAATATAATAATAATAATAATAATAATAATAATAAACTAATGGAAATATAATAATAAATAGTGTAAAATAAATGTGATAATAGCAATAATAATAGAGTAAAGTAATAAATCTAACAACAACAACAACAACAACAACAACAACAACAACGGAGTAAAATAATAAACTTTGACTTGTGTATAAGCAGAGGGGGGCTTTTTCAGCATAAAAATCAGCTTATACTTAAGTATATACAGTACTTTTGCTTTAAAAGAGGATTTTGACACCTCCCACAACCTTGATAGTTATCAGTCTTTTGTGTATCATGTTCTCCACCCACTCTAGTAGAAAAGACAAATATTTTTTATGCCATAGATTGTCATGTTTCTACGGGGATCATGCTGTGTATACTGCACCTTCAGAATTGGGACTGAGGGATTGCAACTCTAAATTTCTTGTAATCTAATAGCTTTTTTCCTCTCGGTCACTCCCTTGATCCTTGCCTTCTCCACTATAGGTAGCTCTTATGATATGCCTCCTTTAAGTCAGTATTTTTTACTATTCAGCACACAGGATGCCATCCTCAGTTAACTTCATTTTACTTTGTTTTTCTTCATCTGTAATGGAATGTAATTTAAAGAATCTTCTCTTTTACTTTTGACAGGTATAATAGGGGTTCTCAACTTCACAGGAAGTTTCTTAGATTGAATTTCTAGAATATAATAGAATAGCTTTCTTGTCATTGTGTTGTTGCACAACAAAATCAAATGCCTTCCCCAGTACACCTCACAAAACAACACACTCATCCCTCCGCACCCCATCCACCACTACACAGCCCCCAATGTCACATCAATGTGAAACCATGGAGTTCAACATAGCCACAGCTCTAGGATAAAAGCTATCTCTCAGTCTGTTTGTCCTTGCCTTTGTGACCTTGTACCATCTGCCAGGTGGCAATAATTAAAGAAAAAAGAATATGTCAGGTGAGATGGATCCCAAGATGCTCTGAGCTTTCTTAAGGTGGTGGGACCTTTAAAGTTCTTCCAAAGAGGGGAGAGGGCAACCAATGATTTTCTGTGCAGAAGTGGTGACCATTTGAAACACCTTCCTGTCTGCCACTGTGTAGTTACCAAACCACACACAGATACAGTAGGCTAGGACACTCTCTATAGCACAGCGGTAGAAAGTCACCAGAAGTTTTTCATTCAGCTGTCAGTTCCTTAGAAGTCTCAGTTAGTACAATCTCTGCTGGGCTCTCTTAACCAATATTGTCGTATGAGTATCCCAGGTCAGATTCTCCTTAACAGTAGAACACCCAAGAACTTAAAACTGGCCACCTGCTCCACTTGGTCTCCATTTATGACCAAAGGCTGAATTACTAGTGTGTTCTTCCTATAGTCCACTATGAGCTCCTTGGTCTTATTGATGTTAAGAACCAGATTGTTGTTCCTGCACCACAAGAGCAGCTGATCCACCTCATTGTGATAAGCAGACTCATCTCATTCAGAGATAACTATCATCATGGTTGTATCATCTGCAAATTTGGTAATGATATTGCTATGGTGGATGGGGGTAGAATCATGTGTACAAAGAGTTAAGCAGAGAACTCAACACACTGCCCTGTGGCATCCCTGTGTTGAGAGTGAGAGCCGGCAAAGTATGATTATCCAATCTAACCTGCTGGGAACATCCAGACAAGAAGTCCATAATCCAGGAACAGATTGAAAATGACAATCCATGAGTTTAGACACCAGCCTATGTGGGAGGATTGTGTTAAACACTCAACGAAAGTCTGCAAAAAGCATCCTCACATAGTTCCTCCATTGTTCCAGGTTGGTAAGAGCAGTGTGGAGCATGTTGGCTATGATACCTTTATCGGTTATCTCTATATGCAAACTGAGGTTTGTCCAATATATGTGGAAGACAAGACATGATATGCCCAGACCAGTTTTTCAAGGCACTTCATGATGATGAAAGTGAGCGCTATAGGCCTGTAGTCCTGAAAATTACCAGTAAGGAACTTCTTTGGTACCAGAACAATGACAAAGGCCTTCAAACAAGATGGAGCAACAGACTAAGATAAAGACTGGTTAAAAATCACAGTAAAAATACCGGTCAATTGCTCAACACAGTCTTTAAGTACCCAACCAGAAATGCCATCTGGTTCACTGGCCTTCCTAGTATTTGCAGCCTTCAAAACATGCCTTACCTCATATTCTTCCACAGTGAGGTGGGAGCTGCAACTGCCCAGTGGCTGAATTCCAACTACCACTGTTGGGCTTACTTCAAAGCGGGCAAAAAAGTGATTCAACTCCTCTACCAATGAGGTGTCCCCCTCAGCAGGAATGTCATTGTTTGATTTATAGTTAGAAATTTGTTGAATCCCCTGCTACACTTGCCTCGCGTTGTTACTGTGGAAATCATCTTTGACTTTCCTCTTTTACTCCATCTTGCCCTTCCGGATGCCTTTCTTAAGACTTGCTCTGGCAGCACTGTATTTCACCTCATCACCAGACCTGAAAGCATATTTTCTGCCATGCTAAAGTCACTGGACTTCCTTGGTCATCCAGGGTTTCTGGTAATGATAAATCCAGATGTATTTGTCCACAGAATTGTATAGAATTTAAAATTTATTAATAGTTTAAAATTCTGTACAAAAGCAATAGCTTGTAAGAGGGTTGAACGGGACTCAGCGAATGCCTGTGCAGTATTTGACATAGTTCAGAACAGCTGCAGTATGTTCTTCCAGGTCTGGATGATAAAAGATGCCCAAGTTTGTCTTCTCAAAGCAATCCTGAAGTTGTTGGGAAGCACTTTTAAACAAGGATTTCACAGTCTTTGTTTTTGGCAGGGCCTGTTTCCTGAGTGGAAGTTACGTTGGTGCCAAGAACAATGACAAATGATCTGACTGCCCCAAGTGTGGTAATTGTATGACCCTGTAGCCTTGTTTAATGTTGGCACATACTTTGTCCAGTGTGTTAGCTCCCCTGGTGCCACACTTAACATGCTGATAGAATTTAGGGAGCACTACTTTCAAGTCAGCATGGTATATCTGAGCAGTGTATCTGACCATGTTTTCAGCCTTACTCAGGCTGCTTCTGGCCTGAGTAAGGAAATGAAGGCAAACAGCCCCCAGAGATGGCATTGGTGCATTTCCTTCTCTAATGGAATGACCCTTGACTTATCCATGGGTCAGCTCAATTCCTAGAATTTTGGCCCCAAAGTTATACATCAAGTAAGCACACAGTATGTGTCCTATCTTACTTTCAGGAACAGAGTGCACCATTGGACTTAGATATGGCCAACTAATTCAATTTTCACTATTTTAAATGGTATTAATCTAATTTTAATGTTTTACTTATTATCTAACTGTTGTTTTACCTGTTTGTATATGGAGGGCATCAAATTGTTGCCAACCACCCTGAGTCTCCCTCTGGGGGTAGAGAAGGGCAGGGTACAAATATTTGAAATAAAAAATAAATAAATAACTGGTCAGAACAGGAACTAATGCCTTTCCTACAAGATACAAGGTGCTTTAGAAGGGCACCATGGTGCTTGAAGTACTCAGTTCCAATGTTCCTTTTGTGCTACAGGTTAGTTTGTGTGCTGAATTTGGACCCACCACATCCTTTCATGTGGTCTGTGGGGCCCGGACACATTTCAGCACTTAGGATTTTTATATTGGGACAGAGGTGTTAATTACAGCTATCTGGCCCAGAGTCTTTGGAAACTCCTACTGATTTTCCAGTCTAGGTTTGAAACACTTTTTTGAAGCAACCTTTTCACTAGTGTTGTTTGAGGCACTTATAATTGGTGGGAATGGACATTCTGCTTTCAACATTTTAGCATGTAAATGTTAAGCTTCATCAATACATGCTGAACAAAGAACTTATATTTTGCCTCCATATAAAACAGCATGAATAAAGCTACAATTCTCCTAAATTCTTGCAGTTAAGTAATCCAATTGGCTTTAAAAGTAGTGTATGAAAGCATTACATAATCTGTAACCACAGATCATATCAGTACAACAATAAAGGTGTTTGACACATACTGCTTTTAATACTATTTCCTAGATATATAGTATAGTATGAATTTTTTAAATAATGAGACTCGAGGTTCAGCAGAGTGAACAGTGATGTGTCATAACAATAATTTTGTTTCCTGTTGGTTTTCACATTTTGCAGATTGCCACAAGACATCACTCTGGGCTTTCCACATTACTATCTAGCACTGCAGGAGGCAAATGGTGCACTAGAGCATCTGCTAGAGAAGGCAGAGACATTTGGCAGCCATAAGTGTAGTGGAAGCTGAACAGTCAATAGGAACCCACAGACTACTTTTGAAGCTAGTTGGGAAATTCCAGCATTTTGCAGCTGTCACACTCCTGATGGGGGCCAAGAAATCTGAACATGACAGCTTTTTCTATGAGTTGCAATTTTTCCAACCATTTTTCAAAGTACTTCCAGCTTTTACAACAGAGTTGGAAATATACTAGTCTTCTAGATGTTGTTGGCTCTTACTTTCTATCACACGTCCACATTAGTACTGCTAGCTAGTTCTGATGTGACATGAAATCAAATATCAACTGAAGAGTAAAACATTTACCATCTCTGTGTTAAGGGACAATTGTGGACTCTTTTCTTGCATGTTTTTGCTTTTATTGGTGTATTTACTGCATTTATATACTGCTTTTCTCACCTCTGAGGGGTCTCAAAGCGTTGTACATCAAGTAATGGAAAGATTCAATGCCAACATATATACAAACCAAAGCATAATTACTAAAATGATAACATAACTATAAATCAAACCATTAAAATCATATTAAACATAGAACATAAACAGACATTTAAAACATAGAATTAAAACAATTAAAACCTTTCCCTTTCAGTTTATGGAAGTATCGGTCTCCAACTGATGACATATGCAGGAGACAAGCATTTATTATTCAGCTCTTTATAAATCCAAGACAATTTCAATAGGGTCAAATGCCATCATGTTGTAGAAATATCCTTTCAAATAATATAATATAAAAATATACCTTTCCCCATTGCTCCAATTTCATGTTGGAGTCAAAATTCTGATCCCATCTAATCACACAATCTTTAATTTGTTCATTTTGTAATTCTAATTTCAGTAATGTTTTATAGATTTTAAAATTAGGTGCTCATCATTGCAACATAATTTAATCTCAAATTCAGCCTTCCTGTTTTTAAAGACATAAAGTTTCTTTTCTAGTTAAAGTTTTCTAGCAGTTATATCGCTACCAAAACATGTCATATCCATTTGGTGGTAATTCTCCTTGAGTAAACTCTTGTGTACTTGTTAAATAATGTCATTTATTCTTGCTACGAGAGGAAAAACGCCTAGTCTCTACACAAGGGGAAGTTCCTACGGAATGTTTTGTTCATTTATATAAGGATCCCTTTGTCCGCTAAGCGCAGCAGACACTGAGTCATTTTTGATGCCTGGGTGTGTGCTCTTCTGTAAAACACCTGGAAAGATACTAAGTCATTTATCAAAAATGACCTGGAGATTCAATGCCAGATTTTTGTGTGTTTCCCTCTCTGCCCCATTTTGTGGGGAAAACATTCTCTATTTGTTTATTGCATGAATTAGATCTGAATCCTACCCTTTCCCCAATAGATTCACTATTTGGAGTAGATAAAACTGAGGCCCCTTCCACATTGACATATAATCCAGTTTATCAAAGTAGATAATCCACTTTATCTGCTTTGAACTGGATTATATGGGTCTACACTGCCATATAATCCAGTTCAAAGCAGATAATCTGGATTTTACATGGCTATGTGGAAGAGGCCCTAGTTGAAACCCCTGCAATTCCAAAGGATTGAACTATTGGAAATTAGTGGAGTCATAGGTATATAATAATGTAGTGTGATGGCATACCTTGTGTTGGGTGACACATAGGAGCAAGTGGAGAAGGGGCATTTTGGGGGAAGGAAGGGAAGAGTGCATGTCTCCCCAGGCTACCAGTTGTTGCCATCATAATCTCAGAGCTGTTTACTTCTTCAGAGCTGTATTCACTCTTGGGGTGTTGTTGGAAGGTAAAGGGTTGTGGAGGGTAAATGGCCTTCCCAAAAACATTCCTCCAGCCTTGCATTCCCATTATTCAGACATGTTTTCTGATTTAACACATGGTTTTATCTGATAAAAGTAGCTCTCTCAGCACTTCACATTTATAGCACCTAATAATAATAATAATAATAATAATAATGATAATAATAATAATTTATTTGTAGCCTGCCCTATCTCCTCGAGGGGACTCAGGGTAGCTTCAAACATAATAAAGGCAAACATTCAATTCCTATATAAAACAGAAGTATAAATATAAACAACAAACAAAATACATTACACAAGTTAAAACAAGTAATTTAACTAATAACAATTTAATAATCAATATTTAAGCCATTAAAAGCCAGGTAAGCATATCAAATACGTCTCCTGTTCCATTCCATTTATCAGTGTCAAACTCTATTCCTCCTTCTTGTCACCCCCCTTGATAGATTGTCACCTTGTCATGGTGAGAGGGCTAGCGTGTTCCATAAAACTGTAGGCTGCAGCAGGGAAGGTTCCAGACCAAGCACAATCCGAAGACCTCAGTGGCAGATCAGGTGGAAAATAACATGGTACATATTACAACAGAGGAAGAAGGCTGCAACAGATTGAGAAACCACCATCGTCATGTTAATTATATCACTGGTTGGGACCCTATCTCTGTAAAGACTGTGTGTTGATCGGCTGCGCACCAACCTCCACACATTAAAAAACTCATGCACAGGCATCTTCCAAGAACTGGGAAGGCCATTATAATCTGACAATGAGGGATTGCCTAAGTAAGCAAGCAAATTCTCATCATATGCTTGAAAGCATAGAAATGTTTTAAGTTGCTTTTTAAAAGTGAGTAAGGAGGGGGTTATTTTGATTTCCTTGGAGAGGGCATTCGAAAGACAGGGGGCGACTACTAAGAAGGCCCCCTCTCTCGTTCTCACCAGCTGTACTTGTATAATGGTGGGGTGGGACCAAGAGTAGGGCCTCCTTGACTGATTGAAGAGCTCATCCAGGTTTGTACAAGGAGATGCGGTTTTCTAGATAGTCTGGGCCCAAACCTTGGTTCCACTTTAAATGTCATGGTGGATTCTATGGAATTCCAGGATTGAAGGTTTCATAAGATATTTAGAATCCTCTGCTGAGAGTTTTAATACTGAATCTAATGGGTTTGCCCCAATTCTAAGAACCTCATTGAACTGCAAACCTAAAGACCTCATAAGAGGTGCCCCTGGTCGTGCAATGGGTTAAACCCTTGTGTCGGCAGGACTGAAGATCAACAGGTCACAGGTTCGAATCTGGGGAGAGCATGGATGAGCTCCCACTGTCAGCTCCGGCTCCCCATGCAGGGACATGACAGAAGCTTCCAACAAGGATAGTAAAACATCAAAACGTCCTTGCTGATGGCCAATTCTCTCACACCAGAAGTGACTTGCAATTTCTCAAGTCGCTCCTGATATGAAAAAAAAAGAAAAAGAAAAAAGAGGAAGGCATGGCACTTAAAATGAAACCAAAGTGCTGTAATTGTTATTATGTGGCTACATTACTAATGTGGTGATTTGAGTTTTGGATTATAACCTTGGAGACCAGGATTTAATTCCCTTCTTAGCCATGGAAACCCACTGGGTAAATCCCAGAAAGCCAGAGGGTTGGTATAATTCAGAAATGATGTGAAGATACATAATAGCAACACCACAGGTGGTTATACACATATCTGCCAGTTATCATTTGGTGTATTGAAAACAACACTTTGATTCTATTTATCTGCTATGGCTCCATGCTATGCTAGTATTTATAGTCTGAAGAGAGAATTCTATACTAGACAACTAGGGTTGGTTGATTCCCCCCCCCCCCCCCAATATATATTCAAAACTCATTTTGGGTGTAGGGGCGCTGGTGATTCGATTCTAAAGTCATTTCCGAATTTTTCCAAAAAAGTCGGAACTTTCCGAAACCTCTGAAACTTCTCAATCACTTTGTTAATGATGGATGTGATTGCATAATACGCGGAATATAGTACTGACACTCCCTCCCTCATTTTTACACCAATCTTGATGAAACTTGATATACTGCCACAACACGTCCTCCTCTGTTAGTATACCAAATTTCAACATGTGAGCAAAAAAGAAGTTTCCAGAAATGACTATTATTTTCACCCTCTCCCTCCCTCCCAAACACACTTTTCCTTCTTCTTTGGAACAGGACTGTTAGGACATGTTCAAAATATAGACCCCAGAAAAAAGGGAGAGACCCCAATAAAAATAGCAAAGCTTTAGTGGTGAGCAAAAAGGAAGTTTCCAGAAATATCTTTATTAATTTCACTCTCTCCCCACCTCCCAAACAAACTTTTCCTTCTTTCTCTCTCTTCTCTGGCTCCAAACCCTTCCTCTCTCAAGATCTTCCCTTCTGCCTTGCCTTCCTCTGTTATCCAATACTCCTTTCCTCTGGCTCCAAACCCTTTCTTCCACCCCACAGCCAACAGCAACAAGCAGCAGGAAGAATAGTCCAACCTCCCTTCTCCCTTCCTTGGCTGCCAATGAACCTTCCAGTCATATGTTTGGGTTTATACAGCAATGGCTGCTGCATGCTGCAAACCCCTCCCCTTCCCAAAATGCAACCCCTGATTGGCAGGGAGGCAAGCAGCTTAGGCTTCCCCTCCCAGCAGGCTTAGTTGCATTACAAACATTTCATCATAGTTCTGACTCACTTCCGCATCCCTGAAATGAATTGTGCAAGGCAAGTCGCAACTATAGGGGACTACAGCCTCACAGAAATGTGGCGGAAGGCCCTTTGGAAGGCAAAAACATAAAAATTTTCCCCAAATTACGCCACATCTGAGTGAACCTATCCAATCCTATAGACAATTACAGTTCCAGGGAAGTTTGATTCAAGGACCGGAAGATTAGTTGTTAAGAGAAAATAGGAAAAAGCATTGCTCCCCCCTCTCTCTTTCTGTGTGTGTGTGTGTTGGGGATTAACCTGGAGACGCACAATGGGCTACTTTATTGATTGCTGGGTAAATCTGTGTGGAAGATGTTAAGAAGACAGTGCATAGATGCCAACACAAATACACGGAAATTGAGACTGGGCTCTTGTTTTCTTTGTTCCTCAGTTATATGGTGGACAGCAAGATTGTTGCCCACATTACTACTTGCTAACCAGCAATAATGTTTCCATCAACACCAGTTTAATTTTTCATTGAAATGAAATCTTTCCATATTTTAAAATTTATTTTATTTCAGTGTATTATTGAAAAACACATGAGATGAAGTGTGTTTTTCATCTCGTTTTGTGTGTTTATATCCGTTTTGCTGTGTTTTCCAAAACTGACACCTACTGGCAAAACAGAATATCTCCTAAACAACCAAAAATGTCAGTGTGCCTTTTAGATGAAGTCATCTTTACATTTCATATAGAACTTTGTTAACATGACGATAGGGGACTTTCCATATAATTCTCACCTCCTGTGCGGGTGGAAATTCAGGAACCGTTTCAACACTATGTAACACAGAAACTGCAACATACCTGAAGTAAGAACTTTCTGCATACATTTTATCCTTCTGCAGCAGATAAATTCTGTAGCCAGGTTGATACAATATTTTCTTATCCAGGAAATAGGGGGCTAAGTTAGGTCAGGAACTAGCAAAGTACACCTGAAGACTTTAATAGCAAGGGCATTGCTCCTTTGAATCAATGTGCAATTTCATGCTTTCACTTTTACGCTTTTGCTTGCAGTTAATAGAAACCATAATCTGTGATGTACTTGTAGTTCAATGACCTGAAACTAAGTGATGCTGCCCTCATTGGAAGCTGGCAGGTTGAAATTAGTTTGAACTTATGCAGCTTCGCTGAGTTGGCAAAACTTGGAAGAAACATGAAAAAGAAAACCTGAGGATAATGCAAAGGGAAATAATTTGCTGGCTTTGCTGCCCATGATGTGGGCATTGCTGTAGGAAAAGTGTGCTTCTAGCTCACTGTCCTCCATCCTTGGTAGTTATCCATGGAACATGGCTTCTCCTGATGACTGTAGCTTGAGGGTAGTTTGTAAATTCTGTTCCCAAAATATTCAGGGCTTTAGTAATGTAACTTTACACATGTCTTTCCAGAAATAGTAAAGGTAAAGGTTTTCCCTGATATTAAGTCTGGTCATATACGACTCTGGGGAGTGGTGCTCATCTCCAAATCTAAGCCAAAGAGTTGGCGTTGTTGTCCATAGATACCTCCACAGTCATGTGAAGGAGTGCTGTTACCTTCCCGTGCTTTCAAACTGCTAGGTGCGCAGAAGCTGGGCTTAACAGTGGGAGGTCACCCCACTCCCTGGATTTGAACCACCAATCTTTCAGTCAGCAAGTTCAGCAGCTTAGCAGTTTAACCTGTTGTGCCACCAGGGAGCCAAAGACCCCTTTAGTTCAGTAAAACTTACTTCCAGGTAAATATAGAGCTGCATCTAGAGTAGGCACGGGCAAACTTCAACCCTCCATGTATTTTGGACTGCAGATTCTGTTAGGAATTGTTGGAGTTGAATTCCAATGCACCTGGAGAGCCAAAGTTTGCCCATACCTGAGCTAGAGACATAGCTGGCTACCAGGGAGGGGGCAAATTGGGGACATTGCCCCACAAATTTTAAAAAAAATGCTAGGCCAAGTGAATGTTTCCTTCAACCCCCAGGTTTTTAGCAATGTAGTGCCTTTAAACTTTGCAGCATTCAGAAATATAGTTTAGGTACCCAAATAAAAGGAACATGCAAAGATGCCAAAGGAATTCAAACATACACAAAAGTGCTCTAGATGAGAATGATTTTCAATGTCTCTCACTCTTCAATGCTAGACATAATGGGAATGAAGGGAATTTTTATTCAGGAGCCTGGATAACTATTTTGGGGAGCAAGATCTTCATTTTGCCTCCTCCCCAACTACATTTTTTTGAGTTTGCAGCCTAAATGTCCCACTTAATACCTCAAATTGGGTCTGGAAGCAAATGGGCAGTCATCTCAGGTGATGTAATATTGGTGTTCTATGGTCAAAAGCCTCGACTCTAGTTTAGCAGCTTTGATATGAGCAGGACAGTTATAATAATTGTAGTGGCAAGTCCAGCAGTTCCAGCAACAGGCCATCATTATTGAACAAGGTCAATGCCTTTGTAAAATCACCTATATTCTTCCTTGAGCCCATATAGCTTGAGAATGGTATGCACACGTCTCCTATGGCATTCATAGCGGTTAACAGCAAGTTTCAATCTATTAGTCAGTGTTTTCATAACCTTCTTTGAAATATTGCTTGATCCTTCAGGGGGGAAAGTCCCTAGATTTCCCTGCTCTCTCTCATTCACGGGGATTTTCCACTCTCTGACAATACAGTGTGATGACTGAGGTATTCGGCCGCCTTTTCTTTTTTTCTTTGCCGTCTTTTCAATATTCAAGAATCATTTGTAAATTTTGCAAGTTCAGCCGAAGGGTATCAATTGGTAAAAGCTACCTAATATTCCTTTGATCTGCACAATCTGATGTACTCCTGATAGGTTTAGAGTCATGGTTACTGCAGTCATCATTTCACTTCTACTGGCCTGGGATGCGGAATCTGACGACAGCATTAATGTGGCACCATTTCCTCTCCCTTCTCAGTCAAGCCCATGACTGCGATGTATGTTCTTCAGTTGCTGTAGAATATCATTATTTCATTCTCTGTGGGTTGCCCACTGCTCTACACAGGCAATTCTCTTACAACTATGTGAACCATTCCACATTTAGGCAAAATGAGAAATGCCATTCCAAGCTTAGGCAAAATACAGATCAACCTTTCTTTGGATTAAAACTGGGAGAGTCTGGTAGCTCTAGTTCCAAAAGGTAATGTTTTCAAGGTACAGATCAGGAGAGAAGCCTATGCTGTGATCACCAGCTGAGAACAGAGCAGCTTCCAACTTCACACAGGCAAAAAGGTCCTGCTGAAGTGGCAAACCCAATATATACCTATAATTGCAGGGCTCATTCTATCTTGAGTGCTAGAAAATAAATAGCATCAACCTGCCAGATTTGGAAAATTGATGGAGTTAGGTGGAAAGTGCTCCCTTTCGAGATCAAACTGTCATGGTTTGTGGTAGGTAGCAGCAACAACAATATTTTGGTTTTCTACTATGGTTCTCTGCCCCCTTTTATCCTTAGAGTAATTCACTCAGTTTCTTGTCTCCTTGGGGGCTTGAACTTCGACCTTTCAAATCTTACTTTAAGTTTCTAACCACTACATCATGCTCTTGTTTAGATGAACTTTCACTTGTAAGTTCCTACAGGTGGTCTGAAATACTCAAGTTCAGACTGAGGTATCCTACCTTAGTTGCTGTCCTTGTGAAATACTATATTTATTTATTATTATCTATTTACATCACTCTTATCCTGCCCTTTTCAGCCTGAAGGCAACTCAGGGCTGTGTACAGACTGGCAACAATTAGATGCTTCAACATACATGCATACATACATACATCAGTTAAAAACAATTAAGTCACATCATAAAATCCATATAAAATGCATTAAAACTATGAAAAATCAATGTCTTCCAGTTCAACTCCTTATCCATTTATATTGCTTTAGCCGTTCTGTGTTTGTTATTTCACAGTATTGTGTTTATCTGGTTATGCTGAAGTTCTGAAAGCTTGCTCGAAGAGCCAAGTTTTTATTCTTTCCTGAAATTTCAGGAAGGAGGGGGCTGATCTAATATCCCTGGGAGGGGAGTTCCACAGGGGCCACCACTGAGAAGACCCTGTCTCTCATCCCCGCCAAATGTGCCTGTGAGGCAGGTGGGATGGAGAGCAGGGCCTCCCCAGATTATCTTAAATTCCTAGAAGGTTCATAGGAAGAGATATGTTCAGATAGGTAAGCTGTAATAATTGCACCTCCTCCTTTTTCACCATGTAATAGTTGCACTCACTCCTTTTTAAGCTGAAAAAAGGGTTTACAACTACTATTACATGCTGAAAAAAATCCAGTTACGAGGTTTCATTTGGCTGGCAGTTGGCTTAAGCCCTGTAGCTGGAAAGGGGGCAGAAGTTTCACTCGCCCATGTGCTGACCCCTTTCCAGCTACAGGGCTTCAATCAGCTGGCAATCAAGTGAAGCCCCTTAGCTGGAATGTTTTCACCGTGTAACAGTTGCACCCCCATTTTTCACTCAAAAAAGGAAATAGTTACTATTATGCAGTGAAACACAGCATGCCTTTCTAAAATAAGTATGGATGAGTTTAAGAAGACCTAGCACTAGCTAAGAAAATGTAGAATGGTTTGCAACTTGAAAGATACTTCAAAAGTGAACTTCCTCCTCATTCTTAAACCATCCCTTTCAACACTTGGCTGCCAGCTTAGTGAAGTCCCATAACTTGAAGGAGGCAGGCAAGCGGGGGAGACAGTACTAACTATTACGGCGGCTAAAGACAGCACCTTCGAGCACCTTTTTTAAGTTAGAAAGATGAAATATTGCATGGTTAGAGTTCAGCTGCAACAGCTAACAAGTGTAAAAACACATTACTTACTGGTAACAAGACTGAAGTAGTGCTTTCAGTGTTGAACTATGGCTTTGCAAACCAGGGTTCAGTTCCCTGCTTGGTTATGGAAACTCACACACCCTCAGCTCTAGAAAACCCTGTGGGGTTGCTATAACTCAGAAATAACTTGAAGTACAAAACTACAATACAACAGGGTGTTTATTTTCAATGGATCAATCTGGGACAACAGCTTGATTCCACACTTCATAAAATAATGGGAACTATGGCATTGATTCCAAAATGCTGCAGCCTGAATGCTGTCTAAATGCTGTTTACGTGGAAAATACTGGTCCCCAGTCCATTTACAGATACAATTCTAAGTATTGGTTATGACATATAAAAGCAGAGGAATATAGCTTTTGGTTCTGTGTATATTTTGGACCTCACCTTTTAGAATCTTGCATGATGGACTATGCTGGCTTGTACTTCTGGGAACTGGAATCCAAAGTAGCTGGAACATCACTGAAAGTCCTTTTCTCATATTTGAATCTGCTAGAGTCTTGACGTCCTTGGAAGAGAGCTTTCTCTTAGGCCCCTTCTACACTGCCATATAATTGAGATTATCAAAGCAGATGATCCACGTTATCTGCTTTGAACTGGATTATATGATTCTACCCTGCCATATAATACAGTTGAAAGCAGATAATCTGGATTTTATATGGCTGTGTAGAAGGGGCCTTAGTCTCACCACACCATCACAGGTCTGTCTAGTACAGTTGTTCTTAATCTGTGGGTCCCCAGATGTTCTGGGCTTCAGCTCCCAGAAATCCTAACAGCTGGTAAACTGGCTGAGATTTCTGGGAGTTGTAGGCCAAAACACCTGGGGACCCAGAGGTTGACAACCACTGGTCTAGTAGAACACATGAGACAGCTTTCTTGATAGCCTAATGCAGTTAACCTGCATTATGAAAGTGCATTATATGGCAGTGAGATGGGGCCGAGACCCTTTGTGTAATTAATTGGTTGCAGGAGTCATTTTTTGTGTTGACTGTGTTTACATTTTTAAAACGTTATTGTTATGTTTTAAAGGATTTCACTTAAAATTTAATGACATTTTAATAGGATTACTTGTTTAATAACATGCTTAACTGTACTTCAACTTTTCATTATTAACTTTGTACCTTTTTTTTTTAAAAAAATCATTTTTATAAATCACCTTGAGCCGCATATAGGTAAAAGGTTAACCTACATACACAATTAATTGCCTTACCCAACAGAATGCCTTCCAGATATTTAGGATGGCTACTCCTTGGGATGAAAGCTGTATCTGGGATCCTGGGTATGGACACAGGGTCTATATCTAGAATGCATAACGAGGAGTGGCTTGAGGCTTTTGCGGCCAAGGGGAAAGACAAAATGGCATGTCCTCTTATTCCTGGCATACAGAAGTCAAGCAGACTGGCAGATGACTCTGACTTAATACTCCAGATTACTGTCCCTACTTCGTGTGAGGCAACAGGATTTTTATGGGGAACTGAGATGTTAATTTCACAAATTCCACAAGGAACCACAGTAAGTTCTGGCTTCTCCCATCAGCACAGAACAGGTACGGATGGAGTTGATGAGAACAGCAAGGGGTAGACTGCCAACACACCTCCACCAAGGACTCTGGAGACACCTTGTCCCCTTTGACACAGCTGAATAAAATCCCATTGTATCTGCTTTGAACTGGTATATATGCCAGTGTGGACTCAGATAACCCAGTTCAAAGCAGATATTGTGGGATTTTCTGCTTTGATATTCTCGGTTATATGGCTGTGTGGAAGGGCCCCTTGCTTAACAGAGGATATCTCTGGGTCCCTAGTTAGTATTCTAGCAGATACTTTTAGGATGGACTGAAATTTTTAGTAACTGTCTATTTTGCCAGTGGAAGTGTGTTTTTTCTGCCCTCTTGTGGCTGTTCCCATTCAATTCCTTTAAATACATAGTAACCACTTCTGTCTCTTTTATTGAGGATATAAACATGCTTATGCTTGAGACAGATATAGGAATGTATATCATGAAAGAGTAATTAGCATAAATTACACACCCTTTATCTGGAATTCCAGAACACAGGTGGACATCGGTATTCACTGGTGTTTGGTTCAAGAACCCCACTTTGGATATCAAAATCCATTGATGTCTCAGTCCCATTATATACAACGATGTAGCAAAATGGTTTCCCTTATATCAAATGACAAAATCATGGTTTGCTTTTTGGGATATTTGGGGTGGGAGTGGGTGCGTACATGTTTTCAAATCATGGACGTTTGAATCACTGGATCCAGAAGGCTGACTGTACTCCAAAATCGTCCACATAGATGAGTGAGATATCGACATCTCTGCTCTTTGATGTTTCAATGCACATAAGCTTTGTATTATGCTTTTTAAAAATAAAATTACCTATAAGTTATGTGTACAAGGTGTATGTTCAACATACATGAATTTTGTATTTAGATTTGGGTTCCATCACTAAGATGAAAATATATGCAACTATAGATAATATTTCAAAATACAAATACATCCAAAATACATCTGATCTCAAGCATTTCTGAAATGTTGAAGGTGAGAAGCAACTAGCCTCACCCCCTCATTAGGTTTAGCAGAGAAATAAAGCAGGTTCAATCTTCTTTGCAAAAATGTATGCTTTACTTACAAATGCTAGAGGATTAATAACATCTGGTGGTGACAAGTCTATAACATGTGATCTTCCAACATGGAGGAGAGAGGCACTTGCAGACTACAAAATGGAGGATGAATAAACACAGACTAACTGATGCTAGAATAGAGAGGGAGTGGCTCAAACTAAAAAAACAAAAAACAAATCAGGAAATGACATAAATATATGCTCAGCCTAAACTCTTAGAGGCACACGTAGATAGCAACTCCCGAGTACTGGCATGCTAAGGTGGCTGCCTCTAATAATTACATGCCATACTAGCCACTACACAGAGACATTTGAAACTGGTATGGTATATATCTGCAAGATCTGCTTAGGTCTTAATAGTGAAGGCTCAATATTTGAATAATTCTTTACAGTATTTTACATGTATTAAAAGACTTAATAACACTAAGAGCCCTTCAAGGCATGACTAAATTCCAGGAGGAACAGGGATATTATATCCCAGTTCCTCTGGGATTTAGTCTTCACACTGACCCCAAACCCTAGTGTGTGTTTGTGTTTGTGGTTACATGCCCTCCTGGGGCAACCAGAGCCAGCTCCCAGTCCCCCATTTACCCTCCTCCCCCTCTTAACCCTCTGACGTGTCATTGATGCACTAGGGTCTTGACCACTTTGAACAGGATTATCTTATGCCCCTACCACAGAGCTGTATAAAATCCACATTGAACTGGATTATATGGCAGTGTGGACTCAGATAACCCAGTTCAGAGCAGATACTGTGGATTATCTGCCCTGATTATCTGGGTTATATGGCTGTGTGGAAGGGCTCTGAATCCACATTTACCATATACTGTATATCAGGAGTCCTCAAACTAAGGCCCGGGGGCCGGGTGCGGCCCTCCAAGGTCATTTACCTGGCCCTCACTCAGGGTCAACCTAAGTCTGAAATGGTTTAAAAACACATAACAACAACAATCCTATCTCATCAGCCAAAAGCAGGCCCACATTTCCAATTGAAATACTAATAAGTTTATATTTGTTAACATTGTTCCTCATTTTAATTAGTTTATTGTTTTTTAGTGTTTTTTACACTACAAATAAGATATGTGCAGCATGCACAGGAATTCATGTTTTATTTTTCAAATTATAATCCGGCCCTCCAACAGTTTGAGGGACTGTGACCTGGCCCTCTGCTTAAAAAGTTTGTGGACCTCTGCTGTATATACTTGAGTATAAGCCTAGTTTTTCAGTCCTTTTTTTCGGCTGAAAAAGTCTCCCCCTCGAGTTGATGTTATTTATTATTTTACTTTGTTGTTGTTGTTGTTGTTGTTAATATTACATTTATTATTTTATTGTTGTTGTTGTTATTATTACATTTATTATTTTACTCTATTATTATTATTATTATTATTTTACTCTATTATTATTATTATTATTATTTTACTCTATTATTATTGGAGGACATGTAAGCATATTTACATTGAAGAAGGTTAGAATAATGGTTTAATCAGAGTTGGACAGTCTTATCGTGAATTACAGTTTTATGTAAATATTCAAAAACATTTAAGCCTAAATTAATATAATTTTATTGGTATCTATTTTTATTTTGAAACTTACCAGTAGCTGCTGCATTTCCCACCCTCAGCTTATATTCGAGTCAATCCATTTTCCCAGTTTTTTGTGGCAAAATTAGGTGCTTCGGCTTATATTCGGGTCGGCTTATACTCGAGTATATATGGTAATCTAGTTCAATGTGTATTTTATAGAACTATGTGGAAGGGGACTTAGAGTTGATCATCCAGACCATACCCATCAATTGCCCTGGTTTATCAAAGGCAGTCCCAATTAATTTGCTACCATCTCTTTTAAGCTGCTTCAAAAACATCTCTTTCTTTCTCCTCTCACTTCCTCTTTATCATCATCTTATTGCAATCACTCCAAATTGAGTTCAAAGTCCAAAAGTATAGATAGAATCCCAAATAGGCTTAGGCAAAAGCAAATTGCTGCAAACTCTCCTAACATGATGTCCTTCCTCATTAATAACTGTTGCCATCTTTGCCAACTTGATTTTGCTCTGGTTTTTATCTGTGAAATGTCGCAGCATATGGACAAAGACTCACTTTTCAAAGCTCTGATCTTGGCTCATTAAGTATAGTGCAATCCTATATGTGTTTGCTTCAGAAGGAAATAATACTGATCTTAGTGGTGCTTATCCTTGGTTAAACATGTACAGCGGATCCTCATAAGTTCTCTCTCCATGGATTCAACCATCCATGCCTTGAAAATAATGTTTAAAATTCAAAAAGCGAACCTTTGCCATTTTATTTAAGGGACACCATTTTACAATGCTGTTGCATAAAATGGGACTTGAGCATCCATGGATTTGGGTATACCACGAAGCTCTTGGTACAAAGCCTCATGGACAATAAGGGCCCGCTTTGGAACATTGGAACCCTGTTCTCTTAGGGGCTGTCATACATAACCCAAAGCCACAAGGAAGAAAGGAAGTTACTCCTGGGCGTATAATGAGAGCAATCACAGAACAGCCATAACCATCCCTTTGCTAGTAGTGCAATATGAAAAGTCTAGTACTGGAAATCAACATCTGCATTTTGGCTGGCAAAAATTGGCTGTTAAAGCTCAAAGCATTTCAAAAAAGTGACACTAGATGGTGCTAGCAAGCTTTTCCACAAACACAACAGTCTTAAATGTGTCTCTTAATTATAAAACTGCTCCCATACTATAGCCATTTGTCCAATAAGAATTTCTACTATTAATGCCATTGTAGCTCTCTCCAATTAATAATTAAAGGAGGTGATTTTTAAAACTGTCTTTTTTCCCCTTGTAAAATTGGATCAAACCAAAATCAAGGTCAAGATATATATTCTAGGGGCCAAACACAGCTCTAATAGTAAGTCAGGCTGATGATCAAGCACCAAGAATCAGATGGCAAAAGAAATATGGCTACTCTTAGGAACACGTTGCTCCAAGTGAAGATTCAAACATGAAGCAAATATTTTGAAAAGCCAGCTAAACTCCTCACCTGATTCTCTAACTCACAGCCAGATAAAGTGTGGCCCTTCCATGTCATTCAGTTTGGAAAGGACAGTCCTGATTAGTGTTGGGCACAGTATTTGTTCCATTCGTTTCATCTGGGTAATCGTTTTGTACTCTCCATTCGGAAGGCACAAAACAAAAGTCCCATTTAGGATGAAACAAAAGGTGAAATGAAAGAGAAAGTTGTAAGGTCACTGAGGTTTCCTTCCATTTTTGGGCCATGTGGCTTTCCAGGGGAGTTCTTCCGCATGCATCAGAGAAGGAGGAGAAGATTTTTGGCCAATCAGACGCCAAGGAAACAGTGATGTGGCCAGGGTATTTAAGGGGGTGGCCCCTCCTAAAGCGCCCATTGCATCCATGTCCTTTATTGCTGCTGGTGGGGTGGCTTCTCTCTCCACTTGCTTGCCTTGCTTTGTTGCTTCCTTGCCTTGCTGGTGGGGAAAGATTTGTATTTTTTTTTTTTTTGCCATAGCTTGTCTGCTTGGCATATTGGTAATAGTATTATAGCTGGGTCTGGAAGCTCCAAGCATTACAGAGATACTTCAGGAGCACTGTTTGCATAAGAGAGATTTAGCTAATGTAAGCCAGGCTGGAGACAGGTAATATAGAAGGAATGTAAGAGTTCTTTAATGGTGAAACCCTAACCCTTACCCTAACCCTGTACCGTACTGTAAGCCTAAGCCTAACCCCCTACCCAAACCCTAAACCTTACCCTAACCCTTACCTTAACTCTAAACCATACCCTAACCCCTAACCTAACCGTAACCCTAACCCAAACCTTGCCCTAACCCTTACCCTAAGCATCCCCTCCTTTCTATCCTTCCTTTGCTCTCCCCACTCTCACTCCACCCCCCTCTTCCCCCTATTCACAGCCACCTTTGTGGCATCTCCCAGGTCGGAAGATGGCCAAAATGCTACTGGGGAGGAGCAGAGGATAAGTTCAACTAGCCCCAGATGTGATGACGCAGCTAGCTCAAAGCCGAAAGGAAGGCTAGCGGCCGACGGTACTGGAGGCGAACGACGAATCCGATGCTCTAAAGATCAACACACCATAGGAACCTGGAATGTAAGATCTATGAGCCAGGGCAAATTGGATGTTGTTATTGGTGAGATGTCAAGACTAAAGATAGACATTCTGGGGGTCAGCGAACTGAAATGGACTGGAATGGGCCACTCCACATCAGATGATCACCAGATCTACTACTGTGGACAAGAGGAACATCGAAGAAATGGAGTAGCCTTCATAATTAATAAGAAATTCGCTAAAGCGGTGCTTGGATACAACCCAAAAAATGACAGAATGATCTCAATTCGAGTGCAAGGAAAGCCTTTCAACATCACAGTGATCCAAATATACGCCCCAACCACAGCTGCTGAAGAAGCAGAAGTAGATCAGTTCTATGAGGATCTGCAGGACCTACTGGATAATACACCAAAAAGAGACATTATTTTCATTACAGGAGACTGGAATGCCAAGGTGGGAAGTCAAATGACAACTGGGATCACAGGCAAGCATGGTCTGGGAGAACAAAATGAAGCGGGACGCAGGCTGATAGAATTCTGCCAGGAAAACTCGCTGTGTATAACGAATACTCTCTTCCAACAACCTAAAAGACGGCTTTATACATGGACCTCACCAGACGGTCAACACCGAAATCAGATTGACTACATCCTTTGCAGCCAAAGGTGGCGGACATCCATCGAGTCAGTGAAAACAAGACCTGGGGCTGACTGTAGCTCAGATCACGAACTTCTTATTGCCCAATTTAGAATAAAACTAAAGAGATCAGGGAAAATACACAGACCAGTTAGATATGATCTCACTAACATTCCTAGCGAATATACAGTGGAAGTGAAGAACAGATTTGAAGGACTAGATTTAGTAAACAGAGTCCCAGAAGAACTATGGACAGAAGTCCGCGACATTGTTCAGGAGGCGGCAACAAAGTACGTTCCAAAGAAAAAGAAAACCAAGAAGGCAAAATGGTTGTCTGCTGAGACACTGGAAGTAGCCCAAGAAAGGAGGAAAGCAAAAGGAAACAGTGAAAAGGGGAGATATGCCCAGTTAAATGCGCAATTCCAGAGGTTAGCCAGAAGAGATAAGGAACTATTTTTAAATAAGCAATGCATGGAAGTAGAAGAAGACAACAGAATAGGAAGGACAAGAGACCTCTTCCAGAAAATTAGAAACATTGGAGGTAAATTTCAGGCAAAAATTGGTATGATAAGAAACAAAGATGGCAGGGACCTAACAGAAGCTGAAGAGATCAAGAGAAGATGGCGAGACTATACAGAAGATCTGTATAGGAAGGATAACAATATCGAGGATAGCTTTGACGGTGTGGTGAATGAATTAGAACCAGACATCCTGAGGAGTGAGGTTGAATGGGCCTTAAGAAGCATTGCTAACAACAAGGCAGCAGGAGATGATGGGATCCCAGCTGAACTGTTTAAAATCTTAAAAGATGATGCTGTCAAGGTGATGCATGCCATTTGCCAGCAAATATGGAAAACACAAGAATGGCCATCAGACTGGAAAAAATCAACTTATATCCCCATACCAAAAAAGGGAAATGCGAAAGACTGCTCAAACTTCCGTACAGTGGCCCTTATTTCTCATGCCAGTAAGGTAATGCTCAAGATCCTGCAAGGAAGACTCCAGCAATACATGGAGCGAGAGTTGCCAGATGTTCAAGCTGGGTTTAGAAAAGGCAGAGGAACGAGAGACCAGATTGCCAATATCCGCTGGATAATGGAGAAAGGCAGGGAGTTTCAGAAAAACATCTACTTCTGCTTCATTGACTATTCTAAAGCCTTTGACTGTGTGGATCATAATAAATTGTGGCAAGTTCTTGGTGGGATGGGCATACCAAGCCACCTTGTCTCTCTCCTGAGGAATCTGTACAAGGACCAAGTAGCAACAGTCAGAACTGACCACGGAACAACAGACTGGTTCAAGATTGGGAAAGGCGTACGGCAAGGCTGCATACTCTCACCCAACCTTTTTAACTTGTATGCAGAACACATCATGCGATGTGCGGGGCTGGATGAATGCAAAGCTGGGGTGAAAATTGCTGGAAGAAACATTAACAATCTCAGATATGCAGATGACACCACTCTGATGGCCGAAAGCGAGGAGGAGCTGAGGAGCCTTCTAATCAAGGTGAAAGAAGAAAGCGCAAAAGCCGGGTTGCAGCTAAACGTCAAAAAAACCAAGATTATGGCAACAAGAATGATTGACAACTGGAAAATAGAGGGAGAAACCGTGGAGGCCGTGACAGACTTTGTATTTCTAGGTGCAAAGATTACTGCAGATGCAGACTGTAGCCAGGAAATCAGAAGACGCTTACTTCTTGGGAGGAGAGCAATGTCCAGTCTCGATAAAATAGTGAAGAGTAGAGACATCAGACTGGCAACAAAGATCCGCCTAGTCAAAGCCATGGTATTCCCTGTAGTCACCTACGGATGTGAGAGCTGGACCTTAGGGAAGGCTGAGCGAAGGAAGATCGATGCTTTTGAGCTGTGGTGTTGGAGGAAAGTGCTGAGAGTGCCTTGGACTGCGAGAAGATCCAACCAGTCCATCCTCCAGGAAATAAAGCCCGACTGCTCACTGGAGGGAAAGATACTAGAGACAAAGTTGAAGTACTTTGGCCACATCATGAGGAGACAGGAAAGCCTAGAGAAGACAATTATGCTGGGGAAAGTGGAAGGCAAAAGGAAGAGGGGCCGACCAAGGGCAAGATGGATGGATGGCATCCTTGAAGCGACAGGACTGACCTTGAGGGAGCTGGGGGTGGTAACGGCCGACAGGGAGCTCTGGCGTAGGCTGGTCCATGAGGTCATGAAGAGTCGGAGACGACTGAACGAATGAACAACAACTCTCACTCCACCCCCCTCTTCCCCCTATTCACAGCCACCTTTGTGGCATCTCTGTAGCGCTCAGAGCTTCTGGACCCAGCTATCATACTATCACTGGCGTATTTTTAAAATTTCCTTTGGTGTTGGTGGTGGACTGGCTTGCTCTATAGTTCTTACTTGCGTTGCTTTGCTGGGCAAAGATTTGCTTTGCTGGGGAAAGATTTGTAATTGTATTTTATTTTTTGCCATAACTTGGCATCTTTTTAAAAAAAATCTTTGAAGGGAAGGGGCTGAGATTTTTGAAGGGGTGGGGTGGGTTTGGCTGGGCAGTGCACGTGGGGCTTTGAGGGTGGAGGAAGAACTGATTAATCCTCTGCCATCCCAATTTTTCAGCTATTTTCAAAAATCTCAGTTTCTCCCTTTCCTTCTCCTCCTTTGTCCCCAGCTTACATCAGTTGCTGCGAACAAAGTCCAAAGGGCAAAAATAGTTCACAACTTAGCTGGATCATAGAATCATAGTTGGAAGGGACCTCATGGGCCATCCAGTCCAACCCTCTGGCAAGAAGCAGAAAATTGCATTCAAAGGAGGAGGAGAGGAAAGGGCTCAATCTTCCCATTCCATTAGGCGAAAGAAAAAAACCCCCCTGCTTCAGCCCCTTCTAGGGCACATCAGTCACACGTGTCTTGCATTAGTCACATGCAGGGCCATAGCCAGAAAATTTTTTTGGGAGGGGTTGAAATTTTCAGGGGGGGGGGGGTTTGAAAATTTCGCGGGGGGGGGGGGGGTGAAACCTGCCTCCTAGCTCACGCTGAAGCAAAGAGCACAGCAGGGGGCAAAGTAGCCTTCAGTAGCCTGCAGCTCCACCCCTGTCAACCACCTCCACCAAGTCTGGCCTCCTGAATGAGAACATTCAACACACACACCCCACAATGACAGTAATAATAATAATAATAATAATAATAATAATAATAATAATAATAACAACCTTTATTTGTACCCCGCTACCATCTCCCGGAGGACTCGGTGCGGCTTACAAGAGGCCGAGCCCAAATACAACAGTAAAAACAACAACAATACAGCAAAATAACTCAAAAACAAGGCAATAACATTAACAACACACCATGACGCAATTAAAATCTGTGGCAGGGCCAAATGTAATAATTAAAATTAAAAAATGCTGGGCATGACCAGGTGAAAAGGGTAGGTGTTTGGAGGGGGATGGGCATGCAGATATCCTGGCTCTCTGATAAAGTGTGTTTGGGGACATAATGCTTGGAGTTTCCTTATTCTGGGAAGGCACACTGGAACAACCATGTTTTCAAGCTCCTCCTAAAAATTGCGAGCGATGGGGCTTGCCTGATGCCCTTAGGGAGAGAGTTCCAGAGTCGAGGGGCCACCACCGAGAAAGCCCTATCCCTCGTCCCCACCAATTGCGCTTGCGATGCAGGTGGGATCGTGAGTAGGGCCTCTCCAGATGAACGAAGAGATCATGTGGGTTCGTACACAGAGATGTGGTCACGCAGGTAGGTGGGTCCCAAACAGTGTGAATAAATTGTCAATATTTGCCTGAGATAGTGCTTGCAGTTCTGGAGGGACTCTTAATTTTTTGCATCTCATAGACTTAGCATGGGGATTTGGTTAACCAGTTAAAATTCATGAGTAAACCAAGTTTTTAAAAAAATCTGAAACATTTTGGGGGGGGGGGGTTGAACCCCTAACCCCCCCCCCTCGCTACTGGCCTGGTCACATGTGTCTTGCTTTTCATTTTTGAAATGATAGAAAGTATTCACTTCAGAGGTTCTCAACTGCAGCTTCCAGCAAATTTCACCATGGTCTGTGCTGGCTAGGGCTGATAGGAGTTGCAATCCAATTGACATTTTGCTCATCCCTAAACTACTGAATTGCAATACAAGTATGGTGCAAACAGTAAATAAACAGGACCGTAAATAAAGAACAACACTCAGAAGACAGGGGAATTTCAGACAAGAAACAATCAGGGCCACTTGTTTTGGACTTCAGCTCCCACAGTTCCCAACAGCTAGGAAGCTGGCAGGAATTTCTGGGAGCTGAAATCCAAAACATGTGGAGGAGCACAGTTTGAGAAATGCTGCATTCGGAGATTGGGAGATTATTCTGTGCATTGTTTCAAAAGTAATCTTTTTAGGCTCTGTGTTCGTTGTTTGGATTTTCTGGCACCTTGTACTTTGAAATTAATGATACATTATTTCAGTTCTTGTATCCTTTAAAACTGAAAGGAATTTCTTTTTCCTGCCCTTGAGTTCAATAACTGCTAGAATGGTTTATAGTAGAAACATATTTCAGAAATACAGGAAAACAGTGAGTAGAAATAAACAGAGGATAAAGTAGCAGTAAACTAAGAAGGTTGAACTCCTCAAATGGGTCTTAAAATCTAGGAATATGTGCTTGTGTATGTTTTTGAGTGCTAAAAAAATAAGTGAGCAAACCAGTTGAAAATCTACTAGTTCATAATATGACAGATTTTTAGTGAAGGCTGTAGTTTCTGAAAATTATTCGTGTCTTAATGGTGTTCTGTTCTCTTTTAAATGTGAATTAATTTCTCTTCCAAAAGAAATGTTTAAACATACCTGGTATTTCAAACTTTACAAGCTCTGCCTCTTAACTGAAACTATGGGCATGGTGCGCCTTTTTGGTTGGAAATAAAATTAATTACCCATTAATTAATTCACATATTCCATCTGAAATATAGCATATAAGGATTCTTGGAGATGGATACTCCACCTCAGACATCAGAAGAGCTGCAAGACCAAGAACAAGCCACGAGAGTCAAGATGAAGATCCACCCAGAGGAAAAGTGTTCCTGCCGTACATCAAGGGAACCACTGACCGCATAGGGAAGCTGATGAGGAAACACAACATACAATCTACAAACCCACCAAGAAAATCCAACAAATGCTACGTTCAGCAAAGGTCAAGAGGGATCCTCTCACCTCTGCAGGAGTCTACCGTATACCATGCAGCTGTGGACAAGTCTACATAGGGACCACCAAACGCAGTGCCCAAACACGAATCAAGGAACATGAAAGGCACTGCAGACTACTTCAACCAGAGAAGTCAGCTATAGCAGAGCACCTGATGAACCAGTCTGGACACAGCATATTATTTGAGAACACAGAAATGCTGGACCACACCAACAACCACCATGTCAGACTACACAGAGAAGCCATTGAAATCCACAAGCATGTGGACAATTTCAACAGAAAGGAAGAGACCATGAAAATGAACAAGATCTGGCTACCAGTATTAAAAAACTCTAAAATTACAACAGCAAAACAGCAGAGAGGAAACAACCAGGCAATCTTAACACCTCTCAACAAAAGATTTTCCCAGGCTCAGCCAGGCCTTCAAATGCTAATGAAGGTGGTCAGTTGAAACATTCACACCTAGCTCCAGCAGGGAAGAGCTCTTTGCCCCACCCCAGCCATTTCACAGATATATAAACCCATTGTCCTAATTCCAACAGACCTCACTACCTCTGAGGATGCTTGCCATAGATGCAGGCAAAACGTCAGGAGAAATGCCTCTAGAACATGGCCCTATAGCCCGAAAAAACGCACAAGAACCCAGTGATTCCAGACATGAAAGCCTTCAACAATACATTCTTGGAGATGATTATACCTTGGAACTTTGGTGCAGCAACCTTGGATCCATTAAGTCCAGAATATAAGCAACAAGACTATTGAGATGAGACCATTAACAAAGAATATATATTGTCAATACTTAAATAAACTCATTACTTACTGGGCAACCCATTTATTTTCATAGTGATTACATTAATCAATAAAGCTATAAATGTCCTGGGACTCAAGCATGTGAAGAACCACCATTCATTCATTCTTCATTGTACTTTTGGAGCATTTAAACAACAGAGATGGTACTCAATTCATTAAAATATGAACCACAAACAGTAGAACTAGGACCAAAGACACATTATCAGCAAAGAATTAAGGCCCTGAAGTGTATGAAACCCAACAACATGCAGCAAAGTAAAAGACTGCTAAGATTTTTTATACACAAAAATTAGATAATCAAATTCCTATTAAAATTATTCTTACATGCACACCATCTATCTTAATCAGAGATCAAGCTCATAATATATAGACTTCCATAACAACAACAAAAATATTTGTCTTGATTGTAGTACTACCACTATTATTACTAAAAGTTTGTAGAATTACACCCTGCTCTGGATTTGCCTATTTATTTATTTATTTATTTTTGTTTACATTATTTATATTCTGCTTTTCTCCCCATGGGGACTCAAGGCAGCTTATAATCCCATAATAAGGTCATAGTTTAAGAAAGTGCCATACAAAAATTAAAACAAACAAACAAATAATACAGTGTGGATTAAAGTAAAAACAGGTTAAAATATTACAAATACACTTTACAAAGTTGATTGCACTGGTTTTGTTGTAAAGGCAGCTTCAATAAACAATTTTTAATGCACTGCCCCCCTCCTTTTTTTTTTTTTTTTTTTGCTTGCAGAACAACGGGAATGGTTACTCAACATAGGTCTTCACATATGCTTTTCCCACTGGATCTCAGAATTTCCCTTTGTTCAACTGTAGGTGGTAATACATGAAGAGTAGAGAAAATAGGCAACTAATCCACATGACTCTTTCCCATATTTTTACCTGGGGTGTAAAACAATTCCTCAGGTAAAAACGAATTCCTTCAGTACAAAGCAGGAAAACCCTGCTTTGTGCTGAAGTAGTTTAACAGCTGGAAAGACCCGGGTCTTTCCAGCTGTGGGCATTGTGTGGATTGGGCCCAGTGATTGCATCACATGACTTTCGATCCCAATCCACACAGCTGTCTTGGATTTCTGGGCTCTTAGAGCCAGAAAAACCCAAGACAGCCCCCACCCTTCCCAAAACCCCTTTTAAAAGCATTAAAAAAAGAAAAAAAAGTGACCTGCTTGGCATTAAATGGGGGGCGGGGGTGGAAAATTGCTGACAGGAGAGAACCACCAGCAGCAAAATGCCATCTGGGTAATTTTTTATTTTAAAGGCTATTCTGGGAGTTTTTATTTTGTGTCTGGGTGAACCCCCCTTCCAGAAAAGCATGAGCTTTCTGGAGTGTGTGTGGACTGTAATGCTGGCCCAACTGGTTTTTTAAAACTCAATTGGCTACAAATTAAAGTCCTGTCTGGAACTACACGCAGAGAGGTATCTCTTACCCTTCCTTCCTTCTTCCTTTTAGGCCACCGGTTGACTTATGTAAACCCCACTAAGTGCACAGAGTTTTCTTAGGCAAGGAATACTCAGATAAGGTATTGTTGAGCCCTTCCTTTGAAAGATAACAGTCTATATCACTAGATAATCATTGGTGGTCTCTGATCCAAACATTAACCAAAACTTAGCCTGCTTAGTTTTGTGACACAGTGCTAGTCTTGATGCTATGCTATAAAGCGGAGCCTTGTCCAGGACTGCATGATTTCTAACTGTACTGTTTCTGCAGTATTAGGACCATGAAGTGTCATTCTAAGATAAAGACAAATGTGTCTGACCTGAAACAAGTGGACTTTTAAGAGCCTATATCCAGCAGCATTAAATGGTGACTTGCATCAGAAAGAATGTGCCGTTTTCCAATGCTATGAAAGATATGTGAGTGGGATACTTTCCAAGCAAACATTTAAGACTTTTTACCCATGACATCATTTTGTAGTCAACTCTTGTCAATTGGATAAAGAAATGTGTGTAAAAATTGCCCCCCCCCCCCCCTTCATCTATTTCCCCCTTTTCAGAGTGGCAAACTATTCAGAATCACTGGAAGCATAAATATGATGAGTAGCAAACCCTGACCTTTTTAAGGGGAGAAAAAAAAAACAAATGGAAAATCCGCAAGCCAATTTGTTTCACTTTCGAAAAACACACTGACATGGAAAAGCAGAATGTTTGCTCTGGCTTTTAGAGTACAGGGCTCCAAAAACATTTTTTTGGAACCAATGAGGCATCTGATCCTTTTTGCCAAATGATGACCATTGCTGACTGGGTTAAAATGATAAGCTTTGTATATATCTTTCAGATGACCTTGTAATAAGATATATGTAATGTGTGTGTGTGTATTATATTCACTATCAACCTGCTCTCCAAGCTGCCTTAAACCCTGTCTGTTATGGTGAATGGATGGGATGGCTGGAATAATGAGATTTTTATAATCAATTCCACACATATCAGGAAGGTGCTTGGTTCAGAAAATATCAGTTGCCTCCAAAGATCTTCAAGCATAACTCCCCACCACACACAGAAACTTGATATGAGTTTCCATCCATCTATGACCTGGGAAGGTGAAGGGGCAAAATCTGAAATTTGACTTGCAGTTCTGGTCCATGGACCGCATTTCTGCATTGTCAGTCAATGCCATACAACTCACAAGATGAAGTTGTGAAATGAAATAGAAATGCCTCTAGTATCATGACACATTTCACAACCAATGTTCCAGGACAATTCATTGATAGTCATGCCTTCTGATTTTAACAAAGTTATGACAAAGATTTAACTTTTAACATAGAAAGTCCATTTTATACATTTGCTGCCCCTCTTCCACCAAGTGGAAAAAGAGTTAGGACATTTCACCTGCTCTTTGGCTATTTCCTTAACATTTAATCAATAATAATGAAGTAGAAGAGGAAAACCAACATGATTTAATGGTTTTAATGTTGGACTATGACTCTGGAGACCAGAGTTTAACTCCTTGTGCAGCCATGGAAAACCAATGGGTGACATTGGAGCAGTTATACTTTCTCAGAGGAGGCTTGCTTTTGACTTTAGAGAAAGGCAAAAGCAAACCCCTTTTGAACATATATTGCCTAGAAAACTCTGTGATAAGTTCACCTTAAGGTTGCCAAAAGTTGGAAATTACTTTAAGGCAACAAGAAGAGGTACACATGGAATGAAAACTAGCACTGATATGTGTCTGTACTTGCATGACAAGCTGCACTACAGAAAATGGTAGGCATTTTTTTTCTAAAAAATATTCTTCAAGTTCAAAACACATGTCATAACCAAATTACAAATAAAACTTCCAAATGTTCTGCATTAGTTTAACAATGGTAAGGAATGGAAGGCATTTGATGATCCCCAGGAAGAAAGGCCAGATATGGTTCTGTGCGTGGTGCTGTGCATCAAATAATAATAATAATAATAATAATAATAATAATAATAATAATAGTAATAACAACAACTTTATTTTTATACCCCACCTCCATCTCCCCGAAGGGACTCGGGGCAGCTCAAAAAGGGACATGCCCAACAAGTACAGGTTAAAACAAGCATAAAAATTACAATCAACAACAAAAAAATCAATAAAACATCATAATCAGACAACATCATAAAAACAAAACCATGGCTGAACAACAAATGGTGGGTTTGGGCTCATGATTCCTAAGTGCAATGATTCCTATGAAGAGTGAAGGGAAAGTGCAACAATCGGAGGACTGGGCTAGGAGGTGAAGATGCTGCATATATGGAAAGGACAAAACCTCAGCCTTTTATAGGCCTGGCCATCCTCTCATAAGCCCTCTTTAAATCTTTGGGTTGGATTTGCAAAATCAAGTCAGGCTATTATATTTATTTTTATGGGAAGAGTGAGGATCACAAACACAAGGTGGATCACAAACGCAAGGAGTTGGAGAACAGGGAGATTAGATAGCAGAGGCTTGGGAAGGGGGCTAGATCTTAAGACTTATGACCTCATCACACTAGAGAATGAATCCACTTTAAATCCGGTTTCTGTTTCCTGCAGAATTCTGGGGTTTGTAGTTTAGGGAGAAGCCTTTAACAGTCTTACTAAACTACAAACCCCAGAATTCTGCAGAAGGCAGAAACCAGATTTAAAGTGGATTAATTCTCTAGTGTAATGAAGAAACTAATCAAGCCATTTTAGGGTTTTTTTTGTCATGTCAGGAGTGACTTGAGAAACTGGAAGTCACTTCTGGTGTGAGAGAATTGGCCGTCTGCAAGGACATTGCCCAGGGGATGCCTGGATGATTCGATGTTTTTATCATCCTTGTGGGAGGCTTTTCTCATGTCCCCGCATGAGGAGCTGGAGTTGATAGAGGGAGCTCATCCACCTCTCCCTGGATTTGAACCTGCGACCTGTCGGTCTTCTGTCCTGCCGGCACAGGGGTTTAACCATTAAGCCATTTTAGTGCCATTTGGGGAAAGTTGGGGTGGTATTAGTACAGGTATGGATCGTATGCCACTTGCTTTCAGAATTTGGGTGTTTTGGGTCTAAATCCCCCTGCACCTCCATCTCTCATACATTGGAAATTTGCTAACAATCTGGCCATTTCGAACCTGGGTTACACAGGTTCTCTTCTGAGGATGTGACATGCATATCTGCTCAGCTGGAGATCAGATAACTGTAGTTTGTTTCCATTGTTGTTTTAATTTAAATTTGGGGCGAGCTGCGTGACAGTGTGCAAGAGATTATGTAGTACAGGCAGTCCCTGAGTTACAAAATCTGATTTACAATTGAATCATAGTTAAGAACGGGATGCGGGTGGGGTGAGACAACAAGAAATGAGAGAAATCTACTGCTCAGAAGAGAAATTCATTCCTGGAAGAGTTGTCATAGGGAAAAGGTGTCTCCACTGAAGCTTTATCACCAATCCTTGTTTCCACAACAAGACATATTTTTTTTTCAAAATTCAATTATCACAGAGACAGAAAGTGAGGTGAAATCTTCTGAACAGGGGGACAGACAGCAAAATAAACACCACAGGGTTATTAACCCTTCCCTATGCACACCCCAGAGTCAGACATAACTGGACTTAATGTCAGGGGACAACCTTTACCTTTACCTATGCTATCCAACACTAAAATATATGTCTATTTGACTGGAGTTACACTTAAAATGTGCCTGTTCTAACTTACATACGTATTCATCTTAAGAACAAATCTACAGAAGCGGTCTTGTTCATAACTTGGGGACTGTCTGTATCAGCCTTGCTGGCCAGCATCCCAGTGAGTGTGAACCAACAGTAATTCCTAGGTCCCTCACTGCATAGACTAGTAGAATTTATGTTCAAACAGAGCCTTGAAGCTGGTCACAGTCCCTCAGGCTATTTTGAGATGGTGTGTGCTTTAAAAAAATCACAGATGGACAAGGCTTGACTTGTGGCACATGTGGGATTAAAGGACCACTCTGTGTCCCTTGGACTCCTTTTCAAAACACATATTATACACTAACTTAAAATACTTTTCTAAATCACCTTTGCTTCCATTTTTAAAATCCACAAATCCAGCAAGAGGTCTCCTCAAATTACTATTGCTTTCCCTCTCATCGCACCCTCCTTCCCAACAAAAGACAACACAATACACTAAAATGGCAATTTAAAAGATGTATTTGGTGGTTTTAAAGCCGCAGCTAAAGTTAGAAGTCTGATTGGCTAATTAATCCGACAATCTCCAATTCATTATTTCACCTAGCAGGGTGTCTCTTTGGCCCATCGAGCCCATAAACTCATTAACGCACATTAATCAGCGGAATGTAATTGCTTGTTGTTGCCTGCAGACTGGGTGTACACTGGATAAATGGAGTGATGCATGCAATTAGCCCAGGGACTGGTTCTCCATAAGTAGCCTAGCCAACGGGAAAATGAGCATTAAAATAACAGAGATAATGACTGTCTTGGGTCCTGCTGCTAGTGTCATTGCCAATGGTAAAGTCAATGCTATTCTACCACGCCAGTTTTAATTTTCTTAAATATACTGCTGGATAAAGCTATTTGTTGTGCCAGAATTTATAACATTACTGAGAAACGTACTTGAATCATTAAGACAATGCACGTTTTATGAGTCATTTTTGAGATTTATTTTCTTCTATTGCAATCCACAGAGGCGGCCGTAGGTAATTTTCAATGGTAAGCTAACAGTATTTTGGCGCCCCCCAACCAAACACTGATATATATTTTCTGTTTGTCGTGGGAGTTCTGTGTGCCATATTTGGTTTAATTCCATCATTGGTGGAGTTCAGAATGCTCTTTGATTGTAGGTGAACTATACATCCCAGTAACTACAACTCGCATATGTCAAGGTCTATTTTCCCCCAAGAGCGCCTCAAGAGCACCCCTGGGCAAAATCAACTATACTGCAAATGCTTACTTTGCGTAATGGGTTGAGCTGCCCCTAGCAATCCATCTGGAAAACATTGGAACACAAAATTGAAAGATCACCCAAATTCAAATCGGTGGTAAAAAGGAAATTTGATAGCAACTCTCCAGATTTGGTTCAAAATCATATATTCAAGAATAGGATACTCATACCTTAATGGTGAGTTGTGTTATGTATATGTATGGCCTTCATGACATTCGCTACAGACTTTTGGTCAGGAATTGACAAAGCATGCCCCATGAAGAGCAAAAATGATCTTTTAATGGGCGGGAGTACTCATTTTAAGATAGGGATTTAAAAAACCCTCCAGATTTCAGTGTCATGATGATTGTCTGGCTTCTAGTGGATTGGGGCAGCCAATAGGGCACACCAAATAGGTGAAATAAAAGGGCAACATTCCCTGATGGGGAAGAAAAAACTTATAGAATGCCCATGGATCTTTTATTCTTCATGGCAAAGAAATGCACAATCAGGAACACCTGATCACCTCTCAACAAAGGACATTCACTCCCTCTCACAAAAGAAAAATTTACCCGGCTACTCCTTCAGTCCTTCTGGCACATAGAAATGACACTCCAGAAGATGACGGGGAGGGGGGAGGAGGAAAATCACTTCTCGTCACCCCCCCCCCCCCAATCTTCTAGCACATTATTTCTTCCTGCCAGGAGGACTGCGGGATTACCTTAATGGTGACCTGGTAAGGTTTTCTTTTTAAAGGGGTTATTCTGGAGGGCTTCTGAGTGGCTTTATGCCATCCCGAATCTTACCAAGTGACTAATTAACTTGGAACAAAGTAGGATGATGTGGTCCCCAGGTCCAGCCCACACTGGCCCCACACCTAGTAAGATCCGAGTGTCCAATTAGCCACCCTGCCCAGGAAAGCCTGGGTTTTGGGCAGTTTGTGGAGACAAAAGCCCATGCTGAAGCGGATTTTTAAAACCCGCTTCAGCATGGGTTTTACCCATTTATGGGAGTGTCCTGGGTTTAATAGTGCTAACTAAATTTGTCAAAGTATGCAGCCACTGCAGCAAGGAATGGGTGTAAAGTAGAAGGGGAAAAGGAAGATGCAGAAAAAGGAAGCAAAGGGGAACCTTTTACTTAATTATCCAATTTCCATCACTGTGTGAGAAACAAATACACTAAGGGAGTACAAATAGGGCTTTCTGAAGCTTACCTCAAATAATAATATTAAAAACCTAGAAAATGAAAACAATTAAATTGGAGATTTTTCAATTTGAGAGCAATAACACCCCCAACTTGCTCAATTCAAAGGTTCTAAAAACTTTCATATAGGCCAAAAGACCAGGAAAGGGAGTGCTAGGCATCAGCTCTTATGGGTGAGATTTCGTGAAAGGACTACGGCTGACTATGGGTCACCTACTGAGCAACATGTATTTCCATTACATCTCCCATTCCATTCTGCCCTTTGCTTGCCATTTCATTCTGCTATTTGCTCTCTTCGACTTCACTTTCTTGTTTTTAAAAGTAGGAAGCTTAGAACAAAAAGCCAAAAAAGATCAGTCAGATCCAGTTCATCTCTCCTTAATTCTTCGTCTCTTGGACCTCTTGCCTTAGTTTTGGGGACAGAGAGAGAGGACCACTTCACCCTCTAACAAATTCTGACAAGCAAAATGACAAATTCATTAAAGTGTCAGAATAATGGTTCTAATCAGACAATCCATAGCGATGCCAGTAGCAAAAGAGAATGAATGACTAATGTAATGAATTTACTAATAATGTTTTAGGGAGCCAAATTAGATTTTGTATCAAAACAATCTAGATTTTTTTTTTACTCAAAAATTGATTCCATCTCTGAAAAACTGAAGAACTACAGAAAGGTTAAGGATGGTAGACAAATGCAGCTTTGAATGGAAAGTGGAAATACAGGGAAGGAATGGAAATAAGGAAAAAAAAGTGTAAGTATGGTTGATGATGAAGGAAACACAATAGAAAAGGCCATAACTTTCTTGGAGGCTCTTTGTTACATTGTTCCAATTTCATCCATTACGGGAACAACTTTTACCCAACAAGAATTCTTAATTGTGCATGCATAACATTGCTTGCAAATAAGAATCCCACAAAACTCCATTTAGAATGCAAAACTACATTTAGTTATGATTACTTGTGACATGTTTACCAAAATATGTCTATTGTCTTTTAGAACAGTAGGGTCTCGCTAATGAACATTGAGTGAGACTAATTGATTACCCATGTGCATTCCACCATTTAAAGGGAAACAAAAGGGAATGATGGTGCTTCCGTACTAAAAGCAAACATGACTTTGTTCCCAGTTGTATACTTAATCAGACAAGTGCTGTTTCGCTTTCAGTTAGGTCCAAGATATAAAAAACAAAATGTGTGGAAGACTGAAAAGTGGAGAATAAAGAAAGGAACTAGGGATGAAGCATGCTGTTTCTTTAGATTGATAAAGAATGCCTTTAATGCATAGATAGCTGAGTAATAATATTTAAATAATATAATACACAACATTAAAGCCACGCTAACTTTATGACCCACATTTTGATTATTTTTTTCTTTTTCCCCAATTGATTTTTATTGAATCTTTTATGTATATGAAGATGATAAAAAGAATGGGGATTCAGGGATGGGGTAGGACCTAACTACAAATTATAAACAAGATAGGTAAGGGAAAAATATAATAAAGAAAGAAAAGAGAGAACACACACAAACCCATTACATATATACATTTATACATGGTCTGAATTAGCTAAGCAAATTTGGAGGTTTAGGGTAGGGCATAAGTAGAAAGTTCAGACTTCCAGTCTACTCCATTGTAGTTTTATTCTTTCATTTAGTTTTCCTCTCTCTTCTGTCCCCTTTTCTTCTTTTAGTTGCAGTGTATATGCTCTCCTGTTTCTTATTTTGGTTTTATAGTCAACTCCATGTTTTCATGTCTCATGTATTTACATATTAGTGACCAGTCTGTATTTTTCCTTCTTTGACCCTTGGAGTCCTTAGATAGTAGTTGGGTCAGTTTTCCTATGCTCATAATATCTATTAATTTAATCACCCATTCTTCTGTAGTAGGGATTTTTTTTTTGTTCTCCATCTTTTTGTATATACAAATTCTAGCTCCTGTTGTCAAGTAACAAAATAATATATCTCTGTTTTTGTCTATCTCTACATCTATCATTCCCAGGAGAAAGTATGCAAGTTTTAGTTCCAGCTTTATGTCCCTTTTGTGTGTGTTTTGTCTCGTATTTCCCTCCAGTATTCTTAGCCTATTTACAGTTCCACCACATATGATGGAAAGTTCCTACTTGTTCTCCACATTTCCAGCATTTATCCTGCATCTTTGATTGGAATTTTGCTAGTTTCTGCGGTGTGATGTACCATTGGTGTTATGTACATTTTGATTATTTATGTATGTTCAGAGGAAGCCAGAACTCCACCATCACAGGGTGCATCTACACTGTATTATCAATGCAGGTCGATACAACTTTAATTGCCACAGTTCAATGCTATGGACTCATAGGAGTTGCAGTTTTACAAGGTCTTTAGCCTTCTCTACCAAAGAGTGCCAGTGCCTCAACAAATTACAAAGCCCAGGATTCCATAGCATTGAGTGATTGCAATTAAAATGGTGTCAAAGGGCCCTTCCACATAGCCCTATATCCCAGAATATCAAGACAGAAAATTCCACATTATTAAGTGTGGGTTCAGATAACTCAGTTCAAAGCAGATATTGTGGGTTTTCTGTCTCAGTATTCTGGGATGTAGGCCTTTGTGGAAGGGCCCAAACTGTATTGATTCTACAGTGCAAATGCACTGAAAGAAAGCTCTCTCAAGGGCTGCTTCCAACCTCTAGAACTCCCTTCTTTGAGAGTCTTGGCTGGCCCCCTCTCTGCTCTCCTTTCACTGACAAGCAAAAACTTTTCAATTTAAGAAGGCTCTTAATGAGTAAGCCGGTAGGCTGCTTTTTGGGGGTATTTAGTTTGTTTATTCTAACATTTTGTCTGGAAGGACTTCAAGCTCAGCTCAGTTTTGATGCTCAGATCAAATCCCCATGAGCAGCGTGTTCTCCAATTCGTTTATACCATACTTCAACTTGGTGATTCAGCTTGGTGATACATAACCCTCAAATATAACCCCAGTCAAGCATGAAATAGATCCTTCAGGTCTGGTCTGCCTTCACCAGTCCCAAGCCATATATAGACTTTCAAACATTAGTAGTATTGCATCTGCTCAGAAATGGTGGAAGCCAGTGAAGGTCTTTCAATACTGGCAAGATAGTACCCCATGCATTGGGCAGCACAAAATGATGAACCTTTGTCTATATCAGTGGTTCTCAACCTGTGGGTTCCCAGGTGTTTTGGCCTACAACTCCCAGTAATCCCTGCCAGTTTACCAGCTGTTAGGATTTCTGGGGGCTGAAGCCCAAAACACCTGGAGACCCACAGGTTGCGAAGCAATTGTCCACATGGAGATCTACACTGCATCTTAAAATATTGCAGTCCATTGACTTTAGTGTGTATACAAAAGACACTGAAATGATCATATGAATCTCTATATAAATGGAAGCAATCTTCTGTTCTTTGAGATGCAAAATGTTCTGTCAAACCCCTAAACTCCTATCAGTTTGGAGCTTTGCATGTGCATTGGAGTCTTGTGGAATGTTGGATGGTATATCTACCTGAACTTTGAGAAAGAACTTTGTGTTTACAAGACTAATGTATTACTTGGATTTTAAGTTACCAATCCAATAATTTGTCCTTCCTGGTGGGGAAAAATTATGCCCTCAGAATTCAACCTGAACAGCAATGTATAAGTCCAAGAAGTCAGGTCTGGAAAAATAAAGAAAACCTCCAGTGTTGTCCAGGCATCCTCTGAAAAACAAAATGTAAATCGTGCCTTTATGTCAATAGTTGTTGTGTCAATGTAAGCTTTCACTGGAGCAGACACGCTTCACTTTGGAAACAGCTATGACAGAAGATAACAAATAGATGAAGTTTACTGCTGAATGCATGACAGTGTTCTCTCCTGAGAAAATATAATAATTGGGGAAAAAATTAGTGAGGGTGGCTCTGAAAGAGTGGCTGGAGAGCATACAATGTCGGTGCTGTTCAGGTACTCCATCACTCCACTCCAGTGGACATAGCTGTGATATTAGCTAACATGTAAAATGTTGTTGTAAGGAAATGGTGAATCTGTAAGGTACAAGTTACAAGTTAGGAGAGATGGTTGTCATTAAAAGTTCTTTTGCTAATTAGGATTGCCAACCATTGCAAATCTGCTCAAGCTGCTGACGTCCCACATACAAATTTGGTTAAATGAATGTTTGGAAATTAAGTGTTTACCTCTGAGAAACACTAAGTCGCATTCAATTAGCATCCAAAAAATTGGAAGCTGCAGACTTAAGGCTCGGAAAAAAGAGAAGCCCATTTTCTCTCCACAAACAAGATTATAGAACAACAAAATGCACCGAGAAAGATGCTTTCTGTTTTACCAACCCAAAATGCTGTCTCAAAACAAACCTGGAGAAAGAGTGTGTCTATCTTAAAATGCAGCAGTGGTACCCAAGCAAATGAGAAAAAGTGAATTATAGCTCTTCTTTATGCCATCAAAATAAAGTTAATATTTTGGCCTTGAAATTAACTTCATTTTACAACGAGGCAAATTTTAAATCTCACACTTTCATTAATTGGCTGCTTATTTCTTCATCTTATGTTTTTCAGCTTCCAAAGTGGTAACATTTGAAGCTTGGCAACAACTCTTCTGTTGAAAAGTGAAATAATGCTGCACACTGAACCCCAAATATGTATTTGTGATACCATAAATTAAATAAATTGTGTTGGTCTGAATTACTGTCAAGACACCAGAACTTATATTGATATTGGAAGATAAGCAGGGTCAGACAGTGAATATCAGGTGCCACCAACGAGTATCGGGCATGGTAGACAATATTTCAAGGGAAGTAACTGGTAAAACCACCTCTGAGGGCAGTTCCAGACAAGACTTTAATGAGTCCGCATTGGAGTCTGAATACGCTCCAGAAACCTTGTGCTTTCCAGGGAGTGATGGCCAGATGCCCTGTCGGACACAAAACCAAACCCCAGAAAAGCCTTTAAAAAAGAAAATAACTTACCCAACCATCACTCCTCTTTCTCCAGAGTTCTCCTGGCACATAGAAATGATGTGTGCCATTTCGACTCACTAAGAGAGCTCCAGAGAAGGAGGAATGGTGACTGGGTAAGTTATTTTCTTTTAAAAAGGCTTTTAAAGGGGTTTTGGTAGCGGGTGGGAGCTGTCTTGGGTTTGTTGGGCTCCAGGAGCCCAAGAACCCCAAGACAGCTGCGTGGATGGGCACCAGGTCGTGTGATGCGATCCCCAAGCCCAATCCACATAGTGCCCACAGCTGGAAAGATTCGGGTCTTCTGAAAGACCCAGGTTTTTCCAGCTGTCAAATTACTTCAGAACAAAGTAGGGTTTTCCTGCTTTGTCCTGAAGGAATTAGTTTTTACCTAAGGCATTTTTTTGGATGCTCCAGGGAAAATGCGGGAGAGTGTGCATTTTAGGCACTGTCTAGGTTCACCTTGAGTATTCCTTGCCTGCAAAAACTCCTATAAAAATCTGGAGTCTTACTGTTTTGATGAAGTCTCTCTTTTTTTGCTAATTTGAATGCATTGGCTCATGTTCTAGTTTTTGGAGCCATAGGAAAAAAAAATCATGCTTCACGTTCAACATCCCTTCATACTTTCGATACCATCGATCATGGTATCCTTCTGGGTCGACTCTCTGGGATGGGTCTCAGGGGCACGGTTTTGTCGTGGCTCCGATCCTTCCTGGAGGGTCAAACCCAGATGGTGAAGCTGGGAGATGCCTGCTCGGACCCCTGGCCTTTGACCTGTGGGGTCCCGCAAGGGTCTATCTTGTCTCCCATGCTTTTTAACACCTACATGAAACTGCTGGGAGAGATCATCTGGAGTTCTGGAGTTAGGTGCCACCTCTATGCAGATGACACACAACTCTATTACTCATTTCCACCCAACTCCAAGGGGGCCTCTCGGGTGCTGGACGAGTGCCTGGCCGCTGTGTCTATCTGGATGAGGAGGAACAAGTGAAGATCCATCCTGACAAGACAGAGGTCCTCCTGGTGAATCGTAAACCTGATCAGGGTATAGGGTGGCAACCTGTGTTGGACGGGGTTACACTCCCCCTGAAGCCACAGGTCCGCAGTTTGGGAGTCCTCCTGGATTGCTTATGTTTGAGGCTCAGGCGTCGGCAGTGTCCGGGAGGGCTTTTGCACAATTGAGACAGTTACTTCCCTTGAGTGCTCACTAATGCTTCCTCTTCATCTTGGAAAGAAGTGACAAGTGGAGTGCTGCAGGGTTCCGTCCTGGGCCCGGTCCTGTTCAACATCTTTATTAACGACTTAGATGAAGGGCTAGAAGGCATGATCATCAAGTTTGCAGACGACACCAAATTGGGAGGGATAGCCAATAGTCCAGAGGACAGGAGCAGAATTCAAAACGATCTTGACAGATTAGAGAGATGGGCCAAAATTAACAAAATGAAGTTCAACAGTGACAAATGCAAGATACTCCACTTTGGCAGAAAAAATGAAATGCAAAGATACAGAATGGGCGACGCCTGGCTTGAGAGCAGTACGTGTGAAAAAGATCTTGGAGTCCTCCTGGACAACAAGTTAAACATGAGCCAACAATGTGATGTGGCGGCAAAAAAAGCCAATGGGATTTTGGCCTGCATCAATAGGAGCATAGTGTCTAGATCTAAGGAAGTAATGCTACCCCTCTATTCTGCTTTGGTTAGACACATCTGGAATATTGTGTCCAATTCTGGGCACCACAATTCAAGAGAGATATTGACAAGCTGGAATGTGTCTAGAGGAGGGCGACTAAAATGATCAAGGGTCTGGAGAACAAGCTCTATGAGGAGCGGCTTAGGGAACTGGGCATGTTTAGCCTGAAGAAGAGAAGGCTGAGAGGAGATATGATAGCCATGTATAAATATGTGAGAGGAAGCCACAGGGAGGAGGGAGCAAGCTTGTTTTCTGCTTCCTTGGAGACTAGGACACGGAGCAATGGCTTCAAACTACAAGAGAGGAGATTCCATCTGAACATTAGGAAGAACTTCCTGACTGTGAGAGCCGTTCAGCAGTGGAACTCTCTGCCCCGGAGTGTGGTGGAGGCTCCTTCTTTGGAAGCTTTTAAGCAGAGGCTGGATGGCCATTTGTCAGGGGTGATTTGAATGCAATATTCCTGCTTCTTGGCAGGGGGTTGGACTGGATGGCCCATGAGGTCTCTTCCAACTCTTTGATTCTATGATTCTATAATTCTATGAACTGCGACTGTACCTCACAAAGGCTGATCTGGCCGGGGTGGTCCATGCCTTGGTCATCTCTAGATTGGATTACTGTAATGCGCTCTACGTGGGGCTGCCCTTGAAAATGGGTCGGAAATTTCAATTGGTCCAACGGGCAGTGGCCAGGATGTTAACTGGTGCTCCTTACAGAGAGAGGTCAACCCTCCTGTTTAGGGAGCTCCACTGGCTGCCGTTTATTTTCCGAGCCCAATTTAAGGTGTAGGTGCTTACCTACAAAGCCCTAAATGGTTTGGGACCATCCTACCTGTGTGACCGCATCTCCGTGTATGAACCCACACGTTCACTTCGTTCATCCGGAGAGGCCCTGCTCGTGATTCCGCCTGTGTTGCAGGCGCGTTTGGTGGGGACACGAGACAGGGCCTTCTCTGTGGTGGCCCCCCAACTCTGGAACACCCTCCCCAAAGATCTTAGACAGGCCCCTACATTGGCAGTCTTTAGAAAGAACTTGAAGACCTGGCTGTTCCGATGTGCCTTTCCAGAATAGGAAAACTCCAATAACAAGTCCCAGAAGCACTTTATTAGAATTAAGATTGCCGCACACCGCACAATGCACTTACCCTATAATCCTTACATATCACCTGTCACATCAGTACTTTTAATCCTGTACCCATTACTCTGGCCTGGCCCAGTTTTATTGTGTCTTGGTGTATTGTTGATTGCTCGTTGTTTAATTTTGCTTTAACTGTTTTAATTTTTTAATTGCTTTAGGTTGTGTATTGTTATGTTGTGTTTGAGGCCTTGGCCTTTGTAAGCCGCATTGAGTCCTTCGGGACATGCTAGCGGGGTACAAATAAAGATAATAATAATAATAATAATAATAATAATAATAATAATAATAATATAGCTATTATGTGAAGTTTGACCAAAGCAGAACAGAGTGGCACTACTTCCACCTTTGAACTGGACATAGTACTTCCGCTGATATACAGCCCAAATTGTATTGGCTGTTCTGACTGCTTCATCACACTGTTGACTTATATTTAGCTTGTGGTTTACTAAGTATCCTAGATCCTTTTCAAATACAATGGAAAAAAAACCCCAGCAAGTGGGTGCAAAATAGTAACAAAATAGTACAAGGTGGGGAGAAAGAGAATCCTGTAGTACTTCTAAGATTTACTTTAATGTGAACTTTTGTGGATCGTAAACCACTTCTTCTAAGGCTTAAAGCCCAAGAAACATCCCCAACCCCAAAAGCATCAATTCATGATGGCAGACGGGATCAAACAGGTGTTTCCTTTATGACAAATCCCCTCCCCTTGTACATTGAGGACACCGTCTCCCATCAATTAGTTTTTGATCACTGAGTTAGAGATCTCTCTTTGCACATAATGATAATTCTTAGACACTCTTAAATGAGAATAATGGCTTCGGCACTGCCACCATCTGCTTATGGTTAAGCGACAGAAGATCTAATTGCTTAGGGGAAACGATTCCCCCTTCCCTATAGGAAAGGAAGTACATTTGGTCTTTACAGAAACTAATAGTTGTCAAGAGGCCAATTTTAAAAAGCACTGCTGGGTTATTTACTTATTTGTTTAGCGAAAGTATGCAAAAATAATTGCAACAGTGATGGATGCAAAACCTGCGATGACTCTGTTTTCTGATAGAGTAAACCATGCACTTACTATTTAATACTGAACAGATCTAGAGGTGTATTGGTTTAAAGTATGTTATAACATGGGGTTTTGTTCTTCATTAAACACCAGTAAATTAGTAATGCTCTCACATTGCATTCTCAAAAGACTTTAAATTTGTTGGAGCTGGAAGTGATAGAGTTTCTAGTCATGTAACAGTATATCAGAGATGTTTTAATGAATGGCCTATTAAGTAAATGTCATTCACAACTCACTGGCTTGAGTGAATTAGATCTAATTGCAACACAATGTATAGGTTGGCATGCTCAAGTACATTCAATGAAAGACTGGTTTAATTTTTCTGGAACATATAGTATTGGATTGAAAGCTGTAAGGTCCATGCTTTGGAGAACAGAAGTTGAGAAACTGGCTAGTTCCATCAAGTCCCAAATAATCTTTTCCAGACAGGTTTGCTTTGCAACACATCATTTCATTTTGCTTCTTAAGGGTGCAACTAGACAGCCACTTTATTGCGGGAGTTTCCGCAATAAAAAGGGGGATGCCCAGATGACGTCCTGGACAAACCCAAATTAATCTGCCACAAACCAGGAAAATCAGGAAAACCCTGTTTTGTGATGAATTTGATAGTGGAAGGCACGGGATAACCCCACTACTTCTGGTGTCTGGACTGCAGCCCAGACAGTATTCTCTCAGTTCTCAGGGCTAAATTAGCCCAGAAAAATGTGAGAATACATACTCCACCCTGAAAGCCATTTAAAAAACAAAAGTACTTATGATGCTCCAGGAGAAAGGGGAGGGGAGAAGGAAAATCACTCCTGCCCCCCTTCTCCTGGCACATTATTTCTACATGCCAGGAGAACTCTGGCAACCATCTCATGAAGGCCGGGTAAGTACTTTCGTTTTTTAAAGGGCTTTTGGGGAGAGGGTTAAAGTGTCCTGGTCTGGGAAAACATCTGGACACCCACCCCAGAAAATGTGCGCTTTCTGAGGTGTGTGTAGATGGATAACAGTCTGTCTGGAAGAACCTTAATACTTAAAATAACATTTCCTGTCTCTTTCCATCCAAAGGCTGTCCTGTCATTTTGGGGAGGGGGCATGAAGAAGTACATATAAAAGTAGCACATTTTTGTTTTTGAATGATATTATGTTCAATATGGATGGGTTGCTGTGAGTTTTCCGGGCTATATGGCCATGTTCCAGAAGCATTCTTTCCTGACGTTTCACCCACATCTATGGAAGGCATCCCCCGAAGTTTTGAGGTCTGTTGGAAACTAGGCAAATGAAGTTTATATATCCATGTAATGTCCAGGGTGGTGTCCAGAGATACACAGATACATAAGCTTCACTTGCTTAGTTTCCAACAGATTTCACAACCTCTGAGAGAATGCTTCTGGAACATGGCTATACAGCCCAGAAAAATCACAGCAACCCAGTGATTCCAGCCATGAAAGCCCTCAACAACACATCACAAGACTATCTGATTTTCCATTGTTCGTACATTTGATATTTACAACTATAGTGACAGCCAAATGCTTTTTTTTTAAAATCACAGATCAGGCACTGACAAAATACTTCAAATTATTGTGGAAAACGAAGGGTGAAATTGTGTAGGTGAATTTCAATACTCAATGGAAAAGTTTAAATTCTGCTTTGCAACATTCACAGTTTTCAGCTGGAGATATTGTTTATCTTTGAAATGTGTGACTAAGGCACATATTGTATTAGCTGAAAACATTACTGGCGCCCAATAGGCTACTTCCTAATAGACTAGACCAGGCATGGGCAGACTTCAACCCTCCAGGTGTTTTGGACTTCAACTCCCACAATTCTGTTGGAGTAGGCAGTTAGGAATTGTGGGAGTTGAAGTCCAAAACACCCGGAGGGTCAAAGTTTCCCCATGCCTGGACTTGACCCATTCAATCAATTGTTGAATCATGAGTCAACATATTGGTAAGTCCTATTGACTGAATTAATCTACTCCAGTCAGAACTAACAACAGTATTTAGGCCATTATTATTCATGTTTTATGTATGCTAAAACTCTTCTATTCAAAGGTTTCATATACATATAAACTTTAGAACACTTAGATTTTTAAATTTAAAAATCTGAGCAAATGTGCAGCCTATCTAGTCTAAGCAACACACTGAGCCTTGTCTGTTTTCCAATATATTTTGTTTCTCTAAGCATTGTTGCCCGTGCAACATAACCCCATTTTTAGAAGTGTTTTTTTTTATTTCCTCGCCTTTAAAGTCTTTACGCCCAGCATGAGATTATTGCAACAACTTAACAAGCAGCTTCTTTTCTTATTTGTTCTTTCCTCTCTCTTCCCATGTTCCCTTAAGTCCATTCAATCTTTAGGGAAACATTTAGTACTTAGACGACAAGGTATTCATGTTCATTCAGGTAGAAAATCAAACACTGAGCACAAATGATCTTGTGATCTAACAGGACGGGTGAACACTGAGCACCACAAAGCCCAGAGAAGATGATAAGTGTTTGAGGACCAAGAGTTGTACTACAAATTCAGTTCCCTAACATTAGCCTCAAAGTTTTCTCCCAAGATTCCTAGGTTTCAAAGTGTTCACAATGCTTTTATTGTCAGGAGGGTTACATGGAAAATATGGGCAACGGCAGACTCTAATTATGCTTTTGGCTCTGGGCTATTGAAAGGTGTAACATTAATCCTGGAATTGTACAAAGAACGTGTTTGGCTGGCTATAATTGCATGGTTTCATGAAAGCATTTGCCATCAATGCTAATTTTGGGTCTGATATTGTGAGGTGCCAGATGCTCCTTCCGAAGGGCTAATTTCTCTCACCATTCAAGGACAGACAAAGGAATTTAGCTTCTCACAGGGGCACTCAACACCTTCCAAGCATTGGTCTCCTTGGGTAATTTGGACCGATAGTGCGCCCTGTGATTGTGACTGCTGCCTGTTGGTTGTTTTAGGCAATTAAACAACTCATGCAAAGCAGTAAGATCTTTCTTAATAACTGAACTATGGGATTGAATGGAATAGGAATATCTATGAAGGCCAACTTCCTCAGTTATAGTAGGTTTTGCTGTAGCCAAGCATTTTTAGCAAAATAGCTCCAATGGTGCCGATTAGATCTCAATGTAGACAGATAAGATAGAGCAAAGTGATAAAAAACTTCCAAATCACTCAAGCAGGCAAGACAGAAGGCGTTATTTAAAATTGTCAACATTTACTTTAATCTGTGAAGGACATTCTTTATTACTTCAATATGGCAAGGATTTAATGTAGAAAAGAGTATTTCATTCTTTTCAAGGAGATCTCTCCTGCCCTTTAAGATAGTTTCCATGTGCTTTGGAGATGGAGTCCCAGGGAGACCATAATTTCCAGTGGGACTCTGTTCCTGTGGTGTATGTAAATGGAGCCCAGACTGCATTTTCAGGAAAATGGGGAAAGATGGGGAAAGGACATGGGATGGCTTGCTATCCCTGAAGATGGACCTCAGCAGCAGGGAATGAAGATGGTTCCCCAACTCATTGGATGAGGTCCTTAGTCTCATCTCCAGATCAGAAGGTCTTTTTTTAAAAACCTTTTGTTTCCTTTTGAGGTGAGCTTGTCTTAGATTCTGCAGGAAAAATAAGAAAGTTAAATATACTTCAGGATTGTATGAGGGTTGAATGAAAAGTAATGCCTCTACCTTCGTTACTTGGGTTTGGATGGGAATATTTTAATAAATCAAATGCAAAAATAATCCTTAGAATGTGCTCTTTTCACTTTTCCACATAATCACCAGACAATTGGATAATTTCTGCCAACGATAAACAAGTTTTCTGAAGCCATCACGGAAGAAGTTGACACTCTGTTTCCGCAACCAGTGTCTCACAGTTCTCTCAACATCTTCATCAGAAGCATAATGATGTCCCACATATCTTCTTTCATTATCGGGAACAGATGGAAGTCAGACAGTGCTAACTTTGGACTGTATGGAGGATGTCGTACAGTGCTGAGATCCAGTCTCTGAAGTTTCAAGTCTGTGCACTTCCATTTCAGGCGTCAACATCCTGGGTACTCATTGTGCACAGATCTTCCGATAGCCAAGCAAAACAATAATGTGACTCACACATTCTTGTGAAATGCTGATTATGCTTGAAATTTCTCTCTGAGTGATAAGGCAATCATCCTGAATCAATCTGTCAACTTTTTGCTTGTGAAACTTGGTGGTTGCTGTCACAGGACGTCCAACTCTTTGTTTGTTATGCAAGTCAGATGTTCCCACCTCAACATCTTTAACCTTACTCGCCCAACGATGCACAGTACGCACATCAGCACAATCACCATAATCAGCTTGCATTCTCTGATGAATCTCCTTTGGGGTGACACCTTCTGTTGTCAAGAATTCAATGACTACACAATGCTTAAGTTGCATTGACCAACCGTCTGCGCAGGGTTCCATACATTGCACTTTAACAACACAACCATTCAATGATAAGGCTTCCTGCCAAAATTGAACTGTAGAGGAGAGTCTACTGAACAGGCCAGTACCTGCCACATACTAGTACTGCCATCTGTTGAGGAATTACGAAGATGGAAGCATTACTTTCCATTCAACCCTCATAGTTTTTCAAAGTATATTTTCTGATCCTAGAGTTGGAAGACTTTCATCCATAGTAACATTTTTGTAGGGTCACATTGCAAATTGGGTTTACAGGCATCAGAATAAAACTGTTATCATGTTTCCTATTTCTATCTGTCTGAAGTTTCCAGCTAGTATGGCTTTTTGGGTTCTTGTCAAAATTTGTTCTTTATCTCATTTCAGAAGTAGTACATGTGTTGCAAAAGTTTGTACTTAAAATAGCTCCCTTAACTAAGGTTTTCTAGCACTTGTGTTTAGTTTTGGTTAGTGTCCTTAGAATGATTTCCTTCTATATTTTCCAAACAATTTATTTCCAGTTTATAGATCCCATCTCCCTCCCTCTCTGTGTGTGTAAGGGCATGTGTTTTGGGGGAATTATATATGTTCTTATGTGTGGGCTGCCTCAAATAATGAAAGCTCCCATACAGACTTTTTAAAAGCAACAGTAAGGCTCATCTCATGCTCCTGTCATCCCTCACTATTGGCTAGCACTGAAAGGAGTATCTGGAGCTCTTTTACTTGCCCATTCATGGTTACCAAATCTTCTAAACAGACAGTCTTCTCCTTTTAGCATAGTACAGCAGGTTAAATATTGGAGGCACTTCTTTTTCCTTCAATGTGCAATTCTACTGCCATGTTGGGCAGATGTTGATGGTGCAATGAGCTGCCAGAATTCAAAATCTATTTGAAGATGTATCTCTTTCAGTAAGCCTAGTCACTTTTAATCCTGAATTTGAAACTAGTATCTTTGTTCTGTGTATTTAATATGTATTTTATAGAAATATGTTATATATGTGTGTGTGTGTGTATTTTACAGAAATATGTTTTAATATGTGCATGTGTACAATGATTATGTGTTTAAACTATGCTGCAACCTTCCTTGAGCCATGAGAAGTGGGTAAGAAATATAATAATAATATTTTTTTTATCATTTCAGAAGCAAATTGAGAATATACTGCAAGTTGTTTTTGAAAAGACCAGTATCAAAGAAGTTTTAGGGCACTATCACACCATGGTCAATTAGCAACAGTCCCACAAAGTCATGTCTACAAAGATAAACGAATCTAGAGGCTTTGTTCATCAATGGGATTAAGAGACTTGTAGCCTCATCACACTAGACCATGGATCCTCTTTAAATCCTGCAAAATTCTGGGGCTTGTAGTTTGGTAAGGCCCAAGACCTGTCTGGCTGAGCAGTTTAGTGGCCCCTCCCTAAACTACAAGCCCCAGAATTCTGCAGGAGGCAGAAACTGGATTTAAAGTGGATCCATGCTCTAGTGTAATTAGGTCCTTAAAGTTCCCATTTAATCATTCCACATGGTGGCACATTCAGAGGTAAGTAACCTGTGACCAGGGCTCTCGGCCTTCTTTGCCATCTCTTATATGGTCCTCAATTTTATGAGCTCCTGATGTCTCCTGTTCAATTCCCTACTGGCTGCTACCTCAGCAGCAAGAAGACGACTTTGGAAAAGCTTTCTAACTGCCATATTCCACAGTGGATGTTTGTGCTATCTGCACAATGGATTGCTTGTCTTTCTTTAGCCTTATGTTCACTGGGGATATCCACTGAGGCTGCGAGTTTTTAATGGGGAAAAAACAACAGTGAAGTGGGGATGGTAGAGAGAAGATGGGGAAAGTGGGAGAAAAACAGGGAAGGGGAAAAGAAAGGAAAGGGGAAAAAGAATGGAATGGATGGTATGTGTGCGAACGGGACACAAGAGTATGCAAAAGAGGATAGATGGGTGATGATCTCAACACAAGATCGGCAAAACCAAGATCATTTGTCCATTAACTGGGGGTGCAACTACACTGCAAAATGAATGCAGTTTGACCTCACTTTAGGTGTCATGGCTCAATGCTATGGAATCATGATTAAGAGATTGGTGCAATGCATTATTTGTGTATTAATATTATGTTTTAATATGTTTAATGGTTTTAAATGTCTATTGTTTCTAGTGATTTTATTTTATGTTTTATTTGGTTTCAATAATGACGTATTGAATTTTTGCCTAGATGTATGTAGTATGCTGCTCTGAGTCCCCTGTAGGATAGAAATGAAGTAAATAAATAAATAAATTTAGTATTCTCTGCCAAAAAGTGTTGGTGCCTCACAAAACCATGACTCCAAGAATGCCATAGTATTTAGCCCTGGCATTTAAAGTGGTATCAAACTGCATTAATTTTAAAGTGTAGATGCACCACAAATCTCTGGTGCTCATACTATCCATCCAATCCAGACCTCAGAAAAGGTACTGTTTTGAACTACAATTCTCAGATTTTCCTTGTCAGTGTGTACAATGGCTATACTTGTAGTCCAAAAGATAACCTTTTCCAGCTCCGGCCTAATTATATTTATGCTTATTCAGAAGGAAAATTAAGTATTTCGTGGAACTAATTACAGATTGAGGCAAATGGGACTAGAGCTTTTATATTCCATAAAAAAAAAAAACCTGCACAGGATCACTAGTGTGTGCTGCCAAGAATGATTCTGCTCCTACATTGATAGGTGAATTAAAAAAAATTCTGCTGCCAAACCAAACCAAACTATTTCTGAAATTTTAATCTTATCATAGACACCTTTCAAATTTCGCTATGGCCCATGACTTTGTCCAATATGTTGTCCTCACACTGTGAAACTGAAATGTCATATTTAAGAATGACTAAAGACTGCGACATAAAATCCAGTTGCCTGACACCTTTCACAAGAACCTCTGAGGCAAAATGAAAGTAAATGAAAGAAATGTAAATAAATGTTGGAAGGGTGGCAAAGAAATGTCTTGATTTTGAACGAATGTGACTAGAAAAACACCAAGAAGGTCAGGCAGCAGAGAGGGATCGTGACTTAAAAGTTTGAGGGAGCTGGCGATGTGAAATAGAAATAGTGACTCATGTTGTCTCATGTAGCTCGGGTTGACGTTCTGTCAGAAATGAAATGAAAAGTGCCTTTTTGAGATCATGAATCAATGTGGGTGATTTGTTCATTACTGTGACTATCCCATCTGAACTCACAGCAGGGTTGGAAAGTTACTTTTAAAAAAACAATCTATTTCCATTGCAGGGCTCCAATTTTTTTCTGTGGACATTACTTATTGCAATGTCCGGAAATTAGCTAGACGTGTTACTCATCACGCTACCTTTTATTTCATGCTTTGAAGAGATGAAACTTGATAAAATAATGAAATACAACCTGCAAAATTCCTGTTAAAATGACCTTCAAAGGTAATGTTTAAAAGTAGGAAATTGTACTTATCACACCAATACTTTTGTTCCCACACATGGCACCTGTTACCTCCAAAAAGTAACTCATTACAGGGAACTATGTTAACTGTAATTAATTACTTCACAGTGTATGGAAATTCTACAGTCTTACCACCAATTTATGTTATTCTGGCCATAGGCCATTTTATGAGGAGCACACAAAAATGGACAGCTTTATTCTTTATGGAGGAGTAAAGACGGCAAATTCAAATCTTGTAAAAGCCACCCACCATCTCAAAATTGTTATCATTGATCCATTAAAGGCAATGGTTGGTATCCTGCTCAATATTGATAAGATTGTAAACTGGACTTGGGAGCAGGCATGGTGTGGTGATGTAGGTGTTGGGCTATGACCAGGAGTTGGATCCGTCCTCAGACATGAAAGCTATTAAACAAGTCACACACTCTCTTCAGAGCAAAGCCCTAGCAACCCGCTTCTGAACAAATTTTGCCAAGAAAACCCTGCAATAGGTTTGACATAGGGTCATCATAGGTTGGAACTGACTTGAAGGCCCACAGCAACAACAAGAAACTGGATTAATGATCTCTTCACTTTGTGATTTAGGGGCACCATCATTAATGATTGAAACTAAACCAAAAGCTTACCTCTTAAACCATGCAACATCCTAGTCAAAGGGTTTCTGAGGCACAGCAGATTGGAACACAGGACAACGGGGACTACAATGTTCTTCTGGATATGGGGCTTCTTGAGATAAGCAGCTGTGGCTGAACCCTGTGAGGTTTTTCTAGTTGCCCATCTTAAAGTGTCCTGCAAGAAGGAAAGCACTGCAGTCATCATTTATCAGCAATGATATGCCCTTTGGTTGAGGCCCTATCTGGCTTAAGTAGCCTATATGCTCATTTATTTATTTACCCTATTTATACTCCGCCTTCCTCTACTCCAAGGAGGACTCAAGGTGGCTTACATATGGCAATTATTCAATGTCTTAAACACATACAAACATTAAGCTTAAAATCAATGGAATTAAAATTAATTCATATTAAACATTACATTGAATATTAAAATCACGCCATCCAAAAATCGTAGTCTAAGGCCGTTTTGTAGTGGTTGCACATATTCCAATTATATTATTGCACTGCACTATTCTCCAAAAGCCTGATCCTAGGGGGCTGATCTAATGTCACTAGGGAGGGAGTTCCACAGCCGAGGGGCCACCACTGAAAAGGCTCTGTCCCGTTGTCCCCACCAGTCACGCTTGCAAAGAAGGTGGGACTGAGAGTAGGGCCTCCCCAGATGATCTCTGAGGTAGCTTTTAAGCAGAGGCTGTATGGTCATCTGTCAGGAGTGCTTTTCCTGCTTCTTGGCAGGAGGTTGGAATGGATGGCCCATGAGGTCTCTTCCAACTCTTATGATTCATGTAAAAGTCTAGAAATTTGAGAAACTGGGTTGATTTATCAATTGGTTAATGTATATACTGTACCTTAACCCTTACAAAAAAACCTCAATAATATCCTTCTCTAAATAGATTGGTGAAAGGCAAGAGCTTCTTATGTCTCAAGAAACATAAAAGACACCCAAACCTCCCCTAATTTTTCTAGCATGGCACCATCTTTAAAATGCCTATATGAGGAAATTGTGATAGGTGGCACTGGTGTTTCATTGTCTCCACAGAATTGCCCTCCACTTATTCATGGGTCATCTCCCCTTGATTTATTGATGAGGATTTATTCATGAGTATATACTGTAGGTTTGGAGTGTAGCATTGGCAAAAGTAGCCTTGGCAATGATGTTATGTTGCTGCAGCTACCTTGGAGCATGCAGGATTTTGGCCAATGTCTTTAAAATGGCTGCTGGGATTGGAATGGAAGTTGTTATAAGATTGTTCCAGAGATTTAGAAAAAAATGGATTACAACTCCTAATATGTCCCCAGCTAGTAGCTGTACTGACTTGGGAATCATGTGTGCTGTACTACACAGTCTCAGTAATGCTAAACCTACAGGGCCGGTTCTATCATTAGTCATAGTCTCATTTTGGCTGCAAACTATTATTTGTGCGAATGCAAAGTTTACAACATTTCAAAGACATGGCATATGATGGTTTCCTAAAAAGGAACTATTCATTCTTATATCTGAACTTATGAAATATACATTTTATATCAGAGCTCCACAAATTCCTGAATGAGGGAGAAAACAATGTTGGGTGGCAGCAGCAGCAGCCTCATTCAGACCTGAACTCAGCAGTATTCTAAGCTTAGGACAGAACATTAGTTATCCTTTTCAATGGCAGTTTAACAATTTTTACTTTTGGAGGAAATCTGAAGAAAAAATAGACATAAGATTTTTTTTAAATGACATGTGTTGTAGAATACAATACAAGAGCAGCTTTGACATAGTAGGTTTCCATTCAGATATGGGAATAGTAAGACCACGTTTTGGGTAAGGTTCACTAATGAACAAAAACACTGTGAATTCAGTGTCCAAAAAAATCTTGGTTTCATTCACTGGGAAAGAGATGGAATGATTGATTTTCTACTGTAGGGGCTTAAAACAATAAATAAACACTTTTACTGCTGTTATAGGAAAGATCAAATGTTCAAACTGCAACTTACAACACAGATAACCATCCCTGAATTAGTCTGAATTTCTAAATTAAGTGTCTTAGCTTTGATTTTCAGAATTGCTAATTCTCAGCACTTACAATTAAATAATTAAACACCAAAGTTTTATTACCAGCCATACAACCTTAAGAAACAATATGGAATTTATCATGTCTCTATCCCTATGTGCTTGCAATCAAGGGTCCTAATTTGGGGGTGGAGGTGTGTCAATCAGTCCTGGATGGGGTTACACTCCACCAAAAGTCTGTATTTGTAGCTTGGGAGTGCTTCTGGATCCATCCCTCCAAATGTCAGCCCAGGGAGATGCGACAGTCAGGAGTGCTCACTACTAGCATCAGTTGATATGCTAGCTGAACCCCTTCCAAGATCTAAAGGACCGTAAGATGGTAGTGCATGTGCTGATAACCCTCAAGGTTGGACTTCTGCAATGCGCTTTACATTGGGCTACCTTTGTACCAAGTTCAGAAACTCCAGTTGGTTCAAAATATGGCAGCCAGACTGGTTACAGGAACATATAGGAGTGAACATATTACACTATCATAAAGTCATTCCACTGGCTGCCAATTAGTTTCCAGGCAAAGTACATAGTGTTGGTTTTGACCTTTAAAGCCTTACATGGTTTGACTCCAGGTCATCTAAGGGATTGCCTTCTCCCATACAATCCACCCCAAACACTGAGGCCCTCTGGGGGGCAGTTACTCCAACCAACTAGAACCTGACTGGAAGCCATCATCCAGAGGATCTTTTCATTGGCTGCCCCAAAACTGTGGAACAACCTTCCAGAAGAGCTCGGACAGTTAAATGAGCTGTCGAGATTTAAGACACAAGTGAAGACCTATCTCTTTAATATGTATCTTTTATAGAAATACACTTCAATATGTGTATTTGTGGTATTTTTACAATGGTTATGTATTTTAATTATTCTGTAACCCTCTTCAAGCCAAGAGAAAAGATGGGTAAGAATTATTATTATTATTATTATTATTATTATTATTATTATGTTTTTTATTTGGAAGAAAATATAGTTTATGTCCCAACCAGAAATACAATCCAATTACAGGAACAAAGGGAGGCAAAATGATTTTTGCATGTTTGTCTTGCTAAGAACAGGCCAAATATTGTATCCTGCTGGTGTGACTCTACTCCTATGCAACTTCAGACTTTTACAATAATTTGCTTTAAAAATAAATAAATAAAATAAATTGACTCAATGACATGGCAGGACTTGTTTTCAGCTGTGTTACTTACACTCTTATTCAGCCATGAACTATAGTGGAGGGTTGACCATCTGGAAAAATAAACTACTCAACAGCCGTGTAATTTGTCTTTTGTCTGGCTTCTGGCAGTGGATTTTTTTTGTGTGGATTAGCTCTGAACAAATATAGAAACTGAGCTTTCCTTCAGACAGGTTCCTTTTTTCAAGTAGCATTTCACAGTGTTACAAAAACCTCAAAAGTGTAAGGCTGTTAAAAGATTTTGTCAAAATGTCTAGGCAAGGCATGATTGAAAGTCTCTGGATTTCAAAATGCTGAAATTATCCCCACTTGAGACGGGGAAAGGGAATACATATATTTATTGGAAGAAGGAAGAGCTCCTTACAGCCATACATCATAATGCACATTAAATAAAATTGCTATCGAGGAAATGAATATGCTTTCTGACATGTTACCTTTAAACTATATGATGCATGTTGGAAATAGACCTGACTCAATGAATTTTAGCATTATTTTCAATATAGTTAATGATCTATTGATGGTTATAGGACACCCTGAATAGGATCACCTAAAGCCCTGTCTACATGGACTAAAAATTACACTCATTCTGTAGGGCTTCTGATGCTGACCATCAATGTTAGTGATGATTATTTTGAAATGCATTTATTCGGGATGGTTATGACAATCTCAAAGGATGTATGTCATGTGTATAGCATTAATGAGGAGGGGGCAGGATCAACGTGTCAACATGAGAATTTATTTTGTGAGTATAAACAAGCTCTAAGTTTAAAAAGGGAAAAGATTTGATAGTTTATTGTCTTCTAGGCATGGTTTTAGGTGAACGAGTCTTGTTTTTGTTTGATAACAAATATTGTCTTACTAGCTACTCCAAAAGCATTTCAGATATGGAATGAATGATAAAATGTGTGAATTGTAATGACATTGTTAACTGGTATTCTTAGGGCAATGCAGAAATGCCAGCCCTTCCCTCTAGATATTAATGTGTTCAGGGAGACCCTTGAGGAAAGTAAACTACCAGAAGTGGATTTCAGACTCAGGAAGAAGGAGGATGTGGGTCAAGAAGTACAAGAAAAAAAATCACAAAACATACATAAACTATACTGAAATGTATTGTCAAAGGCTTTCATGGCCGGAATCACTGGGTTGTTGTAGGTTTTAGGGCTGTATGCTCAGAGAAGCATTCTCTGGTGTTTTGCCTGCATCTGTGGCAGGCATCCTGAGAGGTTGTGAGGTCTGAAATGATGTTGATACAAGAAGAAAGTGAATACATGAAACTATGCCAAAAACCAAAGAATATCAAAATTACAACCTATGCAGACCCCACCCCCATTATAATCACTCCCAAGATGTTACCATTCTACCTCTAAGAAGTAGATATGAGAGTATTATGGATATGAGAGAGCAGCCAGGAGGTATATTTTTGTAGCAGCCTTTTAGAGCTGACTTTATATACGGTGTTACACATTTCGGATTCTGTCCAATCCATATTGAGCTTTTAGTACATGGGTGTCAACTGTGAAACTCAGTTTCATCAAGGTCCACATCAGTCTTATGGTTGCCTTCAAAGGACAATTGAATCCTTGGATGGAGAATCTGTGGATACAGAGGGCCAACTATAATTTTTTTACATAGTGGTTGGTGCTTTTCAGTTTTTGCCCAGTTTGCATGCCCAGATGTTAATGAACGGCAACTTCCAACACTTTTGATTATTAAATGTTATACATACCTGAGGATAATGGGAATTGAAACCAAATAGCACTTCTGATTCTCGGGAAGGGTTAAAGGACATTTTAAAATCAGACATCATGTCTACAAGCCTGGTATCTAAATTCAACCCCCTGAAGTCAATCTAGACGTTAGGAGGGTTTCCCCGGTAAGAGAGACCCCTAGGACCGCACCAAAGAGGGTCCGCTACTTTGGCGAGGACAGAGAAGGCGAATTCCAGCAATATCAAAATAATAAAAATAATGATTTTCTCACCAAAGTGGAAGAAGCGGCGACCGAGACTTTTATTGGAGCGATTCAGCTGAAGCGGATGCAATTGTAGTGATTGCTCACATACAAGCATGCCAATACAAAGTTTTGAAGCATTTTTATAGTAAAAACATGTACAGAGATTTCAAAATTCCCGCCCTCCCTTCCCCGCCCGGCTCAACGGTGATTGGCTGGTGGCCAAACAGCTGGGAGGAGGCTTGGCGGCCCATCCCCAGCCTGGGCCAATCACGAGACTTCCCCGCTTCAGGGGAGCCTATCAGGAACCGTTCCCCGCTTCAGGGAATTGACGAATCAGGGAAGAGGAGGTGGGACGATCAGAGACAATGGGGGATGAAAGGATTATGACATTACTGAAACCTATGTGTCCCTGCGTCCGGAAAGTCAACCAGCTGGGGGATTGGCTTATTGTCTTGATAATGAGAAGGCGATTGATTTAAGATGAGTTTTCCTGTCCCTGATCTGATAAGATGTGTTTGTGATGTGTCTTGGGTGAGGCAAAATGGAGCTGGGCAGAAGACCCCCCTGTGGGCAGTCTTGCCCTCATTGTTTCTATCAATCAAATCTGACCGGAGGAGATTCCTATCTATCAGCCTAACTCTGAAAATAAATAGGAATTTCCTTTGCTATTGCCCATGCAAGAGTTTGTGTAATGTTTCTCTTTGTGAGGGAAAACAACCCTCTTTGGGCAGCTGGTAGCTTCCTGGTGGCCGCTCTAAGGTTGGGCAAGGGGCAAAGAATTGAGCAAAGGATAATTCATAGAAAGATATACATTCATACAATTCATAGGCATTACATAGCAATAAATCCCATCCCTACCCTACATCCTAAATATATTTAATAAAAGATTGATTTCATGAGGAAAACTTTGGAGTCCAGAGTCTCTGAAGAAAGTTCATGGGGAAATAGTGCTTTCTGAAGTTCAAAACAGGCAGCAGAGAGTCCTTGATCTGTGTGAAGGCTGGCAGATGAAACCCCAGCAATGCTGCAGCTGACTCAGTCTTTGGTCCTTGGGAAACTAGAATCCCCTCCCAAGGTCCGGGGCCTCTTGGCCAGGCTCTTCCCCGAAGTTCCATGGGTGAACCACATCAAGTCCCCGGGTCTGGAGCTTGGCAAAGGCGAGGGGCAGCAAAGCGCAAAGGAGCAGCAGCAATGGAACCGGCACTTTTGACAGTCAGCTGATCCTAATAAAATATATTCTCAAAACTTGAGAGGTTATTTCCTGAGCATAGGGATCCATAATGAGAAAAGCGAGATGGCAGATAGGGTTAGAATTTAGTACAGAAAAATAAGTCATTAAAATGGAGCCGATCCGCCATTTTGTGGATACGGAGATCTGAAAGGAGAGATTCCGTATCCGTAGTTTGAAGTGACGTGGATCCGGCGTCCCTGGAATGCCAGGGAGGCATTCCGGGCAGGTTCGCAGTCTCCCACGGCCTGGAAAAGGTTGAATTCATGCATTTAGCTAGTTCAGGCAAGAAGTGACACAAAGTATCCAGCTAGAGAGATGAAAAGTTGCAATTTCAAGTACCCTTATTAGGGGAATGGTTACAAAGTTAGGGCTTGGGGGAAAGTGATAGAAAGGCATAGATGCTGTGTGCAGTCCATGTTTTGAGCTGTCTGTTGGGGCACATTTCATCAGTTGGTCCCAATTGTGGCTTCCAGGAACTGCAGAACTCTCCGCTGTGGGTCAGACCAACTTGAAGGTGGGGGCCTCCGCTGCCCTCGATTATACCCCCATTAGTTTGAACTAGTCTCATCACTGAATTAAAACAAAATTGAAATCTAATTGTGGCTCTTTGCAGGCCATCACTACATATTAAGGACCCACACAAAGAAATGAACCAAATAAGCAGTCCAAACAAAACAAAACAAACAAAAAAAAACCCAACCAAAAATAGGTACTAGAGAGATCTTAAGAAATCTCTAGGTTCTCCAGTAGGACCACAGAGTAACACTCGAGGACCTAGAGATTTTTAAAAAGAGCATCTTTAATAAAATCTATGAATTATAATCAAAACGGAAAAAGTCAAGCTGTAACTGTGAAGGGACAACTGTACTGAGCATGAAAAAGCACTGTGCCCAGCTCTTGAACTATGTGATATTTTCCCTCTGCCTTATGGTGAGTCCACACCACCTGACTGTATAAGTTACTAAAAAATTTCAGTTACATGGCAGGGGTGATGCATACCTCCCCCCCCCCCCCCCAAATCTGCACTCTGTAGCTATGCATTTGTCATCAAAAAAAGAAATTAATCACAAATAATGTGCACTCCATAATGGGTTATGTTCGGGCTCTGGACATGAAGAACTTGTAAAGTGTTAGCATAAGCATTCCATAGGGATCCTATCTTGCCTAAAAGCTCTTACTATATGCTGGGTTGTGCTCATGTGATGTTGGCAATATGTCCGGTAGGTAACAGTGCTTGTGCACTAATCTACACTTGGAAAAAGACACAACTAGAACAGAACTGTGTTGAAATCCTGGCCAAAACAAATGTTTTTATCTGTAGCCCATGTCACAATTAATGTGGACTCTGTAGTTAAAATGTCCATAACATGAAGGGGGGGGGGGGGGGTCAAAGGGGGTGTCAGAGGGTTCTGGTAATGGGGGTTCTCTGTGGGAAGTTTGGTCCAATTCTATTGTTGGTGGGGTTCAGAATGCTCTTTCATTGTAGGTGAACTATCAATCCCAGCAACTACAACTCCCAAATGTCAAGGTCTATTTTCCCCAAACTCCATCAGTTCAAATTTGGGCATTTTGAGTATGCATGCCAAGATCCATCATTGTTTGGTCCAGATCCATTATTCTTTGAATCCATAGTGCTCTCTGGATAAAGGTGAACTACAACTCCAGAACACAAGGTCAAGGCCCACTAAACCCTTCTAGTATTTTCTGTTGGTCATAGGAGTTCTGCATGCCAAGTCTGGCCCAATTCTACCATTGGTGGAGTTCAGAATGATTTTTGATTATAGGTTAACTATTAATCCCAGCAACTACAACTCCCAAATGACAAAATCAATCCCACCCCAACTCCACCAGTGTTCAAATTTGGGCGTATCAGGTATTTGTGCCAAATTTTGCCCAGTGAGTAAAAATACATCCTGCATATCAAATATTTATATTACGATTCATAACAATAGCAAAATTACAGTTATGAATTAGCAAGGAAAATAATTTTATCATTGGGGGTCACCACAACATGAAGAACTGTATTAAGGGGTTGTGGCATTAGGAAGGTTGAGAACCACTGCCTTAATAGTTCAAAGTAATATTGAGAAAAGGTTTTTCTTTTGTTCTTTTGGAATATCATCTCATGCAAAAATCTGAGTCCCCTCCTATCCCATCTCCAAGGGTCCATCTACAATGTAGATTTAATGCAGTTTGATATCACTTTAACTGCTATGGTTGAATGCTATGGAATCACAGGAATGGCAGTTTTACAAAGTCTTCCATGCCAAATAGTGCTGGTACCTCACTAAACTACCACTCCTACAATTTCATAGCATCCAGCCATGATGTCCAACTGCATCAAGTCTAGAGTGTAGATGGCACTCCAAGTCATATCTAGAGTATTTGCATAACTGTTAAATAAGACTGCCAAGGCACACACTCAAATATTTGCTTAAACATTTGTAGCTCTAAGGAAATGCTATAGTTACCTGGAAAATTTCTCTGCCAAAAAATAGTTTGTCTTTGTACATGCAGAAAGGCTTTGTTTTGGCCTTGCATTGTTCTGCCAATGAATACAAAACGTGATACCTTCCCAGCAATTCATAAGCAGTAAGGTGGAGAAAAAAGGGTAACTCTAGTATTTTAATTCTGCTTGAATTGATTGTCAGGTTGGAGTAGTGTTACATTCTCTTGTTATTGGCTACAGAGACCATAATGAAATGGTATCTTCAAGAGGTTACTTCTGAAAGGAGAAGCATTTTGCTTCATTGTATTTCCTAACAGCTCTTCAATGTGGCATTTACATTTTTTTCAAAGACGTTTGTTAAAACACTTATCTGTTCTAGTCAAAGTACAGTTAATATTTCAGCAAACAGCCAGCATGCACAAATTTACAAGTATTGTAGTTCTCATTGAATGTTAAGAGGGTATTTCCATTGGCTTTAGAAAACTGCATTTTGAAGTATTTTTGTTTGGCTCACATTTTCTGTGCTCGCTTCTCCAGCATTTACAACTTGGTCATAATGCATAGTGCAAAGTGAGGCAACTGCCTCCCACAGTGGATGCTGGATGTTTTTTTATTTACCATATTGAAGCTGATGTTGAAGCAAGGTGCTGAAGGGACAGAATTTCATGTGTTGTGCACAGACTTAGGCCCAAATCCCTGTTAACAAAAAGATTTGTAGTTTTCAGAGAGCCATTTTCTTTAATTTCTGTAAACAGAAAAGGGAAGAAAGAGACAAAAAGACCAGTGAAACGGATTTGGAGAGACAATATTTTTGGAAAGATTTAAGCCCACAAAATACCTGAGGCAGGGTATCTTGCAGTGTCTTTTGCTCTCCCTGGCAGAAGAAGCCTCCTCCATTTTTTTCTTGGAAAGTTACTTCCTCCTCCAGAGAGGGTCCTGGGAACTCACTTCTGAGGTGGCACTAACATAGGATGGCCATTGAAAGTACCTCTCAGAGCATGATGGGAGTTGAAGTTTTTCTCTCTTTGTGTCTCTCAGCCAGTAAAAAGCCTGGTTGTGTCCATGCTATGATTGGCTGAGAATGGACAGAACCAGTGACTACAATTCCCAAATGCTATGGTTAAAATAATTCTAAAAAATCAGTAGCTTGGTGAATTGTTTTGAATCTTAGCAGGCCTGCAGTTGTAAATGGAGTCTACAACTGAGGTAGGTTTTATGCAGATTGGCCTTAAAATGGCTGAGGATTTAGCCTTTAAAGTTTCCCATTCTAGCCAAGGGGCCAAATCTATGCTGAATGAAACAGAAAACTCCTCCTCTTTTGGGTAAATTTTCTGATAAAGAAAACAAGGGGTTAGATGAAAATGAACTGAAAACAGCATGCCTTTTGGCCCAAATGCACATGACTAATTATGCAGCTTGACTTACTCTCTCATCTACTCTGAGGTGTGATGGGTGTCATTTAGCATGATAAATTGGTTTGAGTGTTGGCCCGGGATTCCAGGAAACTACTATTCAAATCCTGGGTTATCTTGGACAAGTCACACTCTTTCAGAATCAGAGGAAGACAATGACAATCCCCTTCTGAAAAAACCCTACCTAGATATTACCAATAACGATAGGGCCAAGGCAGTGACATCTCCTACCCACCCCCTGTTGGGATATCAGCCTTAAATCAAGAAATAGCTTTCTAACATCTACAGAGATACTCACAGGAACACCTCAACAAGTGAGAGTCCAAAAATAGCAGGCTAAAACTCAGAACCGTGATTTTATTTATTTATTTATTTGCTGCATTTGTTAACCGCCGCTCTCAGCCCTAGGGCGACTCGCGGCGGTGTACAACATATAAAAAACAATTTACAATAAGCTACAACGGCAAAAACCAACATATCACTAATACACAATCATCTAGTTACACTAAAATAATCCGCTCCGTCTTATCATAGAATCATAACCAATCTCGTAGTCCATATTCCGTTCCAGTTGTCATTCCAGTTACTGTAGCACTCAGTTAAATGCCTTCTCGAATAGCCATGTCTTCAGGCTCTTACGGAAGGACATAAGGGAGGGCGCCTGTCTGATGTCATGGCCGATACCAAATGAGAGACTCCCCCGTGGGCACACAGAAGACTGGGCAACTTGGAAGGCACTAAACAGACTGTCCTCTGGGACCATTAGATGCAGAGCCAACCTTAAGAAATGGGGCACAAAAGGGAGTCCATGACATACAAGTGTGGAGAAGAGCAAACCACAGACCATCTATTACAATGCAGTCTGAGCCCTGCCACATGCACAATGGAGGACCTTCTTACATCAACACCAGAGGCACTCCAAGTGGCCAGCTACTGGTCAAAGGATATTTAGTATAATGCCAAGTTTTTAAACTTTGTTTTTTAAAAATACATTACAACTGAACCCTCAGTTCGCTTCCGATACGATAAATAAAGAACCTAGATTTGTAAGTGTTCAGCAGCCATATGGTTATCAGACAATGTATTATGGATTCTTTCACTTGGGCTTTGGCAAAGTCAAAAGAAATGAATAGTTGTCTTTCTGTGGTGAGAATTTTAGCTCTGGTGATAGCAATAGAAGACTGGATGTCACTTAACAACATGGATAATTCCAACCAGTTTGGAATGCAAGAAATCCATTTGTAATTTCCTCTTTTTGAGGCATCTGAAAGTAACCCTTAGTTGGATTACTGGCATTAGAACTGTTGTGTCTTGGAGAAGAAAGAGGGATTTGGAAGAGATGCTTACAATAAACCAACAGTGAAGAACAAAGGCCTATCTCTCACTTATTTCTATCAGAGCAAACCAATATCCTCAGGAAGACTTGGCTTAGTCTACCTAATTGGTCACCACTGAGTTGATATGTTAGGAAAGGGTAACTTTTCAGTTGTTTGTCAGTAACCCCATGTATTAGCCATGGCCCTTCTTTAATTCCCATCTTCCTCAACCTCCCGCTTACCTCTGTCGCATTCTGCCAGCCCCATGAATAGGAAGCCTTGACTTTGTTATGCTCTTAACTTAGGATGTTGGGCACATTTCTCTATAGCCCAGGGTTTTCTCATCAGCAGGCTGCCTTGCCCTGTCATTAGCCTTCCTTTCAAAATTAGCCACATTCTTGCCAGTTGACCCATGCTACCCAGTAGGTCATGGAAGAGTGTGGATGTTATTTTACCCCTGGGGTTTGTGGGCAGGTGTGAAGCCTTCCCCATTTATTACCACCCTTCAGTCACAGCTGGTTTTCAGGAGGAAAAAACTGTCTAACAAGGAGAGAGGGCAGGGATTAGCAGAGAGTATTTTGAGTGAAAGTTTAATTAACATAAAGACAAGGCACAGCGGCACAGCAATGGTGCTGCCTCCTCATAATAAAAAAATTAAAGCAATAATCACATTTCTTATGAGTGTTACTTAAAGGGGTATTTATTTTTATTGTCTTGCACATTCTTGATGGTTTATCCTGGAAACCTAATTGGAGCAGGGACTCTAAATGCACAGATGGAGGTACTTAAGGTTTGTTCATAGCAATTTTCAGACGGGCTTCACCAAGGAGTATACATATCCCCACCACAAAAAAATCAATAAAATCAATAAGAATATTCTCCCACCTTCTATTCGGGGAACACTTTTCCAAGACAGACTTCCTTAATGACCATTTACTTTAATGCAACAGTCAAAAAGTAATGACACTACTGCATTTTCATCCTCACAAGCTTTTTAAACATCACAACAGCAATGATTTTATTACTAGCGCCTCTTGAGGATAGGGGCAGTTATTCGGTTCTAGTCCATTCTTATGATAGATTTCCCCCTTTGAGAAGGAATGAGAGAGCAAGATTGCAACCAGCTTGCTACATTGACTATAGCATGACTTTCTGACTGTTGCTTAAGTTAATAACAAGTGGCTTTTAGGGCTCTTCCATATAGCCATATAATCCATAATATCATGGCAGAAAATCTCACAATATCTGCTTTGAACTGTGTCCACACTGCTATATATTCCAGTTTAAAGCAGATACTGTGGGATTTCCTGCCTTGATATTCTGGGCTATATGGCTGTGCGGAATGGCCCTAGGAAATTGTTTTGAGAGGACTACATTCCTCAATTAGTACAATCTTAACATTTGTTGCACCCGTAAAATGTGACTGAGTTTTTTTTAGATAGTCCAGGCTATCTAAAGTCTTCAGTAATTTCTGGCAGTCCTTTATTTGAAGAGTTTGAATTCAGTACACCTTCAGTGTCAATAAGCCCATTTCAGTAGCTTTTCTATCACCCACTTTCCCTCTGTTTGAGCCCCCGGTAGCGCAGTGGGTTAAACCACTGAGCTTCTGAACTTGCTGACTGAAAAAGTTGGCGGTTTGAATCCGGGGAGCGGGGTGAGTTTCTACATTTAGGCCCAGCTTCTGCCAACCTAGTAATTCAAAAGCATGCAAACATAAGTAGATCAATAGGTACCACTTCAGCAGGAAGGTAACAGCACTGCATGCAGTCATGCTGGCCACATGACCTTGGAGGTGTCTACAGACAACACCGGCTCTTCAGCTTAGAAAAAGAAATGAGAAGCACCCCCCAGAGTGGGACACAACTAGGGTATTGCCAGGGTAAACCTTTACCTTTGCCTTAGAGACCACTACTGTAAATTCTGAAAATGGCTGGAAAAGGTCATTGTATTCCTGATCTCATTCTGAGTTAACTGGACATTCTGTGGCTCTTGTGTAGATGGTATCATTCCTGGGCAGAAGATCGGATTCTGAGATGAGCTGGGACAGGCATATTAAAAGTATCACCAGCAATACCATGGAAAATCCAGAACAAATGTCAGACCCCAGTACTGAGCCCAGATAAGAACCTGCTCCACATGAGACATTTGAACAGTGACTTCCTTATGGATCCGCTGTTAGTTTCAGTGGCCTTTTTACATTAGACACTCAGGAAGTTTTAGCGGCCACAGCTCCATCCTATAGAGCCTTGGGATTTGTAGTTAAGGGAAGAGCATTTAAAACTTTCAGCCAGTGAATACAAACCCCAGGATTCCATCGGATGCAGCCAGATAAGTTCAAGAAAAAGCATAGCGTTATAACTGTGTAGCCTGAAAAGATCCTAAGCAAAGGCTGGGAAAGAATTTATGAAAAGGAACTGGATTGCGTAACTTTGGGCCAAGAAATTGTCTGGGCAGGGTAAAATGCCTAGATGTGGCCCAAGGCTTCCATGATGAATCCACTTTGGGTTTCATTTTAGACTTTATAGGAACTATCCAACATGCTGATTCTATTTTGGCAGAGGATATCTAGTTCCTTTAAAGTCTGGAATAAACCGCCCCCTTGGCATGGGTGACATATCTTCTCTATCATATATAAGAAGCCCAGTAAGTTTTCTTTAATTTGTACCCCACCTTTCTCCCAAATTGGATTGAAGGCTCTTCACACATGAGTTAAAATAAATTTGCTGTTGTTAACTATTGTCAAGTTGGCACCAACCTATGGCAACCCTATCAATGACAGACCTTGAGGTCACTATATCATCAACACCCTGCTCAGGTCTTGCAGACTCAGGGTAATGACTTCCTTAATTCCATTTAAACATCTGGAATATGATCTTCCTTTTCCCCCACTGCCTTCTATTTTACTAAGCATTAATATAATGGATTTTAAAAAGTAGTAGTAAAAGGTCAATTATGTAAGCATCAGTATTTCAAAATAATATAAAATCATTTAAGACTATGACAGTACAATTAAGAGACAAGAAGCATACCATGAAATAACTTTCCATATTGCCACTTAGTCACCAAACGCTTGCTTACATAAAAAATTATTAGCTTGTCAATGGAGGGAGGGGGCTCACCCTGGTCTTCCATGGTAAAGAGTTCCATCCCCCTTGGAGCAATTACAGAGATGGCTATCTTCAGTGTCCTTAACAGATGTGCCTATCACATTTGCTGAGTCCAAGAAAAAGCCCTCCTTGAGGATCTTTAAATTGGGAAAGGCTCATAAGTTCATTTGGATGTCAGATCATGTGAGAACAAAATGCCTATGTAGAGCTCTCCAAGGTCCTGTGACTCCAACTGAATTTGTTGGATGCTACTGCCCTCTGATAAACTGGTGTGCCCACTGGGTTTCTCTTTAGGAGCAAGACCTATGTAATTGGATCTTCATAGTATAAGCATATATGGATTCAAGTCATCCATAAACTTCTGGCAACCTAATAAATTTCATTATATTCTGCAATTAATGTTAAGAAGGTTAGAAAGCCTGAATGCTCAATGCTTATCTGTCTCCTCTATGCCATCCTTTAGCAGTTTGGTTGAAGGTTTCCAGAAATGGTGGAGGGGAATAGACCTCTTTTTGCTTAACCTGTCCAAAGCCAGAATTTAATCGTTTTTGGATTACGATATTATTTGGTTGAATGTTCCTTTTTTAAAACTGTTAAGTCCCAGAATCCCCAAATTAGCATGTGCTGGATGGGGGATTCTGGAGGTAGTGGCCTCAAAAATAACAGGGATAAAGAACACAACAAGCCCAGTATTATCTGTGTGAGTGCCTACAAGTAGCAGCTATTCAATGGACTAGTACATCATGTAAACACAGGAAAGGCAACTCGGTGAAATCATTTTAAAAAGGCTGTGTTACATTCCACAATGAAACGTGAGAATCAGTTCTCTGTGGATTACCAGGACATGTTATAAATGTTAGTGTTGATGAGCTTATTTATGCCTCATCGAATCTTCTGTCAACAGAGTTCCCTTTCAATCCTGCAATCTATCTTATTGAGGCCATGGCTTCTGGAAGGGGCCAGCATGAATCTGAAAGGTGAGCAAACAGCAGTGGCGCCTCTCATCCTTTCACCCTTAATTGCACATATTTCAAAACAGGTTAATACTTTTTAAATTATCACTGTTATGGACAAGGAGAAGAGCTCAAGCTTCCAACTCACGACTAGAGACCTAGATTTGATCTTTATACAGATGATCTAGCCTATGAAAAATCCTAAATTGTTGCTCATCTTTTTATGACACTTTTCATCCAACTCAATCAAGGCATATACAGGTTGGGTATACCTTATTTGAAACTCTTGAGACCAGAAGAATTTTAGATTGCACGTTATTGAAAGAGATATCTTGGAGATGAGATGTCCAAACACAACATTCCTTGATGTTACATGTGGTCTGTATATACATAACCTGAAAATAATTTTACACAACATTTTAGAATCAATTTTGTGAATGAAACAAAGTTTGTATACATTGAACCATCAGAAAGCAAAGATGCCACTATCTCAGCCATCCATGTGACCAATTTTGGCATGTTTTGGAGTTCTAGGTTAGAATGCTCAACCATATAATCTTGTGAAAGCAATGGTCTGCAACTCTCAGCATGGCCAATCAATGATAAGGATTCGTGGGAGTTGCAGTCCAGCAACATTTGGAGGACCACGGTTGCCTAACTCTGCCATAGGGAGATGGTATGGAGATAGTATAACTCATCTAGTCTCTATGTGTAGGTTTTCATTTCCATAAGCAACATGCAAACACACCTTTGCATCCTTTAGAACAACACAAAGTAAGCAAAAAACGTGCAAGGCCAGTGGTTCCCAATCTGTGGTCTGTGGACTACCAGTGATCCTCAAGAACGAAAATATGGTCTGCAGCCTCACCATTACTACATCGTTGCCTCAAAACCATTTGGCAACGAGAGTGACTGTTCTCGCAAAACCATCTTATAGTGCCATGGTAATGGGGATTTAGAGAGGGGAGAGGCTTACTACCCACAAAAGATTACTACTACCACATCAGCTCTAAATTATTAAATATGGTTTGATGTGGGTGAGCACTTTTCAGCTCCTTTTAGCATGTCCCTGTTTTTCTCTCCTCACATTTCCCCCCTTTATCCCCACCTTAATTCAGTTGCTACATATTCCAAAGTGTAAAAACAGTTCGTAGTCACTTAACTCAGTCAGGGTTTTATGTGGGTGAGCAGATGGTGACTACTGGATGGCATATGCTCTGTATCGGAAAATAGAGCTGATGTGGTCTATCTAATGTAATTTTCTGTATCAGCACCCCAAATAACCAAACTAAAGCTAAAGTTGACCAAAAACTGATTTGTAACCTTTATGGTTACTGGTCAAGTGGTCCCTAGTCAAGTGGTCCTTGGTCAAAGTGGTCCTGGGTCAAGTGGTCCTTGGTCAAGTGGTCCTTGGTCAAAGTGGTTCCTGGTCAAGTTGTTCCTGGTCAAAAAAAGGTTGGGAACCACTGTGCTAGGCCGAGCCATTCCTTGCTATACAGTGGTGGTTCTCAACCTGTGGGTCCCCAGGTGTTTTGGCCTACAGCTCTCAGAAATCCCAGCCAGTTTACCAGCTGTTAGGATTACTGGGAGTTGAAGGCCAAACATCTGGGGACCCAAAGGTTGGGAACCACTGCTATACAGTGATGGAGTTTTTAATCTATGCATAGATTATCCCCTTTTCAGCCTTCTTCCTACTCTACCATCTCTGTCCCAATTAGACAAGGACACTTCCAATTAATCCTCTGTCACTCCACTTTTTCAGCTCCTTTTAGCATGTCCCTGTTTTTCTCTCCTCACATTTCCCCCCTTTATCCCCACCTTAATTCAGTTGCTACATATTCCAAAGTGTAAAAACAGTTCGTAGTCATTTAACTCAGTCAGGGGTAGAGACAGAAGAAGAGAGAAAAGAATCTTCCCCTTTCCAATAGGCTCAGCCAAAAGCAAACTGTTGCAGCATCTCTTAGCTTGTGAGTATTTCCTCATTATAACTATTGCCATCTTGTCAACACTCTGAGATTACTTGACCTCTTATGTCCCAGTTTCATCTGTTAAATCTTGGAGGGTATGTCTCGCTTGTTGCTGTTATTCCCAGCTAGATTTAGATTGTGTCACAAGTGAAGAGAAAGCAGGCGTTCATTATCGAAAATCCTGAAAACTCCCTTCTAACCGTAGAATAAAATTCATAAAACCTATCACTGAGAAACAGTTTCTTCACAGTCTGGCTCCATTTGTACTTATTTTCCCAGATATCTCAGCTGTTCTTTCCTGCTTGTCAACTGCTACTGGATGTCAGTTGAGAAAAGGCCTGCTGTGTAAAACAATTTTCTTCATTGCTCAGTGTGATTTCAGGGTAAATATTTCTGGCCTCCTCTTACAGTCAGAAGTCAGGAGCAGGTCTTCAGAGTACTCAACAGTCCAGAGATGTCTGCTCATCATGAGAGGAATATAACAAGTAGCTAAATAAAATGCTAGAAAAAGAAGAGCAAAATTCATTCAAATGGACTGTGTCAGGCTGGTGGTGGTGATTCATTCTGATTCTTAATGCTATATTCAAGTGAAGAATTTGGCCTGCAAATGCACCTGACCTTGCGTTGTCAAGGGCTTTCATGGCCAGAATCATTGGGTTGCTGTGAGTTTTCCAGGCTATATGACCATATTCCAGAAGCATTCTCTCCTGATGTTTTGCCCATGTCTGTGGCAGGAAACCTCAGAGGTTATGAGGTCTGTTGGAAACTAGGCAAGTGAGGTTTACATATCTGTGGAAGGTCCAAGGTGTGAGAAAGAACTCTTGTTTGCTTGAGGCAAATGTGAATGTTGCAATTAGCCCCCTTGATTAGCATTGAATGGCCTTGCAGCTGCAAAGTCTGGCTGCTTTGCCTGGGGAGATCCTTTGTTGGGAGGTGTTAGCTGGTCCTGATTATTTCTTGTCTGGAATTCCCCTGGTTTTTTTAAAAAATGTTGCTCTTTATTTGCTGTCCTGATTTTAGATTTTTTTAATGCTGGTAGCTAGCCAGGTTTTTCATTTTCATGGTTTCCACCTTTCTGTTGAAATTGTCCACATGCTTGTGGATTTCAATGGCTTCTCTGTGTATTCTGACATGGTGTTTGTTAAAGTAGGCCACCATTTCTGAAAACACAGCCTAGTTTCCAACACACCTCACAACCTCTGAGGATTCCTGCCATAGATGTGGGTGAAATGTCAGGAGATAATACCTCTGGAACATGGCCATACAGCCCAGAACACTCACAGCAACCCAGCATCTGATCTTGATAGTCCTGTTACAGAGGGAGTTTGTAGGGATAGGGGAGAAGATTTTTTAGTTCACATGTAACACTTTAAAACTAATACAACAAACTGAAATTCTATTTGCTTTCACAATTCCCACTTCTTCAAAGATTGCAATGGAATTTTAAAAAGAAAATACATACAGTTGCATGCTTCCTTTGCTGGGGTTATGGGGAAAAAAAGGGAAAAATGCCTTTCTCAGAATTTCTAAGTCCTCCAGCACAACCCTGTGATCAATTTCCAGCAGAGGTTGACAATACAGTGATGCAGAGGACCTAAAGTTTCTTAGAGAGATCATATTAATCTAATCCACTGATAGAGAAATTTGACTGTACTCATAAAACTGAAATCAGCATTTTATTTATCATGCCAGAAGTGAATTGAAGGTACAGTTGTAATGTATTTAAAAACATGCAAAGTTAAAAACTTGGCATTGTACTAAATGCCCTTTGACCAGTAAGCTGGCCACTTGGAGTGCCTCTGGTGTCAATGCAAAATGGTCCTCCATTTTGCATGTGGCTGGGCTCAGGCTGCATTGTAATAGGTGGTTTGTGGTTTGCTCTTCTCCACACTCGCATGTCGTGGACTCCACTTTGTGGCCCCATTTCTTAAGGTTGGTGCTACATCTTGTGGTGCCAGAGTGCAGTCTGTTTAGCACCTTCCAAGTTGCCCCGTCTTCTGTGTGCCCAGGGCGGAGTTTCTCATCTGGAATCAACTATTGATTGAGGTTCGGGGTTTTTACCTGCCACTTTTGGACTCTCACTTGCTGAGGTGTTCCTGTGAGTATCTCTCTTGATCTTAGAAAGCTATTTCTTGATTTAAGACATTGGCATGTTGACTGATATCGGAACAGAAGATGGGCTGGAGATGTCACTCCCTTGGTCCTTTCATTGTTAGTTGTTACTTCCTGACAGATGTCAGGTGATGAAATACCGGCGAAACAGTATAATTTCTCCAAAGGTGTGGGGTATAGACATCCTGTGATAATGTGGCATGTCTCATTAAGAGCCACATCAACTGTTTTAACATGGTGAGATGTGTTCCATACAGGCCATGCATATTTAGCAGCAGAGTAGTAAAGCGCAAGGGCAGATGCCTTCACTGTGTCTAGTTGTGATCCCCAGGTTGTGCCAGTCAGCTTTCATATGATATTTTGTATGAAGCAGTGTTTCTTGTAGATCAGAGCACGGTCCAAGGTAACTTCCAGGTATTTGGGTGTGCTGCAATGCTCCAGTGGGATTCTTTCCCAGGTAATCCTCAGAGTTCGAGATGCTTGTCTGTTGCATTATAGGAAATATATATGGTGTGTGTATATGTGTACACAGTGTGTGTTTGCGTGTGTGATGGTATGAGGAGAAAGGTGAGCCACAATGAAATATGGTTAATAATACCACGAGGCATTATCTTTCAGCCACCAGACTGTAAATCTGCCTGTCATGTCTAAGCTTGATGTCTGAAGGAATTAAAACCATATCCACTCAACTCTTAAAGATGTTCTGAGATCACTGTGCAAGCACCCATGGCGGTCTTCTGAGAAAGTAAGAGGAACCTGTCAAGTTTCCATTGTATTCCTTCATGTTTTGCCATCAGCCATCTCTGAATGCTTGAGTGAAAAGTTACAAAGAAGTTGACAGAGGATGGAACATTCAATCTGCAGAAATGAAGCAGATGTTTACTCACTGTAAGTTTTATCTTGCCTGCTGGTCTATCAAACTGTGAGAACGTCATGGTTGTTGCATAGGGATGGAAACTTGCCAGACCTGAAATGTTATGGAACAGGAACAAGAACAAATGGCCCAAAAGTAATTATTTTGTAGCCTAACTGACCACAGGAAAAAAGAATCCTTCTTGTTCTTACTTGAATCTTGTTTCTAGATGAGGGATTTGTCATGTTGCCCATTAGAAGGAATGACAGTACGATTCCTATAGCCATAGGGAATACATTCCCAGACTTCCCAAAACCACAGAAAATAGCAAACCCTAAAACGGAGGACTTCCAGCCCAAGAATACCATAGTGTCATGCTAGGGGTCCCAGAAAATGCCTAGGGAGGGCATATTATGTTGGATGTGGATGGTGATGATAACAGCAACAGTAATATCCTGCTTTTATCTCAAATGGCTCACAACATTATAAACAGTACAATGGGAAAACAAACGAGGTTAGGAGTAGAAAATGACAATCATAGGATGTCCCTTTATTTATTTATTTACGACATTTATGTGCTGCCCTTCTTACCCTGAAGAGGACTCAGAGCAGCTTACAAGTTATATGTAAATACAATATATTATATTATTAGCATAGCACAATATTATTACCAAACGTTCCCATATTGTACCACACCACTATACTGTAATATTATTAGTAATATTACATGTAATATGAAATATAGAATTATTATATTGTATTATTATTAGTATTATATTGTATTACATAATATTCTTATATGTGCACACAATATATTATATTATTTGTACAGCACAATATTAGTATTATATATTACTATATATAGTATTATATATTACTATACTGTACTATACCATTGTAATCCACTGAATACGACATGGCACTGGCTTGATAAAAAGCTTACCAATTCCCACTCTTGGTATGATCTGTTGTGCAAATAAGGCAAATCAAGAAAACATCAGTGACACAGCTGAACTGCCTCGCAGAGATAGGGCCTTTTAGGTGCTCGTATGAATTCTTAAAATGAGTTATAAAATAAATGAATTAAATTGTTGAGATCGTCAAGATTTGTGTTTGGTGCTTAGACAGAAGACTGATGGAATTTACTTATGTACAGGGTGTCCTTAATTGCTGTACACCATTTAACAGGCAATGGTAACTATAGTGATTATTTGAATGCTAAGTTTATTTATTGAAGAATTAATAGAACAATATTAATTTAATCAGTTATAAAATCCATATTAAATTATCATTTTATGTAAGGTGTTCAAAGTGTTGTCCCTGAACAGCCGTAAACTCCTTGCATTATCAAACCTTAGAGTTGTAAACCTCATTTAAAAGTTTTTATTTTCATTTCATGACACTTGTCTACTACTGGAATCTTTAATTCTGTTAATAGTATATACTTAAGGGTGCTGTAGGTTTTTCGGGCTATATGGCTATGTTCTAGAGGCATGTTCTAGAGTATATACTTAATTTTTTTGCACTATATATATATTCCAAAAGTATATGTTGTTCAACATGTATACATCTTTTGGGGAGGGACATACTACATTTGATTTAGATCTGTAAGCCGCCCCGACTTCTGTTTGGAGAGGATATAAAGATTATCATCATCATCATCATCATCTGCAGAGGCCAATAAGATTAATGCTTAGCACTGAAAAAACAGCTTTTTTCACCCCAAGTAATGACTCTGCCAGAAGTCCGCCAAACCATAATAAAAACAAAACAATATTTTCAAAGAGGATATAAAATCAAAATATATGTTTTGTAAGCAACTGCAGAGCAAGTGCTCCATCCTTTGATCAAAGCTCCATTCATGAATGGCTAACATTTCTCCAGTCTTGCCGATTCTTTAATTGTGATGTGGCTATTGAAAGCATCATAAGTATGTCTTATAAAAGGAGTACTGAGCAATGGCTGAAGATAAAGAGTTCATCTTTCTGCTTTCAGCAAGGGATATGCACCAGAGGATTGCTGGTTAACAAGCAATGCAAAAGTAAGCCAAATTCTGAACATTCTGGGATTTTTATTTTCTTGCGGCGGCTGCTGCATGCCTTCAAGTTGTTTCTGACTTATTGCAACCTTATGCAAATCTATTCCACGGTTTTCTTGGAAAGATTTGTTAAGAGGTGTGTTTGCCTTTGAATCCTTGGAATAAATCTTGCCAAGGACTCCTTAAGATAGATTTGTAATCCATATGTGTCATTTTGAAAGCACATAAATCGGAGTTATTTTGAAGATATATAACAAAAAGCAACAACAAGAAAGGATATATGATGCAGATCACACAACTAGTAACGTTTTCAGTTCTGCCCAACACTCTTCCTCCATCCCAGAGTGTGTGAGGTGCCCAAGGTCACAATGGGTGCATTTGCGCTGTAGAATGAATGAAGTTGGCTCAGTGCTATTCAATCCTGGGAGTTGTAGTTTTACAAGCCTTCTTTGCCAAAGTGTGCTGGTATTTCATCAAACTACAGCTACCAGGATTCCATAGCACTGAGCTAAAGTGGCATCAAACTGTTTCATTCTATGGTGTAGATGCAACCTATGTCACTCCCCGCCTTAGGTAATAATAATGGCAAGTCTCTTCTGAATTGAGTTGCTGTGAATTTTCTGGGCTGTATGGCCATATTCCAGAAGCATTCTCTCCTGATGTTTCATTCACATCTAGGGTAAGCATCCTCAGAGTTTGTGAGGTCTGTTGGAAACTAGACAAGTGAAGTTTATATATCTGTGGAATAATGTCCAGGGTGGGGTGGGAGAAAGAACTCTTGTCTGCTTGAGGCAAGTGTGAATGTTTCAATTAGCCACCCTGAATAGCATTGAATGGCCTTGCAGCTTCCAAGCCTGGGTGCTTTCTGCCTGGGAGAATCTTTTGTTGAGAGGTGTTAGCTTGCCCTGATTGTTTCATGTCTATTTTTTTAGTGTTCCTTTTTGTTTACTCTTCTGTTTTATATACTGGTAGCCAGATTTTCATTTTCATGGTTTCCTCCTTTCTGATGAAATTGTCCACATGCTTGTGGATTTCAATGGCTTCTCTGTTTAGTCTGTCATGGTGGTTGTTAGAACTATGTTCAGCAAAAGACAAGAGGGATCCTCTCACCTCTGCAGGAATCTACCATATGACCTTGAACAAGTCATTCACTTTCAACCCTAGAAGAAACTGTGATAGATTTGTTTTAGGATCAACGTAAGGCAGAAAGGGCTTGAAAGAACAGAACAATAAGGCTTTTGGACAATAGATGCAAGCAGCACTTTAAGGGAATGTGACTGGAATGACGATATGGCTGATGAGAATGTTTTACTGTTTTAACAATGGCTTATGTATTGTTAATTATGCTTTTCTTAAATCTAGAAATAGTTTTCTAAGATCTATAGAGACACTCGCTGGAACACCTCAGCAAGCGAGAGTCCAGAAGTGGCAGGCTCAAACCCAGAACCTCAACCAATGGCTGATACCAAATGAGAGACTCCCCCCTGGGCACACAGAGGACTGGGCGACTTGGAAGGCGCTGAACAGACTGCGTTCTGGCACCACGGGATACAGAGCCAACCTTCAGAAATGTGGCTGCAAAGTGGAATTCTTGACATGCGAGTGTGGAAAAGAGCACACCACTGACTACCTGCTGCAATGCAACCTGAGCCCTGCTACATGCACAATGGAGGACCTTCTTGCAGCAACACCAGAGGCACTCCAAGTGGCCAGATACTGGTCAAAGGACATTTAACCAACTACCAAACTCACAAGTTTTGTATTTTGTCTGTTTGTTTGCTTTGTTCTGTTAGAAATGTAATATAATGGACTGGTTGCCCTGACAGGACAAATAAATAAATTATGCTTTTATGTCTAATTGTGGTTTTAATTTTGTAATTTGTTGTGTAATGGCTTCGGAATGGGGCCCATTGTAAGCCGTCCTGAGTCCCCCTTCGGGGGTTGAGAAAGATGGGATAGAAAATCAAGAAATAAAGAAATAAGTATGAAAGCCTTCAAATCCTGCACCTATCTCCCCGAAGGGACTTAGGAGAATTCCTGACATGAAACAATCAGGGCAAGCTAACACCTCTCAACAAAAGATTCTCCCAGGGGGCATAAAGTAGCCAGGCTTTGAAGCTGCAAGGCCATTCAATGCTATTTAGAGTGGCTAATTGCAACATTCACACTTGCCTCAAGCAGGCAAGAGTTCTTTCTCCCACAGTGGACATTATTCCACATATATATAAACTTCACTTGTCTAGTTTCCAACAGACCTCACAACCTCTGAGGATGCCTGCCCTAGATGCAGGTGAAACATCAGGAGGGAATGCTTCTGGAACATGGCCATGAAAGCCTTCGACAATACAATGGCCATATAGCCCAAAAAACCTACAACAACCCAGTTTGATATACTGCTTTTTTGAAAGAACCAATTCGGAAGTGACATTTATAACCCAGGAGAGAAGAATCGTGTTACATTGTGTCTAGCTTGGGGCTTGAGCTTGGAACTAGCAGCCATCCCAAGGGCTTGCCTTCTTTGGGGCGGGGCAGGGCAGGTCTGTGTGTGGTGCCAAGGGGCGGGACGCTCCCGCTGGGGGTAAAAGGAGCCAGCGGCCGAGGAGGAGACTTTTGTGAGCCATGGCCAACGCGGGGAAGGCGCCTCTTCTGGGATGTGGGCCTCCCTCGGCGCTGGCGATGCCGCCCTCGCTGCTCTACCTGCGCGCGGCAGTGCCCGTCTACCCTCGCGCTCCCAAGTGCGCGCGCTGCCGCAACCACGGCGCGGTCTCGGCGCTCAAGGGGCACAAGCGCTTCTGCCGCTGGCGGGACTGCGCCTGCGCCAAGTGTGCGCTCATCGCAGAGCGGCAGCGGGTCATGGCAGCCCAAGTGGCGCTCCGGAGGCAGCAGGCGCAAGAAGAGGCCCAGGAGGAGGAGGAGGAAGAGGAGGAGGAAGAGCAGCTGCCAAGAGGTGGGATCGCCGAGCTGGGCCACTTTGCCAGCTTGGGTGTTGGGCTAAGGGTGCATGTACTCCAGGCATGGGCAAACTTCGACCCTCCAGGTGTTTTGGACTTCAACTCCCATAATTCCTAACAGCCCGGAGGGCTGTTAGGAATTATGGGAGTTGAAGTCCAAAACACCTGGAGGGTCGAAGTTTGCCCATACCTCATCTGCATACTGTGGAATGAATACAGCCTGGCCCTACTTGAACTACCATGCCTCAACGCCATCACTTTATTGAAGTTGTAGTTTTACAAGGTTCGCCAGCCTTCTCCTCCCAAACCGCAACTCTCAGGATCCCATAGCATAAAGCCAGGGCAGTTAAAGCGAGCCATTGCCTGGATCTCCACTGCCCTATATCCCTGGATCTCATCTCAGATTATATGCTTTGATCTGGATTATATCAAAACGGCGGTCCATTCGGTCATGCCACATGACCTTGGAGATGTCTACGGACAACGCCGGCTCTTCAGCTTAGGAATGGAGATGAGGACCATGCCCCAGAGTCGGACATAGCTGGACTTATGGGGAACACCTTTATCTATGATCATAATAATAAATATTTCTTTATTTTATTTCTTTATGCATTTTTAAATGTGCCCCCAGTGGCGCAGCAGTTTAAACCACTGAGCTGCTGAATTTTCAGACTGAAAGGTTGGCGGTTCGAATCCGGGAAGCAGGATGAGCTCCCGCTGTTAGCCCAGCTTCTGCCAACCTAGCAGTTTGAAAACATGCAAATAGGAGTAGATCAATAGGTACCGCTCCGGCGGGAAGGTAACGGTGCCCCATGCAGTCATGCCAGCCACATGACCTTGGAGGTGTCTACGGACAATGCCGGCTCTTCGACTTAGTAATGGAGATGAGCACCAACCCCCAGAGTCAGACATGACTGGACTTAATGTCAGGGGAAAACTTTAACCTTTTAGCTATATAAAATGGCAAAGTGGAATTTTATTTTTGAATATGTCCAAGCTCTAGATGGTAGGATCCATGGATGTGGAAGGCCAACTCACATATCTAATCTTACAACATTTGCTATTGCATCCAAATATTCTACTTAGTTTCCAAGCTCAGATGGAATCTGATGTTTTCAGGATATTTAGGGCACTTGAAAATCATAAGCAGGGGAATATCCCTTATCCCGAAATCTTCCAAAATCCATCAGTGGCTGAGACAGTGACATCTTTGGGTTGCTTTGAGTTTTCTGGTTTGTAGGGCTATGTTCCAGAAGCATTATCTCCTGATGTCTATGTGGTGCAGCAGGTTAAACTACTGAGCTGCTGAATTTGTTGACTGAAAGGTCAGTGGTTCAAATCCGGGGAACAGGGTGAGCTCCAAATGTTAGGCCCAGCTTCTGCCAACCTAGCAGTTCAAAAACATGCAAATATGAGTAGATCAATAGGTACCGCTTTGGCGGGAAGGTAACAGTGTTCCATGCAGTCATGCTGGCCACATGACCTTGGAGGCGTCTATGGACAACGCTGGCTCTTTGGCTTAGAAATAGAGGTGAGCATCAGTCCCCAGAGTCGGACACAACTAGAGTTAATGACAAGGGGAAACCTTTACCTTTACCTTTGTTTATAAGATGTATATGAAACATACATTAATTTTATGTTTGGACTTGTGTCCCATCTCCAAGATTATGCATTTGCACATTGTCCACAATGTGAAGCAATCCAATATCTAAAAAAACTTGTGGTTCCAAACATTTTGGGATAAGGGAGACTCAGCCTGTAAAGTCTCTCCATAATACAGGAGGTTGCTACACCCTATCTGTAAGTTGTATATAAGCCATTGAGTCTACATGTATTAAATTCGTTCTGAGCTAAAGGGCCTTGCATTTGCAAGCTGTCTTTTCCACATACAGGTGTAGCAACGGAAGGTACAAACAAACTACAGTCAGGACTTTGTTTCATCATGAAAATGAATTGAGAGCACGGTTGTCCCTTTTCCGTACTTCTTGTTCATAGCTATGGCATATTTTCATACCAGTTTTCTAGAAGTCTAGGCCACGGTAGTACACGCTCTGGTCACATCCCGCCTCGACTACTGCAACGCTCTCTACGTGGGGCTGCCCTTGAAGACGGCCCGGAAGCTCCAGCTAGTCCAGCGCGCGGCAGCCATGTTACTAACAGGAGCGGGACGCAGGGAGCATACAACGCCCTTGCTGTACCAGCTCCACTGGCTGCCGATTTGCTACCGGGCCCAATTCAAGGTGCTGGTGTTGGCCTACAAAGCCCTAAACGGTTCCGGCCCAAAATACCTGTCTGACCGCATCTTGGCCTATGAGCCGAGGAGGCCCTTCTCTCGATCCCGGGGAGGCCCTTCTCTCGATCCCGCCTGCCTCACAGGCACGCCTGGCGGGGACTAGGGACAGGGCCTTCTCGGTGGTGGCCCCCCGGCTGTGGAACACCCTCCCTGTGGACATCAGACTGGCGCCCTCCCTCATGACATTCCGCAAGGGACTAAAGACGTGGTTGTTTGAGAAGGCGTTTGAGTAAGTGCTGCAACAATTGGCAATGACGATTGGAACGGAACATGGATAACGAGATTTGGATTGTAATTCAATGATGAGACGTTGCGAATGATTTAGTATAACTGTATTATTGATAGTGTCGTTGTTTACTGTTGATGTGATATTGCTTATGTTGTAAATTGTACCTGGTTTTATATGTTGTACACCGCCATGTGTCGCCCTAGGGCTGAGAACGGCGGTCTACAAGTGCAGTAATAAATAAATAAATAAATAAATAAATAAATCAGATCAGTGAAGGCAACAGGATAGGGCAAGTATGCAGTGTAGTCTAACAGTACTGATTTTTTTTAAAAACCAGAAAGACTGATTATAAGCTTTCCCCCTTTAGTCTTGTCTTGAAAGTTTTATAAATTTTAAGAGATGGATCATGGATAAAGTTATCCTATGTGGATGTCCCTTCCCCAATAAGCACACAGAGTTTGGAAAGGTGCATTTAAAAGTAATTGTTACTTTCACTCATTGCTCAGTTTCTCCTATTCATTATTTATTGTGCACCTTCAAGTCGTTTCTGTGTTATGGCAACTCTAAGGCAAAGCCATTGCAATGGTTTCTTGGCAAGATTTACTCAAAAGGGAATTTGCTGTTTGCCCAAGGTCACCGAATGAATTTTTATGGCTGACTAAGGATTTGAAATTTGATCTCTAGATTTATAAACTGGTGATTATACCATTATACCATGCTGACTCTAATTCTATTGTTCATAATTGTACTTTCATTTGGAGGGTCAAGACGTGGCTCTATGAACAGGCATTCGGTCAACAAGGCAACTGAACTCATGAAGATGGTATAAATGAACAAAGGAATGGTTGAAGGATTATGAGAACAAAATCTGATTTTACTGAGGCGTTGATGACCACGTTGTTCGTCTTGTATTGTCTGTTGTGTATGTTGTGTTTTAATCTGTCATTGTTATATAAATTGCACTGTAAACCGCATTGAGTCGCCGATCGAGGCTGAAAAATGCGGTATAAAAATGAAGCAAATAAATAAATAAATAAATTTGGGGGAGGTTATTTTTTTTAAAGAAACATGGCTTCCAATTGGAACTTAGAACATTTTAGGCCTTTCAATTGAAAGGGGGAAAACTGATAAGTAATTAAGAGTGATGTAGACAAATAATGGCTTTGCCATTTGTTTTATAAGGTGGGGGGGGGGGGGGGAGGGTGATGATCCAAATAACCTGGGCCCAAGCTGAATAGAACTTTATAGATCAAAACTAGCACAAGATGTGTACATTCAGTGGATATGAGGGGAGATGTTCTGGGCACATTTGTAGTACCTATATGTAGGAAATCTGTTATAAGTGGAGTAGAAATCAGTGTGGCAATGTACCTAGAATTCTTGAAGATTAACTGAATAATAATGAATCATCAGTAAGAGATTTTCAGGAGAGTCCAATTACATCCAGAGAATGTAGACAAGGCCTGTAGTTTTGATGTCATTGAAGTAGTGAATCTACTCTGGATGTTTGGACAAGCCTTTGAGAATGTTTAGTCCCGATGGTCCCCAATTCCGTCCCATGCCCTAGTTTATTAGCTAACATTTGCATGATCATATTCCCCGCTCCTGTTTACAGTTGGCTATGTTTTACGACAATTCTTATCATAGGTTATTGGGGTTTTTTTTAGCTTAAACTTTGTTTTATATGCTATTGGTTTTATTTTATATTGTATTGTGTGTTTATTTTCTGCATTGTTTTAGGCACATGTAAGCTGCTCTGAGTCCCTTCAGGGAGATGGAGGTGGAGTACATAATAATAATAATAATAATAATAATAATAATAATAATTTTATATAAATAAAAATGTAATGTTCATTTCTAGGATTAACATAACTCAAAAACCACTGGATGAATTGACACCAAATTTGGGCACAATCCACCAATGAGTGACCATCACTCATAAAAACACTGAAAAACACAGCAGAAGAGACTTTAAAAGCCAAAATTTAAAAAATACAGTACAATGCATGTGTAAAACCACATATATACACATATATACACACACAAAACACATATACAAAGACTGGGCCACAGCAATGTGTGGCAGGGGATGGCTAATAATAATAATAATAATAATAATAATAATAATAATATAGTCTGAACTTTAAAAGATGCTAAACATATTTTGGGAATAGTGTCAAACAATTTGAACAGTTCAATGTTTAAACTATGATCTAGAATGGGGATCACTTCACTACTCATATCAGAGCCACCTGTCTCTATCGAGTACAGCTTGTGTATTCTCTTTTATGCTCTAATTCTATGCATTATGTACATCTATGAATGCAGAGCTCTGAGTAATTATGACCCTAAGGTTGCCTCCTATGAACTGATATTTGACTACATGTTTCATTTTTTCCCTGCCAGAAAAGATTCAGAAGACTGACTTCTACAACAAAGAACGTGGCAGTTCTGTAGTCCATGTTCCCATATCTTCTGTGAGGTCCTCTCCTGAAACTCCTGGAGGCCACAAAGAGAAGCCACTTGGTGTACAGAGTCTAGGTAAAGTGGTTACAATGGTTCATCCCTCAAGTCCTCATGAGTCTTTAGAAGGGACAGACAGTTCAACATCTCTCTCTTCTTCAGACATGGAATCAGGGAATGAAAGTGAATGTCCCAAGGACTTGGCTGCCTTCCCTATCAGAGTTTCTGCTGCAGGTTCTCCTTCAAACACTGTTTCCAGACGGAGAGATCCACTTGATATTCTTATCAGGGTGTTTCCCAGTCATAAGCAGAGTAGGCTAGCAAAAGTTCTGCACTTCTGCAGAGGAGACATAGCCCAAGCTATAGAACAGATACTGAATATGAATGAAAAGGAGCAAGAATTTGGAGGCCGTGGATTCCTGCCTTTGCCTCAGTGTAGCGCCATCCAGCAATCCTCTGATTTTAATCTCTTAGGAATGGATGTCAAAGCTTTTGGTGGTACATCAGCATTTTCTCCTCTTCAAACCAATCCATCTCCTTTAGGGAGTGAGGTGAATTTTTATGGTGTAAATCCTAGATTGGGATTCAGACCTTTGCGACTGGCATACTCCTCTCCAGGAAGAGCTGTTCCGGCATTGATGTCTCCCTACCTAAGGACCAGCCTGTTTCCTGCTTTACCTTTTCATCCATCTGTGGACTGTTCCTTCTCGGGAGTGACCAAGGATGCATCCTATTTCCCCAATAAAGACATGGTAATCAGTAGCAGGATTTACACCAGGTTCAATGAAACAAACAAATAGCACCTGAATCAGGTCTTCGGTTTTGTAGTATGGTATATAGTATGATGCCTATATCTGTGGGTTTTAGATTCCAGGACTTTGCAGACATTAATGAACCCTATTGAATTAAAGATTTTCAGTGGAAGCATACCACAGAATAGAGGTCCTAGGAAATGTCTATAGTAGACATCTCTAGGCATCGCTAGATCCTCTAGTACAGCTGTATAGCCAGCTTCCAGCAGAAACCTACTATAGAGTCACCTGGAGAATCTAGAAAATGCCTAGAGAAGATTTATTTTGTGAAACCTGAGTTAATGGAACAATGGATAATGATCCTGCAGATATTGTACTTATTACAATGCGTAGAGATGGGCAGACATTAATGTTTGAGTCCAAATCTCAGGCCTTTTCCACACAGCGGAATAAAATCCCACATTATCTGCTTTGAACTGGAATATATGGCAGTGTGCACTCAGATAACCCAACTCAAAGCAGATATTGTGGGGTTTTCTGCCTTGATATTCTGGGTTAAATGGCTGTGTGGAAGGGCCCTTAATGGTACTATCTTGTAATAAAGAGCTATTAAGCTACTCTTAAAACTGTATATATCTTTTTTACAAATAGGATGTAATTGTATTCTCTGAGTCTCGTTCAACCGTCTTACAAGTTATTGCTTTTGTACAGATTTTTAAACTATTAATATTTTGACATAAAACAATGTGAAAACCAATAGAATTCTAGATTAGCAATATCAAACTTCATTAGAATTAAGCACTGTGTTTAGATACAAGCTTTCTTATATATTTTCATACTTTTGTGATGGGGGATAAGTGGAATTTAAGACATTGTTTGAAAAAATGGAAACAAAATTACAGAAGAAATCCAATAAATTATGACTATTGAAATCTATTTTGCCTGTTTCAAGATCTTTGGTATGTTTGTTGTGTTTGATATGGATGTGTTGAATGGATGAGGGCATAGCTTTGACTTGATGAGAAAGGATTTTAGATGTATGGTATCAGAGACAACTGAATACAGTATTCCTTCACTACTTCGCGGTTCGCTTATTGCGGACTCGCTGTTTTGCAGGAAGCAGCGAGGGAACACTGTATAGCTTCTCCCTGCTCCTTCCTTGCCAGGTTGGGTGCCCAAGGTGCCTCCGAGGCAGGGAGCAGTGGAGGCGGCGAGGAGGAACAGATCACAGCTGAGTGGGTGGAGTGTCTCTAGTTCATGGAGGCCTCCTCCTCCTTGCCACCTCCACTGTTCCCTGCCTTGGAGGCCCCTTGGGCACCCAGCCTGGCGAGGAAGGGGCCTTCTCCTCGCTGCTTCTGCTGCTCTCCACTCCTTCCTCACCAGGCTGGGTGCTCAAGTGGCCTCCAAAGCAGGGAGCAGCAGAGGCAGTGAGGAGGAGGAGGCCGCCACTGAGGCCCTCTTGGGCAGTGGCCTCCTTCTCACCACCTTCGCTGCTCCCCGCATCGGAGGCCCCTTGGGCACTCAGCCTGATGAGGAAGGGGCCTCTGAGGTGGGGAGCAGCGGAGGCAGCGAGGAGGAGGCAGCTGCGAAGTTGGGACACTATGCCCTACTTCGCGTTTTTTCACCTACTGCGGGTGGTCCTGGAATGGAAGACCTGCGATAAGTGAGGGAACACTGTATTGTCAATAATCAACAGTTTCCCAAAACTTTTTTTTGTGTGTCAGGAGCGACTTGAGAAATTTCAAGTCACTTCTGGTGTAAGAGAATTAGCTGCCTACAAGGATATTGCCCAAGGGATGCCCGGATGTTTGATGTTTTACTATCCTTGTGGGAGGCTTCTCTCATGTCCCCGCATAGGGAGCTGGAGCTGACAAATGGAGCTCAACCCACTCTTCCCGGATTTGAACCACTGACCTGTCAAAACGGGTTTAACCTATTGTTTTCCCTGGGCAACATCCTTGTAGACAGCCAGTTCTTTCACACCAGAAGTGGCTTGCAATTTCTCCCAAATCTGATAAGGAGTTATTCTTATGTATCTGAGGCAACAATAGTTAGTTGCCTCAGATACCATAGATCTAAAATCCTGATCAAGCAGTGCCATTACTCACACCTAAACCTATGAAAGATCTCTCCTACTATAAAACACCGAAGCAGAGGTCATAAATTGCCCTTTTTGTTCTCAGTTAACAATAGATTAGAAAGGAAACATAGCCAGTGGCTACACCTATAAAGCAGTGAATTGTATAACCCCAATTCTTTTAGTAATTGCTTTCTACAAAACATGGTACATTTTTTTTTTGGTAAAGATCAACTCCATTTCATATTATCTTCACTTCCTGAGATCTTGCCAAAATCAGCCAGCCAGTGATATATTTCATATTTGTGTATTGTGCATTAAAGTATCTTTCATTGCTTTCTGACTACTACAGAATTTGAAAGCAAAGAGCCTGGAATGTAGCCTTGAAAAGAACCTTATATGGTCAAAGGTGTTGAAACATTTGAGGGATTTGTATCAAAAATTGCCTATCCTGATGGAGAAAGCAAATTTATAAAATTTAAATTGATATCTAATACTTGAATAGCAGTAAGAAATAAATGATTGCATAAACTAATTTACTAATGTGCAGTTTATATAGTGTTTCATATATAGTAGAACAATTATGGGCTACTAAAGCTGGGTCCTAGTCTTGGATGGCAGGGAACATGAGAGAAGGCTCCCCGCAGGATAGTAACACATCCAGGCATCCCCTGGGCAAGGTCTCTGTAGATGGCTGATTCTCTCACACCAGAAGCAACTTGCAGTATGCAACCCACTAACTAATCAAACAAACAAACAAACCTTTTCAGGACCAACTATGAACTGTGTTTTTGTTTTTTCTATACATTATTGCTCTATTCTCAATTCGCTTCTGACACGATATTGGACGACACGTTTTCTACTTTGAAAATCAAGCATCTCCAGGATTTGGCCTTCTACTACGAATCTATGGCATCTACACAGTAGAAATAAACCAGCTTGACAACACTTGAACTGTCATGGCTCAATGTTATGGAATCATGGGATTTGTAGTTTGGTGAAGCACAAGCAATCTGGTAGAGAAGACTAAAAATATAAAACTACAGCTCCCAGGATTCCAGAGCACTGAGCCATGGCAGTTCAAGTGCTGTCAAATGGCATTAAATCTTACAGTGTGGATGCATCCTATATATCATATTTTATTTTATTTCATGTTCATGGAGAGCTCTGGGGTGAAAGCGATCGATAAATCACGTGCTCATAATCCATAATTCACTTCACAGTCTGTAATCCATAGTCCACATCATGTAGCTGTAGATATCAAATCAAAGCTTGGTTCTTGTAGTCAATAGACTACATGGATTTATCTCTTGGAAAAGTGATTTTTTTTCCAGCCACAGTCAGATACTGCCTGGAGATGCTGGGAGTTGTCTTCCAAAAAAAGCAACTTTTCCAAACTCTGGCACATAACTTTTCAGTAAGATTAGATCAAAACTAACTTCATTACATCTGTAGCTGACCTGTTTCTTTGACTGCCTTTCATTGCATCTATAGCTGGTGATCACCATCTTGTGGTTCATCATTCTCATTACAGCTTCAAAAATAAAAAGCGGATTCTTTTTGTTAGATGCCAACACAAAAGCAATTACTAATTGCTCAGATGCAATGTTGCCTTTGTTGAAACTGCAGTCTTGTAAGCAGGTCGGCAGTCATTACCTCAGCCTTCTGTCTGTTCAGGAATTACATGCATCTGTTTTTCAGTCTAGTTAAATATTATATGCAAGGTGATGGATCTAGTTTATTTAATGTGAAGCTATATCATTAATTAATGATTAAAACATTAATAAATGGCTGTGATGTTAAATCATTGATTAAAACATTAATAATAAAGATAATGAATTTAAATCATATTAGGCTAATGTCTAGTGTGGGTTTTCCTGATTACTCTTAGGAAATCAGCTAATGCCAATTGACTTCAACAAAGGCAATCTGGGTGCGCAAATTATGAGCATAGAGGGAACTTGGTATCCACTTGGGTTTGCTTTCAGGACCCCTTGTGGACACCAAAAGCCATGGATGCCAAGACCCCTTATATACACTGACATGGTAAATTTTTTTTGTCATTTGGGAGTTGTAGTTGCTGGGATTTATAGTACACCTACAATCAAAGAGCATTCTGAACTCCACCAATAATTGAATTAAACCAAACGTGGCACACAGGACTCCCATGATCAACAGAAAACACTAGAAGGGTTTGGTGGGCATTGACCTTGGGTTTGGGAGTTGTAGTTCACTTACATCCAGAGAGCACTGTGGACTCAAGCAATGATGGATCTGGACCAAACTTGGCACGGCTATTCCATATGCCCAAATACGAACACTGATGGAGTTTGGGGGAAATAGACTTTGACATTTGGGAGTTGTAGTTTCTGGGATTTATAGTTCACCTACAAAGAGCATTCTGGAACCCACAAATGACAGAATTGGGGTAGACTTCCCACACAGAACCCCCATGACCAACAGAAAATCCTTAAGATCATCCAGTCCACCTCTTTTCACCAGGGCAAGAAAACGTAATCAAAGTCCTCCTGACAAAGACTCATCCAGCCATAGATATAGATAGATATATGTGATTCACACACACACAGATATAATATCATAGTTTTGAAAGGGACCCCTAAAGAAGGACAATTATATGTTGCATGTTACAGAGCAGACAAACCAGACAATCTCCACATCAGTACTGACAAAGAATCAATAAGAAAAACTGTTTACCTACAAGCATAAAAAATTACATATATTGGAAACCAACACTTTCTCATTACTTTATTTTCCAGATCACCAGACTGGGCCACAGCAACATGTGGCAGGGGACAGCTAGTTTATGATATTTTAAGAACTGTGCCTCTCTCCCTGCCACTTGTACCATGGTCATTTCCTTTCAACTGGTTCATCCATTCCTTTTCCTCAGCAAGCTCTGACCATTAACTGATAGGAGATCATGAGCAAAGAGCTGCAGTCTTGTTTGTCTAATATCAGATGGGAATTGCATGGACTTCAAGATGTTGGACTGTAAATCCCAGCATTCCTTGCTTTTGGCAGCTCTGGCTAGGATTACTGGGACTTGCAGTCCAAAAGTGATTAGTTCTCTACACTAGAGAACTAATGCCATCTGATGCAACTAACTGCCATGACTCAATGAAATGGAATTGTGGGAGTTGTAGTTTGGCAAGGCACCAGCACTCTTTGGCAGAGAAGGCTAGTAACTTTGTAAAACTACAACTCCCATGATGGCTGGATAAGCATCCGTCAGGAGTATACTGACTGTCTTTTCCTTGATGGTAGGGGGTTGTACTACATAGCCCATGTCTCTTCCAACTCGGTAATTCTATATACTTCCATAAGGATTGAGCCATGATAGTTAAGGTGGTGTCAGACTGCATTATTTCTATAGCGTAGATTAGACACGGGCAAACTTTTTTTACCTTGGGGCTGCATTGTGAGCTTGTGCTGGGTGGGATGGGCCCAGTAGGGGGAGGGCCTGGGAAAGGGTGGGGCTGGGAGGGGGTAGGGTAGGGCCCAGGTCATCAGGTTATCCTCCCAGCATAAGAACAGGGCTGCTCGCCCCATCCTTATGTTGGGACGAAAACAAGACATGGGTGACTGTCCTGATCCTCCTTCCCGATCCTCCTCCCCCAATCTTTGGGCTGTCCTCTTGGCATTATGCCGGGAGGAGGGCAAGACAAGTGATGGCCGAGAATGCTCCAGAAGGCTCTCAGCCGCTAGGTGTCTTCCTTGAGCCATCCTCTCAGCATAAGGACAGGGTCACTTGCATCTTCCTTATGCCAAGACGAAGGCTAGATATGCAGTGGCTGAGAGCAATCCAAAGGACTGTCAATCTCTATGTGCTTTCCTCGGGCCATCTTCTCAGCATCAGGTTGCTTGCACTGTCCTTATGCCAGGATGTGGGCTAGACATGCAGTGGCTGAGAGTGCTCCAGAGGGCTCTCAGCTGCTGCATGTCTTCCTCCCCCATCTTTTCTGCGTAAGGATGCATTGGGCTACCATGTCCTTATGCCGAATGGACAGGGAATATGAGGAGGCCCTGAGATAAGCACCTAGGGGGCCACATTTGGCTCCTGGGCCATAGTTTGCCCATGCCTGGTGTAGATGCACTTAGCACCTGATAAGGCTGTGTGATCCCTATCCCTGAATTAACTGCTAGCATCCCACCTTTACAACCTTAAACAAAACTCAACATTTTCTTGCATAGGCTATTCTACTGTAAGCAGAAAGGGGAGGTCCTTTCCCCTGAGGTTGGAAAAGTTATCCTCTAGGCAGTAATTAGGCAGTTTTGGGAAAAACTTGATTAGCAAGGCCACTAGCTGGGAGATTCTGGGAGCTGTCAGCCATGAATAACATAAGCAAGCCCTGCTTTTTATCTATTTTGGGGGGATGGAGTGGGGAGCACAGCTTGCTTTTGGACTGGAGGAATGGTTGGATTCTCAGTTTTCAGAACTGAGTTGCAATGGCTCACATTATACCAAAGCAGGGAAATGGCACTATCTGCCTCATTCAGTCTTCACCCTAGGCTGTTTATTTGCATGGTTATATTTTTCCAGAAGGTGCGAAGGCCGAGTTGAAGCCAAGACAAGCTGCCAGACAGCTCAGACTGCCAACTTCTCCTTCTCAGGGGAGAAAGAAAATGATGTATACGGTTGCTCTTTTAAGGAGCTGGAGCTTGCCATAGAAATGATTATTTGAAAAATGTCAGGGATGATCTGGACTTTACTGTCATTTTCATATTGCTTCCTTTTGATATGAGAGTTATAGGTGGAAAAACAGCACCCCAAGTGTTGGGAAAAACTTGATGAGACGAATGCAGGAGGAAAATGAATACTTGTTCACTGGGAAAAGCAAATGACACTTTCTGTACAGAAGGCCTGTGTCCTTCATGGAAAACTTGAGCTTTATGTGCAAAAAGAGATATTTCTGTGTAGTAAATGCTGTTTTTTTAAGCAGATCCGCCTACTTTTTTGAAATAAATAATTCCTTATCTGTAATGATTTCCCACAGTGGGGAGCAAAAATGTAAAATTATTTGTTCTTTCAAGAAAGAACGAAAATTGTGTAGTTTTGCATAGTCTTAATGTGGAGGAGAATATGTTCATTTTTCTGAACAACTGGAAGAATGCAATATCAGCACCCTTTACAAATGGAAATATATTGTGTTACTTGAAGAACATACAATACATTGTGTATAACTTGGTCTGGTATACAATTATTATGCACAATATATTAAAAGTAGAATTTATGCAAAAATACAAATTGAATGGCCTTATTTTTTTATTTATTTTGTTATAATGGAAGTAAAAGAGCCTCAGTTGTAAGGAATAACCGAACTGTAAGAAACATCTTTGATTTTGCCAATTTATGAGAAGGCTGAAACCCAATTATAAACCAGAGAAGAATGCAAGAATGGTTGAAATGGTGGGGTGTTTGTATTAATACTATTATAATATGAATATTCATGTATTTGATCTGTGTACCAAAATCACCCTTAATGTGGGTAGGATTTGAATAATTAAGAAAATACCCTAAATAAAAAAAATAAGAATAAGAATTTTACCAACTGCTAAGCATAGACAGTGCTCTGTGGCACAACGGGTTAAAGCACTGAGCTGCTGAACTTGCTGACTGAAAGGTTGGTGGTTCGAATTAGGGGAGCTCCCACTGTTAGCCTTAGCTTCTGCCAACCGAGTCGTTCAAAAACATGCAAATGTGAGTAGATCAATAGGCATTGCTTTGGCGGGAAGGTAACGGCACGCATGTCGGCTACATGATCTTTGAGGTGTCTACGGACAATGCTGGCTCTTGGGCTTAGAAATGGAGATGAGCACCATTCCCCATAGTCAGACTAAACTAGACTTAATGTCAAGGAAAAACCTTTACTTTTACTTTAAGCATAGAAAAATGAACAACATTGACCAAAGTTTAGCCATTGGAAGATTGAAAGACTATCGGTTGTTTCTAAATCTGGTTCAGTATTCTGGAAGAGCTTCTTCTGGAGCTGCCCTGGATACATGTCTTTCTAACTGCTGCTGCCATTCCATCTCTTGGAAATAACACCAAACAGCTCCCTAGCAGAGCCTTACTGGCGATAACACTTCTGGTGAGGGCACAACAGGGCATGTGATCATAAGAAGCAAAGCCACCAGTAAGACTGCTAAGGAGCTGCTTGGTTGGTGATAAAGCAGGCATGGGCAAACGTTGGCCCTCCACAATTCCTAACAGCCCAGAGGGCTGAAGTTTGCCCATGTCTTTGATATTGCAATGGAGCTTTATGATGTGCAGACACTCCAAATCCAACATTATCCACGTATTCACATGTCAAAAACACTTTCTAGTGTCTTGAAAGCGGTGGAGTAACTCAGGATTTTTCTTCTGCTGGAATAACAACTGGAAGCAGCACCTCTGCTGTGGAACCAGCTATCCATCGTACGGACCACTAGCAAAGAGTTCAAGGTGAGAATGTTTTACTTGGCCCAGGGTAATAAGGGCCTACAGAATCCTGGCTTTTAAAGGATCTTGAAAATGTAATTAAAGTCTAGGATGTATTGTCAGTGAAATCTATAGGGATTGCTGTCAAATATGTGCAGAATGGAGCTGCCTAGGTTGGTTGACCACCTTATTCTCCATTCTCCAATGTGGATTCCATTTAGACTTCGAGAATTTTGAGAGGATTGTGTTGGAGGTGATGTTTCGAAATTAAATAGGAGTGACAGAGGGAAATGATCACTCTCGATCCTATTATTAATTGCAAATGTTTGGATATCAGGTAGCAGGTTGGCAGAAACTGCCATATAATCAGTAGTTCTAGCTCCCCTGTTGGTGACATAGGTATAGGCACCTTTCATTATGTCATGCTGGGTTCCATTGAGGCAGCACAATTGTTGCAAGGAGCGGATCTCTAAGAAACTCAGACTGGACTTGTTTCATAATTATACATGCATGGATGATGATAAGGCTACTGAAAGGCTTAGCGTTACCTCAATTATACCATTAACACTATAATCTATATTTTTCCCCTATGGCCAAGAACCAAAGGGAAATGCTGGAAAGTTCTCCAAGTTCTTGCTTTGCTACAAGTGCAGAAACCTTGTTAAAAAATGGAATTCCAACAGGGCATTCATTTGGTTTTAAATTATTGCTGGAGTGTTGATTATTTTAATTGCTCATTAGGAGGCTTATCTGCTAAACAAACTGAATGATTGTCTTTGGGGTTGGTATCCAGGGTCTCCCAATTAAAAGCAATCAGTGTTGGACCCCTGCTGAGGCAGAACAAAAAGAGAATTGAAATGTAGCATCTACAAACATACTGCATAATGAAATCTAACCAGATGTTTCCATTGCTGTTGGACACCAACATTTTAAATAGGTATATAATGTATATGTGTTCAGTTCAAAAAGGTCTGAATAGTGATGTGCATCATTTTTATTTACAGTAGATCTTCCAATTTTTTGGAGGTTAAAGAGCAGAAGACATTTGTTTCTTATTTACAGTAGATCTTCCAATTCTTTGGAGGTTAAAGAGCAGAAGACATTTGTTTCAGGCCTTCTGATTTGTCATCAGCACTTAAGTAATCGCTGAAATGTCAACTAGCAAAGATGTGGTTGTCCATTCAGTTCAAAACCAATGTACCTCCTAAAAAAGGTCATGTTGCCACTGAGGTTTCTTGCCTCAGCACTCAAAGTCTGACTGGATGACCTCCAATTCAGTGATTTGTCATGGAGATCTAGCAGAGGTAACTAAACTGACTTCTTTTCTTAACTCACACAATCCTTGAATCAATAAATCCAATTGTCACAGCTGGTGAATTATTGGCTTCTGCCCTGAGAGGCACAACTGTGATATGGATACCTGTGTGCCAAGAAGTGGCCCGAGAGCATCAAGTCATTTCACAGGTATTAGCTGGCTTTTGATTCCAATTTTTTTTATCACAACCAAACAGGATTAAATTAGAAACAGGGAGCTAGATGTAAAACCCATGGTCCATTACGAATCCTTTACGTCAACTATCCATTTACTTTCCAAGGCACTTGAACACAATTTAATTTGCAACATCTTTGGCATCACCTTTCTGACAAACTGAAGACTGCACTTGCAATTCTGGGCTTTCCTTGCAAATCTTTCACAGAGAAAATAAGCACTTGCCTAGTCAGTTATCCTGAGAGCACACTTGAAAAGAAAAGAAGAAAGAGCTGCATGACTGATTAAGGCAACAGAAAACTTAGACCACAAGCCCAGTGGCTGGGGTATGTTTGCCAGTATACATGCTGGCAATGGTGTGACTAGATGGTTTAGGGATAAAATGGTTGCAGGGACTATGGTGTTGACAGGGGACGTGGGGTTCGGCAGTGGATTCAGCCTCTGTCAGTAGAAAATCTCTAGAGTGGCTCGGACTGGCCCCTGATCCCATGAAGCTGTTCCAATACCCTATGTCCGAGACATGGGAGTGGCAGGAGCAAAGTTCACACCCTCGAATCAGTCTGAATCCAGTTCATCCCTGGTCTGTGTGGTCACCCTTACCTGGACTGCAGTCATAGCAGGGGTCCTTTCTTTTCCTTGGTCTCATGAGCACCTTTGATAGTGTCAGCAATGCACCAAGTGATGGCCAGAAGATCTCCAGAGCATTTTGCCAGTTGTCCTGGTGATGAAAATGATACAGCCATTCATCCATCTACTTTCCCTTGTGCTATGAAGTAAAAAGGAAATTGGATGGTGGCACCTGACTGTGCGGACAGTGGGGCAATTTGGATTAGAGCCAGTCTACACTACCTTGGAGTGTGGGGCTGCTTCAGAGTTTTATTTGAACTCTGGAGCATTTTCCAATTTTTAACTAGTTTTACTCCCATGTTACTGACTCAAAGTCCCTCAACATCCAGGAGTGACCTCTGATTGAAACCAGAATTTAGTGTCCATGAAAAATCATAAAATACCACTAGGTTTGGTTTCTATGGTCACTATTTTTTCTTGTCACTATTATTGTTGGAATTATGAAGTGTCTTCCAGTCAACTCTAATGTATAGCGTGACAGATTAGACAACCTTGCAAAGTTGGTGTACAAGCAGTAACAGGCCTGGATTGGAAAAGCTAAGGAGAGCGATCAGGCAGCTTTATAGATGGTGCAGTCTGATTGGCTGATGAAATTGGAGGGAGTTAGTAACTGGAGATGGGCGGAGCCAGAGGAAAAGAAAGAGCTATGCAGTCAGAGTTTTGTCAGTTAGAGTTGGGAGTTAGAGTTTGGAGTCTGAAGAGGGAATTTTTAGGGGAGTTGAAGGGGAAGGAAGGAAGGAAGAGTTTTGGTAACTGTTATTAGAAAGATACCTCTTTGAGGAAAGTAATTATTCAGGGAGAAGGAGTAAGAAATATAGTGGACCTCTATAGTTTTAGAGCGCTGGTATTGAAGTCTTGGAGAAAGAGGATTCAAAAGGCTTTAAACAACCTGTTTGTATTCCTGTGTGTGGAACACTGTCTGCAAGAAACTCATGCTATAAAACCATTCTATGTATAAGTAAATCCTGACAGTTTATTGAAACCATTACACATCTTTACTATTCAAGAGCAAAATAAACATCATTTTCTTGTTTCCATTTCATCTGAAGAGTTTGTGTGCCTTCTTGAACATTCTAGCAAGAAGGTGGCCTATGGATCAATAAATGGTGGCAGCAAAAAAAGCCTTAATATAATTGGTGGCAGTAAAGAAATATATAACATCATAATTGTGGTTGTGTGTGTGTGTGTGTGTGTGTGTGTGTGTATATATATATATATATATATATATATATATATATATATGCAGTTGTAGCATCCCACTGTCTTGTCTTGTATGTCCTGTCCCTCGGCCTTACCGGTATATCCCTTTTGCATATAGCCACTCCATTGTAAGGTTTTCATGGCAAAGTTTATTCTGAGGAGGTTTGTCATTTTCTTCCCCTGAGGATGAGAGAGTATAATTTGCCCATGTTGGGTTCTGAGGGCTAAACAGGGATTTGAACCCTGGTTCCTGGAGGTCTAATCTAACACTCTAACTGCAATGTCACACTAGTTTCCCTGTCACTATGTGTGGCTACAAAAAGCACCTTATATCGATGCAACAGGCCATCACAGGTATATAAGGTACCAATGGGATTCCTAGGCAAAAAGTGTATTTTCAAGGATTGATGTGCAGGAGAATTTGGAGCCATTGGGATGTACATGATTTTCCTTAGTATTTTCTTCTGTGATTCATAATCTCGGGTTCCCTGGCATGCAAGACTTACAGTCCAATCCAATGAACACATATAAGGACAAAGGCAGAAAGAGAAATCTTTATTCAGCAATGGCCAAAGCAGATGCCAGGAGATGTAGTGAAAATCCCAAATCCTACAAGTCTCCCAGTTACAAGCCTGGATATTTTACAGAGTGGGCATGTGCTGTGATTGGTGCAAATTACAATCCGCAGTCCCATTAGTTCGAAAGTACATTCATTTACATTTTGTGATTGGTGCAAATTAGGGTCTGCAATCTCATTGATTAAACCTGAAACTGTTGGCTGTCTAAGGTGTCCACTCATTCTGAAAGTGAGAGGGTTTGCGAATGGAATGAAGATTGGGCCAATGGGTGTTTTGATGGATTTATCCCTGAAGATAAAGGCCACAGGGTTTTCCCAGATTTGGGACAATGGGTGTCCAAGTGTCCTGGTGGATTCAGAGATTGAGACAAAATAACAAGAAGGTGGGTTGATGAGTTTATGGTTTTGTGAGCCAGCAAAATCAGCTGATTGCTGATCTCTGTTTATTGTGAAGATGCTTATATGCATACTTAGTGGATGAATGGGCAAGACTTGGGAATAAAGATTTGGCTAGGTTTTGGGGGGAATTTCAGAGTGGTGGTCAGGGGACCTCTTAAGGTCATCCATTTGACCCTGATTTGGGGCTCCATTTTTGGGTGGAGGGGGAGGGAGTTTGACAACACTTTCACTATCATTTTCTTTTCATAGCAGCCAGAGCTACAGATCAGCTGTCAGTAATCTGCCACCTGCCAATGGTTTGAATTATAATCCCTGCCATCTACAGACATTGGTTGAGTACAATTTTTCATGGAACAATATTGCTTTGACTCAACTGGTAAGGAAGAATCAGAATCAAACCAAGTCTTGTATGTATTTCCACCACGCCACCACAATAAACTACCCCCTATCCACATTTTGTAAGGAACTAAAGACATGGATGTTCCGTTGTGCATTTGATTAGACAATTCCCTGGACAACTGGCCCTAACCATGGACTAAAATCTTGTCCTTAGAACTTACTACTGTACTATCCAAAGTCATAATTGCTCTTATCCTTCTACTGCTATATGAGCTATGAACTTTATTAACTAGTCCCACCATCTAAATTGTTGTTCACCAGTCCGCCCTCTTATGAGACCTGAATTATACTACTGGGTGTTGATTCTGATGCTTGTTTTCTTATTGTTATAATGTTGCTTTATGTTTTTTTTTTATACTGATGTATTTTCAATATGTTATGTTTTAACTCTGTTGATTGGGCTTGGCCGCATATAAGCTACCCCGAGTCCCTTTGGGGAGATGGAGGTGAGGTATAAAAATAAAGTTATTATTCCATTATTATTACTACTACTAATAAAAAATAAGAAAAAATGCTGCAAACAGATACATTTTATGCACTATACTGTGAGAAACATATAGCATAGCAGTTCACAAGGCAATCATAAACAGGTCCATTAAGGAGTAGGCACAACTGGATGCAGTGCAATCCACTCCCAAACTAGGGCTGGAATCAATGTTAGAATGCATCTTACAGCATTCATCAACAATTGCTGAGTATCTGGGAGTTGCAACCAAACATTGGGAAGACTTGTGGTTTGTAGTCCAGCCCCAGAAAGTGAATGAATGTGATACTGAATGCCATTTTTTAAAAACATACATTACATGTACTGAGACAATGATGCTAACAGAAGGTCTGGTTCAAGTTGGATTCTTCTTTACCAGTTAAGCTTTGAGGAAAGATTAGGGATTGCTAAAGCCATAATAGAAATTCTATACACACTGATCTGGGAATACACTCCACTGGATGCAGTGGGATTACTTCTGAATAATCCTGCATATAATTGCTTTGCAAGATCATTTTTCTACATCTCTCCAAACTACAATTCACAGCAGTTTTAGGCAGGAGCATGAGTAGTGCTATAAATCAGACATACTACTAAACTTTCTTGGCAGCCCATTGTGGTGAAGTGTGAATTTCAACCTACCGTCATGTATAATTATAGGTAGGTGTTTAAAGGGGTATTTAAAATAGCATAACTAGGGGGATGGTAGCCAGCTCAGTTCACTCTGAGATGGGTTGCCATGGAAAAAGGGGAGGAGCCAACTGCCACTTGGCAAGAGCAGGTATTTTAAAATAGGCAGTCTGTGGTCAGAGAACCGCAGGGAAAGCTGGTTCTACTGTGTTGAGAATCAGGAAGGTTTAGGCTTTTAGCCTGTGTGCTTTAGATAGGTCAAGTTGCCTTATTTAGATTAGTAGTTAGGGTTTGAGCAAAAAGGGGAAGAGAACCCCAGTAAGAATCTTTACTGTAACAGAGATAACAGAGGGAAAGAATAGGCTAGTACCTGGAGTGATCTGTTAAGGAAAGAAACACATTTTGAAGGAAATAAGTTTAAAAACTGTCTAGTGAAAAGAACAGTCCTCTTAAGAGTTGTTTTATGGAAGGTTATAAATGTAACCACTAAAGGAATGTACCTCTAGGAGTTAAGAAACATTGAAACCATTAAGCTTCTATACGTCAATAAACTTATTACAGTTTCTCTTAAATCCAAGTTTCTGTTTCGTATACTTTCGAGTCAAGCCGTGCTACACATCAAAGGAAGATAAACAACATATTACAGGCTAGTGGCTGTGTTATCGATTTTGTAGATTCATTACAAGTTGTAGGAGACCCTGACAAATCAGTAACATCCCTACAACTGGTGGCGTCATTACACCCATCTTGGAAAAATGTAGTAGCCAAAGGTTAATTAAACAGATAGTCTCTATACTAAGTGCTACCCAGTGCTTTCAGACATTTTAATAATGGTCAAAGCTAGGTCCATGTTCAACAAGGTATTTGGGATGTGTTAAAGTGCCTACGGTCACAACAGAATTAAAACAGCAGAGATTTTAAAAATTACTTTTTTGCACTACATGCTAGTTATAGGATACTGAGCGTTGCAGTCTAAGAAAGCTGCTTTTCCAATCTCTTAGTACCATTGCCTTCGTTATGCTGCTTAAAGGCTGTTGGGTTTAGAAGAAGGGGATTCTCATTTCCCCCCACTGATGTTGACCATCTGATTCCAAATAGAGAGAATTCAGAGTGGTTTGACTTTTATTTAATCCAGGTGGAATAATAATGAAAGGTTTAGGTTTTAAATTGTCAATAGAACTGTATTGTTGTCGAAAGCCATACTAAGCAATTTACTTTAAGCAGCATTTTAAAAAAAAATCATAGATTTAAATGTAAAGCAATTTAGGTGAACCAAATGTATGATTGATCAGATCTTTCCTTTGTGAGCACAAGGTCCTCATCAGCTAATTGCAATGCTTGTCAACTGCATTAATACACTCATATGTTTCTCATTGTTGTTGCCAGTTGAATACATGCCCAGGGTATCTATCTAAATGAATAATATTGAACTTGATCTCAGAATTTTTTTAAATATGGAAATTGCCAAGGACTGTCTGCGCACGGCTAGGGTCTAATCCATCAGGAACGATGCAGTTCCTGAAAAACAGAATGAGAAACAGACTTACAAATGCTGAACTTGGGAAAAGCAGAACTCAACTCCCATGTTTCCTGGGAGATTCTGCAAGGTGTCATTCAGAAAGTAACTTTCCCAATGTATGGACTCCCATGGCTTCTTGAGTTCAGTGTCAATGCCACTGTCCACATTAAAGTAGCAACCCTGGGCACATTCAACTAGGACCAAATCCCATTTAACAGAACAGGACTTGCTTTTGAACAGCCAAGGATAAGATTACCCTGTAGGTTTCGAAGAACACCATAAAGTTTCTTTCACACAACACAATCATAGCTTTTGGTTCCACTTTGACTGTTGTTGTTGCATTCCATGGGAATCTAGTGTTTGCAGTTCGGTGAAGTACTAGAACTCTTTGACAGGAGATTCTAAATGCCACACATACCTACAGATGGGTTGTTGTGAGGTTTTTAGGCTGTATGGTCATGTTCCAGAAGCATTCTCTCCTGACGTTTCACCTGTATCTATAGTAGGCATTCTCAGAGGTTGTGAGGTCTATTGGAAACTGGGAAAATTTTATATATATATCTGTGGAATGTCTAGGGTGGGAGAAAAAACTCTTATCTGTTTGAAGTAGGTGTGAATGTTTCAATTGGCCACCTTGATTTACCTTTAACGGCCTAGAAGTCTCAAGGTCTGAATTCTTACTGCCTGGGGGAACCCTTTGTTGGGAGGTGATTAGCTGGCTCTGATTGGAATTTTCTGGAATTCCTTTGTGTTTTGAATGTTGTTCTTTATTTACTTTTATGATTTTAGAGTTTTTTAAATACTGGTAGCTAGATTTTGTTCGTTTTCATGGTTTCTTCCTTTCTGTTGAAGCTGTCCACTATGGCAAGATGCCTGCCATAGATGCAGGCAAAACATCAGGAGAGAATGCTTCCAGAACTTGGCCATACAGCCCGGAAAACTCACAACAACCCAGTGATTCCAGCAATGAAAGGCATCAATAATACATTAAACCTACAAATCCCAGGACTTTTGTAGGATAGTGGCATGGCGATTCAGGAAGGATCAACAGTCTGTAATTGAGGAGTGTGAAGGAAACAGATGAAGGAATGGGGAATGTCTGGCTCTCCACATATGGATTGCTACTCTCATTCCTTTTAGACAATACAGTATGACAATATGTGATGGGAGGTGCAGTATGACAGTACTTGAAGAGGCACATGTTACCCATCCCCGTGCTAAGGTGTGCACCTATAAAAATATGGCATAGTTGTAAAGCTAAACAAACCCCCATTATCTGTAGATGGATGTTGGGACAAACCATGAGCTTCCTGGAACATCAAGGTCCCCAATTCTGGAAAAAGTATGCTGAGCAAATTGATGATTGGGAGAACTTTTTCTGAAAAAAGATCTGAATAAAAATGTCAAAAGGATGAAAATGATAACTTGTGATTTCTTTTGAATGGTTGGCTCAAATTATTCCTTCCTCTCCCTTCCCCTCCCTTCCCCTCCCTCTCCTCCTTCTCCATCTTCAAATCGCTTCCAAGTATCAAACTATATATCAAGGAAAAGTGTTTACTCCCTGAAAGTAACTTGTTTTTCCTTCCACAAAGGAATCTCCCTCAAAGATTATTACCTCAATAACAAGACTTGAAATTTAAGCCCATGTATACCTTCCAGTAACTAATCACAGAGGTATGTTTACACTTCTTAAAGTAGTACTGGTGGAAATGTGTGGACCACAGCTTATGTCGGATTGCACTCTCCCAGCCACTGCCTTTTTCTGGTGCCTTTCTGAGCTCAGTTCCTCAGATTGCCTCTTCCCCACATTTGAAGCCCTGCTCACTAATAAAACACCTAGGACAGGTGTTGTGTGCGTGTGTGTGTGTGTCAGGAGCGACTTGAGAAATTGCAAGTTGCTTCAGGTGTGAAAGAACTGGCCATCTGCAAGGACGTTGCCCAGGGGACGTCCGGATGTTTTACTATCCTGTGGGAGACCTCTCTCATGTGTCCACATGAGAAGCTGGAGCTGACAGGAGCTCACCCCACCTCTTCGGATTTGAACTGCTGACATTCAGGTCAGCAGTCCTGCTGGCAAAAGGGTTTAACCCATTTTGCCACCAGAGGCTCTAGGACAGGTCATATAATTCTGTCAAAGTGAACAGTCTCAAGAACTATTGACTTCTATGACAGACTTAAGTGTGTATTTAAACCTCTACCTTTGGAATCAATGGGATTGAAACAACTTCATTTTGGTAGGATCGTAACTAGGATTTGTATACCATCTTTGTGCTATATATAAGACCCAATGTGGCTTCCAAGTACCAAGATAAATGACCGGGATGTAATAATCATCACTATAACTCAATCGCACGGTGCTATAAAAATAGTTTCTTTTGAATGTGTGCTCTTTGTTCATTGCAATCACTGGTAATATTAGCCTAATTGGCTCTCTTATTTTTCCTCTTCATTTTGGAATAGAGTTCCTCCAGTTGCTATTTGTGCTATAGCATCCTTTTTCCACAGAGAGGCATTCCTGGATCTCTGTTCCACTGTATGTGCTCCACCTGTCTACAAAAGCAAAAACCTCCCAAAGTGTTAGAAATTAATTTCTTCTTTGAAAACATGGCATTCCAGGCCTCTGATGAGTTATGCATGAATGCTGAGCATAAAAAACCCCCACGGGAATTAGTTTTTTTAAATCAGCATGACTTTTATAATCATGGCATTGCTGTTAAAGCCAATTATGTGCTCAGGATAACTAATAATGGTTCTTGATGCTATTCACCTGATGATTCTGTTTAGTCACTACCTAATGGTGCTAAGGATCATTGTGTGTGTATCCAGAGGGGAAGGGTGTTTTGAGTTGTTTCCAACTTATAGTGATCTTAAGGCAGACCTACGATGCATTTCTGAAACTAAGGGTGTGACTTCCCCAGTGGGCTTACATGGCCAAGTAGAGTCATAGTCTAATGTTCACAACCAGGCAGACATTGGAAAACCAGGATCCAATCAGATAGTTCTGCTGGTAGAATTCCATATCACCTTTTCAGCCTATATATATATATATATATATATATATATAGAGAGAGAGAGAGAGAGAGAGAGAGAGAGAGAGAGTTGAAAGCAGGACCACTGGAAATCTATATAAATAAAAATGTAATGTTTGTTTGTGGGATTAACAGAACTCAAAAACCACTGGACGAATTGATACCAAATTTGGGCAGAATACGCCTAACAACCCAATGATTGATCATCACTAAAAAAAAATCGATTTTGTCATTTGGGAGTTGTAGTTGCTGGGATTTATAGTTCACCCACAATCAAAGAGTATTCTGAACCCCACCAACGATGGAATTGAACCAAACTTGGCAGACAGAACTCCCACGACCAACAGAAAATACTGGAAGGGTTTGGTAGGCAGTGTCCTTTGGTTTTGGAGTTATAGTTCACCTACATCCAGAGATCACCGTGGACTCAAACAACGATGGATCTGGACCAAACTCTACACGAATACTCAATATGCCCAAATGTGAACACTGGTGGAGGTTGGGGAAAATAGAACCTTGACATTTGGGAGTTGTAGGTGTTGAGATTTATAGTTCACCTACAATCACAGAACATTCTGAATCCCACCAATGATAGAATTGGGCCAAACTTTCCACACTGAATCCTCATGTGGGCCACAGCAACGCGTGGCAGGGGATGGCTACACACACACACACACACACATCATTTCCAATGGTCCTGCTTTCAACTGCTTTTCATTTTATGGACAATTTAATATATATTTAACCATTGTGTAGTGTAATTTTTTACTTATGAACTTTATCACATCAACTTGTTATTACAGTAAGATCACTATTATAGACAAGGGATATGACACTGAGCACCTTAGATACCACTCCTCTCTTTGTGATGACTAGACAGTCCATGGCCCTGGGACTGTGACACAGCTGGCTGGGAGTCAGCTACATTAAGATCACTACTGACTGAAAGGTCATGAGTTCGAAGCCAGCCCGGGTCGGAGTGAGTGTTCGACCAATTTGTGTAGCTTGCTGTTGACCTTTGCAGCCCAAAAGACAGTTGCATCTGTCAAATAGGAAATTTAGGTACCACCTATGCGGGGAGGCTAATTTAAGTAATTTATGATGTCATAAAAATCTCCAGCAAGCCTGCAAAGAATGAGGAAGTATTTAATCAGTGTCACAAATGGAGAGTGAAGCAACAGCTACCCTGGTGGCCAGAATACCAGCATAAAAAGTTGGAATGTTAAATTGCCTCTGTGTCTGTCTATATATGTTGCTTGTCTATGGCATTGAATGTTTGCCATGTATATGTACATTTGTAATCCGCCCTGAGTCTCCTGTAGGACTTTCATATCCTTGCCTTCTTGTCCTTCTGTGGCTCCTTCATTTTTTATTTTTAGTACAATTGTGCAATTTCAACATTAAAGACAAAAAAGGATATATACATAGGTTTGTAGCAGAGGCACTAAGACTCTGTTAATAGATTGCGAAGATGTACATCAAAACAATTACAAGAGTGTCCAGTGCACATTGGTATAGAATGCACATTACATATTTTCCAGGTCTGTTACACAGTCAATTAATAGGAACTCTCTACTGGATGTGACCAATTCCAATTCCAGCAAATGGAAGTCCATTTATGGAGACCAACTCTAATAAAGGATTCTGTTCATTTACAGTCACCCCTCCCCCCCAACACACACACATTTCTAGGTTTGACTTTTGTGGATTTGATTGCTCATGGATTTGATTAAAATGTCCTCTCCAGGAATCTCTAAGATCCCCATTGTGACTCTATGGACAATTTCCTCTGGCCATGCAGGAGAAGCTAGAGATTTCTTGAAGGATCACTTCTCTAGGTTTTCCAGTGCAATTATATGGTCAGCTTTCAGAAGAAGTTTGTTTGTTTGTTTGTTTGTTTGTTTACAGTATTTATGTACCACTTTTCTCACCCCTGGGGGGACTCAAAGCAGTTTACACAGAAATAATGGCAAAATTCAGTGCCTTACATATGTAAACCAAATCACAAATCAACACTATATAACTAAACATAAAATCAATAGGACAATTCACTAAGATAAGAAAAAAGACATTTAAAACACGAAATATAAGAATTAAAACACCTAATAAAAACATTACAATCACATGATCTAAGAGCATGGACTGGGCCATTCCAAGTTGATCATAGAGTCATGCTAGAAGAAGTTGACATTTCCAAAGAGGTGTTCACTCAGGTAAAAAAATTAGAAATTTGTTCACTTTTTTCCATTTTCACAGGAGTTCCAATACTCATAACTCTATCAAATGTCGAAGGCTGACTGTTCTTTCTCAAAATAATGCTCCAACTTCTGGTTTCCATGAACACTTCAAATGCTGGATTCTGGACCCAATGAAACTTCCAAAGACTGTTCAAAGGCAACATCATGCTGGGGATTCTACAAAAACTCACTTTTGATGTAGCAGATAGAGGCAATGTTGGTATAACTGCAATGTTTCTTTCTGCTTCCAGCTGTACATGGGCGATTGGGTAGGAATAGAAATGAAAAGGTACTTGGAGAGATAAAGCCAAAGAAAGAGAGAGAAAAAGGCAAAACTAAGATTTTTTAAAAAGAAAAAACAATCAAAGTGTATATCAACACTGTAGAAAGTGTGTCACCTTAGATATGGCTGGCAGATTTCAGTTCAATTAAGGATTTCAGTTCAATCAACCATGGAAGATCCATGCCTCCCCCAGTTGTGTTATATGTCAAACAAATTGTTATTACTGATAGACAACTCAGCAAACTGCAATATTTTTTTTTCAAAATTAACCAGAGATACAATTTTTCTGCAAATCTCTGTGAAGTTCTTAAGAAGTTAATCTCCAGTTTATTTATTTATGCTATTTCTATCACGCCTTTCTCAAACCCAAAAGTGACTGAAGGTGGCTTACAACTCGGTAGTCTTTCGATGCCGTAATAATATACAGTATATAATTTAAAACACTTAAAACAAATTTCTAAAATCATAGAATAAAAACCATTTAAACACACAAAACCTACAAAACAAATGCCTTCAATGTCCATCTCATTGTCAACCCCCCCAAACAAAACATTGTCTAATCCGTTCCATAGTTCAGTGCCATATAGATCTGATTAGTTTAGTTGAAGCACAATGCCTGTTTCTTGCTTAGTATTATCTGTTACATTCAAATAATAATCCCATTAAACAACTACCTCCACCAAGCTTTGTGATAGACCCATTATCATCTTAATGTTCTTTTGGGACAACATGTTCCTTCTCCTTTGTAAGCAGTTTTTCTATAAACTAGGAGTGTTTTTTATTTTATGTTACATACAGAGGGACCATTCAGTCATGCAATCTCCCACCTGCTGTCTCAATTGTAACTGTCTAGGAATTTCCAAAAGAGAAGCCACAGGAGCCTTTGCTATTTTCACTGTCTAGGAAGTTACCGCCTGATGGGCTGTTTGTTCGGAAAGTCTCTGATATGTCCATCATTCCTTCTATGCTTTTGAATTGATCCATAAGGAACCTGGACAGGATTATCAGCTATTTTTCTTCTACAGAGGTTTTGGGCTATTACCCCCAGAGTTCCCAAGCCACTATCTGGGAATTTTGGGAGTTGCAATCCACATAGGTTTTCCAAGCTCTCCTTTTATGTGTAATCTCTCAATGGTAATTTTTCTTCCATGCAAGTTTTTATCAAGAGTTGGATATATGGTGCAATGAAAACCAATATATTTTTCTGCAACACTCTTCCAAATCACAGTGATCTATAGGCAGATGTAGACAAACCTCAGGGTTGTGGAAACTGGGGAATTTGTTTTCTGGGGTTTTTTTTTGCCAGAATTTCAAGATCCAGTTACTGGAGCTTTCTGTAACAAACAAAGTTTTCATCTTTTCAATAGCACAATTGATGATGGAACTAGAACAGTTAGTTAGAATAGTCATTCATATATTTTTTTAGCTAATACTATTAAATAATGGGAAGTCAGCATCTGTCTGTCTATCTATCTATGCCATTTTTAAAATATTTCTATTCTGCCTTTCAATAGATGCTTAAAGCAAACTCTTGTAAATCACCCAAAGACCTAGAGGTAGATCCATATATATATTCTTTCCACCTCCAGGATGTTAATATAATTTAAACTCATCAAGTTATCAATCTACACCCATAAGCAAATCAGAGTTGTGTACACAAAGAAGAGTAAATTAAGTATCAGAAAATAGTAACCAAATTCAAAGTGAACAACATATCTTAGAGGACTCAGAAGCCCTATTGATAAGACATGTTCAACACTCACCCCTTCACATTTGTGGGTTTGCGAATTCACAGATCTGATTCAAGTGTTGTCTCTATGAATCTCTAAATCCTCTTAATTTATGCTAGAGGCTGACACAGAGATTCCTAAAGAGAACAATTCTCTAAAAATCTCTAGATCCTCCTGGGGAAGTTGACCATAGTTGTGATGGAGAACATAGAGATTTTTAGGGAGGTGAAAAACCTAAACTTTTCTTTGCTGCTCTTCCATTTCCATGGGGTCCTATACCCCTAACCCTAGTAAATGTGAAAAGCTGACTGTAACTGCTTTCTTGAACTAAAGCAAGGAAGTTTGAAGAGCTCTTTGAGAAAGTTTGCCAGAGATGTGATACCTCATCGAAAGAAAACTACCACAAGATCTGATGAGACAACAAGAAGGGGCTTTGCGGAAGACCTAATTTTTTAGGCACGATTGTATGATGGAATTAGTCTCTTATCTGTGTCTTTGTAGCAGCTATTTTGTTTACAAATGCTGAAGCAGAATGCCAAAAGGATGTAAATTTTCACTTTTTATCACATGTGCTAGAATAAACAATTTGAGTAGTTTTCTCTTACTGGAGAAAGTCTGTATACTTTTCATATTTCAGTACTTTTTTGTATGCATTTCAGGAAGGGTTGGTGGTCTTTTTGCTTGTAAAAAAGCAAAATACAGTTCCTCCACTTTTTTGTGGACATGTTTGTCTAAAACACTTTTTTTGCCTGAAACTTAATGTTTTGCACAAAATGGCCCTTTGCAAAACTTTCATTGAAGATCCCCAAATATATGGAAGGAAACAATGGGAAGTCCTGGTATCTTCACTTTTGGGCAGCAGTAAAATCATGGTATTTTTACAAACAGGATGTTCCAGCTCTACCCACATCTGGATGTGGTCTGCAAAGGAGAGCAACTGTAATCCTGGGATACGTCTGTTTCTGAGAAGGCGTAGTTCTTTCTTTTATCTTTTCATTGGTCTTTCAAGTGACTCCAGCTAGCTATTTTGTCCTCAGTCCCCCTCAATAACTAATGGGTGCTTTCCCCCCCCCCCCAATTCTGCTGAGTATATGGCATTTCAAAAACGGGCATTTTTTTTTTTAAAAAACCCCTATATCTTCATATTGTAGTGAAGGAACACCAGTCCTTGACTCTTAGTAACTATTAGTAGTTTAACGTCACATATAATCTCAGCATCCCTGAAAGTATATACACTGGGGGTTGCTAGAACATTTACCTGACTTTATGGTGCCAATATTGGCTCCTTGGAAACCATTTTGTTATTGTTGCTACTGCTGTGGCAGCTGTTTATTTAGTTTTTTTTAAAAAAAATCTTGATACCATCATTAGCTGTTGCCCATGGTTACTTATATCTTCAAGCAGCAATTTGCTTGTTTCTAAGAAGACAATTCTGGATTTCCTGACATGGTTTGTCATTGAGGCCCAGTAGCTATCATAAAAGAAGGATACATTCTATTTTTGACCAGATCGCTTAATGAGAGAAAAGTCTCCGAAGGGACTGTATTATTGTCTTCCATCTCCTCACATTGTTTGACCTTTCTGCCTTGGTGCAGCATGACTCTATATATGTTTCTATGCAAGTCCCAGTGAATCCACTAAATGAACATAAGATTATGGCCTTTGAGTGCAATTCTATAGAAATCTATAAAGAAGTAAATCCTGTTGGTTGGATGGAGATTACACCCAGGAAAGCAGGCATAAGGTTCAAATCTTAATTGCTTTAGGATGTAAGAACTGCAAGACTGCTCTTTTTTCCTATGAAGAGAAAGCAGCTGCTTCATTTCTTTCTGTTGTGGATTTGTTTTGGGGTTCATTTCAATCAATCATTGGTTTTGTAGATGCATTATCATTTTTCCAAATCATCTTAGGGCTACTGCAGGTAAGATGTGTAGGCTTGCTCTACTCCCTGCACTCTCCCAAATTCTAAACTTCATCCACGAATCCAACATTCAACAATACCCTACATTAGCACATTTCTTGGGGGAGCATGGAGGTTGGAGTACTTAGTGATTCCATGCCCAGTTGAAGTGAAAAGTCTTTGGTTATTACAGAGATAAGCTTGACTTTGGTCTGGCCTCAAAATGCATTCCATTATAGGCATCCACAAACATTAGCAACCTCTTCAAAAAGTCCCATGGATTTGTCCCGTATCAGAGTTATTCTATTGCCTTCTGTTGGGGTCCATGCTCCGCATTACTTACCTTACCTTGCCTCTCATCCAAAGGAGGGAAGCATCACACTTGGCTTCCCCCCATTGCAGGGAAGGCAATGCAGAGAGACTCCTGTTTTGCTGTGATGTCAGTGTGTGCTGCTTTCTCTCCCTTTTCAGCACAGACCCAACTGGAAGTGCCTGTGCATTGTGTGAAGGGCTCCATGTTGAAAAGTGAGGGGAAGTAGGATATGATGAGCAAATAGGCCCATCTGATGAGGTCTATACATTCCAGCAATGTCGGTTGGAGGCTTCATTGTCAATGGAATAGTTTTTCCATTCCTTTTTAAACTTTGAACTTTAAAGGATGCACCTGGGGGCCCTTCTACACATGCTATAAAACCCAGGAGTAACCGGGTTAAAAGAGGTGGTGGCGGCTAAATGATGTTTACTCAAAAGGTGGGAGAGATCGGGAGGAATTGAGTTAACAGCTGAAAAGCATGTGTTAAAAAGGTGTGCTTATAACCCAATTCAGCCTGAAAAATGTGCATCTTTGTAGGACTGTATATCCCTGCAGTAATGCAAGACACATGCTATCCTCTCTTCTGCTCCAGTAACTTGCATTTTTAAAAAGCCTGAAACAGCTAATGAGTTGATTAGGCTCTCAAACAGACACACAGGTGGTTCAAGGGAAGCATAAGTGGAAAGCAATGAGAACTCTCTGAAATTATTTCTTCTACAGTTTATCATCTCAAACAGAGGTTGAATCAAGAATTGGGAAAGAGAGAGATCTGACTGAAGTTTTTTTAAAAAAGAAATCCCTGTTTTATGCAGTGAACCTCATATGCACACATGCAAATCTGCTTGTGTTCATATTAAGATATTCACATGTGCACATATATGGTCCAGCACATAATGGAGTGAATTTTTTAAAAAACCTTCCACCAGATTTCCCCTGTCTGCCCTCCATCTTGATCCACTTCAAAATAAACCCACGAGGACAGCGGCAGACCATATCCCGGGATTTACAGTTCTTTGTGTAGACCTGCTGTCAGGTCCTGGGATTTCTAAACCCATTTTTAAAATGTTGATTTCGGTGCTGTCTGGAAATGGTCTGGGACATCAAACCTATTTGAGAAAGAGGGTTCAGCACTTCGGATAGCTCCTGTACAGTTTAAATTAAAATTAGGCATAAATCTACCACTCTACTGACGATCAAGCCTCCAGTTCATCCCTGGATTCTAGATTTAAAATGATGTCTATAGACAGTTGGAGAACTGCAGACCAGGCCAGCTTTGAGATTTTTAAATCTACTGTGTAATTTTCTTTCATTATCCCTGTCTCTTTCTTTATAACCAAATACACCATTTCCTTCCTTTAGTCTGGTGGCTGACTCTTGTCCCTATGACTAACCTGCATTTCAAAAAATTCCATCTCTTGTTTTGTGTTCACCATCTCTTGCCCTGTGATTTACCATTGGTTCAAATATTGTCAGTTTTTGTTCTATGTAATTGGTACTGGCGCTGCAGCGCTGGACTTCCATAGAAGTTGTCTCTGAGCAAAGAACAAAGAAGGAGGATGAAATGCATTGATTTTATAAAGGAGTCCCCATGATCAGTCGCTTGGATGTTCTAAACATTTTAGCAGAATTTAATTAAATGAGACACCCATAATTAAGTTATAGCTCTGTATGCATAAATTATGCCCGATAAAAGCTTGAGTGGCAGCATGTCTTGACTGAAAATGAGCAAAAGCAGAGGTGGCTTGACTCGCAAGGATCAATAGTCAGGGAGCTATTTTTATCTTAATTGATTAAGAAAAAGCCAAGTAAGTTTAAAAGCAAGGCAGCAAAGGCAGATGTTGCATTAAATTATTTTTTAAAGATTGAAGGAAAGACAGGAACTTCAGAAAAGGAACACTACAGTGCCAGGAATGGTAGTTATGATCTATACCATGTGTCTGGGTTGTAGCTTCAGCAGTTTCTTTAGATTGCCTAGACAGGCCTCATCCTACTTGGCTTGTGTATTACAAGGTTAGCTGGGTTAGACAGAATTTGCATTAGAGGACAGAAAAAAACACATTGTATTAAATGCGGTTACATTCCCTCCCTTTCCCACCCTTCCCATTCTTGCTAGAGTTCTGGCTAAAGTCATTCTTTGTTTAGGATTAGGCAAGCATAGCAGGAGTGCAGAGTGCTCTTGTCCAGAATTTCAATTAGCCACTACTCCAACCTGAGTCCAACAACCTCCTCAGTCTGAATTTCCAACTGAGACCAGAACTTCAAGAATCCTGATTGGATCAATCAGTGGTGCTCCCTTTGTCAGGATATGTGCTCTCTCCAGAGCAAACCAGTCTTCCTACCTAAAGCAACCCAACATTCCATGCCCACTAAGAATGTTTCATCCTCATTGGACTGTTTTTGAAGTCTTCTGCCCCATCCCTGTCAAGTCTTTCCCCCATAGGCTTTCTCCAAACCTGAAGACAATGTTATCTTGTGCAGGAATTGCCCATTTTAGCTATAGGTTCCTAGGACATAAAATTGGTTTTGGTATAGAATCATAGAATCATAGAGTTGGACGAGACCTCATGGGCCATCCAGTCCAACCCCCTGCCAAGAAGCAGGAAAATTGCATTCAAAGCACCCCCAACACCAGATTCTCATGGATTCTGGGAACTAATCAAGTGGATGGGAGACTGCAAATAAATACCAGCTGCCTCAGAGGAAGGAACTGACAAAACCCTATCTGAGTATTCCTTGCTTAAGAAAACCCTATGGAATCCATAGGCATACACACACACACACACACACACACACACACACAGACAGACAGGGAAGAGTCAGTACAGTGTAGTGATTGGACTATGACTCTGGAGACCAGATTTTGAATCCTTTCTCAGCCATGGAAACCCACTGGATGATCTTGAGCAACTCATATTTTCTTGGCCTCAAAAGCAAGCAAAGTATTGCCAAGAAAACCCCATGACAGGGTCATCTTTAGAGTCACCATGGGTCACAACAACACAACAACAGCATGCAGTTGAGATGTGCCTCAAATTCGCCAAAGTTGCAAGCTGTATTTCGTTCCTTAACAGTAGTTCTAGTGCTTTCTGAAGTGAAGAAGTCTTCTTTTTATAGAAGCCAGAAACAAAGCTGGACCCAGGATGAAGCCTTGCTAGTAATCTGGCTTTTAGAAGACAAACACTCTGGGTCAAAATATTAATTTGGTTCTTATAAACCTGAGGGTAGGAAAGAGAGGAACAGTGGAGCTGAGTGACTTCAAATCACAGGGCTCATTCTACTTTTCTATTACTCTGACTTGGGTACAGGTTTGTGAGCCAGTTAAATTAATGTTGCTTCCTTGTTCTTACTTCTTCTGACCCTTCACAGAGAAAGATTAATATGGGAGGCCACCTGATGTTTGCGTGGGGCTTTTAAAATTGTCTTTAATCTTCTTTAATCTTTTCTCATTTCTGGTTCTTGATTCAGTTCAATCTATACCTCTTTTCACACTCTCCTCACCTTCCAGTATTTTTCCAAGTCTTTTTCATACAGTTCTCTTTTTGTTGTTGCCATTTGCTCTCTTAGGTTTTGTCTATTTCTTTCTTAATATAGTAGGCAGCCAATTCAGTCCAACTCTTTTCTTATTTCTTTCTTTCCACCAATCAATCTTTCTCCCAATTCTTTCTTTTCTTGTAGTGTGCATATATTCTCTTTAACACCTTACTGTTGTTTCTCGCTTAGGTTGCTTTGTTGTGTCTCCCCATCCTCAATTTTTAAGGAACAAAATGTATAATATAAATCTTATTTTGAATCCAATTACTTTCTTTTATTCTTCACCCCCTCCATCATATACGGTATGTGTGATTATTACCTGGTGGTTATTATTACCTGTAGTGTCCCCCTTAAGCCTTCCAAATCGTTTAATTCATATTTTATTTAGGTTTCTCCTTTCAGTCTTTCCGTTTTCATTTAAGTTTCATTTTATGTTGCTTCCTGTGTGAGAGCAACCTATTTTTAGTCTGTTCAGTGTGTCTCCATGAGGAAATCTTATTGAATCTTATTGACTCCTCGCCCCTTCCTACATTTTGTCTTGTTCCATTTCTTTAGTTCATATTCCCTCAGAAGGAGAGAGTGTGTTTGTTTAATACTGTATTGGTGTTGTTGTTTTTTATTTAAAAAAAAATCAAGTCCATCAGTATTTTGTCTCATGAAATTGTTCTCTTTGGTTATATGGATTAGTTTAATACAGGCTGAGTACCCCTTATTTGAAATGCTTGGGGCCATAAGTGTTTTGGATTTCCCCCCCATATTTTGGAATATTCATATAGGCAAAGCTGATGAAGACATTATTTCTGTGTGATCAATGAAAAAATGTTTCAATGCTCATTACTAAATTAAGGGTGTGTGGAGAATTGTTTCTAAAGTGTTTCTAAAATATCGTTAGGGGTCTGAATTGTAACTATAATGAAGTAACAATTTCTTCATTATTTTTCATAAAGTAATTGCACAAGGTGGTGGAGTTCAACCCCCTTTATTCTGCCAGGCAGGAAAAGCACAGTCTAATCACTCCCAACAGATGCCCATCTAGCTCTTGAAATAATAATACAACAACAGTAATAGGAAACCTACTAGGTAAACTTTGGAGTTGCTGTTTTTCAACTTTCCCTACCTCATAGGGTTGATACAAGTCCCCCAAATCCCCTTCTTTTATCTCAAAATCCCTTTAGAGAAGAACATGGAGGAGAGGGAGGAGGAGGCAGCCATGGTGGTGGTATGAGGCAGTAAGCAGAATTATGGGGAATGAAGGTAAAGACTCATGTGGCAGAGAATTAAAAAAAAACCGCCTTAAGCTACATTTCCCAAAATTATGCTCATTTCCCACATTAAAGTGCTTGGGTTTTCCCTCTTCAAGTTGGAGAAGTTTTAAAACAGACCACTTTAACTGCCAAGTCTCAGTGCTGTGACATCATGGGATTAGATTTTCTGGGCTAGCAAAATCCTGGACTTAATTTGTCCCTCAACATTTGTTGTTGTGACTGTTGCAGATTTGAATATTCGTGGATTTGAATAATGTTTTCTTTAGTAATCTCTAGGTTCTCCATTGTTACTCTATGTTCGACTTCCTCCAGTTATGCTGGAAGATCTAGAGAGTTTTAGAGTGAACACTTCTCTAGGACTCTCTAGTAGAGTTGCGAGTGGAATTTGTTTCTCCCATTTTCTTCATTTCTTTCATTTATTTTAGTACTTCAGAAGCATGTAACAGGAAGGCCCTTCCTAGTATGAAAATCAGCTCAGCATGAAAGCAAGTGGGAGCAGGTACCAGCTCCAAGCCTGCTTTTCTGCATCACAGTTTAACCTTTTTTATTAATCCCCCCAGCAAACATAAAGTTAACTCTCATTCCCTGAAAACTGCTCTCCAGTTCCAGGAGGTCATCGCTCTTTCTGGCCTGGAAGTTGGAAGCCTCCTTAATATGCCTTGGAGAGTGTGTGGCTGGCTGGCGTGGTGAAGCCTGGGAGAGAAAGTGCACACCTGTAGCCAAGCACCTCCCAGAACCTGCCTCCTTGCTTTGGAAAGAGAGTGCACGTGTGGTATGCAGGCCCAGAAACCACACGCCTGCCAGTGCCTGCAGCCAAGCACCTCCTCTAGATTAGAAACAGCAGGTAAGAAGAAGCTTCCTTAAAGCATGCTCCAGGAAGCGGAGGCTGGGTGGGAAACCCCCTCCCCTAATGGGCCAATAGAAAGCAGATCTTTCAGAACCCCAGAGCAAAAACAGATATCTGGCTTCTTGATTTTGGGAAACTCCCAAAAATGAATTGGGCCCCCCACTGAAGGCCAGGGCACAAAATGGATCAAAGTTTACCCCAAATGTACAAGCTTACTCTCTAGATCCTTCGGTGTGATTCTGTGTTCGGTATCCAGCAGAAATTGACCATAAAGTCATGCTGGAAAACCTAGAAATTCCTAGAGAGGTATTCTCTCAGGTAAAAAATTTAGCAATTTCTTTATTCACATTTTTTACACGTTCATAGGAGTCTTATGCTGCTAACCCTAGTTCCAAACCGAGAGGAGTCACGGCCCTAAGTTGGCAAGATGCTGGATGTGGGTGGGGATAGTTTATAATAGAATTTATTAGACTTCTTTTGTTCATAGGTTCAACATAAATTGAGATCAACTGTATGGTACATAGCAATAACAATAAATCTCATTTGGCAGCAGTATTAAAGTAGCCCTTACCAGAATGATAGACAAATAATTGGTGGAATAGCAACTACTTGTCTCTTTGACTACCATTGGGGAAAGAGCATGTCATAAGCAGTATAGGAGGCTGAGTTTGAACTCATTCACATTATTTACAAACTCACTTTCACTGTAAAGGAATGCCGTGGTTTTAATGTTGAAGTAAATTGCTTTCCAGTGTGTTACCACTGGTATTGTGGTTGGTATGCAAGAACAGAGTCCACTTCTTACCACAGCATCAAGCACAGAAGTATGACAGGGAACGAACAGGAAAAACTAGTGTTCCCTGAGCACCAGATGAACTAGAACATGAAAATAAGTTCCAACTCCACTCACCTGATGCTGGAGCATATGGCAACATAGACAAGAGTGGTACACATGATGGCATATCTGGAGTTGTCAGTAGGAAGTTGTTCACACTGTTGAAAAAATAGTTCTGCTTTGATTCTTTTATTTTGTAAACAGCTCCTTCTATTTCAGCCTGGTGATATTTGATAACCCATACAGAAACAATTTTCTTTTAAAATTAAAAAAGGCTATTGGCTAGATTGAACTGATGAAATTGGACCTTTCTCCATGTTTTCTTGTTTTATCGAGAACAGATTACCCTTACATTTATCATCCTTTTCCATCACTTTTACCCAGCGTTTCTTGAAGTAGGAGGTTTTGCAGCAAGAGAGGTTTGATTTTTACAACTTCAGACAACATGTATATACAGGCTTTAAAAAATATTTCTGATCTGATTTGTGTGTGCACATGCTTAATTTTGAATGATATTTTTTGAACTGGTTTCCTTAATATGGTATGGCAGCTTCACCCAAATGACAGAGGTTTTAGACTATCAGTCCCATTATCCCAGATCATGGTGACTGATGAATTGCATTCCTAACAATTTGGAGGATCTTGTGTTGAGAAGGTTGTGAGCATGTGTTCATGCATGTAGCCCAGCAGATGGGTGATCCCTGCTGCCTGCAGTAGTATGATCCAGGAAAAACCATACCACTTGTTTCTGTCATGTTAAATGGACAAACTGAACTTTTTGAAAGGGACAAACTCTTTTCTCCTTGGTTATGATCCTAAAGGAAATCTTTGTAATGGAGCTAGTCAGTTGTTTTGGACAGAAGACCCAGCTAGTGCCAAAGGAGACACCTCCCTCCCCTCCAAAACAGCAGCTTTGGATGAGTAATTTTGGTCACAAGTGCAGGAGGGGAAGGGAGTTTTAAGTCCCCACTTTCCTCACATTAATTATCATATTTCTCCACTCTGATGCTGTTTCATTTGAAAAACAAAGCCTGCACATTAAATGATAATTCATTTGGCTTTTGTTTTGTGAGAGATGCTTCATCTTTTCTAACTTTCCTCTGAAGGACCAGTCCTGTTTCTAATTAACAAAGCAACAACCCGTTGAATCTGCAACTCCTCTTTGTCAGCTAGATTTGGAGCTGGAGCTGAAAACAGTCTATCACGGTTTCAAGGAGCTTTCAGGCTAAGCCTCATGAGGCCGTTTTATTTGTACAGTGATGTATTTCTGGTATTATCAAGCAAGGGCATGGGCCAAATCACCACTGAAACGAAGACAAGAAGTTTTCTTTTTGTGAAACAGGGTGGAGGAGGACACATATGTCTTGCCTTGACTCTGTGATAGTCATTATCATCATCTCCATCATATTAATTATCAATTATTCAACTATCCTGATTATTAATGGTATTAAAACGTGTTTGCTCACTGACCCCATTGAAAAAAGTCACAATTTTAATGTGTACTTGTTGGTCAAGCTGACCAACAGGAACACATTAAAACAATTTGGGATTTCAGCTTCCAGTTATTCTAACCATCATGACCAAATGGTGGGATCACCATTCTAAGCCATAGAAGCCTTAATCTTTGGAAGTAAAGATTTCAACATATTCAAATTAAGATCGAAAATGCTGGCCCTTGCATTATATAGAGTAGGAGAAGCTGATTCACTGTGTTTTTGCTCTAGGGAAAAATGTGCAGCAGTGAGGTGTTAGAGCAGTGTTTCCCAAACTTTGGTCTTCCAGGTGTTTTGGACCTTAGTTCCCAGAATCCCAGATCATTGGCCAAGATGAAGTCGAAAACACCTGGAGAACTAGAGTTTGGGACTCACTGTGCTGAAGAAAATAGTGGGGTACTATATACCCTATTCTTGTAGCTTCTAGCCAATGGTGGTTAGATTCTTCTATATTAATGGGGAGGTGAATCATTTTAATCCAAATGTTTATGGAGCTCTCCAAGGTGCTGAGACCTATTTTCAAATAAAATTGGTGTGCCACATTTGTAGCTTTGTCATTTGCAGATTTGATTATTTATGGGTTTAATTAAAATGTTCTTTCTCAGAATCTCTAGATCTTCCAGTGCAATTCTGTGGTCAACTTTCTTCTAAACCTGACCATAGAATCACTTCGGAAGACCAAGAGCTTCCTAGAGAGAACACCTCTCTAAAATTCCTAGATCATCCAATGTGATTCTGTGGTCAGCCTCCAGTAGAAACTGACCATAGAGTCATGCAGGAGGTAAGAAAAATAGCATTTTGAAATATGTATTTTTTCACCTTCGTGGGGCTTTGTTCCAGTAAATGTGTGGGGCTGACTGTAGTGTTAGCTGTAGTGGAGGACACTGTCTTATCCTGTTTTTGAAAAAAAAAAGATTCAACTGCTATACTAATCACTTTTGGTATGTGAAAAGGAAGGGTGTATCATTTTATCCTTTGCCTCAGGCAGAAAAATATGTTGGGCAAACTCTACAGATAAAGCAAGGGAATTATGCTAACTATGCTTTATGTTAAGCACTTAAGATTTTGTTATCTTGCATCATTTCAAGGGTTCTTATTAACAAAACCTATATCATATCCTTCCCACAAGGAGCTTAAGGCAAAATACATGGAGATTATCCTGTTTTTATCCTCATGACAATTTTGAAAAGTGGTTTAGGCAGAGAAAAAAATGAGTAGCCTAAGCCATGAATCTGAACTCCAAGGCTGTGGCTCAGAAGGGAATTGAACCAAGCATTCTCTTATACCAATGTGAGATGCAGGTATCTTAATGCTCTCTATGTGTTTAGCCAGTGGTTGCGGATTAGAGGAGTCAAAACAATACCACAAGCATCATGTGAATATGACAGCCTTCTCGTGATCTTCTCACCCAGTATTAGATATTTGGATTCATAGTGCTTCTGCCCCTAGACTGAGTATACCCATCATGATTAGAGACCAATGCTCTTTCAAAGTCATTTAAGCAGCTGGACTTCATTAGATCTTATTGTGGCAAATTCCACAGTTTGATGTACACCTATCTATGTTCTCACATGTTAACAATGACCAAGTTACCTTCCCAAGCTAGTCCATTTTTTCACAAACTGTACAAGTAAAATTTAAATATCAGTAATTTGTTTTTTATGTGGTAAAGGGGAAAATCATGAGCAGACATGCTGATTCTCAGCTGTGTAGTGTGTAGGTACTAAAAATCTAGACAATATGTTGCAAGCAGAGTCACAGAACCCTCACTTGTGGGTTTTGCGGGTGTCCTTTCAAGGTGCTGCTGACTTATGTCTGCCAACTTATGGTTTTCTTAGACAAGGAATATTCAGAGGTGGTTTTGCCAATTTTTTCTCCTAAAATATACTCCACAGCACCTGGTTTTTGTTGGAAACCTCCCATCCAAGTACTAAGCAAGAGTGATGGTGTTTAGCTTCCAGTATCAGACAAAATTAGAGTATTTACTGCTAAAAGCACAAAAGCATGCTAGGCCACAGGGTGAGGAAGCTGGGAGACAACTGGCATCTCTTTAGTTAGCTTATAAGGAGCCATTCCATCCATGTACAATGTCCTTTCCCCCAATTTTTATTAAGAGAAATTAAGTAAACAAGCAGGAAAACACACATGAAGCTCAACAAATTAAAAGTGAGATTTATATTGCAGGCTAAAGTTTGCTCTCAGTTTGAAGATCCATTCAGGAATATTTATATTTCTCACTGGCTAGAATAACTTTTAAAAGATACACATATATAGGAAACAATCAAAATAACTTCCCAGAAGTGGTAAGAATTTAACCATTGTGTACTATGGTGAAAGAGACAATAGATGCTTGTAAACCAATATGTTGCAAGCAGAGCCACAAAACCCCCAGTTGGAATGCAAATTTCAGAAACTAGAACTTGGACGAATGTCTCATGTTTGTTCCTGCACAAAACAATTTCCTGGAAAGCTTCATGAAGTGTGAATGCCACCTGAGAAGTGCACTGAAATCTTCATTTTCTCCCACAGTAGGGTGAATATTAAGGAGACAATTTCTTCTAACATGTGAGGATGGAGAATGTGAGGATTTACATCCAGGTCGGATGCATAGTCTATGTTTCTTTATTCTTTATGAACACGTGGGTGAGAATCATGCTGTTATTTGACTGCAACTCCTTGAAACCTTAGCTAGTGCAGTGAATGATGAAGAATTAGCTGTGTATTGGTGACTGAGGGATAGTAGCATTTTGACTAAGAACACATGTACTATTTTGTCATATCATTCTCTGTGTTTGACATTCAACCCATGAAATAATGAACCCACACAAAGTAGTCTGATTTAAATGATGGGGGGGGGGGGGCAACCTAGTGTGGCACATCTAGTACTTTTGGTTTCTCCCAGACCACCTTCCCAACTTTCACTGGGCGACCATATCCAAGTCTCAAAGAGAACCCAAAAGCTGGATTGCTCACCAGTCAGCCATTTCCTGCATCTCCAAGTTTCATGATTTCTAGTGAGAGTGAAAACCTACTCAGCCCTTAGTCATATTTGGGGAGGGTGTGTCAAAGTAAAGAAATGAAAAGGCAGAGTAGAGGGTACCACAGAATTAATTTCTGACCACCTAAATATTTATGCTCTGGCACAAATAGTCAAGATGGCATCTATCATAGCCCCGGTGGTGCAGTGCGTTAAACTCTTGTTGCCAGAAGTACTGATGATTTGAAGGTTGTGTTGCTGACCTGAAGGTTGCAGGTTCAATTTCAACTCAGGGAGGGTGCGGATGAGCTCCCGCTATCAGCTCCAGCTCCATGTGGGGACATGAGAGAAGCCTCCCACAAGGATGGTAAAAAACATCAAACAACAACAACAACAACCGGGTATCCCCTGGGCAACACCCTTGCAGATGGCCAATTGTCTCACACCAGAAGCGACTTGCAGTTGCTCCTGACATGAAAAAAATAATCTATCATAGCCTCCATTTATGGAGGCCAGCAAAGCACCTCCACATTTTCAGTCTGTTGTGTGAGGCCAAGGGAAAATATAGTGTGTTTTCACCTTTCTGATTGAGTGATTACTGCTCTACTGTGCTATATATTATTTAGGCTTAATAAAATCACTCCTCTTCTTTATTTGAATTCCTCATTTTTCTATTCAGCTTTTTCCAGGACATGCCCAAGCTCAGCTGCCACCTGTCATAGAAAGTGAAGCACCACCACTGCATACAGCTTTATAATACACCTTCATACACCGTAGTATATCTGCACCCTGAAATTAGTTATGTGTGGTGTCACGTTGGCTGCAAAATGTGGCTGCAAGATTCTCATCAATGTTGTTCGGGATGTAACTGTCCTTGGAGAGCTGTGAAAAGCCATGTGGTTCTCCAGAGTTTCAAAAGTCTTTCTATGGTGGTGGCAAGGGGATCAATCTATGTATTGTTCTGACATTGTACCGCCTATGCTGGCTGTCTCACCATGTCGAATAGTAGGGTCAGCACTTCTGCTTGTTTTGGTTGGTATCAAAGGCATAAGGGGACAAGCAATGATCTACAAGGCCTTCAGCCACTTCACAATATGGACTTCAAAGACAAGGAGCTTCAGACACATTTCCTAATCAGTACAGAATATTCAGCTGTTCTGCTGCTGATATTAGCAATACCAGGAGAATTTAGGTCAGGATTGCTAGTAGTCAATATGGTGAACTTTGATCTCATCTCACCATTGATAATCTGTACATTGCTAAATCTGCTGTTTCCAGGCTCCTAATAGAATAGGAGAAACAGTAATTTAATGTGAGATTATGTGTGGAATGGAAAGGCTTTAGCATTTCACACATCAAACAGTACCTTCCCTGGACATCAGTGGATGAGAATTAAGGGTTTAAACCAGGCAATGCTAATGGTCTTGCTAGCAGATATTTGTGAGTGGGTTGTAGTGCAAATACTACAATTTCTTAGCTTTGGAACAAACCAGGTGGGATCTAGTTTATTGTCTTAGATGTTGCTTCTTCCTTTCCCTATAAACTTATTAAAACTGTAGCCAATATGGCCCTACATAGGGCCACAAACATTTTAAATGTCTGTCTCTGACATTTTAGCTCCCCAAAATAACTAACATTTCAGGAACTTAAGCCAGTGAATGGCGAGTTTCCACAAATTAAGTCCCCTGCTGACAAAGTCACTCTCAAATTGTGAATGAGAACTTGTCAGACCAGTGTTTATTATTTTTCTATATTTTCTCATCCCAAATTGTTTAAATGAAGGAGGTAATTTTTTCCTGTGATGAAACAAATACCCAAAGTAAAGTTCAAGTTGTTTGTGCCCAACTGTGGTGACCCACAGCAAACGCTGCCTGGATTTGAAATGTTTGTTTTTTAAAGTTCACAGAAACAGATGTTCAATGTGCTTTGGTTCATTATTCATTTATTCCATTTCTTTCATTCTGCTTAGCTGCTTATTTCAATGTTTGATGAATTGCATGGCATCGTATTAAATAATGAGTACTATTCAAGGAAATAAGCAAATATATGAGGAAGGGTAGTACACTAGCTCCACCTTCTTGTTGCTCCTCACGTGTTATTCTCCCCACCAAATGGAGAATCTCCACAGACAGTGGAGACTCGTTGTTCTGAAATGGCACTCTCTGCATGAGGAGAACATCAGAAGTCAAGATGGGAATGAAGTTAATATTCTTCAACTCCTTGCATGTTTACTTAAAGTAAATGACAAAATTCCTGATAGGGCTATGGTGAAATCATACTGGGTATATTTGCAATTCACAAGGTGAGCATATTCCTTGGTGTCACTCCTTAGACAACAGGAACAACAACAACATATTACCAGAGGTAGAAATAACATGGAAAGAATCTTGATCAGTTTCTACACCATAAAAAGGGAAGACTTGCATAAAGAAATAAGAACATGTTAAACCTTCTGGACCATTTGAAGAATATAGGGATGAAAGAAAATTTCACCAGCCTTCATTTTTCATATGATCTCAATTTTGTTGACGAGGGAGGGAGAGGGAAAGGGAGGGAGAGACAGAGGGGGAGAGAGCAGGTGAATTAGAAAGAGAGCAAGGAACTGCAGAAGGTTTATCTTTTTTCTCTGTTTTGCCCTTTCTTCCTGCTTTTCTATTTCTGCATGTTCAGTGAGGAATTCTGCTGTTTATCTTGCCTGCTGTAGGCAAGCATACATGGCTGCAGTAGGGTCAATAGGGTAGAAATTTGCTCTTTCTAAAATTTTGTTTATTGGAATTCTTACTATGGAGATGGTGCTGCACACAGATGCCCCACCCCCACCCCTGCCGACACCTCCTTCATTATCTTCCCAGAGCCAATGCAGATGAAAGACTTTCACCTTGGAAGAGTATAATGAAAGTAATGCCACTCCACAAGCCTATCTGAAAGATCACCCTCTTCAGCTACAACATATATGATTGCAACAGAGGAGATGATATGGAAAGCAAGAGCATTCCTCCATTAGATCACAGGGAGCATCTACATTGTAGAATTAAAGTGGACACCACTTCAACTACCATGACTGAATGCTATGGAATTTTGGGAGTTGTAATTTAACAAGGTATCTAGCCTTCTCTGACAAAACATGCTGGTACCTCCCCAAATGACAAATTTCAGACTATATCTGGACCAGATACACTTCCCATTGAAATGCTTGCAATTGAGGATAATAGCAAAGTCTGAAGTGTAAGTCATTCACAGTGACAGTCCCCATAGCCACATCTCTAATAAAAGTTTAAAAAAATAGGCAGGTGTCAAAAAACCAGTCCTAAGTTTCCATATCCATCAAAAGTGGGTGCTTTTCAAAGCTAATAGATCATCATTGCCTATTCAAGTCTGAGCTAAAATGATTACGTGCAATAGGGATACTTCACAAGAATATAGTGTTGCTAGGAAAATATTTTTTTTCCTACAGATACTGTAAAGATTAGAGCAAAGTTCAGAGAGAACTGGGGAGCTTGAGCAGAGTAGCTGAGATCTTTATAACTGCTAATTAAAGGTACTACAACTACATGAACTCTGGCTGAGCTAACAATGTCCAACCCATCACCCAAGGACTCTTATCAAAGTCAGCTGTGACAGATACAATCCACAAGTTGCCTGACCTTGCACTATTTTGCTGGATGCGCTCGAAAACTTACCCTTCGGTAACAAGCAGATGTGTGACAAGAATCTACTAAATGCCTTCCATAATTAAAATTGAGATGAATGTTTTGGTTTAGTTCTAACACAAATATTAGACTCTCTAAATTGCTGCATCCATCTGGGTTTGGAAAAGAAGTGAACTCATATTTTGTTCTTCCCTACCCTCCTTTTTCAAAAATGGATTTTGCTCTAACACCCCATAATTCATGTACATCACAAGGGAAGCAACTAGATGAGCTTTCTAATTAGACCCTGCTCAGAGATTTGGTGCTGGAGGCAGGCATGAGCAAAACCACAGATGTGAAACTTTGGTTCAGCTCCTAGTACAAGCACAGAAACAGATGGGAGGTCAAGGATGCTTAATGCAGGATATCTCCAAGCCTAAACTCCAGCAACATACAGAAAAACCGGCACAGCACTAGTGAAATGGCTGGATTGATAAGCTGAGAGAGCTGACAAAAGCATACGAGTTGACATGACTTATATATATAAATGTACCCTGACCAAGGCAGATAGTTTGATGAATGGTTTCACTTCCCTCTCTAAATTATGTTCCATTTCTTCATTTTTTTCTTTCTTGGACACTTGTATCTGTCACTGAATGGTCTATAGATTGTATTTTATCTGTTAAATTTCAATAGTATATGGATGGACTAGAGCTTTGAAGTAAATCCTTACAAAGAACATGTTATCCCATATACTCATGTCACAAGATTGGCCCAAACAATTGGGTTGATGTATCCCCCCATCATTGTAAGTACTGTACCTTAACTCTTAGCAAAAAAGAAAATCTCCTTCTGTGAGTACAGTGGCAAAAGGCAAGAGCTCAGTCCATCCTCCCAGCTTCTTTAAAAAAGTACCAATCCCTTCTATTCTCTATGTTGTATAACTGTGTCTGGTCTTTTTGAATGCCTGGATGGAGAAATTGTGGTGACATGGGGTGGCTGACCCCCTGAGGTGGCATTGGTACTTTTCTCTCTCCATGGAATGATACGCAACTTATCCATAGATCATATCAAAATCCATATTTTTATCCTCCAAATTTGACCTCGACTTATAAATGAGGTTGTCTTATACATGAGCATCTATGGTATTTGGGTTTAATTCCTTTCCCAGTATGAAGGTATAACAGTATTATATCTATAATTTATCAATGGATGCCCTTTCTTCTTTTGCAGTATAACTCTACAAGTTGTTTACTTTTACAAAATGGATGTAGGTATCTCCCACTCATTTTCTAGAGTTGGGAGACAGTCTAAATCATTTTTTTCATGCAATCCAATTATATTTAGAGATAAAATCTTTAAATAGTATCTGTACATCCACCAAATCCCTGCTAAACTGAATAATTACTAAGGACCAAGCCATACAGGTTGCAGGTTAATTGCCAATTAATGCTCAATTAAGGTAATTATGGAAGCCCAGTACTTTGACCTGTGGAACCTTGAGGTAGAATCCTCATGTGAATGACATCTGTCATTTTGTTAACTTCCATTCTGGTTTGGGCTGCATTTTTTCATAGTTGTGGCACTCTTGTGCAAACATCCCGCATGTTTCATTTCTCTACACAAACAAGAAGACAGTGACTGATACAGGTTTAGGCCACTTCATGAAATCAGACCTCCATCTTGAAAAGGTCTTGGCTAAGAAATGAGGCAGCTGGATTTTTAAAGTATGATTACAAGGAAAAAATAAAATAAAAAGGGTAATAGGGGGAAATACATACGATATGTGTGTGATCAGACCTACATGATGTCAAGAAAATGACCATGCCACTGAAACTGAGTTCAGTATACACAGCATTTCAGTTTATTTTCTAATTCATTTCCTAGATATTTCTGATTGATATCCAGTCTCTCCCCCTGCCCCAATTGCAAATTCCTTCAAAAATCCACACCATACAGCAGAGGTGAACAACTTGCAGTCTTCCAGATGTTCTTGGGCTATAGCTCCCATCGCCTTCACTTTAGGCTGACTAAGGTGCCTAAGGCTGATGGGAGATGTCATCTTGAAGCATCTGGGGACTGGAGTTTTTGGTAGTTCCATTACCTTGATAGCATTTGAACCACTCTTGATTTTATCCTTCCTCCTTTCAGGATTCTGAGTTGAACAGGGTGCAAAGCCTCTGGAGGGATACTGTCCACTGCTGAAAGAGATCCTATTTAAATAAAAGTAGCTACAAGAGAAGGAGCAATGGATTTACCATGCTTGTTAGGGCACCCAAAAAATAGGGCACCCTAACAAATTTGTGAACATCCTGCGGCTCCTCCATGATGGCAACAGTCTTGGAAAGCAATGGCTCCCAAAGTGACCCATTTAAGGTGGAATCAGGTGTCAAACAGGGATGTGTTATTGCCCCAACTTTATTCTCCATCTTCATCGCTATGATACTTCATCTTGTTGACGGGAAGCTTCGCACCGGAATGGAAATCATCTATCAGACAGATGGCAAGCTATTTAACCTCAGCAGACTGAAAGCCAAAACCAAGGTTACAACAACATCTGTTATAGAACTCCAGTATGTTGATGACAACGTTGTCTGTGCGCATTCAGAAGAAGACCTAGAAGCCATTCTAAATACCTTCACAGAAGCATACGAGAACTTCGGCCTGTCATTGAACATCGAGGAAACCAAAGTGCTCTTCCAGCAGTCACCAGCCAATCCCTCTCCAATGCCAGAGATACAGCTTAATGGTGTAACATTAGAAAATGTTGACCATTTCTGCTACCTTGGCAGACACCTCTTCACCAAAGTCAAAATCGACACCGAAATACAACACTGCCTGAGCTCTGCGAGTGCAGCATTTTTCCGAATGAAGCAGAGAGTGTTTGAGGACCAGGACATCCATAGAGAGACCAAGATGCTTGTTTATAAAGCTATTGTCCTCCCAACCCTGCTATATGCCTGCGGAATGTGGACTGTCTACAGACATCACATGCAATTCCTAGAATGGTTCCATCAGATTTAAAGATGGGCTCAAAGCCAACCTTAAAAACTCTGGCACAGACACTGAGAACTGGGAAGCCCTGGCCCTTGAGTGCTCCAGCTTGAGGTCAGCTGTGACCAGCAGTGCTGCAGAATTTGAAGAGGCATGAATGGAGGGCAAAAGAGAGAAGCATGCCAAGAGGAAGGCCCATCAAGCCAACCCCGACCGGGACTACCTTCCACCTGGAAACCAATACCCTCATTGTGGGAGATGAAGCAAATCAAGAATAGGGCTCCATAGTCACCTGCGGACCCATCCTGGAGGATTATCCTACTCGGACAATGAGGAATCGCCTAAGTAAGTGGTGGATCCACTGGTTAGCATCCTGTTATTGACATATGCAAGTAGATGTTGCATTACACGTATGGAGTAAATTTTGTGGATAATGCATGAAGTTTATATCTACCTGAAAGTGGTAAAAGTGCACCAAGTGGTATGCAAATATGCATTGCACATTGTTGCCCTATGTTGCTATCAAGTACAAGAGTTGTGTAGTTAAAGTGTAACATTACTCCACTGGTGGATGTTTACACTACATTGAAGTGATGTAGGAACTTGCTCATGGTTCGCCCATGTTTGCATGGCTATAATTGCCTACCTCTGCCATTCAACCAAATGTGGATATCCTTTTGACTTTTATGATACTTGATAGGAGGGTGTCAAGAAACTTCCAATAGTTGTCCAGTTTCTTCCAAATAAAAACAAATTCTAGAAGCAGAAGAATAGTCAAAATCCAGTCCTTAGTCCATTCAATCACCACATCTACAGCCACAAAATGGTCCAAACTCCAAACAGTTCTCCAGGTTATTGAATCTAAGGCGTGGTTTCAGATGTTGCCACCAGCCATCAACCAACAGACTGGAAAGCCTTAAATGCTGCTTTCACAGCTGTTCTCTATTCCTGGCCAATTTCCCCATGATTCTGCTTGAATGTCTCAGCCAAGCCTTTTCTCTTTTCTGCTCCAAAAGGGAAGGCACTATTAACCCTTCCTCAGCCTGCTCCATCAACAAGCTTTGTGTTTGACCAGCAGGCAGAGAAGTTGTTGCATTTGTGGGCAGTTGAGGGAACTGCTGTTTTTGGCTGGGCTCTTCTTCCACACCCAACCCTTCATCCACACTGTTCATGACAAAGAGTGATTTTACCATTCTGGTATCTTTCCCAAAGGCCAAGACTAGACTTCAACATTCTGTAGTTCAATGTGATTGGCATTCAGGCTTGTTAAAGGAGACACAATGAATGCTTCCAAAATTCTTTAATTTATAGTCCTAGATTTAGAAAGATATCCAGCCTTCCACTTTTGCAGGGTTTAGGGTGCATCCCTCAGTTAAAAAGTGGGGAAAATGTGAACATCCACAGGAAGGAGAGATGGGGTGGTACTGCTGTGGTCCCCATAGTCCCACCATGGTCCCAGAAGGAAGAGGAGGAGGAGCAGGCCCTGAGTGTCACCACCACTTTACTTACTCTGTGCATCCAAGCTCCTTTACAGGGCAGCCCCATCTTTGGGAATTAGGTGTGGCACAGGTGTGATGACTCTACTTTCCTGTCCACCTCTTGGAGAGCCAGATGTTTTGTCAATTTTCACAGGACAGCCCTAATTTTGGGAGGATGGTGTGGCATACAAGGCCATGAATAATCAAAACTGAGAGCTAAAAATATGTGAATGTGGTGAACCAACTGCTGTGGAATTTAGTACTCTACTCTACACTAGTATGGTTGCCTCAGTCTGGTGGAAATAACTAGAAGATTAAAATAATAATAATAATAATAATAATAATAATAATAATAATACACCACTTTATCTCTCCAAAGGGGACCCAAAGTGGCTTCAGATGGCCACAAATGAAGACAACAATGTTGAAATGAAGCCTTCTTTTGCTACATTGAAGACTTGTTTAGATCTATGGTCATTAATCTTCCTCCAGTTAAATATTAATGCTTAATTGGCTTTCATGTCTATTGTGCCTTCAGTGCTATATGGCCTATTTATCTATTTCTTTAGGATTATTGATAAGTTTTTAAGATCTACTGGAAGTTTTTTTGTGTGTATTATATTTGCTGATTAGAGCCAATTTCAGGGGGCATATAGCTCTGTTGTTGAAAGAGCTTCACAGACTACTGGTTCATTTCTGGGCACATTTCAAAGTGTTGGTCATGTACTATCAGCCCTTATCCAGCTTAGGTCCAGACTATCTGAAAGAATCTCACCATATGAACTTCCTAGAAGAAGATATACAGAGGAAGGCTTTCTCTTAATTCTGGCACTATAACAGGTTTGTTAAGTGAGGACATGACAGAAACCCCTTTCAATGGTTTTCTTCTGGAAATCCCTTCCATGGGAAGCTGGACTAGGCTCCTCCTTGCTCTCCATTCACCAAGACCTTTTTGTTCAAGTAGATTTTCAATGAACAGGGAGCCTTTTTACCCATGTATGCTTTTTATTTTAACTCTTATATGCGCTTTAATTATTTTTATCTTGCATAAAAGGTATTCTTTTAAAGTGAATTTAATTGTGTTTGTAGCCCTGTTGGTGCAGTGAATTAAACTGCTGAGCTGCTGAACTTGCTGGCCAAAAGGTTGCAGGTTCTAATCCGGGGAGCGCCATGAGTTCCCTGCTGTTAGGCCCAGCTTCTGCCAACCTAGCAGTTTGAAAACATGCAAATGTGAGTAGATCAATAGGTACCACTCCAGCGGGATGGTAACGGCACTCCATGCAGTCATGCTGGATTAGAAATGGAGATGAGCACCAACCCTCAGAGCTGGACACAACTGGACTTAATGTCAGGGGAAAACCTTGACTTTTACCTTAAAGTTTTATTGTTTCTGCTTTAGTTTATTCTTTTTGTGAGTTAACTTGTTTCCCACTTTGAGTTAACTTGTTTCTCATTTTGGGAGATAGGAGATACAAATGAATGAATGAATGAATGAATGAATGAATGAAACTTATTACCAGTCTTGTGAGTTAGATCCTATATTCTTTCCTCACTCCTGCCCGCCATCTTTTCTCCTCCACCCCTTCTCTTCTTTTCTTGATTGTAGCTCAGTCATGACACTTTATTTCCAGTCTTTACTTTAATACTGTCCACATGTCTTCCTTACTGCCTGCTGAGCAGGAGTGAACAACTTCTGTTTGTCAGGTGGGACTACTAGACTCCTTGGAACTCATGGAAGGGGGAAGTACAACTGCTAATAAAATTTTGCAGATGGCACAGATGTGTCCACTGCCACTAATGTTTGGTAGTATCTTTGACAGCTCTCTGTAGAGAATCCCAGAGAGCCCTTCTGTATCATAAAGTTCTGTCAACATACAGGTGAAGAGTATTGTTATTCCTGTGAGAAGGGAAAGAAAAATGAGATTTTCGTGTATATTGATCTTGGGACATGTGGGTGTGTATTGAGGGTGATACCATTGCTGCTTTTTTGGGCATTTGTAATTTTTGTCCAATTCTTCTTCTTCCCCAGTGGGGTGACAGCTATAGGTTGGGGAGATGTATATATGGCTCAATTGACCATTTGTTGATCACCCAAAGGAATAGAAAGGTGCTTGGCCAATCCATCCCTTCCCCAGCACACATTCAACATGATGTTAAAAGGGTCTATGTCAGAGGCCCTTGAACTTTTTAAACAGCAAGCCAGTTCATGGTCCCTCAGACTGTTGGGGCTGGGGAGATACAGTTTGAAAAAAAAAGTATTCCTATGCATACTGCACATATCTTATTTGTAGTAAAAAAAAACCAATGAAAGAACATGCATGTTCTTGCAAATGTTGTGTTAAATGCACATGAAGAATGAGAGACTAGCATGAATGAGTAGGTATGAGACTTTCCCACTCTAATCATGCATAGAATAATATCTGAATTGGTTTTTCTCTCTTTCTTTCCCTTTCTCTTGCTATCATGCTGAAACCAAATAAAAGAAAAGACCTGGGTCTCTGGAAACAGCTGCAAAGGGAAAGTAACTTTTAATTTATTTTCTAGAGAAAGGAAACTGTTCTTGTAAAAAGAGCAGCAACATTTATATGTATTGTGGCCATTATCTAAATACAAAGCCAGCCTTCCACAGCAACATGGGATATTTTTCTTGTAGTTTTGCAAGTGAAAACAAATTTAGCAAAGGATAGCTAATTTTCAAAGCAGAAATCCTGCACAACTCATTTCTGTCATTTTCAAGTGAGTAGATTTCGTTGTTGGTTTGCATCACACACATGTTTAGTTCGTGTTTGAATGATTTTCCTCTCAGTTCTAATACATTGGCCTCTCAGATTCTGTAGAGAGAAATTGTCACCTATTTCTGTGTCTTCCATCCTTTTCTTGAGGCTTGGAAGAAGATCTGAAATTGAGGATAGCAGAGGAAGGGATTTGGATGAGTCTGGCATCTTTTAAGATTTATGAACGGCTAAATTTAGAAATGCCATTTTGTTATTGCCAGCATGTACCGTGGGCTTCTGTGCCTGAGTCACTGTGGGGGGAAAACAGCAATTGCCTCCTATTTTTTTCCCTGAGAGCTCATACGAGTAACATGAAATGGATTCAATTAATCATTTCAACTACTGCATTTGCTCAGGATAAACAAAGTGTGCATAGGATGCTATGCCCTCGAAAGGTAGCCATCTCTCTCTCAGACACATACATGCACAAGGATGCCTTTCCCTTTGCAACTCCACTCCTTTCATTATCATATCTCAAATAGTTTTCTGAAAGGAAAAACTGTTCAAGCAAAATATTAAACAGCATTCATTTGTCATGTTCCTGCAGGGACTAGGCAACAACCTGCTGGGGTTGGAAATATATGGTCATTACAGAGCTTGTCTTGAATTGTTTGTTTATCGCATCCCCTTTTTTCCTTCCTCTTTTGAGCCGTCTTTTTCTGAGTGGTAATTTCAAGCACTTTGGCTTGAAGACAGCTTCCCACTATGTATGAACTGAAACTAATAGATGCTTGAAAGTCCATCTTATGAATACCCAGTCTGGGGTAGATATTCAGACACACAAATCATGACTGTTTATTGTGATCTCTCCATGCTCATTTTTGTGACCTTGCCATCAGTAGTTGTCTTCTGTCTAAAATCTCTCAAAAGCTTGAGTGGTTTGGATTTATTTTCTCTTTATGGATGCTTTGCCCATTTAGAAATGTTCAGTCTGCTATTTGGGTAGCTTCAGACTCAATGCCCAGGGCTGGCTCTTATCATTGTGCGGTCAAAGATAGACTGTATACAGAGGCGGCCCTAGGTAATTTTCAATGGTAAGCAAACAGTATTTTGGCGCCCCCCCCTCCCCCAAAACCAATCTCTATCTATCTATCTATCTATCTATCTATCTATCTATCTATCTATGGGGGCATGGACAAATTTTGGCCCTCCAGGTATTTAGGACTTCCTACTGGCTGTTTGGAATTGTGGGAATTGAAGTCCAAAACACATGGAGGGCTGAAGTTGGCCCATGCCAGCCATACATACACACACACACACACACTAGCCATCCCCTGCCACGCGTTGCTGTGATCCAGTCTAGTGATCTTGAAAAGAAAGTAATAAGAAAGTTGGTTTCTAATATATGTAATTTCTTAATGCTTGTGGGTAAATAGTATTTCTTGTTGTTTCTTTGTCAGTGTTGTAGTTCCAACACAAAATACTGAAGGGATTTGGGGAAAATAGACTCTGATACTGGAGGGGTTTTGGGGGAGCATGTACAATAATTTAGATTTGCAGTACCTTCAGTCACTTCCGTTCATGAAGAAACCTCCTTGCCGCCCTGAGAGGGGTGATGGCACAGCTGCCTGGAGAGGCACTTGCAATGCTGCCCCTCTTCACACAGGAGAAGAGGCCCTGTGCTCCATCGGCTCCTGGGTATGCGCTTTGCATTCTCTTCCCCCACACGCTTTGCAACTCCGGGAGAGGGACACGCGCCGGCATTACCAGGCGCACGGAAAAAGAGCCCTCATGCAGGGAGCATGCTCTCCCTCCATCCTTCCCTCACAAGTGCGCACGTTGTCCTCCTCTCCTCCTCCTCCTTGCAGGCCAAGGGAGACAACAACGCCAGTGTGCATCCTTCTCCCAGCGTTAGGAAGTGCATGGAGAAGGAGGGAGATGCAGAGCGCACATTTCCTAATGCCGAGAGAGGGATGCGCAGCAGCATTGCCGGGCACGAGGAAAAAGAGGCCTCGTGCATGCCTCTTTTGTGTTTCATCTTGGGTGCTATCTTTGAAATGTGTCATTGTGTATGTAAACAGCTATCCCATGATCCCAAACATTTTATTTATTTATTTACAGTATTTGTATACCGCTTTTCTCACCCTCAGGAGGACTCAAAGTGATTTACACACTTCTAGTTCAAAGCACTTTGGATCAGGGATACTCAACCTGTATTACATTACAAACTGCTAGACTGGCTGTTAGGTATTGTGGGAGTTGAAGTCCGAAACACCTGGAGGGCTGAAGTTTGCTCTTGCATGTGTTTGACCCAGAAGCAGATGAAGAGCCCTCCTTCCATCCAACTGCCACTGCTTTGGCCTTGGAGAAACAGGTGGCATGTGAAGCCATGGAGCCCTTCCAGACAGGCCCTATGCCGCATTATCACAGGGTGTTTACGCCCTACGCCACTGGAAAAATTACACTGTCTAGCCGGTATTGCGCCACCTGACATCCGCCGGGAAGTGGCGGCCAATAGTGAAAGGACCAAGGCAGAGACATCTCCAGCTCATCCCCTGTTTGGGTATCAGCTGGAACACCTCAGCAAGCGAGAGTGGAATCCTCGACGTGCGAGTGTGGAGAAGAGCAAACCACTGACCACCTGCTGCAATGAACCATGAGCCCTGCCACATGCACAAGGGAGGACCTTCTTGCGGCAACACCAGAAGCACTCCAAGTGGCCAGATACAAATGACAAATCAGATAAAGGAATACTGGGGAAATTAATATAAAGCAGTGTGTATAAAGGGACATTACATTTGGTAATCTAATGCAGGCTTTAAAAGGTTTTAAAGATCAAGTCAGGGTCTGCTGCAGTTTTTAGTTTTGGATATGTTTTTTATGGATTTTAACTGAATTTTTAAAATACCAATGATATTTAATTCCATTTTAATGTTTGCATATTTGTGGATTTTAAACTGTACTGAAATGTTTTTAATCTAAGCCAACTTGAGTCTTCGTGGGGAGAGAAAAAGCAGGGTATAAATAAACATAATAATGTGTTGTGGAAGGCTTTCATGGCCAGAATCACTGAGTTGCTGTGAGTTTTCTGGGCTGTATGGCCATGTTCCAGAAGCATTCTCTCCTGACATTTTCCCCACATCTATGGCAGGCAACCTCAGAGGAACAAAATCTGGCTACCAGTACCCTCTAAAATAACCCTCTAAAATCAGAACAATAAATAAAGAGCAACACTAAAAAAAGGGGGGGGGGAATTCCTGACATGAAGCAATTAGGGCCAGTTAACCGCTCCCAACAAAGGATTCCTGGGCAGCAACTAGCTCGGCTTCGAAGCTGCAAGGCCATTAAATGCTCATCAAGATGACCAATTGCAACATTCACACTTACCTCAAGCAGACATGAGTTCTTTTTCCCACCCTGGACATTCCAGATATACAAACCCCACTTGCCTAGTTACAAACAAACCTCACAGCCTCTTGAGGATGCCTGCCATAGATGTGGGTGAAACATCAGGTGAGAATGCTTCACCAAGCACCAAAGAGCATTCTGAACTCCACCAATAGAACTGATCAAACTTGGCATACAGGACTTCCATGACTAACAGAAAATACTGGAGAGGGGGTTGGGAAAAATAGACCCTGACATTGGGAATTGCAGTTTACCAAGCACCAAAGAACATTCTGAGCTCCACTAACAATAGAATTGAACCAAACTTGGCATATAGGACTTCCATTACCAAATACTAGAGGGGTTTGGGGGAGGCATGTACAAAAGATGACATTTGCAGTACCTTTTGACGAGGCCTCCTTGCTGCCCTGAGAGGGGTCCAGGCTCAGCTGCAGGGAAGGAAAGGGAAAGAGAAAGAGCCTGGCTGGCTGCCTCCCTCCCTCCTGGCAGCACGTGGAGGGAGGGCTTCCCTCTCGCCTAGTGGGCGGGGCCTGCGCTTCTCCATGAGAAGGCTGTGCCTCCCGCCCTCAATCCTCTCTCTCTCTCTCTCTCTCTCCCAGGACCCTCCGTGCTTCTCTCTTTCTCCTGCACATGTGGCGAGGCCTCCAGGCTCCTTGCGGCTGCCTTCCCTTCCTGGCTGGAGGGCCCAAGAAGAGCGAGTGGGAGAAGAGGCCTTGGGAGCATGCACGCAGGAAGGGAGGGAGGGAAGGCAGCCGCATGGCGCCAGGAGGCCTCGACACATGTGTAGGAGAGTCAAGCACGGAGGGCCGGGGTGGGGGGAGAAACGCAGGCCCTGCCCATTAGGTGAGAGGGAAGCCCTCCAGGTGCAAGGAGGCCTGCAGCTAGACTCTTTCTCTCCTCTCTTGCCTTCCCTTCCCTGCCTCTCTCTCTTACACGCTGTGGAGGGCGCATGGGGCCTGCAGGAGGAGGCGTGGCCTAAGGACAGAACAGCGCCCCCTGGCAAAAAAAGTATTCCGCCACCGCTTACTTCGCGTAATGGACGGGCCGCCCCTGACTGTATATACTCAGGTATAACTTTTTATTTAAAAAAAACTGACCGAAAAAATCTGGGTCTGGTTATTTGTGGGTTAATGTATGTACTATACCTTACAGGAAAATGGCAGCTTTGGTGCTTTCCTCCAAAGGAGCATTAAGAGAGTAGAGGAGATTAACATTTGTTTTAGGCAGTCCTGTAACAGACTAAGCTCTCACCTTTCATCAACTTTTCTCAGAGAAGGGAACGATTCTGCTTTTGATAAGAGTTAATAATGTACCATAACTTTTGGGGGCAAAATTATGAATTCAAAGGCCTTTCCATGGAAAGGGGAAAGCTCCATTTTTGTTTCAGTGGGCCAGCCACCTCAATTTCCCTGCTCAGGCATTCAAAAAGGCCTGTCCCTACTCTTTTCTGACATGGGGATGGTTCCTTGGAGAGCTTTTCTGGAGCCCTGCACCCTGGCATTTTGGAAGACTGGAAGGGATGCTTTGTCACTTTAAGTTGCCATTTTAAGACAACTTCATGTTATTCTAGGATGCCCATGAAACTGCTTGGAATGGCCTGATCCTCCCTAGAGAGTACAAGACGGTCTCTGAACTGCAAGAGGAGCATAAACCCATGCAACCACTCGTTGCAACAAACTTCTTTTGACCATCTCAGGAACACAGTAGAGATCATGTTTTCCCCTTTACTCCCATGAGATTCACTTCATGATAGAGCTGAAATATGCATATTCACACTCTGAGGCCAGTATGCTCTACCGAGAGATATATCACACCTGTGTGGCTATGATACTCATCCCATCAAATTCCCCATTCCATAACCCATTCTTTCTCTGTTGAAGCTCCCCATAATCTCGACTGGCCGTATCTGGGAGAGCTACAGTAGAATAAAGGTGGACTTCCAAGGGGGCAGTTATAATGGCATAAACTGGATTGAAACAGTTGTAACTCACTAGCAAAATATCACTGGCTTGGAAATGTTGGGATAGTCTATACAAAATCTGGTCATTGGAAGGTCAGTACAAAATTCCATTGCAGACTTACACAGTTGTGATTCACCAGCCAGATGCAAACATTTCTTTTGTTGGAGAAGAGCTCAAAGTTGGTATGATAAAGGCAGAAATTTCCCTGTGACATTAAGTCTAGTCGTGTCTGACTCTGCGGGATGGTGCTCATCTCCATTTCTAAACCGAAGAGCCGGCATTGTCCATAGACACCTCCAATGTCATGTGGCCAGTATGACTGCATGGAGTGCTTTTACCTTCCCACAGATGCGGTACCTATTGATCTACTCACCTTTGCATGGTTTCAAACTGCTAGGTTGGCAGAAGCTGGGACTAACAGCAGGAGCTCACGCCAATCCCTGGATTCGAACCTGTGACCTTTTGGTCAGCAAGTTCAACAGCTCAGAGCTTTAACCCACTGTGCCACCAGGGCCCCCCAAATGTTCACTCCAAATGTCTTTGCAGTTAATGTTTTGCATGTTTCTGCCTTTGTTTTTCAATTATCCATGGCTACCAGAGAGAAAGGAGTGATCTATGTTGGAGCTGAGTCAAAAGTAGAGGTCTCTGGAATAGTAATGTGGTTATCTCGTGCCATTTTTTCTGCTCAGAATCTTCAGTAGCTTTGGGGGCAAGTAGATCATCATAGCAAGCGGTTTTTTGTTGTTGTTGTAAGAAATGGGATTAAAGAAAAGATAAGAAACCAGTCCCCAAAACCTTTGTCCTTATTTTGGATGGGTGCCCCCACAACATCAGTTGGTTTAAACAAAAAGCATTTTGGAGTTGTGGTGAATACTCCAATTACTTTGGCTCTCAGGATGTGCTTCAAGGAATGAATGGAAGATTAAGTGGAATTTCAGACACAAGATATTGCAGTTGTCCCTGCTGGTTGGAAAGCAGAAATACTGTCATCTTAGGAAATGTTTCAAGTCTCTATGTTCTACTTCCCCTGCTGTTCATTGCCTTCCATGTTCTTTAATATTCACCAGCTAAGTTACACCAATGCATCTTATTGTGTTTAATGGTTGGATAAGCCAGATCAGGGTGATTACCCCTAAGGGAGTGTTAGTAAACCTTGTTTTAACAAGCTTAAATTTATACTACTGTCAAACGTTAATTGCCCTGTTATGCTCACTTTGCATGACTGCTGATTACTAAGGGGGCAGTGGTAGGAAACAATAAGAGAAAGAAGAAACAATAAATGCAAAAGCAAGCATAGTTAGATGTTACCAGCTGGCAAAAGGATGAAAACCACCAAAGAATAATTCAGCAGAAGAGCAGTGCCGAACAGCACTATGTAAACAGAAATGGGACTCCAGCTGCTATTGCCCCTGAAACAACAGCATTTGCGTAGATGTGCAGAAATCGCATGCTGGACTGTGTTAAGGTACAAATAGCTGCTCATTAGAAAACAGCTTCTCAATATACCATCAGACTTTCCACAAAGGGCAGCTTTGTAAAAGGATTGCTTGGGAAATAAGTTGTTTGCACTGTAGAATCAAAACAAAAATTGTCTTTATGTTCATTTTTTGGCTTTAAAAATATGAGAACACTTCTTTGTGTGTGTGAGAGAGAAAACATTGTATGTGTTTAGTAGAAAAAGAACAGAGACATTCTTCATTGCAAAATATTAATATGGGAACCCTGTTGTTTCAGCATGTAAGATCCTAGACATTGGACAAACTTTAAAACAGTGTTTCTCAACCTTCCTACTGCCGCGACCCCTTAATACAGTTCCTCATGTTGTGATGACCCCCAACCATAAAATTATTTTAGTTGCTACTTCATAACAGTAATTTTGCTACTGTTATGAATTGTAGTGTAAATATCTGATATGTAGGATGTATTTTCATTCACTGGACCAAATTTGGCACAAATACCCAATATGCCCCAATTTGAATACTGGTGGGTTGGGGAAGATTGCATTTGTCATTTGGGAGTTGTAGTTCCTGGGATTCATAGTTAACCTACAATCAAAGAGCATTCTGAATTTCACCAACAATGAAATTGAACCAGACTTAGCACACAGAACTCCCATGACCAGCAGAAAATACTTGATTTTGGCAGCCAGGGTGCAATCAATAGCAGAGGAAGCCTTGTTATTTAGTCCGATTGGTGTAACCACATGGAATGTCCATAAGCCTTCTAGATATTCAAGAGGAAAAGGTTATAGGCATGTTTGTAGACTAGACCAGGGGTAGAGATAGTTGTCATTTTCACTTAGGTGTAATCTTCCCATTCCTCTTCCATCATGGAGCAACTTGACCATTGCAAAGAAGAATAGAGAGGTAAGACATTGTTGCAATACGGCTCAAGTGGGGGAAAATCAATGCAGGCAACGAAATGGAAAAATATACTTGACTAGAGACAAATGAAAGAGACAAAGGGATGAGGAAAGGGGCATAAAGTATAGGCAAATGAGGCAAAAAGTGAATAAAATGTATAATTCTTCAGAAATGTACATTGTTTTTAGGAGGAGCATTCTGTAGATCAATACAGGGGATATTAAAAGACACAAATGCATTAGACACAAGGCTCCTAAATAAAGTGAGACAAAATAGGAGGCTGAAAAAGGAAGTTTGATGGAAGAGGCAGGAAGCTGAAAATTAGGGGAACCATCTTGATGTTAAATGACCAGACTCCTCAGACTTCTGTTCCTCCATTAATTTGTCTAATCCCTCTTTAGAACCTTTTGTGATAATCACAACTCCCATATCATGTACAGTCCCATTCTTTGTAAAGAAGTACTTGCTTTTGTATGTAGCCTTCGGGACAAATCCTCTTTGAGTATGACTTTGAACCACAGTGCTTCCCTGTTTGACTTGTGTCATCAGAATTTTGATGTTCAAGTCATAGTGTGAGGCTGCTGGACTGCTCCAAGCATCACGCACTCAAGCGCAAGCATGTCTCTGCTGTTATTTCTCAGGGACTGCACACATGCCTTTTCCTAGAGCCGTAATTAGTGTGAATGGTGCCACTTTTCCTACTGCTTGTGACACCTAGTTAAGCTATGCTTGATTGGAAATGTCTTCTAGAACAACTTTAAATAAAACACAAGTTTTCTGGAAAGCTTTCCCCATAACCTTCTGATTTTAATGTGCTACTGCAGAATTGGGGATTGTTTGCTTTTTTCTGATGTTAGGGGCTGTTGCTTTCATAATTTCTCACCATTGGCTAAGTTATGTAGGACTGATGGATCTTACCCTTCAACACTATTGGACAACCCTTAAGTCACCAATGTTTCTGCCCTGTGTGTTGCCCTCAAGTGGCCTGTCAATTCATGGTGACCACAAGAATTTCCTTGGGTTTTTCTTAAGCAAGTATTACTCAGTTCCTTATGATTCTACAATTAAAAGTAATATTAAATACAAAAGGGAAAGATATTATGAAAACCGTAGAAATGTTTTGTCATGTTCTTGATCCCAGAAGTTAAGCATTTGCCCCTTAACCCCTGAAATAACGAGACAGACAACAAAAGTATGGATTCAAATTGGGCAACTTTTATTAAATGTTACCTATTTAACTTTACCTGAACTAAACTAAGTGTCAAGGAACTTGGTGGCAAGCTGAGGCATCGTCCCCAGCAACTGAGTGTGTGATGACAGTGTGCCCTGGATCCCCAACCAGGCAACCTGAAGGTAAAAGTCTGGAGAAGCCTGTGTCCAATTATTGATATCAGCTTCTCTCTTTACTGGGCCAATTGATGTCCCCTCACCCATTTGTTGACTTCTAGGTGAGTGTTTGTTGTACAGTGCCCCCCACCCTTAATGGGTGCCATGTGTATACCTCCATGTCAGTGTTTTCCTGAACTATTTATGCTGGCCTATTTAAACCAAACCACTCCATCTAGCCCCTAATAACAGTATAGGGTAGGCGAAAAAACCCCCCAGAACATGAGAGGCAAAAAATTCCTACCCGGCTCCAACGGGCAACCAACATTATACTGTCAATGGGCGGGAGTGGCGGGCGGAAAGTCTGACAAGACTGAAGGTAAGGGGCTGGCTCACGTGACAAGCCAGCCCCCGCCCCCCTTCCAGGAGGTTCTAACAGGAACCTCACATTCTCTCCCTTCAGGGGGTGGGGCAAATCGCTCTCCCCACCAACTATGTTGGTGTGGAGAGTCCCTTGCCCCTTAACCCCTGAAATAACGAGACAGACAACAAAAGTATGGATTCAAATTGGGCAACTTTTATTAAATGTTACCTATTTAACTTTACCTGAACTAAACTAAGTGTCAAGGAACTTGGTGGCAAGCTGAGGCATCGTCCCCAGCAACTGAGTGTGTGATGACAGTGTGCCCTGGATCCCCAACCAGGCAACCTGAAGGTAAAAGTCTGGAGAAGCCTGTGTCCAATTATTGATATCAGCTTCTCTCTTTACTGGGCCAATTGATGTCCCCTCACCCATTTGTTGACTTCTAGGTGAGTGTTTGTTGTACAGTGCCCCCCACCCTTAATGGGTGCCATGTGTATACCTCCATGTCAGTGTTTTCCTGAACTATTTATGCCACAGATTGGGGGCAAATGTCCATTTCGCCCCCATCCCCCACCAAGCCCCTTAAAACTTCCTGAATGCCTAACTGCAAATCAGCTAAAAATTGAGCGTTACCCAAATCCGTTAAATGTACCCCATCAGAACGATAAAACTGTGCCTTGTCATGTGTGATGTCCTTATGTGGGATGTAAGACCCCCTGCCCCGTGCTAAAGCCGTGCGCATGGCCCGGTTCACACGCTTTCTGGCCTTCTCGAGCTTCCTGACATCACCACCTCCTGGCCACCGAAGGCGTGGAATAATGGCCGACCAAGCGATGTGAACCCGGGGCCATGCCTGCCAGATCTTCAAAATGTCAGCACGGGCTTGAAGATACAAGGCCCTGCCGTTAAGCAGGCCAAGATCGTTACCTCCAATATGGAGCACCAAAACATCAGGAGTGGGCCTGCTCCTGTCCTGGAACAACAAGGGAACCAAACCGTCCCAACGAAGGCCCCGAACACCCTTCCACTCGACCAATGCAGTGGAAGCGCAACCCAGATGCTGGCCAAAGGACGAGTTCCTGGCGTATCTCTCCGCCCAGTGGACATAGCTATGCCCACAAACAAGGATTCTCCATCTATGCGCCAGCCTGGCAAACTCTGAAAGAGAAACAACAAACTCACACAAGTACCGAGCGAACATAACGCTTATAAGCGTCTGATTTCCACCTGCCTATTGATTTGATGGCCTCCTCATTGAAACCCAATTGTGCTGCCGAAGATGCTGCTCCAATTCGAAAGGAGTGAGTGCCAAATTTATGAGAACCCAACCCCAGCATCTTCAGCGCCCTGTCAGTAATGGCCCAAAACTGGTATTTTGTGAGGGGAGTGGAATCCTGATGACAAAACAAATACCCTCCCGCCTGAGTCCTGACTTGAAAGAACTGTACCATAGCCGAAACAGGGCAAAGCTCAGGGTCGCTGCATCTGGCTAACGTAACTATGGCGCCCCTGGCTTGCTGGTCCGTCTTGGACGAACGTACTAAAATTTGGAGGGTGTCATGTGTAAGTTTTATATCCGACAACACCAATGCCCGCTGAGAGACATCCCTCTTTGACATGGCAACTAACTCACTTATCCTGAGAGCAGCGAAAAAGGCCGTCAAGGCCGCCGCATGGAATAACCGCTGCTCATACTCGGACTGACACACCCTGGGCCACGTTCCCTTTAATCCCTTTAAAATTGCGGGAGACAAAGGTTCCCTTTTATCTTGCGATGGACCCCGTTGGCGTGCCCAACCCGCAATGATCTTATGGAGGCGGAAATCGTTTGTGGGATCCGAAAAACCCTGCGCTTTTGACCAGTAGGCCAACGCCGACAGCTGGGACTTAATAGTGTGCGGCGCTAGGCCCCTTCTGTGTGAGTACACACAGAATTGCGCCAAATGTTCGTAAGGAATCGGTACTGTAGACGGTAACTGATAAAACTGTCTAAAATCATGAAACTCCTCCACCACCCTCAGGTAAGACTTCCGTGAACTTGGGGCTAACGCTAAAGCCATACCCATTACCGCCTCGTCCCTCCAACCTGCCAAAGATGGCCTGGCATACGCTGTGGATGAACGTCGGCGTTGGGCGCGAGTTGTCTGAAGCGCTCCATCTGCATACGAGATAGAGCGTCAGCCAAAGAATTGTCTATACCCGCTATGTGAAAGGCTTTGAACAAGATGTTATGCCTCAAGCAATGCAACGTAAATTGCCTGAGCGCCCCCATCACCCTGTTGGATTTGGAAGTCAACGTGTTGATAACCTGAACGGTAGCAAGGTTATCGCACCAAAAATGAACAGTCGAATTGGCAAAGGCCTTAACCCATACTGTAACAGCAACAAGTATGGGAAAAAATTCTAAAAACGTTAAATCTGCTGTAATCCCCTGCATGTGCCAACTGTCCGGCCAGACTTCGGCGCACCAGTGTCCCTGAAAAAACACCCCAAAACCAACTGCCCCTGAAGCATCGGACGCCACTTTAAGAGCGTCCTGCAGCCTTAACTCCTGCCTCCAGAATGAAACTCCATTAAAACCATCTAAAAATTTCATCCAGATGGACAGATCCTCTCTAACTGAACGAGTAACCCTAATCCTGTGATGGGGCATTTTAACTCCTGAAATGGCATTACAAAGCCTACGTAAAAAGGCTCTCCCCGGAGCCACCACCCTACAAGCAAAATTTAAATGGCCAATTAACTCCTGAAATTCTTTTAAAGTGGCCTTTCTACGGCCCAAAAACTGCTGAACCCGGCCCGTCAAGTCTGCCACTTTACAAGGGGGCAACCTGGAATATTGCTGAACCGTATCCAATTCAATCCCCAAAAAAGTCAAAACCTTTGCTGGGCCCTCTGTCTTTTCCTCCGCCAAGGGAACCCCCAACTCCTGTGCCAGCCCCTGAAATGACTCGAGCAACCCCTTGCAGTTGCCCGACCCGGAACGTCCCACAAAAAGGAAGTCATCCAAATAATGGGTAACTCCAGACATTCCTGATTTGGTCCTAACGGCCCAATCCAAAAAGGTGCTAAATTGCTCAAAGGCCGCACAGGAAATGGAGCACCCCATGGGAAGAGCTCTGTCCATGTAGAAAAAACCCCCGAATTGAAACCCCAGCAGCTCAAAATCCGCCGGATGAACGGGAAGCAAACGAAATGCCGACTTAATGTCGCATTTCGCCAGCTCAGCCCCAAGCCCAAACCGACGAACCAGCTGCACGGCCGAATCAAACGATGCGTAATGAACGGAGCATTGCTCATCCGGGATCGCATCATTCACCGACCTGCCCTTGGGATAGGACAAGTGATGAATGAGGCGATATTCCCCCTGAGTTTTCTTGGGTACTATCCCCAGAGGTGATACCCGCAACATCGGCGTTGGTGGCGCCATAAATGGGCCCAAAACTCTGCCCTCTAAAACTTCTTTATCTATCTTACGCTGAACTAACTCCTCCATCCCAATAACAGATTTCAAATTTGGGGATAGAGTTTGAAACCGGGGACCTAACGCGGGAATACGAAAACCCTCCGAAAAACCTTCCCATAGGTATTTGGCCGACCCCCTATTTGGGTACTTATCTAACCAAACCTTCAACTGATCTAACTTAATTGGGCTGGGGCCCTTTTGGAACTGGGGCCTGTCCTGAGGGCTTTTTAACAAATTGGGTGTCCCTAGTATTCCCTCTCGCAGCTCTCCCTTTAGGGCAGTTTCTGGACGGGTGCGTGCCATAACAGATTGCACACGAGTGGGCATATCGGCATCCCCTACGTGAACAGGCTCCCTGAGCAACAAATTCCCAACAAAGAGGCTTTTGCCGCTGAGACTGCTGCTGGGGAGCCCCCTGCCGAAAGGGCTGCCCTGCCTTATTCTGAATAGTGTGCCCACTATCTGCTTTCAAGGCAGAGGAAGCCCTAGATGGGTTCATCACCTCTATCCAAATTTGATCATCAATTAAATCCCAACGCTTGTCAGGATGGGAAGCCGCCTCGGTTCTAAACCGCCTATCATACTCCAGCCAAGCGTTAGGAGGGCCACTGACGTAAGCTTTATTAATGATATTCTGATACTGCCACAAGGCCGTAGCCCTTTCCGGGGCAGCATCAGAAAGCAGGTTGGCATACATTGTAAAACAAGGGAGCCAATTTTCCCAATTCTGCTCAACCTTGCGCTTCTTGATCTTCTCCTTACTGTCCTCATCTAACTCCTCCTTCTCTTTCTTATCCATATCCCGAAAGTATAAAGAAAAGATATCCACATATTCGTTTCTCAATATTTTTTCCATTGTTTTCGATGCCAAATGGGAACCCAGACCCGAAAGGCTAACAGTAGGTGTCGCCTGTGGAGGCCATTTTGCAGTCCCCCAAAATTTACTTGCTTCCCCCGTTCTAGCCGATTCTAAGGTGACAGTAACAGGCTTAACCGCCTGAGCATCGGCAACCTCCTTATTCTCCCCTATCTTGGGGTCCACACCCCCCTCAGGCGGAATCCCAACTGCCACATGTGACTGCGTCCCCACCACCGATGGCGCCCGCCCCTGGCCCCATGGCCAAGTAAGCGAGGCAGAAGTAGATGTTGATGTAAGTGTCGCACATGCTGATGTTAGTGTGGTGGAAGTACCTGCTGGGACAGCCGTCACCAACTGCTCACGTCCTGCTACATCGGCAGCAGCAACACTCGACCCAACCGACTGAGTGGACCCGGCCACGGCACTGGATGTGGAGGCCAATGCCGTGGGCTGACTGGGTCCGGCCACAGCAGCCGCTGAGGAGCCAGATGAAGCCTGCACAGACGGATGAACTTCGGGGCTGGTGATGGTCTGCACCGCCGGAGACACCAAAGAAGAGCCCTCCGCAGACCCCGGAACCACCGGTTGTTCAGGACGCCGGGCCGCCCTTTCCGCCCCCGTGGCTGAGGTTGACTCTATAATAGAAACCTGGGACAGCAGAGATTTAAATAACTGCTTCTTACTAACCCGGCGAGTGGAGCTTGCAGCAGCCCCACCCAAACCAACCCCCCTATTTTGTTCTATCTGATTAACCCGCTGCAGAAGGGCCTCCAAATCTTCCATGGACACCCCATCTTCATCTGACGACGACCCGTCCTGGCGCAAAGGGCGCTTGCGACCTGACTTCTCGGCGGGGCCCTTCCCCTTAGGACCACCCTTGTTCTTCTTAGAAGGCATCCTACAACACGAAAGAAAGAGAAAAAACTCATGAGCCCTCACTCCGTACCCAAGGCACGGTCCTTCTCCTAGCATCATCCCCCACCTGATGCCCACGCAGTATAACTAGCCAGCACACCATCTAATCATAGAATCAAAGAGTTGAAAGAAAACATAGTGTGCAAGTGTGACCGCCATGGTGCCATAGAATCAAAGAGTTAGAAGAAACATCATGTGCGTGTTAACGCGTATCAGCGTAGAGCCCCACCTGATGCCCAAGCAGTATAACTAGCCAGCACACCATCTAATCATAGAATCAAAGAGTTGAAAGAAAGCAGTGTGCAAGTGTGACCGCCATGGCGCCATAGAATCAAAGAGTTAGAAGAAACATCATGTGCGTGTTAACGCGTATCAGCGTAGAGCCATAGAATCAAAGAGTTAGAAGAAGCCCCATGTGGGTGTTAAAGTGTGACAGCCATAGAGCCATAGAATCAAAGATTTAGAAGAAACCATGAGGCACCCTATAGCCCTCTATATGGTGCCCTAGCCACACCTCATCCCACCTATGGTGCCTTAGGACCGTTATTTAGAGAGTTCAAACCACCCCCCGGCATACAACACAATATGACACAGCAAACACAACTCCCCTTTTGAACTCATTATTAGTGGTATTATTATGCCCACCCTTATCAAGCTCATTGATCCCATAAGCTTATAAGGGGATATTGGTGACACTTAAGAGTAACAGAGCTGGTTGCTTGTCAATGTGGAGAGCATGTGAACAGTGTGGAACCGTCTTTAATAGTGTAATTTGTCACCCAAACTGGAAGATAGGGGACAATGTGAAGCTAAGGAGAGAATGTGCACAACATTAACAGGATGACTCCTATAAACAAGGCTTAATACCACCAGAATTGATGATAAGGCGCCTAACTGCGTCACTGCCACCCACAAAATGGCGACGGCAGCCTGCATCAAAAGCGCCAGCCAAAACGGCCCCAAAATGGCGGCCGCAGCCGCCAAAAGCCCTGTAGCGGCAAAAAACGGCCCCAAAATGGCGGCCGCAGCCGCCAAAACCCTTGCAACTGCGACACAAACTAAAATGGCGTCCGCTGCAAAAATTATCTGCGCGCCATCACCAAGCGCCTGGCGCAAGCGCACAAAAAGGCGCCCAGAGGAGCCAAAAACAGGCAAACAGCCAAGCGCAAAAAAAAGGCGCCCCAAAGGAGCCAGAAACTGGCAAACAGCCTCGCGCTCCAAAATGTGCGTTGTCTCCCCGCGCCTGGCGCGAGCGCGCGGAAGGCACCCCGGGGAAAAAGCCGCACCGCGCTCCTTACATCCGCGGCGCTCGCTTGGAACGCGCCGCGGGCCTCCCCTCGCCCAGCGACTGTACGCTGCCTGACTCGCGGGCCTGCCGGCTGTGAAAAGAGGACGGCGAGGGAAACGGCGGCCGCCGATCCCGCGCCCCGTCTCCTCGCTTCGGGCCGAAGCTCCGCGCCAGCTACCCCAGGGGAAGGAGAGCAGCGCCCTCCTTCCCAACCAGCTGCAAGACCGACCTGGAGCTTCACAATATACGTCTTGCCTCTTCGGAAAGTCTGACAAGACTGAAGGTAAGGGGCTGGCTCACGTGACAAGCCAGCCCCCGCCCCCCTTCCAGGAGGTTCTAACAGGAACCTCACATTCTCTCCCTTCAGGGGGTGGGGCAAATCGCTCTCCCCACCAACTATGTTGGTGTGGAGAGTCCCTTGTCTATAGTAGAATGTTCAGAACTATGGACAGAGCTCAGGAAGCGGATACTGTAATTTATTCTATGCAGAATACCTTAACTTTGTCCCTTTATATTCTCTGGGCTAACTAATCAGCACATCTTACTTATGGATTGAGACAGCCAAGTAGGCCTTCCAAAAATATGAATATATGGTAGGGATAGTTCAGCTTGGAAAACAAAACAAAAAAAAAAACAACCGCCATCCACTTTGAGACCAGCCCAAACAATGGAAACCAAACTATATGTTCTGGACTATTTGTCATTCTTCTACATATCTGGTTTTTTCATGGGCTGTTTATAGACAGAAAGAGACATCTGCACAGCATCTCAGTTTATCGCTGGTGTAGAAGAAGCTTACCTATTAAAATCTAATAACAAAGGTCTTTTCAAATATTATCATTTCAAAAATATAATCAGTAATTACATGCCTGAAACTATAAAAAAAATGTATCTGCATAATAATAGGAATTTGATCCCACATTCACACCAATGGCTCCATACAATGAAATCCTGGGATTTGTGGTTTGATGAGTAACTTATATTTCTCTGGTGTACACTAAACTATATCACTAGGGCACCTTGGCTGAGAATTCTGAATACCTTGTGAAACTGCAAATCCCAAGATTCCATAGATGCTATGGAATTCTGAGATTTGTAGTTTAGTGAGGGACCAGTATTGTTTGGAAGAGAAGGCTAAAGAACATGTAAAACTACAGCTTCTAGAACTTCATAGCATCAAGCCATGGCAGTTAAAGTGGTGTCAAGCTCCATTAATTCTACAGTGTGGATTTTTTTGGTCATGTCAGGAGTGACTTGAGAAAACTGCAAGTCGCTTCTGGTGTGAGAGAATTGGCCATCCACAAGGACATTGCCGAGGATGCCCAGATGTTTTGATGTATTACCATCCTTGTGGGAGGCTTCTCTCATGTCCCTGCATGAAGAGCTGGAGCTAATAGAGGGAGCTCATCTGCACTCTCCCTGGATTCGAACCTGCAACCTGTTGGTCTTCAGTCCTGCCGGCACAAGGGTTTAATCCACTGTGCCACCGGGGGCTCCTGGTGTGGATGCAATCTATGTTTAGCCTTCCTTAGGTTATGAATGGGATCTAGTCATGGTGATCAGAGTGTGATCTTAGGCAGTCTCTTATTTCTCAGCTAAATCAACCCCATAGGCATATTGAGAAGACAAAACAGAATTGGAAGTAGAGAGAAACTTGAGGTCCTGGAACAGGTTGGCAGTTATGGATCACCTGCCTTTCTGTAAATCTTTCTTTAATACAAAAACTACAAGGGCACTATTCTCCTTTAGAACAAGACTGGCCTCCCACACTTTGTTTTAGCCAAGTATATATATATATATATATATATATATATATATATATATATATATAAGCAATTTCCCCAGAAACCCCTTTGAAGTTAAGCCACTTGTGCCCTGGAAGGCAAGTTCAACCATAAGCAGCAAGTAAAGCATGTCTGAATAGATTTGCCCATATTAGGCATATTTTCCTTTCAGTTCCTGTACCAAATGATCTCTATGTTCATTGTATTAACATACTTCCAGCTTCAGGATAATGTTTGATGCATGTGATAACTTTGAATATATAGCATCAGGGCACAATGTTGCATTTTCTCATGGAAGACACCCTTAGAAAGAGTCCTGAAGGTGGTGAGGACCCTCCATCTACATCTTTAGATCCTATGTGATTTTTCTAGAAATAGTGCAAGACTGGAACATCATGGAACAATTTCAACTTTCATGCCAATTATTTGCTTGGCAGCAAATCCTCCCAGGAACATCCTCCCAGGGTTACCAAAAAGCCTTTCCAGGGCGGGATACTGTCCAAATGTTGCCCAGTTGCTGACCCCAAACTATAGGGCATGAATCTGTTTGCTGATATAAATTTATGCTGGGAAAAATGACAAAGATTGCCCTCATTGCTCATATAGTGCCATTTACCAAAATGCTCTCTTGTGTTAGATGTCTTTTATACTATTTTATTTCATTTTTACTGGAAATGAACCACTTCCTAACATTTGAAGATGGGTACTCCAGGTACGTTTAGCATGAAGGCATAATATTTGGGCAGAATGTGCCTCTCTGATTGCAAGTTTATACACGACTATATACAAAAACAATATTTAGCTTTCATCTCCGGGGTTGGTGAAGTGGAAACCATGCAATTTTCTCTGTTACTGCTTTGCAGCTTCCTTGACTCTAGAACAGCTCTTGTGGAAAATGGACCTACATAACTGCAGAGGGATTTTTCTTCCTCTTTTTCTAAAAAGAATATGGCTAGAAGAAGGGAACTTGATAATCATATAGTACCCAGCTTATTCAGGCTCCCGTATTATTTTGAGACCACTTTCATCCAAGCTGTCACTGAGTGCCATCTCTGTTTTAAGGCTTTTCTGAAATAATACTTACCATGGAAGTTGCATATATAAAAGCACATTGGCTCAGCTTTATTAAGGACTGGTTTTCACAATCTCTTTTCTACCTAAACCAAAAACACCTGGCTTTTCCAGACCACATTGGCCAGGTGACTGTATATATAGGGATCAATGTACACATTATTAGGGTTTTTTTAGCTTGTCCTCAGAAGTGCAGCCTTCTGGAAAATGATGCTTCCCTTACGATCCTGCCTCCTTTAAGATCTCCATTTTAACTATTTCTGAAAAGAGGCCAGGTGAACATTCTGTCTGTGGAGCTGAATTTAAGGCAGCCAGTGGCATTTATGTCAATGGGAAGTTTGAAGCTGCTTTGGCTTCTAGGTTGAATGTTAAAAGAGTTAGCCAAAGTGCTGAATGTGTGTGTGTGTGTGTGTTTGTTGTTTGTCTTTAAGTAATTTCCAACATAGTGTGGCCATAAAGTAAAGCAGTCAATGGTTTGGCATTGTCTTCCTCTGAGAATGACTTGCCCAAGTTGACCCAGTGCATTTTCATGGCTAAGAGAGGAGTTGGACCCTTGCCTTCATCACACTAGAGAAAAAAACCACTTAAAATCCAGTTTCTGCTTCCTGCAGAATTCAGGGGTTTGTAGTTTAGGGAGGAGCCTTTAACAGCCTCACTAAACTACAAAGCCCCAGAATTCTGCAAGAGGCAGAAACTGGATTTTAAGTCGATTTTTTTCTCTAGTGTGTTGAAGTGTATTACACCATGCTTTCTTGCTTTAGCAGGTATAGAAGGGAAATTTGTTGTATTCTTTTTTTTTCTTCCAAAATAATTTATATTTGATCAACTTTCACTTTAAAATCTTGGCTTGAGTTACCAGGCTCAATCCTACAATTTGCATAGACACTTCAGAGCAGTGTTTTTCAACCCGTAGGTCCCCAGGTGCCTCGGCCCACAACTCCCAGAATTCCCAGCCAGCTTACCAGCTGTTAGGATTTCTGGGAGTTGAAGGCCAAAACACCTGGGGACCCACAGGCCGAGAACCACTGCTCCAGAGGTTTCAGAAGTTGAGCCAACTGGGCTGTTCTACACACAAGAAATGCCAGGGATGGGGAAACTATGGCCTTCCAGACTGGTAGTCATGCTCTTTTCTTAAAAGTGCAGGACCCCTATGCTTTGTCATGTGTTCATGCTAGGTTTAACAGCACATCATGGGCTAGCATCTCAGGCATGACTGAGAGGGGATCAGAGCCCTGATCTTCCAGGATCCTAGTCTAACACTTAAACCACTCTGCCAAAATTGATCTCAAATTGCTGAATTCTTCCTCTCAAAACAGATTTGGTAGTATTGTGAATGGGTTCAGCACTGTAACTGATTTACAGCTCAAATGAACCTAAAAATGGATCACAGCATCACTGACCAAGAAGCCACTTATTATACCCAAACCTTTTGATTATAAGAGCTGTTTGACAACATGGGATAAACTTGCAATCTCTTTCTTTGGAAGTTTTTCAACAGATGCTGGATGACCACCCTTTGGGAGTTGATTCCTGAATGGCAGGGGGTTGGACTGGATGCCCCTTGTGTGGTAAATAGTGTCTCTAGGGTATATAGAGGAGCCTCCCTGGCACAATGCATTAAACTCTTGTGCTGGTAGGACTGCTGACCGAAAGGTCAGTGGTTCGAATCTGGGGATCAGGGTGAGCTCCAATCTGTCAGCTCCAGCATCTCATTTAGGGACATGAGAGAAATCTCCTACAGGGTGGGAAAACATCCAGGCATCCCCTGCGCAAGATCCTTGCAGACGGCCAAATCTCTCACACCAAAATTGACTTGCAGTTTCTCAAGTTGCTCCTGACACACACACACAAAAAGAGAATGAGGGAGGCACCAGGTCATGTCATCAGAAGAGATGACACTAATTTGTGGAAATCAGGAGAGTGGAGGGAAAACAGCCCAGACATGTTGAATAGCCATCTTTGCTCCCTTGGTTCACTGAGGGCTGGCAGAGTAAAGTTTTGTCCTACTCTCTGCTGGATTTCTTTACAACAGTTCAACTCACTCTTGCTCCTTCTTCCTTGCACATGCTCAGATAGGCTCCCCACGGCCAACCTCTTCCCTTCTTTCCAACATGTTTACATTGTTTCCCCACTTTATTGCCTCTTCTTTGACATCCCCCTTTTCTTTGACATACCCCCTTTTCTGGCTTCACTCCCCTCTCTGTCACAAACTCAACTGCTATTAAAGGGGGAAAGAGATGAAAAAGTTACTTCTAATCTCCCTGATATCTGGCAGGTAGTGCTGAATTCTTCCATCTTCTCTGAGATCAAGGGACAACATGGGGCTCTGTTTGCTACTTTTAGACCACATTCTACACACACTTTGTCTCTGCCTTTTTCTTAAATTGCTACCATCTGAATGTGTTGCAGCAATTCCCGTTTCCCAGAATAGCAGTTCACTGGCCATTTGTCATACCAAAGTTCTTGATTATATGCAGTAAATTGTTTCATTCTTGTGAATGGGCTTCATTGTCTTGTCTGATATAATGAGGGCAGAGGGTTGGAACTTTCCTACCTGTTTTGAACATCCTCCAAAGACTTCGTAGAGAATGTAGATGAGTTACTTTAGTCACCAGCCTGTGAGCATACCAAGCAATGATACAGGCAGTTTCCCAATTGTGAACAAGATAGGTTCTGTAGGTTTGTTTTTAAGTTGAATTTGCATGTAAGTTGGAACATGTAAGTTTTTATGTATAATGCCATATATATATATATATATATATATATATATATAGTTATACACATGCACACACACGCACACACACACACATACATACACGGTACAGGGAGAGAGAGTGACTTTGGATAGTATAGGGAAGGGTTAACACTCATGTGGTGTTAGTTTTGCTGTCTGGGCCCCAAAGCAGTTCAAAAACAGCTGTGAGTAGAGAAATAAGGCACCACTTAGCTAGGAGGCATTTCACGGCACCATAAAAAGGAAATACCAAAATTGCCAGGGAACTCTTTCAATAGCTTAAATGTGAATCTTAAGAAGACAGCCAGTCTCCATGAGGTTTGGAGCAAAAATCTCTTTATTTCAAGTGCGGCCGCACTGAGACAGAAACAGCTCCGTGTGCATGTAAAGTTGTAAAGGCATATTTAGAATCAGTGTAGATATTAACAGTCCTTCCTTCAGATAAGTTTAAAGCTCTGGTCAGGGCAATGAGTTCAGATTTCTGGGCTGAAGTCCCCTGGGGGTAGAGGTTCTGTTTCCAAAATCTTCCCTTCAGAGGTCACAACTGCATAACCCACTTTGTGCTGTCTATCTTCCATGAAGCTGCTTCCATCAGTGAAAAGGACGACATCCAGATTCTTCCAAGGCACGTCTTTCAAATCCGGTCTGCTGGAATATACTTCGTCCATGGTTTCAAGTCGTGTTGATTAAGAGATGTTTCGTCCACTGGAAGTAAAAAAGCAGGATTTAAAGTTGAACAAACTGACAGGGTGACCGTTGGGTTGTCAATCAACTGACTTTCATATCTTTTACCCTTCTCACCCCAAAGGGGACTCAGAACACATACATAGCAAATGTTCAATGCCGTTAAACAGACAGAACAGACAACAGATAGAGGTATATGTTGGCATTTTCCCCAACTTCGGTATCCTAGTGGTTGTGCTCGATTCTGGCCACAGGGGGGTGCTGTTGCTCCATCCTCTGTGCTGAAGAGCCCTTGATCACAGACTTCCTCCTTCCATTGATCGCTGTAAATAAACAAAACAAGGATTGTCGAGACAGTTTCAGTGGGGATACCTTTTCCCCATGATAACTCTTCCAGGAGCGAATTTCCCTTCTGAGGGATCAATTTCTCTCACTTCCTGTTGTCTCACCCCCATTCTTAACTATGATTATTTTTTGAGTCAGATGGTTGTAACTCAGGGACTACCTGTATTTAAGTGATGTTGTGTTATTCAGTGCACGAGCAAAGTCAGGAGAGAAGTTTAATTTATGGCTTTATCACTAGAGAATGTGAAATCAATCATTCTCTATGAGTGATGTATCTGGCTTGGCCTTAGGGAAACAACTGGGAGCAATAACATTTTGCAGCATGAAGGACTCTCTGTTTAGGATGCCGATCACTCTATGCTATTCCTTTTGGGTGGTTGTTCCCAGGGTTTTTATCTTGATGGACAATATAAAAGAGAGAATAGGAGAATGGACATCACTAGAGGAACTGATTCTCCACTACCACACCCCAGAAACTGATCTGGAAGGTTGAGGAATGTGTAGAATATGAGGTTATGTGCAGAATGTGGAGTTGGGGAGGGGAAAATCCATATTGCAATAGCTGGAACTATTAGTTTTGTTTCATGAATATTGAGAAACCCCACCTATATTTATTTGTCTAAGTGCAAATATATATATCCAAATTTTTTGTTTATGTGATTTATTTATTTGATCTATATTATCCAAAAATGGGACTCAAAATGATTTGCAATATAACTGCAGTAACCAACCATAAGACCAATTGACTATGAAGCTTACTTAGGAGGGGAAAACACATGTCCTGCTTTTATTATTGTGTGGCAACAGGGACGGAAGGTGCATCTACATTATAGATCAATTGAATGTTGATACCTCTTTAATTTGCTCAATGCAATAGAATCCCAAGATTTGTATTTTGGTGAGACACCAGCACTCTTTGGCAGACCAGGCCTAGTACAAATACCATATAACTTCAATGATTATATGGTACTGAGTTATGACAATTAAGGTTGTGCACAGCTGCATTGATTCAGCATTATAGATGCACCCCAAAGCATACTTTCTTAGGGGTAATGCCTTGAGTTGTTATCAGTACAGAGATTTCTCACACATTTCTCTGAATTATCCTAGTCACTACTTCAGATGTTAATGGTTTCCACAAATGATTGTAAGACATCTCCCTTATGGGCCGTGAATTCACATGTATATTTATTGAGCACCAAAGGCATACTCAGTGTGACTTTGAAAGACATCAAATACCAGCCAGTGGGGAATGAAAGGCAAATAAATATTGATTAGCAAAATATTGCCTGGAAGTATATAGACATGGTATTTGCCTTTACAAATCACTTAATTAATAATTAGCAATTTTAAGCAAATAGGGCTAATGAAGAATGTCAAATATTTATCCAATTCAAATAATGTCTTTCATTCTTGCATGAGAAGGAAGTATCTTAAAGCCAGCGCCCTTTTTCATATTGACTCTCAGCTATTTGGAACAACTTGTAATGTCTCAGGTGACATTTCTTGAATTTGGTTCTGTGGGTCTACAAATGGTCAACCAATGGCTTGCCCATGTAACTCTATAGCAGTGTTTCCCAAACATTGGTCTTCTAGGTGTTTTGGACTTTGGACTTCAGCTTTCAAAATTCTAGAATGTTGGCCAAGATTACTGGGTTGTTTTGGAGCTGATGTCCAAAACAGACAGGGAACCAGCATGTCGGAACCATTGCTCTATAACATCCATGGGCAAACTTTAGCCCTCCAGGTGTTTTGGACTTCAACTCCCACAATTCTTAACAGCCAGTAGAGCCCATGCTTGCTTGGGAAACCATGTGCCAGACACAGCCTCATCATCTGGCCCATGTTATTTTCTCTGACCTGTCTCAATGAATAGCAAACTACTTTGGATAAGCTCCCATCAGTGAAAATAAAGAAAACATGTTTAATTGGGAAGTCATTTCAGAGGATGGAAGGGCTAAACTCCCAGAAGTGAATCTGGTTCCTCCGGATGTTTAAAGATGATCATGATATTCCTGATAAATGTGAGTATTTTTTATACTGAATGGACAGATTTGCAAGGCTAGTTGTAGTTATTAAACACAGTGGGCAAAATCTTGCTGTTAATCTTTACAGTGTAACTCATTGCTTTATTGCTGGAATTGTTCAATTTCCCGCCTTGTGTCTCTACAGGATCATTGTAACTTTTGTCTCCCTATATAGAAAAACTTCATTTTGATACATTTTCTCCAAACCGTGCACAATATTATAAATCTTTATCACATTTTCCTCTTACAATGATAGGCATGCTACTCCATTTCTGATATCCCACTGAAGTTAAGCTGAGGCTTACTCTTAAAAAATACAATATGACTCCTGTATCTGCAGGAAAAGTACCCACAGTTTCACTTACTAATATCCAACAGAATATGTTCTCTCAAGGAATTTTCAGGTCCTCTGGGGCAGCCCTATGGTAACTTCCAGCGGAAGCCATTCATTTCAACAGAATATGCTATAATCCATGATGTATTGTTTCTGCAGTAAGTTCAGTAACATATCCTTCATGGATATGGAGGCCATACTATATAGCAGTGGTGGCAAACCTATGGCACGTGTGCCAGAATGGGCAGGCAGCACCCTGATACACATGCCATTGCTTTTTCTCCCCAACTTTCCCACGTAGTTGTGCTGACAAGTGCTGCCTATTTTCTACTCTAATCTATAAATGAATACTTTTGTTGATCTCTGTAGCTCCAGGTGCTTTCTCCTGAGGGCCTTCCAGCTCTTCACCTGACTCCTTATCTAATATTGCAGTTTCTGGCTCTTCTGACTGACCTTGAAGCCCTGCACTTCTGAGTCAGGTTTCTCCCAGAGAGAACCATAATTTCTCTGACTTGAATCTTCATCACTTTGTGCCCCAGGAAATCCCACAGGAAATCCCACAATTCTCTCTATGTTGTGCTCCAAGGCGGGGATTCACCTCTTAACACACAATCCAATCCAAGGTAAAATAGCAAAGCAGTTTATTGAAGAATATATATAAAAAGCAAATGAGAAAAATGCTATACAAATCAGTGGACCTCAGAGTTCAGAGTACATGATATTCATCAAAAACCAGGAATACAAAAGCAGGATAAATCCAAACATGCAATACAGGAGAAGGCCTTAGAAACTTGAAACACAAGAAACAGGAACACAAAGAGACCTGAAAATAGAATTTCCTTGGAAGACTTGACTTGGCAAAAGTCTACACTCCAAAATCAATGTTGTCAGGACTGAGGAAATGATCTGCTGGTGTCTCCAATATAGACAGAAAACCATGCCATTTCCCTTCAAAAGCTGATAAAGCCTTCTTAGATAATAGGCAACTTGACCTTTGTACTGCCTCATAAGAAATTCTATGTTGATAGAACATCAATCTCCTATCTAATTGCTGCTCATTAGCCTGTCCACCTGGAGTTGCATCTTGCTCCCCTGAACTCTTTGAGCTCAGTTCTGCCTCTGACCTTGCATCTCTAGGGAACTGTCTTTCTGGAATGTGAAAGACAGTTCCTAGCTCTCATTCTCAGGCTGGTCTGCAGGCCCAGAGTCTGCAGGCTCAGAACCCCACTGACATCATCAGAATCCCCAGTGAGATCAGGTATAGGCACAATCATAGGCTGCTGGACTACAATATCTAAAACAGTGGTTCTCAACTTGTGGTTAGCCATATATTTTGGCCTTCAACTTCCAGAAATCCTAACAGCTAGTAAACTGGCTGGAATTTCCAGGAGTTCTCAACCTAGGGACTCACAGGTTGAGAACCACTGATCTAAACCATCATTGAACCCATCAGCTTCAGGCTGTACTACAACAAACCTACTGATTGCTACAAAGGCGCAGACCCAGCTGAAAAAGCTCAAACTGATTGTCTGGGTTTCCCCTCCACCTGCCTCGATTTTTTTTCTGGTCCTTCTGCGATGTAAACAAATAATGTTCATTACTTTTGGGACAATATATTCCTACTGTCAGTAGGTACCCACACAATAAATTAAATATGGATTCAGATGCGATCGGAAGCTTTGTGTCTGTATTCAGCAAATGTACATCATCTTGCTGGGAATGAAAGATCGCAAAATATTACCTTTATGGGCAACTTCCAGAATGCTAGTTAGATGATGCTAGGAGATTTGGTCCAAAATTAATATCGACAACCTCTGTTAGAAAGTAATTATCCTTGATTTCTTATGGAAATGCTATCTTCTATTCTAATAGCTATATCTCTTGAAAACAACATGAAAGTTTTAGAAGAATGTTAGCTTTCATATTGGAGGACCCCCCCCCCCCTCCCATTTAGCTGTTACAATCTGTTGCGGGTTTCAGTGAAGTAGAACCTGTGAATAGAAAGTGGGCAGTTTCTCACAGCTGTGATATAAACTGATAACATTTTCTAGCCGGAGTATTTAGTAAGTGGCCAGATGCTTCTGTTTCAGTTGAGAGCCTCAGGGGGCTGCATCAAGCGAGCACTTGAGGAGACACTGTCCATTTACCAAAATTGAGAACATGCTGGCATTGACTGATGAGTATCTTCCTAACCTTGGGATTTTCCAGATGAGATGCTGACCAGAGATCATTATGATCTGATCATTCACACCTAATTTGCGCATTTAAAGTGATACACATTTGATGTATACTAGCTACTTTTGGTACTCGTCTTCTCTTTGTCAGATGGACAATATAGATGGACAGGCATAGAAGTGGCAAACACTATCACAACATTGTGTTTTTAGCCTTTACTGCATTTTATTCCAGATTCTTTGGTCACTCACAAATACTTTGATGCTTTGATCGGGAAGTCTTAACTATTAGCAGCTAGGATTGGAGAGTTGGAAGAGACTACATGGACTATCCATTTCCACAACAGGAATATGCCATCAAAGCATTTTTAACCTATAACCATCCAGCCTCTGTTTAAAAATCTCTAGAGAAGAAGCCCCAGCCCTCGAGGCAGCACATTCCACTGTCAAATAGCATTTATTCTCAGGATGTTTTTCCTAATGTTTAGATAGAATCACTGTCCCTGTCATTTGAGTCCATTGCTTCATGTCATGGTCTCTGGACTAGCAGAAATCAAACATGTTCCATCTTCAATATAACATCCTTTCAAACATTTAAATGTGGTTATCATGTCGTCCAGGCCCGTAGCCAGGATTTCGTTTCGGGGGGTGGGGGGGCTGAATTTTTTTCAGGGGGGGTCTCGGGGTGTGGGCTGAGTTTCAGGAGGGGCTGAGTCTGAGTGAAAGAGGGCCTAGCCTAACAAACCTTTTATATCATTACCCCAATACCCCCATGCATATGGGATATATTGAGCATGGTGATCAGATCATGATATGAATAAACATAACAGTTTAAATAATGCACCAGTAAGGCCTTTTCGCGAACCACCATGAGAATTTCGGGGGGGGGGGGGGGGCTGAAGCCCCTCAAGCCCCCCCCCCCCCCAGCTACATGCCTGATGTCGTCCCTTAACCTTCTCCAAGATAAATATATCTAGCTTTCTAAGAGCCTCCTCATTTGTGCTTAGCTTCCAGATCTTTTACCATTTTGGTCACTCTTCTGTGGACACATTTCAACTTATCAATATGCTTCTGAGGATACTTTGTCCACTGGGCACAGTATTCCAGGTAACACATTCATATCCATGATGTGGAGCTGAACAACTGGGGTGGTGGATATTATATTCATTGTATAGTTTTAGTGACAACATCAAGTAATTACAACATCAATGAAGTTAACAGTTAGGGTAATATTTTTCTGTTCTATAACCTGTGGCTTTTTATGGTTTGATCATTTTTAGTAAATGTAAGCAGCTTGTGAAAGTGTATTAATAATGTAACATTAATAGATTACTACTATTCTTAACAGCAGCCAGTGGATTTTAGATTGAGTTTTCCATCTATTCCTGAGTTCTTTTCCAAGTTATAGTGAGCAAGATGATGCAATTGGCCATCTGGGCTCCTGCCACACAGCTGTATAAAATCCACATTGAACTGAATTATATGGCAGTGTGGACTTAGATAACCCAGTTGAAAGCAGATATTGTGGATTATCTGCCTCGATATTCCTGGTTTTATGGCAGTGTGGAAGGGCATCTGAGTCCTACTTCTTTATCAGTTAGCTTTGACAACACTAGTAGTCACTTTGACCTTGGGGACTCGGAAAGACTCTTTCTTCCTGGAAAAATAGTGTTGCCACTAAACATAACAATCTGGAATCCATTGCAACGGATTCTAAGGTAGACTCCTCCAACCCACCTCCAACATCTGCTTAAGCCTTTTTAATAACAAATGTGGATTTAGTTCCAAGAATATTTGGGAAGTATGAAAGCTGGCAAATAACAAAGTTCTTAATTGCACTTCTAGACATTATGGAATTCCAGCTTCCTTCAACCAAGGATGGCGTTCAAAAATAACAATGGCCACTAATTCATTTTAGAATTTGTAAAATATATTCATTTGTTTGTTTATCTCTTGCCATTCTGCCAATGAGTTCATGGTAGTTTACATTCCTCTTCTCCACTCTAATTTAGTAAGTGGCCAGATGCTTCTGTTTCAGTTGTAGTCTCGGGGTGCTTCCAGACAGCACCAAAGTGTGGGTTTTAGAAGAGGTTAACCCCCCCCCCCCAAACCCAAGACCTCAGAGTAAGTCCATACACAGTAGGTCCCTGTCAGTCCTGGGATTTCTTCACATGGGAATTTCCCCTGGCATCTTTCTTTGATCAATGAAGCATAAAACTTTGATTCCTTCATCTCTGTCTATCTTTGATTGGGAAACATTGGAGCTGGTGTGCTGGGAATGAATCTTGGGATTCTGGACAACACAGTTGGGTTCAGAGTGTGCGGGCTCTGAGGATCCAAAGTAGGGTGATTCAGACCTCTTGGCCTTCTACAATTGGTGATCCCTGTTTTAGCTGTACAATCTACAGACATGTTGTTGTTGCATCATTTGTTCCCCATCCTAACACATACCGATCTCTAGTCAAACAAATTTCCAGTATATCAGAGCTCAAATGATGACAAAAGCATACACATGCATCCAGATAATAAGTTTCACAATTGATCATGCCTCACCCACCCACAGATACACTTCCCAAGCTTGCTTTTTTGAGTGGAGTTGACCCAAGTTTCATCTAATGGTTCTGCCCCATCACATTCAGTTTGGTCCTCAGCTTCCTTTCCTCATTAATGAGTTGCTCTGACTGAGAAAAGCATCAAAGGCAATGATAAGTTTACAGCAGTTAAAAGCAAATGGCTAGACAGCTAGGAATGTTGCCTGTGACGATGGCTTGATCTACTACATTTTGATTTGTTAGAAGTGCAGCTTCGGTCTTATGAGCGTTGTTCTGGGAGTAAATAACATCTGCTGTACGACAGACTGGCAGAACCTATTTGTAGTATAATTAAACAGCAATCATTTTGTTGGAGAGTAAACAAGAAGATAAACAGTCCATGAATTAACAACTGCAGCATCAGGGTGTTGTTGATTTGTTTGTTTTTTCTCTTCTCCACAATTGTGGAGCTAAAATATCCTTACAACATCTTTCTGGAAAGGACTCTCTGCCCAGTGTTGAATCAGAAGGAAAAAGTTGAGGTGTGGGGGTATTTAATGGCTCCATTTTCTTCCCTATGAAGTCCTTACATGTTGGATCTGCACATCTTTTTGTGGTTATGAGTTACTTGTCTTCCTTTCGAAGATGTATATTTTTGATCAGGCCTACTGGACAACAGTGGCATTATTAGGGGCCCTACCAGGTCGGTTGACCCCAAGGTCAATACATCACTGGTCACAACAGCCCATTTCCATTTTTAAAGAGGTAAAACCAAGTGCGGGACACAGTTTCATCCATGGATGCTGTATTCTTTTCCCCAGACTGCTTCTACCAGTGTTTCCCAGTAAACGGGAGGAAACATTTTTTCAGGAGGGGAGAGAGACAGCCCAGATGTAGACTTTACTAGGACAGCCAAAGGGCAGTTGAGCAGATGCTAGAACAGTTGAAGTGGTGTGATATCAAATCCCCTCCCTTCCTAGGTATGTTAGAAATTAGTTTGGGCCACCCTGGTCTTGAACTGATCTCTTGACAGGCTGGCTATGTTCTGATCAGACAAAACTTCATTCTGTCCTCCCTCCCTGCCTCACTTTTTTTTTTTTGCTGTTCTATGAACAGATGTCAACTGGGCTAACAGAACCATCTGCTTTTCTGTTTAATTGCCAAAGGTCTGCCTACACAGAATGGCCTTTGCCTTCTTGTGGAAAACAACAATGAACTAATCTCTCTTAAGAGGGAGTTCCACCACCAAAAAACCACCTCTATGTTCCTGCCAAACATGCCTTATAAGGTGGATAGATTGAAAGAGGAAGACTTTCCCTCGAAGTCTAGTTTTGAGAGAATTAGGAGACTATGACAGCCTAGCCTCTGAAGGGATTAGAGTACAACCTTATATACTTGTGTATAAGTTTAGGAATTTTAGTTAAAATCTCAACTCAAAACCCCTGGATTGACTTATTTACAGGTCAATGCAAATGCTGTCCCTTAACTCTGACAAAAAAAAGGAACAATTTCCTTCACTAAGTAGAGCTTAGTTTAGTTGGAAGAAACTAAAAGAAGCACTGGCTCCTTTTGTTCTCTCCCCCTTGGCAATGCTTCTGGCCTTTTTGAACGTCAGGGTGGAAAAATGGCAGCAGTTTCAAGTGGCTGACCCCCTGAAGTGGTGCTGGCTATTTTCCTTTCCTGCAGAATGGCTCTTATCCACAGATAATGTAAAAATCCATAATTATGTCCCCTAAACCTGCCTTTAAGTTATACATGGGGTAGACTATACATGAGTATATACAGTAAGCATGCATCAATGGAGGTCCCAGCATAATTTCATTCTAGGTAAATGCATTTTGAATTGCACCTAAAACTCTGCTCCAAACAGACCAATGTAGTCTGTTGTTTAGAAACTTTATGTGGCACTGAATGTAACTCATTATTTTCTGAAATTAAGCTGTTGGGAAAATGGTACCTTACCCACAGGTTCTGCATTCACAGACTCAGCCAATATTGAAAATATTTGAACAATAAATGTCAAACAAGCAAACGCTAATTTTGCCATTTTATTGTGCCATTGTATATAATGGGACGTGGACATACAAGGGTCCTGGTAGCAAGCCTCAGCAGATATATTGAGGACCCACTATACACAGCTAATATGGAGATACTATACTGAATATTAGGGCTGTGTGATTGATAAAAAAGTTTCAAAAGTCATTACAAAATAAAGGGGCACAGGCATTTTGTTCCTAAAGTGTTTCTAAAGTATTGTTAGTAAAAATTCATTACTATTTTGTTAATGTAATTGAGCACATGGCGGGATGGGGTTCCAGGGCTCCTTTCTCCCTCATTTTAGAGCTATTGGGATGAAACTTGGTTCAATGGCAGAACACATTTAACACCATTGCCTCCCTAAGTTTCAGAATATTTCACTCATGTTTTGCTTTTTTGGGGCATTTGTTTGGTTTTTACCATCAATCTTTTTTTAAAAAAAACTACAAGAGCTATGCCTTGGAATTTCTCTACAATTACATAACATAACCAGGGCATTATTCTCCCAAAGTTTCAGAAATTTTAGCACATCTCCTGATCTTAAATGATTTTTTTTAACATTTTGCCAAGAAAAACCTTTTTTTTAGTTGCTATGGCTAGCTGGAGTGGGGTGGTGTGGGGCAGGGTGGTGTGGGATTGTGGACACACTTGGAGTACAGGACACATTTACCATTGCAGGACACATTTACAATTGCATCAAGCCCATCAAGTTTCAGAATGTTCTGTTCTCTTTTGCTGTATTATGCTCATAGAGATCACACTAGCTCTAGAAAAAGCAGCTAAGGCAATTTGTGCTAGAGTTAAACAAGTGGTTTTGTGTTTTGTTGCTTTATATACATACAGAAATCACACTAGAACTAGAAAATGCAGATATCTAAAGCAACTTGTGCCAAAGTTAAAAAATAGGTTGTGTGCTTTTTTAGTGTATTATGCACATAAAGACCACACTAGTGCAAGAAAATGCTGCAAAGGCAAGTTGTGGCTGAGTGGAAAAAAAGTTGTGTGCTTTTTGTGTCTTTGTACACACAGCACACATAGGGCAATGTAGCCCAGGCAGTAGCTCTCCGTTTCCCTAAAATGCAGCAAAAATGATGCAAGGTAGAAAGATAGTAAAATGAGTTGGCATAAATGTTAGATATTCACTTGCTTTAGCACAAATAGGTCCTATTGGCGAATTCAAACTCAGCTAAACCTGCCAAATCAGTTGTTCAGTGGTGAGACACCATCTTATTGTTTCAATGGGATTCCTAGCTCTTCATAAAGGAAGAATATATTAAAGTGATGCTTGAAATTGGCTTGGTTTTCAAGTCATGGGAACATTTGAAGGAGGAACTTGGAGGATACTTTGGCTGCAAGTGTGTTATTTTTCTGTGAGGAAGGGGGATGCCCTTTTCCCCCATTGCAATCTTCATTTTTCATTAATTTGGCCAAGAGGATATATTCAGTATTTTAAAATGGTAATAAAATCCACAATTAACCCAGCAATAGAAACAAAACTTGCCTTTTGAGTCTTGGTATTCATTTGCAGGATTCAATAAATTGTTTTCAGTCCTAATACCATTTTTTTAAAAAAAATATACAGTTACCACATGCTAAATTCAACAGAGATTAAGAAATGCATTTTTATTTTTATTTTCCTTACTACTGCTGCATAATTAGAGTAAACCACTGATAAGAATCTCTTGAGGGATATAAATCCCACCTCATTTAATAGATTATGCATACCAATTAAATACAAATTTACCCAGAAACTTCCTAAAAGTTAGTCTTGAGTTTTGTTTTAATTTTTCACCAATTAGTGTTTCATCCTTATTTAAATGCTCTGTTTCCCATGGCCTCTTCCCATCCCACTGCTGGGTGAATGACACTGCGATCTAGTGCCGTTTACAAACATTTGTTGCCACACACCTCATTCCCTCTGATCTGAACACCAGTTGGAACCATTCTCCAAAATGGTGTGTGTCACTTTTGCTGCCCCATCCTTCATAGACCTGTGGAGAAGATGTCTGCATCCATTTGCTGCACTGGGAATCCTGTGCTATCAAAACAAAATTCTTACCCCTCAATTCTTACCCCTCAATGACCCCAAAAGTAAGTTGTGTATGTAAGTTGTGTTGAAAATCACTGATAGGATGCCAGTGAAACATGTTTTGCCAGAAATGGGGGTGGTCCACATAAAAATGGATTTCAAAAAGTTTGGGCAAGTTTAATTTAGCCCTGCTCTCATATCTCTGAAATCTTACTAAAATTAATTTCATTTTAGGCATAGTCCATATACATCCTGCTTATTATCCACTGTCTCAGAGTGGATCTACACTGCCATATATCCCAGAATTTGATCCCAGATTATCTGCTTTGACCTGGATTATATGATTCTACACTGCCAGATAATCTGGGATAAGTGATAATGTGGGATCAGATCTTATGATATAGGGTAGTGTAAATCCAGAGTCAGTATGAAGCCCTTTGTGAACACATTCTCCTTAGGAAAGGGACATACTTCAGAAAAAATAATATATACTTGGTTTGTATGCTGGTTTCAATGTACAGGGCAGACTCAGAAATACTCTGCTATGAAACCTTGGAGAGGTACTACCAATAAGTGTAAACAAGGCTCCCCCAACCTGATGTCTTTCAGATGATGGCTGGATCATAACTCCTATGAGTTTCTTTTTTCTTTTTAATAATTTTTATTGGTTTTGCGCTTATAATAAATAGAGAACAGTGAAACAATGACGTGACAAAGACGAAACAGAACTACGAATACAACCTAGTAATAAGTACGCCTAGAGGTACAGCGGGTTACTCCTAGGTGTGGAACACATACATATCTAACCAACAAACGTACATACGGTGCCCCTTGGATCCCCCCTCCCCCCCCATAAAACCGACTTCCCCTCACCAATCATTTACAATGGTTAGTTCTCCGCATGGGAGACGATTTATACAATAAATAAAGTTATTACAGCCTTTCTCTACTCATTTCTTAAAATGGTTTTATACTAACTTTTTTGTAACAATACATATTATTTCTTAAAACCTTATTTCCTTTTCTTAGTATTCTAAATTTGCATTCCTTAAAGTGCGATTCCTATTTTTAATATTACATTTGTTTTAAACATTAGTACATTTGCTACATCCTCTCATAGAGCGGCCTTAGTCCGACCCGGTATTCCCATATCTTTCATTCTCGATGTAATTTTTAAGCAAACTCCAGTCTGTCATTTCAAAGCCTTTTCCAGTGTTTTGTCTTAACCAAAAGGTCAGTTCATCCATCTCTTGGATTTCTATCAGCTTTCCTAGCCACTGGATCATAGTTGGTGTCAATTCTTGCTTCCACATTTTAGCATATATCATTCTAGCGGCTGTAGTAAAGAAAATAAATAGTTTTTCCATGTTGTTATTGGGGAACAGCTTTTTATCAAACATTCCTAATAAATATAGTTCTGGGAGCATTGGAATTTCTAATTTTAGGATTTTCCTACACTCGTTATGGATAGACCTCCAATATTCTTTCGCTTTTGGGCATAGCCACCAAAGATGGTAAAAGGATCCCTCCCTCACTTTACATTTCCAACATCTGTTGTCCGTATTCCTATACATTTTAGCTATCATCTGAGGTGAGAGATACCAGCGATGCAGCATTTTTAGCCAGTTCTCTTTCATATCCGATGAATAGGTATACTTTAATCGTTTCATCCAAATTATTTCCCATTCCTTTAAGGGGAGAGGTTTTCCTATATTTTTGGCCCACAAAATCATAGAATGTTTAACTGCCTCAGTTTCAGTAGCCCATCCCAATAAGTTCTGGTATATAGATGTTACTACTTTCCTGTCCTTCTTCAGAATCCTTCCCCATAGGTCGTTTTCATCACCGAAACCTATTTTCTTGTCTTCTTTGTAACTTTCTTTAATTTGGGCATACTGGTACCACGAAACGTTACTAAAGTCCTTAGCTATGTCTTCCTGTGACCTTAATTCAATGACACCATTATTTTTATACAAGATATCTTTGTAGGACGGCCAATAGGTCCACCCTAACAGTCTGCGTTGCTTAGCCTCCAGGGGGGAGATCCATAGCGGTGTTTTGTGGAAATAATGTCCCTTGTATTTATTCCACACCTTCAGGAGCGCCGATCTAACGAAGTGGTTCCCGAAGTTACTTTCGGTTTTCCCTCCCCCATACCAAAGATACGAGTGCCACCCTTTGCGAAGATCGAAGCCCTCTATGGTCAGGGTTTTAATGTTGGAAAATCTTGACCAATCCCGTACCCAGGACAGGGCGCACGCATCATGGTATAGACGTAGATTCGGTAGACCAAAGCCTCCTTTGTTGATTTGCATAGTCATAAGTGTATATTTTATTCTTGGCCTTTTGTGTTTCCAGATGAATTTCGAAATCTCTCTGTCCCATTCTTTGAATACCTTATTATTTCGGATGATTGGTAGGTTCTAGAAAAGATATATAACTCCTATGATTTTCAATCAAACAAAATATGTCAGGTTTGCTGATTTCACCCTCCAATACAAGAATGAAATATTTCCAAAGTGTTTTCTTTGATGGCTTTTGCATGTCTTGATGAATTGTTTCTTTGCATTTGAGAATTTTCTTGTGCAAAAAGCTTATGCAGAAAATAAATTTTATGTAAAAAATATAATGGGTTTTGTGAAAAACTTTTTTTACAGAAAAATAAGAAACGTTTCAATGCAAAACAAAGGTTATGGGGGGCGGGGGGAGGAAATGAAACAAGATCCACCAGTGCCAAAGACTGGTCTTTTCACTCTTGCTGAAGGATGAGAAATCTTACAGCCACTGACATATTTCAGTTGGGTATCTCCAAGTGTTTAGGCAACCTTTCTAATTAATAACAAGAAAATTTATGGATTTTCAATGATATGACTAGGTAGAATTGATTGAGATGTACGATTTCATCACATGGGGCTTTTCTCCTGTTCTAGGACGCAGCCAAGATGCAGCCAGGATGGAGCCAATCAAATGACGCAGGGCTACTTCTGGCAGGGCTCCATCCTGGCTGCAGCTCAGCAGGGTGGTCAGAGACAGCCTTGAGAACCCAGGTGACTGCCTGTGTTCTCATTCAGTAAGCCAGGGACAACACAGAAGGTAACTGGGGCAGCCAGAAAATGTCTTGTTATGGTAAGGGGATGAAGTAACGCATTGTCCCATGGTTTCTTCCACTGCCCCATGGATTCCTCCTCTGTCCCCAGCTTATGGACTTCCATCTGATGAGGTCCCTAGTTATTGGAATTTCTGTTTACCTGATAATGACTCACCTGCTGCCCTGCATGCTAAAATTCTTGAATTTGTTGCTGTTGTTACAAATGGCTTTCTGGGATTAAGTGTGTGACTTGCCCAAGGTCACCTTGTGGGTTTCTATGGCCAAGCAGGGAACAGAACCTTGATCTCCACACATAGTCTCTCAGACCACTACATCATGCTGGCTCTGCTGCATACATTGTTTATGTTCTTTGTCTGGTAAGCCCAATGACTTGGTTTTCATATGTTATAAAATGTTACTGCTGGGGCAGGTGCTGTCATAAGTTGTGGCACAGCCTGACTACCTTGTTTGCACTTCTTGTCTTCATGCGTGACTGAATTAAGTGGAAGTATTATTATAAGGAATGTTTTCCTTCCTTAAAACGTCCTACTGCTATAGTGAAAGTGTAAGATACAGTTCTATTTGTAAACAACTGAAGCGTAATATCTGCAATACATCATGTAAAGGTATAATCACTGTCAAAATGACAAGGCAACATCAGAAGAACTGACTGCAGTAATTGACAGAAATGGTGATCAGGCTCCGAAACTGTTTTCTGATTGCATATTCATGATCCTTCCCTATAATACACTGCAGTTACTGTGTGTTATTCTAAGTGGCTGTTTTAACATCACTAGACTGACACTTTGTACTCTGAGATTTGCAAGTCTAATCTCAAAGACAGTTCACTCTCAAGATGTCTAACTCTTGAAATGTGGACTTAGCTGTGAGGCACATCAAAGAATTTCATTCGCTAGGCGGCCGTAAGAGCAGCTGTAGAGTTTCCTGTTTCAGAGGTTGATGATGGCTAAGGCAGCAAGTGCTTTTTATTTGTTTCCCAACAAATCCATTTATGGCTCTTCTTATTCCACTCCATGCCTTAGTTCTCTTATGCAATCATAGACAATCTGCACCCAAGCCACATACTCTGTACAAATGGAATCCCAACCAAGCTCTAGAGTGGAATACGCAAGCTAGAATGGACTCTACCATCTATTGCACATCTATATAAATAAAAAAAAAATGTAATGTTTGTTTGTGGGATTAACGTAACTCAAAAACCACTGGACGAATTGACACCAAATTTGGACACAATACACCTATCAGGCCAAGAAATGACCATCACTCATAAAAACACTGAAAAACACAGCAGAAGAGACTTAAAAAGCCAAAAAACACAAATTATGTTACAACATATGCACAAAACCACATATATATATACACACACGGAAACACATACATACACAAATATAAACATACACATATATATACACACACAAAACACAGATAAAAAGACTGGGCCACAGCAACATGTGGCAGGGGATGGCTAGTACTGTATATATGAAGAGGTCTAGCATAGTCTTGGCAATGTCACAACAGTACATTGATACTCCACCTCCCATGATGGAAGTACTATAATGCATGACAACCTCACTCATAGATGGTGCCCAGTTTAATCACTGTAATTCTTCATTTTTGTTCTTTAAAAGAGTATCTGGTATTGGGTTATTAGTAACTGCCTAGAGAGGGATCTACTAAAACACATGGATGATCATATGATTCCCATTTCTTTCTTAGGGAAAGAAAGAAAGAACTTCAACAGCACCTTAGTTTCTTTTGGATGGCTTCATGACCCCCACCATAAGAACAGAAGGAGTTATGCTAGATCATATCAAGTGTCTATCTAAGATTTCCACTGTATCAATGTCTGATGAAATGGTTATCAAAACCACAAGCAAGACATCAGCACAATGGTGTCTTCTCACTTTTCTTTTCCACACTATTTCTGACATTGTCAACATATAGTCATCATGATGAGTAGAGATAGTCCTTTCTTCTATGTATGTCTCTAATCACCTTTTCAAGTCATCCAAGCTTGAAATATGTTGGGTGGCCTACTCAGTATTTCAGATCAGTGAACTTTAAGTATGCTGTGTCTATGAAGAAGTGTGTGTATGTAAGTGTGTGTGCATGTACGTGTATGCATGTGTGCCTTTGAGTTGGCTGTTAACTTACCTTGACCACCTGAATTTCAAAGAGTTTTCTTAGGCAAGGAATACTCAAAGGTGATTTTGTCATTTTCTTTCTCTAAAAGATAGCCTACAGCACTGGTATTTGTTGTTAGTGTCTCATACAAGAACTAAGAAGAGTTGGACATGAAGTTTTTGAAGACTATTCCCAATTAGGGATATGTTCTGCACAAAAAAATTTTTTCCACAAAAAATTGTGGGTTTTTCCCCCCACAGATGGAAGACAATACTAAAATCTCTCACTGCTTTCTTTAGGAATGAATTATAAAGAATTACATCCCTCAGTGGTCTACAACTTGGGAGATCCAGGTTTTATTGAACTAAAAACCACTCACTATGTGTTCTTGAGATCTTATCTCAACCTACCTTGTGAGGGTAATGTAGGGAATGGAAGAACAGCAGGATCTTTCTCTCTTTCTCTCAAAGAAATAAGTGTTAAGTTGCACAAGTGTTAAGAAATCCATATTCTAGCCCTTCAATCTACCCCACCTTTCACTGTCAGCTTACATTCCTACCTTGCATTCTTACATTTTACTGGGCTGAAGTCTATTTTTAATCCAATTGAAATTTCTGCTAAAATTGATTTTGATCAGTTTACACAGCTTATGTCAAGACACCATCCATGCTGGAGTTTGTCCTACGCAGGTTGTCACTAAAAGAGGGAAAAGCCCAGAGTGATTTGTTGAATGCTGCTTTGATGAAAAAGTATGTTCTCTAGCGATATGCCTTCGTGCGAAGAAACTCTGCTTACTTCAGCCTCCCGTGCATTCTTCTCGCAATTTATCTTGTACTTTCTCTTTCTCAAGATCCTGAAGGATCAATACAAGTTCAAAGCAGTCAGCGGTTAATTTTTACTTATTTAACTGAGCACTGCAGTATTTTTTTAAACCACTAAACTTTATCTAACTAACTCAGTGAGCATCTAACTTTCAAAATTAGGGCAGATTAAGAAATGGTGGCATTCTCTGGTTGTTTGTCACCACTAGAAGGTATTTGGCAATCACATTCCAAGGGAAGTTAAAGAAAATTAGAACCATGAGTTATATTCTGATGTTCTGGGTGAATGGGGCGCCAGCATTAGCTATTAGGTTGTGAAGCTGGGGCACTTTCACACTATGCAATTATAGTTCTAGGATCACACTTTAACTGCCATGCTCTCATTGTTTGGAATCCTGAGATTTGTTGTTTAGAAAAGAGCATTTTGAGTTCTCAACCAGAGACCACATGTAATGCCTAACTGAACCACAAATTCCAGGATTTCACAGGATGCACCCATGGTGTTGGAATCATGGCACTATAGTGCATATCTGTCCCTAGTTTATAAACTAAAGTGGTTGGTTTCTGAGGATATGATTAATGCTTCCAACACAGCAAGAGCAGCTGAGGCACCGAGAGCTGATGATCCATATATAGACACTCGAAGCATCTGAAAGTACCTTATGAATATATCTTAATTGCATGATTACAAATGGCAAACATTCTTGGTCTGTACCAATCAGTTGATCCAAAGTCTAAATCCCACTGACAAATCATTTGTTCCATAAAAGGGGATGTTTTGCAGCCATTAGATTAGAATTATGCCATTGGGTTAGTTTTTTTAGCATGTTCATAGAGATCAGGAGTGGTAAAGGTATAGTCTGTAGTCCCATATCACCCTTGAACCACAGTTGTAACCTCTGAAGCCCCCTGCCAATTCCCTAAGGTTCCCTAACCCACAAGTTTTAAATTTTTGGATTCTCACCCAAGAACTACAGATGAGTGAAATTGCTCAAAAGCATCTCTATTTGCTCCAGCCTCCTGACCTCTATTCAAAAATCTTTATTTTTCTCAAAGTCTCTCTCAAAATAGTGACAGGATGCAATGTGATGTGACTTCTTGTCACCATTTTTAGAAACAGACTGAAATAAAAAAATGGAAGTATTTTGGAAGACTGGTGGTCCACACATATGAGTTAAAGGAAAATTGTCCCCCAGTTTGACCGTAAGATCTTTTCAATTCAAATTGAAGTGTGCACCAAGCCATCCTGGTGACAAATATTATAATGAGTACTGTCCCTTCTTCTTTATATGAACAGAACCTGAAAAATAGATTCCAAATAAGCTCAAAAGACTGAAAGTTCAACATTGCCAAATGAAAAGTACCTTTATTAGGCCATGCCTGCTCATTATTGTGTGAGTCAGAAAATATGCCTTATGATAAAAACACAAATCTGGAAAATTCATTTCACTTTCTGAAAATGTCATATGCATCTGCCTGAGTGAAAATCTCCCATATACATTTTCTAAAAATAGTATTGATTTCCTGAAGGGCTATACAATGATATACCTAGGAGAACATACAATATCCACAGTGACACATTTGTATTGAGTATATCAACCATATAATTTAAGGTTTAATCCTATCATATTTTAAAGATAGTCTATATATATAAAAATGTTGTGGAAAAGGGTCAGAGCTTACAAATTCCAAATCCACCTAACCAATATGGCCAGTCACCATGCTGGCAACATTTCCAGACCTTGGAGGAAGAATGTTCTCCCTCAAAATGATTAGATGCTGGTCAGTAGGCCAAAATAGGACTGTACTTCACTGGCACAAGGCCCTGTTTTCAAGCAAGAGGCTTTCCTGCTCACAAAAGTGACTCTGTTAGACATATGCCACAGTGATTACTTATAGGACTACTCATCCTGGAAAGGTGAAAAAGGAGTTGCTCTTCCTCTATTTGTGTGTTTGTGTGTGAGACAGAAATAATGCATGGATGAAGTGTGTGAGTTGGAAAGGGGACTCATCCACTTTGAATTCTGGCTACATCCAGTACTGCCCCTGTTTCCTAAATGGCAAAAATAAGAATCTCTATCTCTCCTCTATATTACCCCACTGATGCCCTAATCTTCCTTGCAAGATCACAGTACACACAGAGCCTTGCTCATCATTGGCTATTAATGTTGAAGATTTGGGAGGCATTGTTTTTTATTAGCGTTATTCATATGATACATCGATACAGGCACGGTGTATCAATATCTCTACCTTCCTACTTTTTAGTTCACTTCATGCAACTGATTTAAATAGAAAAGGATTGGTATGAAAATTAATACAAGTCTTAGGACATCACATTAGAAAATATTCCATTTTGAGACTGTTCGAGAAGAATTTCAATGAATCCTTTCACATGGTGTTTGCTCCATCCCATCAGTATTCCATCAGAATCTGTCGGTGAAGCATTGCAGAAATGGATTGCTGTGAGTTTTCAGGATTGTATGGCCATATTCCAGAAGGCTTCTCTCCTGATGTTTTGCCCACATCTATGGCAGGCATCCTCAGAGGTTGTGAGGTCTGTTGGAAACTAGGCAAGTGAGGTTTATATATCTGTGGAATGTCCAGGGTGGGAGAAAGGACTCTTGTCTGTTGAGGCAGGTGCGAATATTGCAATTGTCCACCTTGATTAGCTTTGAATGGCCTTGCAGCTTCAAAGACTGGCTGCTTCCTGCTTGGGGATAATTTGCATATGGGTTCTAAGAGTATTTTTAAAATACTACATTTTAAAATACTACATAATTCAATACTACTGAAGGGTGGTTTTTGCATGTGATCAGAAAATCAGTATGTATCCCACCAGCAACTGTATGACTTATCATGGTGACCGCAGACTTTTAATGACAGAAGCAGCTGTAATTGCTGTTTTAGATATTGAAGGGAAAAGATCCCTGTGCTTATTGAAATCAGTAATTGCTACTTTAACTCATCATTATTTTGACATTTTATACAGAAATCTGCACATTTTCTCTCTCCACTGTATTTCAGTTGTCTTTTTACATTACAGAAAAACTTGGCAATGTAATAATTTTTGATAAAGAAACCATAAGATTGTTTGTTTTGTAGCAAAAGGTAGCAATCAGCCAAATTTATTACTGGACAGTCACGAGATCTTTTTCAAATCTCATGAGTGTGGTAGTTTGGCACTTTCAAGACTACTCCACTGCACGATCTAGCAATTTTTTTTTAAAAAGGTCATGGACTGACATAAGGAGTCTTCCAAATGGATTGGGAGGAGCCAGCTTTTTGTGGTGTAATGAGCACAGTATTTTATAAACATAAGAATCATAGAAATGGGTCAGTATGCATCCCATTTGAATGCATTTTAATGACTGAATACATTCAGTCATAAAAAAAAAATACAGGATGCATGCTGACTGAAATAGAGTATTTCCTAATGTGATAAGGTCCTTAATCTTTAACACACAATCCTGAAAGATTAAGTTAGTTTTTCCCAAAGAAAAAAAACCCTCACGTATACACTTGCATCTACTTCACATTACTGGAACTAGCAAATATGTAACAGTCACCATGTGGTGGCAGGCATGAGTCACGAAATTTTAGAAGTTAAAAATCATCGCCTCTGAAATCTCTACAAGTATAGCACTGACTGTAAGAAAAAGAGATTGGTGCCAGATAAGCTCACATGCAGCAAGCGCTGTTACACTCATGGATGAAACTCTGTGCTTCATCTACAACTGTGCCACTTTGGCAGACCAGCATCTATAGGCTGTTGTCAAAATTGTTTGCATTGGCAGTCCAAAATAAAAATCTAAAACAGTCTGCCAAAGTGCAGCATAATGCTGAAATATAACTATTGTTTTTAATGGTGGTAGTAGCTTTATGTTTTTAATTTTTAGTGGCACAATGGGCCCTTGGGATCTGTTGTGGTTTAGTTCAGGACTCCCTGTGGATACCACAATCCATTGCTGACATAGTAAAATAGTGTTTCTCATATAAAAAAAGACAAAATTGAGGTTTCATTTTGGAATTAAAAAGCATTTTCAAGCCGTGGATGCAGAATCTGTTGATATGGATGTCCAACTGCTAAAAGGAGATACCCTGTCGTAAATTCATTGCATTTTGCTGACAATGTTTCCGATTTATTCAGGCTAAAATATAGTCGCAGCAACAACACATGAATTCATAAGAATAATGCTAAATATATTGCAGATTTTTAAAATTCAAGATGCTGTGAATCTTGCTGCAACTGAGAGAAAACATCTGACATAGGTTGGATCTACACTGCCATATAATGTAGATTAAGAATGCAGATTAACTGCATTGAACTGCACTATATAAGTCTACACTGCCATCAGGCAAGGGATGTGTGAGGAACTGCCTCAAATAATAATGATAATGATGATGATGATGATAATGATGATGATAATAATAAGGAAGCTGATGAAACCATGGAGCATATCCTCAGTTGTTACAAGAAAATCGCACAGATGGACTACAAACAAAGGCACAACTCTGTGGCCCAGATGATTTACTGGAACTTATGTCACAAGTACCACCTGCCAGCAGTAAAGAATTGATGGGATCATAAACCTGCAGAGGTCATGGAAAATGAACATGCAAAAATACTGTGGGACTTTCGAATCCAGACTGGCAAAATTCTGGAACACAATACACGAGACATCACGATTGTGGAAAAGAAAAAGTCTGGAATATTGATGTCGCCATACCAAGTGACAGCTGCATTGAGGAAAAACAACAGGAAAAGCTCAGCCACTATCAAGACCTCAAAATCGAACTGCAAAGGCTCTGGCATAAACCAGTACTGGTGGTCCCAGTGGTCATTGGCACACTGAGTGCCATGCCAAAAGAACTCCGCCGGCATTTGGAAACAATAAACATTGACAAAATCATGATCTGTCAACTGCAAAAGGCCACCTTACTTGGATTTGTGCGCATCATGTGAAAATACATCACACAGTCCTAGACACTTGGTAAGTGTTCGACTTGTGATTTTTTGATACGAAATCCAGCATATAGGTCTCATTTGCTGTGACATACTGTGCCTTTGTGTCAGTAAAATAAACATCCCCCATCAGGTGCCGCCTCGTCGTTGGTGGGGGGGCTTAACTGCTTCTATGATGTTGAGAGCTGTGCAGGCGTTAGTGTAAACTACCAGCATGTTCAACCAAGCCAGAGTGGTCTCAACTGAGGAGTAGAACTAAGTGCACCCAACCCATTTAAATATGGTGAAACAAACTCTAAAGAATTTTATACTGGCTTGGTCATTACTCAGGATAATAAGGACCGCGACAAGTGCTTCTCCTGGGCACCTGTCGACAAGTGGGTTACAGGAACCAGGACCTACTGCTGAGCAACCAGGGCGTGGGCCTGTAGGGCAACTGAAGCAAAACAATTACAATTATTCACTTGGGAAGTGCCCGACATGTGATCCAATACAACAGCCAGCAGAGTGATCTTGTCTGCTGTGGACTCATCTTGTTGTGTTTCAAATAATAATAATAACAATAAACATTTTTATATTCCACCACCATCTTCCCGAAGGAACTCAGGGTGGCTTATAAGGCACTCAAGGGTGCACATATAACATACAACAGATACAAAAGTATAAAACAAGTCACATAAAATTATAACAACAACTCCCATCAACACATGTAGCATAAAATCAAAATAATACAATTTTAAAACAACAATAGATAAAACTAACTACCATCAATTCACAAGGTGCCAAGTGTAACTATCAGACAGTCCAGGAGTCATTATAACAAGTCAGCAGTCATATAAGAGGAGCCAGCAGGAAGCAAAACAGAGTTATTGTAATCAAACCAAAGGTTAGAAAACAAACACGAAAGACTACTACCAGTCACCAGGAAAGGTTGCGAACAAGAGACACATTGGGAAGCTGCTGGGAGAAATATAGTCAGCTATCTCAAAACACCTAGTACCTAATTCATCAGCATCTCATATTTAACAGCCATTAAGATTGGCATAGTATCTCACTGTCTCTTCAATATTTAGCAAAGGATGGGACATAGCATGTTTGTCATTAGGAAGTAATCCCCCCTTTTCCACTGCCTCAGTCTCTAGATCCCCAGTTGCAGAGAGACTGAAGACATTCCTCGGCATCTCACTCCTGCAAGTCTGAACGGTCTGATTTATGACATAATTGAATGGAAGGCACACAATGTAACATTACAGGAGCACATTCACACAAAAGTAAATTTGTCTGAAGACACAGCTATGGAGAGCTAAGATTTCAGCTGATGTAAATCAATAGGCTGCAGCCAATGTCAATTTCCCGAGGAAGGCTGGGAAAGCCATATGCCTTAAAAGACATCAGGTTCACAGAGGATTGAGTCCCACAGCCTGGTATTGTAGTGGCAATATATCAGGATAATATTACATGAGTCAATTGTTCCATCATACCGACCACTTTGGCCATTTTCTCCCAGAAGTCTATGCAACATTGGCCACAGCTGATATGATCTCAGATTTTACTTACGTTTATTCTTAGTGAAAGGCTGATTATGACTTTGAAGTAGAAGGAGATACCAGTACCAACTATTTGTCATCATTCACCATAGAACAGTAACATAGAAGTTACTGATTAAAATAGCTATTGTGTGTGCATGTGCCTTCAAGTTGCCTGATGACTCATGGGAACCCCATGGAGGGTTTTATTGAGTTTTCTTAGGTAAGCAATACTCAGGTTTTACAAGTTATTTCCTCTGAAATATACCCTACAATTTCTGGTACTGTATTCATTGGTGGTTTCCCATCCAAGTACTAATCATAGCTGACCCTGCTTAGCTTCTACAACCCTTCCATCCTTTAATCCCAGGATCTGGGTTTTCTGTTTATCCCAGATTATCTGGCAGTGCGGACTCATATAATACAGTTTAAATCAGAACACCTGGGATCAGATCCTGGGATATCGGGCCTGTCTGGAAGGACCCTAAGATAAGATGGAATCTGACCCTTTCCATTGACAATTCTGGAAAAACACAGAACTTACTTTTGTAGAACCCAACTGCCTGGTAAATATTGTCTGTTCCTGTCTCCAAATATGTGTGTATCAGGTTAGAGAATGGGAATTTGTGTTGCCTAATATGTGGGAGCATAGGAGGCAAGGGGGGAAAGAAAGGGTGAATGAAGTGAATGGAAGAAAAATTGAGAAAGATGGGAAGTTAGTTATATTTCTCAAGGTTTTACTTAAATGTTAGCAATATTACTTGATGTTTCTTCATGCCATTAGGTAGCTTGGATTCCTGTATTTCTTTTAAAAATAGAGTCGGAATAATCTTTAACAGAAGTCGGTTACCTCTTTTGAACTGGGGTATATGGCAGTGTGGACTCAGATAACCCAGTTCAAAGCAGATATTGTGGGATTTTCTTCCTTGGTATTCTAGGATATAGGGCTGTATGGAAAGGCCCTATGACTCTGGATGCCAGGATTTGAATCCCCGTTCAGCCATGGACACCCACTGTGTAACCCTAGGGAAGTCATGCACACTCAGGCTTCTTCTACACTGCCATATAAAATACAGATTATCTGCTTTAACTGGATTATATGGCAGTGTAGACTCATATAACCCAGTTCAAAGCAGATAATATGGATTATCTGCTTTAATAATCTGTATTATATGTCAGTGTAGAAGGGGCTTCAGCCCCAAGGGAGGTAAAGATAAACCCTGCTTTAGCTAATGATGCCCAGAAAACTTTATGATAGGTTCACCTTTGGTTTGCCATAAACCTGTAGCCAAAAATCCATCGTCTCTAAAAAGGAGATGAAGTTGATATATGAAGCCAAATACACAATTACTATTCTACAGTAAATAATTATTTTGCAAAAACCAAGTTGGCTACTTCCTTTGAATCACAGCGCCAAGGGACGTAACATTTTTTGGTCATCAAGCATTATAATTGTAGAATGACTCATTGATGTCTGCACTGTATATATACAGACACTGTGTATGCACATTAAATGGTGTTGCTATGAAAGGATTAAACTGCCTTCAATTGTAAATGCTAGAACAGTTCAAGCATACATCATGGAAAGTCAGTAAAGTTGACTTTGCCTCTTCTTTCCATTGAATTAGTGGCAACTTTTGTACGTTATCATAACTGCCTTTTCTTCTTTGGAGTAAATGTCCTCTTTAGAGTCACCTTTTCATGAGAAAACCCATCCTATACAGTATAGTTTTAACAGGTTGAGTTGTTGCGTGCTTTTAAATCATTTCTGACTTAGAATAACCACATGGCAAACCTGTCATGGGGTTTGTTTGGCAAGATTTATTAACAGAGGGTTTGGGAATTGCCTTCCTTTGAGGGTGAGGGTGATTTGCCCAAGTTCACCCAATGGGTTTTTGTGACTAAGCAGGGAGTTTGACCCTGGTCCCCAGAGTCCTAGTGGCAACACCTATAGGCAGTGTTAGCTTTTGTGTTTTACAGCTGTAGAAGAGATACGCCTTGTATTCATCTCTTAAAATTACATGACTCCTACGTTTGTCATATGTCCCCTCTAGGCTTAGCTGTAGGTCATGTATTTATTCCTCTGAAATAGAGTAAATCCACTCAGTTTTACATAAAATAACACTTATTAAGTCATGTCAGTTCTGCAGAGCTACTCTGGTTTGGGTTTTTTTTTATCGTGTCAGAAGCAACTTGAGAAACTGCAAGAGTGTGAGAGAATTGGCCGTATGCAGAGACGTTGCCCAGGGGATGCCCGGATGTGTTACCATCCTGTGGGAGGCTTCTCTCATGTCCCTGTATGGGAATCTGGAGCTGACAGATGGGAGCTCTCCCTGTCTCACAGATTTTAAATGCTGACCTTCAGGTGAGCTGTTCAGCTGGCACAAGGATTTAACCCATTGTGCCACTGCAGCTCCTTGGTTTGGGGGTAACAATTGGATTTAGAATGTAGTATTTTACACAAGATATAGTTTAGCCCTTGTATGCTGCAAAATATGTTTTGCTGCAATAATGATAAAGCTTTAATGTGAACGGGTGTGAAATACAGGAAACAAAGATGGATTCATCCACTGCACAATAAACATTTAGCTGACAGAATAGAGCTAATTTGCTGGAATCTTTGTTGCCATTGTGGCTTAGCCTGCCATTCCATGCAGACTTTATTTCCATTTTGTGATATATTTTGGCCTTGGGCATAACCACTGTTCTTTCAATCTATCCAGCACTGACATAAGATGGAAATTCTGTGTTTGGAGGATCTTTCTCTCTACTTAGCTGCTCTAATAGTTTAATTAGAGCTGGGTGACTAATTTGTAATGAATAATTTATCTGACAAATTTAGCCTTGTTTTCAGCTTACAGAATATCCATGAGCAGTTCACAATTTCCTTGAAGTTATTCATTATTCAAGAGTATGTAATAAACTGTTTTTTAAATATATGGATAGATTAAAAAAAACACAGATAAATGAGCTTCCAAAGATTTTACTCTACCATTGCTTCCTACAGAATACATATGAGGAAATTGCAAGAGGCCAGAAAAAAATGTCAATATGATGTCTTATATCAGGTACATTAAACTCCATGCTCATCTTTGAGTACATGGGAGTGCTGGGAAGCATAATGTAGACTCTCATGAATATTCAGGAGAGACATGCAAGTTGGAAATTAGTTTTCTGCAAACATTTTTGTCATTAAAATATAATTGAATGTTTTAAAATGCAAACACACATACAGCACAAACAGAACACTGGTGAAATCACGGAACATCTATATTCCATTACTAAGCTTGTCAGTCAACATACAATGACTTAAGGTACATCTATACATTGAGAAGATTCTAGCAAACCACATATCATAAAGGTTTATAAGGATAATTCTGGATTTATACCCTTATCCCAAACTTTTAGCATCCCTCCTCCTGACAGAATTGCAACTGGCCAGCATGCTTAAAATGTTCTAATTCAGCAAAGTGAGGAAGTGTTTAATTCACTTCTTTCATATAGCTATTCATTAAAACCACATTTATTTTCTTATTTATTCATTAGACAGTAGTCATGGGCCTGAAATTTGTCCCATTCATTTCATTCATGTTTCTGTTTCATACCGTCCTTTCAGATGGCACAAAACGGAAAGGCCCCTCTTGAAACAAAAATGCAGTCAATACAAAAGGCAGGTGGGCCTACCTTTCAGATGGATTGCATGGAGCCTGGCAGGCCCTCCTTACTCAGCGCTCAGCTGCAGGCCCTGCAGGCCCAGATATGCAGGCCCAAAGCTTGCACCCGTACGCCCAGGCACTTTGGGCCTATAGGTGAAGTCCCCCCCCCCTCAAAAATAATGTACCCAAAAATGAAACAAAAACAAATATCTGACCTCTTAATTTTGGGAGGTTCAGATGAAAACAGATCAGGGGCCCTGCCAAAAGCCAAACACGAAACTGATCAAAGTAAGTCCCGAATGCATAAGTCAGTTGGATGGGCATTTGTTTCAGTACTCACATTCATTTCCTCTACTCCAATCCTTCTTCTCCTTTGGTAACTTGCTGTTGGAAAATATTTTTATCACAGAGTCCCCTCATAGATTGTACTTCTAGAAGACATTTTGGGGAAATAGATTCAAGCGACTGGCTTGATCTTGAAGGACCTGGGGGTGGCGACAGACAACAGGGAGCTCTGGTGTGGGCTGGTCGATCAAAGCACCCCCAACAGATGGCCATCCAGCCTCTGTTTAAAAGCTTCCAAAGAAGGAGCCTCCACCACACCCCAGGGCAGAGAGTTTTACTGCTGAATGGCTCTCACAGTCAGGAAGTTCTTCCTAATGTTTAGATGGAATCTCCTTTCTTGTAGTTTGAAGCCATTGTTCCGCGTCCTAGTCTCCAGGGCAGCAGAAAACAAGCTTGCTCCCTCCTCCCTATGACTTCTTCTCACATATTTATACATGGCTATCATGTCTCCTCTCAATCTTCTCTTCTTCAGGCTAAACATGCCCAACTCTTTAAGCAACTCCTCATATACCAACACAAAGCAAGATCCATAAAACAGAAGATACAATGGGCCCTTAACATGTGTTGAGGTTTATTTATTTATTTATTTATTTACAGTTCTTATATTCCGCCCTTCTCACCCCGCAGGGGACTCAGGGCGGATTACAGTAAACACATATATGGCAAACATTCAATGCCAGTTTGACAAATAACATTTAACAGACAAATACATTTAACAGACAAATACACCGAGGCTATTTAACTTTTTTTTTTTCTGGCCGCCAGGGGAGCTGCTGCTTTTCATCGTCCATCAACGACACCAATGAAGTTCTTCCGCATTCCACATTCCCCGGAGTCTTTTTTCTTTATGGCCTCATAAATTAGTTAACTTTAGCCTCCCACACAAGGTGGTCCCTTATTTTCCTACTTGACAGATGCAACTGTCTTTCGGGTTGCAAAGGTCGACAACGGGCTACACAATGGCTGGACACCCACTCCAGCCTGGGCTGGCTTCGAACTCATGACCTTTTGGTCAGAGTGATCTTAATGCAGCTGACACTCAGCCAGCTGCGCCACAATCCCTACAGATACCAAAATCTGTGGTTGCTCAAGTCCCATTATGTACAGTGGTGTAGCAAAATGGCACCCCTTATATAAAGTGGCAAAGTTTGCTTTTTGGATTTTTGGGGATGGATGGTATTTTTCAACCATGGTTGGTTGAATCTGTTGATTTAGAATCCGTGGATATGGGAGTTCTACTGTACAGCTACCACCACCACTGTTGCAGGTAACCTTCACCTTCATCCTGAGTTGGGGAGGAAAAACAATACCCCAAAAACAATTGTAATAATGATTTAAGGGGTTTATAAGTTGGAAAACTTCTTTATGGTCAGTCAGCAACCCCCTCTAGTAAATAAACTGGTGAAGGTACAAATATTTCTGTGTTCATGTGGCTGAGAAGAAAGTGAGACAAACAACAAAATGAAAGAAGTGTTTGAGAATACATAGCATGTCCCTTGTGGCTCTCTTTTTCTCTAACTATACCCACATACACTATGTTTTTGAGCCCCAAATTCCTCATTCTTTCACGTTTGCAGGAGATCTTGATGTCAGAATCTGCAGTTAGCAGCTTTCCTATATTTTTCTTTGTTTCTCCATGTTTTTTGTCTTAACAGTTATGGGGAAGAAAAACCAGAACATCTGCTCTGTGTGTTTTAAGTATGCTCTGTAGGAGCTCTTCGATTGGGAAACATCTCATATGTACCGTTTTTGTATCTCCAGACCCATAAGGTGATTCAACATGAGACCTTTATTGTTCAATCACCCTGCTGTTTTTATAAAATTTTTAGTGCAGATACACACATTATTATTTTCCACTTGTAAATCTCTAGTATTTCACATCTGTACTTCTTCCTTTTTTCCTTATTTCTTCCACCACTGTACACACATATGGTATCTGTTAAGGAAGGAAAGACTGAACAACTGAAGATGATAATTTTTGAATGTTCCTGCTAAGAGTTGTCCATTTAAAAACACCTACAGAAGAAGCAGTGCCTCTTTGAGATATTCTCTTCTGCCAGAAAAGCAACAACATTAGCTCAGTGGCTGAACAAATGCTCTGTGTTTATTTATTTATAGGAAAAGCTTCTATACTTCCCTTCTAGTGTTTTCACGCCACCCAGGGTGACTAACAACCCTATAAAACCAATCTTAAAATATTACAAATCACCACAATACACAATAATGACAACAATAGTATCAAACAACAATATAATAAAAACAGATAGGCTACAATATAAGAAGCATTAGTTAAATTCATGCAGTGAATATTTCACTAAAAAGGTCTTTATTATACCAACTGAATATTTCTAAAGAAGGTGCCAATTTAGACCTTGTAGGGAAAGAATTCCACAATTTAGGTATGTTCTCTGAGATGATGGAGATGTTCTCAAATGTAGGTGAGGCTGCCTAGAATTGCTGCTGTTTCTTCTTCTTTAATCTTGTAAGTCAAAAAGGGCTTTCTTGTTTGATGATTTCTTCCCTCTTAAATCAAGAATTAAAAATGCTCAAATGACCACAAAAATCTTTCCCCCCTTTGCTTGCTCACTAGAACACCAACAATTACAACATTATGCCATATTTCTTCTAATTTCTGGAACTAGAAGTAATATTGTGTCACTTACAGATGTGCTGGAGCAGCCATAAGGTTTCTACATCCTTTATTAGAATGTACATTTGACAGTGGTTTGTGCAAGCACGATGAAGTTAGTGTTGTGCCAGTTTCAAATCCTTGTGTCATAGCTGATAATTCATTGTCACTACCACAAACTTAGGGCCCTTCCACACAGCTGAATAAAATCCCACATTTTCTTCTTTGAACTGGAATATATAGCACTGTGATAACCCAGTTCAAAGCAAATATTGTGGGATTTTCTGCCTTGATATTCTGGGTTACATGCCTGTGTGGAAGAGCCCTAAGTTTGTGGTAGTGACAATGAAATCTACCAATGCTAAACAACTTTAGCACTGCATTGATATTTTTTCAGAACACTTCCAGCTGTCATGAAAGTTTGGGATGAAGAAATATGCCGTGAAAATCTTGATGGATATGTGATGAAAACTGTCCTCTTGCTTCTGTGCTTGAATTTGTACTATATTGGATCTTTCTCTTTGCTGAGATTAGGATCAGATTATGAAGAGTCTTGGTCATGTTTCTGAGTTTCACATATATATCTCCATAGACACCACCATTGAGTGGTGTGTAATAAGCCTCCCTACTAGATCAATTTCAACTTGTATGCAGAACACATCATGCAATGTGCAGGGCTTGACAAATGCAAGGCTGTGGTAAAAATTGCTGGAAGAAACATTAACAACCTTAGATATGCAGATGACACCACTTTGATGGCCAAAAGCGAGGAGGAGCTGAGAAGCCTTCTAATCAAGGTGAAAGAAGAAAGCGCAAAAGCTGGGTTGCAGTTAAACATAAAAAAACCCCAGGATTATGGCAACAAGAATAATTGACAACTGGGAAATAGAGGGAGAAAACGTGGAGGCCGTGACAGACTTTGTATTTCTAGGTGCAAAGATTACTGCAGATACAAATTGCAGCCAGGAAATCAGGAGATGCTTACTTCTTGGGAGGAGAGCAATATCCAACCTCGATAAAATAATGAAGAGTAGAGACATCACACTGGCAACAAAGATCCACATAGTTAAAGCAATGGTATTCCCTGTAGTCACCTACGGATGTGAGAGCTGGACCATAGGGAAGGCTGAGGGAAGGAAGATAGATGCTTTTGAACTGTGGTGCTGGAGAAAAGTTCTGAGAGTGCCTTGGACAGTGAGAAGATCCAACCAGTCCATACTTCAAGAAATAAAGGCCAACTGCTCACTGGAGGGAAGGATATTAGAGGCAAAGATGAAGTACTTTGGCCACATCATGAGAAGAAAGGAAAACTTAGAGAAGACAATGATGCTGGGGAAAATGGAAGGAAAAAGGAAGAGGGGCCAACCAAGGGCAAGATGGATGGATAGTATCCTTGAAGTGACTGGATTGACCTTGACAGAGCTGAGGGTGGTGACGGCTGACAGGGAACTCTGGCGTGGTCTGGTCCATGAAGTCACAAAGAATCAGAAATGACTGAATGAATGAACAACAACAACTAGTTCAATGGCACATCTGGAAGTCAATTCCAGCTTCTCTAGATGGAAAAGAACTAGCAGCCATGTTCTGAAATGCTTGGTACCAGAAGTGTTTTTGATTTCATATTTTCCCCCTTTCAGATATTGGAATATATGTATTCTATTTGCACACATATACACCATGAGATATTTTGGATATGGGAAGTTAAGGATAAATGTAAAATTTAATGTTCCATATAATCTTAATATTGAGGATAGCTTTGACGGTGTGGTGAATGAATTAGAACCAGACATCCTGAGGAGTGAGGTTGAATGGGCCTTAAGAAGCATTGCTAACAACAAGGCAGCAGGAGACGATGGAATCCCAGCTGAACTGTTTAAAATCTTAAAAGATGATGCCGTCAAGGTGATGCATGCCATTTGCCAGCAAATATGGAAAACACAAGAATGGCCATCAGACTGGAAAAAAACAACTTATATCCCCATACCAAAAAAGGGAAATGCGAAAGACTGCTCAAACTTCCGTACAGTGGCCCTTATTTCTCATGCCAGTAAGGTAATGCTCAAGATCCTGCAAGGAAGACTCCAGCAATACATGGAGCGAGAGTTGCCAGATGTTCAAGCTGGGTTTAGAAAAGGCAGAGGAACGAGAGACCAGATTGCCAATATCCGCTGGATAATGGAGAAAGGCAGGGAGTTTCAGAAAAACATCTACTTCTGCTTCATTGACTACTCTAAAGCCTTTGACTGTGTGGATCATAATAAATTGTGGCAAGTTCTTAGTGGGATGGGCATCCCAAGCCACCTTGTCTCTCTCCTGAGGAATCTGTACAAGGACCAAGTGGCAACAGTAAGAACTGACCACGGAAGAACAGACTGGTTCAAGATTGGGAAAGGCGTACGGCAAGGCTGCATCCTCTCACCCAACCTTTTTAACTTGTATGCAGAACACATCATGCGATGTGCGGGGCTGGATGAATGCAAAGCTGGGGTGAAAATTGCTGGAAGAAACATTAACAACCTCAGATATGCAGATGACACCACTCTGATGGCCGAAAGCGAGGAGGAGCTGAAGAGCCTTCTAATCAAGGTGAAAGAAGAAAGCGCAAAAGCCGGGTTGCAGCTAAACGTCAAAAAAACCAAGATTATGGCAACAAGAATGATTGACAACTGGAAAATAGAGGGAGAAATCGTGGAGGCCGTGACAGACTTTGTATTTCTAGGTGCAAAGATTACTGCAGATGCAGACTGTGGCCAGGAAATCAGAAGACGCTTACTTCTTGGGAGGAGAGCAATGTCCAGTCTCGATAAAATAGTGAAGAGTAGAGACATCAGACTGGCAACAAAGATCCGCCTAGTCAAAGCCATGGTATTCCCTGTAGTCACCTACGGATGTGAGAGCTGGACCTTAGGGAAGGCTGAGCGAAGGAAGATTGATGCTTTTGAGCTGTGGTGTTGGAGGAAAGTGCTGAGAGTGCCTTGGACTGCGAGAAGATCCAACCAGTCCATCCTCCAGGAAATAAAGCCCGACTGCTCACTGGAGGGAAAGATACTAGAGACAAAGTTGAAGTACTTTGGCCACATCATGAGGAGACAGGAAAGCCTAGAGAAGACAATAATGCTGGGGAAAGTGGAAGGCAAAAGGAAGAGGGGCCGACCAAGGGCAAGATGGATGGATGGCATCCTTGAAGTGACTGGACTGACCTTGAGGGAGCTGGGGGTGGTAACGGCCGACAGGGAGCTCTGGCGTGGGCTGGTCCATGAGGTCACGAAGAGTCGGAGACGACTGAACGAATGAACAACAACAACATAATCTTACACATGTAGGCTGAAGGTAATACAATATTTTAAATACTTTTGTACATGAAACAGTTTGTGTGTATTGAAACATCAGAAAGCAAGAGTGTCACTGTCTCAGCTCCCCATGTGGACAATGTTGGATTTTGAAATATTTCAGATTTTGGAATTCCACATAAAAGTATTCGGTCATTATCATAACAAGGTGTATCTTACTCATGCGAGCTACAAAATGATGAGCTATTGATTTCAGTGAACTAAAAAAGAAGGGCAAAGGGTTGCGTTTGCCATTCACTAAACAGGCTGTTCACACAGGTAGATCATAGAGAGGATCTTAGTATAAATATTAGATGAATGTCCCAGTATAAAATTTTACTGTAAATATATTTAATGTTGACATTAAAATATTTCTTCAAAAAGGAATACAGTATGACCCTCACCTCTTCTGGGGACATGTTACAGTACATCCCTCCCTGCCCTGCATGAATACCTGAAATCTCAGATAGTAATGAACCCTACATTTTGACTATACTAAGGCTGAAATCATACCATAGAATCACACTAGAGAACTAGAGTGGCCCATAAACACTTCTTGTAGGGAATACCTTTTGGAGAGTTGGTAAGTGAAACCCATGGATATTAACTCCATGGTTAAGGGGGATGCACTGTATTCCAATCAATTGCTCTCTCATCCTATTTTATTTAATTGTTTTTAGATTTTAGACCAGTCATGATTCAGATGACAAGTAGCTCTATCAATCCCTCCAAAACAAATGGTCTACCCCAGAGCTTTCTATAGGAAAATAATATGACTGCATTATTATTCACTTTTTAATGTCACATCTAGAATTCAGTTCATTTGTAAGCATGGGGTTGCTTCTATGAGGTGTTGATAGGCCCCTGTGAAGGCTGTGAACTGTTGAAGAAGGTGCTAAGTTGCAGTCACTTTGCTTCTGTGGATTGGTCCTTGAAGGCATTCCCTTTATGCATGGCTTGGTTTTCTATTTTAGGGAACATTATTTCTTTTTATAGCCATATTTATCATGGGAAGCGCAAGTGGAGTGCAAAGCTGGGCCAGTGCTTTTGTTGAAAAATGGCTTTGCCCCCGATTTCAGCTGATTATCACAGGAACTGGTGAGCAGCCATGGCTTGAAATGCAGCCAAAGAAACAGAAAACTCTCCCAATTCAACAGTTTTAAAATGCTAAGCAGAGCAATTTCTCTCCTGATTTCCTTTCTCATCCACTATTCCAGCTTCCAACCCCATTTCCTCCTGAAATGGCCACATAAATATCCATGGCTGCCATTTCTAGATGTTGGACAAACCCTGCAGTGATTCAAAATCATGGGAAAGCTATGGAGCTTCCTTGTGAATTGTAGTTCTGCACTTAGAAAAGCAGAGAAGGTATTGAAATTCTCAAGTGTAGCCATGATTCTTTCAAAATGGTCTGCATAAGATTTTTAAAAGTATGAGTTGACTGTATTGTTGAAGGCTTTCATGGCCAGAATCACTAAGTTGTTGTAAGCTTTTTGGACTGTATGGCCATGCTCCAGAAGCATTCTCTCCTGATGTTTCATCTCTGAGAATGCCTGCCATAGATGCAGGTGAAATGTCAGGAGAGAATGCTTCTGGAGCATGGCCATGCAGCCCAAAATACTAACAACAATCCTAGGAGATGACTATTTGGTACCCTGGGAAAAAACCCTGCACATGACTGCCTGCATTGTGTTGTTTTGTCGGCCTTTAATATAGCTATAGCATGAATGAGAGAGAAAAGCTAACATAAGACATGGTGTGGGAGGCAACAAAAAGGGAAGCCCTGGAGTGGTATGAGTGACCTGACCAGTGAGCTTTTGCTGAAGAAAAGAAGTGTTTCTTCATTTCTTGAATATCTAAAACTGGAATGCAACCTTAAAAAATGGTGTAGACAGAGAAGTAACTGTTGCTTGACTAGGCAACACTTTGAATGCTTACTCACATGCTTAATAAGCTAATGTATATTAACTTTCATGCTTAAGGTGGAGTTTAATAACCATTTCCTTTACATGGCTCATATGTGGTGAGTGGAGGGACACATTAAGGGAAATAGGGGCATTAAGGGTGCCGGAAGAATGTGACCACAAAGTTCTTGAATCAAAGGAGAAACGAGGGAGTGATTTTGTGGCTGGGAAAGGGAATACATATCTTTGTTGTAGAACTATATGGTGTGCCTCTGTATTGGACACCTAATTCAGCTGAATTGCAAAGTAAAGTGATTGCTCCAATTATTTTGATCTCTGTTGGTTATTTATCATGTTGGACGCTTATTTCTGACACTGGGGCTTGGTTTTGCTCCAGACTTGTTACCAGAGGCGGCCCTAGGTAATTTTCAACAATAAGCAAATAGCATTTTGCCCCCCCCCCCCAACCAATCATTGATATATATTTTCTGTTCGTCATGGGAGTTCTGTGTGCCATATTTGGTTCAGTTCCATCATTGGTGGAGTTCAGAATGCTCTTTGATTTTAAGTAAACTATACATCCCAGTAACCACAACTTGCATATGTTAAGGTCTATTTTCCCCCAAGAGCACCTCAAGAGTGGCCCTGGGCAAAATCAACTATACTGCGAATGCTTACTTTGCGTAATGGGTTGAGCCGCCCCTGCTTGTTACTGTACTCACTTTCAGGTAGTTCAAGCACTTTTGGGTATGGGTTCAAGTAAGATAGAAGAAAAAATGTCAGGAAGCTCCTATTTTGCTCTTTGGTCAGATAGAGTATTTTTGCATTGCATTGGACCAAAGTATGTATATTGGACCAAAGCTGTGGTGTTGCTGTATTAGAGGGGGGAAAAGGAACTTGCTTAGCATTCTTGGCATATATATAATGCTTTTTGTTCTCTAATCTTCTTGATAAGTGCTTATGGAACATGAAGTAGCCAATGAGCCCATACAAACTTGTGTGCTACCGTGTTTCTTGATCTAGGGTAAAGGTAAAGGTTTTCCCCTGACATTAAGTCCAGTCGTGTCCGACTATGAGGTGTGGTGCTGATCTCCATTTCTAAGCCGAAGAGCCAAAGTTGTCCGTAGACACCTCCAAGGTCATGTGGCCGGCATGACTGCATGGAACACCATTTCTTGAACTGGGTCATATCAATTTCTCATTTTAGAAGTCTCTCAGGGAAAAGCACATGGTACACATGGAAAGCTGCCATATCAGAGAGTTGCTGATCCTCTAGCTTGCAAGAGTCTGATGCACAGGGGATAGAGGAAACAATACAGTGGTATGTGTGTGTGTGTGTGTGCAATTTCTTCTCATTATAATAATAAAAATGCTTATTGCTTTTCTAGTCTTACTAGAGTCTTTAATAGAAAAGGCAAAGGTTTAGTTATTTACACACAGTGCAACCTTGTATCTTTGGGGAATACATTCCCATATTTCATGTGAATATATGAAACCATAGATAATAGCAAACCTTTTTGAAATGAAGGATTTCTAGCCCAAGAATATGATACCTGTTCAGATGTAGATAAATAAAGCTGCAGATACCAGCCCACAAAATATGGGAACTATACAATATGGGAACTATACCATCTTTCTCCCAAAACTGGCACTCAAGACACTTCTGCAAAGCTTTATTTTCCCCAATACTGTGGTTTCAATCCATATTACTGAGGGGAGGGAGGGGGTTGTTCGCAAGGCTGCTATGAACACTTAAAAACAGCAGGAGAGATCCTGTTCATAGATATCTACATCACATCTCCCTCAGCCTGTGCAATCTAAGGCAGCCCTGAGGTTTGCTCCTTTTAAAAGTATCAGCTACATCCTGAGAAATGTCGTTATCTAAAATTAACCTGTTCTCCTGCCACACCTTCTCGACGCCTCTCGGCATGACACCCACTTTGCTTGGCTATATTTTAAGGTTGCCCCAGCAGATGTCATTTCTTTTGAACCTTAAGGCTAACATTGACAGTAAATGACAGTGTAACCACCATATGGAAAGTGTAACATTTTCTTTGCCATCTGAAAGACCTTTGCTTAGCTCCATCAGTGGCAAAGACTTTCAAGTCTCCCTGGTTTCAGCTTGTTTTTATTTTTTCCCACCATTCAAGCATTGATCCGTTGTTCAAGAGAATGATCTCACCCCTCATATCTTTACATAGGACTTTATAGAATGCGATCAAACCATTTAACTTTACTCAGATATGTGTGATCTCTCACTACAAAGTGTGATCTCTGAAAGCTCATAGCTTTGGTAAGCATAGCCAAACCACATCATCATAATTAAAAAATAAAAGAGAGAGAGGGTTTACTGTTAAAATTCAAGAACAATGGCAGAAAGAGATGATTAGTATGCAGATGTAGGAAAATAGCAGTGTATTTCATGGATAATGTAAAATTTCAGTCACACTAGAAAATCATTCAAAAGAAAAAAAATATCTGGGAAAGTGTTCTTAATTCAATTCATTAAACAATAGTGTATGTGTATGTGTCTTCAGGATGCCTTTTGACTTATGGTGATTTCTTTAAATTATATTCTTTTCTTAGGCAAGGAATACTAAAGACCTCATCAGACAAGCAGGGGGAAAGCGAGGGAAAGCAGAGGGAACTGTCCTTAGTTCTCCACTGCCTTTGCCTGCCTTCTGGGATGGCCCCCCATCCCATGTGGTTGCCCATCCTTTCACCTCCCTTTTTGTGTTCTTCAGTTAGTGTCTCCAGAGGCACTCTGGGCTCCTATTTCTCCATGCTGCCAAAATGGACCCCATGGAGTCCAGCTGGAAGTTTCCCTGCATCAAGTGATGGATTCCATGGGATTCCATCTCAACAGTGTGGAGAAACAGGGAGAAGATGCAGAGAAGACTGTGTCTGATAAGGTCCTAAGAGGTAGCCTTCCCATTTCCTTCCCCTGAAATATAGGATGCTGCCTGTGGCATTCATTGGCAGTCACCTATGTGAGTACTAATGAGGGCCAGTCCTATTTAGCTTCCAAAATCAGATGGGATCTGGTATTTTTAGGGTATTTTGGGCCTCTTAAGCAATAAGCCATGCCTTAATTTTCATGCAAACTGTTCTTGTTCGTTAAACAGTTATATATTTCTTGGAAACTTCTCCCTGATTCTTTAAATGCTTTTTAGCACTTTGTTATTAGTATTCCTAAATCTTGAAATAAACCCAATCCACACAATGTTTTGCAACCCTGGTTTGCTTATAGACTGTAGAAGGAATAAAAATCATCCGATGCTCCAAATCTCAAGATGCTACTCCCTAAATCCTTCATTTTTGGCAATGTTAGCTCCAATCAAGCAACATTTGGAGTTATGCCATTTCCCATCCCTAACTATCATGTTCAGCATGGTGTGAAGTGATGGAGTATGTGTTTGTTTGTGTGTGTGGAAGTGGGGGCTGGCATACTAACCCACAATTTATTGTATGTGATGGAGAGGGGTATAGAGAAATGAAGAAAAAAGGATGACTGATTGAGATTAAACAGTGCTTCTGAAAGAGTTAATTTCATTCCCCAGTATTCAGCCGGAATGACCTGATTCAACTACATGATCAGGTCCTCACTAACAACTACCTGATCAGGTTGCCATGTGAACAGAAGACGAAATAGCCTGCCTTGGGCTTCTAATTTTTACAGCTGTCTTCTGTACTAGAGGAAGGAAGAACTTATGCCATCTGGATGGTGATGATCTACTGCTCCCATCATCCCTTGACTTGTTGAAGTACATTGGCATCGGACAACATCTGAATGTTTCTTTGCTCTGGTGCATTATAAGGCAGCTTGAATCATATGCATGGCACTTCCAGTGAGTGTCCGTTAAAACATAAAAACCCACATACTCTTGTCAAGACTATCCTGACCATAAGCAATAAAGCTGTGGTGTAAATAGCCTCCAGATCCTTATTTGGGAGGCTAGCAAACCATGTTACATCATTCTCCTTCACTAAGACTGGAGGAAAATTGGGAGCCTTACCTTCTGCCAGCAATCCTGTATTCACTGCAATGAATGGAACTTTTAGTTCACACCACTGCATCTGTATCAAATTTTACACAACTGTAACCACAGGACATAGTATTTCTTCATGTGTGGGACCTTACCCTAACTGCCATGTATATATATGCATATCCCTCCTCCCCAATATTTTCTGGAACACTGGGTGCCAGGTGTTAAATGGCATGGTGGTGAATCCACTCTGAGGTTTAGTCAGAACTTCAAATAATCTAGTCAAGGTACTGAAATCTATCTCCAAAGAGAGCTCTTTGGAGGTTCAAATTAAAATCTGGAATGGATGAACTGGGGAATGATAGGGAAGCCATTAGATGTCACTGGTCCAGTATACAGGGTCAGGAAATTAGCCAGTACATGTTCATCTCATTTCCCTATCTTTGATGCATTAAAACACATATGAAGAATAACAAAAGTGGGCCCAAAATAATTTCATTTGTGACATAAGCTGTTTATGGATTCTTTTCTCTGAATGGTTTGAAATTAGCTAATTAACACTGAAATTTTACTGTATTTATATATTTATTTACTGTATTTATATACCACTTTTCTCACCCCGAGGGGAACTCAAAATGGTTTACAACAATGAAAAAAACTTTTTTGTCAGGGGTGCCTTGTCTCCCTGTCTCCCATCCATACTTTGTACTATTTGTTTCACAACAAACCTCTTATTTCATTTGAAGGACAGATTAATATACACACATCACATTTTGAAGGAAAGAAAATGGGAGTGCATTTGAAAGATTGGCGATAAAAATATCTGTCTCTAATCAATAGAAATTCCAATCTGAAAATAGGAAAGATTATCATACCTTAAGAAAAGTAACCATACTCCAAGAATTTGCCTTAAAGTACTGAAGCCTTTAAGCTTTCGAAGATTTATGGCCTATTACACTTGAAATAATTAAACATGTGCTTTTAGGGGCACTTCTTGATTTGTTCTTGTCTGCTACCAATATAGCACATTTTTCTACCATGCTGTCTCACCATAATCTGTTTCATTCCTCACAAATAAACTATACTAAAAAAATAAATAAGGCAATAATCATAATCATTTTTCCTCATACACCTTAGAGATTGGTAGTATTTTATTGTGTGTTCAAGGGCAAGAACCTTGGTGTGATGGATCCATTCTTCTTCTGTACTGATTTGCCAGCAATAAAGTAAAATCAGAGGAAAGGGAACAGTGGAAGCACAGAAAGACAGGTTACAAAGGAATGCAAAAGTACAATCACAGGGCTATGAGCTACCAAATTGGTGCAATTGTACAAATGAAGGGAGATGTGATATCAAATATGCTCATCCTGGTATGTATCCATTATGGATGTTAGTGCTACCACAGTGGAATATTAAATGTCTGTGAAAAAATCATCTGAGTGGTTCCCTAGAGTTTAAGGTAGAATTTGGGGAGAATTTGTGAATGTGGAAATAGTTCTACAATTATGAATCTATAGTGTAACTGAATATGGAGATGTTATGTATCCTTAATTCTAGGTTACAAATCTGTAATAGCAATACAGAATGTCTGGCACACTTTTGAAAGTATCGTATCATAAAATATATGTTGGAACAGATTTTTCTTCCTGAAAATGCACAACACCCAACATATTTTTCTCCAAATATGCATCTGGTGTGTTTTCAGAGCCAAAACTGTTCCACAAAACTGAGATAGGAACAAAATTTAAAGAATAACTAGGATGCAACCAGTAAAATTGTTACCTAGGAGGGAGGAAATCAGTTTATTTCTTTTCAGTGTTTGCAGAAGTAGAATGTTTCAACTTGCTTAGGTTAAGTGGGCATTTTCCACCACATAAATGTCCATAGTGTGTCAACCTCCAATTTCTGTTTTTATTTTGCTGTATAAGATTATATTATGTAAATATTCACTAGACAGTTACAGCAGTGTGATATCACTTAAGAATCATGGTTCTATCCTACAGAACCATGTGATTTGTGTTTTGTTGTGGTATGTATAATTATTATGCTTCATGAGGGAGCTCTACTCCACTCCACAGAAGTACAATATTATGACTCTGTACCAGTACCTTATCATTCTAAGGGTTTAAGCAGCATTGCGGGTGGGGGTGGGGGGGGGGAGAGTTGATTTGGCCTTTGATCTAGTGCTTTAGCCTCCCACACCTGCAAACATTTTGATTCTTCTGAGCCTTTTGATACCCATATCTTCCATATGGATGGCACCCAATTTGGTCCAATAAGGACCAGCACTGTGGGAACTGAGATAGCTATAAGTATATAAATGGACTGGCCCTCCAGAGATTTACTTTCTGTTCAGTATGAGCTGCACTGTATACATTTCCAGTTTCACCTTATCGATGTTATTATCATGTTACAATACTTCATGCAGTGTCTTTGTCCCTGTTTGAGAAATGAATAGCTAGTTCATCTTCTGGTTTGAAGGTACTAATGCATATATATATCATCCCTCCGATTGCCATTTGCAGCCTTTGTGAAATTCTGTTTCTCAGCTACCAGGACTCTTGCAGTCATATATCTCTATAATGTAAAGTTAATAGTTTGCTAAAGAACTTTGGTAGCTCCAAAAAGAGGATAATTGTGGTAGGACTTGGGCTGTGCACAAAAGCAGACAGGGGAGTGCTGACTAAGCACTGCTGGTGCCAAGATGGAACAAAAAATGAGGTTAAATGCTCCTGCTAAGTTTAAAGCTCCTGCCCCACTTCCACAACTCCCAATTAAACTTGTTTTATGCAGCAGTCAGCGGGGGGGGGGGGGGGGGGGGGGGAAGGGGGGCAGGAAGTGTGCTGGCTTCACAAACCAGAAGATGACTGCTACACCAGAACCAATACACATGAATGAGTTGCCCCCATTACACCAACTTGAAATCTTTAAATCTGGCACTGTCAGCACATCGATCACTCCGTACTAGAGCTGTGCCTTTCATTGAGTAGAATCTTTGACCATTTCCTCCAAACTTTCCATCTGTTGATGGTCAGGGTTGTGTTCACCACTCAACCTGCCCTGCCCAACCCCCAAAAGAATACTTCTGTCTCAAGTCCAGTGGAGGACACTATCCCATCAGTAGTGTTTGAAATAAAATGGGATGTAGGCAGCATTCTTCAACCAGACAACAAAATATGTGGTGGGTTTCAGGTGTAATGATAATTTGTGATCATTAACTGAGATTTTAAAATTAACTATTTGTTGGGTTCTTTGTGTGTCTTCAAATCATTTCTGATGTATGGCAACTCTAAAATGAAGCTATCACAGGATTTTCTTGGCAAGATTTGTTCAGAGGAAGTTTGCATTTGCTTCGTTCTGAGGCTGAGATAATGTGACTTGCTCAAGGTAGCCCAGTGTGTTTTCATGGCTGAGTGAGAATTTGAACATTGGGCTCTTGGCATCATCCACACTCCAACAAGAACACCATAGTGGTTCACAAAATGGCATATTATCAAACAAAAAATCTAGATCATGTCTCTTCATCAGCCACATTATATGGCCACTTCTGGCTAACTCCAATTCAAAGTCAAGTTAATAAAGCAGAGCATTCTCAGCTTCCAAAAATTTAGGGCTGTTTCACATATCCTAAAACGTTGGCGGTCAATGTTGTTTGGCACTCAACCTATCTTGCCCCCTGCAAAAAGAATACTCCTTTCTGGAGGACACTAGTGTTTAAAATAAAAATCAGCTGCCAAAGTTTTAGGGCTGTTTCACACATTCTAAAATGTTGGCATAGAATCAAAAGCTCAGCTGTAGTCCATTAGGACTACTTCATCAGGTTGCCATGTGAACAGAGAAAAAAGACATGCCTCTTCGAGTATAACTCTCTCTGGTACCAAAGGACCATCCTATAGCTATCCACATATTGATGAACTACTATTCACATCATTCTTTGCCCTTTTTGATGCCTATTGGAGTCTCATAATATCTAGAATCTTCTCAGCCCTGATATACAGTGTTGAATCAATGGAGCTGCAAATGTCAACACACCCACTTGCTGTTAAAAGTGCAGCTACAGGGCTCATCTGAAAAACTGCTAAGTTGAGTTCCGGTATCCCCCACAACAGATACGTCTGAAAACCTGTCTGCTGCCTCCCATCACATACTGTCCTTTTCAGTGTGTATGTGGAGAATCCTAAATGTTGTTATTGTGTTCCTTCGAGTCATTTCTGACTCATGGCAACCTAAAGAAGATCCTATTACAGGGTTTTCTGAGGCTTGGAGTATGTGATTTCCCCAAGGTCAACCAGTCAGTTTCCTGGCAGAGCAGGGACTTTAGAGTCATAGTCAAACTTCTAAGCCCCTCTGGCTCCTAACATAGATGTGCATCTCAAAAATGTATGCTAGGGTTTCCAGTTCATTATTGACCCAGTTTTGAAGTCTGTGGTCCAAAATCTGAGACTTAAGACTTCTTCCCATGCAGTCTTTGCTCTGTTTCTCTGTACTGCAGAAACAGAGTCCCATGGAGGACATTACATGACTCCAACTCCGGTGGTTGCCCATTGCAGCAGCATAGAGAAATGGAGCAGAGACTGCATGTTCTGGAATCAGGTGAATTTGACTCCCAACACCAGAAGATGACAGAAAACAGAGAGAAGTGGGGAAAGGACTTGGGATGGCTGCCATCCCTGAATATGGAAAGTCATGGGACCCCAATGGCAAAGAATGAAACCGGATGGTTGTCATGGATCAGTATCTGGTGTGTTCAAGACACCAGAACAGCCTCATGCCATGAATTTCATAGCCAAAGTGTAGAAATGAAAACATCTGGGGCGCTAAGTGGGAAGGAGCCAGATAACATTGACCAGCTCAGACTGGAAGACTGATGGAGCCGACCCATTATGAGACTGATGACGTTATCATAACAGGGCTATAAAGCGGACAGTCCCACCTTTCTGTCCCCTGCAGAATTCTGGGAACATAGTTTAGGGCGGAGCCTTTTGAATTCTCAGCTAAAGAGGTCCTCACTTTCCCAAACTACATTTTCCAGAATTCTGCAGGTGGCAGAAATGCGGGGCTGCCCACTTTAAAGCCCTGGTCTGATAACGTAGTGGGAGTCAGACCCTGAGATCTGGTAACCCTAGCAGGGATTCATTATTAGCCTTCATTTCTGGTTATCATGGACTGGTTTTCAGCTTTGATCCTTTATTTAAAATCATGTTCCCAGTTCTAAAAAAGTGCTATCAAGAATGAAGCATGATGTTCTACTTTCCAGTTCTCAGAATCCATTGAAAACTGACATTAACATCCTAGTTTTCTGTTCCAATATGGTAGGCTGTTTTTCTTTTATGTTTCCACGATTTATAAGAGCATTAGTGATCCCAGGGTCAGGTGTTTCCTGAAGCTAATAGCTGCATAGGTTAACAGCCTTCCATGTTATCTCAGCCCTTCAACTTCAGCCAGCCAGTCATTAGCTGCCAAGAAACGCCTGACTCAGAGGTCATTATTGTTTAAATATTGCCTCTAAAAGCTTTTTATTGCTCACAATCTGTTTTGCTTTTGTGCTGTATTAGCAAGCTGAAGTATTAATACAATTAGCAATAACAACAAATCAGGAAAATGATAGGGGCTCTGCTGGCCAGGGACAAGTCCACAACAACACATTTGCTTCTGTAGCACGGCAGGGCAGGGGAATGACAAAAGTGGTCTCCCAGAAGGCTTGTGTATGACTGACAGAGGATGAAAGGCAGAAGAGCAAGGTATGCCGAAAGGCAAGGAAGAAACTTTATTAGAAAGGAAGAACACTATGAAAGGGGACCTCATCTTCTACTGAAGAGTATACTCAAGGAGAAGAAAACAATGAGTGAGTGTTGGATGAAAGGAGAAATGAAATGAATGGTTATGGAGGAACTCATAGCTGACTGATAATGAGTCTTTGTGTCCTTCTTTGCCCTCTGTGCTAGAAGATCCATGCAGTCAAAATCTGGTTTAAATATAAGGTCTTGCCAGGTTTGGGGAGGGGGGGGAGGGGGCGGAAAAGCAGGAGCCTAGAATCCATCAGCAGTTAGCTAGAGGATGGAGAGCAGAGCAAGCACATGTGCTCTCTTAGATGGTCTGGATCTCAACCATATAGGGCTTTATAGTTCATAAACAGCGCCTTATAGCCAATTGAGCTTTTTTTTTGATGAGCCAGAGAGGACATTGGGTCAATATACATGTGATGGCTCTCATATTGTATAGGATCTACACCCTCAGGCTGCACAAATGGAAATGTACCTAGTAACTTACTACAGGCAGGACCCAAGGATATCCATTGGACCTGTATGAATGATATTATCCAAGTCAGAGCAGAGCAGCACCATGCAAACTTCACAACAGGCGGTGTTCTCTTCTTGTGGGGCAAGCATGTTATCGAAAAATTGACACCCCCCCCCCCATTAAGAAGGAATTAAAAACAACATTATTATTTTTTTGTAGTTAATATAACTTCTGCTGCTGCAGAGCCTCAATGGTCTGATCTCTGAAACTGCCTGAATCCTGGAAACTCCTGAGAGGATTAATCTAATCAGTTGCCTTGCCCCAAGAGCTCCAGGAGGTCAAATGCTTCTTAAGACAATGGAATAGTCCCACACCCTTTCTGGTAAAGGTTTGCCTTAACAAAGTACTTTGGTGCCTCTCCAGTATCTAGAATCATGGTAATGGTTTATATGATTTATTACTTTTCTTTTTGTCATGTCAAGAGCGACTTGAGAAACTGCAAGTCGCTTCTGGTGTGAGAGAATTGGCCGTCTGTGAGGATGTTGCCAGGGGACACCCGGATGTTTTGATGTTTTGTCTCATGTCCCCGCATGAGGAGCTGGAGCTGATATAGGGAGCTCATCTCCCCAAATTCAAACCTGCAACCTGTTGGTCTTCAGTCCTGCCCGCACAGGGGTTTAACCCACTGCACCACCAGGCAGTGTCTATATTTATTACTGATAAATATAGACAAGGAGAGGACTTACATATGTATACACAAGAGCTGCGGTGTTGATGGAAGTCATCCATAGACAGCGTCCTGAGCCCCAAAGAAACTTAAACAATATAATGTAAGTGCTGTTGAAACTGTTGTATAATGGGGGGGGGGGGGGGTCAAACATCCAGGAGGGAGTCCCTTCAGGGAAGCAACACAAACACCAAGAAACCCTCTTTAAAGATCAGGTTCTGAGAAAGCCATATTGGAGTTTCAGAAATATCAGGTAGGAGATGCATCTCAATGAAATCTGGACTGTGTTATATGTTTTCTATTTAGTTGTGTGGAGCCCCTGGTGATGCAGTGGTTTAAGCACTGTGCTGCTGAACTTGCTGACTGAAAGGTCGCAGATTTTAATCCGGGGAGCGGCGTGAGCTCCTGCTGCTAGCCCCAGCTTCTGCCAACCTAGCAATTCGAAAACATGCAAATGTGAGTAGATCAATACGTACTGCTCCGGTGGGAAATTAACTGAGCTCCATTCAGTCATGCCAGGCACATGACCTTGGAGGTGTCTACAGACAATGCTGGCTCTTCAGCTTAGAAATAGAGATGAGCACCAACCCCTAGAGTAGGACATGACTGGACTCGGTGTCAGGGGAAAATCTTTACCTACTTTGTTGTGTATACTTGCATAATCCCTGCCTTTTTTCTTTGAGGTGGCATCTATTGTAAACTCCCATAATATTATCCCAGAATATTTCCATCGCCTCAAACCATAGGACTATGCCCAAGCCTGGGTGACTCTCCAAATAGCTCCAGCTTCTAAGTAGCCAATGACAGCTTTTTATTCTTCCTGCCACAAAGGAAACTCCATCCACTTCTGACATCAGTGTGAGTTCCCAGTCAATGAAAGCCCAGATCCTAACTTGAATGCTCCTGAGCCAATGAGGGGAGGGAGCAGGTCTTTTGAATGGCTGTCAGAATGGATAAAATGCCTTGCACTGTACCTCATGGTTATTTCCGATTCCTTTTTGAGCAGAGACTCTCTTTAAACTGGCTGTCCTCCTTTCTTCACAACCGTGGACAGCGAGTGGAGAGGGGAGCCTGGTCTCTATCTTGTGGGGTTCCTCAGGGGGCCATTCTCTCCCCTCTGTTATTTAACATCTATATGCGACCACTTGCTTGGCTGGTTCGAGATTTTGGGCTTGAGTGTTATCAGTATGCTGATGACACTCAGCTGGTGCTGAAGATGGAAGGCTGACTGGACTCTGTACCCGATTGTTTCCATCAGTGCCTCGAGGCCATTACTGGATGGCTGCGTGCCAGCAGGTTGAGGGTGAATCCAGCAAAGATGGAGATCCTATGGCTGGGTCGACCTTGCGTCTAACAGCAACCAGACGCAGAGCCTTCACAGCAGTGGCACCATCACTCTGGAATACTCTGCCACCTGAAGTCTGTGCTTTGCGGGACTTACCAGCTTTCCACAGGGCATGTAAGACATACCTGTTTCGACAGGCTTTTAATGTTTGATATTGTTGTTTTTAAATTGTTTTAAATTGCTTTTAAATTTTGTTAGATTTTAGCTATTCTTGTAAGCCGCTCCAAGCCCCAGGGGAGTGGCGGCATATAAGTTTAAATAACAAATAAATAAAAATAAATATCCAACATCCTTTCAGATTTTAAAGCAAATTCTGTTATTGCCTTCAAACCGGCTTTTCATTTTCCTGGCTTTCAAAGTAGCACGATGTGCCAAGCAATGGATCCACTCTGCTTCTTAAGCAGTTAGCATAGCAACAATCATAGAAGGCCACTTACCACTCAAGACAGCTTTGTTGGATGCGACTATGGAGGCCCATTGGTGTCAGGGGAAAATCATTTCATCACGACTGCCATGGCATAGGCTTTTCATTGGGTGCCACCCCATGACCTACTCCACATTTTCTGCCATTGATGCTCCCTCCCACTTTTTCCATAACAGCAAGTTCTCTGAAAAAAACTATGGATTTTGTTTGGTACTATTCCACAAGAAGGAGTTATGGCCCTCTAACATGATGTCATTGCTTTTGAGTCACTGGAATACAGCACAATACTATTTAATTGTTGCAAATCCCAGTTGTCTCTCATTGTTCAATTGCCTGAAAAATAACAGAATTTTTATTTGTGACTTTGGCATCAGATATACTACTTCACCAGCTCATGTCTGTTTGTAATACCTTAACTTGACAAGCAAGTGATGAGAAACAAAACAGAATCTTTGAGACTCATGGATCAGGGCTTTTAGTACTAACTCTCTAATCTGGACAATGGGAAGTGGCATTTTCTATTCATGAACAGGCTTTGCACCAGGGTGTTGGTAATTTGAACTTCTGCCCATTATGTAGTTTAGTAGAAACAAGTGTAGGGCTGAGCAGATGTATTTATGTGCTCAATTGATACTGGATCTAGGTCTACTTATTAGGATTACAGAAAACTTGAATCAGAAATGTTTGAAATATTCTTATTAAAAAAACCCCCTGAAACAACTGCTCTTTCCATTTTTTTCCGTCTAAACTTCCAAATGGATGTTTCTACACATTTGACTATGTCATGCCTATTACTGAAAAGGTTGCTTCAACATCTCTCTCCCTGCCATTTACAGATTTATTTGGTGAAGTGCTCATGAACTAATTTCAGGCTTCACACATTTTCCCTCTGGATAGAAGGAACTATATGTAATGTTGCTTTAGCATACAGATGGAAATCATGTGTCCCTCCAAATATGGTCACATCATCCCCAAGCCAGTTTAGTCACTGGTGAGTAGAGTGTGCAATTTGGCTAAAAGGCATGCCGTTTTGGGGCCCATTGTCAGCTGACGCCTCATTCTGTTTACCAGGAAGTTACTTGAATGGGGAGGGGTGTTGACATTTTCATTCAGTAAAGATTCAGCCTATTGCCTACAATGGGGAATTTTAAAGGTTCAATCCTCAGTAATTTTAAGGCCTACCTGCATGAAACCTACCTCAGTGTTAAGCCCTATGTATAACTGCAGGCCTGCCAAGTTTCAAAACAATTCACCAATCTACTGATTTTTTAGAATTATTTTAAGTTTTAACCATAACATTTTTAAAAATAAGACAAACCACAAGAGAGGGTTTTGGGAATTGTAGTTGCTAGGCCTGGGTAACAACGGAAAAATTTGTTTCTAAAATCGATTCGTTTTTTGGGGGTTTTTGCGTTTCGATATTTAAAAGAATTCCGAAATTTTCCTTAAAAAAAGTTCGATATTTACAAAATTTCATAAATGGTAAAAAAATTACAAAACAATAACGAAACAATAACGAATCGATTTGTTAATGGCGGCCGCGATCGCGCAATATGCTAAAAAAACTTCTGAAGCTTCCCTCTCCCTCTGTTGTTGACTGTTGGTGTGATATTATAATTTTTTTCACTAATTAAACAAAAACAACTATAAAACTTGCCCCAGACATGCAGAAATAATAACGAAACGACCTCAAACCAATAACGAAACGAATACATAACGAAATATGAAGCATTTATGAAACGAATTGAAAAATTCGTTTCATTTTTAAGTTGCTCCAGAATGGTTCGTTATCGCTTTGTTTAAAAAAAATAACGAATTTTTAACGAATTACGAATTAACGAAACGAAACCTCCCAGCCCTAGTAGTTGCTGGTTGTGTCCATTCTCTGCCAATCAGAGCATGGACACAACCAGGCTTTTTATTGGCTGAGAAACAAAGAGAGAGAGAAAAAACTACAACTCCCATCATGCTCCAAAAAGAACTTAAGAGACTTTTCAATGCCTGCCTTATGCAAGTGCTGCTTGGAAAGCGCGTTCCCAGCAGGAAAACAGGGTCCTTTCTGGAGGAGGAGCCTAAGAAACTTTCCAAAAAGAAATGGAGGGAGGTTGCTTCTGCCAGGAGGGAGAAAAGAAAAGGGGCGGTATGCCTCAGGTATGCAGACTTAACTCCTTCCTCTCCAAAAACTGATAAAATCTGGTTTCTCTAATCCATTTTGCCAGACTTTGTGACTCCTTCCTCCTTGTTCTATTTTTGGATATTATTCAGTCCCAAGTCTACTGGTGGGGAATATTGGGGTTTGCAATCCAAGAACATACAGATTATATAGACCACTGAAATAACATGATATCCCTCCCTTCGTTCACCACTTCTGTTCCCCATGGTACCATAAAAAATAATAACTCTAGACGATTTCCTAGGTTACACTCACATTATAGACTTAAGTGGTTTCACACCATTTTAATGGCAATCATTCTATCATATCTATGGAATAATGGAATTGGTAGTTTAATTTGTTTTACTTTGTTTTTACCTTGTTTTTCTCCTGATATAGGGACTCAAGGCAGCTGACAACATTTGCTAATGTATGTGGAATTACCAGCTACTGACTTTAGCCCATTCTTTGTATTACAGTGATTTCTAGCATTGAATTCTACCTTCTTCCCAAACTACAAATCCCAAGATTCTCTAGGATGGAGCTTTGACAGTTAAAGTGGTATAAAAATGCTCTAATTGTGCAGTGCGGGTGTAAGCTAATATGGAGTGGAATTTAAATGAATAAGGGGATGAGTGATCACACACACACACACACAACTTCTTCACGACAGAGACATGTATGTCTTATCACTATAAAAAGAATAAAAAACATTTCAATTTATAGGTAAATTTCTTACATGAAAGTCAAATTAATACTTCGAATGGTACTTTGTGGGAATTTTATGTATATTTCTCTTTCCAAATCAGAGCGGCTTTATAGGACCTCTTGCAACATTTAGGCATAGAATTACAATAATACATATAATCAGCAAGGATTTAATTTTTTTAAAAAAATTATATACCATCACATTCTACTCACTCTACATTGGAGTTCAGTGGACCAATCTTGGGGTCATTAAATCTATCTGAGCAAATGAGGTGGCAACAATAATACATATTCTCACCATAGATTATTGGGTGCTGTTTTGAGCTTAAATCATTGTTTTATATGCTAGTGGTTTTTATCTTTTATTGTATTGTATGTTTATTTTATGTGTTGTTCTAGGCACATTGTGCCATATGTAAGTCACCCCAAGTCCCTTCGGGGAGATGGAGGCAAGGTACAAAAATAAAATTATTATTATTATCATTCAATTGTATGTTTCCCCTGTTTAGGATCTGAAGTGGACAAAGAGCATGTATGCAGGTTGCTCTGTTAGTTTGCCTCTGTTTCATTCTCCAGTTGGATTGATATTAACTAGACTGTAGTGTTATTCCAAGATTTTGGGGCTCCAACTCCCAGAAGCCCTAGCCAGCTTGTCCAATTTTGAAAGATGTGTAAAATACAGTAAATTGTGTATATTCTAAAGGTAATTTTCATGTATACATACAATGTTTTATTGTTCTTCATGAAGGTAAGTCCTGTTGTTTATGGTATAACATAAAGGAATCTGGCATTGTCTTCTTTCCCCCCCCAGAATGCTAAACATGGCCCATGTCCAAAAGGCATGATAATAAGCAGTAGCTTTCCTTTCCCTTTTAAATAAATGAAACAAACTGTGCTTAGCACAGAATGTCTCTATCAGTAAATGACCTGTTGAGCAAGGGATTTGATAAGCCAAGAGAAAGTAATAAACTTGCCAATGTTTCACATTTAAACCCGATAAGATAAACGTAATTTGTCACTCTTAAAATGCAAGCTCCTAACCAAGATGTGGCACTAATTATTAATTATTAACCTGCATATAATGTTGAAGTTAGAGGCAAGCCATTAGTTCAATTATATGGGACACTGAAGGACACATTTTTATCAGGGCTCTGAAGTGTACTAATCACCTATTCCTATGGCCTACAGTATAAGGGGGAAAGCAGATAGGATTAAGTTCAGTGGTCCTTGCATTGGCATTGACGCAACAAGGCTGACTTCAGTTATGCAGGGAGTCTAGTGGGCTCTTTCGTTTCAAAGCAAACCCAAAAAGTTTGACTTGTTTTTTCAGTTAAGTGCTTATGCTTCCCTGCTCCCTGACCTTGGTCATGGTTCACCATGCTGATATACTATGTGAACCTAGAGTTTGGAAATGATTTGTATTCTTATAGCAGGAGTTGGCAATCCAGTGCCATCCAGATGCTTTAGACTATGACTTTCATAAACCCCAGTAGTTGTTCATGCTCCTTTCTGTAGTAGATATGGACCTTTCCCAAGCCGATGGCATCTTCATCAAATATTAAGAGCTGCTGAGTGGTATGAAAGTGTAATTTTGTGTTAATTTTACTTTAACCAGGTACTCTAAGGATGGGAGCAGACCTACAACTAAGAACAGATCATGAAGTGGGATGCCCCATTGGCCATCACCACCAAACAGTACAGGAACTCCAGCTAGAGCAGTGTTTCTCAACATGCGGGTCGGGACCCCTGAGGGGGTATCGTGAGGGGTTGTCAGAGGGGTCACCTAAGACCATCAGAAAACACAGTATTTTCTTCTGGTCATGGGGGTTCTGTGTGGGAAGTTTGGCCCAATTCTATCATTGGTGGGGTTCAGAATGCTCTTTGATTGTAGGTGAACTATAAATCCCAGCAACCACAACTCCAAAATGTCAAAGTCTATTTTCCCCAAACTTCATCAGTGTTTACATTTTGGCATATTTAGTATTTATGCCAAGTTTAGTTCAGATCCATCATTGTTTGAGTTCACAGTGCTCTCTGGATGTAGGTGAACCACAACTCCAGAACTCAAGGTCAATGCTCACTAGACCCTTCCAGTATTTTCTGGTGGTCATGGGAATTATGTGTGCCAAGTTTGGTTCAATTCCATTGTTGCTGGAGTTCATAATGCTCTTTGATTGTAGGTTCAATTATGAAGTAGCAACGAAAATAATTTTATGGTTGGGGGTCACCACAACATGAGGAACGGTATTAAGGGGTCGTGGAATTAGGATGGCTGGGGACCACTGAGCTAGAGCATCTCAGCAGGAAGCTGTTCTGTTTCTTTTTGAAGAGAGATCCATCATCTCTCTAGGTAATCAAATTCATTGTCAAACTGCTCTTATCTTCAATAAGTTTCTTCTAATATTCAATTGAAATTTACTCCCTTGTAATTTAAAAACCAATACAGCTTATCCTACCTTTTGCGGCAGCAGCAAACAAACCTACACCCTTTTCTCTACAACAGCCCTGTAGATATTTAAAGAATGCAATAATTCCAGCATGGGGTAGTGGTTTGTGTATTGGACTATACCTCAGGAGATCAGGGTTCAAATCCCAGCTTGGTCACGGCAAACTTGGGCAAGCTACAATCCCTCAGTTTCAGTGGAAGACATTGGAAAACACATGCGGAAAAACTGTTGTCCTATGATAGGATCACCATCAGTCTGCAATGACTTGAAGGCCTACAACAATAAGTTCATGTCATACTTCAATAGTATCACAGTCCGTTAGAACCTGCCCAAGTCCGTCAATCGTTTCTCATGTTTTGTTTGCCTCACCTCTTCTTGTCCTTGCTGCCCTGATTTGAATCTGCTCCAATGTGTTTATATTCTTGTTGAAATTAGGTCCTCAGAACTGAAATGTGAAGCCTGACTAAGACTATGGGACAGTTATTTTCCTTGATTTGGAAGCAATAGTGCTATCAATATAGACTAAAATATAGACTTCTTTGCTTCAGCAACATGTTGTTGGGTCATAATTGCTTTATAATCAACAAAAATCTCATGGTCCTGTTCAGATGTAGCAATGCTAAGCCAAGTATCCTCCATTCTTTACCTATGCATTTGTCTTGTGGTTTAAAGGTAGAATTTTGCATTTGTCTCAGTGGAATTTTCTTCTTTTAGTTTTAGTCAAACATTCTAATTTCCTTTGTTTTTGTTCTGTTTGATGCAGCCTTGGGAATTCACCCTCTAGCAGCTTTGTCTGATGATGATAATGAACTACAGTCCAGGGAACCCACTGCCCATCTATGGGGATCAGGAGTGTTGGCCTTGGGATAGTATGCATAGATTCACTAGCTAGTGACCTTATGGGGTTCTGCTGTGAGGGGTGGTTGGAACTCATCAGCTAAAGCACAGGGATGCTTTCTTGCACTGTAGACCACCTACTACATCCTTTACCAACAATAAAACTTATCTTTTAGCAATGGGCACATTCATTCAGTCACTTCCGACTCTTCATGATCTCATGGACCCACGCCAGAGCTCCCTGTCGGCCGTCACCACCCCATCTCCTTCAGAGTCAAGCCAGTCACTTCAAGGATACCATCCATCCATCTTGCCCTCGGTCGGCCTCTCTTTCTTTTTCCTTCCATTTTCTCAAGCATCATTGTCTTCACTAAGCTTTCCTGTCTCCTCATGATGTGGCCAAGTACTTCATCTTTGCCTCTAATATCCTTCCCTCCAATGAGCAGTCAGGCTTTATTTCCTGAAGGATGGATTGGTTGGATCTTCTCATGGTCCAAGGCACTCTCAGAACTTTCCTCCAATTACCCCCAACAATTTATAATACTAAAGTCCTGGGAAGACCTGGAATTGCAGCCAGTACCAGTTTAGACTGAGTGGATGTATAATTCTAAATATCTAGAGAGCACAAAGTTTCTTATACCTGCTGTTTAGTAATGGCTATCAATGCTGATTAGCCAAAAAAAAAAAAAAGAGCACTTAAGCAGTTGGTAGTGTCCCTGCCAATGGTATGATGATTATGCTCTGGGTTTAACCCAAATTTGTAAGAACTATTTAATGTTTAGAATCCTATCATGACACGGAGAATAGAAAGGAGTGGTAAGTGTCATCCCACATCCCTGGGCACCCAAGACTGCATGGCAGTGAAAACAGTTGCATTCAGTTTTTTTCTCAGAACCAGCCCTACTGTTTACATGGGACCAAATTCTGGGCAAAATGGATCTCATGACTTTGGTTAACATGAGTCAAGGCTAAGGTGGGATTTCCCTGTGCTATCTTGAATAAGCTCCATGCAGTGTTTGGCTACCACAGAACTCTTCACATTAAGTGGTCAGTGTAGATGTGCCCTAGGTTGATGCTGCAAAACATATGTTCAAGTTAGATCCCAACTCTGGAGACCCTTAGAACCAGACATTCAGAAAGCAGTTCATTTTATACAACAGAACAATTTTATGTCACTGCTAGTGGGCTGCAGTTCCTCTTTCAGGGTATAAGGTGTGCGTGTGTGTAATTCTGAGCCAAGCGGTCCCCAGATCTGGCTAGGAGCACTTGTTCTATGACACTAGCAACATTGGAAGCAATGAATCTGTTCAACATAGCTCATTTTACATAGGGATTGTTCTGGATGGCCATTAGTTTTGACTATCCTGAGACATCTGGGTCACCTCTGCTGGTAAAGGATGCTGGGCTAGATGAACTTTGGGGTGATCCATTTCAGCTACATCAGACAAGTCTCCAAATATTCAGAGGTGGAGGTAAAATATGGAGACTAGGATTTTCGAATTGGCAACAGTCTTCCCATTATTCTACTGAATATCTCACAATAATGGAGTATTTCTATTGGAGCATTGTGCTATGAAGGAAGGAAAGGAAGAAGGAAGGGTTTATTGTGGACTAGATTTTACTTTATCAAATCCATGTGGCATTATCTATCTAATAGCTAGACATATCATACATAATTAGTAAGAAAAGCAACCAAAACAATGAGGCTGGACTCAAATCAAACATTTCTGGACTGCAGATCTCAGGCTGTGTCACTTGGGGAACTTAAACTAATACTTTTCCATGGTTGTACACAAAATAAACGCAATTTGAATTGATCACTTTTATTCTCTATACCATACATGGGCAAACTTTGGTCCCCCAGGTGTTTTGGACTTCAACTACAACAATTCCTAACAGCTGGTAAACTGGCTGGGATTTTTAGAAGTTAAAGTCCAAAACACCTGGAGGGCCGAAGTTTGCCCATGCCTGTTCTATACCCACGTGTAAGTGTTATATGTGGGATTATGTATGGTCTGCCAGCTGAGAATATACAGATCATAAAATAGTCTTTATGGTACAAAAATGTATACTATGATGAATATATTTTGGCCCTTACCACAAAACATCTACTTTACCATGTTGATATAGGATATGATATCTGAACTCATTTTGCTGTCTTCCATTTTAAAATTGCCCAGTGCTTCATTTTGGAACCAGATCTGTTGCCATGACAATGAAATCCTCTTCCCATTTTTTGTTTATATAGTTAGCTGTTCTCTATAAACTTTGAGTATCCTATAAATGATCTAGAGGCACTTCCAAATTCTTATCAGGATATCCCAAAGAATAAAAATAACCTCAATAATTTGCTAATCTGGCTAATCTCTCACCACCAAAGACATTAAATTAATCATACTTACCTAAACCATCATCCTAGGATGCTTCCACACCATCTTCAGGACTCTGGATATCACATGATGTTGTGTGACTTCTGGCAGAGGCCCTACCCTCAACTGGGGTAGAAGTGTCATTGGACTCTTCCTTCAGAACACAGGAAGCTTCCCATGTTTTGCCGGCTCCAATGGAGCCAGTATGGAGCCTCTTCATGAGGGCGACACTTTTCCCATGTAATGGGGAAAGCATCACCAAGAGGGAGCTGTATGCAGGATGACAGATTCACCCCAACATGCCTCTCTCTTTTGATGCTTCACCTGGCCTTTCAGATGAGGCCTGTTTCTTCTCATTGATTAAGCAATTGGGGTGTTTCTGGAACAAGGTTCATCAGATACTTGGAACAGACTGAGTGCAATGTGTCTGAAAATCTTAGAGAAGTTCAGCAGAGTGAGCTACAGAATTCTAAATAACTCACAAGGTTTCCAAAGCTTGTATGTTTGAAACCATATTCTTTAAAGTGGGGTCAAAATGGTAATAATTGTGTTGTGTGGATACATTATTTGAAAAGGTTATTTCAGGAAAATAAAAAGAAAACCAATAACAACAACCCTACATTATCAGGCTTTTAAGGAAAAAAAGCAATTGTGTAATTCTCCAAAATGTCAGTGTCCCCATGGAGTACCTTTGCTTTCATTTTTTTAAAAAACTAGATGGGTTTTAAGGAAACACAGGGAATCTTGTAAAGGGGGAGTGATGTGATATCTGCGGTCATCTAAACAAACGTAAATGGGTTAATTTGTATTTTGAAAACTTGGTTCGGTAAGAACCCGGTAGTGGCTAGCCTTTGAATTCTAGCCATTTTTGCATATCAGCTTTTGAAACCCTGAGAGCTTTTACCATTTGTTCCGATTAGGTCTGTCTTCAGTAGATAAGTCTCTCAGGTAATTTGAAGTACAGGCTAGAAAAGAAGTCTGTTTGATGGTCTGAAGCTAGGAAATGTCTCTTACCCAATTAATTAAATGCTGTTCTCTTTAAATTCCTGCTTGTGTTCTGTTTTATGTGCTATTCTCTCAGATGTGTGAACCCCAATGTGCTTACTGGGGGATTTCTTTTCTCTCATCTTCCCCTCTGATCATAAAGAACCATTTCCTATGTAAGTAAGCAAGTAGTTGTACATTTTTCTTGATTTTTTTTAAATCATGTGCTACATAATGGTTTTTTTCTTGTCTCCATATTATGACATACACATACTCCCACTGGATCATTTTAACTCTGTTATACTTACTCTGTAGTTAAAGTAAAAGCTCTACTATCCCAGCATAACTTGGATTGTTTTAAAAGTAAGAACAAGCATATGATATACTGTTGAAAAAGTCATACATGAGATTGTATTTGCTGTATGGTTTGCAGCTAAAGTAGTCTTTTAAAGGATCACTCTAATGTATTGCATTTTCCATCATACTTTGGATTATTTAAAACTAGCAACAAGCATGTGATACATTGATGAAGGAAGTCATACAGCCCAGTTATATTTGCTGCATGTTTGAAAGGAAAATGGGCCTTTTTAAAGGTTCACTCTAATGCAATTATTTTCCCAGCATGCCCTGGAGTATTTCTTTCACACTGTGGGTAGCATCGCCTCCATATTTCTGTAACATATCACATTTGAAGTTGCATACTCTGAAGATTTCTTTCACATTTAAATGTCTAGCATTTTCCTCCCATTGTGTCTCCACTGGCTAGAGCTGAATGCAAATGATTCTCAGTTCTAAAAGCACCACATTCTTAAAACGCTCTTCTTCAATCTATACTTACTGAATTAATACCTATGTTTAAGACCATTGACTCATGGAAAGGCACAGAGCAACAAAGCTAAATGTCTCAGTGCTGCATTTGAACCTTAAAGGAAGTATTCATTCTTGAGGACTCAACTGGGTTTATACTTGTTCGATTTTCTTTTGTAGGTTAGAATTACACTTCAACATAATTATCCTCTGCAATGTATTTTGAAAGGCGCATGTTTTATTTCAGGAGATATGGGTTGTACCCCACATTAGGCTAGGAGAAAATAGTGGCAGCGGTGGTTGTATATGCTCTATTGGACTTGGATTACAAGAAAGTCGATCCAAAGGGGGGGGGGGGGAAAGGTTCCACCTAAACAGTAGAAGAACTTCTTTACTGTAAGAGCTATTCAGCAATGGAATGGATTGCCACAGAGCACATTTATTTACTTATTTATTTACAGTATTTATATTCCACTCTTCTCACTCAGCAGGGGACTAAGGCCAGATTACAATGCATATTTACATGACAAACATTCAATGCCATAGGCATATACCATATATAGACAGACACCCAGAGGCAATTTAACATTCCAGCTTTTCCGGCTTCATGAGGGTATGCTTGATTCTGATCACAGGGGGAGCTGTCGCTTTACTGTCCACTTGTGACACCGAGTCCTTGATGGAGTACTTCCTCACTCTTATGCGCACTGCTGGAAGGCTTTTTTATGGTGTTGTAAATTAGTTAAATTAGCCTCCTGCAAAACGGTACCTAAATTTCCTACTTGACAGATGCAACTATCTTTCAGACTGCATAGGTCAACAGCAAGCTAGACAGGAGCTTACTCTGATCTGGGCTGGCTTCGAACTCACAACCTCTCAGTCAGTAGTGATTTAATGCAGCTGGCTACTGACTAGCTGTCCACAACCCAGTCCACATGTATCCAACTCAAGGCCTATGGGCCGAATCTGGCTAGCCATGTCATTTTATGTGTCCCTCCAAATGCTGGACTACAGCTTCTGTATTCCTCCATCATTAGACATGATGAATAGAGCTGATGGGAGTTGGGATACAGTGTCATCTGGAAGGCTGCAGTTTGTTCTGTTTCATCAGAACAGTGGGGTTTGAATTTATATACAAAGCTTGGGGACATGATGCTTGACGATTCTCAATGGCCCTTTGAAGGCAACCATAAGACTAATAACAGTAATAATCATCTTTATTTATATCCCGCCTCATCTCCCAATACGGGAATCAGAGCAGCTAACAACATAAAACGCAAATATTCAATGACAACAAGTACATACATACAAATATATAACTTAATAAAAAGCATTTAAAACCCAATCACATTCAATATTAACAAATCATAATAAACGATACAACACAATTCCACACAATCTATTTATTTATTGTGTCAGAAGTGAGTTGAGGGTACAGTTAAAATGCATTTAAAAACACAACAAAGTTTTTAAAAACTTGACATTATACTAAATGTCATTTTGACCAGAGGCTGGCCACTTGGAGTGCCTGTGGTGTCGCAGTGAGAAGGTTTTCCATTGTGCATGTGGCAGGGCTCAGGTTGCATTGTAGTAGGTAGACTGTGGTTTGCTCTTTTCCACACTCACATGTCATGGACTCCACTTTGTAGCCCCATTTCTTAAGGTTAACTCCGCATCTTGTGGTGCCAAAGCGCAGCCTGTTCAGTGCCTTTCAGGTCACACAATCTTCTGTGTGCCTTTCAGGTTGCCCAATCTTCTTGTCCAGTCTCAGCCACTGATTAAGGTGCTGGATTTTAACCTGTCACTTTTGGATTCTTGCTTGCTGAGGTGTTCCTGCAAGTATCTCTGTCGATCTTAGTAAGTTGTTTCTTGGTTTAAGGGATTGGCATAGAATCATAGAATCATAGAATCAAAGAGTTGGAAGAGACCTCATGGGCCATCAAGTCCAACTCCCTGCCAAGAAGCAGGAATATTGCATTCAAATCACCACTGACTGATGGCCATCCAGCCTCTGTTTATATTGCTGGCTGATATCCGAACAGAGGATGGTCCAGAAATGTCACTATCTTGGTTCTTTCATTATTGGCTGTTACTTCCCGGTGGATGTCAGGTAGTGCAATACCAGCTAAACAATATAATTTCTCTAGAGGTGCAGCTGAGTAGCAAAGCACAAGAGCAGATGTCTTCACTGTATCTGTTTGTGATCCCCAGGTTGTGCCAGTCAGCTTTCATACAATATTATTTCTAGCACCCACTTTTTGCTTGATATTCAAGCAGTGCTTCTTATAAGTCAGAACACGGTTCAGATTTCGAGATATTTTGGTATGCTTCAAAGTTCCAGTGAGATTCCTTCCCAGGTTATCCTCAGAGCTTGAGATGCTTGTCTGTTCTTAATATAAAAATCACATTTCTGCATTTTAGCTGGATTAGGAATCAGCTGGTTTCCCTTGTAACAGGCAGTAAGAGCATCTAAGCTTCGGAGAGCTTCTGTTCAACCATTTCAAAGCTGCCTGTTTGAGTGGTGATGGCACAATCGTCAGCATGGATGAAACTCTCTGTCCCATCTGGAAGTGGCTAGTCATTTGTGTAAATGTTAAACATTGATGGAGCAAGCACACTCCCCTGAGGCAGTAAGCAGTGCATATAGTGTTAAAAGCCATATTCCTGTTCTGTTCCACATTATTTAAAAGCCTTAAAAACCTTAGAACCTGGAAGAAGTAATGCCATAGTTTTCATGCTGTTTCCTAAACAGATCTACTTTCTTAAAACCTTTAATATCTTAGTTTCAAGGTGTGCTCTTAATATCTCTCATAACCTGGAAAATATAATGAACATTATGTGGGACTATTCTCTTCTGACGTTTCACCTGCATCTATGGCAGGCATCCTCAGTGGTTGTGAAGTCTGTTGGAAACTAGGAAAATTGGGTTTCATATATCTGTGAAATGTCCAGGGTGGGAGAAAGAACACTTGTCTGTTTGAGATAGATGGGAATGTTTCAATTGGCCACCTTGATTAGCATTTGATGGCCTAGCAGTTTCAAGGTCTGGCTTCTTACTGCCTGGAGGAATTCTTTGTTGGGAGCTGATCTGGACATCCCCCTTTAATTGCAGGAACTCCTGTGTTAAAGGGGCTCTCTGGATGCACCCTTTGTATAAAGGTGAGCTCTTAATATCTCTCTTAACCTGGAAAATATAATGAATGTCTACTTTATGGGGGACTATTTTCTTATAATTTTGGTTTTCTTTGAGGATCCTTTGAAAGGATCTTCTCATTTTGTGAGGAGAGGAATATAAGCATGGACACTTTTCCAATGTCTCAGGAGCCACTAATTAAATTGTCTCTCTTCTAATTAAATGATTTCTGGTCTTGGGTCTTTAAAATGTCTTTGTTTAAGTTTCACATTGGGATGGGCTTGCTCAGCTAATAATTATGTATTGGCAGCCTTTAATTAGAAGGACTGTTCACAGTTAATGACCCAGTCCAAGCAGCAGTCAACACCGGAGTCTCAGTGACCCTTCCATTTTATGTGCTATTATAGGATCTTTTCATAGCCAAACAAAGGAAATTTTGCCAGTGAATCTATTACTGCTGAAAGGTTTCATGGGGAGCAGAGTGTAATGGAGCTTGCTGCACAAATGTGATGTTCTTGGTTGGCCTTCTGTCAAGACAATTAATACTGGAAAACTAATAGACTATATTCACCCCATGATCCATACTTATCAAGGCCAGAGCTAGATCTGAGTGGAAATGGAATACTATCTTCTGTGGTTTGGTACAAAACTAATGGTTGGATTAATTACCATCATAGATAGTGGGGAGATTTGATTGGGTAATAATTTATTCAGAGATGAAAAAACAATTAGTTTTGCCAAAACTAACAGTGGGAATAGCAGTGGTCCTCTTCACCCAAGCATTGTTTATGCTAAGGAAATTCTTGCTTGAGATTACATCTTTGAGCCTGCTCAAGGCAATGTAGAGAAGAACAAGAGTTTTACTGGATTAGTAGTCTCCTCAAAAGAAGTCCCGTCTCACTGCTCTAAGGACATGGAGAGAAGAAACACATTCTGCTTTATGAATCTGAAAGGCTTATGTGTCTTATCTCAGGCTCTGGAACTTCCTCCTAGAATAGTGAGATTGGAGCCTCCTTGCTATCCTTATGGAAGAAAGAGAAAGCTTTTCTTTTTTCGGCAAGCTTTTGAAGATTGGCTGCTCAGAGGGAAGTGGCTTTTTGTGTGCTGTGTGGTTTATATTTCTTCTTCATCTTTTCAACAGCTTGTTTGAAACCCCCTAATTTTCAACATTATCAATTTTAATTATATTTTTAACTTATGCACATTGTAATTTTTAAGCTGTTTTAACTTTTGTAAGCTGTCATCAGTTTCAGATTTTTTATAAGGGGGTGGGAGGAGAGAGAGGCAAATAAATAAATAAATAAAGTGTGTATATTTATTTTATTTATAAACATTATAAACAAAATGGCACACTAAGCATTAAGAAATACACACTTTTAAAACATGAACACCTCAAAATATGCACCCACTTTAGCCAATAGAAATGTTGTGACTCAGCTGGAAACACAGAGTGATGTTGTCAATGATTCTGATGGGGACGATGAGATTCAGAGTCAGATGCAAAGCAAGGATGTGCCTGTCTTAGATGAGGAAGACCAGGATCAGGGGGCAGAAGTTCAGTTGTTTCCCACAGCAAGGGTTGACGATGGGGAAAGTGAAACTACTGAGACTGAATGCCAGGTGCCTGATGAAGGAATTAGGGAGGATAGTTCTCAGCCAGCTAACGAGGGATTTGACCTAGATGGGGCCGGTGAGTTAGATAGGGCTGATTGCTTGGACTTGAAAGTGTGAAGGAGTGTCAGGATCGCCGGGAGGCGAGAGAGAGAGGCCCAAGGCCAAAGGAATGCCTTCATGCTGGCCTAAGCGGTCTGGTTGGATGTGCTTCAGTGTCAGAGCAACTTCATGCTTTAACCAAGAGCCTTTGGGATTTATCTTGTAGCTTTCCATGTTCATGTTTTAGGACTTTGCCTTGTACTTATGGGACTTTGCCTTGCCTGTACCTCCATGGATCTTGTTTGCCTATGTTACCTTGGATTGATCTTTTGAAATATACTGTTGCTTTTTGGACTTTTTACCTTTTATTCTAAATAAAACTACAAAGACAACTGCTAGTGTGTTCTTTGGTGTCTTAAGCAAGGTGGTTCTACTCTGAGGTGCAACAAGAAACTAGAAACACATGACTACATGGGCACATTAGGGAAAATGTGTACGAATTTCAGTGCTAGAAGCAATAGCAACACCTTGCAACCTGATATTAAAAGAAGACCAGAAGAAAATGCAAGTTAGATTTGGAAAATCACAAAGAAATTCTAACTGGAAAATATTCACATTGCCTGCCTAGGGAATGTGTGAAGAGAGTGAATGTTTTCAAACACTTGGAGATGGTGCTATCTTGAAACAATTTCTGCTTCCTATTTGCTGAACAGAGCAGCTCTCAGGTATTGTGAAACCTTTACTATTCAAAGCAGCTTCACACAACACATGCCAAGTATTGTGTATGCAACTCAACCAGTTAAATTCAAATGAAGTGCAAAAAGTAAAGCCATTCTAAGCCAGGATAATATGTTTCCACCAGTTTTTGACAGCATGGATCACTGTATTTCTTATACATTTTGTAGATGAATGGCATAGCATGTACTACTGATGAAGTAATAATGCTACTGTGTAATGCGGCTCATATCATTGATAAATCACAACCTCTATGGTTTATGGTGGCACATTAACGGTAACTTTACTTATAGCACCTTGGCTTAGTTTAATTGCTTTGATAAACTGTTGCTATCAGATATAATTATTAATACTTTATAACACATTCTAAACCCACTTAGTGTGTCACTACCTTAGGGAAATGTCTTTATGATGTTTTGTGGCTATCAGATGGACTCTCCGAATTTTTGTAATGTTCACATTCAGAAGCCAGAACCCATGTTCACTTTTCTTTTAATAGTAATGTACTAACTAGACTTCTTAGGACAGATGGTAGGCCCTCCTGTAAAATATGGTAGTGCCAATAGGGAGGGGAAAAGTTATGAGTCTAGATAAAGTAATGCCATCCTGTTAACAGATTGTGGATCAGGCATACAGGCGTTGGCCAGCTTTTTGGACACCACCAGTGCAGAAAGAGAGTTTCCCCATTCCTATGCCCCAAGTAGCCATTATGAGTACTAAGAGAAGTCTGAGATTTCATTCTCTGAGAACTTATGAGAATCACGTTTCCTCTTTCTCATGATTTAAACAACAATTGAAGGGACAGATATAAATATTCACCAAAATTTAGGCCTGGAAGACTACACAACCCATCCACTCACATTCTGTATCAGGAAGGAGATTAGTCAGTGAATTGGTATCAGGAAGGAGTTTCTCAATTTCATACTGACTGGTCTTCGATTTGATTTTTTCCCCACTTTTATTGGGACATTGTCTTATAAATATGCCAGCAGTTCATAACTGAAGTTACAATAATCCCAATATATCAATAAGAACTTTGAAAGGGAGAAATAAGGTCCAGAAGAGACAATGTGCTACTGTTGCGCTTTCTGTGTGCTTTGAACCAAAAGGCATACAACCAGTTGTTTCTGTTGCAACCCAGATCAGGAAACGAGACCATAAGATAACAATCCACCACACTACTGTGGGGAAAAACAATCCCTTTTTATTGATGAAAAATGGTTACAAAATAGAGGAAAATGCAAAGTCAAAAAGCCACAGTAAAATTCAGCAGTCAGGAATATCTATGAACTAGATCAAATTTCCAAAAGCAACACTGTAAAAACCTGGAACCTGTTAGCATTTCACTAATCATACTTGGAGCACTAGAAGCCTCTTGGGATGTAGGCCACGGGAAACGGGAAATCTGCCAAGGTAATGCCTCAGTCTAAACGTTGCCTGATCTAACGAGACAGCCCGGAGAGAGGCACTTAAAACTGAAGAAACAGTTTCATGACACGCCTCCAGGCTTTGAAGCCTGTGCCTCCTTTTCCCTTAATCTGCTTGACCTTCACAGACTCTGCGATTCACTTCTGTTTTTCCAAATCTGTCCTTTTCTATCATTAAGGAAGCCAGGTGTTAACTCCTCTGGAGAGCTATCACCACTTGGTTCTGAAACATTTTCATCAGGATGTGTAGTTTCACTTTCTAAGCCACTGACCTCAGAATCAACATTTTCAATACCATCAGGGAAAAATACATGTTCAGTGGCCTGTTCAGTAGCATCAGGAAATACAATCAGAGAATCAGGTTCAGGTTTAGCAATCAGAGAATCAGGTTCAGGTTCACACGCAGGCTGAACCCCAACAGTTTCATTCAGACACAAGTCTTTGTTGCCACATTTTCTAGTGCTTCTGCTGTGCTATCTTTGTGCATTGAGCCAAAATCACACAAGTTGTTTCAGTCAGGAAACTCTTGTCCACCAAGTATGGTCCCCACCCACTCCAGCCAGTCATAGCAGCCAAAAGGGTATTTTTTTGACTAAAATATAATTCCCCCCCCCCTCCCCAAATCAGGAGATTTTCTAATATTTCTGAAACTTGATGCCCTGGTTATGTTATGTAATTCTAGAAAAATTCAAGGACATAGCTCTTGTACTTTTTTAAAAAAAGGGTTTTGTAAAAATCTAAGGAATTCCTCAAAAATCAATAGACGAGTGAAACGTTCTGAAACATGGGGGAGGGAACAGTGGTAAATATATTCTACCATTGTAGCAGGTGTCATCCCAATATCTCTTTAAAAATGAGTAAGAAAGTAGCCCCAAAAGCCCCCCCCCACACACACACAACTACTTAACAAAATAGTAATGAATATTTTGTTACTCTCATTATAGTACTGCAACACACTTACTATACTTTAGAAACACTTTAGAAACAACTCACCAGCACCCCCTAATTTTGTTATGAGGATTGAAACATTTTTTTCATCAATCACACTGGCCTAATACTCATTATCTATTCTTTAAGCTCTAGTGTGATAAGGTTTTGAATATAGGGAGAAAGTACAGTGTGTGAGAATTCTAGATGCCTCTCCCTAAACTCCAAATACAGGCAGTCCCGAAGTTATGGATGAGATAGGCTCTGTAGGTTTGTATGTAAGTTGGAAAATTTATAAGTGTGACTCCAGCTAGAGAGAGAATGGGAGAGAGAGAGAGAGAGAGCTAGCATAGATTTTGGGAAAAAAACCTTGTTGTGGAAACAAGGATTGGTGAGAAAGCTTCAATTGTGACACCTTTTCCCCATGATAACTTTTTAAGGAGTAAACTTCCTTTCTGAGAGGTAGATTTCTCTCACTTCCTGTTGTGTCATTCTTAACTATAAGTTGTTTGTAAGTCAGATGCCTGTAACTTGAGGATTGCCTGTATCCAGAATCATAAGATGAAGCCATGGCTTTTAAAGCAGAATAATAATTGTGTAGTGTGAATGTACCCTCATACCACATGTTTCCAACTGTGGCACTATTGCTGTAACTATAAATCCTCCTCAAACCTTTTTTAAGAAGCAGCAGCCACACCAAGTGATTGAAGTCTGCTCTGCTGGCAATCAGGAAACAGCAAGATGACCTCGTCCCCTGAAAAATCTGCAAATTTGAAACCGCATCCCATCACAATTCCTAATTTGACCACTGATTATTGGTGGGAGAGGGATGAAAATATCATTCTGTGAGTGCCTTGATCAACAACAGAATAGACTTCTATTTTTCAAAGTGGCTACTGGCTCTTAAGGTAGGTGTGTGGGTTGGGAAATCTCTATATCTTCCATTGCAACTCTATGGTTCTCACAGGTAACACAAAGGGTTACCTGTGTTTAATCACAGTTTTTCCACTTTTGCAAAAGTCCTAAACAGTTAACCACAGTAAATGTGAAGGGCTGACTATATTTCTTAGTGACTGATATAGGCTAAAGGCCATGATATACATTTTCCAGTGCTGTCATTCCACCTTGTGGAGCTTTGCTATTTCAAAGGTGGAAGATGCTTTTAGATATGTCCCCCCCCCCCTTGCAATTTGTCTGGTCCAAATGGAGGGCGGGGAGGGGGGGGGGGGAGGAAAGGTTGCAAATGATATCAGCTTTCGTGTGTAACCCACTCCCATCACTGTTTTCACCTGCTTGCTTACCAGAAATAGCAAACATCCATCCAAGAATAAAGAATGGGGGATAGTTGCACAGGTCTTCTGGACTATTAGTGCTTTATAAAAGACACATGTCAACAAATGGCAAAGTCCAATCACATGGCTTGTTTGCATAGCTACTTTTTGGATGCCATCTTTCAGGATCCTTTCAGGAGGGATTCTTTTGGCTGTCATTAAAACAAGGTATAACTTTCTCAAAGCTCTCTGTAATCCGTGGTTTTGAAATATTTTGTCTTCAAGAAAGGTGGGCAATATGACCTAGAGAGACATCCCTGTTTTGCAGTTCTTTTTACCAAGGTTTCTGTTTGCTTTCTTGCTTCCTTCCAAGTTTCTCCCCATGCCATTTTATTAAAAATATCACTTCCCAATTTCTTGCTGCCTTTCCCACAATGATGAGACCCTTCCCACAATACAGCAGAAGGTATCCCACTGTTTTCCTCTTGCCCATTTCTATTATCTTCCTGCTTTGAATTCTTCCTGTTTTTTGTTGTTGCCCACAGCTCCGCAAGGCTGAAGCAGAGCAACACATTTCCTTTCTCTGCTGTGATTTAATCTCAATAATATTGTTTGCAGCAATAGCGAATGCACACTTTATCTCTTGCTTGTGGAGCAGATCAGGAGAGTGCCAAAAATATATTTTCATCTCTTCTTTCTTTAGAGTAAAAGTTTCACAAGGGCAAATTGACTTTCAGGGTAGCATGATAAAATGAGTTTCTATCTTCATTTATTTGAGCCCTGCCAGTCCATGTCTCTTCATTACGCTCGGGTCAGCAACTTTATCCCCGATTTTAGAACTGAAATTCCCCCGTAATCAGAAGCAACGCTGGGCAAATTTCTTCCCTGGTATAAATTCATTGCAGTCAAAGGGGTTACACTAGGGATGGATTTGTCTGAGGGTGTTTTGGCATAGTATCAATCAGTTGCTAAAGTTGGCTCCGGCTCTCTTCATTTTCATCACCCTTGGCTGCTCTAGCTGATACTTAGGTTTGAGTGGTAGTCAGATTTATTGGCATTCCTTTGAGGGGGTTTAGAATAAACTTAACACCAGTTGGCTTAGAACACACTGAGGGATTGATGCCATCATGTGCTAGATCCCCAGTAAAATCTATTGAAGCAGCTCCGACTGTTAAGCCCCAGGAGTCATTGTCAAATGAATCGAATTTTGTGTGCTGAACTGTAAGTACAGAGGAACTTCAAAAGTCAAACACATATCCCTGTTTTGACATTTGTTATACCATGTATTTAAAAACCTTCCATAATATTAGTCAGGACTGGTAATACTAAATTATTACATTGAAAAATTATTCCAGTAATGTCCCTTATTTAATTTTAGAAAAATCAAGCTATCATCATCATCATTTTTACCCCACCTTTCTCTCCTTGGGGACTCAAGGCAGCTAATGCTCTACACTAAATAAGTTTAAAAGGTACAATACAAAAGTTTTAAAAAACCAATGTGGTAAAGACAGAATTAAAATACAGTAAATAAATACACTAAAATGATCTTGAAAACTCATCTTTCCCACAATCCCACCCAACCTCTCCAAAGCCCACCCTTCCCTAAATGCCTGTAGACATAAAAACGTCTTGATCTGCTTGTTGAAGTCAGAAGGGATGGGGCTATCCTGGTCTCTCTTGAGAGGGAGTTCCATAGTCTGGGAGCAGTCACCAAAAAGGCCCTCTTCTGTGTTTCCACCAAGTGTGTTTGAATGGGTGGTAGAACTAAGAGAAGGCTCTCTCCAATAGATCATAGATACTCCCAGGTTCATAGAAGGAGATACGGCCCTTCAGAAGAAGAAAAACTCTGGGTTCTTCTTAAATTTCCTGAATTCAAGATAAATGTAGCTGCTGTGTTTACCTCACTGAAGGTTTTACTGACATGGAAGAAAACAGATAACAAACTCAACTGATTCTCTGTTATGAAAAGGTAGCATACTGACCTAATTGGCTTTTTTCATCCTTATTGAGGAAACTAAACAGCCAATGGAAAAAACAAAAAGGTTCAAGATTTCTCACATTTGAGGACTTTTAAAATGATCTTTTGAGATGAAAAAGGAAATATATTACACAAAACTGAAGCTTTTATGCACAAAAATATTTTCTTACAGAAAAATAAAGAAGGAGGAGGAGGAGGAGGAGGGGAAGCAACAGCAGCAACAACACCCCACCTTTCATCAACAGAGCAACAGAAAGAGCAGGCAGTATGCCACCTAACTTTCATTACTACCCATATCTACCAATCATTTTGCTCATTGGTTGCCACTAATATTGAAGGCTTATCTACTGATCTGGAGGACCTTCTTTATCCAGATCCTCCCCAATGTATACTAAAAATATACACTGAAGCATAAGGTGCATCTACACAAATGGTTCCCAACCTTTTTTGACCAGGGACCACTCTCCATCCAGTAGTCACCATCTGCTCACCCACATAAAACCACATTTAATAATCCAGAGCTGATGTGGTAATAGTATTTTTTTTTGTGGGTAGTCAGCCTCTCCCCTCCTGACATCCCCATTGTTTCAGCACTATAAGAAGGTTTTGCAAGATCAGTCACTCTTGTTGTGTGGTTCCAAGGCAACGGTGTAGTAATGGTGAAGTCGCCGACCATATTTTCATTCCAAGGGGATCACTGGTGGTCCACGGACCACAAATTAGGAACCACTGATCTACACTGTAGAATTAATGCTGTTTGACACAACTTTAACTGCCGTGGCTCAATAAAATCATGGAACTTGATTTTTTTACAAAGTATTTAGTCTTTTATTCCAAAAAATACTGGTGCCTCATAAAACTACAACTTTCATGATTCTCTAGTATTGGGTAGAATTATGCACAGATCTGTTTTTCAAAACTGACTTGGGTCTTTTGGACAGCCATAACGGCATGAGCTCTGCTGCGATTTTTTTGCTGGCCACAACAGACCATGTGGCTGCCAAAAACAGGTGCTTTGGGTTTCTTTCGGCTACACGTGAAGAAGTACAGAGGGGGGGAGGGAGAGGGGCAGTCCCATGTGCATGGTTTTCCTGTGAGGCTGTGAGCCCTGCTGCCTGCCTGAACCAATCAGAAGAAAAGCTAGCTAACTCCATGTTCTATCTCAGTGCCATCGCTGCTCTTGGAATCTTGTTTTTGGACTTGGTTCCAGTCTTTTCCTTTGGTAATTTCATTTATGGGTTGTTAAAGGGTGTTTGAGGGATGTCTGTTTAAACATTGGGGTGGTTTACTGAAGTGAAGGGAACCTGACTCCCTTAAGTCCCCTTGGGGAGAATTCAATTTCTCCCTAGCACTCATTGAAGGATATAAATGTTTTAACACCAAGGCTTGGGAAGAAAAGCAGTCCATATAAGTTTTAACATGGGGCTTGGAAGGAAAGTATGGGGCTTGGAAGACATGATGTGAGCCAGTTGGTGCAGTGGGTGAAGTGGGACATGCCACCAAATTTAGCCCCATGTAGGTTTCATTGAAGGATATTAGAGGTAAGGATTGCAGAAATGATGGTTTCCTAAGCCTGTTGCCTCAAACCTAGGAATCATTGAAGGATATAAGAGAAAGGATCCCAGAAAGGGTGGTTTCTTAAGTCCATGCCCTAAAAGTGATCAAAAGGGGAGCTTTGTAAGTTCCCCATTGCCGCCAATGGGCCAGATATTCCTGGATCTTTTAGTTGCTGAACTGAAAATTGTGTTTTTTCCATTAGCCAATTTTGGGAGGCTCCTGAAAACGGATCTAGATGCCCATCAGAATTTGGATACCAAAAATGGATCATGGTCCAGCCAAATAGAACAACTCTAGTTTTGGGCAATGACAACTAAAGTTGTCTCAATCTTCTATAGTTCTATAGTGTAGATGCATTCTTAGGCTATCCACACTGCAGGATTATAGCAGTTTGACATAACATTAACTGTCATGGCTAAATGCTATGGAATTGTAGTTTTATGAGTCATTTACACTTCTCTGACAGAGTGCTACAACAAACTTCAAATCGCAGGATTCCATAGGATGGAGCAATGGCAGTTAAAATTGGGTCAAATGGCATAATTCTGAAGTGTGAGTAGCTTCTAAGTCATTTGGTGTACATCTTATAACTTACTGGTAATAAAAAGGTGAAAAACGATCCAGAACAGAACTATAAAAAGTGTTATCACTTCCCTTTGTCTAAATTAAGATATTAATCTAAGGACAGATGGTCCCCAAGGACCTCATCATACTGCTGGTCTCCAAGGACATCTGTTTAGTTCTGTTGCGCCAACAATCACAGACAAAATGGAAGGCACATGTGGCAACCTGAGTACCCTCCCTCCTTCCCCCATCACATTGAAGCATTGAGATAAGGTGTGTTGGTGCCCTGTCCCTGCACCCATCAGACAGGAAAAACTGTGGCAACGCAAGTTACCACATTGCCATGTTGCGGCATTGCCATTTTCCCCATCAGATGGGGAGGGGAACAATGGGTAGCTCCAAAAGTCTATTGCCTTACTGTCCTTGGTGAGTAAGTGTCGCAAGGATTCGGCCATCAATGGGGAGGGGCCGTGGCCTGCCTCATGTGATGGTGCTTGGAAGGCTCTGTGGCTGAAGAGGAGCAAAAACTCCTTATGTGATGTTGTGGCAGAACTGCATTACTAGATGTTACATTGTTCTCTTCTGATAAGCTTTTAGGTTCTTTGACAAGGCTCTTGTATTTCTTGTTTTTAACACCAGATAGGGGAAATCTCTCCTATGTGGCAGTTATATACTTCAATAGGGTAAGCTTTCTAGAAGCTATGAGATTATTCTGCTTTTCTATACCTTTTGGTTATTTGTTATTATGTCTCTAGAATCTTTTTAATGCACATTCCCAGTTAAAGCCTCCACAGTACATCTTGCAGAAATTCAAAACAACACAATAAAACACAGATAAAACAAGATAAAATACAGTCAATTAAGCATTTAAAATAACCACGATGAGTATAAACACAGTTCAAGGAGAAGGGAGGGAGGGAGAGGAGAGCTGTGCTAATATATTTTAATGCAAGGAAATGAAACAATAAGAATTGTATGTTACAAAGGGTGAACATTTAATTTCAGATAGCTGCTCAACTATGCCGGTATCTGAATTCACTTTGTATGTACACAAAGCGAAATTCATCCCTAATTACATTAACGTGTCTCTGAGGCAAAGAAAGATCACAGGTTTAATCTAACATCTCTTCAAATCTGTACGGTTAATGAACATGCCCTATAAAAAAACAGAGTGGATTTTTGGTGCGAATTGTACCTACAAATTCTGCACTGTAGTTTCACACTTGAAGGAAAAACAGTGACCTTGCCAAGGAGAAAGCATGCTGCCTTCATTTGGTCCATTTGATAAACGCACTTGCATACAAATCTGTAGAAACCAATTTGTAGTTTTGGCATATGCAGTGCACATCCCACTTTCCCGCTAACAGCTTTATCCTTTAAAAAATAGGTCAGCTTTATACTTTACCTTTTCATGCGGTGGAGCAGTGGAAGTTTATTATTTTAACTAAATTATTAATGCATCTGATATTCATGCAAAAACGACTTTGTTATGTCTTAATGTAGGTTTTTGTTTAGCTGTCAGGAACACTGTTCTCCTTCCACAGATTATTTCATGTTCATCTTTTCTCTTTGCTTTAGCTATGTTCCCATTCTTCTTTAAATATTTCAAAAAGCAATGTGTGTGCACATGTGTTATTGAGGAAGACTTTGTTCATGTGGGCTTGTGTGACTGGATCTACCTACAGGTTTCTAGTGAATGTTTTGCCTTACAATAGGCTTTTTTTAAACAAGTGGAAAAAACATTATTGATAGAGCTCAAGACCTTTAAAATGGCAAAAATGATCCATCTTGTCTGGAACAGCAGAGGTGGATAATATAGCAATGAGATCTTTAAAAATTGATCTTAGCCCCACTAAACTGAGCATAAAGGAAAATATATGAGCTGCTGATCAGACATAGTGAGCCTACAGCATACAGTGTATCACTGCCTAAAGTAAGAAAAGATTTTAAATGACATTCCTAAGTTTTCTTTCTATCCACTATAAATTTCACAGATGTACTTGACCTTGAACAAAGGAAAGTTTAACCTCTGGTGATCTGTTAACCATTGTGATATAATTGTATACGCTTAGGTATCTTCTGCTATGTGGTTTCTAAGCTTTTAGTAGCATGCTCATATGAAACCATAAGTGAATCTATTGTAAGTTTTTTAAAAGGAGCATATTCAGCATGGAGGTACAGGGCCACTCTTGGAAAAGAAAGGCAGAAGGTTCCACAGTTTACTGAAATGAATAGTTTCCACATCTCATGTTGTTGGCATATACCTTCTAGAATCCCTTGCTATTGGCCATGATGGCTTTTATTTATTACTCTGTTATATATATCCCATCACAGTGCATAAGGTAGCTTAAATCAAGTTAGTGCAGCTAATATCCTATTAGATGAAACTTTAAAAAAATAAACAAACCATTCTACTAAAGATACAAAGGACTTTATCACACCATCCCAAGATGGTTAAGTTCTGTAGGGGATAAGCCTGTGATTGTCTCTTTGTCTCAGGCTTCAAAGGAGAATGATCATGAGCCTGCAGACGTTCCAGTGTCTGAGTTAAATGATCAGGTTTCTGCTGACTCTCAGGAGTTGATGATTGGAGATGATGGTCAAGAGAATACAGTTAGCCAGAGTGAATCTGAGGATTCTGGGATAGTTGTTTCACAAGGCAAAGATGCCTCAGTGCAGGCAGAGAAAGAGGCCAAGGTTGAACAGTCAAGGCCAAATAGTGATAGAGAAAGGAATGTACTAATTGGCAAACTGAGGAAAAGGCCAGATTTATCAGGATCACCACCTGGAATGAGGGAGGAGGCACTCTGCAAGATTGAGAGAAAAGAGGGGCCAGGGAGAGGTTTCCCAAGGGAAACGGAATGCTTTTGCTATGGTTTTCTGAATAAATATAGGGCCTGCAAATCTATAGTCTTCAGTAAGCCCTACGTTTGGTTTTCATGTCCAACCATGTCTTTGCTTCATGCCTGATATCCATGCCTTCCTGTTTATACTGAGATTTCTGTATACTCCTGTCTTGAATGCTGAGATTTTTGTAAGCTGTTTGTCTTGGTTTCAAGCTCCTGCATTTGGATTTATTGGTTCAAGTTTGCTTCTGTTTCTTCAAGGGACTTTGGTCTTTACAACTTTCTGGAACTGAAAGACTTTACTCCTGTGGACTTGTTTATTGGATTTTGGGACTTTTCTGTTTTTTGACTTGGATTTTGACTGGATTACATCGTTCAACTGACTATTTTGTGGACATTTCCTTATTACTTGTTTTGAATGGTGTTTTTTTTTTACCTTTTTGGCTATTGCTATATTAATCTCCAATAAACTGCTTTGCTTATAAAGAACATTGGTGTGGTTTTGGGTTCAAATGTGCCAACCCCAGCCTTGATGTGCAACAAGTTCATTATCACATCTCAGGATATGTATGTTCATCTCATATCTCTGCAGTAGCATTCTAGTGCTAGTTTATCAATCTATGATCCTGTGTTCTTTCTTCTGTACTGCTTCTGTGACTCCATCTTCTTGCCTTATGCTTTATGGTTTTTATATATTTTTAAAAAATATTGCAATTTCATTATTATGGTAATATGAGGATTTTTTTAAAATTGGAAAAGAAAAGAAATTGGAGGAAGAAAAACATTTGGAAATAGCAAGAGGGAGAATAGGAGATTCTTGCCCACTGAAGACACATGACTGCTAGCATATTAGAACAGAAGTGGAAGAAACTTATCACATTGAGGTAATAATAATAATAATAATAATAATAAATAAATAAATAATGTTTATTTATTACCCACCTCTCCTAGTGGTCTGAGGTGGGGTACAATAAATTAAAAACATGTGAACATAAAATATATAAAATAAATTACATAGATTAAAACATAAAAATATAAAAACATGCACCAAACACAGACACAAAAATGACATATAGTAGCAATAGAATGCAATTTTTTTAAAAAAGAAAAAAATCAACAAAGCTAATCAATGGGAAGGCATTGACAGATTTTATCCATCAATAAAAAGGAGTGTTACAGTCACAGAGGGAGGGCAAATTGGCAGCAGAATACATATCACAAGGTGTGATAGCTATTAGACTTGTGCAATTGATTCAGAAATATCCTTGATTCAGATCCAGTTTGGATGTTTAGCACTTTGGAAGCAAGTTCTGACATGCCTATTTGCTGCCCCCCCCCCCCCAATTATTAAGAATTTAAATCATTCGATCTGATTCTTAAGCTTTGGATGTGTTCTGATATAGCTGTGAAGCACCGGGAATGTGGTGCAGCTGGCTGAGTGTCAGCTGCATGAAGATCACTCTGACCAAAAGGTCATGAGTTTGAAGCCAGCCCGAGTTGGAGTGGGTTTCCAACCAATTGTGTAGCCTGTTGTCGACCTTTGCAACCCGAAAGACAGTTGCATCTGTCAAGTAGGAAAATTAGGTACCACCTTAAAGTGTGGGGAGGCTAATTAACTAATTTATGAGGCCATAAAAAAGACTCCAGCAAAAGCACTCCAGCAAAAAAAGCATGCGGGGAATGCGGAAGTACTTCATCAGTGTCGCAGATGGACGATGAAAGCGACAGCTCCCCTGGCGGCCAGAAAAGGTTAAATAGCCTCTGTGTATGTCTGTATATGTTGTAAGTCAAAATTGGCATTGAATGTTTACCATATATGTGTACACTTTAATCCGCCCTGAGTCCCCTGCGGGGTGAGAAGGGAGGGAATATAATTTCTGTAAATAAAATAAATAAATAATGGAGCTAAAATTCACAGGGCAACCAAACCCTTCTGAGAGGTGAAGCCAAGCCTGTTGGCATGCCTCTTCAACCAATCAGAGCTGACGGAGGAGATGGGGGATGCAGAGGCAGAGATCGCTAAAAGATGTTGTTTAAACAAAACTTTGAAAATTCCCAAAAATTCCATGCATGAGTGAAATGTTATGATACTTAATAGGCAAAGAGTGGAAAATGTATTCTACCACTGTAGCAAGTTTCACCCCATTAGCTTCAAAAATTATGGAGATAGTAGCCCCATTTATAGTAATTTTATTTAAGCCAAATGCCTGCGTAAAACTACATTTCCCAGAATGCATTGGGCTGCAGCAGCAAATCATGGCATTTAATCAGTCTATAATAAATAAAATCATAGAAGCTGCAAAGAGGGACAAAATAAATAGCATAAATCTGTGCTAAATTGTAGTTACTTGGTTGTGTGCCACAGGAAAGCATATTAATTGGACATCTGGGGAGTTTCAATTGTGCCTTTCTGCCTGGAAGAAGGGGGTCAGTCTAGATCAGGTATGGGCAAACTTTGGCCCTCCAGGGGTATTGTGGGAGTTGAAGTCCAAAATACCTGGAAGACCAAAGTTGAAGTCCAAAATACCTAGAGGGCTGAAGTTTGCCCATGCCTGGTCTAGATGTCCCTTGATGGTGTTTGTACTATGATTTCTGTTCCTGGGTTATAAATGCCATTTCCTAATTGGTTCTGTCACAAAAACATGGTAAAAGTTTATTACACTTGAAAACTTTGTCTTTGCTCAAGGGACAAAGCAGCACATTTTGCTTTATTGAGTCTCAACCAATTTAACACAATTTCTGCCACAAAAAAAGTTTCTGGAGTAGAAAAACTACTTTCAAAGTAAAGACCATACAATGAAACAGGAAATAACACTTTCAAACCAGGAACAGATTTTCTTAAAATTATTTTAAAAAGTTTTTATAATTTTTTTTATAAAAATTTGCCAAAAATCAATGGATAAGTCAAACATTCTGAGCTAACAGTGGTAAATGTTTTCTATCACTGTAGCAAGTTTCATCAGGATAGCTCAAAAAATGAGGGCGAGAGGAGCCCCTCAAGTTTCCCCACTGACAGTAATGTTTTCCTTAATGCACATGGGTGACCACCATTAATGAGGTACTTATGAAGATTTGGAAGTTTTGTAAAGTTTTGACATTTTTACCCCCAAAATTCAGAAAGAACTTTAGAAATGAGGCGCCAGCGCTCCCTACTTTTGAACACAGTTTAGAACCACATTTTTTTGGATCGCACATGTCTAATAGCTACTGACAACAGTTGGTGTTATACTGCTGCAATTTTGGTTTCAATACCTCATGTGATAATGTCCATTTAAAACAGTTTAAGGCACACCTTCAATGCAGAACAATAAAAATAACAAAAGCATGCTATGCTCCATTAAAAGACCCTTCGGCTACATGTCATATAGGGAATCTGGGGCTATGAGTGTTGTAATTCAACAACAGTTAGGATTCTAAATTTGGTACTGTTGCTATTAGTCCAGATATTCTTATTTATTTTCTTCTTCATAAATTTTTATCCTATGCCTTCATTTCAATAATCAAATATAGAAACACATTTAATTTAGAGTGCCTTTATTGTTAATGTTCTTATGCACCTTCAGGTTATAAACCATCCTATTGAACATTTTTCTTGACAAGATCTGTTCAGAGTAAACTTGTCATTGTCTCTTTGAGCCTGGAAGAATGTGTCTTGCCCAGAATCACTCAATGGGTTTCCATAGTAAAAGTAAAGGTTTTCTCCTGACATTAAGTCCAGTTGTGTCCGACTCTGGGGGTTGGTGCTCATCTCCATTTCTAAGCCGAAGAACTGGCATTGTCTGTAGACACCTCAAGGTCATGTGTCTGGAATGGAGCACCGTTACCTTCCTGTCGGAGCTGTACCTATTGATCTACTCACATTTGTATGTTTTTGAACTGCTAGGTTGGCAGAAGTTGGGGCTAACAGTGAGAGCTTATGCCGCTCCCCAGATTTGAACCTGCAACTTTTTGATCACCAAGCTTAGCAGCTCAGCGGTTTAACCCACTGGGTTTCCATAGCTTTAAATTTAAACCCTAGTCTGGGGGGGGGGGACCCGTCACCCCATGCCCCACATTGCCCAACACTTGTTGCCCCATCCCACAGAGGGAAGCATTGGCCACTCAGCTTCCACCCATTGATTGCCATTGCCTCATCCTTGCCTTTCCACAAAAGTCAGCTGGACCAGATCAACATGCACAGGAATAAAGTATGAGAGTAAAGCACAGCATCATCAAGAGATCTACTATGGTGTTTTACTTTTGAGTATTGGACTATGACTCTGGGGACCAGAGTCCAAATCCCTGCTCAAATCCACTGTATGACCTTAAGCATGTCACACTTTCAGATTCAGAGAGAGGCAAAATCCTGTGCTAAGGTTTCCATATGTCAGACATGACTTGAAAGCACACAAGAATAACAGCATTACCAAGGGAGAAACAAACTAGGATATTTTGATATTTTAGGAGGCCTGTTGCTTCATAAGACATGCATATTCAAACAAAGGATGACCCATGATATCACAACATATAAGGAAATTTATTGATGCATTTTTCCAGAAACTCTTTGGTTCAGATCCACAGAGAAGTATTACTTTTGGACTATGCTCCTTTGCAGCCATGTGAGGTGGTAGGCTTGGTGTTAGATCTGGGATTTAATAACAGTTTGCTTTTTCTTCCAGAGGGAAAAAAAACTAGTAGGCTTGAGGGGAAGAAAAGGGTGAAAGACAAAGAAAGCAGAACAAAGATCCCGGTGAATGTAGTAGAAGACTTCCAGTAAAGTGTGCTCTGAGAAATCCTGCAATCCTTTTTTTCTGATGTAAATCTTGGTGTCTCAGTGCTCCCACCTCACTTCACAAAACAAATAGTATCTTTGGATGTAGTTACCTTGGGGCCTGAGTTCTCCCTATAGTCTCTTGTGTTGCCTCAGAATGTTAAACTTCATCCTCCAGATTTTTCCCCAAAGGTCTTTGCACCTGTAAAATGTGGTAGATTAACTAGCGACAAGAGCCTATTAACTTACCGCATTCTGCAACACAGTGGGTCATGCAACACCCACTGTGGAGCAAGGATGCCCTATTTATATTATTTGTTCTCACAGGTGAAGTTGAATCATTTAAATAATTTCCTCCCCACTGTGATTTTAAAAAACTAGACATTTTTGTGTATGTGTGAGTTTTTGTGTGTAAGGGAACTCACTATCCCTCTTCCAGAAATCTCCATGGATGACATTATCATGTATCAGTTATCATGATATAGCCAGGCAACATCCCAATCAGCAGTCTTGTCTGGAAAAAAAAGCCCAGACCATGCTCAACATAGAGCACAGCTACACTTACTTACTTACTTACTTACTTACTTACTTACTTAGGCCATTGTAGAATTGAATTATCCTCATGGCAACTGTATGTTGCATGGGACTGATTCATTATAATGTGGAGCTGGCCCCACTGAACCTAAAAAAATTGCACTGTGCTTCCTGCTTGGAGATGATAAAGGAAATGAGAAATTTGGTACTAGGCCTTGAGAAATAGCAACCCTAGGTCACACATATGTAGAAGGGATTCTATTAGTGGAACTGCTCAAAAGCCTATAACACCTTAGTCTGTCTTACTACCTCAGCACATTGATGCAGTTGTGTGGGGCAATTCGCCAGCCTCTGTGGTGAATTGGCAGGGAAGGAGGGCAATCCCCACGTCCTGCCTTGCCCACAGCAATGCTTTTCCTTTACATGTGGGGAAGTGTTGCCATATGCCCCCCCCCCTCACACTGGCCCTGTTATTCCTAGCTGAACACAGGAAGCCTCCCGTGTTCTGGACATAGCATTGTAGGATGCTTGCACCCCAGCTGATCAATGGAGCCCCATTGGAAGTGAGCGTGCATCATATGATGGGTGATGTGGGGTTCTATGGATCAACTGGGTGCAAGCATCCTCCAACACTTGCAGCTCCCCCATGTGATGAAGTCCTTAGTCAACACTAGAATTCACCTGCTCCTACACAAAAATCTGTGGACAGACCAAAGCAGAAATGCTACACAAAAATCTGGGGCCAGACCAGAGCAGAGCAGAAATGTTGCAAAAGAGTGCCTGTACAGCTCTGGATGTCCAAGAACTATTTAGACACTCTGCCTGCACCTATGGAAACTGAAAAGATGGGGTCTAAAACTGCTGGACCATCTTCCCAACCCATCCTCTTGATTATGTTGCTGTAGTAGGCACTAGAGAGCTCCGAAGAGCCCCTCGCCATTCCCAGGCTCCTTCTTGGTTATAATCATGGAGCAAGAGCAGATTTCCCACACTGACAGCCAAACATCTTTTTTTTAAAGTGAGCATTTGGCAACTAAGTTGAGAATGAGGCTACTTCAGAACACTTCCTTATAACTCCTCACTACACAACTATAATTGTGTAGTGTGTCATGAGGAAGGGTCTCATGTGTTGCTGAATTACTGCCTTCTACCATGCCTCACCATTGGCTAAGCAGTCTAGGACTGATAAGATTGGGTGCTGAGAAACATTTGGAGGGTGCCAAACCTGGGTGTCTATTGGAAGATTACTTCTGCAACTTGGAGCAGTCTTCTGCTCTATATCTCAATTCCACTGGACTTTAAAAAAAGAAAATAAGTATTTTTCATTTTGCAGCTGCTTCTTTTTAAGACATGGATGCTAGACTTCACTTCCAAGCAAAAGTTTTAAGGATGACTGACAGGAGCCAGGTCATAAGTCGGTTTGTCTGAATCACCATGCAAGAGACACAGATTGGTTTGTCCCCAAGGAAATGCCCTTGTCCTTCTCAAGCTGCCAAGCAGAATCTGCTTGGTGCTGTCTCTAAGATTTGAGAACTGTTCTCTTACCTTTGATAGGTGCACATCCCTTTTCACTTGCTTGTCAGGCACTGAATATTTGGGCCCTGAAGCCTTTCGGTGTGCTTTAAGTGTGAAAAGAGATCGACGCTGTCTCTATTAAATTGTTCAGCAAACATTATCTCCCCGAATGCTCAGTGCCTGTCATTTCTACTGCAAAATATCTCACCTTTATAATTCAAACCCATGTATGGCAATTCAGAAGTAAATTCCATTACATTTGGTAAAGCTAGCTCCCAGGTAAACCTCCTTTGGATAGTGTATTCATACAATGATCAGACCGGCAATTTAGAAGGTTAGTTTTTTCTCTCAAAAGTGTGTGTATGTGTATGTGTGTGTATTTGGAAAGTTTGCTGTAATTAGCTTTATGATATGAACTGAAGCATCCTGTAATTAAATAGGCTAAAGGGCAATAGTAAAGAAGCCAAAAAGACATAATTAAATAAGCCAAAGGGCCTGTTTGTACACCTCACTCTGAACAGCCATACCAGGAGAGACGGTGTAATTTAGTTTTCTACTGTTTTTCAACACAGCTGCAGCTTTCCAGTTGAGGATGTAATGCTTTGCTTATTTTCTTTTCAAAGTAAAGCACTGCCAATTTTGGCATTTATTTTCTCGAAGGAAACAATGAGCAATTTTAGCAATTTTCTTCTCACTGAAAGAAAGTCTTCAAAAATTGTGCAGTTTTTGAAGATTACTCACAAACTTCTTTTACGCAAAAAAAAGTGTGTGGTTGTTTTGTACAGAAATAGGCTGCATATTCTATGCAGAATAGCACATGCAGAACAATCACAGATATAATTTTGTTTGTAAAAAAGTTGGCTTTTTCTGCATAGAAATCAGAAAATAACATTTCTCCACAGAAATATTCATGTGCAAGCAGAACAATTCTGTTTTCTGGGGAAAAAAAGAAAAAAATGAACAAACAAAAAAAACAGTCACACTATGGTTTGTGTACAATAAGGGTGCATCTACACTGTAGAATTAATGCAATTTGACACTTATTTAATGGTCATGGCTCAATGCAATTGGATTCTGAGTTTTGTAGTTTTGTGATCCTCCACCACTCTTTGGCAGAAAAGGCTAAAGACCTTGTAGAACTACAAGTGCCATGATTGTATAGCATAACAGTTAAAGTGGTGTCAAACAGCATAAGTCTACAGCATAGATGCACCATCAGACTGGAATGAGAAGATTTCTTAGATTTTATTGGTTTTATTGTTTTAATAGAGTCGATTGTTATATGTTTTAATTCTATTGCTTTACAACCTTGTTTATACTGGTCTTGGTTCCCATGTAAGCTGCTCTAAGTCCCTTTGGGGAAATGGAGGTGGGGTATAAGAATAAAGTAGTAGTAGTAGTAGTAGTTATTATTAGTATGATTATTATTATTTAAGTCAGACCAGGTCCTCTCACTTTGAGGAAACCCTTTTTTCAAACATTTGTGAAATATTTTTAATATATTCTTCCCGTCCCTAATTTTGAGATCTTGCAGCTCCCAACAGACAATGATAATTCCCACTTGCGGTTGTTTGAAGCACTATCGAACCCAAATCTGCTTTAAAGGGTATGGAATCACAAGAAGTGAAAACAGAAGGGATTTGATGTTGCCTGTCAATAATCAGCACTCTGACAAAAATTACACAAATCACCTGACAAAAATTTTGTAGAAAGTGGGATGTATTTTAATTCTCCTTCAAGACATTCTGTATCTTCATGTGTCCTTTCCATTGGGGTTGCATTTCCTTCTTTTCAGTGGTCACCTTTCTATTGGAGTGCCTGTAAAAACAAGGGAATTTTGAAGAAGGGTACTGAATTCATGCATTCGTGCCCACATTCTGCAGGAATTCCTTGTGGTTTTTTTTTAAAAAAATAGCATAATTTCTGCAATTTTAATAGCAATTTATAATGCAAATGTGAGAAGATGGGCTCTGGTGAGTGTTTCTCAAGAATCTAGTTTGAACACTGTGTTGTCTTTTTGAGGTTTAGGTACAAAGCCACAGCATTGCGTCATATTTCAAAGGTGGCTGATGTTCTCATCTTTTCATTTATACTAAGAATGTCAAACCCAGAGAGCTTCTAATTTAAATATTTAGGATGTCACTTAAAACAAAAGCAGCAGCTTAAAACCTTTTTATAAAGCTCAGCAGCTTCAGCTATCTCTGAAGTCTTATTGAACTTGACAACTGACTATGTGTGTTCAGAAAATGGATGCACACACACATATGTAGAGTATTTTTAACACTGTATTAGCTGTAGTAGGTTTTTAATATTAAGAAAATGTATTTGGATGTTTTTGTTTTTCTGGCTGGGGGAATAGTTCTATGACTATGTATTTTGTCCAGTGTATATATTTGGTTGTTGATAGATTTGTTGATCTACTTTTTGTTGAATAAAAACTACATAAAAATATTAAACATACATGGACAAAATCAAAGCGGTCAGACAACATTAGTTTCATCTTATTTCTGGTCAAAACCAAGAGAGTGTTATGCTCTGAGTTATCTCTTAAATCACATTTAGCAATTTTACTAATACCAAGGCTTAGAAGTAACTTGTTACAAGTAATGAGTTTCTTGTAATTAATTTATTCTTTCAATAATGAAAAATAATTAAGTTGTATTGTAATTACAATGTAATGATAGATTTAAGTGCCATGTCAAAGCCTAGGTGAGTTAAGAGGGATAAAGAAATGCCACTAGAAGAGGCTTTTTCAAGAATTAAGCTTAAACCATCTACTAGAGTACTCCTCCTGAGCTAGATGGTGAATTAGATATCACCACATCAATATTACTTCATTGTTTCTGTGTCTGTATTAGATGTTTGTTATTTCTGATCATTTGTAAAAAAATAACTGAAAATAACTATCCCAGTAACAAGAAATTAAAACATTTTGCTTACAATTTGTAAATATAATGGTTAAGTACAATGAGGGCTTTATTATTATATACTTGTGTGTGTGTTCGTGTGTGTGTGTATACCCCTGTCTCTCATGGATTTGTCTAGAAACTTTAATCAAACAAGCTACCTCCAAAACTTGGGTTGACTTATCCACAGATCTCTGTGAGTACTATAGCTTGATTCCTATAAAAAAAGGAACCACCCCCATTCTCTGAATGGAATGGTGGAAGGCAAGAGCTTAGTTCATCTTTGAAGGATCTAGGAGCATCACCAAACCCATCTACCCTCTCCTCCATGGTGGTAATTCTGGCCTTTTGGAATCCTCAAGCAAAGAAATGGTGGTAGCAAATAGGGATGTTGAGGTCCCTGAGGTGGCATTGCTGTCTTTCCCCCACTCAACTTATCTGCAAAATGAAGCACTGGCCCCTTCTGCTCTCTCTACTGTGGCACCACTCCTGGCCATTTTAAATGCCTAGGTGGCTGGCCTTCCAAGACAGCAGTGGTGCTTCCTCTTCTCTGCAGAATGACTCTTCACTTATCCATGGGACATATCAAAATCAATAATTTTGTCCCCCAAACCTGCCTCTGACTTATACACAAATAGAAACGGTAATTACTTTTAAAGTAACTTTATGATACAGATTTTTTTTTGTTTCATTGACTAGTTGATTGCAAGTAATGCTCAACCATTTCAACACATAAAGGGCCACAGCTCCCAATATAGGCCTATCAGCACTCTAAGATGTCCATTGTTTGCAAGAGTTCAATGTTAGATGCTTCTTCTCTAACTCCCTAGGTGAGTACTGAATTGGGACATGGAACCTTTTCTAGGTTCCATTGCCTTCCCAGCCAAGTTTGGTGAGAACAAGGGGGTGGACCTTCTCAGTGTCTGTTCCCAGACTTTGGAAATCTATCTCTAGAAAGGTAAGGACAGCTCTCCCCTCAACATCCTTCTGTTTGGAATAAACTCCCTCCCCCCTCCAAAGCTTTGTTGCATCATCACTGAGTATGATGACGCTACAGTATAGCATCAGGTACGGGTAACCAGGGCTTTTCTTTGTTTTGGGGTGAAGGAGGGGGAGATGGAAGGTTGGTACTCCCCTAGCCAAGCCATGTGATGACCGCATCAACACGGTGAGATGTAAGGCTACTCCTCCTCCTCATCCCATGAGGTGGACTTTCCCCTCAATATGTGGCATCTAAATGTGGAATGAACTGGCATTTTAATGCTTGTTCATTCTGCATTTTGAGCAATGTGGAAGCACCCTAAATGTGCTAAGCAGCTACTGGGCATCAACAGAAGTGGGGGATCACACTGCCAGAAGATCAGTGACAACAGTGTCAGAGACAACAACAGTGGCATCATAGCCAATGTTTGTTACTACACAGAAGAAGGCAGACTAGGTAAATCCCCTTTTGAAGATCTTTAATGAGGAAAACCTTATGATGAGGCAATCCAAAATGAAACTTTCATACAAGGGGCCAAGGTTGGCTTGTTAGCAGTTAACAACAACAAAAAATATTTTACTCTGGAGATATAGATTGAAATGAGAAGACTGGTCCAAGAAGAGGAACAAGTTGTCAGAAACCAAAGTATGGTTGAAAGATGAGTTCTTACCACTAATATTTTCTCCTCTACTTTATTTTCTTATCTGTTCCACCAGTCAGTGGGCAGAATCTTCTCCTTTTTTTTGCATTTGTTTATTCTGTGTAGCTTGTTTAGTTTCTGCGACACAAACTATTCTGGCATTTGAGTTTGTCTTGCAAATAAAAATGGAAAAAAGTGGTGGGGATGAATGATCTCAGAAACCTACCCCTTTAAAAATCCTTTGAATCACTATTTCACACCCCAAGTGTTATAGCACACATTATAGGAAATACTATATTTTATCCGACTCAGGAGGCTGCCTCTCAAGCGGAGATATTTCAAAATATGAATTCATGGCTTATCAATAAAAACGTATTGACTTTCATGAAGGTTGACTTGGTAGGCTCCCGTACAACAGTGCAAACATTTCCTTACACCGTGTTTCCTGCTGATAAGCCGCAATGGCTAATGGTTTGCTAATTAAATCTTAGTTAAGCTCTGGCCTTCTTGCTTCGGAGCAAACCAGTAGCATGAGAGGTTGCAATTTGCGTACGTCGGTCAACATGCCGATGCAGAATGAAGCACTTGTTTAGGTAATACGATAAGGAGTCTCTCTCTCTCTCTCTCTCTCTATATATATATATATTCCATTTGCTCTCCACATATCAGTTTTAGCTGCCTCAGAGGTACCATTTCCCAAGATGCCTAGCTGCCGCTTGTTCAGGCAGGTCTGTGGCTTGCGCTGCATATTAATTCCTGTCCAACGCAGGGATTCGATTTGTACTGTACATTTCATTTCTTCACAGATTTAGATTTATTTCATGTTCTCTGCTTTTAATTAACTCTCTGGCACAGCTGCTGGACAGGATATAAAAACTCATTGCTCTCCTTGTGTTATGAGCATACCACCAATCACTTACCACTTAGATGGTGGTGCAGGAGCGATCAGTTTCTATGGCAACCAGAACCGTGGTGATTGATTCCTTGCCAGTGTGGCATCACCACGGGGAGCGAAGCCTCTGGTTTATATATGTGTGTGCGTGTGTGTGCGTTGTATGCTCACAACATCCATCTAATTAAAACGGGATTAGAGAATCATCCTAGTATATGTTCAACAACCGAACTGCAATCCATTTATGTAAATGTTGTCACTGTTAAACACAGCGGTCGGGGTATTGGGGAAGGAAGAGTTGCTTTGCTCTGGGGGTACTTTTTGTGAGTGTGCAAATGGGGAGCAGAAGATGAGAAGGGAGATGGAGGAATGTTCACAGCATTATTACGATGGCTAAACATGTCTCTATATTTTTTCAAGCCTCGCCTTTGATGGATGAGGATGCTTTACGCACAGAATATCTCATTTCCAAATCTGAATAGAGAACGCAGGAGGCAAAGATGGCCGGGTAATACCAGTTTGTGTGATAATGCTTCAGCCTCCAACTCGGCATGCAAACAAAAATTAAAAGGGGAAACAAACCCGTCCCAAATGGCGCTTGACTCCCCAAATTGGTTAATTAATTTAACGTGTATGAATTATTTATTTGTCAAAAGCCTTTTAATTCGTCTGATTGATTTGCAGTACCATAGCTTCCTCTGAGAGGAAAGTAATCTTTCTGCTTTCAGAATGCCTCCCTCCCCCCAAAAACACCCCTTTCTTTTCACAGAGCATTCCTCAAGCCCTCTAAAAGTTACTTGGAATTTTCTGAAGCCTTACAAATCAGGTGAGATGACAGATAGGCAGTATGCAAGAAGACTCCAGATGAAAAGAGAAGCTCAGGGATTTTGTGAAAAGCTAAAAGAGAAACCCGGCTCTTTGGAGGATTGCTAGCTATAAATGCAAAGAAAAAGTGGGGGGAGAGGACACAAGGTGACAGATCTGGAAGAATGCCCTCCCCCTTTTTCTATATTACTGCTTTCTTTTCCTGCCGAGCACTGACAAAATAATCTGTTAACATGAAAAATGACACTTTGCACAATCTAATAGTTTCACATCTCTGTGCATTCCTTTTTTTTTTTTTTTTGGCAACGGAGCTCTCAGATGTAAAACATGAAGCCATTTTATAAATTATAAATGAACTTAATGACCCTTGGGATGTTATATAAAAATGCCATTAATACGTGTCCAATGACCAATTTAGAAAATAATAATACTGTTTGCTGGAGACACACGAGAAGGGAATAAGACCACACACAAGGGCAGAAGTGAATATTGTTAAATTTATTGGGTGGTTCCAGAGACCTAAAAGTGGATGGCACAAATACTTCTGGCATATCTCATGTCAACTTAAAATCCAAGGCATGAAAATGACTGCGTTATAAGGAAGGACATTTGGCCTTTAAGCGGTTTGGTCTTCAATCCTTGCAGTCCCTTGTCATTGGCGATAGTAGATGGGGATTAGAAAGTTGTAGGCCAAAACATGGATGGAATAGGTTGTCAATCAATGAGCCAGGCCATCTGTGCACATCCCAAAGGAAAAGAGAGAGATAAATAGAGAGAGGGAGGGAGAGAGGGAAGAGAATTGGTTTGGCACAGTGATGTCTTGCACAAATTATAGAAATTATTTGGTGAAAACTAAAGGGCTTCATAGGAGGTGGGGAGTTTCATGGGACTTGTCAATTGTCTTGGTATGTCAAGACACTTCTCACGTAAGGAATGAGAAAAATTGCAAAATTCACACCTGTTTAAAAAAAGGCCATATTCATGGAAAGTATGTTACTCTGGAATTTCTTTGGAGGGGTTGTGGGAATTATATGTCTGATCTAGGTGTTGTAAAATATTGGGGAGAACATAGAAAAGGCTCATTATCTGGTCTTTCCTTCTTGCTGCTCCCAAGGGGTAGGTTCCATGTTAATGCTTAATCCTACACAGATTTTAATCTAATCTTTAAAACATCCATCCATGGTTAAGAATACTATCCAGAAAATAGCGTCTTCATCTTGGTGAGGATACAAGAGAGAGAGAGCTGCTTCTGGAACTTCTTTCCATTGGAGGCAAGGCTGGCTCTCTCCCTGTTTTTTATTCAAGTAGACATTTAATGTGTAAACACAGGGTGTTTTATTTATCTTTTTAAAGTTTTGTATGCCTTTACATTGATTTTTTCTCCTAATTTAGGTGGTGGTTTTAATTATTTTAAAATTTATTGTGAAGGTTTTTTAATTGGCTGTTTCTGGAAGCCTTCTTGGGTAGTCTCATACTGGGAGAAAGATAGCAAACAACTAAAATAAATTAATAATAAAATGATAGTTCTAGGTCAACGATTGCTCACAAATTGCACAGAAAGGGAACCCAACCCTAAAATTGGTACTCATGGTGTGGGCTATTGATCAAGAGGAGGGTGGAACCATTTTCAACACTAGGTCATTGCCAGAAGTGGCCACTTCACTCTTCTGAAAGGAAACTCTCTTCCACACCAAGTTCAAAGTATGTGCTGTCCATTATCTAGCAATGAAATGTAATCACTAGAGTGAAAAAGTAAGGATACATCCACACACTGCAGATTGTAGAAGAAATGCAGTTTGACACCACTTCCATGGCTTGATGCTATAGAATCATGGGAGTTGTAGTTAGATGAGACACAAGTACAATTTGGCAGAGAAGGCTAAAGACCCTGCAGAACGACAACTCCCATGATCCCATAGCATTCAGTCATAACAGCAAAAGTAGTGTCAAATTGTCTGAATTCTACATTATAGATGCACCCTAAGAAGCACTGGGTTGTTTTCTTAGTTATCTATTTGCTTTTTATCTTGCCATTTTCTCAAAATGAAGCCCAAAGTAGCTTCTGCATGGTTTCTCTGTACGCATATGTATGTGTGTTAACACAATTTCAACTACAAAATTGGTGCCAACACCTTTTCTTTGGATCTATATTAAAGTTATATATATTTTTTAAAAACTAAGACAATGTGCCAGAGACACAGAATGAACTGTTGAAATCAAATATAAATTCACCAGTGGTTTGAAGAAAGATGGTATTGGTGGATATTTCTCTCGAATAAGATTCAGCTTTCACTCAAAAAGAGAAACATTTCTGCATATCACATTTATCTTGCCCAACTAAATGTAACTTGGTAACAGAAAAGCAAAAAAATTCCCAGATGGAGAGAACAAATAGATTTTAACTGCATTGCTATTCACCACCTAGGAGGAACAGCTTTATAGTCTTGAAAATAATGATACTTTTATTTGGAATTGTCAAACATCAGGATCTTATGAATGATTTGAGGGCAGATAGTGCTATTTCCTAGAACCACTGACTACAATGCTATGTTCACATTCTTTAAATCCTGTTTGGCTCTAGTGGGATTTAGCAGTTGAATTCAATGCAAAAGTGAAACCCATAGCTTTAGCATTTGAACTGGTGGGCAATCTTGTACTGCATGTACCTTTCAGCATAATTTCAAACATTGTATGCAGCGTAATACTACTAGTTAAAATGGTTTACTGAACCCAAATAGCCAGTGTGGTGTAGTGGTTTGAGAGCTGAACTATGACTCTGGAAACTAGGATTCAATTTCCCACTCAGACATGAAACCCACTAGGTGATTGGGCAAGTGACACTCTCAAGGACTCAGAGACAAATGCAACCCCTCCTCTGAACAAATCTTTCCAAGGTCTTATGGTTACCATAAGTCAGAAGGAACACAACAATTATCCTAACCTAGTCATAATCCTTTGGGCAATTCCTTTCAAGTTCAGTCTACGTTTTAGAGTGGCTTCATTACTTTATTAAAATGGAAGCCATCAACTACTTCCAGTCGCAGGTTGGGAGGTGGGAGGGGTGAAAGAAAGATATGGAAGTGAGAGAGAAAGTGAAAGAAAGAAAGAAAGAAAGAAAGAAAGAAAGAAAATGAAAGAACATGGGTCCACCCACCTTTGGTTCTGGCTTCATGGCACTGGCTTCAGCATAATGCCCATGACAGAATGTCCCAACAAATAAAAAAAAGTTCTCTATCTCTCCTCTACATGGATCTCTACATAACCCTTGAGTCCCCTCGGAGGGAGAGGGTGGGTTATAAATCATTGTTATCATTATTAGCATTATAATCTCATATATGTTTCTCAGGGTGCACCTCCACTGTAGAATTAATGCAGTTCAACACCATTTTAATTGACATGGCTTGATGCTATGGGACCATCGGAGTTGCAGTTTTACATGGTCTTTATCAAACACAGCAAACTACAAATTCCAAAATTCCATAGCATTGAGCCACAGCAGTTAAAGTGGTAAAAGGTAAAGGTAAAGGCTTCCCCTGACATTAAGTCTAGTCATGTCCAACTCTGAGGGTTGGTGCTCATTTCCATTTCTAAGCCAAGGAGTTGATGTTGTCCATAGACACCTCCAAGGCCATGTGGCCAGTATGACTACATGGAGTGCCATTACCTTCCCACAGAATTTGTACCTCTTGATCTACTCACATTTGCATGTTTTTGAACTGCTAGGTTGGAAGAAGCTGGGCCTTACAGCAGGAGCTCATCCCGCTACCTGGATTCAGACTGCCAATATTTTGGTCAGTAAGTTTAGCAGCTCAGCGGTTTAACCCACTGTGCCACCAAGAGGCCCTGTAGTTAAAGTTTTATTGAACTGCATTTAATCTGCAGTGTAGATGCAACCTAGGGCATATAATCATATCTTAATTTAAAAGAACCTTCTATTCCTTATAAGTACAGCTGTAACAGTCAGATCAAAGATTCATATATTCCAGCATCCTTTTCCATGCAGCAATCAACCAGGTTTGCAGGCAGTAGCCCTGCTTCACACAGTTGCCTGACACCTTTAGCAAACTATTCATTGACACGTCATGTTAGAATATTGAGGCCCCACTTAGCCACCATGGCTAGCACCCTGACAAGCTTTGAAAAATGTATCTTGTATGAATTTGTTTAATCTTTTTAAAAAAAACAGGAGCAGTCAGAATGTGGTCCATGATTATACTTATTTCTAGAATGGTTTTCATAGCGAGATATTGTCATTTTGAATTTTTGGTTCATTGTTATTCTCCTGGAGAGCCAAAGTTAGTCATAAATAAAACGATATCAAATTAGATGATGTAGATGCAACAGTAAAAAGAGATTTATTCTGTAGAAGCTAAGCAAATGTGTTTTGCTTTAGGCCTTATGATATCACATAAGGTTCATTCCAGAACAGATTTTTCCATTGGTAACCTGGGCAATGAATGGGACATGTATGGATTGAGTTATCTACATTTTTAATTACATCTTTTTTGTTTCTTTCTCTGTCTTACAGGTGCTTTTGACATAGTTCTTCTCTGTGTGGAACATTTTGTGCCTTTCATGTGGATGAACTTTCAAATCTTGCCTCCAGTTAAGTTATAGAGTAGATTAACTTGAAAAAAAAATAGAATTCCCCTTCTCTCTGCAAACCTATTAATCTTTCCATAGTGCGATTAGATGAATTACATAATGTTAGGGGAGATCCCTTGTGTTCCTTCATTTTTGTGTTCCTGTCTAATGCGAAGTGGAAGGCAATTCCCCATCTCCAATTGAACACGAAACAGGTCAAGCAGAGGAAACTGCCTTGTGTCTTGGTGGTGGAGGGAAAGGAAAGATTGCTTCCCTGAGCCACTCATTAAATGTGTATGCATAACAAACAGTGCTACCCGACAGCAAATTCTATTGGTGAACAGTTGAACACAATTCACAATGAATAATTTAATCACCTCTATTTATCACAAAGGAAATCAGGCACACACTATATGAAGACAGGCCTCCTGTCACACACTGTTAGGTTTCAAGCTCTCTACAAACAGTAAAGTAATAACATTGAATGGTTTGTCTTAAAAAATTGAAAACAAAACATTCCTTTTTGCTTCTGTCTCCCCCTCTCCACAATCTCAGGCACTTGACCTGGACATAAACAGTATTGAATTTACCATCTCCTAAGTCAAATTCACAGAGTTCGCAAAGCCCCATGTGGTCACATTGTTGCTTCTACAATATTTTTTGAATATGCAAAAAGTGATTTTGCACTTAGCCCTTCCACTTGTACATAAAGGGTGCATTAGGCTTGTTCATTTCGGCTGAAACTTGATCCGTTTCTGCTGGCCAGATCCAGGTAGATCCCCATACCCATTTTTGCGCACCTCCTGAAAACGGGAATGTAGCCAGATGGCCATTTTTGGACTGCAGCCGAAAGATGCGGCTAGATCCGATCCATTGGCGGCAATGGGCGGGGGGGGGGGGGGGGGGGGAGGGGGGGGGCTCCTGAGCTCCCTTAAGACCTGGATTAAAAACATCAGAGTTAAAATGCCACTCTTTCTGCCATCCTTTTCCCTTCATTTTGTAGAGAAGATCTGAGTTTAAAGAAAGGGCTTAAGATACAATTCTTTCTCAAGATTTGGGGAAATTATAAATTGAGATTTTACCAAAAGAAAAAAAAAACCCCACTTTGATTACCACCACTGGAAGCTACCCAAAGGAGAGAACTAGGTTGGTAAGAATGGCCAACATACAACGAGATCTTGAAAAAAAAAACTAAGGGGATACTATATCTTAAAATCTCAAGAAGAGATAAAGCTCATTCATAAGAATATCTCATGGTTTCTATATAATCACATCCAAGAATATTGCCACAAAGATTTAAAAAATGGCTTTTCTGACAAAGATTCAACATGGGATAAAATGCTGATACTAAAAAAAGAAGATAATTACTAAAATCTACAAGATTATTTTACAGGGCCAACAGATATGAAACAGGTAAATGACTGCATGATGAAGTGAGCAGTACATCTTGGACACCCTATAAAAATGGAAGACCGGGAGAAGGTCTGGAACAATAAATTAAAATACACATATTTGTATTACCTTAAAGAAAACTGGTACAAGATAGTGTACAAATGATATATGACACCCCAAAAATTGGCTAAGTGGTGCTTCTAGACCTCTCAGCAGCTTTAGATACCATCGACCATGGTATCCTTCTGGAACAGCTATAGGGGCTGGGTATCTCAGACACTGTGCTGCAGTGGTACCGGTTATACGTCTCAGGCAGGTTCAAGATGGTAGTGCTTGGGGATAGCTGCTATGTGATAACCCACAAGCTGCCATTCTATCCCCAATGCTTTTTAATATTTACATGAAACTGTTTTTTAAATATGTATTTTATGGGTTCATGTTTTAATATATATATTATAGAGTGTTTTAAAATGATTATGTTTGTTTATGTTTTAATAATGCTACATCCCACCTCGAGCTGCAAGGAGAGGTGGGCAAGAAATAAATCTATTATTATTATTATTATTATTATTATTATTATTATTATTTTAAAAATGGAGCCCCCGGTGGCGCAGTGGGTTAAACTCCTGTGCTGGCAGGACTGAAGACCGACAGGTTGCAGGTTCGAATCCGGGGAGAGGCGGATGAGCTCCCTCTATCAACTCCAGTTCTTCATGCGGGGACATGAGAGAAGCCTCCCATGAGCATGATAAAAACATCAAATCATCCGGGCGTCCCCTGGGCAACGTCCTTGCAGACGGCCAATTTTCTCACACCAGAAACGACTTGCAGTTTCTCAAGTCACTCCTGACACAACAAAAAAACAAAAACAAACAAACTTCAAAAATATTTACAAATACTTATTGTATCCCTAAAAGCAACAGGAATATGCAGGACTGGTATCGGCAGTTGGACTGGAAGGAATTACTCTGGTTTCTGCAATGGTTTTATTTTTATACACATTTTTATATTTTCTGTTTGGTTTTATTTTTATACACAGCAAGAGACAACATGGATTCTTATTTTATTATTCTAATTTGAAAACACCACTGCCCTTTTCTGCAGCAAAATGGTGACTATTTCCAACTAAACGTGTCTTGTAACAGGGGTTCAGGAATCAAATATTATTGGTGGCCCAATAATATTGTGTATTGTGTATGTGTTTTTATGCTTTTTAATGGAATATTGCTGTTTGTCGTTGTGTTGTAAACCGCGTTGAGTCACCGATTTAGGCTGAGAAACGGCGGTATATAAGCACAGTAATAAAATAAATACATTTTATTTCTGTAGACCCGATCGCGCTGTGATGCCACTGAGCTTAAAATGTAAAACTACAGAGTCTCAGAACATTTCTTTTCTTCCCCCCTGTTACCCCCTCTGTGTCAAAAAACAGTTTTCTCAACTGAAGTAATGCATTTTGCTGTTTAAAGGATGCCCCACCATACCTGGAAAACCATTAAATTGAGCATCTTGAATGACTGATGTAAAATATTTCTCAAAACTGTGAAATGAATGCCCAATTGAACATGCCATCCCTAAGACTGATTTAAAAGGGGTCAAATATGAGCATTGTGTGCCATGCAGCAATCTTGTACTCTCAAATTCTGTGTATGTTGTAAAATGTATATACTGTAGAAGCTTTGGTGATTTTGACTCTTGCTCTAGAAGGAATATGTATTTTACTCCCTCTTTGAAGTGTTGCTAAAATTCCAGCCAAATATACACACTTGGCTAAAGCAGTTATTTATTATTGCTTTTAAAATAGTAACCCTTTCACAAAGTTTCTTTTTTGGGACTGGATACTCCTCCATCATTACTATTGAATGAAGAATCACTATAAACTGTCATTATATAACCAAACACACACACACACACACACACACATATATATATAACCAATTATATAGCCAAACACAAAGCTTCTACAAACTTTCTTGGATTAAAATTCCCCATATGACCACAGGCTATATGGGCTGCCGAATATGGGCGGCCCTGCCATATAAAATCCAGATTATCTGCTTTGAACTGGATTATAGACTCAAATATCCCAGTTTAGAGCAGAGAATGTTGACTCATATAACCCAGTTTAGAGCAGAGAATGTTGATTGTCTGCTTTGATAATCTGGATTATATGGCAGTGTAGAAGAGGCTGGAGTTATCAAAACAAAAGAAAACCCTTTCTCAAGCTCTGGGTAGTAGGAGTTTAGTTGATTCTGGTAGAAATATATGCCTCAGGTTGCTGACAATCCAGAGTCCTGTCCAGTCAGGACTGTGGTTCCTTTGCTTTATATCAAGACTGAAAAATTTAACCCCATTGAATATTTGTCCAACAGCAAATTTATTTTCAGAAACGTAATTTTAGGCCCAAAAGGTTTCCCCTTCACAGACCAAACTTACACAGTCAGATCAAGTTGAAAAGAAGGTAAACCTGTGATGAAACTCATATCTTTTTACCCTTGTGTTGGTGATAGAAATAATTACCTCTAGACATATCATTGCACTGCGCACAGCTGGCATGCAGAGATTGCCAGGTGTCGGATGTGATAGCAAATGTGCAGTCTTATTATATGTCATAGACATCCAAGAACCACACAAATATTTCCTTTAAATGCAATGAGGTGCACAAATTTAAAGATATCACTTTTTAAAACCAAAGCCAGTGTTTCAGTATTATTATTTTAATCATAGGAGGCCAGGAAGTGTATGTACTGTAATAATAAACAACTAGGTGAAGCCAGGAATTTTTTTCTAGCAGTAGAAATAAACATACCTCAGTCTCTTGAAATCATTTTGGTCCTTTGCTAGTCTAATTTAAAAACTGGAGCATTAAAAAAATCACTAACAGCAGAATAAGGGCCTGTCCCTAGAATAATTTTGATCATGGTATTGAAACATAATGCCATTTATCATAAGGGCCTGTCCCTGGAATAATTTAGATCATGGTATCAGAGCACAATGCCTATACAGGGCTTTATGTGTCCAAATGAATATTGGTTGATGATACATCTTAGAATGGTTCTACATTTCCTTGGTCTTATGGTCAGTTTCCGATCTTTCTCTTCAGTGCTTCCTGCCATTGGGATAAAGCAGAGTTTGGAATCTCTTAGCATTGCCCATTTGGGTTGGGGAATTCTGATGGATCACAGTCCTATAGGATTTCCATCTCTGTAGTTGACATAGTCTAAATCAGGGGTCCTCAAACTAAGGCCCGAGGGCTGGATACGGCCCTCCAAGGTAATTTACCCGGCCCTCGCTCAGGGACAACCTAAGCCTGAAACGACTGGAAAGCACACAACAACAACAATCCTATCTCATCAGCCAAAAGCAGGCCCACACTTCCCATTGAAAGACTAATAATTTATATTTGTTAAAATTGTTCTTCATTTTAATTATTGTATTGTTTTTAAGTGGGTTTTTTGCACTACAAATAAGATATATGCAGTGTGCATAGGAATTCATTTTTTTCCAAATTATAATCTGGCCCTCCAACAGTTTGAAGGACTGTGACCTGGCCTTCTGTTTAAAAAGTTTGAGGCTCCCAGGTCTAAATACACTGGAGTGCCTCTCTTTTTCATCAGTGAAATGTTGAAATGAAGCATATTTATTGATGCTTTAGGTCATACCTCAAGCTGTTCAGGTTTAGTGTGCCACTTTTTGACTGGTCATTCTCAGATGCCATTGGTTTCAAAAAAGCTGCCATTAATTTTGGCAGGCTTATCTAATCTTTCTAGAATAAAGCCAGACAAACCGGAGAGAAAAATATGCTAAATTCAACACCAGTGAGCTAGTGAGCAATGTACCACTTCTAGTTGTCAAGTTTTCCTCATTATTATTTGCATACTGTTCTGAAATTTCTTAGCCAGACGTGTTTCCCAGATAAATTTGCCAAGTATCTTGGCTATCCATAAGCAAGCATAGTTATGGGCTTGGGCATTTAAAGGGGATACAGTGTGTATACCTGCTTTGTTGTGATATAAATCAGCAGCTGCTCCAACTCTATAAAATGGGGGTGTAGTTTGGTGAGACACTAAAACATTCTAGCTAAAAATTCTACATATCATTCACCTAAACTAAAAATATCAGGATACTAAAGAATGTTGCCCTGACATTTAATGAGGAATTGTATAATGATTCATAGTCCTATGAGACCATGAGGACATTCAAGTCTCTAGCACAGGGATGACAATTCCATAGGACTTCATCAGATGGACAGGGAGAAAGAGGGGGAAAGTGTGGGACTGTCTTACTCTGTTCCCTCCTGTCCAAGTTCATCTTCTGTCTTTCCCCCTTCAAGTCCATAATTCTCCCATGTCTCCTCACTTTATGCCATTAGGAGCTGGGTAGCACCTGACTCCTCCAAAGGCACTCTGGGCTCTGTTTCTCCATGCTGCCAAAAATGGAGCCCCATGGAGTCCCACTGGAAGTTGCTCTGCATCATGTGATGGACTTCATGGGACTCTGTTTCAGCAGTGTGGAGAAATTGGGAGAAGACGCAGAGAAGACTGTGTCTCATGTGGTCAATAGTCTGTGGTTTGTGTGTGGCACACAAAGCTGCCCTCCTTGATTTTATTTTGTGCAAACAAAGTGGGGAATTATATCTATAGAAGCTTTCAGGAGCCCAGTCCTTCTGTAAAACGAGGGACACGTCCACCTGCATTTTGACCCATTAAAAACAACAAAGAATCAGAAATGACCTTCCAGTTCCTTTTGTTTCCAGCAGGAAGGGCAGGTAAGCATTTCTTGCGGTGGGCCAAAGAATAGTGGGAAATGGACTATGGTCTAGATAGAACAAGGATGTTTGGAAGTTTCATACTTTGTTATCAACAAGCAAGCAGGAAGATTTTTTTGATGTTATGAACTCTGGACTGTAATGAAAGTCTATATGCTTCAAGATGGCATTGCTTTTGAGAAGGAGAGCATTATTTTACTTTGTCAATGACAATTATAAAAGAAATATACATATGGTGCATTCATATGAACTTCAGATTTCCAAGGAAATTTCCAAATCAACTCCAGTCATCCAAATGAATGAGATTTGTTCACCATAGTAAAAGACAGTTGCTTTATATTATATTATATTTGTCCTAAAATAAGCATCTAATTAACTGTGCTTATTAACCAACATTGTTTGTACAAAGCCTTCCAAATTTTATTATTCAGAATGTCACTAGAATTTTGTTTTTGGATGGATATCACATGTTTGTATTTCCCCCTTACGTTCAGGAGTGTGGGGGGACAAGCCCTCTTTCCTGACACAAAGTAGTTATTCTTTTCCCTCTACTTTTCCTCAAGGCTGTGAAATATAGCCATTTTTATGGCTAGGATTTCTAGACAATGCAAGGTGGGTATTTTTCATTTTAAATATGATGTTATTGATTGTCATATATCAGCACACAGAGGTCACCTCAGATAATGTTGTTATACAGGAAAAACAAGTGAGGAAATAAAAAGAATCACTTGTACTCTGGAAAAATAAATAGAATACAACTGTTGCTTAGGTGACAGTTATAAGTTATAACATCAGTATTTCAGTCATAGGCTAAATCCAATAAAGTCAACAACAAAAACATACGCAGTCCATCCTCTCAAGAGATCTGGCATCCAATTCATTCTCTGAGTATTCTGACAGGTCTATTACCTTACAGCAGACCTTCACAACATCTGACCCATGGGGCCAAAGACTGTTCACCAGCTATGTATTCTTGCTTGACAAGTCCTTGACACCCTTCCCTCATTTTGTAACTCCAGCAAAAGGAAGCTCATCTTGCATCTAGTTTGCCATCACATTTGCAGTGACATGCATGGAAACAAAATGGCCAAAGATAAAGAAGGCTGGCCCAATATTGGAAGACATGAAAACCCCCTGCCCCCCCTTTTTTTTTGGTATCCCAGAATCATGATTCATGCAGGATGAGGATTCTGGGAATTTTGGTCCAAAAAGAATAGCTTTTCCAAGCTTGAATCTAGCCATGTTAAATGTGTGCTCATAAATGACAATTCCAGTATGCTTTTAGGACCTGCTTCTAGACCAGGGGTGGCCAAGATTTCTTCTACCAAAGACCACATTTCTTCTTGGGTGATTTCTTGAAGACCACATGTTGGCAATGGGCAAGGTGGAAGCCATCACTAAGTCACAGGATGGACAAATGTCTTCACAGCTCCCCCCCCCCCCCCACTTATCCCAGCAGGTTATCCTTTCAAGGGAGTCTGGTTTTGAGGAATGAGGTTAAAGGAGCATGCACCACATACTTCCGAATAGAAAGGAAGAAGCCATGACCAGCAGCCATGTGGGCTGTTTCGGGTGGGAAAAAAATGGCAACTGAGTCCTTGCCATTACGGCTGTCTGGAGAAGCCAAGCAAGCTAAAGAAGCAGAAGGAAAATGGCTAAAATGGATCCATGCACAAGTCTAGTAAATATGTCCCTTACTTGCAAACCCCAAGAGTCCATGAAATTGAAGTGTGTTAGTTAAAGTGGAATCATAGTACTATAAATGTGTAGTAAGAAAGGGCCCCTGGTATAGGTTATTTTAGACCTATTATATACTGTCTTTTTCGGGGGGAAAGGTGTATTTTTCCGGCATGCTTTTAAGACTTCCACCGTAACACAAATTACCTGTTCTAACCCTGTCAATTTTCATGAAAGACCTCAAAAGCCAAAGTAAACCTCAATAGTTCCATGGCTTGGTAACTAACTGCATGATATTCCCTTTGGTAAATTGGCTGAGTTGAGAAGCAAAAGAGTTCTCTCTACTTCCCGTACACCAGGTACAATAAGGCTTTGAAACCACAGCGTCTAGAGACAAGATGTAATTACATTTCCACATTCTATCGGAAGGTGCATTCTTGAGAAAGCTCTTAGGATTTTGATGGGTCAGTTGTTTTAAATTGAGGATCTTAATTGCTTCTTATTGTTTGGATGATAAATGAACATGGCAGAAAGGTTAACAACTTCTTCAGCGCTCATGCCTTTTTCTTATCTTTGCTGCTAAGTGAAGGGAAATCGTGATAGAAAGTATATTGGTGATGGGGAAAAGCAACATGAAATCCTGCATATATTTCTGCAAGAGAAAAGTTCCAAGGAAATAGAAATTTCACCAATCATGGCTTGGGGAAGGAAGCAAGTATACAGCCACCTGCGAGGAAGATGAGGCACAGATGAGGGAAGACACATAGGGTTCATTCATACTACACAATTATGGTGTCAGAATCTCACCTTTTCTATCATGATTCTATCCTATGAAATTGTGGGATTGAGAGTTTAGAGAAGAAATCTTAGTAGAGGGCTCTAGCACTCCCCCCGCCCAATGCTAATCATCCAGATCCATTGTTAAAATAATTCTTTACTTGTTTTACAGTGATATCAGTCCTTCTCGGAGAGATTTACTCAGAAGGTGGTAATGGGGAACTCCTATTTGACACCTTGGCCATTAGTCTGTGCGTGTCTGGGCGCTGCGTTTGGTGGTCCCTATGTAGACTTGTCCACAGCTGCATGGTACACGGTAGACTCCTGCAGAGGTGAGTGGATCCCTCTTGTCCTTTCCTGAACGTAGCATTTGTTGGATTTTCTTGGTGGGTCTGTAAGTGGTTTGTATGTTGTGTTTCCTCATCAGTTTCCCTATGCGGTCAGTGGTTCCCTTGATGTATAGCAAGGGACAAGTCTACATAGGGACCACCAAACGCAGTGCCCAGACACGCATCAAGGAACATGAAAGGCACTGCAAACTACTCCAACCAGAGAAATCAGCCATAGCAGAGCACCTGATGAACCAACCTGGACACAGCATATTATTTGAGAACACAGAAGCACTGGACCACTCTCACAACCACCATGTCAGACTACACAGAGAAGCCATTGAAATCCACAAGCATGTGGACAATTTCAACAGAAAGGAAGAAACCATGAAAATGAACAAAATCTGGCTACCAGTATTAAAAAACTCAAAAATTACAGCAGCAAAACAACAGAGGGGAAACAAACAGGCACATGAAATCACTCTCAACAAAAGATTCCCCCCAGGCGCTTCCAAGCCATTGAATGCAAATCAAGGTGATCAGCTGAAACATTCACAGCTAGCCCCAGCAAACAAAAGTCCTTTGTCTCACCTGGTCATTCCACAGACATATAAACCCATTTTTCCTAGTTCCAACAGACCTCATTATCTCTGAGGATGCCTGCCATAGATGCAGGCGAAACATCAGGAGAAAAATTGCCTCCAGAACATGGCCATATAGCCCGGAAAAACCTACAACAACCCAATACTGGATTTGTACTACAGAACTGGTGAGCAGGATCTTGGTCTAAGCATGACAATTTATGTATTTCTTTTACTAGATTTATCAGACTTTAATGAACATTCAAAGTAGTTTAGCAGTCAACCAATAGGATGAAAATTCAACGAAACATCAAAATTAATGCAGAAAAGTATCATTTAATAGTATGACAGGCACCAAATAAAACAAAAGAAATATTAAGCAGTTGAAAATAACATTCCATTAAACACCAACTAATTAAAGATAAAATGTGCTGACTCTTAAAAAAAAACCATGTGAATATACAAGCACAGAAGAACGCCAATGAACCTCCATAGGGAAGATAGTCTACAATATATTTGGCAATTTTTCATTTTCTTGTCTGGTGAAAGGTTTCATTGGGTAGTGCTTTCCAAATTCACTGGAGGTTCTCTTTGTGTTCTAATATATGTTCGAAGCTTTATATCAGGGGTCTCCAAACAAAGGCCCAGGGGCTGGATATGGCTCTCCAAGGTCATTTACCCGGCCCTTGCTCAAGGTCAGCCTAAGTCTGAAACAACTTGAAAGCACACCACAACAAGAACAATCCTATCTCATCAGCCAAAAGCAGGCCTACACTTCCAATTGAAATACTAACAAGTTTATATTTGTTAAAATTGTTCTTCATTTTAATTATTATATTGTTTTTAAGGGGTTTTTTTGCACTACAAATAAGATATGTGCAGTATGCATAGGAACTCATTCATGTTTTTTTTTTTTCAAATTATAATCCGTCCCTCCAACAGTTTGAGGGACTGTGACCTGGCCTTCTGTTTAAAAAGTTTGAGGACCCCTGCTGTATATCTACCTCACATCCTATTCCAAAGAGTTATGTTGTTTCTTTTTGACCTCTAGATGCTGTTGTTACTCATCTTCAGCCAGAAAAGCTTGAACTAATTCGTGGCTTTCTTCTTAAAAAGAGCCATGTCATGAAAGAAACTCATATTTTTCCAGAATGGGTCACTTTTCACCAAATGTTGCAACCAATTGTTTGAAATGATATCTAGCAGAAGTAAACCAAAGCAAAAATATCTCCAATTAAGTAATAAACACTAAGGTCATGATGACAAATGAAAGTTAGTTCCACTTCTAGCTTCTTACAGAAACTTCTAACTTCCTATTGAGAAGACTGCACTTTCAAAAGGCTTTGCTCCCTAAATATGGTGGGTTATTTGTTTTTGCTAAAGAAGAGAGAAGCATTTCAAAGGATAGGACTCCTTTCCAAAGACACATGTTGGCATCATATTAAGGGTTTACATAATCATAAATTGACTTATTTTCATATAAAGGTGACATGTAATATTGTGCAATGATTCTCTTTTCAGGAGGAGGTAGAGTTGTAATTATATCTCTGTGATCATTGTACAAATGGAGCCAAAAGTGTGGCCATTGCACAATATGCCTCATTCTGCAGAGGTTATCATGGTTCTATGAGACCCATTATGTACCAAAAATGCTATGAAATTCATTGGAATGGACACTGTGCAAGATGTATTGTTGCAATTTACTAGAAGAGTTGTATACCCCGTTGGAAGCATGGATGTGATATCATAGTTATGCCTCATAGCTTTTGATGTAGGATCTCAACTATAAATACATGGACCAATAAAAAGTGCTTGTATGCTATCCTTTGAAAGCACGGTGGGACAAAAATATCCCAATGGTTTGCCATTACTTGGCCAATGGAAGAGATCCCCAGAAAACTCAGTGGCTGTCATAAAGATAGTATACTTGTCAGTTGTTGAAATAAATTAGCTTAACCATACAATTTAGCAATACAAAAATGTATTTGTTTGGACTGATTGATTTCCACCCTCTGCTCAATTTAGCAGTATCCCACATTGCATTACAGAACTAGAAGGATCTGAAACTATTATATATCTGGGATAAGTGTGGGAAAGTTTTGGCCTACGAATTGTAAGAATATTTACTGTTATGCATTTCCTGTATTAGGAGCCCCCGGTGGCGCAGTGGGTTAAAGCCCTGTGCCGGCAGGACTGAAGACCGACAGGTCGCAGGTTTGAATCCAGGGAGAGGCGGATGAGCTCCCTCTATCAGCTCCAGCTCCTCATGCGGGGACATGAAAGAAGCCTCCCACAAGGATGATAAAACATCAAAATCATCCGGGTGTCCCCTGGGCAACGTCCTTGCAGACGGCCAATTCTCTCACAACAGGACACTCCTGACACGACAAAAAAAAATAATTCCTGTATTTCTCAAAATTTAGAAGGATGTTTTGAACTACATTCTGTAAGATAAGGAAGCAATGTTATTACTTTATTTACAAAAATTAAATCTGTATACTTTTCAGTCCTTGAGAATTTGAACTAGTAGCAGTGAAAGTGGATGCTTCAGATTAAATATTTCAGAACAGGTGTGGGGAATGGCATACCCTCCAGTGTGTCCCAGATGAAGTATCAGCATGTAGTCAAGATGGACAAATTATGAATGAGTAAGAGTACGTCAAGCTAGACTGTACCCGTTTGCTTTGGCCTAAGCCTCCTGGGAGAACAAGATTCACCCACTCCTCTTCTCCTCTGCATTAGCAAGTGTAAAAAAAGGGAGTGGGGAGTACATAGATAAACTGGTGTATTTGAAAAGCTTCCAAATAGTGGAACAACTGAACATTAATTGAACTGCCTCTGCCAAATCCAGACAGTTCAAAGATATGTTGGAGGAACTTCCTCTCCTAAAAGTGCCAGCCAGAATGGCGAAGTACTCTGGTATTCTAGGACTTGAAGTCTAAAACCACCTAGAAGGTCAAAAAATCTTGTGAATTGCTGGACTGCTTGTTAACCAGTCTTGACTAAATGGCAAGATGGGGAGTGCGTTGAATGTTGAAGTTTTGCTTTTGCTGTGTTTTGCAGTGATGTACAACAGTTATATTTCAGTTTGCCTTTTCTTCACAAAGTGACCCCCTGATTTAGTACCAAGTGGTATTTTCCCATTCCTATCTAACAGTGAGTTAACATAACAGCAAGGTTCATTACATCATCACCTCTGACACTTTGGGGTATGCTTCCAGTGTAATGTGTGGGAAGAGTGTCAGGCAACCCAGAGATTAGTCCTGACATAAAAAGTGCTTTTTGATTGCAATGGTAGCAATTTTCTTTTTATTTTTGACTCATTTTTTAAAAAATGAGCTGCTGTTCATTAAAAGCCTTGTGAAAAACTATTTGACTTCCCACAGACTTCTACCTCTTATTGACAACGTGCAAATATTAGGTTACAGGCTGTCAGCTTTTCCATGTTTCACGTGGAATTGTATATTTTATACTAAGTTCTCACAATGAAGTCAATCTTCAACATTACAGTTTTCATCCTGTGTGGACAAGATGAGAAAAATAACAATGGGGGGTCTGGAGTTAAAATGAATAAAGATAGGCTCTGATAGCATTGGGTGAATCACTATCTTCTGGGAGCTCTATCTATGACTTTGGAACTAAATGTTATCCATGATAATCTGCATCACATTTTTATTTGCACAATTCCTTCCTAAACCTTTTCTGGCTCCAAGGCTCCTGAGAGCAAGTCTGTTTTAGTCTCTCAAAGAAATACTGAGCCAAAGGCAGATTTATCAAGGCCTCAATTGAGTCGCTGGCTGATCTGCACAGGTCGTTGGGCTGTTGTGAAGATGAATGAGAAACTTAGACATGAGTCGTGTGGTCCCATTGGCATGCCATTAGAAAATGCTCTATTCACATTGCATTCCAGTGGGACATGCTTAAGGGGACATGTGGCTGTTGTTGGCATTTGTTTAGCTCCACACACAAGAGACTATTAGCATGCCAACACAACTGTCCAATTATGTCTGGCACTGGCTGTAATGGTATACTCTGAACACTGCTCTCAGATGGCACACATACAACATCCTTCGTGTGTGCTGTAAGAGCTGGAATTGGCACTGCTGGGCATTTTCCTGAAGCAGTCTCATGCTTCCAGGGTGTTGTCCGTGGCCACTGTGAACATAATAAATATTACATGATAGGATCACAATGAGAAATGCAAATGAAACATTATTACTCATTTCCATGTTGTGAATTCTCTTTACATGATTTCATCTTGGAAATCCTACCAAGAAGCACTTAAAAATATGTTCCAACCATTTTCGTATTTTTCATTCCACTTAAAGATTTTCCCTGTGAAACTTGCCCTGTTCAGACAAAACAAAAACACAATCTTGGGAGGGACAGATCCATTGCACTTGTATACTTCCTCTTTGTGTGTGTGTGTGTGTGTGTGTATACACACACACACACACATATACATATACTTATTTACATATAGATATTCACAAACAGAAAAAACCTGCAAGTTTTACTTATTTCAATGGGAGAGTAAAGTACCTTCTCAACTCTCTCCTGATCAAACAGACCAAAAGTACTTTATTTTGATTGGATCATGCCATCAATTAATACTATTCATACACCTCAATATTTTTAGTGAAAGATCAACCTGGCTGCATAATGATTCTTGAAATCAGATCACCATTGTCCTATATCATTCATTTCACTGTTATTTGTGAGAATATTGCACTTTGTTTATTGGAAATGATTCTAAATCTACTTCAATCTGCTGTTGGATTGTAACCAGAGGATGAATGCAAATAATGCAAATTTACTATTTATTCTCTGGTCACAATTCAACAGCAGATGAAAGATCCTTAAACCCATTAATTAAAATGACTTGTTTGATTCATGTCTATAATCATTACAACTCTGAAAATGGACCCATTCTAGAGATGAAACTCTATGTGGATGGCTGTATAAAAGAAAGAGAGACAGGCAGACAGAGAAGAAAGTAGGAACTTCATTCTATGAAGTGACTCAAGTGTGTTCATGGCTCTCTTGAGATTTTATCCTTTTGTAAGAATTGGGACATTAAGCAAAGTTGTAGTTGTTGGAGGCAGATTCTCATCTGAATTGAAAATGTGTGAAGATTTGTATCAGGGCAGATGGTCTCATGAGGACCTGTATCCTACTTCTAGTCTGCATTGCACATTACTAGCACTCATTATTAACAACACTAACCTAAAAAGAGTTGCCCTAAACATCGGAAAAAGTTGGTCTAGTTCGTTATCTCAGAGGATGGAAAATACGACTACAACAGACTCTCATTGACTGTCTTGAATAAATTCTTATTAGTAAATGCTAACAGGCTGAAATCCTACATTGCTTCAGCATAACCTAAATATCCACCAGCAATATTATATTATGCAAGCCCTACAGGGAATTTCAGTGTAGCAGAGTGGTTCCCAACCTGTGAGCTAAGGCCCACTGGTGGCCACATGACCTAAAATAAGGTCCGCGACTCTAGATTATTAAATATGGTTTTCTGTGGGTGAGCAGATGGCAATTACTCGATGCCATATGTTCCGTATTAGAATCAAGAGATGATGTGGTCTATCCAATGCAAATTTCTGAATCAGCACCCCAAATAACCAAACCAAATCTAAAATTGACCAAAAAACGATTTGTAACCCTTTTGGTACTAATGTTGGAGAGTGGCCCCTGGTCAAGTGGCCCCTGGTCAAAGTGTTCCCTGGTCTAATGGTCCCTGGTCAAAAAAAAAAGTGGGAACCACTTTTTTGTGGATGAATGGTCAGTGTGACTGGCTGAGAACCTATGATGCAATACAAATGCATAACACCAAGAAGCAATGTGTGCTCACATGCTATTTACATGTGCTACTGCATACACAATGGTTCCACAACTGCAGTTTCACTGGTCCCACAGTCAGCTAGATATGTCTAGCTGTTTTGCCCTCCTCCAATCACAGACATAGCACAACATATGCCTACATAACAGGGTTACAAAAATATTATGGCCTCTATTATTCTCAATTAAAGTAAAAAAGTATTTCAATAGGACTTCAAAAAAAGATCCCTAGAATCACTTGGGCTACCTAGGACCTTATCACACAAAGGTGACAAAGGTAGAGCTAGGACTGTCATCTATGGTGAGGGTTCTTTGTGTATGACACTATGTGCAACTCGTTGCCAGTTTGCTACCTTGCTGCAACAAACCCATCCATAGCTACAACCCCACACCTTATGGTGTGTGCACAAAAGCGAAAGCAGATTGTTCTCCCCTCCCTAGTAACATAAACGATTACAAAAAAGAATTGGAAAAGACATTCACTAAACTTCAGGAAAGCTACAAAGTTGTTACTTTTTAAAAAATTAAAAAAACAAGAGGAGGAGCAAAACATTAGGAGGGCAGAGTTACCACCCTAACTGAAGGTATATCCATGAGACCACAGAGTGATGAGGTGTTGCTGTCATATGACTGGAAGATATGTGCTGGTGGTGATCATCCTAGTAGGTTTCTGGAGATCTGTAATTGTGCGAATGCTGCAGAATGGTGTGTGCCCAACCCTCTACCATTTATAAATACATGACTAAAGCACTCCTGAAAAAAGCTCATTCATTTTCCTCTAACAGATCTCCAAAGAATGTTAAGTCTACAGTCCTCTGAGGAAACCTGTTCCACTGCTGAGCAACACTTCCTAATGTTGAGGTGACATTTCTTTTCTTGTAATTTGAATCCATTGGTTTATATTATATCCTCTGGAGCAGCAGAAAACCACTCCATTGTCTATGACCTCCCTTCAAAATATTTAAATATGACTATCTGAAAAACTATACACAGTAAGTCTTGGTTCTGTCATACTGATGTTGGGGGGGGGGGGGAGGGTCACACACAAATTTAAAAAGGCACACTGTGGACTTATATAGCCAACCATAATTGTTTTCTTATAACTTGTACATGAAAAGTGGAGTCTATCAGCAGGGAAAGCCTCCCAACCCATATATGCTGAGTCCTAAATCTGATTTTAGTAGTTATTGTTAGCTTGTTATACCTTTTGGTTGGATGTGCGTAGAGAGATGCAACAGGTAGACTCCCCAGAGGGTAATTGTGTAGCATCTCTTCATAAAGTGTGGTTAAATTATACAGTTATATCTGATGGGAAGAGAAATTCAGCAGCATTTGCTAAGACAGCAGTTGGAAAAAGGCAAGGAAAGCACAACAAATAATAATGAGACAGCACAGAGAGTCATATTTGGAGATGAAATTTTGAGGCACATGGATGCTTTTCATTATTTTAATTTATTGCTCACAGCGCATGCTGAAACCTGTAGAAAATATAATATAATATCTATTTCATACATTTATATCCCGCCCTTCTCACCCCCGAAGGGGGACTCGGAGTGGCCTCACAACTGGCAACCATTAGATGCCCAAACAAAGACAATTATAATAACAGTTTACATTTAAACAATTAGTTAAAATATAACCTCAGATCATGGTTTTCTTCATATCCCCCTGCCAATGCCTTTGATCCAATGTCAATGCATGGTCATCTCTGTTGCTCAAGCAAGAAGGTGCCACTTTTGACCTTGGTTAAAGTTCTGTGTTATTCTTTTCAAAACAATTTCTGATGAGGCTTTAATCTTATTATCCTGCCTGAATCACCGAGTTTCACATGAGTTTTACTTGAAAGAAACAATAGGAAGACAAGAGGAAATTACAAGCAGAGGCCAAGTTTTTCTTCTTGGCCTCTGCTATCGAATCTATCAAAAAGTCAGATATGGAATACTATATGACCCCCATATCCACCAGGAATACATTCCAAGATGCTCCTCCCCTCAAATCCCAAGATACCTGATCCCACAGATGATGGTGAATCCTGTATTTTAATTATATTTGAGTTGGAAGCATAACAGAAAACTGCACTGGAGGGCCTAGAGAGGACACAAACACTTCCAGGCAAGATATATTTTTTTCTGAAACATACATAAGTGAGGTCATCAAATTTGTGGATAAAGGGGGTTGTATTATAGCTGTAAAATGTCTTCAAATTTTAATGTGATAAATTTCTATGCCTGGAAAATGCCAAAATAAAAAAAAGGCAAAAAGCAAAACAGAGGGTGGGAAGAGACAGCATTTCTATTCTTGATTTAACAGCTTTCTCCTAACTGCCCAGCCTCATCAGCCTGATGGGAGTTGAGTAATTGCTTTAATGTGCTGCATTTTTGGCAAAACCCAGTGTTTGTCACTGCAGTATTGGCTCGTTGCCACTGTTGTATGTCTTGCTGTGTAAGGCACATTCCAGCAATTAAACTGACATCCAGGGTGTCAACTAAGTCTGTTACTGGAAGATCTTGCAAATCTATTTTTATTATTTCAAAAATAAATACACTTCTCCCTCACCCTACACAAATTGAGACAACAAAGCATCCGTAGGCTACCTAAACAGGTGAAGGGTTTTGACATATCATTTTGAGATTATAGAATCTATAGTACCATTCAAAAGGGAAAACAGTGTATGTTGTGTCTGCTTTAAACCCAGTATAGGTCAATGAACAGACCCAATTCAAAATCTTGCAGACAATCTGATGGTGGTGTTATCTCTTGCATTTTGAATAGTCAGTATATGGCTGTGTATAAGGACCTCTTCACACTTACCTCCTAGTTGCTGCATTTCATCAGCAATTGCTGGCAAAACAGTAGGCGTGAAGGGTGCATCATGGCACCCCACATACCCTCTCTTCTTCCCCCATCTCACTGGGGGAATGAGATAAGGCGTGTTGGTGCCCTGTCCTGCCCTCATCTGATGGGGAAAAGGGTGACAACACACATTCACCTTCCTCCCATCAGATAGGGAAAAGGAAAGGAAAATGCAGGTAGCTTTAAAAAAAACACTTCTCATCGTGACCAAGGAAGCATTTTGCAATGCTTCCTTGGCAGTTGGAGAGTCAATGGAGCGGGGCCTGCCGAGTGTCATGTGATTCTGCTTGGCAGGCCCTATCCTCAAAGTGCTGGAAAAGGGCAGTTTGCCCCAATGTATTGAGGTGGTAGGTCCAGCAACAGTTATCTCATCCATCAAAGATTATGCAGAGATAACAGCCAGAACCATGTACAGAAGATATGAATGTAGTGTTTGTTACCTATTGTTGATCTCTACATAATCCTTAATTTAGGGACAATAAAAAAGACTGTGGAAGTCCTGCAATCCTCATTTATTGGGCAGAAGCTGTTGGGAAACAGCTGGTGGACATTCCTACATCATTTTGCAAGAACTCTCTGTCATGAGGTGAAATTGTGTTAAGGTTGTGCTTCTGCCTATTGCAATGAAGGTCACTCATGGGAATGGGCAGAAATGGCAATCAGCTCCTTCCTAAGCAACAGAGTAACAGGCCCCTGCTGATCATAGCAACTATTGTCCAGTAGGTGGGGTCAGGGGAGTGGGGCCAGGCAGCATTGCACAGCACTATTACTATAGTACTTACATATCTCTCAAATAGTATTCCAGCTACCAATTGTATGTATTAATATTGTCATTTGGATTATGTGTGTGTGTGTGTGTGTGTGTTATTTCTATAGTTTGCCAGATATGTAACATGACTGTACCAAACACAACAAACAAGCATCAGGGGAATCTGTAGAACATGCAAGAATGATCACTGGAGCATAACACCCTGCAATATTTTGTAGATAAAAACTGTGACACATGTAGCAGAGCAACATCAGAGTGAAGTTGATAAGAGTTATTAATGTGAAAGGACACTAAGCTAGGAAAACACTCCCCTTGAGAGCGCACGTTCACAGTTTGGGAGTGATCCTGGACTCATTGCTGAGCCTGGAACCCCAGATCTTGGTGGTGGCCAGGGAAGCTTTTGCACAATTAAAACTTGTGCACCAGCTGCGCCCAAATCTTGGGAAGTCTGACTTGGCCATGGTAGACCAGGCTCTGGTTATATCCCGTATAGATTACTGCAACGTGCTCTATGTGGGGTTGCTTTTGAAGACTGCTTGGAAGCTACAATTGGTCCAATGGGTGGCAGCCAGGCTGCTCACCGGAGTGGTGTACAGGGAGCATACCACCCCACTGCTGCGTCAGCTCCACTGCCTACCAATCTGCAACCAAGCACAATTCAAAATGCTGGCTTTAGCCTATAAAGCCCTAAACGGTTCCAGCCCAGCCTGCCTGTGCGAACGTATCTCCCTCTATGAACAATCACAGAGATTGAGATCATCTGGGGAACCCTACTCTCTGTCCCACCTTCTTCTCAAGCAGTTGGTGGGGACGAGAGACAGGGCTTTCTCAGTGGTAGCCCCTTGGTTGTGGAATTCCCTCCCTAGTGATATCAGGGCAGCCCCCTCCCTCCTAGTGTTTAGAAAAAGAGTCAAAACCTGGCTCTGGGAGCAGGCATTTGAAAAAAAAGAGCAGTGCAGGAATGTTAATATGGGAAATGGCCTTTAGACTACGGCTCTGGATGACGTGACTCATTGAAATGTATTTTTACTATGCTTATTATGTTTTAATTTCTAACTTATGTTTTTAACTAATGTTGTGTTTTAAGGCACTGTGGTGGTGTGATTTTAAGCTGCCTTGAGTCCCCCTCAGGGTAGGAAAAGGTGGGATATAAATAAGGTAAAGAAATAGGAAAAGAGATGGCAGTTTACTTTTGCCTGAGCCTACTGGGAAAGGGAAGATTCTGCCCCCAACTCTTGTCTCTGACCCTGAAAGGAGGAAAGTGAGAAGATGAGAGAGAAACTAAAACATTTAAAAAGTATCTGATAGATGGAAAACAGAGGGTTAATTGGGTGTTGGGGCATCATTAAAAATGCCACTGCTGCCTAGGTACAATACATCATATGAGACTATTTTCTCTTTTCCCTTCTTCTGTTGCTCTTCCCTCCTTTCCTTCTTCAGTCCCTTCTTCTTTCTTCCTTATCACCTCAGACCCTCTCTTGCAGATACCTTCCCTTTATTTTTGCCCAGTATACTAGTCTTCTCTCTTGCTCTGCTCCTTTAACTGGCACTGTTGAATCCAATCCAGAATGGGTCCAGATCAAACCACATCAAGCTAAAATGAGTAATAGAGCAGGTTGGGTTGTCTGGAAGGGCTGCAACACTTTTCAGTGGAATTCAGAGTAACACAAGTTATTCTGAATAATAAAAGTTATTCTAATGATTATGGGCCCTTCCACACAACTGCATAAAATCCATATTGAACTGGATTATATAGCAGTGTGGGCTTAGGTAACCCAGTTCAAAGCAGATATTGTGGATTATCTACTGTGATATTCTAGGTTATATGGCTGTGTGGAAGGGACCCAAGAATGCTAAATATTTTCCATAAGTTACAAATCCTTTTTTCTTATTTGTTTGTTTGGAACCCACTTGAGCATGTACATTTTTGAAAGATAGCTCAGGAGTTTATTTTCTAATTTCCTTAGGCTTAACATTTTGGAGCTATGTGTATTCATGCCTTTCTGAGATAGGGCAGGTCCTTTCTAATTCTTCTTAGCCTTGCACATATTTATGTATTTTGGTTCTGGCTAGGAAGGAAAATTTGTTTCTGGGAATGCAAGGAAAAATGCCTCTGTGTTGGAAGTCATTTGAAAAACCTCAGCTGAGATCCGAGCCTACAATGTATGACTGTACAATGATGGTGCTACATCACGGTGATGGTGCACTGTGAAAGATGTTTTGTCAGCTAACGGGCACCCATTGTGCCCCAATGCATTGAAAAACATTGTTCATCACATCAAGTTGCGGGCCATTGTGTAAGAGTCATACTGCTAGTGATCCTCTGCCCGACTTACCACGCAAAGATGTTGCGGGGTGGGCACCCTCCCAACATTGCGCCAGAACGCTTCTGTTTCCTAGAAACCCCCTCAATAGTGGGAAAGGTCTCGCTGGATGGGTGGCCGGCCAATCCGAGGAGGCCTCTGCCACCAGTTTGTTCAATGGTCCCAGAGGCATAACTATGGCCCCTTCTACGCTGCTATATAAAATCCACATTATATGTCTTGAACTGGATTATATGAGTCTACACTGGCTTTGATAATCTGAATTATATGGCAGTGTAGAAGGAGCCTACGTCTCTGCTCCTTGTTTGAGGCGTCATGCATTGATCAGCATTGTGATTCCCTTTTCTAAGTTCATACATCAGTTTATCATGATGGAAATGTCTAACATTCTAACAGATTTGAGATTAGGAAGGGCATTTGAGTCATGATCATTCTATGCTATGTATCCCCACCTGCACATTCACCTGAGATCTGTATGTTCATTCAGACATTTAATCACAAAATAAACAATTTGAAAGTCTCAGATTAGTGCATCAGTCAAACTGCATGGATTGGCAAGGTTGAGTGATTATTTTTCTGTTGTTGTGTGCCTTCAAGTGTTTCCAATTTATGACAACTTTAAGGTGAAGCTATCAGAGGGGTTTCATGTCAAAATATGTTGTATGGTGGGGGGTTTCAAGAGTTCACAATATAGGTCAGGATACCACAATCCACACAAACTGAGGGGAAATCCACAGGCAAGTATGGCAGGTGCTTTTCTCCCAAAGAGCCGTCTCTAGCTAGGTCCTTTTTATGCAGCTGGTAACAGCTGTGTCCTATCTCAGGCCTCTGCTCTTAATCATTTGCAAGTTCTTACATACAGATTACTCTGATGTTTAGAATCGGGGGGAAGATTCGTCCCTTCCATCCCTTTTGCTGCAGCACAACCCTGCTCATCATGGCCTATTTCACCCATCCTTATACTAAACAACATTAACAGTGGGGTGTGACACCATGTATCTCTGAGGAAGCCCCTTTGTGGGAAGGAAAATATGGAATGTGTCCAGAGGAGGGCGACGAAAATGATCAAGGGTCTGGAGAACAAGCCATATGAGGAGTGGCTTAAGGAGCTGGGCATGTTTAGCCTGAAGAAGAGAAGGATGAGAGAAGATATGATAGCCATGTATAAATATGTGAGAGGAAGCCACAGGGAGGAGGGAGCAAGCTTGTTTTCTGCTTCTCTGGAGACTAGAATGCGAACAATGGCTTCAAACTACAAGAGAGGAGATTCCATCTGAACATGAAGAAGAACTTCCTGACTGTGAGAGCTGTTCAGCAGTGGAACTCTCTGCACCAGAGTGTGGTGGAGGCTCCTTCTTTGGAAGCTTTTAAACAGAGGCTGGATGGCCATCTGTCAGGGGTGATTTGAATGCACTATTCCTGCTTCTTGGCAGGGGGTTGGACTGGATGGCCCATGAGGTCTCTTCCAACTCTTTGATTCTATGATTCTTCTTAATGTGTGATTTTGTGCCATTTCTAAAACTATGCTAAATGGTTTTAAAATGGAGCATGCCTAAGGAAGGCACCAGTTCTAATGGTTTAATCAGAAATAAGCAGTTTGTGTTTCCCCTCCTTGCATAGATTGACTCCTTGTCCCAATCTACAATGTACACAACTAAATACAGCAACAGATTAGATTTCCCTGGAAACTGAGGCACAAGAATGAGTTTTAATATATTGCATTTAAGCCTGAAAGAAGCACTTTTCACTGCTAAAGGGGTTGTATGTTATGTACCAAGATCAAGGCAGGTAGACAGGCCAATATTTCCATGGGTTCCTTCCATTTATAGCTTCATTTTCATTTGCTAAAGATTGTGTGTGTGCGTGCTTCTTTCACGGATCATCTTGGGGTGAGGTGGGGGGGGTATAACTTTAATGCCTTCCACAAGGGGTTAGTAAAACGTGGATTATAAAAAAGTGCTTCAGGTAGCAAGAAACAAATGTATTCTGAAGCATAAATATTTTGTGACTTATAAAACCTATAGAAAGATGCAAGTCTTAACCTACACTTACTGACAGGGTGGCAAAGACTAGACTGATTGTTTTATTGAACTGAGAATCATTTTCACTTGTCAGCAAATCTTTTCTTTAGCCTATTGGATATAAGGAATCTTATAGCAAAAATGTAAGTCCTTTTTTATCTGGATGAGTTTTGACATTATCTTGCATTGTAAAATCATGGTACTTTTAAATTACTGGCTTTTTTATATTTGTTTTTGTTTTATTGTGTAAAACAGTGAAAAGCGACTCGAAAAGTCTGGCAATTAGTTTAAGAGTGTCATCTTCTGTCAGTCTTGTGTGCTTCCTTTTCCTCTTTCCACATGGCTGAAAAGTATGTGGATTCTACTTCTGGTTAATGATGGCTTGTCATCATTCATTTAATTAAGCTAGATTCAAAAACTCTGAAGTTGGCTTGTCTGAAACTAAAATAGGGGATATGTCCCAAGACCTGGAGTGAATCCTTATATTTTGACTGGAAGCATACTGTAGACTCACACTGGAGGACCTAGAGGGGTTTGCACAAACTTATGGGGGTGGAGGGATATTTCAGGATTGTAGGTAAGTAAAACTGTGGATATCAAAATCATGGATAAGCGAGTCACACTGAAGGGATTAATGCTAACCAAAATCTATGGGCTTCTATAACATTCACTTCTAAATGAGCCAGGATTGGTGGTTGTTTGTTTGATTGTTTGTTGTTGTTTTTGTTTGGTTTCAAAGGCTGTGATCATGCCCAAATCCATCTACTTTTATGTGCATTCAGAAGTAGCACTCATTCCCCTCCCCCCCAAAAAACTTACAAGCATACTCAAATCCTGACCCATCCCACAAAATAAATCAAATTCTTATTTACTTTAACAGTGTTACCTAGGCCCCTTCCACACAGCTGAATAAAATCCCACGTTTTCTGCTTTGAACTGGAATATATGGCAGTGTGGATTCAGATCACCCAGTTCAAAGCAGAAATTGTGGAATTTTCTGCCTTGATATTCTGGGTTATATGGTTGTTTGGAAGGGCCCCTAGTAACTGCAATTTGCATCTCTTCCTGAGTTGCGTTCAAAGTCTGCTGAGTTATTCTGAAATCACATGGAAAATTTCAAAGGCTTCCAAAGCACCCCAGCATATGCCCAACGGCTTCCCAAGTGCTCCAGAAATGACCAGAAGGTCAATTTCAAGCCAGGTGAAGTTGAATCTTATCAAAAAAGCACATGTTGCATTCTGTCCAGCCAAAACTTTTTTTTTAAAAGCCCAGAAGAAATCCTCAGATGATCAAAGGTAAAAGGGTGTAATGATAGAAAGAGGGCACGGAGGGCAAGCAATAAATTGGCTCAGGAGCTGGGCAGTGAGATGGAGGAGAATTAAAGAGCATGGCTGTTGAAAAGTGGCTATTAGATGGGGATACTTTTTACCATCACAGCAACAAATAAACTTGTAGTATTGTTCAAAATGTCAGTCAGCACTGAAAAAAAGGAATAAAATCAAAAGAAAATCTGGCTTTCTTCCAGGGTTGTGTAATTTAAGTCTCAGTTCATACTCTAGTGACAAACAGGGATAGAGAGAGGAAAAGAGAGAGAGAGAAGCCAAGGCAATCCACATTTGGCAATATTTAGAAATGAACGCAAACTCAACCTTAGCAAAAAAATTTACACAATTTCACTCTCCTTTTGTGAATATTCTCTGCATGAATGTAAGTTGAAACATTAAAACACTGGCAAAGTTAGCACACTTTTTCCTGTATCAATAATTACTTCTAAGTATTATTACTTATTAGTAACACATTACAAATTTACAGCTTTTATGTTGTTTCTGAGTTGCTTACCATGTAGAAAGTACCCAAAAGACCTCCAAAATATTATTTTATAGTAGTGAATAAACATTACTTTTTATATGAAAAACCCAGCAATACTACTAGTCATAGTACTGTTTCCTGAAATAGGGCTGTTGTTTCCTGTTTCATCATTACCACCGCATCCCACATAATGTGTTACATGTAATAGTGTTACTTCCAATGAATTTCAACAGGAAGAAATATATGATATTATATTCCGGCAATAAAATGAAATGTGCAGATATAGGATGGGTGATATCTGGCTTGAAAACAGTCCATATGAAAGTATACAAATACAGTAAATAAATAAATAAATCTAGGAATCTTAGTAAGTCAAAACCTAAACATGACCCAACAGTATGAAAGCCAGTGCAATTCTAGGCTACATCAATAGGAGTATGGTGTAAAGATTGAAGTTACATTTACCAGAAGGCAATGATAAGCCTCCTCAAAGCAAATATTACCCAAACCATATTATAAGGTGACCATAGATCAGTGTTCCAACCTGTGGTCCATGGACCACCAGCGGTCCGCAAGAACTAAAATATGGTCTGTAGCCTCACCCTTACTACACCGTTGCAATGAGAGTGATTGGTCTTGTGAAACTCTCTTATAGTGCTGAGTCTTATTAAATCTGGTTTTCTGTGAGCGAGCAGATGGTGACTACTGGATGGCATATGTTCTGTATCTGAAACCAGAGCTGATGTGGTCTATCCAATACTATTTTCTGAATCAGCACCCCAAATAACCAAACTGAATCTAAAGTTGACCAAAAACTGATTTGTAACCAGTTCTCCAGAATTTTAGCCATCCAATATAACCATTGGATGGAAAGGGAGAGTACAATTTTACTAAGAAACAAATAAATAATAACCAAGAGGAAGATATCCATAGACTGGATTAGGAAACTTCATGGGTGATACAGTGACTCATATCTCATTCTGATGTTTCAAATTACACAGTCTCGAGCTATCACAAATATTTATTTGTTTAAGGCCTATATCTAGCACTCATTATTAGTGCAGGATGGGTGCACAGGAGATGCTACATGATTATTCAAGAGGATAAATCTGATCCTAAGGATTATGAAATTGATTTCAAAATTGCATGACATTTGTTTTTAATTTATATTTTAAATTTCTATCCCATGGATGAAAGGCAATTATATTTTTAAAGGATTTTCTGGGTGGAAGCGATGGACCAGAAACCTTCATATATTGTGGATTTCATGACTTTAGGCTGTGAGAAAATCATATGGAATTACAAGACAAAGCAAATATGAAACAGTCGCTTTATTTTTCTCCTGGTTTTCTTCCCTTCTCTGAGTACCAGCATTAGCAGAGGGCTGTGTATTTATCAGAAGATGTTTCCTTTCACATGGATGCTCAGACTTTTGCCTTTTGAAGCATACTTCTAATCTTGTTTATTACCATTGATTCATTTTCCCGACATCCAAATTCCTTTAAGCAATTACTTTATTGACTTGGCCTTTGAAACCTTCTGACCATTGGCTTTGCATTTATATTCTCATATGGCAGTTCTCGTGACAGTATAATATATTCCTTCTGCCTGCTTCTTCCTCCTTGTATCATGTATTTTTCTTGACTCCTTCCTCCTTCCTTCTCTATTTTGCAACTTAATTTCTTCTTCTTTCTTTAAATTTTATGATGGTGTTCAGCAAATTAACAATTTCAGCCTTCACAATACACCAGAGAAGAAGACTTTTTCCAGTACCCTGCAAAATCAACAAAAGCTAGGATACCAGTATAATAGGTAAGATTATAGAAGGCCCAATTCAATTAAAAATCACATGGTTCAGCAGATATTGCATGCAGAATTAAGTCTTTCATCTGTAGCTTGTTGTTTTCACATTATGGATTGTAGCTAATGCCATGGGCAAAGGGGACTCACGAAAATCGCAGCTCTTTTCCCCATTGATTTCCAAGCTGCTATCCTTACATGTGTGGGAGGGATCTAAAAGTAGATTGACAGAGGGCACATAAAGACTAATGCAACAAAACTGAAAGCAGAAGAATTTGTTGTTGTTGTTTTTTTTTGTTCCATTAGATCATGCACTTGGGAAAGCTGCAATGTTAATTCAATGGATGCATAAATTACAAGAACAATTACATGAAAACTTCAGATGAACTAGGCTAGTATGTATTTAGATGTCAGAACACAACCTGATGTTGTATTTTGAGCATCCAGTATGTCAGTTGTTTGAAACACCACTTCTGCATTTGAAGCCCTCCAAGCCCTGGAATGTAGCATTGACTGTCGCTCATGGGAGGCTGAAGACTCTGACCTGCAGTATGGCCTCCAAGCTACAAAATGTGTTTGCCCTTTTGATACCAATTCCATAGGCGAATCCCTGGCAACACCTATGAGACATTCTTTTCCTTCATAAATAGTGGATACATATATATATATATATAGAGAGAGAGAGAGAGAGAGAGAGAGGGAGAGGAGATAATTATCTTTGTTACTGCACCTCTCTTCATTTGCATAATTGTGACAATTCCCCATTCTGTGGTCCCATGATCATATTTTTACATGTCTTGTAATGTTGCCTTCTTGCGCTTCCACTGTTCCATGCTTTTCTGGCAATTTTGCAGTTTAATCAATAATTCACAAAAATGCAAATATATTATCCAAAAATTAAATAAACAAAAACAGACATCTTGGGAATATCAAGGAGGAGGAAACAGAGTGGGAGAGGAAAAGATATCACTTTACGGATGCCACTTTACTGCTTCATGCTGGCACATAAGCAGAAGGGATCCATCACACAAGGTAGGTGATGGGAATATTGCAACTTTGTCATCTGGTTGCCAGAGTTGTCCCACATTGTGAGGGGGCATGGGGAACCTGGTGCCCCATGCCCCGCATTGCGCCACTGAAGATGCCCTTGATCCCATGGGGGGAAGAGTGAAACACAGCTTCGCCGCATTAATTCTAATGGCAACACATGAAGCCTCCCATGTTGCCATGGTGGCACCATGCATTGGCTACATCCTACTTCACTCATGGAGCCCCGCTGGTGTCATTTGATGAGAGCCGGCAGGCTACGTGGGTGACCTGGGCTAAACCGGTGCATATCACTAATTTTAGCCCTTTGAGATGAGGGCACTATTGATAGCTTTAGCATCTCATTTTCCCTGAATATATGTCTCCCCCCACTACCACCCTACCATGTAATAGGTATTTCACTATATGGATGGGGATTCAAGCATTTTATCCAGACACCATCCTAATATAATTCGTTCTCAACATATATGCCTATGGTGAAAGGGGGCTTCTAGCTGCCAAATCTTGTTCCAAATCTAGCTAGGTTGACACAGGTCTCCTCTACACTGCCATATAAATTCCAGATTATCTGTTTTGAATTGGATTATATGGCATTGTAGACTCATATAATCTAGTTCAAAGCAAATAATGTGTATTGTCTGCTTTAATAATCTAGATTATATGGCAATGTAGAAGGGCCCTCAGAAATAAGTCCGTTTGGGTTGACTCAAGCTTGCTCTTTGTAAGAAGTGGATTGGGCTTGATCTTTATCACTATTTTAAAGCAAATCTACTGGGAAATAAGACTCATTGATTTCTTTCAGCATTAATTGTCAAAGCCTATTTTAGAATGGTAAGCTGCAATTGCCCCTGTGAGACACTGAAAACCAAATATACCTTTAGAAGAAAATACATGTACTTCTTTCTGAGGAGTAGATGTTAGGAGGATTAATGAGATAATGGCTGTTAATCATTTTGTCTTTCTGGAGTATCAAGTAGATGATAATGATTTCATGCTAAAGATAGAAGGTTGAGACAGACAGTGGTGTCTGGGTCAAATACTGAGAGAGATGGCAGGAGGCAGATTCATTTTGGAGAACAATAGCAACAGTACAAGAAAGGAGTTCACTTTTAATTTATGCTTGTTTTGCTATGCAACCTTTCAGTTTTGTTTTTAATGTTGTGTCCAACTCTAAAGCTACTGCTAGTCAGAGACAATTTGCATCTATCCAGAGGGTGTGTATAGGTACTGATTCTGCAGGTCCAAGGGTTGTATTGCATAGGTCTTTGTGTTTGTGTATAGTTTGTTTTATTCTGGCATTGAATGTTTGCTGTAAATACGTTGTGCTCTGCCCTGAGTCCCCTTTGGGGTGAGAAGGACAGAATACAAATGTTTTAAATACATAAATAAATTTGAGGAGGAACAGTTTCATTTTTCAAAAGAAGCAGCATCCATGATTGTTCCACCCCCATTTCTTCCCTCTGTTTCTGCCGTAAGGAAGTTCCAAAAGGAGAGAAACACATTTGTCATGACACAGATTGGAGGTCTCTCCTGTTCTTCTCAAGAACCTGTCAACTGTGATCAGCTTCCCTTTTCTGGTGAGAGAGGGGAAGTCAGGAGGGACATTACACCTACTTATTGTGTGCACCTGGGGCAGAGCACCCTCTCTCTATTAGGATGTCATTGAAGCATGGGAATATAGATGTTCAGAGATCAAATAAAAAGGCCATATGTAACCAGCATAGGATGGATCTAGAATTGGGGAAAAGGAAATCAGGAAACCAACTTGGCAAATCTTGCCAGTCCTAACTACACCCTGACGCACACCATAATGTAAATGAGTATTGTAACTAATTGCTACAGTGTTAAACTCTCCTTAATGGCTCTGTCATTGTGTTTGTTGAATCTGCACTGTAGCAGATCATCAGAACCATAAGCACACATCAGGAAACCACAGGCCATCTGTGCTTATGGTTAAGCAGCCACGGGACAGTTGTCCTGACCTCAGAAACCCACATTGCAACATGCTGGAATAGCTACATTAATGAGTTCTTAGAGGAGAATCAAGAGCACCATTAGCTGAAAAACCACTGCTAAAGATCTTTTGTTAAATGTGTAGCAATCTCCGTTTTCAAGAACTTATGCAAACAGGGGGTGTTGGCACAGCCTTTAGGATACATTTGATACAAGTTTACTTAGAAATTGATACAGCATACAAGCAATACAAGTTACACAAAAAGCATTGGTTTTATACATTTATTAAACAGGTTAGATTTGATAGAGTTTGGGGTGCAGCTGCTGCTAGGTCCTTCCAGAGCCTCTAGCAACTTCAACATTTCAAAACATTGAAATCATGGAAAATGTATTGTCGAAGGCTTTCATGGCCAGAATCACTGGGTTGTTGTAGTTTTTTTCAGGTTATATGGCCATGTTCTAGAGGCATTCTCTCTTGACATTTTGCCTGCATCTATAACAAGAATCCTCGGAGGTAGTGAGGTCTGTTGGAAGTAGGAAAAAAGGGTTTATATATCTGTGGAATGACTAGGGTGGGACAAAGGACTGCTTGTCTGCTGGAGCTAGGTGTGAATGTTTCAACTGATCACCTTAATTAGCATTTGATGGCCTGGCAGTGCCTGGGGCAATCTTTTGTTGAGAGGTGATTAGATGTTCCAGATTGTTTCCTCTCTGTTGTTTTGCTGTTGTAATTTTAGAGTTTTTTTTTAATACAGGTAGCCAGATTTTGTTCATTTTCATGGTTTCCTCCTTTCTGTTGAAATTGTCCACATGCTTGTGGATTTCAATGGCTTCTCGGTGTAATCTGACATGGTGGTTGTTAGAGTGGTCCGGCATTTCTGTGTTCTCAAATAATATGCTGTGTCCAGGTTGGTTCATCAAGTGCTCTGCTATGGCTGACTTCTCTGGTTGAAGTAGTCTGCAGAAGTGAGATGATCCCTCTTGTCCTTTGCTGAACATAGCATTTGTTGTATTTTCTGGGTGGGTCTGTAGATAGTTTGTATGTTGTGTTTCCTCATCACCTTCCCTCTCACTTCTGCAGGAGTCTACCATATACCATACAGCTGTGGACAAGTCTACATAGGGACCACCAAACGCAGCGCCCAAACATGAAGCAGGGAACATGAAAGCCACTGCAGAGTAATAGTACTTTAGCTCCATAGTGTAAATAGGCTCTACAAGGTGGGAGCGATACTTAAGAGTACCCCAACACTTGTGCATTTGATTTAATTGCAGTGGGAAAAGATGAGCTTTTCCATTGTGGTACCCACCACATGAAAGAATATGTTACTGTGACAGGGAATGCATCTACACTGTAAAATTAATACAGTTTGACACTATTTTTACTGCCATGTGGTTCATTCATTCAGTGGCTTCTGACTCTTCGTGGCCTCATGAACCAACCGACGCCAGAGCTCCCTGTCAACCGTTACCACCCCCAGCTCCTTCAAGGTCAAGCCAGTCACTTCAAGGATGCCATCCATCCATCTTGCCCTTGGTCGGTCTCTCTCATTATGTGGCCAAAATACTTCATCTTTTCCATCTAATAATTTTACTGCCATAAGTCAATGCATTAGAATCATGGGGACTATAGACTTACAGGTTTTCATCCTTCTCTGCTTAAGAGTTCAAGAATCAAACTAAACTGCGAAACCTAGGATCCCATAGAACTGAGCCAGGGCAGTTGAAGTGTTGTCAAACTGAGTCAACTCCTGCCCTTCTGCAAAGTGTCTCCACAGCCAATTGTTCACATTAGCATTTTCCTGACAGACACCCGAGTTAGCTTCATCTCACAAATTTAGAGATTTTAATTAAATGTTTTATTCTTTTATTGCACTCATATTACTTGATTTTTATTGTACTTCGAAGATTTTAATATGCAATATTATAAACCTCTTTGGGATCCTTGAAGTAAAAGGCAGCATATTTCATTGCTGTACAGAGAAGGTGATGACGTTCCTAAACTTACAGTGGTCCAGGACACAAGGCAGTGCTATTAATTTTACTCCAATTCTGGCCTCCAGAATGATGTTAAAATGCACAGAGTTCAATGTTGAGGCAATCTTTACAACATGCAAAGATAACAACACAAGTCTGCCTTGTTCTTCTATCCTAATCCCTACAATGGCTAGCAATTGCAGGAGATAACATTGTCAGGCTGTTGAAAACCAGAACTGTCCTGGTAGTTCAGTTGAAAAATTCAGGCTATTGAAGTAACCTCATCAGATGGGCCAACAGAATTGCCACACATTGTGGCAAATCTGATGGTCCCCATCGGGGGCGTGGGGAACCTGTCGCCCTATGTCCCGCATTTCTGTCTCACCTGAGTCCCCACCCCATGAGGGGAAGTGGCAGTCACCTGGCTCCCCCCTCCTCATTGACATCTATTCAACACGGGAAGACTCCAGTGGCACGTGCCAGTTTGCATATAATTTTATGATGGAGCCCCACTGGAAGTTGCTCTACGTTGTGGGATGGGAGTTAGCGGGCTCTGTCATAAAAGGATAGCCACTGAAAAGGACCTCATGTGATGAGGTTGTTAGAAGAATATGTGCTCTCTGTGTGTGTGTGTGGACTTTATCACACAAGGGAGGCAAACTGGCAGTGCAACTGGACCATCATCTTTTCTGATGATCCCTGATATATGACACTGACTGCATCTTAATACTGGTTTGCCTCTCCCATCTTGTGGTTCTCCCATCCATAGCTACTGATTGGTTAAACCCATCAACTGCTCCTAATTTCACAATGTTCCTATCACATATCTCTATGCAATTGGCCCCTTGCTTCAGTTCAGACATGTCAGAGGTAGCATGACATCAAAGGGTTGGATTCCCCTCTCCCCTCCCACCTGCTAATTCCAGGATGGACGTTTTTCTTTTATTTTATACATATCTTTGCCTTTAAAAAACTGAAATCGTGCACTAAAAATAAAAATTTAGAATACAGTAGTGCAGGAAGGTGGGGTTGCAAGGGTGTGCAGTAGTACAATAGTAAAAATAATGGAATATGCTGCCCCTCAAGGTGGTAGCATCTCCTCTGGGGTTTTTTAAGCAGAGACTGGATGGCCATCTGTGTGTGTGTGTGTGTGGGGGGGGGGGCTTTGACAGTGTTTTCCTGCATGGCAGGGGGTGGACTAGATGGTCCTTGTGGTCTCTTTCAACTTCTTATCACAACATTACCGACTGATGAATAGGTTCAATTGCACTACTGAAGAGAGGCGTCATGTTGGAGATCTCCAACATGGTATGTATGCACTGTCCATATTAATATGACTAACTGAATAGCAGGTTGGTGTGATATAGTCCAGTGTACATATGTATGTGTGCGTGCAACCTTGATATCCTTAATTAGAAATTATCCAAGCATATTTTAAATAAATAAATAAATAATGGCAAAGGAACAGACCAGAATACAGTGTAAATCCACATAAAACCAGAAAGTGCAATATTTATATCATAACCAAAGAAAGCACTGCCTCCATTTAAGAGACAACTCCACAGAATTAATCTTTGTTTGTTTGTTTTAAAGAGTTCTTCATCCACAAGGAGAAAGTATCCCGGGAGAGAATACATAAAATCATGAAAGAAAATGTAATATCGCAAAACAAATGCTAACGTTTACAAGTAAGAGACATTCAAAACTATTTCACTGACAAAGCTCATGAACTATACTTGAGACCATATTTTCATATTTTACATTGTGAAAATGAAAGAAAATAAAAACTTTTCAATTTCTTACTAAAAGGAATGTTCATGCCAATATTGTCTCCCCCAGGAAGGTATGCTCAAACCAAGACATCACTGTATTTGTGCATCTACAAGGTAGAATGAATGTAGTTTGACACCACTTTAACTGTCATAGCTCAATGCAATGGAATTCAGGGAGTGCTTTGGTCGGCAGAGAAAGCTAAAGACCTTGTAAAACTACAACTGTATTGAGCCACGGCAGTGGTTTCAAATTGCATCCATTCTACAGTGTAGATGCACCCCTAGTCTCTTTCAAAAGATTGGTGCTGAACTATTCTGAGTATTCTGAAAAATTGGTCAGTTAGATACACAATGCTATATCTAATTGATATAGACAAACCAGCTCTCAAAATCAGAGTCTCATTATGTTTGTCCCTCATATACATAAATGTATGCAGTCAGTTTAGGCATCATATATACTCACTTTTTTCTTTCAAAGCACCTGCAAGTAAAAGAACCATTCTTATCTCTGCTGTTTTTAAATATATATACTTATGTCTTTTTTTTTAAAAAAAGTTGATTATTCCAGTTCTGTATCCAGTGATGTTGAGCTATTTCAGGCTCTTGGGGGGAAAAAACAACCTGAATAGGAGACCTGCATATTGTAGAGTTCCCTTCAAACCATTATTTCTGGGCTGTTGCTGCTGGGAAACTTCACACTTACAAAAGGCCTTTTATTTCAGTGTGATATAAGCATTTACTTTTATAGCACCATTCCATTTTCTAATCTGGGGACCAATTAAATGTCCGTTTATATGACGTATGGCTTAGAGAGATAAATGAACTCAGGTAATAAAACACTCTGTAATATCAAAAATGATAAACCATTATTATTATTATTATTATTATTATTATTATTATTATTATTTGAAACACAACAAGATGAGTCCACAGCAGACACTCTGCTGGCTGTTGTATTGGATTACACATTGGACACTTGTCCAATGTGTAATCCAAGTGTCCAATGTCTCAAGTGTCTAGGACTGTGTGATGTATCGGTGAATTATGTGTGAAATCCCAGTAAGGTGGCCTTTTGTAGCTGGCAGCTGGTAATTTTGTCAGCGCCGATTGTATTTAAGTGCAGGTCAAGGTCTTTAGGCACTGCACCCAGTGTGCTGATCACCATTGGGACCACCTTGACTGGCTTGTGCCAGAGTCTTTGCAGTTCGATCTTTAAATCCTCATATCATGGATTATTATTATTATTATTATTATTATTATTATTATTATTATTATTTAAATCATATTGTTTTGAACCCCCAGCAATTTATTTATTTATTTATTTATTTATTTACTATATTTATATACTGCCCTCTCAGCCCGCAGGCAACATGGGGCGTTGTACAGTCAGCTTAAAACATAAAATTGCCAATGTCCAACTTCCTTTTCACTCACTATGGCAAATGATATCTAGGTATATTCATATTAAGAATACTAGATATTGGATAGTGTTTTCTTAAATTGTGTTTTAAAGTAGGATTTCCAAAAAAGAGGTGGTGGTGGAGGAAGGTAAATGGAAGGGCATATTGGTTCATTTCAAGAGTATCAGATATGAAATACATAACATGCTCTTAAAACATACTGCTGCTACTGGAAGGAATTTTTGTCCTGCCAATTCTTCAAGTTAATTTTGCTGTAGATTCTGTTCATCTTTCTTTCCAGTCTTCATCTGCTCAGTCCATACATATATATGCATGCAAGTGTAACTACAATAGGGACACTGTGTTTCTGCTATACATGTTTCTTTCCAAATGGGATCCATTTTTATAAAAAAAAATGTTGCATTTCCACCCCTTTATGGCAGTATGCATGTAAGGCAATGATAAGACCTATGGACAAAAACAACAACCTTTCATCAGAAAGGAATACCATGTGTGGCAGAAGATAGGAGGGCTCAGTTATGCCACTGGGTATTCATCAGAACAAAATTAGCAGACACCTGGATATAGCACCAATATCCAATTCTAGCTTTCTCATAGTCAAGCTAAACATTGGAAGGAAACAGTGCATTCTGTTTTTGTTTCTTACAATGGTGTTTCCTCACTGTTACAAATTCCATCATCAGACCTGCAGCTTAAACCCGAATTTGCCATCCAATGATCAAACAAAAAACAATGCATGCTAAATGAAAAAATGACTGGTAAGGAAAATAAATTGCAATGATAAACAGATGTCTTACATTACTTGTGGGAGCATCATTTCTACATATTTAAAAGTGCTAAGTTCATTGGGTTGTGGACCTTCAGTGTAGCAGAAGAGTTATCCAGCATTGTCAACAGACCAACATTTGACCAGTTTTTGGTCTAGTTTATTCTCTGTTTTGTTCTCAAGTTCTGGATATAAATTTGATCAAGTGTATAAAATTTGCCTTGTTTCACTCAGCAACTTTAGAGATTCTGGATTTGTCTTTAAGATTTTTGATTGTTCTTTTTATTGTGCTCCTTCTTATCTTTTATTTTTTTCCTAATAAACTTTACTTAGTGAATTCTCTTGTCCCTGCATGGTGTCTGGGTGAAAAGGTGTCCCAAGGTTGGGGCACAACAGCATATTTGACCTTTCACGTCTCTTCCATATAACAACTGTGCTTGTTCACCAATCCATGGTCCTACAATCAGTATTCCACACACCCTGCCTTCCCACACAATTCTCGATGTACCATGCCACATGGCTCATTTATGGGAATTAAACCACTAGTGGGATGTACATGGCATCAGATACCTTTGGTGATGGTCCAGCTGTAATGTTGGTTTGCCTGCCTCATGAAATAGTCCTTAGACTTGCATTCAAAATCCATACTAATTTTCTACTTTATTAGTCCTTCCATTTGCTCACGTGACCCAGAAAGTTCTGAAGAGAGGAATGCTAACATGTTGTTCTCATCCTTATGAAATTCACTTTTTTCATGTGATACATCTTTCCCAGCTCTCCACTCTTTACCGCTACTTATCAAGAACTATATTTCATATACACAATGCAACAAATTTATAAATGCAGTTGAAGCAAGAGACAGTCCTATATTAGCTTAACCCAGAAGGCACCCCATGGAATTTGGTGGGATTTACTTCTGAATGGACATGGGTAAGAATTCACAAACAGGTATCATTTTCTGATTTCCCTTAATTGTTTGGTCTTTCCACCATCAGTCAAGAAGACAAAAGTTATGTTGGGTTTCATGGCACCGACAATAGGAATTCTGGTTTCTTAGTGACATCCCAGAATCATGTAACATCTGATTCACTCATTCACACTTGAGTTCTGTTATCATTACAGCTGCAATATGGGAAGGATCAGGAAGCTTTGATGTACTTCGAGGAACTCTGAGAAATCTCAAATTTTTGCTAGAAGACCTTCAGCTAATATTATAGGAGGAGTTGGTTTATCACATTCCCTCCCTTACTTTTCCCCCATTCTGCCCCAATATTTAATGATATTAGGTTAACTTAAGAGTCAGACCCAATAAAAATTAGTTCCCATTTTCATCCTCTAAGTAGCTGTGTCAAAATTATGAGCAGTTATTTCTAGCCCGAGAGAAGAACTAAATGAGAATTTAATTTTTAAGAGAATTTTATTTGTAGCCAAAAGGGGTAACAATTACAAAGAATGAGCTGAATGACTTTTTTTAACTGTCATTTAAATTCTGCGCCAAATGACAGAAGAAGGGCATTTTCCAAGAGCTTCAAATAGCATGAAATTGTGGGGTGGGTTTATTCATAGGGATTGCTAATAAAAATAAAAATAAATCCTGCATTTGACCATCTCCCTGTTAATGTTTGCATGTGCCTTGCATGCGCTTATGCATCTAGATTAGATTCTGTTGTACAGAAGGAGTAGAAATTATGTTCTGACTCATAGCATAATGGAATGCTGCTGTTTGAATGGTGATCTATTACCTTCCCATTCTGCAGCTATATTAGCCGCATGCCTTCAAACATTCTTTCTCCAAAGTCACGAAACAGTGTTTGGAGCTCAGCCAGAGGAAGACAGGATTCTATTCTCATTCATGGCACTTCACACATTTAAATGTAAATGTGTCATCTGGGGAAGCAAGAGAACCACTGCAGAAACTTTCTATTTAGGGCTTATTTTCATTGAAGGCTTTATCCAGATGGAACATTCAACCACCAAATGGATTTAGGCATTTTCAGGGAGCCTTGCTCCAGGTAAACAAAATGTGGGCATACTTACCCAATTTCTCTGCAATGGAATTGAAATATGGCTTAAGTTACAGGTTGACTATTCCTTATCAAAAATGTTTGGGAAAAGAACTGTTTTAGATTTCCCCCTCCCAGATTTTGAAATACCTGAGATAACTTGGAAATGAAACCCAAATCTAAACACAAAATTCACTTATGTTCCATGTATACTTGAAGGTAATTTTAAACAATTCTGAAAAATAATTATTTTCATGTAACAAAATGTGTGTGAACTGAAATATCAGAAAGCAAAGGTACCATTATCTCAGCCACCCATATGGACAATTTTGGAAAATTTCGTATTTTGGAATTCCAGCTAAGGATGCTCAACCTGTACCTAGGAACTGTAGAACTGGAAAATACCTCAAAGGTCCTACCCAACTCCAGGGTACATCCATCCATGATATAAATGGCTATCCAACCTCTCCTGAAATCCTCCAATGAAGTCCTCTCTTGAGAGACTTTTCTGTTATCAAACATTCTTGATGTAGTTAGAATCTCATTTCTTGTAATTTGCTTCCACTGATTCAGATCCCTATTCTCTAGAGCAACAGAAAACAAATTCACTCCATCTTTTATGTGACAACTCTTCTGATATTAGCAAATGGATATCAGATTACCTTTTTTCCCATGTCAGGAGTGACTTGAGAAACTGCAAGTTGCTTCTGGTGTAAGAGAACTGGCCATTTGCAAGGACATTGCCCAGGGGATGCCTGGATGTTTTACTAACCTGTGGGAGGCTTCTCTCATGTCCCTGCATGAGAAACGGAGCGAACAGATGGGAGCTCACCTCATTCCCCGGATTCAAACCGCTGACCTTTCGGTTAGCAGTCCTGCTGGCACAAGGGTTTAACCCATTGCACCACTGAGGGTATGTGTGGTTAATCCAGACTCATTCAGTGGGTTTTCATGGTCGAGAGGGGAATCAAACCATGGTTTACAGAGTCCTAGTCCAATGCTCAAACTATCAGACACAACAACAAATCCAATTCATGGTCTATGTTAAATGACAGAAATGTATGATCTCTGTTAATTCTTTGTATCTTTTCATCTTTAAGTTTCCCATATATCAGGAGGTAACAGCATGAAGTTTTTTTCTTGTCCATTTCTTGCTGAAATGACATGCAAGTAAATGTATTCCCAGATGCTTTATTTTTAAAATGCATCAAATATGCTTTACTCAAGATTTGAGAAAACTGCACACCCATATTAGGGAAAATGCATACCTAAATGTACAAGCATTTCTCTTTGGGAAGAAAGGGGAACTATCTCAATCTGCTATGGAGCATGGATACGAATGAAAGTCAGAGTCAGCAAAATGTAAGAAAAATGAACCTGACAGATGTTCACACTCCTGCTTGATCTATGATCTTTGGTGTACTTCCATGATTTTAAATATTACATTATATATTTATATTATTATTGAGTGTACATTTTCAAATGTATCCTTGCATGCATTTCAAAGTACTCAAAGTGGCTATTGGAAGGATCAAAATAACATTCACTTAAATATTACCAAAAATATTATGATTTGCCTATATTTGCAGATTCTTTTTCCTATTCAGCGATTTCTTTCTGATTTCTGTAGAATGACTTTTATGAAGAGAAGAAAAGAAAATACTGTGAAAGAATGTGCATGGGAAGAGATTACTTCTTTAGCTAATGATGCTACATCAGGCAAGTGTGGAGGTTATACAAGTCAATGGCAATGACTGATTTGTGCACTATGCAAATGTAATGAACACAATTTTAGGATTTCACACTACTGCATGTGCAGAAAAACCTATACCAGGTTGCAGCTGCTCCACTGAAAAGGAAATGTGCAAATGTCTTTCTTATGCATCAAGTTTCAGTCATGCAAAAAGATATAAAAATAACCTTGCTGACCGTCTTCTTATCTTTACGTCCTTGTCCACTCAGCACTAGTAAATTGGTACATTCTCTATCTATCTATCTATCTATCTATCTATCTATCTATCTATATCTCCACAAATAACTTTCAATGCCTAATTAAACTAAATGGTAATCAAAAGAATTTTTCTCTTTTACTCCCATGTACCAGGAAGCTTTTTAGTTATTGAAAATTAACTGTAAGATTGGGTTGACTTTTAAAGGCTCAACGTGAGCTTCTCATTAGCCTTATTATCATTTCTGAATCATAAATATGTAAATGATGAGTTTCACACGGGAGATTTAATTCTGTGCTCTTATTTCTGATTAGCTCGAAATACACTCTGGCTCTGTCAGATAATTGGTAACACTGCACACCAATAAGGCATTTCCCTACGCTTCATCAGAAGCAGCTGAAATTAAAGAAGGCAGGCCTGTTACCGTTTTGACAGTTTTGTAACGCCAACGTGTTAAAGTTTTAACTCAACCATTAATATCAGCAATGAATTATTAATATAATTTTTAGGTTATGATTTTTTTTTCTCCTTCAAAAAATTAGATCTTCAGTCAAATGAAGAAGCACTGTGGGAAACAAGATTCTTGTATATGTGTGCATACATACTCACATTCATGGACATTAAGGAAAAACAGTGGATTCACTTGAACATCCAATTCCTACCCTTCTGTGAGTAGCTGAGAAAGCGCTCTGCTTTCAATGCTCCTTATAGTGGTATCCAATGGATTCCATGTCAGGAATCCCCAAAATATGTTCAGAACCTTTAAGAGCACCTGTAAAGTCCAGAGTAAAATCAGATTCACTACACACTGAGCATGGAAGCCATTGGATGTCACTGAACTGCTTCATGAACATCACCTTTATCAAGTGTAAATGTCAATGGGGTAAAGTAACCACAAGTTTCATGACATGGCCATTATGAACCACTAGGTTGCTATGTTTTATTGTGATGTTTCTATTTTTATTTTTATTGTATTGTATTACAGTTTAACTCTGTGTTCTCTGTGCTTGTCCCTTTGTAAGCTGCCCGAGTCCCTTTGGAAAGATGGAGGCGGGATATAAACATAAAGTTGTTGTTGTTGTTGTTGTTGTTGTTGTTGTTGTTGTTGTTGTTAACCACCATGTACTAACAGTTCAAATTGGTGTGTATTGGTGCATGTGGTTATCTTCATGTATTCTTTTGTTCCCCTTGAAATCTCCAAAGGAAAGCATTAGTAGAACTTGATAATGGGCTGCTGTGAGTTTTCTGGGCTGTATGGTCATGTTCCAGAATGCTTCTGGAACATGGCCATACAGCCCAGAAAACTCTCAACAACCTAGTGATTCCAGCCATGAAAGCCTTTGACAACACATAGAACTTGATAATTCTTCTCTCTTCATATTGGTGTGGAACTAGAGCTGGAATTTATAGTATAGCTCAACAGGAAACCTCAGAATATATGAGATGCATCGTGGTAAGCCAGAAAATGAGAAATAGAAGAGAAAGCCCTCTCTTTAGGTAACAAAAACAAGTTATAAATCCAATGAATGTGAGCAATTCTACTCCACTCATTGCAAGAAAATAATTTAAAACAAATAGTGGATTCTCTTACTGTTCTACTTAAGAAGAAATGGATTAGAATTTTAAAAAACAAATTACAAGCATTTAGCCAACCCTCCCCACACAGCATCAATTTGTTTGCAACTTGGAAAGCATACTTCTTTCCCTAGGGGGTTACTATGATTTCAAATTTGAATCAGAAAGATTTTTAATCATTTCTTTTACAACTCTCACCTCTCTTTCATATTTCTGACTATCCACTCTTGTTTGAATACTGGCTCAAATTAGATGGTCTCTGCATTGGTCTGAGTGCAAACAGATCATTGCTCAAAGTACCAAATGCAGGTCCAAACTGAATCTGCTGGGTAATGCGTCCCATTGCATATTCATATCCATGCACTTTTTAAAATCTGCATAAAGCATACCAAGTTCATTTAAATCAAACTGTGGGAAAGTTGCCAGTTCAGTTTTGCAGCCTTTCCCCCAAAATATGCAAGTGTTCCAAAAGAAAGTTCCTTCTAGCTAAGGCACTTTTCTTCCCAAACAATGGAGATTAATGGGTTTGATTGAAGTAATAGCTTTACAATCGATTAAGTGACAATGCTCAAGGTAGTTTGGAAAATATATGTGAATTTCATGCAGAGTAGGCACTGCACTAAAACAGATAATATGGATCTTACATGCCTTCGGGACTGATCAGGACCAAAGAACATTACACCTGAACAATATTCCACACTGTTTATTTGTATCTTTAGTATATGAAGAACTGACATACCTTCCTCTTGCTTAAATATGCTGAGTAAAATTTAGTTTTAGTGCCCATGCCAACAGACAGCAAGCATATGGTTTCTGGAGCCCTTGACCAATATTGCAGACAACCATTATACGTATAGGTTTCCAGAGGCATGGAAGAGATTTCTTTTATTTGCACTTGCTAGTGGCAGCTTCACCATTGGTCTTGGCAGAGCAATCCAATAGATGAGAACATGAGCTGAGCCTTTGCTTTCTTCTGGGAATGTTGTGGCTTAGTTGGGATGGCTAGATCTTGAAAGGGCAATTAAGACTCATTCGCTTTAATGTAAATCTTGTGTTGTAGATATCACCGTTGTGGACAGTCGTAAAAAATATCTTAACTTTAGAATTAACCATTGCTTCACTGTTCAGATGTGACTGGTATAATGTTCTCTCATTTCACCAACCAGGCAGCAAATCAGATTCCAATAGAGGTGCTATGCATTCAATTGCTTAAGTGTGAATAATGACTAGAAAATTCACCAGCTTCTCATAAGAAGATTTAAACACCCTGTCCTTTGGTTTGAATATCTCCTTCTGAATAATCACAGTCACCAGGCCTTCATATTATTATGATATTGAACTAGGCCTGGAGAGACTTAGGGAAAATCCTTGCTCACCCATGAGATTTACTTGGTGCCCTTTTGTAGTACACAATTATACCTCTATGAAGCCATTTTAATGGCCATGATTCCATCCAATAGAATCCTGGGACTTGCAGTTTAAGGTCTTACATTGAGATTTCTCAGCCAGAGGACTTATGTGCCTCACCAAACAACAAATCCTAGGATCCCATAGGATCCAGCTATGGCAGCTTAAGTGAAATCATAGCACTGGAATTGTGTAATGTGAAAGCTTCCCTACTGCCAATAATCTTGGCCAGAGCTTGTAAAAAAATGCTTTATGGTATACAACTCCCAGAATCCACACCTAGTCATCCTCCTCTGCCCGACATGTAAAGCTACAGTCCCAATTTTAAAATTTTAAAGGTATACTCCCAATTTTTATTTTGTTTTATTGCATTTTTGACGTCCACCCAGCCTATGGGACCTATTGGTATTATCAAAAACTCAACCAATGAAACCCAAATCGGGTTCTGAATGGATGACCTGGAGAGGTTTCTCGCTTGCTGCTCCAAAATTCAATAAAGCATGGCCATTCTTCTCAGATCCCACTTTGCCCTTTCACACAGTATGCACAAGCATAACCCATCTTCTCCTACTTACATTCCTCACAATAAACAGGGATCGGTCACCAGGCACAATACACCCATGCCCAGCAGCATCCTTAAACTCATCAACCTATCCCCAATGGGGCTCATTAGGGGATCTTGGCACCCATTGTCCCTAATCAGATACTACCATGAGACCCATGTCCTCAGAGGTAAACCTATCAAGGACCCATTGTCCCCATGACCCCAACCACATTTCTTTTCCAACCCTTCTGCCTCCAGAGTGGGGAGACACACCAGATAGCAAATGTTTTCAAGTTCAACCAATGATAGTTGATTGAGATTTCTGTTTGAACTCTCTTTCAATCATCAGCAAAGATAAGCAGACCTTTAAACTTTCAGCCAATCAGCAACCAGGAACAGATGGACCTTTAAATCAATGAGCCTGCAGACCCTGGAACTGTACCAATCATCACAGTTTTACATCACTTTCTATGTCTGTAAATTCTTAAGAAATGTCTGTGACAGTAGAGCTAGGAAATGTCAGATGTGGAATCACTTTGTCCCCTGATATCCACTCTAGCCATCAGTGAATAAAGATCTTTGCTCATGTCTCCATCTCTGTGTGTCTTCATTGGATTGAATTGGAGTGGGCAAGCCAGGATTCTGAACCCACAATTCTGCAGTAACATTGGGGCAGAAATCTGGGTTCAAAATCTTCTACATTTGTACATTCCAATTTGCAAAATACAGAACAACCCATAAAGCATCAGGAAGCAGAGGGGAAGGAATGCCAGCAGCTGAAAAGATAAAGTCCAAAGTCAGAAGCAGGAAGGCTTCAAAAAGCCAGGAGGCAGATTAGACTGGAGAATCTGAAGTCAAAGTCCAGGAAACAGAGCCAGACTCATGGCAAATAATGTCCTGCTGCAGAATCAAGAAAATCTTTTGAAGGAAATGCAAAGCCATAGACAGGCAGCATTCCAGGGTACCCCACCCCATAACAATTCCACAACAGGTGTCAAAGAATCTCAGGAATACCAACAGCTGATAAGTACAGGCATGAACACACTGCTCTCAGCAGAAGATTGAAGTAGTTACTGGAACAAGCATTCATGCCCAGCTGCAGTCCATTAGAAGAGTCCAGGAGAAGCCTTTCTCCTTTTTAAAAGCTTATTGTTTTTCCAAAATCAAAGATTAGCCATAAAAACTAGAAGAATAAAACAGAAGCATTAGCAATGGTAAGATAAGACATGAGTTATATTTTTATGATTTTGTAGCGTAAAATGAGTCCCTTTGTAATTATTTTTCTATTACATTAATCATTTCCAGATAGACCTGTGGGTCAGTGGAATATGGTTTTTCCCCTGATTAGTTTTTATTTACATGATAAATAAATGGGAACCATGTGACCTCTAAGATACGATTATCTCTGAGCTCTTTTGTTCATCTTGCTTGCCATTACAGACTTTCTGATAACATAAAATTCCACTCTTTTATACCATAAGTCTAAACTCTGTGTTGTAGGATTTTTCCAATTATTGACAATGACCTTTCTAACTGTTAATAACAGAAAGGAGAGTGAATCTTTATGCATTATTTCATTATTTTCACCTCCAAATAAATTAATAGCACCCATTCTGGAGCAAGGATGATATGGGATTCTATTATCTGACACATTTCCAATGGCAGTTAAAGTGATGTCAAACTACATTAATTCTACAGTGTAGATCAGGTATGGGCAAACTTTAGTACTGCAAGTATTTTGGATTTCAACTCCCACAATTCCTAACAGCCTACTAGCTGTTAGGAATTGTGGGAGATGAAGTCCAAAACACCTGCAGGATCAAAGTTTGTCCATGCCTGGTGTAGATGCACCATAAGTCTAGAAAGGGTGGAGGTGAGCTTGCATAAAAATGTAGACTAAATGACCCCTTTGAGTGGTGCTGTGGGTTAAAGCACTGAGCAGCTGAACTTGTTGATTGAAAGGTCACAGGTTCAAATCCAGGGAGCGGTGTGAGCTCCCGCTGTTAGCCCTAGCTTCTGCCAACCTAGCAGTGCGAAAACATGCAAATGTGAGTAGATCAATAGGTACCATTCTGGCAGGAAGATAATGGCGCTCCATGCAGTCAGGCCAGTGACATGACCTTGGAGGTATCTATGGACAATGCTGGCTCTTTGGCTTTACCTTTACCTGAGCATCCCTATGCCACAATCACATCTTCTTCTCAAAAAACAGGTTCTCGCCTTTTGTCTTATCATCTCCACATTCATGGAAGCCTGCTGCTGTTTCCACATCTGCCTGGTTTTGTAAAATAATAACAACTGTTTGTTTTTTAGACCTACAAATATTTGCAGTTTTGTTGGTTTTTGTGTCAGGGAGGATGGACACACATGCCTTTTGATCTGCAAAACGTAGATCATTTTGTGATCTTGGAGAGTACTGCATCTCCAGTTCAAACAGCACGAAGAGCTTTTTCAATAATTGGGACAATGTGAATTCTGAATATTTTTTGCAAAAGCCTATCTTTGATGGGGGTTGGAATGGGGGGGGGGGGCACAAATGCTTATTATTGTCTGCCAGCATCAGTTTACGCTATGCTTAATCTCTGCAGGATTTTTTTTCATGTATGCTTCAATAAATATTTCTTTCCCTATGTCTTTGGCATAATTACATGACAAGACATACAAAACTAAGCAAAGCTCTGTTTTCATGTTGCATCACAGTTGTTTTAAAGAGATGAGCCAGCAGGGGTTCTCCCCCCCCCTCCTGTTGTTCAAGATTCTTATTTTTCTCTCTCTCATATTATTTGAAGTGAGACACAAGTGAAACTTTCAGTACCAGATCAAAGCACAAAATGGCCAGTGTAAATTGCTTGCCTGTTTTTCAAATGTGTTGTCCAATGCTGTATTATTTGGGGTGGGGCATTCTCTTAGGTCACAGGCATATTTTCCCCAGGAACACCACAGAAATATTGCAATGTCATTAGAGATCTAAATCTTGATTTGATCCATCATCACATGGTAGACAAGAAACTGTCAGCATCAGTCTGATATGTTGTGACATGACAGGTTTTTGTTGCTGTTACTATTCATTATTTCAGAGAAAATGTGTGCATTTTCATGAATGATTTGGGTAGATTTCAGTGAAATACAAAATATTGAAAAATGCCATAACTTTTGTCTTAACTGGGTTGTTTGATGGCTTAATTGGGTTGATGCCACACTTTAGGTGCATCTGTACAACAGAATCAATGCCATTTGTCACTACTTTAACCACCATGGTTCAATGCTATGAAATTGTGAAATTTATAGTTTAGTGAAGCATCAGCACTCTTTGGCAAAGAAGGCTAAAGACCTTGTAAAACCACATAGTTCCATAGCATTGAGGCACATGGTTTCAAACTATGTTGATTCTACAGTGTAATCACCCTTAGTTTTCTAGAGGTCCTTCAGCACAGCCATATAACCCAGAATATCAAGGCAGAAAATCCCACAATATCTGCTTTTAACTTGATTATCTGAGTTCACACTGCCATATATTACAGTTCAAAGCAGAAAATGTGAGATTTTATTCAGCTGTGTGGAAGGGGCCTAGAAGACATTCCAGATTTTTATAGGAATGCTTTCTGGATACTCTCCAATGTCCTAAAAACAACACCTACAAGAGCACAGCGGTGCCACAAGCAGTCATGGCTTCTCACAAATCCAAAAAGCTTGGAACCAGAAGTATTATTGCTTTGGGATTCTCTCTCCCCACCCCAAATTTTGGAGTAACTGTATTTGCATTTAAGTACCAAATTAGATATTTTGGAAATGGGACCCAAGTCTAAACACAAAATTCACTGAAGATCCCTATACATTTTTAATGATATTTTAAAATAATTTTGTGCATGAAGCAAAGTTTGTGTATCATATGCAATTGCATATGATATTTTAAATAAATGTGTGCCTGAAACAAAGTTTGTGTACACTGAACCATCAGAAACCAAAGATGTCACTATCTTAGCCACCTATGAGGTCAATTTTCAATTTTGGAGTATTTTGGATTTCGGAATTCCAGAGAAGCGATGCACAATATGTAACTAATAAAAGTAATAGTGTTAGATGGGTTTCCTGACTTCTTGTGCTTTTGGTCCCTCCCCCCCACTCTCTTTCACTCTCTCTACTCTCTGTGCATGCTTGGAAAAATGTTATGCAGAAACAAGAGTTCTGTGAAAATTACATTTTGTGCAAATTGTGATAGCATGATGAAAAAACGGCATCTCAATCTCACATAAGAATCAAGATCTCTTAATTAGGTTACTGAATGTTCACCATGCTGTCTCATTGTGCCAAGATAACTAGATTACCATAAAATCCCAGAAGCAGTAAAAAAATCCAGATCCCTAGACATCATCACATTGCATTGCTCCCAGAGGCATTTGCAGGTATTTTTTTTCAAAGTGCTTCCCAGATGAACTGCTGCATGCAAACATAAGGCACTATTTGGACTAGCATTTTTAAAATTTAAAAGAAAGGGAGAAGAAGGAATATTTGTGATATCTTTATCAGAGAAGGATGATCCCTTAGTCACAGTTTCCTGCCCTTGATCATTTATGCCCATGACACCTGGGGATTCCCTTCCTCAGCCCAAACAACTGCTAAGCACCTTCCTTGAATAAACCTGCCAAAGATGAAGGGTGGCAGTAGAGTGATTTCCAGAGATACTAGGCTGTTTGTTACTCCTGGGTGCTTCTGTGAGTATCCCCGGCAGCATGCCCTGGGGAGATGTGGTGTCTTATGCTAAAACACAAGTGGGTAACTTTTGAAGGCCTCTGGTACATTTTCAGCATCACATCATTTTCTCCTTCTCTTTCTCAGCTTTATTCACAACCTCTCATTCTACCAAATTGAGATCCAAGTCAGCTGTAATCATTAAAATGATTACAATAGTTAAAATAGAATTAAACTATTGAAAATATTAAAACAATTTGAAACAAAATGTTTTTAAAAGAATAATGTTTTAAGAATAATGCTAATTTAATATGTCTGGTTTTAAATATGTTATTGTTTTAATGTTGATATACTGTATTTTATATGTTGTGTGGCACGACTGTGTGCTAATATAAGCTGCCCAAGTCCCTATGGAAGATGGTGATGGGGTATAAATAAAATATTATTATTATTATTATTATTATTATTATTATTATTATTATTATTTTACTGACACAAAAATACAGTATGTCACAGCAAACGAGATCAATATGCTGGATTTCGTATCACAAAATCACAAGTCGAACACTTCCCAAGCGTCTAGGACTGTGTGATGTATTTTCAAATGATGTGCACAGATCCAAGTAAGGTGGCCTTTTGCAGTTGGCAGATCGTGATTTTGTCAATGTTTATAGTTTCCAAATGCCAGCTGAGATCTTTTGGCATGGCACCCAGTGTGCCAATGACCACTGGGACCACCTGTACTGGTTTTTGCCAGAGCCTTTGCAGTTTGATTTTGAGGTCCTGATAACGGCTGAGTTTTTATTATTTTTATTTATTTATAATATGTATTATTATTATTATTATTATTATTATTATTATTATAAAAGGCAATTAGTAACACATTTATAATACAAATTAAAAAGTACACCTCAAAAAGAAAAAAGAAATAAAAACAGAAAAGGAAAAGGAAAAATAACTTTTGATTTATCTTTTGGCAGTTATATATGTGCATATAAATATTCTTATCTCTCTCCAAAACTACAAAAAACGACAATTAGCATATTGTTTTATTTCTTCCACAAAAAGTCTATAAGGGATTTCTAGTCTTGAAGAAAAGTCACTAATGAACTTTCTCTAATCAAACTAGTCAATTTGCTTATTTCTACTAAATTTCTACTAAACCATTCCTCCATAGTGGATAATATTGAATTCTTCCATCTTTGTGCATATAACAGTCTTACTGCTGTGATCATATAGTGATTAATCTTCATTGACTATTTTCTAAATGCCCATTCATCACTCTCAAAATAAAAAAAAAAATGCTGTTCTAACTGAACATTTAATCCCCTGGTCCTCCTCACTTTTTTAGTCTATGCCAGCATCAACTGCCTCAGTTTGTTAATCTAGCCTACTGAATCATGTTGAATAGAGAGTGAAATGGAGAAGAGTGCCAAGGGGAAGGCTTGTCAAGCAAACCTTTGTTGTGACCACCTTCCATTGGGAAATCTATGTTCTCATTGTGAAAAACCATGTGGATCCAGAAAAGGTCTCCACAGCCACTTACGGACTCACCGCCCTTGGAAGCCAATCATATTTGGCCATAAGTGATTGCCTATAGTACTATTGCATGCCTGTCTCTACCCTCAGTTATTCCAGCTAGGAAGACACTTTCTGCCTACTGGAATGCTTCTCTCACTTCTCTCACTTGCCATATCACTAAACACAAATACTTATTTTTGTCATTTGATATCGCAGACATCATTTTACTTCACTGTAATGGGACTTGAGCATCCATGGATTTTCAAATCCACAGGGGATAGGAATATTTTCATTTGCATGTACATATCATATAAGTTTTTTTGTGCTAGGGGTTCAGCTGCCCTATATCTAAATACTAGCTCTTGTGTCACACACATACATTGCCATGCACACAGGTCTACATAAACAATAAGGGATTTTTGTTTTGTTTTCCCACTTTGGCCACTTTGGTTCAAATTTCCTCTTGTCATGCGAATTGCCATCACAGCCTGCAATTACAAAGAATCCCTGATTGTAAAATAAAATAATAAGGAAGAGGAAAAGTAACACATGCACACACACAGACACACACAAAGAGGCAGCCTGTGGTGAATTTATAATGCATTTAAAGTGTGAAGCTGTCCATTTAACCCTTAACAATATTCATTTTCTTCACAGTGGGCAAGCCTTGTCAGTGGTTTGAAAAGCTATGAATTTAAATTACCTTAAGCAGTCTGAGAAATGAATAATTTGATAGGTGTATCTGGCAGACAGCTGGACAATCGCTTCCCTTCCTTCTCCTTACCCCTGGGAATTGACTTTGGGGGCGTTCACCAAACTCAGAGTTGCAAACAAGGTGGGAGGACAAGAGTGAGACAATTGTATTTCTCTTGGGAGTGGGGAATCCTATTCTCAAAGCATTCTTTTTTTATGGTGCACTCTGAAAACCTCAAACCAATTTCCTACTAAGTAATGTTTAAATAATACTTAAAGCAAGAAAACAACATACCCTCCACCCCCTCCCCATAGAAAATGTGCATCAAATTGAATAAAATGAATGGGACTGAGATGTGATTGAAGCCATCCTTTCGATGTTTTCAGAACTATAATGCTTATTGTATGATGAAGGTTCATCCGTAACAACCTCACTTACTCACTCTGACGGATACCATTGGGGGAGGATTGTGTTGATATGGGTGAAGGAAAGGGTTAGTAAGATGAGTGAAACAAACACTTTTCCCTCTGATAACAGGCTGTGAATCTAGCCACCTTCTTCTTTGATGAGTGAAGAAATATATTCAGTCAGCTCTGATCCACAGGAGTGGCTGCTTTCTATTTGGTGACTTACATGCTGGGTGTTCCTGCGAAACAGGGAATGTTCAACAAATGTAATGCAAGATCTTGACTTCCTACAGAAGCTGTACACCTACTCTGTGCTCACATACCAATGACCAAAGACTGGCTGAATTTGGAATTTAAGAAACAGAGTTGTCACCTTGGTAGTTTATTGACATGTGTGCAGTGTACATTGCAAATACATTAAAGCGAAACAGAGTCAGCTCAATACCCTTATTTCTTTATAGCCAGCAGACAAAGTGAGTAGGAAGGAAAAAATGCATATCAAATGAGTAGATTGAAATCTTGATTTACTGCAGACCCTTGAATATTTCAGAAGGGGAAAAAATCTATATTTCTAATGGTGAACTATATTCATTGTTTGGAACCAGTCTGATACAAAGTAAGTAATTAGGGCTTAAGGTGAATCATGTCAAAATCATCTCATTTCAGTAGCTTCTTTATGCTTAGGATTCAGTTTAAGTTGAAACGCATTATGTCTCCATTGAAGATAATTCATTTGACATATCAAAAAAACTGTGGGGGATCCTGAGATGTTTCTAGCAAAACACATCTTTAGTGCTAGCATTTTTTCCTTTCTTTTTTAAAGTTTTAATTCTTAGGGATAGGTGAGAATTTTATCTGATACTTTTGTTTAAAAAGAAATTCTTCAAAATTGTAAAATTATTCATAAATTTGACAGAAAGAAGTTGCAATTTAAAATAAATTAATTTGACAGATGTATAGGAGGAAATGAAATTGAGAGATTCATCCACCCAGGCAAAACACTTTGAAAATCCTTGAGAATCTATTTTGAATTCCTGGCTAGTCATCCATACCCATCATGATGATTAAGAGTTGAATGGCTGTTTTTTTATGGACTCCTCAATTTTAACCATTACATAGAAGGATGATGCATCATAGTCCTCTCTATACTTGGGTTAGCTGTTAGATAATTGAAATGAACCAGATGCTTGAGAATTTGGTTTGGTTTGGTTTTAGCAAAAACTTTCCAAAATTCACACATTTCTTCATAAGCCTGACAGAAAGAGTGTGAAAGCAAAACAAACAAACAAACAAAGCTAAAACAAACAAACAGAAACAGAAAAAATACATATTTGTCCATTCTTAGTTACTCTATGCATCACAAATATACTATTCTCATATACTGTTTAGGAGCACAAATGCACTGAAGCCACTGCCACAACAATGCACTGGAGGCAGGCATGTAGCCGGGGGGGGGGGGGGGGGGGGGCTTTGGGGGCTTCACCCCCCCCCCCCAAATTCTCATGGTGGTCTGCGAAAAGGCCTTACTAGTACATTATTTAAACTGTTATGTTTATTCATATCATGATCTGATCACCATGCTCAACATATCTCATATGCATGGGGGCATTGGGGTAACGATACAAAAGGTTTGCTAGGGTAGACCCTCTTTCACACAGACTCACCCCCCCCCCCCCCCCCCCGAATCAAAATCCTGGCTACGGGCCTGAGTGGAGGTTAGGATTCCTCAAAGTAAAACACGAGACCAGAAGTACCTGATTCACCATGGTGAGTTAACTGGCCATATAAAAGCAGTCATAGGACGAACTTCATGTCTGAAGAAGACCTGTAACTAGTGCCCAATACAGAAGGTTTTGGAAGGTCAGGGTTCCCATCATTACTAATGGCAGGAAAGAGTAAAGCCCTACACACACACACACATGGAGGTAATTGTGGTGGTATTGGTACTTCCATCTCTTGCACATACCACTCTAATTGGGTCTGTGTATAAACCATTCTATCGTAGTTGAGTGGGGAAAGAGTTTGCATAAAGGGTGAGAGGATAACTATTTATTCAAGTATACACTTGTTGGAATAACTAGGAGTTCAGATGCTTGACTGTTTCATATCACCAGCTTTATCTTGTAATTGCTCAATTATTTAGGAGTGGGTCAACAGGCCAGTAGGCCATGATGCCTTGTATTCATACATGGTTTTACTGTATGTGTATGTTTTGTATGTTTTGCATGTTTTGATATGGTCAAAATTGACTAATCAATAAAGAATTGTTGTTGTTGACTTGTAAAACAGTAACTTGGGCATCAATAAAATACAGAATTCATACATAATATAAAGAGTTGAAAAAACCCTAATAAAATTTGCTTGCCAATGAAAAGTGGTAGAAAGGGAGGGAGATATTTCAGTGGAATGATCATTTGATTTAGCTAGAGCACATCAAGTGTAGAAATATCAAGTAACAAGGATGTATGTACAATACGGTATTAGCCCTCACTTTAGCAGACTTAAAGTTGGTTCACATCACATGTTACATAAAAATGCAGAAATTTCTCACACTCAATAACACATCAGATTTTTGGATTTCCCCCCAACTGTATGACAGTTAGTGGCTAGAAATCTACTAGGGAAACATGCATGCATAACTATTGCCTGCATTATTGGATATCCTTTTAAGGTACTGCTGTGATTGGTATTTCCTTCCTATCTAATGCACTTTTCTCACCATGAGGTTTGCTCTGAATACAAGAGTTGAATTGGAAAGAAGGCACTTCTGGCTATAGAATTTAGGGAACAGAGGGCAGATTTTAATTCCTTTCATACATCATAAATTTGTTCTTAAAATTCCTGATTGGGTAGGTCATATGCTCTTCCATCTTCACACACAATTTTAACTTCAAACTGTGGATGAATGCAATCTAAAGTGAAACATTTCTGTATTGACAAAGCCATCATATCAATAGATAACTGGAAAATCAAATAGGTGGGTTTTTTTTCCTCCCTGGCTTAGAATGCTCCATTTTATTTTTATTTTATTTTTTTTGGGAATGCCCATCTGTAGTTCAAATTAGTTTTCCAGCTTATCTGCCATTTGTGAGATGTCTTTGTGTATATTCACCCAGGAATTCTGAACCTGCAATTGTCAAGATGTTAGAGATTCCTATCAACCTCAGCCAGTGTGGTCAACATGGATGGGGGTGGAGTTCAACAATATAAGTTGTCCACAGGTTGTCCTCACATCTGTCCCCCATCTTCATATCTGCTCCACCATAATGAAATTGGTAGTAGAGTTCCCAACATGAAAAGTGGAGAAGATAGATAACAGGTAATACTGAATACTGATAAGACAGAAGTGCTTGTCATTAAGGGCCCTAACTGAGGTATAAAAGTGTATCAATCAGTTCTGGATGGGATTGCACTCTTCCCTAAAGACCATGTTTGCAACTTTGGAGTGCTCCTGAATCCATCTTTCCATATGTTATATCAAATAGATATGGTAGTTAGAAATGTTTACTCCCAGCTTCAGATGATATATCAGCTGCTCCCCTTCCCAGAATCAGAAGACTTAAAGATTATATTGATGACACTGTTAACTTCAAGATTGGACTTCTGCAATGCGCTGTACATTGGACTACCTCTGTACCAAGATTGGAAACTCTGATTAGTTGAAAACATGGCTGCCAGATTGTTTATGGAAACATCTAGGAGTCAGCATATCACCCATATACTAAAGTCACTTCATTGGTTGCAAATAGTGTCCAGGTAAAGTACAAAATGTTGGCCATAACCTTTAAAGTTCTAAATGGTTTGTGTCCAGGTTAACTGCAGGGCCTCCTTCTCCCATATAATCCCCCTCATACACTCCGGTCCTCTGAGGAACATTTACTCCAACTAGCCAGAACCTGATTGGCAACTGTCACCCAGAGGTCCTTTTCATTGGCCGCCCCATGACTGTGGAATGATGTGCCGGAAGAGAGCTGACATCTAAATGAGCTGTCAGAATTTAAAATACAACTAAGGGCCCATCTCTTCCGGCAGTCCTACCCAGTTAATTTTAAATCATAAAATTTAAATTTACATCCCATCACTATGCATTTTAATCTTTATATCACATATTTAATAAATGTATTGTATAGTTATCTGTTAATATATGCATTGTATTGTAAGTATTTTATGGTGATATGTTTCAACTGTGATGTGTCCTGCCTTTAGCTATAGGGAAAAGCAGATACTAAATATTTTTGCTGTTATCATTATACCTGTTAAAAGTCCCCTTTCTGCCAATCATTAAAGAGACAAGAGCTCTCTTTAGTTTTCACTCTGGCAATCCTTACTAGTAGTAATGCATATCCATCCACTGAAATAAGAAATTAGGTGTTTTCTTGAATTTTTACTCAGATATAACTTGCCCCCAATCTCTTTTATTACTAAGCTTCCACACGATCTCTTGACTTTCTGTAAAGCAGTGACCTCTTGGTAATTTGGACTAGCATATCTAACATCCCCTGCCAATGGTAATGCTGACTGGTCTTAATGAGAATTGAGGTCTGAAAGATCTAGAAAGCATCACAATGGGGAAAAGTGTATTCAATTATTTTTGAAAACAAGCACCTTAATGCAGGAAAGATGACTGCATACTAATATCAATGGAGAGTCAGTCGAGTAAGGTGACACTGCAGAGGCAGTTTGGCATCTGCTTGATTGATGGAGAAAAACAAGGCAGTAGACCACATCAGGATATTTGCAACTTGCAGGGGCACTTCTGTAAACAAGCAAAAGCCAACAACAAGCCCTTCCTGTATTCTCTGAACTTGATGAGCATTCCCTCAGAGCTACTGCACAAACCCCGTCAAATTCATCAGGCGTAATTGGCTTTATTGAGGACATCCTCTAGGAACAGTGACTTTCAGCTGAAATGCAGTTGTTCTGCCGGGCAGGGAGATAAGATGAATTTTCTTTCAACTAAAATATGAGATAACTCACATGTTCTGAATCTTAATACTGGAACTAAAACAGCACGTTAAAGCAGAATTTTCTCCATTTAGAAATGGATAGGACAGAAGCAAGGAAATCAATTTAAGCATCTGTAATTTTCCAGGTGTTATTGGTTATAGTCCAAAATAGTTTTAATATGCAAAATAACCTCATAGCACCATAGGGCCCTTCCACACAGCCATACAACCCAGAATATCAAGATAGAAAATCCCACATTATCTGCTTTGAACTGGGTTGTCTGAGCCCACACTGCCATATATTCCAGTTCAAAGCAAAAAATGTGGGATTTTATTCAGTTGTGTAGAGGGGGCTGAGAAAACAAAAAAATCTGCTTACTCAGCTGCAGTCTATGAAAGACTGCATCTTTTCACAGACCTACCATATATACTCATGTATAAGTCAACTGTAAGTATAAGTTGAAGTCAGGCTTGAGGGGCAAAATGATGGATTTTAATATAATTCATGGATAAGTCAATCTTGGTTGCTGTTATTTTCCTGCCCAGGCATTCAAAAATGGCAGAACTTGCACCACAGCAGAGAGAGAAAAAGGGGTCAGTGCTTCTTTTAGGGTCTCCTGGGATTGATTGCGGTCTTCCTTTTGCCATTCAGATAAGGGGGGTGGTTTATTTTTCAATAATAGTTAAGGTACAGGACTTACATTGAGCCATGGACAAATTAACTCAGGTTTTATAGATCATTTTTAAACTAAAATGTCTAGTCTCTTATATGAGTATATACGGCCATCTATAAAAACTTATACTATCAACTACTTTCTCTCAATTAGTCTCTAAGATGCTACAAGATCCCTTTGCATATTGTAATTCCAGACTAACACCGTTATATCTTTGAATTCAACTGCTGGAATGTTGCTCACATGTGGAACACAGATGAGTTGATCCAACCTGAAATACAGGTAAGTGGTCAAGCAGGTTTGTGCATAAACAATCCCCTTTGAGAGTGAAAAGGATCTATAGAGGATTAGGGTACATTGTACGTAAGAAACATTGCATGCAAGCTGCCCACAACTCCTCTTATCCGTCTTTTGATCTGTAGTGGAGCAAAATTAGGATTCCAGAGATATAGCTGGGCAAGAGAATGATGATGGCCAAGAGGATCAGAGCTCAATAAATAAAGCAGCGGACAAAGTGATTTCAGCTTCAAGCAAAGCATTTTTAAAAGATTCTGTGCACCATCTCTAGGCAATCCTAACAATGCTAAATGCAAGGCTGATAGTCATTATTATGAAGTTCCAAAGGTTTGTGTAGGAATTTGGAGGTGGGCAAAAAGAAGGGATGAAGCAACAAGAGGAGAGTAATTGTTTTGTTCAGACAGATTGGTTTTATTCTTAACTGCAAAGAAGATTACAGCAGCCACAAGATGCCTCCCAATTGTGTTTTTTACAACTAAAATAAGAATGGGAGTAGAAAATATTCTTCAAAATACATTTTAATTAGGTAAACATCCAGTTTATTCAATATTCTTTAAAGAAGTTGCTACTTGCTATATCTGCTCTGAATTATTCTCTTTAGAACAGTGGTTCCCAACCTTTTTTGACCAGGGACCGCTTTGACAAGGGACCACTCTCCAACATTAGTACCAAAAACTTAAAAATCAATTTTGGGTCAACTTTAGATTTTGTTTGGTTATTTGGGTTGCTGAATCAGAAAATTGCATTGGATAGACCACATCAGCTCTAGTTTCTGATACAAAAGAAATGCCATCCAGTAGCCGCCATCTTCTCTCCCACTGAAAACCATATTTAATAATCTAGAGGTGATGTGGTAGTAGTAATCTTTCATGAGTAGTTAGCCTCTCCCCTCCTGACATCCTGTTGCCATGGCACTATAAGAGGGTTTCACGAGACCAGTTGCTCTCATTGCTGCATAGTTTCAAGGCAATGGTGTAGTAATGGTGAGGCTATGGACCATATTTTCATTCTTGGGGTCCACTGGTGGTCCACAGACAACAGGTTGGGAACAACTGCTTTAGATAGACACATATGCATATGCATACATACAGTATATTACACATAGACACACATATGGAGAGTTCTATCTATCTAGACTCACACACATTCACATATACATTAACAAAGATAATACACAAATAACATACAAAAACAACCAAGTCAATCAATGATCATTGCAATGAACAAGATGACATCACACCACTATAAAGACTTTATGAGTTTTCAAAGGAGTTGCCAAGTTGTCTGTTGCTGTAAAACCAGGAAAATGTCCTGTGACACTGTAAAAACTGAGAAATTATTTATAGCATGAACATTTGTAAGCTTTAGCCAATTTCATTAGTTGCCTGCAATGCTAGCCAGAATTTAGCACATATCATGACTGAGGTGATAACATAAACACTAAGAGAAGGAGGAAATTAATGCAGAAACCCCTGATAACACTCCAGGCACGAGATGAAGTGGGCTACAGTCTATGGGAGTTCATCCTGTAATAAATTTCTTAAGTCTGTTATGTGCCACAGAGTTTGTTATAGATAGGATGGTGTCGGTGAGGGCAAATGAAATCAACTGAGGGAGAAAACAAAAGAGCAATGGAAAAGAACAGATAGCTTTTTTATCATTAAAAGGGATGACACGGAGGGGACATTAAATGTTTCACAAAAAAAAAATCACCTTGGTGAATAGTTCTGGCTCAATCTGAAATACCTTTTAAAAATTCAGAATGATGAAGCCTCGCTCAAAGGACTAGGAAGGAAATGAATATCTATTTCACATTACGTATCCTGGCACCCGAAATAAGGGTCACATGTGCATAGACGGCTGCATTTGCATCATGTTCAGGCCTACTTAAGTACAGAAGTACATGTGAATCTTTGATCTCCAAGAAATTGTGGGATCAAAGTATTCGCTGTTTTGGATATCAATCTGCACTAAAATCAGCTGATTATAGCTCTGGCCAAGGAGAAGAAACCCAGAACATATGCCTTTGAACTCATGTCACTCCAGGTAGTCAGCACACTTTAAGTTAATTAGCATTTCTTTGAACTTAATTTGGATCCTGTTGCATGCTTGCGAATAGCTATCGGACACTAATAGTCTATTTCACATTCATCCTCACTGCCAGTATTTTACAAACCAAGAGAAAGACATGGAGGTAGGAAAAGACGAAGAAAAAGAAATGTAGCTCGGCAAATGCAGTTTCCCAATATATTCCTAATGCATTACACTGCCTGGCATTTCAATTCTCAACTTTGCTTAATTGGCAACTCATCATCCTCACCTTGGCACAGGTATCCCTGGTTAAAGTAATGTGAATTAATTGGCTGGGTCAGTTAAACACACACCCTCCAGAAATAGTCCACAGTTTATGGAGGGATCCACTTTGATCCAAAGCTGGGTTCAAATCCTAATGAGAAAGGTTGCATTTGTGATTTTCTTTTTCTTTACCAAATTTCAAGACTGGAACTGGAATAGTCTAAATAATTGCCTGTCTATGAACTTACTTGCTTGCTAAAGTAACTCCATTTCTATGTTGCCTATAAATTTAGAGTACTCAAAGGCCATAACTATGTTTTACTTTGGTTTTGGCCTAAAGTATGCTTAACTCCAATTTAGGATAGCTAGGTCATCACCCGAAAATCCAGCCTGCTGTGTAAATGCCTTTAAGACTCTGAAACAGCACGGGAAAGGTAGTCTTTGCATACTTAATTCCATCTTCTGCACTTTAACCTATAAGGTCTGATTCTGGGTTCATCATTAAAAAAGTCTACAAGGAGCCTATGAAGCAACTGTAACAAACTCCCTGCAACTATAACAAACTCTCCATCGGTGTTTTTGCACCCTAGCCATCTCGGCTTAACAACTTAAATTTTAAAGAAGGGCTAAGAAAGCACCTGGAAATCACTATGACTGTGGCATCTCATGGCTTCCATTGCAGGATAGTGAAACCACTCTTGGTTTTTGTCTGAACTGTAAAGCATTGTGGGACCTCATTACATGAAAGTTGGGAATAATAATAACAACAACAACTTTATTTTTGTATCTCGCCTTCATCACCCCGAAGGGACTTGGGCCGGCTTACAAATGGCACAATGTGTCTGGAACAACACATAAAACAAACACACAATACAATAAAAGATAAAAAACACTAGCGTATAAAACAATGATTTAAACTCAAAATAACATCCAATAACCTATGGTGAGAACTGCGAGGAATGCAAGGAAAAGCAGGAGAAAGTGGAAGGAGGAATTTTGAATTTGTGCATTCACGTCTCTTTCTCCCCTCGTGTATACTCAGTCTTATTAATAGACTCAGGAAATGTACCATGGCTCTTTTCACCCCTGCAGAAAAGATAGCTCTCTGAGTTAGTCCAAGTCATTAAAAAAGTTTAAGAGACTGGGTAGGCAATCTTACAGTTGGTTAAAAATATCTTAGTAGCTGAATGTGTTTTCCTTCCAACCCTCCTCCCTTCGGTCTGACCTGTGTTGATTACCACTGTTGGCAATCTTTCCATAGGGATCTGGTTTAGGGGATAACCTGGTTGGTTCTACATTCCTTACTCCATTAGGGGCAAAATAAAAAAAATCAGATAGGGTTTTCATTGTGTAAGTTGTTTCTGGAAGCAGATCACAAACTCACCTATTTATGAGTGCCATTTTTCTCCATCAGAAGTCCCGGATGGAAGAACTTGTCTTCTGTTGTGCCAGAAAGTAGAAGTCAAAAGTCAAACAAATGAGTTTAAATTATAACAAAAAAACATTACAGATCAATATTAGAAAGAACTGCCCAGTGATAAGAGCTATTCAACAGTAGAATGGACTTCAGAAGATACTGAACTCTCTGTTTTGGGAAATTAGGTTAGATCACCACCAGACGTGCTTTAGATGTATAGTTCCTTTACTGGCAGAAAGCTAGATAGGACTACATGATTCCCCAGGTCTATGCTTCTATGAGGTGTGTGCTCTTTTATAGGATTCTTTCAAAACATTTTAAATGGTTCAGGAAGCTGAAATCAGGGACAGAGAACTATCAGGGGTTTTAATTCTACAGTTTACTGAATCTGCTTTAAATCACGGCCAGCTGATTTTTCCCTCATCGGGGATAGAGATACAATGTCTATGTTAGACTCTTAGGAACATTCAATTTCTTTACTATTGACATCATGCTCTGCACAGAGAGAACTTGGCATTGACTGATGATTCATTCCCTTCACCTCTGTAGATTTGTAGGATTAGCATTTTAGGAGAGTATTCAGCCAGTATTCAGCATTAGTTGGATTCCAGAAACTTGGTAGCAACAACCTACTAGAAATGGGGCAGATCAGGTTGTGTCTGTGCAATGGCCTTTGTATAGCCCTGACAGCATTTCCAGTGGCAGCTCAAAGGCAACCTCACCATAATTTCATAACAAATAGGTATGTTATTCCCAGTCCTCATTTTGACACTGGGGGATGCTTTGGCTGTATTGTTTAAGATGTGTACACAGACCCATGGACTTGTGTAACAAATGGTGTACATGGACTCGTGTAGCAAATTGACTTCTGTAGCAAATGGGGTTGTGGGAGAAGGTACGTGTTTGATACTCTACAGGGGCCAGAGATTGCTTTGTCTTTGTGGAATTATGTGCCAAGATTTTGAGCATGGTAGGACTATTAAAGACCTGTCTACCCTTTTAAAGCCCTCTTTGGATCTTCACTTTGTTGCCAGCCCTCCGGCTCCCAGTGTAATGTGAGCTTTGGCTGGTCACTTCAGGTCAAATAGTATTTTTACTCCCCTTTTCTGAGAAATTTTTCTCAGTCTATGCAGGGGACTTTGACAATTACCCAAGGGTGGTACTTGTAAATAGGCTGTCAGCTACAGGTAGGATGGGAGACTATATGACTTTGATGTGTACCTTGGTATCCTTTAGGTCAAGGTTCTGGACCCAGGGGTGATGAAGGAGTCTAGCCTTGAGGCTGAACTATGGGGTTGCTCTCTTTTATGCTGGAATAGGAGCACTCTGAGTTTCTTTTCTAGTAAATATCCAGCCCGGGAAAAACCAAACTACTAGATTGCCCTTGAAGCTTAGATATTTCACACAAAGAAAGGCTGAAGGGGTTGTCAAGTGTCGACAATTGGCCTTAGTTTGAACTATATAAGGTTGTCTCCCCACCCACTTACTCTATTTCCAGTTCAAAGCAAATTAAATAAGAATACAGAGTTCCCTCGCTACTTCATGGTTTGCTTTTTGCGGACTCGCTGTTTTGCGGGTTTTTGTGGTACTTGTTCTGCACATGCGTAGTAAGCCTGCCATTGGCCCACAGCCCTGCCAGCGGTTGTCAATACCAGCTTGTTTACCTTACCAAGCCACCAAAGAGGCTCGGAGGTGAGGCCGCCTCCCAGTTTATGAATGATTGCAGTTGCCCAGAGCAGCATTCTAATCCCACCTCCTGGCAACAATGGAGTGTGGAAGGGGGTTTCACCCTCCCCTTCAGGAGAGAGGCAGCCAATTAAGGTGGCTGTGATTTACATACTGTTTTGAGGAGTGTTTTCATTCATAAAAAAAGAGAGAAGATACAAAGCAGTATGTTTATCACGGCCATATAGCCCCTTCCTTATAGTTAGCAAAAAAAAGTGAGCCTTTAAATCTCTCCTCGCTTTTGCCTCATCCTCAGAATGCTATATATGCATATATACACATACACACATATATACACATACACACTAGGGTTGGGCGGTTTCGTTCGTTAATTTTGTAATTCGTTATTTATTCATATTTAAATTAGCTTACGATCCGATATTGAGCCATGCAGGAGCAACTAAAAATCGAAACGAATTTCTCAATTTATTTCGTAATTGTTTCGTAATTGGTTCGAAATTGGTTCGAAATCGTTTTGTTATTATTTCCGTATGTCTGGTGCAAGTTTTAGGGTTGCTGTTTGTTTTATCAGTGATAAAAAATAAATTATCACACCAACAGTCAACAACAGAGGGAGAGGGAAGCTTCAGAAGTTCCCCTGTCCCATTTGGAGGGGTTTTTTTTGCATATTGCGCAATCGCGTCCACCATTAACGAATCGATTCGTAATTGTTTCGTAATTGTTTCGTAATTTACAAAATTTTGTATAATTTGAACTTTTTTAAAGAAAAATTTCGGAATTCTTTTAAAAAACGAAAGGCAAAAACCCCCTAAAAACGAATCGAGTTTAGAAACAAATTTTTCCGTGGTTACCCAGCCCTAATACACACACATATATAGTGTCCCTACTTTGTGAATTTTCACTTATTATGGGAGGTCCTGGAATGTAACTCCAGCGATAAGTGAGGGAACACTGTAGGTCAAATAAAGTGGAGTTTATTAAACCCATCTTTCTGAGGCCCCATCTATATGGAGCATTTAATGCAGTTCAAAGCTAGCTTCAAAATGTAGCAGCCAAACAACAAACCTCTACAAAGTGTTCCAGAATTTCCTATGTGATCAACTGCACAGCAAAACTCCTTTCTTCAATACCAGTATGAAACTGTATTTAAATGGTCAGTGTTGATGGGGACCGAGTCTGGCCTGAATGTTCCATGGTTGGTCATTAAATACTTATTTGTTAATATTGCTTGTGGTGGGCTCTTAATGGTCTGATAATTTGCTGATTTATTTAAATATTCTGTCTTATGACAAAATTTAAATGGTTGTAATTGCCATGACTCAATGCTATGGAATCTTGGGATTTGTAGTTTGGATAGGCACCGTCACTCTTTAGCAGAGAAGGCTGAAGACCTTGGAAAATGACAGCCCTCATGATTCCAAAACATTTAGCCATGTATGTTAAAGTGGTGTTGAACAATATTAATTCATCCGGTTAGATGCACAGCTAGATTCTGATGGGAGGAAGGTCCATAGTCTAAAATCAGCTACAGAGGAAATGCAATTGTATATCATCAGGATTGGGGATTTTACTTTTACAAGCTGGAAGACTCTGGGAGATATTGTCTGGAAGTAAATTCCCCAGGCTCTGTATATTAGATGTGATTAACAAGTCTAGTTATTTCTTCAGAAGTTAAGGGCTAGGGCAGAGAGAACATTTATTTCATCTGAATGCTTAGGAAATGGTATCAATATTGATTTCACTCTATGGAGGGAAAGATGCAGCTAGTGAATGGCAATGGAAATCTTTGGTCGAAACACATGATAAAGCCAAGCACTATATTCATAATAAGCAGGAAAAGTACAAATATTCCAGAGCCACAAAAACATACCATGCTCTTTCTGAGTAATTACTACCACCTGTCTTTCCCTCTTACTGAAAACATCACGTCACTACTTTTTAGCACAAAAATTAATGGAGCCAATCAGGGAGAGATATAAACAAAATTGACTCACAAACACCTGTACCTCATTACATTTTTTTCCAAAAACAGAAAAACATCTAATATGTATAACATTTTGCCTTTTCAGTGCTGTCAATGTGCACCTACTGTTTAACTGTAAGTTTGCTAGATAGATAGAGATAGATTTCAATTTATTTCAGTTGCTCAGCTAACAAGATAATAGTTCATTTTGGTATTAGTTCAAATCACAAAAAGTAGAGTTCTTAGATTTCTCTAAAGAAAAGCAAGAGTTGGGTACCAGAGCAATGAACCAGAGAAATGACACGAGGAGCAACATTTTCCACACAGTAGTTAAGCATGGTAAAAGACAACCCCATAATTTCATAAAGTCTTATAAAATTGTATTGTCGATGGCTGGAATCACTGGGTTGTATTTTTTTTCGGGCTACATGGTCATGTTCTAGAGGCATTATCTCCTGATGTTTCACCTGCATTAATGGCAAGCATTCTCAGAGGTTGTGACCTCACAACCTCTGAGGATGCTTGACATAGATGCAAGTGAAACATCAGGAGATAATGCCTCTAGAACAGGGGTCCTCAAACTAAGGCCCGCAGGCCAGATCCCCATTTGGGGCTGCGTTGCCTGCTGCTTCCCTAGCCCAGCCTGGAATTCTCCTGCCTTCGGGACGGGGCCTTGCCTCATCCCAAAGGCAGAAGATGGCGAGGGAGGCGACGGCCGAAGCGGCTTTGGGTTGCGTCGCCTGCCGCCTCCCTTGTTTTCCTGTCTTTGGGACAAGGCCTCGCCTCATCTCTAAGGCAGAAGATAGCAAGGGAGGGGGCGGGCAAAGGAGGTGAAGGGACAGTGCTGGATAGTGGGCAGGAGAAGAGACCTGGAGCACGGTGAACATTACCTCCACCGGCCCTTCCCCCGCGCACTTACGAATGCTGGGAGAGGGATGCTCCCTGGTATTGGCAACTGTGGGGGGGAGGGGGGAATAGGGCTGGCACGCTCCCAGCACTGGCCCCCTTCCTCAGCGAACTTGCCAACTCCGGTGCGGGGAGCATGTGCCCAAGGCCGGTGCTGGGAGTGCACCAGCCCTATCCCCCCCCCCCCCCGCGCTTGCCAATGCCGGAGAGTGTCCCTCTCCCAGCATTCGCAAGTGCGCTGGGGAAGGGCCGGTGGAGGGAATGTGCACCATGCTCCAGGTCTCTTCCCCCACACGTTTCAACACCAGAGTGTCCCTCTCCCTGTGTTCATAAGCGGGTGGGGGAAGAGCGCGCTCCCTCCACTGTCCCCTGGGCGCACCCCCTCCACCAGCAAATGTAAATGTGCGGGCAAAGAGGCCGCCACCGGGATGTTTCCTGCACATGGCTGCATTGTGCTGGGGGCCAGCAAGGATGCCTCTCCTATCAGCTGTGCCTCCAGGCAGTGGGAGGGAGTCCAGTGATTTGGTTGTAGAGTTGAAGCCATTGAAGGTACTGCAAATCCCATCATCTTTTCTACATCCTTCCCCAAACCCCTCCAGTATTTTGTGGAGCTCATAATGCCCTTTGATGGCTGGTAAACTATAAATTCCACAACTGCAATTCCAAAATGTCAGGGTCTTTTTTTCCTCAACTCTCTCCAATATTTTCTGTTGCTCCTGGGAGTTGTGTATGCCAAGTTTGGTTCAGTTCAATTGTTGGTGGAGCTCAGAATGCTCTTTTATTGCAAGTGAACAATAAATCCCACAACTGCAACTCCCAAATGTCAGCTTCTATATTTCCCAAACTCCACCAGTGTTCAAATTTGTCCATATTGGGTATTTGTGCCAAGTTTGGTACAAATCCAGTCATTTGGGTTCACAGTGCTCTCCAGATGTAGGTGAGCTACATCTCCCGTAAATCACTGTCAGTTTTTCCTAACCTACTCCAGTATTTTATGTTGGTCATGGGGGCTCTGTGTGCCAAGTTTGCTCCAGGTCGGTAATTCGTAGGGGGTATCGGTGGTCTGTGGAAGTCAGAGCTGAATCGGTTGAATGTACTGGCAAGCCCATTATTAGTTGTCCATGCTCTCCCAAACATATTGTTTTTGTGATTAATCACTATGCTTTAAGCATGTTCAATTTGTAACAATGAAAATATGTCCTGCATATCCAATATTTACATTATGATTCATAACAGTAGCAGTTAGGAAGAAGCAACAAAAATATGGTTGGGGTCCCCACAACATGAGGAATTTTATTTAGAGGTCACAGCATTAGAAAGGTTGAGAACCACTTTTTTAAAGTGTTTTTTGCACTACAAATAGGATACATGCAGTGTGCATAGGAATTCATTCATGTTTTTTTCAAATTGTAATCCGGCCCTCCAACAGCTTGAGGGATTGTGACCCGACCCTCTCTTTAAAAAGTTTGATGACCCCTGGTTTAGGGTATCAAAGACTGCTGAGAGGTCTAAGAGAACTAACAGAGATACACTCCCCCTGTCAAGTTCCCTATGTAGATCATCCACTAAGGAGACCAAGGCTGTCTCAGTTCCATGTCCTGCCCTAAAGCCAGACTGCGATGGATCTAGAAAATATTACAATCAGCCCTCATCTTTCTTGGCGATGCAGGACCACTGTATAAGTGGAAAAACTGTAACTACATGCCCAGTATATATATATATAGCCTAAGAGACCACTTCTCAAGCATTTTTAAGTCCTCCAGCATAATTCTATGATCAACATCTAGTGAATGTAGACCATAGAATCACACTGGGAAACCTAGAATTGCCAAAAGGGAACATATTTTTTTAAGGTTATATAGGAAATCAGGACTGGGGGTAACAAATACAGTAATATATGAATTATCAAATCCACTTGACCCACAAATGTGAAGGCTGGATTTTCAAAGAAGAATCAATGAATTACAGTAATACTTCTCAATGTTTCTGAGACACCCCAGCCACCTTGCCAGTTGTTAGGAATTGTGGGAGCTGCAGTCCAAAACATCTGGAGGAGGACAGTTTGAGAAACTCTTCATGAGAATATCTCCATTGCACTGAATTCTTCACATATTTATATTGCTATTCTTTATTTTTAATGTGTATATGGTTTGCAACAGTTGATTCATATATTTCTTTTCTATATGGGACAGCATGTCCTGATGGGAATGACCCTAAATAATAATGTATTCTGGTTCACAATGACAAATTGTGTGTATGTGTGACAGGAAAAGAAGCTTGCTACCATGGCCAGCCATTACAGATAAGACCATTCTCCTTAAGTCGTTTGGGTATCTCTTCAAATAATTCAGTCTTCAGAGCATTGTTTTAATCTCCAAACTCCTCAAAAATATCCAGGTCTAAATATCTAGACCTAGTTTGACTTTGTAGTAGTGGATGGAAAATCTTTGTTCATTTCTCCAGAGTATAAAGTTTCCTAATACTCAAGAAAAACAATGGAGTAAGATTTCTGAGCAGTTTTGTTTTTCAGCATTTACTTTTTGTAAATTCATTCCTTTTGTTTCAGGGAATTAACCCTCAGAGAAATGCAAGAGATTTGTCTGGGGCAACAGACAAATCTCTTGCACAGAACAATTCACCAAAACAAAGTTCAAATGTTGGAATAATAATGTGCAGAAATGTTTCTTCTCTGCTACACTAGAGAAAAAAGATTGCATAAATGCTTGTGTTTTTAAAGGTCTCCATCCATTTGTTTTTGGGCCAGGCTCAGAAAATCTTCTGGAGCATCCCTAGCAAGAAAACAGTTACCTAGGAAAACCCTTTCATTTGCTCATAGCCATGACTCTTGTGGAAAAGAGATAACTTTTTCTAGCCTTTCAGTTGCCAAATTCTTAGAGATATGCAAAGTTGGGGGAAGATTAAAGTGCCAGTTTGCCCACAGTGAAGGATAGTCAGCTGTCACATCCAGCAAAGATGTCAGAAGGCTGCATCCAAAGAAAAGGGGAAAAACAGTAAATGTATTGTGTAATATTTTAGATGGGCAATAGCACTTTGTAAACAAGCTATTAAATATATGAATCATGTACCTCATTCATCTCAAAATGTTCAGCCTATGCTGACAGAATTTTGTAATGCTGAATAAATTAGGAGCACACTTGGCATGTGGAGCTGTTTCCTTCTGCATTGTTTCTCCCCAAAAAAATAATCATTATTCAGTTTATTTCTGGTGGAGTTTTCATACTTTCTTTCTTCCTTCCTTTTTTCTTCTAAGTCTGTCAAGGATTTTCTTTTTCTCCCCATAAATTATAGGTGAAAGGATATTTAGACAGAATTTAAACTAACTGAATTATTTACAATACAGATGCTAGTTGCAAATGCATAATTTATTCCAAAACTGTATAATGCAGATTTAAATAGCTAGCAGTGCTAGCTAGGGTGAGGAGTGGTATCTTTATCTTTCCTGACTTGGGAAATCAGATTTTCACCTGAAAATGCATTTGAGGAAACAACCAGCATCCGGACATGAGAATAAAGCCATCTTAAAAGATGGATGCTACTATATGTGTAGTGCTTTCGCTTCATCTTCAGAAGGAATGTTTGTTGATGTCATTCACAGGGGAAAAACAAAATATCTAAGGATGCTTTGACACTGTAGAATGTAGTTTGACAGCACTTTAACTGCCATGGCCCAATGGTATCTAATCCTGGGATTTATAGTTTGGTAAAATACCAGCACTTTGGGGCAGACAAAGCCAAAAACTTTGCAGAACTACAGCTCCCATTATCCCATAGCATTGTACCATGGCAGTTAAAGTGCTGTCAGACTATATTAATTCCACAGCGCAGATGCATCCTAACTCTCATGCACTAGAAGGAGACATTTCAGTCATTTAGAGACACATTTTGTACACACTACTAGGTCTGAAATGCATTACTCTAAGGCTTTGTCACTTCTGCTATTGCAGAACTGGGAACAGGGACCCAGATTCAGTTTGGAGCCCAACTTGATGGTTGAGATCTGGGCTTGATTAGTTCTATACTGACCAAGACATTAAATCTGAATCAAGAGACAAAAATCAGCCCTCCTAGAGAAAAATCTGGTTTGTTTCACAACAGACATAAATCCGACTGGTTTGGACCACTTGTATACACTTATCCACTCAACCTTTGGACCTCCGGGTGTTTTGGACTTTAAGTCCCCGAAGTCCCATTCAGCTTACTAGCTGTTAGGAATTGTGGGAGGTGAAGTCCAAAATATCTGGAGGACCAAAAGCTGAGAAACACTGGCATAAGCCCTTGGTATAAACAATGACTAGCATTCTGTCAGTAAATCATAATGGCTTAAGTCAAATGTACACCATCACGACTCACATTGGTATTTATTTTAGAGTCTATTTTAAGGACCCTCATCAATAGTGACTTTTCTGCTTTGATGCTGTCCATAGTTATGTTAGTTGTATTTCTTACAATGTGGGCTGGGGAAGGGCTTAGCATTGTGAGATGTAGCTATATGATACATATACACGTTCTAATGCAGGACCTCAGCTATCAATTTCCTCCCTCTTTGTTGGAGTTTTTGTCATTTCCTGCAAAATAAAGTATCTGGAATAGCAACCACAAAGACCCTACAAATCTTCTGAGTTTTGCCACGGTGGTTCTCCAGTCTATTACATTCCAATGTATTGGAACAAAAATGGTATCTTGTTACTTTTGTATTTTGGAAAAAAAACACCCATAAATGCAGAAATGTGCTGTTGCTCAGAATTTCCCTCATTGGGGAAATTACTGAAATTTTTTCTGGGTTGGTAGACACTGGAATTCAATGGGATAATGAAAATACCGACAGTACAAGAAGTGCATAAATAATCTTTTTGTTTTGTTTTGTTTTACCTGACTTCTTTTAGCTTTTATTCCTTCTTGAGAGGTCTGGCTTATCTGAGTGGAATATGCCTGATCCTTCACAAAAGCACTCTAGTAAATACAGGATATTTTTCTACCATACCATATCTTGGAATTCCCTTGCACTCATAAGATGTTCACAGTATACACACGCCAGGGATTTTTGGGTGTTTTAGACCTAGCACACAAAGGTTAAGAGTACACTCAGTGATATGAGTCATGCTTTAAATTTCACATAGAGGACACAAATACCAGACACTCAAGCATTAATTCACTCCGAAGTCTCTCCTCCTCCTCCAATTCTATCTCGATTTTTTCCTAGTTTGGGATTCAAGATGAACAGATACTGCTAAAAATTCATACCATAAAAAGTTAAATCCATTAATAAAAAACCACATAAAAGCTAGTTAGGAAAAAGAACAACAACAAATGTAAACAACACGGCATAGGAAAGGCCCATTCTCCCTCAGTCTGCCTTCAAGATCCAACCAAAGCAAAAAAATCTTCCGCTAGAAGGTGCCAACAGAAGGAACTGGAAGGACATTCAAGAGCCTGGGAGCAGTCACCAAGAAAGACCTCTATGGTGTTCCCACTTGATTTACTACTTGTGATGATGGTGGAATCAAGAGAAGGCCCACAGGGTCGCAGCATAGAGTCACTTAGAGATACAGTCCTTATGATAATGAGGACCTTAGTAATACAGGGCTTTGTGGTATAAGCACTTTGAATTGTACCTGGAAACTGATTGACAGCCAGGGGAATTACCATATGTGCTTTCTGTAGCCAGCCTTGGTTAACAATTATAAGCTTTATTTGGATTCCTATATATGGATAATATATATATATTACCCTTTATGTTATCAAAAGCATTAAGAATAAAATTGAATATCTGCCTGGCGATAGGTGAAAAAGTGTATTGATAATCCACTTAGGTTATATAGTAGGCTTTCGCCCCTGCCCTCCAACAGCTAGCTCTCTCCTCTACTGTAGAGTAAGGAGTTAGCTACTATATACTCATGTATAAGTTGAAAGCAGATTTGGGTGCCAAAATTATGGGTTTTAATGTGACATGGGGACAAGGTGAGGCTCATAATGTGGAGAAGAGAAAGTGCTATAGCTGCTTCAGGGAATCAATCTCCCCTGACTGCCACTACCACCATTTTCCACTCAGGCATTCAAAAAAGCATTTTATCACTCTACTCAGAGAAAGGGATAATTCCTCTTTTATATATGTGTGTGTGTGTGTTAAGGTATTTATTCACTTGAAAAAGGTATCAATCCCTTCTATAATTAGAGCAATAAAAGATGAGAGCTTAGTCCTTCATGGGAAAATGTTAAAAAAGCACTAACCCCCTCCATGGTGCAATATTTGTATTGCTATGTGGATAAATCAACCCATATTTAAGGGGTCAATTTTGTGAATAAAAATTCTAAATAGACAGAGCATGTGAATTGACACTTAGTGGTCATCACTCTAAGTTGTAATAATAAATGAAGAAATCATAGAGTGAAAAAAGTTCATTGAGGTGGATACAGAATAGGGTTTCATATTGAGCATGGCATTAGACCTTGCTGAAAAGGAAATATTTCTTGAGTAAGACTACAAGGTAAGATAACTATGAAGTTAGATCTGTTGGGATTTCCTTGGCTATACATCATCATTTGGGGCATTCATGAAAGAATGTGGAAGGCCATAACACTGATTGAGATGTACTGAAAATCAGCTATTGTCATATTTTGCATAGAGAAGAGCACTATGTATTGTCACTTCACAGTTTCCAGTATCTGTCTATTTTCCATCTTGTAGTGGAAGTTTTCGTTTCATTATCACTCCATGTTGTCGGCTGCCCCCCCCCCCTCTACTGCCACAGCCTTCCCTTTCTCTTCAACAAACTTGCTTCGCTTCTTCCTTTCATTTGAATCCCTTTGATACCCTAACAGCTGGATTTAAGAAAGTGTCGCTTTTATTTTTTGTCACTGGAGGCAAGGAAATTAGCACCTTGATGGAAAGCATACTATACAGAGCAGAGATGCATTACAGAATTTAAACACATTCTCCATCACTGTGATTACCAAAAAGAAAGAAAATCCTAAACACTCCCAAAGGAGACATCACAATTTTCAACCATTTTCTTTCTCCTTTCCTTCCCATCACTACTTCAGAATGACAACCATAAAAATGCAGATTATAAAAGAAAACCTAAATACCTTTCTTCAGACATTGTGTTATCAGATAGTGTGAGAAGTGATGAATGCTTCTCAATGCATCTGCAAAAGGAGAACATGCTCGGTGTAACTATTATCTGTGCTTGTTTATCCTGATCTTTCACCATATGTACTTTAAAGCACTTTCCTCTCTGCGACTGGAAACAGGTTTTACTAGGTTTTAGTGCTGAGAAACTGAAATAGTATACAATAGCTTGTAAAGTTTATGAGCCACTGCAGAGGGATGAGTGAATTCAACCTTCAGATACCACTGAGATTCCAATTCCCATCACTCTTAGGACAGAGACTTGTGGAAGATGTAGTCCAAGCACAACTGCCACATTTTCCCCACTCCTGTTTCAGTGAGTCACCAGATTTGGGTCTATTAGGAATTCAGCCCAAATTCTGAACCTCACTCTTTCATGTCTGCCTTTTTCGTTATCAATATGTTCCTCTGACACTGTATGTCTGAATGACATGGCACAGGATTTCAAATATACAATATTTTTATAGCTGATTTCAAAGCTGTGGGTAGAACAGCAAAAAATCTAAGCTGGATCTAGGTCTGAGGGTTGAATAGCCCCCCCGCCCCCCAATGTATGGAGTTTTCCCATTTTATTGAGTCCTATTTCAGTGCTGCTTTGCCTCCCTTGTGTGATAAAGTCTTAAATCTAATTGAATGTTAGCAGAATGAGGAGCCCTGCTGGTATGCTTGAACTGAATCACACTTGTATGGCAGTTGTTGTGCAAAGAAATTTCAAAAGAGAATAGGAAAGTATTTGCACAATCTGTTGTGCAACATGTTGTGTAAGTGATTATACAACTAGTCAAGTAATTTCAGTCTTTGCACAATCACTTGAACAACAATAATGGTATTAGATTGCAAACAGTGAAAATAGGCAATGAATGCAATATATTTTGATACAAATAATGGTTACAGAGGGAAAGATATTCTAGGATGTTCTTTAACTGCTCCTGTTTTCTGCATTGCATCTAACTGCTGTTTTGCTCATAAAATGGAAGGAAATCTAGATTTACCTCTTGACTCCACTCTCAACAGGGAGCCACTTCTGGTTTACTACAAGAGTTTTTGTGTAAACCAGAACTGCATACTTAAGTAAGAAGTGGGAGAAAACACACTTCAGTCAAAGAAATGGCAAATAACGCAGAGTTCAGCACTACAGTAACTGATTTACACACAGATAAATCACTGCTAACCCAGTAGGACTGGTTGAGATCAGCTCCTGATGTAGCTAGTGATTTCATGTTGATCATTGGCATCCACTGCTGTTCTAGCATTACAATGCACCTGGCTGTGTGGTTCAGGGAAAGGGGAGACTCTTTGGTTAGATAGCACTCATTTGCGGGCAGACCCATTTGCTTTAGCCCTGACCTGTGGTGCACTTTATGGTCCCCAGGACATGGACATCCCTAGTGGGATCTAGGCTAGCTCTGCTGACAGTGTCTCCCACTTTCTGAGACAAGCAGAGGGCGTTGACGCTGCCCCCTTCTCTGTTGGCGTTTGTTTTTTTTCTGCGACCAAGGCAGAGGCACCCCTCTGAGGTAAAAATGGATGCAACAGAAGCAACGAGCATGAATTGATGGGCTGTAAGGGGAAACAACAGTTGGTGGGAGGAGGGAGGGAGACCTAGTAGTCCTTTTCTCCTCACTGTCAGCCCCCCCCCCCCCGGTCAGCATCTGTGTGTCTTACCCCAAATGTATATGTTTTAATTGAAAAAGCTTTTTAAACTTCCTGATAATCAGTAGATGAATGAATCTTTCTAAAACTTTACAGGACTGAAACCCTGGTTATGTTGCCCCATTGTGCAGAAACAGGACCCCTCCAAATCTTTATGAAATGAAATGGGGGGCATTCAAATCTCCAAAATGAATTACTAATCAGATTTCAGCTGGTTTGCACACCTCTAATGCATATGATGATATTTGCCAAGTCATTGCTTTTTGGAAACATTCTAACCAAAGAGCTCATCATTAAATACGATGCATCATTAATGCATAATCTAGGTTCATACTGATTACTGAAACTTTTGGTATTATATTTGAGGGCACCACTGCCATCATCTTTTCCCTGCTGTGATCAGTGCAGGGAAATGGGGAAGGATTGTGCATATGTCACTGCTATTGCAAGCACCCAGTGTTAATATCAACAGAGGTCCCCATGTGACAGGGAAGAAGTGGGGATCAGCCCCTTCCTTCCTGGTTGCATGGGGTCCTCAGTTGATGTAAGCATGCCATGCCCATGATAGTCAAGAACTCACATGTCAGAGTAGGAGTGGCAACAGCAACTCAGAAGGTGAGATGATGGTCTACTGGACCTAACATGGTCTCAGCCTGGGTGGACATCAGATGAGCTACAGACTCAGGGGAATGATCATGTTACAAAGTATTTAGACCTCTCTCCCCAAAAGTGCTAATGCCTTACCAAACTACAAATCCACCATGACAGTTAAAGTGCTGTCAAGCTGCATTAATTTTAGAATGTAGATGACCTTGAATTCTGCCATTGCTCTTTCTGGTCCTGACAAACATCTTCTCGCTTCAACAATAGATAAAATAGGAGCAAGAGAGTGGCAATCCTGTGTGGATGTCTGCTTTGTTGGCCAGCAGACATATCTGGAACGTCGCTAATATTTACCCCCTCCCTTGTCTTTCTATTACACATTTGTAATTCAGCAATTCCTGCATTAACTCTCGAGCTATTGTTGTGGAGATTGCCTATTAGATATACAGCTCTACAAGCTCATTGTTGATAATGTCAGTGCCATGAAGCAAATTCAGGCCAGTTACAAAGCATGGTGCAAAGCTGTCTACAATTTTAAGTGTGGGCGTCACAAACCCAGTTCTTATCTCATTTGAAATTGAAATATGTTTGCAATGCTTGAATGTGGGAAGATTAATTATCACTTCTGTTTCAACATGAAAAGCAATGGAGAAAAACCCATCACAATTTCTCAGAGTCACATTGTCAATGGTAAACCGCAGAGGCTTTTCAACTGGAAAGTAAAAGTAATGGGGGGGGGGGGGGGGAGAGAATGGTTTTAGGGTTTTGTTTTTTAAAAAATGACGTAAACATATCATTCTTTTTAAATTGCAGTGAAGCAAAATGTTGATGAAACTGACAGACTTTTTTTGGAAGGGCCACATATTAATTCCAATTCTTAGAATGCTTTTTTATTGCAGGCTGTAAATAGTCTAAGGGTGCATCTACATGGTTGAATGAATGCAGTTTGACATTACTTTTAATTGCCATGGTTCAATGGTGTGGAATCATGGGAGTTGTAGTTTTAAAGGGTTTTTAAACTTCTGTGTCAAATAGTGCTAATGCCCCAGCAAAGTAATTCCTATATTCCATAGCATTGAGCCATGGAAGTTAAAGTGATCTCAAACTGCATTCACTCTACAATGTAAATGCACACTAAGACTATACTCCTATGCTGGTTTATTGACTGGGAAGTAAAGTCAGTATGGTGTAATGGTTTAAACATTGGACTCTGACTTTGGAGGTCAGTGTTCAAGTCCCCATTCAGTCACTATATTGGGTGACCTTGGACAAGTCACACTTTCTCAGTCAGAGGAAGGCAGTAGCAAACTACCTCTGAATAAATTTGTGATGTAGTTTGGCAAAGACTGTTCAATTCGTGGCAGTATAGCAAGTCTTATTGGGAATCTAGATCTACTGAATAACCTCTTTACCCAATGGATAAAACTGGCCAACACACATTTTGATCCCTCAAATGTTATCCCTGTTTCCAGGTATGTTTCACCAACTGAATCCAAAAGTAGCACCAGGTACCGCCATCAGCTCCACTTTTTTGAGATACGGAACAAATGTCATCTATTAGTCACCATCTGCTCGCCCATAGAAAATCATGATAACCATATCTAAGAAACTAGATCCAACACAATTTCTGAATCAGTGACCCAAATAACCCAAGGAAAGGCCTAAAAACCAAGACACCAAGGGAAATATTGACATTGGACACCTCTACACTATGGCAAAAACCAACATTTGAGGCATTTTGGGAGGTTTCTTATCACAACAAGCATTTGAAGAAAATTGTGGTTTTCTTTTAATTGGTAATATGATTATTGATTTTCAGAACAACCAATTGGTCACTTAGTGATGGGATAGTTTTTCTCTTCTTCGGATACTCTCTCCTCTTCTTTTTCTCTCTTTGTATGTACATCTGCAGTGGAATCATAGCACAACTCCACAAAGACTTCAAAACAATGCACACATCCACTACACCTTTTATTTGGGAGGATGGCAACAGGATTTTTTTAAAACTGCATTTTGATTCTGTCACATACCCATAAAAATATACTTTTGAGAAACAAGGTGAGTAATGTCTGATGGCAACCAAGCAATAAACAGAACATGGTGATTATTTCAGTGTAAACCTGTGTCTAACTCATCCCTGTTAGCTTATCATTGCATGCCTCTGAGAGCTTCAACCTAGGAAACAACCTATCAACCTATTAAGAGCTAAAGCTGTTTTCAGGATTGCACAATAATGACATGGACCTACTATTGACTCCAAAGCTTTGCTGAAAACAAACACAGGCCATGGCAAGATGTAGATTCAGCTGTTTAAATCAACCATAAAAATATGAAATCCTCAAATTTTATGTCTGTGTGCTTCTCCATTCTGCCACAAACTTTGTCAGTGTTTCGACAAATTCTGTCCATTTCGACTATTCTATTTGAAATTTGGTACATGCCATAAAGGAAAAGGAGGATGAACAGAGTGGCATCTTCCATTTGTCAACTGTCACTCTATTTCCCTGTCACCATTTTCTGAGCCTCTCTGCCCCCTACAAAAGTAATTTGGCTTAGTCAGAGTCAAGCTGCCTCCTATCAGGCTGCTCTTGCAACTCCCATGATTGTGATCATTCCTGAAACAGAAGGCCTGTGCTGCTATTCAGATAAGGCCAGTTTTGAAACAAGGCAAGGCAAGTCAGGTTGATTCTCATAAGTTAAGATTAATCTGAAGTGTATGAAGTAGTGGGAATCTTATTTTGACTCTCATACTGAGTGGATATGACAGCAATCATCAGGGGGAAAGCGCATGTTGCACAAATACATAAACATGCCACAACAACAAGCTGTAATGCTTTGGAACATCTCTCCTTTCTGATGCAAAAATACTTGTAAAACCTCTTTTGAAGGAAGGAGAAAAGAACTGGTAGCATTTACTAATATTGAGATAGATACTTTTTCCAGACAAAATTGTTTGTGCTATGATCTGAATGCAGCAACAGGATAACTTGTTCACCACTATAGACCCAGCTACATATTTTGGGAGGAGTGGGATGATGGTACCACTTTAATTAATAGACTGCAGTGAGGCCACATTCACATATCAGGCAGTTTGAGTTGGTATAGGGGATGATTTTTTTTACCCCTGGGATCCAAGCAAGCAAGCGTTTCCTCTTAAAGATAGAAAACAGAGAACCTCAGCCTTTATGAAGGAAGAATCTATAGTAAAGTAGGTTTCTAGGAAGATCAATTTATCCAATGGAAAAAAGACCATCTAGGTAGCCTGAGGGAGTCAGGGGCTGCAGAAACAGCCTATGGGCCACATGCCACCTTTGGTTTACATGATAGCACATCACACACACACACATACACAGAGAGAGAGAGTGAGAGAAAGAGAGAGAGAGAGAATGAAGACTGCATACAAAAGAGAGCTTTTCCATCTGCAGCTGTTTTCATTGTCAAAACATTTTGCAACCCAAATGGAAGTAGGGCATGACACACATGCACACACCAGTCACCCTAGACAAAGGGCTCAAAGACTGACAAGTTAGTTTGATTCCTGAAAGCATAATAATAATAATAATAATAATAATAATAATAATAATAATAAGGCAGTCAAGAACCAACATTGAGGGAAGTCAATACTAGTAAACTGCTTAAAGTGCGAAAAACAAAGAGTGAATACTGTAAAAAAACACAATCCAGAGCAGAAGAGAAAACTGGTGAAAGAAGGCACTCCAGGGACAGTTCCTGGGAAAAATTGAGAGCCAAATTGACAAAGAAAAAACATGGGTGTGGCTCATAAATAGAACTTTGAAAAAGGAGATGGAGGGCCTGATCCTGGCTGCCCAAGAACAAGCCATTCGAACCAATGCCATCAAAGCCAGAATTGAAAGTTGATGACAGATCCCAAACGTAGACTCTGCAAGGAAGCAGATGAAACAATAGATCATATCCTCAGCTGCTGCAAGGAGATCGAGCAGACAGACTACAAGTAGTGGCATAACACCATTGCCCAGATGATTCATTGGAATCTGTGCCACAAATACCATCGGCCTGCGACAAAGAACTGGTGGGATCACAAGCTGGAAAAAGTTACAGAAAATGAACACGTCAAACTCCTCTGGGACTTCCGAATTCAGACAGACAGAGTTTTGGAGCACAATACTCCTGACCTGACAATTGTGTTATAAACAAAGCATTGATTGTTGATGTTGCAATCCCAGGTGACAGCAGAATTGAAGAGAAACAACTGGAAAAGCTGACACAATATGAGGGTTTGAAGATAAAACTGTAAAGACTCTGGCACAAGCCAGTAAAGGTGGTCCCAGTGGTGATCGGCACACTGGGTGCAGTGCCTAAAGACCTTGGCCTGCACTTAAACACAATCAGTACCTACAAGATTACTATCTGCTAGCTGCAGAAGGCCACCTTACTGGGATCTGCACGCATTATTCGCCGATATATCACCCAGTTCTAGACACTGGGGAAGAGTCTGATGTATGATCCAATACAACAGCCAGCAGAGTGGACTCATTCATTAGAATGTGGACTCATATTGTTGTGTTTCAAATAATAATAATAATAATAATAATAATAATAATAATAATAATTTTATTTTTATACCCTGCCACCATCTTCCTGAAGGGACTGGGGGTGGCACAAGGGGCAAGCTCAAAAACAGAGATTAAAACACACATAATAAAATAAAATGAAACAAAATAGAATCAACAACAATATCAGAAAAACATTACAGTCACAAAATAAATTTTTAAAACAGTATAAGATTAAGTGCTAAGTGCAAGGAAGAGGAATGTGCAATTGTTCCTAGACGGAGCCTATTGAAAGTGCAGGATGTGCTTCAATTCAGTTAAGGTCATAGCTAGGAGGGTAACATCCTTAGGCATTTACAGTAACAGGATTACAGATGGAGGGCAATGAAATTGCAAAGAGCTATGGCGAGATCGATCCAATTCTCTAGCAAACTTCCTAATCAAATGCGCAGTGGAACATCCACTGTGCATTTTTTAATTCTTTGCAGAAAATGGAAAGGGTAGGTACCAATCTAATCTCTTTGGGTAGCAAGTTCCAGAGCTGAGGGGCCACCACCAAGAAGGCCCTTTCTCTCGGTCCCACCAGCTACACTTGAGATGGCGGCAGAAGTGAGAGCAGAGGCTCCCCAGATGATCTTAAAGTACATGCTGGTTCACAGGGGAAGATATGATCTTGAAGATAGGCAGGTCCTGAACCATTTAGGGCTTTGTAGGTGATTACCTGCAACTCTTTCTATCTCTAGAAGTAAAAATGTAATAGTAATCAATTAAACAACTAACAGTTTTCTTCCTTTTCGTGTATGTATAATAGAAAGATCAGCCCTAATTGCAAGGACATTTTTTTTCCTGTCATGGGTAATAGTGTTGCCAGGAAGGGTCAATACAAGACCTTGAGATTTCAGGACCAGCACCTCAGGCCCCTTCTGCATTGTCCTTATATCTCAGGATCTCATCCCAGGTTCTCTGCTTTGAACTGGATTATGAGATTCCACTGCCATATAATGTGGAATACACAGATAATCTGGGATCAAATCCTGGGATATAAGGACAGTGTAGAAGGGGCCTGAGACCATGTCAAAGAAAACAGGCCTTGGTAATTTTACAACAGTGAACTTTCAAGGGATAGTCCCAGTGATCATAAGCATGCACAATTGCATAGAGCCTGCTGTTTAAATTAAAAACACCAAGGACCCCATCAAATTGATAGAGAGAAAGTAGGGGAAAATGAAGGAAACTGTCCTCCTTCATCTCCCACCATCTTTTTCCATCTTCTTGGATGGCCAGCCATACCACATCCTTTTCCATCATTTGTTGTTCTTTCTCCGTTTCCTCCCTGTTTTCTGTTTTCAGGTGCTAGCAATGTGGATTCCCACACACAATGTGTTATGGGATGGCCTCCGTGGGGCTCCATTTTGCCAGCACCTGAAAACAGAGAGAAGATGCAGAGAAGACTGTCTGATGAGGTCCTAAGTCTAATGAATGAGGATAATACACATGCATACAGTTTTTAGGTAAGAATTCATTCCCTGATATTCATTCCCATCATTATTGGGACTGGGGGAAAGGGTCCAGGTTCTGATGTATTGCAACCCAGATTAAAAACTACTTTTCTTCAGCATTGTTCCTTTCTCTATAGTCAGTGCTGTGGATGAGAGCTATGCAGATTAACCAAAAAGTTCCCTCCTCAACATTGCCATCAGCTGCCTCTTCTGGGCCCTAACCTCTTCAACACATTCTCGCTGTCCTTTCATACACCTACATTAGGCCCTTGGTGTCTGCTGGTGCTGGGGTTTGGTTACAGGACTCTTTGTGGATACAAAAATCCACAAATGTCCATGTTCCATTATATAAAATGGCATAGTAAAATAGTCACTTTAAATACAACGGCAGAATCAAGGCTTGCTTTGGGGAATCTTAATTTTTGGAATATTTTTAAATTGTGCATGGTTGCATTAATGAAATGTATTTATTTATTTATTTATTTATTTATTTATTTATTTATTTATTTCCAGCCCGCCGTTCTCCCCACAAAGGGGACTCAGGGTGGCCTCACAGAAGCATCAACTGATGCTATCAACATATACACCATAATAATTTCAATTAAAACAGTAAAGCTCAAATGTATTTATACAAATACACTCATGACCAGATTCAGTGTTTTGACATGATGAATAATCAGAACTCATTGTGCCTTTGTATCCATAAAATCAGGCTTATTGCATGGGATCACAAGAGAGATGGATTCTTACTGTTTCTTGTTGCTTGTGTCCTTTTCTTTGTCACATCACATCATTCATTCCTCTGATAAAACCATAAAACTGCACTTCTAGGCAAGGTTGCAGAACAGACAAACTGTACTGATTTACCCTTGATAGCAGATTGCCCAGCCAACAGGAAACCTGGTTTGCAGGGAATCCTGGCTCACACACCAGCCTATGCACAGATTGTTTTGCATTTTGTAACCTTCTACTCAGAAGGTGAAAAAAAATATTCGGTTGCTTCCAAGATTTTATGCTGATTTCAGCACAATATAGCTGCACTGCAAGCATTTGGCAATCCCTTGAGAGGTATAGTTTCCGAAATGAGACTGAGATGCCAAATGTTTTGTGGGAAGTTTTTTTCTCTTGAGATTTTTGCAAGTGGTGAAAATTACAATTTGTAAAGACCTCCTGTTTCTGCACAAAATAAGTGTCTTTTCCCTTTTTGAAGTTTAGCACACATATCCACTAGCACGACAAAATAGGCTGATTGCTCTCAAAGGCATAAATGGCCTTTGGGGAATTTTAATTTTTGGAATATTTTGGAATACTGCAAATAATTCATGTCACAAGATCACAACTATTGCAATTTCCAGCACTCCTGGGAGAGTACACATTATCCAGCCAAAGACCATCCAAACAGAAGCTTGCCATTTCATAGTGGCATATTCAGATAAGGGGATTTTGGGGGGAAGAGAGGGGGAAGAGTGTTTACCTGTTTTATCATGCAAAAAAAATTGTGCTAGTATTCACCTACAAAGTCGCTCTAAACCTTCCTCCATAGAAATGCTATATATTTCATCAAAATCTATTCACACATTGTACTAATGAGTCATCAACAATTACTACTTTGGACTTGAGGCAAGCAAGCTGGGTCTGCAGCTACTGTGTGCCTCCAGCTACTAGACCCTCCCCATTATAATTCTCCAGTCACCTGTCTTGGTGTTTAGGGGTCTTTTCTGTTTCTGTGCTGGCATACTGACAGTAATGTGATATCTGGGAGTGGGATTCTCTTGTTCTTCCCACTCCCCTTCACTGTTTCCAAGATGTTTTACTTTCATTTTATACACATTTTTAACTTCTCCTTTTTTTTGAATTTATTCCTACTGCTGAAATTATGCAATTGTGCTAAAAAAAAAGAGAGAGAAAGAGGGACTGCTATTGGAAAGCAGGGTTTACGAGGATGTGTGGAAGTATGATCAAAGGGCAGTAGAATGGCAATTGTTCGATTGTGCTTTTGAAGAGGGATGCAATGTGGAAGGTGCTCAATCCGGTATTTTTTCAATTATTTACAATAATGTGACAATAGCAGAATAGTGGATTGGTGCGATAGTTCTTTGGCTTTTTAAAATTTATGTCAGCAATTTCATTAGCTCCCAATGGAACTCAGTAGAGTGCCCCCCTCTATATTTTCATTGTGACCAGAAAGTGATTTTTTAAAACTTAGAATGTAGTTGGGTTGGGAAATTTTAGACTACTTGTCCTTTGACAGTGGTGACTGATGCGTACAATATGAGTCGCTTCTAGTTTTTGTCTGAACTTTTAAGGAACTATTCAGGATCCTCCTAAAAATGTTCATCACTTTGCCTGGTCCCCTGATGTGACATTGGTGCTTTCCCCTCTCCTTGGAGTTATCCATGACTCATATCTTTATCCATAAGTTTTGTCCTAAAGCCTTCAGATTTTTTCTATATATATATATATATATATATATATATATATATATATATATATATATATATGAGTTTGACTTACAACCTCATCACACTCACTAAATCAGTGCTCTACAATGCTTCCACCCTGTTGTTGGATGCTTTCCCCACAACACAGGAGACTCCAATGGAACCAGCAGAGATCTTCTGCAAAATGGTGAAACTTCCCACGTGTGATGGGGAAAGCATCGCCAAAAGGGAGCTGCACGCAAGGTGACAGAATCACTACACTGTCCCTCTCTTCTCTGTGAGGCAAGGCCCATATACATGAGTATACATGCTAATGGAATAAATTTCTATCTCAGGACAAACTAGATTATACTTCAAATGCATGAGTGGGTTTAAATAAAGACCATATGGAACCTACTTACAATCTGGGCAAAGGTATTGCAAGAGAAGTTTAACACTCTTTCTACCCACACACTAGAATCATGATGACAAGTTACCTACCCAAAGCTACTGTTTACCTAGGGAGGAAATCAGAATCATACAGTTTGAAGAGACCACAAGGGCTATCCAGTCCAACCTCTGCCATGCAGGAAATCACAATCAAAGCCCTCCCTACAGAGGGCCATCCAGCCTCAGTTTAAAAACCTTCAAAGAAGGAGACTCCATCATACACCAAGATAGTATAGTACACTGCTGAGCAGCTCTTACCATCAGGAAGTACTTTCTAATGTTTAGGTGGAATATTTTCTGTAGTTTCAATCCATTGTTTCATGTCAGCTACTGGAGCATCAGAAAACAAGCTTGCTCCCTCTTCAAATCCTTTCAAAGATTTAAACATGATTATCATTTCACCCTTCAATTTTCTTTTCTCCAGGCTAAACATACGCAGTTCTCTAAACTGTTCCTTGTAGGACTTGGCTTCCAGACCTTTTACCATTTTGGTCACCCTCCTCTTGGCACATTGCAGCTTATTAATATCCTTCTTGAATTGAGGTGCCCAAAACTAGACACATGACCCTAGGTAATCTCTGATCAAAGCAAAATTGTCTCTCTCCTCAATGAATCAGACATTTTCCCTTCCAAGAGTTTTTGTGGTGGTCGTGGTGGGGAGATTAAATTTGCAGGAGCATCTAGAGAAGGTTATGCTTTTTCCTTGCAGTGTTTCATAACACAATGCTGATCAAGCTCCATCCATTTAAAAGGTGTGTGTGTGTGTGTGGGGGGGTATACATGTTGGATATTTAATGTTTTGTTTCATTTGATCCATAGATAGAGGGGAAAACATATTTTTGCAATGCTTTATTTGGAGGTAAATGTGTACTGATATTTTCTCCAGCAGGGATTTATAAGCCATGGTCATAGAACATCAGTTGGGATAATAAACATGCCACACATACCTACATGCAGGAGAGAAAGAGAGAGAGAGGGAGACCTTCTGGGGTTTTATTTATTTCTTGCTCTTTTTTTAAAAAAATGTCATCACCAGAAATAAAACATACATTCTTATCAGACTCACGCAATGCAGGGAAGCTCCCTTGTGCAGTCTGACTGATTCGGAAGCCAGTTGTGTTATAGCCCTTGTAACTTCACCCAACAACTTTTATTTCTCAAAATGTTCCTCAAGGGACATCTCCAGAAGGTTCAGAAATCAGAATAGAATGAATAACCCACTGCCCCTGGTAAATGAAATAAAGCTTCTTTAAACATCATTATTCTACTGCAGATTCCTATACAGATAAGATTTGACCTATTTTTTGTCTCAATCATAAGCTCTTTTGGATATCTTTGGGACAATTTGATGTCCAGTTTCCCCCCTTCTGTGTATATTGTCACTGCTCATATTGTGTTGCTTCATATCTGAGCTCTTTTGAGCTACAGGTTAAGCCAGAAAACAGGATGATAATTTCAAATGGTATCTCACAAGCAGCCTGTCTCTTGGCAATGATGAAGAAACTGCAAGAAAGCCATGGGATGCTCCAATGGTTTTCCTGCAGGCTCCAATCCCCAATGTCCAGACCTAACTCCTCCACATACTGAAATTAAGAATGGCTTTGCCCACACTACATAGTTGCATCAATTTTCTACCAATGTAGTTGTCATCCTAAGAAACCCTGGGATGTATCAGTTGGTGAGCCATTTAGAATTCTGTACCACAGAGTTTCACAAATTTCAACCTCAACATTTCACAGATGGGACACATGTCACCTAACAATGTCAGAATGTGCTCAAGACAGCAAAAGGTATTAACGAGGAAAAACATATAAACTAAGGATTTTATCACATGAATCCTTTATCATGTTGTCATTTATAAAGGATACATACAGAATTGAGCTTTGATAGTACACCTGTCTTCATTAGTGCAGTCACATTGATTTGCCATGTTGCAATCATACGTCCATACATCTATTTAACCCCATTTTTCTGCATTACTATGGTTCCTTGTTGTTGTTGTTGTTTATCACAATTGTGCAATCTTGGCATTAAAAACAAAAAGGGCATGGAAAAAAGCACTCAAACTGTGTCCATTTGTCTTCCCCAATTCACTCTTCCTGTCTCTCTTCTCCTTCCAAATGGGCAATCTTCAAAGCCAATTCTGTTATTAGTATACAAAGGAGTGTAAAGAGATTTCATATTTTCTCATCATTGATGACAAACTGTGCTTAAATTTCCAGTTTACACTCTGTAAAAGCAAAAGACCACTCTGAGGTCTGTTTGCCATCCTCTGAGGATGCTTGCCATAGATGCAGGTGAAACGTCAGGAGAGAATGCCTCTAGAACATGGCCACATAGCCCGAAAAAACCTACAACAACCCAGTATTTCCGGCCATGAAAGCCTTTGACAGTACAAAGTTGTTCTTTCTCCCTAATGTAGTGGGAACCTTCATTTCAGCAATTCCCCCTTGAAAACATGTACCACCAGAATCTGAATCCCCTTCATATCACACATTTACAGTGCTATGGCTTCACTTTAGCTGGTGACATCCTATGAAACCAGGGATGTGTTGTTTGGGGGGCCAAAGAGTTCTTTAACTGAGATTTCTCAATTCTTCTCCCTAAACTGCAAACCTCAGAATTTCTTGGAATGTAGCCATGACAGTTAAATCAGAAACATGATGTTGTAATTGTGTACTGGCCCCGTGGCAGAGGAGATACCGATGCCCAAAGAAAAAGAACAAGGTGACTTGGCTGTGCTAGAAAGTTGACTAACATGTCATCTCCGCCAGCATAACCAAAGATGGGTTAGAGAATTCATTTGCTGAGGCAAGTGTGTAGTTCCATTATCTGAAAGGGTTCTTCACTCCCAATAAGCATGAAACCAGCAGCATACTGCTTAGCCAGCTGTCCTGAAGAAAGGGGACAAAGCTCTCACAAATAAATGTTCTTACTGTGCATAAAGCCACTCAGAAGGCAGCGCTTATCTGCCACATACATAATGATTTTGTGTAATCTTACCTTTGGGAAAGGTCTTAATTTATGACTCTGAGGAAATTGGAAAGGAACAGCTTTTCTGGTGCTCCTCTGGCTTGGTACAGCTGCTGGTATTTTACATGACAATGGGTGTTAGATTTTGTACAAGCTCTTAGTACAAGAATCTATCTCAGTGCTGTGCATTCTTAATCTCCATAATCAAACCCAGGATGATATACTAGGAATTATTTTGCCAGAACTTTTGCTGCTCAGGCAAGGAATATAAGAATGCCATCTTGGATCAGGTCAAAGAATTATCCATCCAAGCATTCTTTTTGCATAATAGTTGGCCAATTGCTTAGGGTAAGCCAGCAGCTGGTTGACAACTGTAACAAAATACCAACTGTAGAGAAAATAATGTTTTTCTGTGCAATTTTTTGCACAGATCTAGCCATGAAGTATGAAGATTCCCATACAAGCTGTGGAAACAAGTATATGCTTGGCACTGTTCTACTATTGTAATAGTGGATTAGTGTTTGATTGGGGTTTTTTTTGGGGGGGGGGGGAGGTGTTGAAGATTCCTCTCAGTCCGGGGTTTTTCTTGTCATGGTTTTTTGACACGCAAAAGTTATTTTAAAAAACTATTAAAAACTATTATTTTAATTTCTAGTAAGTAGCTAGAGTTCTATCAAGACAATTTATTGCAGTTCCTACTTGTAGGGATCAATAAGACAGCTCTAGTAAGTACCTTTGAGTCACTTTGGGAGAAAGGGGGGATATAAATAAACAACAGCAAAATTGTTGTTCAGGACTGATTCTGTGCTAATTTTTCAGGTAGTTGCTTTGCATGGGAAAAACATTTTCTGTACGGGGCGCAATATTTTCTGCACAGTTAATAATTTTCCATGCTGAAATAGTATTTTCTGCACAAAACAACAATGCTTGATTTTTGCGTAGAATAGGTTTGAAATAGGAGCACCCAGTGATGCAATGGATTAAACCCTTGTACCAGCAGAGCTGCTGACTGATAGGTCAACAGTTCAAATCCAGGGAGAGCAGGTTGAGCTCCCTCTGTCAGTTCCATCTCCCCATGCAGGGACATGAGAGAAGCCTTCCACAAGGATGATAAAAACTTCAAACATCCAGGTATCCTTATAGATGACTGATCCTCTCACACCAGAAATGACTAGCAGTTTCTCAAGTCATTTCTGACACCAAAAAAGTTTGAAATTATACAGAGACTTCAAAAACAGATTGTTTCAAATACTTCCTCACAGGAAGAAAATTGTTAGAAGAAATTTAGTGACAAATTACATCCTACTCCATGCAATTCATGTTAAATCCCAGCAGAACTGAAAGTTACACAAATTCCTCAGCAGAGACCAGTGCTGGAAAGAAAGAAAATGCACCTCTTTCCTTCAGCAGGGCTTACAGAGGTTTTCCAAAAAAAGGGCCAAAAAACAAACATGCATATTGAAAAAAAGAATGGATAAAATGTGCATAAGTAGGAGAAACATATACAGAAATGTGTTTTACTCAATGGGAAAAAATGTGTAAATTAAGTAAATGTGTAAATTAAGTAAAGACCTGAGAAGAAAGCAAGTGGAAGATGTCGTGGCACTGATCCCTGAGTGCTGCATAGTCATCTTACCAATTTAGATTTTGATAATACAAATGCCAGTTTCTCATAAATTCAGCAAATGAGCAGATGAGCAGTGAGAGAAGACCAGAAAAGCACTGAGAATAAACCAATAAAGCATTGAGGGCATTCATACTTATGAGAAAAAAATCTGATGTCATAGGCTCAGAGCTGCTCCAATACAGCCCAGGAGTGCACCTGGAGTCCTTTAGCTGTCCACATATCTGGACCAGTCCATGGGTTCATTGGGGCTGCTGCCATTGTATCACTGCCAGCAAGATGTCTTCTGGTCACATGACTAGGCACCAGAAATGACATCATCAGAAATGTGACATACTCAGCAAGCCTCTGGCAGATAACTATTTGCTGAAGGTGATGCAGCAGTGGGTCTATTGGCAGTCAGATGGGATCCACTCTAATCTACACCTTTAAAACTGTGAAATTACTTCCAGATTTAAATTCTGAGTTCCAGAAATATGGATTAATTACTTAATGTCCTGTGAAATCAGCTATGCATTGTGTGCACCCCAATGGCAGTTGCATAGTGCATCAGCTTTATTGTATTCATGAAGACACAGGCTGTGAACAATGAGAATCTACTACATATGTGGAGCTAGCAGCCTCTCCCAGGAAAGGTCCAAGCAAAAGCATCCCATTCAAGCATTTTGGGGCAAGTCGCTCTCATTTCAATGGGAATACTCTGAGTCTAGAGAAAACACTGACTTGAGTTGCTGGCTCTCCCACAGGTTTCTGTGTTTGCCCTATCCTTTTCTCTGCTTCCAATTGACTTTTATTTTCTCATCATTACCCTCTCTGAATCCCAGCTTTGCCCAGAAACCCAATTGTCAATTTCTGGAACAGAGGGTGGAGGAGAAGTTCCCCTTCATTTCAGGGAGCTTGTGTTCCTCTCATTCGTTCTTTGTTGACCCACCCTTGATAAGCACCTTCTCTTCCATGGAGCCATAAAGGGAGGAATTTGCATATTGGTATTAATTCTTAGCCACAACACAACTGAGCAAAACATAATTTTTATATTCATTTCACTTCATTTGTAACTCAGCTCTCCACAGCAGCAGGGTTAAGTAGGGTATGATTGGTTTCTTTTCAACTCTGCTTTGAATAGTTTGCATGGTGTTTGCATATAATTAGAAATGTGTTGCTTACGCACAGACAGACGGTCTCATAAGCTGCTTTTGGCTTGGATATTCAAGCTTCAGACTGCAGAGCTGATCGAGGATTCGGCAGATGTGTGGGATGGAGAGTCTCCTTTGAAACTGCAACTGAATTGAACAAGGACACCAGTGTAAAAATGGGGGCAGGGGAGGATCCTATTTCAGCTCAGTTTTGATCAGAATTTATCAATAACTCACAAATTTCTTTCTAGTCAGGTTGGAGGGGAATGAGAGTGGGATTTTTTTCTCCTCATTGAATGTTGGAGAAAATAAAATTGACAAATTCCTCCATCTAAAGATAGAGTTTTGGTGCTTTGAGTATGTGTGTATCCTTAGTCATGAGTTAAGCTTTCCTCCTCCTACAGCTTCCCTTGAGGAACTCCTTTAAATACTTGTTTCTTTATATACTTGTTAAACTAGAGACCTCATCAGATGCAAGTCCTCCTCTATTTCCACATACTTCTAAGATATATCAAGGACAAAGTGCTACGGAGCACTTCACATGACATACAATTACTTTTGGTTGTTATTAGGCATGTGCAATCCATGGTTCTAAATGGTTCTAAAGTACTTACAAAACTAAAGTTCTGGTTGTGAAAACTAGGGGGTGCTGGTGCTTTGCTTCTACAGTGCTGCTAAAGTTCTGGTGGTGAAAATTTCAGAACTCTAACAAAACTTTCAAAATTTCATTATTATTTCATTATTGGTTATTTTTATGACAGAACCTATTATGAACTGCCATTTATAATGAAATTTTGAAAGTTGTGTTAGAGTTCAGAAAGTTTCACCACCAGCACTTTAGCAACACTGTAGAAGCAAAGCCCCAGTGCCCCCTAGTTTTCACCACCAGAACTTTAGTTTTGTAAGTACTTTAGAACCATTTAGAACCATGGATTGCACATACCTAGTTATTATCCATTGCATTTTGTCCCTGAAATGTAGTAGAAGTGTAGAAAAATGGGATGCAGACAGGAAACAGGGAGAGATTGTCTTCTGAGCTCCTGATGCTCCTGGAAATGAGAGAAAGCAGGGGGGGGGAAACGTGATGGGATCTCTCGGATTCGCCCATATCATTTTGCTTCAGTGATGTGGAGCAATGAGCATTTCCATGAGTGGGCTCCTATGAAGCATTGACATTTTTCTCCCAAAACCCTCTTCATGAGGCTGGCATGGTAATTTCTTAAAATTAATGTAATCATTAAAATCAGCAAACTTGGAAGATACTTTGTATGATCACTTTGTTTTTCCTGTCATTTCCCCTTCATAGTAATCTTGGCTTTTGAAATTTCTCTACAACTAGCTTTTAACTTTGTTTTCCTTTCCTTTTTATCAACTATAGTTGGTATAGCTCTAGTGCTTATGAAAGTTCAGGAGCAATTTATAATAAACTTTTACTTTTGCCTTAAATTTGAACATACCTTTATAAGTGCTCATATCACATTGGTGCCCAAACTTATTATTTTAACTTTGAAAGGAGTGTTAAATGTGGATGGAAGATTCGATTGATAGGAGTGTTAAAAATGGTGGGATTCAAAGAGAGGACATATCATGGCAAAGGGGGTAAAATAGCACTGGACTAATCCAGAGCTGGAATGTATCAGAAGTACAGATCATGGCAAAGGGGTATACATTTCCTCCACTTTACCCCCAAAAAGGGATGAGGTCCACAGTCATCTTTTTGCTCTATAGCTAGCTTTTTAACTTTGGTGTAACATTTTAATTGTTTTTCTCAACTCCAGCACCCATTGGTCCAGATTAAAGACAAAAATATAACCTGACCCAAGGATTTTGAAAGACTTTCAGCACTTCCATATGATACTAGATCCCATCTTGGGGACAAGGATGACTTTGGCAGAAACAAGATGATTGTCAAGGCTGACAAATGAGAGAGAAACCACTTCATTTCAGCAACAGAGAATGAACAGGCTTTGGAACACATTTGCATGGATCATTGTGAAATGAAACTGCCATGTCAAATCTGTAATGTTTGAGGATACTTAGCTGACAAGCAATGCCTTTAGAAGAAGGCTATCTTGAGAACAGAATATTATAATGATTCTGTGGCTCAGTGATCAAGTTTAATATATCTGGCCTCCAACAGAGGCCTAGCAATGAATTAAATATTAAGGGAAAGTCTGATTTATGGGAAAGTTCCGCTATCTTTCTACTTCCACTTTGCACAAATAAAGGAAATGTATGCATATATAGATAGTTGCCTAATCTGTCCATCTGTCCATCTGTATTCAGACCAGATCAGCTATACTTTATGTCATTGAAATGTGTTATGACTTAGATGAATCTAGATTCAACCCAATATTCTCCTTTCCACGTGAACGTCTTTAAACTCAATTCCTTCTCAATTTAGATCAGAGACAGGATATATTGCCTCCTCGGGTTTACTGGGGGATGCAAAAATACTTGCTGCCACCCCTACTGCCACTCTGAAAAAATATGAATACAATTTCCTCCCATTGTGGTTGCAATTCATCCAAAAGGAGGATGTGATTATGAGGTGGGTCATTTCTGAAGTGGTAGGATGTCACTTCCAGTGCTTGGATTTTAAAAATAAAATGCGTATTTTGCCAATTGTACTATTTTCTTGGGAAACACTCCAGAGATATGTTGTAAGGACAGCATTTTGGTTCTAATTATACAAATTCGTATATTTGCATACGTTCTCATTCTTTTTCCCATTCCCTCTTTCTCTTTGGCGAAAATGGATGGCTTCTTCCTTTTGGGATTTCTGCCTGCTGTGGGTGCATTTGGTATGTGTCACTGCCAGACTACTTCTCTAATTAGAAAAGGTGGAGAATTCATACGCAGATACACCTATTCTATCCTTTTGCAGGGAATGTGGATCACACAGGCTGCTGTATTGATATGGAGATTGGGTGAAGTGGAAAAAATCATGATCCACACATCTTTCACACCTCTGCTATCCATGAGACAATGCAGGGGTCTTTGCAAGTTTAGTTGAGGAATAAAGCTATATTTCTGCTACTCATGAATCAAACATATCCTACAACAAATTTCACTGCCACCACATTTCAACCTGGTTGGAATTTCTAAAGGTTCTCCAGATAAGCTGTATTTATTTATTTATTTATTTGCTTACTATATTTATACCCCACCCTTCTCACCCCGAAGGGGACTCAGGGCGGCTTACAAACTACAGCTAAAATTAAATGCTACATTGTGCACATAACAATAAACATACCATATAAAATTAAAACAAACAATTAAAATAGCAATACAGGTTAAAAGTCTACAAAGTGTCGCATCATAATTTCCTAACTTCATAGTTCTCCTGGGTTAGAATGATATAGTAACTATAGACTCCTCTAGCCTACCTCAGTTTTTTATAGCTGCACCCTCCTGGAGTTGGTTAGTCTGACCAGCTGGAAATGGCCTGGGGTTGCAGTCTTCCTCATGAGGAGCCCCAAAGGGAGGAGCAGGAGACCTTGCTGGAGATGTTCCGGCCTCTTCTATAGCAGCCTCAGCAGCTGCTATAGAAGAGGCACAGCATTAACTCAATGTAGTTGTAAATAGGGCATCAGGACATCAAGTCTTAGGAGCTGACACAGCTGGAACTACAGTCTTAAGTTGCCCAAAGGCTCCCCTCAACACTGCCGTCACTAAGACCTGCAGGTGCCATCTCCAAATTCTCTCTCAAGCTATAGACCTATTTGGGAGAAATATTATCCCATTACATAGCCCAACAAAAAAATGATATCTTGGCCTATTCCTGGGGTTATTTGGGATGCTGATTCAGAAAATTGCATTGGATAAAGCACATCAGCTCTAGTTCCTTAGATATAGATATCATGATGTTTTTGTGGGAGGGCAGATGAAAACTAGTACATGGCACATGTTCTCTGCATTGACATTGAAGTCTCCCAGCACTAAGAGCTGTTGGGATTCCAATACCAGGCCCGAGACTACCCCTGCTAGCTCAGGTAGGGAGATTGTAGTGCAGCGGGGTGGTCGGTACACTAACAGAATCCCTATTCTGTCCCGGTCGCCTAACCTCAGTTGGACACATTCGAATAAGGTTGACTGCGGGATGGGGCACCTGATCAGGGAGATAGTGTCTATAGACTACTGCAATCCCGCCTCCCTGCCCCCCAGATCTCGGCTGATACTGCACGGCATAACTTGGCGGACAAAGCTGGGTAAGATTAACTCCCCCAGCCTTGTCCAACCAAGTCTCCGTAATATACGCCAGATCTGCCTTTTCATCCAGGATTAAATCCTGGATGGTTGTTGTTTTTCCATTGACAGACCTGGTGTTCAGCAGCACCACCCTTAACCTGGAGGAGCCGTCATCTTGGGTACTCCGATTTACCATGTCAGGAGAACGTTTTGGAATTTTAAAAGTTTTTTCCTAAATTAGCCGAATTGGATGATTAGATCTCCCTTTCCCGTATCTCGCCCTTCCCATCATTGCCTCGATGGGGCCCCCCCAACCAATGGAACTCTTCCCACCCAACAAGCCCCCTCCCTTCTCCTCATCCTGATGATCTAGTATTGCACTATGATGTAATAGATCACGGTCCATAGATGTTAAAATTCCATCATTTCTACAATTCATTTCCTCAACCTCACAAATCCTTTCTCACCTCCCACTGATCATTCAACAATCATAAAGTGCAATAGTAAAGTGCAAGATGGAAAGTGCAATTGCAGGTTTAAGGTGCCAGAAGATCAGGAGCAGCATTGGTAACATGAAATTAAAGTGCTAGCGAGACCCACATACAGTATCTCAACAAGGGATTCAAAACTTGATTACATCCAAATGTTGATGGAGTTCATTCAACAAAGTGCTAAGGTGCTGGAGTGCTAGTGAGACCAGCAGTATAACAATAAAGCAGAGTTAATGCATTTTGAGTTGAAATTGGCAAACACAGTCACAGAAGTCCAGGAATAAAGTGCAAGATAAGGCAACACGGGGGAGGCAATGGCAGTGTGACCTTGAGTTCCAGGAGGGAACCATGAAATTTCTCTGCTGACAACCCTCGGATGGGCTGCAGCAGTTAACAATCTTCTCCCACAGTGATTCCAAAAGCATAACAAAAGGCACACAATGTTAAATTCCTCAGACCTAAGTGATAGTCAAATGATAGTTATTAGGCCTGGGTAACAACGCAAAAATTTGTTTCTAAAATCGATTTGTATTTGGGGGGTTTTTGCGTTTCGATATTTAAAATAATTACAAAACTTTCCTTTAAAAAAGTTCAGTATTTACGAAATTTCGTTAATATTAACGAATCGATTCGTTAAGATGGCGGACCCCCCGCACATGCGCAAATCACCCCCGGAACTTCGTTATTAAGACGGGGGTCGATTCGTTAGGGTGATAATGAATCAATTCGTTAAAAAAGAAATATTTATCAGAAATATTTAAAAATGGAAAATTAATAAAAAACTTGCCCTGTTGTGGAGCAAACACAGCCACAGGACAGGGAGAAATGCACACACAGGCACACAAGATTCTTTTCTTTTTTTAGATTATTTTTTGAATTTTTTGAAGAATAAAAGAGAATTATTTATCAGAAATATTTAAAAATGGAAAATTAACAAAAAACTTGCCCTCTTGTGGAGCAAACACAGCCACAGGACAGGGAGAAACGCACACACAGGCACACAAGATTCTTTTCTTTTTTTAGATTATTTTTTGATTTTTTTGAAGAATTAAAGAAAAATATTTATCAGAAATATTTAAAAATGGAAAATTAACAAAAAGCTTTCCCTGCCCTGTTGTAGGGCGAAAACAGGGCAAAGCCTCCCCGCTGCTCCCAGCCCAGGTCTCACAACCGCCCTCGCTCTCCCAACAACAATGAATGAATCAATGTGAATGAATGAATGCAAGCAATGAATGAATGCAAGCAATGAATGAAAGCAAGAAATGAATGAATGCAAGCAATGAATGAATCCAAGCCAAGCCAAGCCAAGCCAAGCCAAGCCTCCCTCCCGAACCTCCCGTCTCCTCCCTCGCCTTCGCAATGAGCAATGCGGCCACGCGGAGCTGCTTTTAAAGGGCAGCCCGCCCAATCACAATCAGCCACGGTGCTTGGGAGCGCCGGATTGGCTCCCAGGGCACCCAGCATCCTCCATCCCTTAAACGTCATTTCCGAAACGGGCGGAAGCTCGTAAAAAGGATGGAGGATGTCGTTTCGATATTGAAAAACCCTTCCGGGTTTGAAAATATGTTTTGAAATCATTTTGTAATTGTTAAAAATAACGAATATTTAACGAATTACAAAATTAACGAACGAAACCGCCCAGGCCTAATAGTTATGTTGTAATAATTATTTAAGACCACAGTAACAACAAACTGATGTAGCAGTAGGAATGAAAATCTGCTATAGCTGTTGGTTGGCGAAAATTGGCAACTCCGGGGTGGACAAGGTGTCAGGCATCCCACATGATGATGGCATCAGCTGCAATGCTGACAGCTTGGAACAGATGGTAACAAGCTGGTGATCAATGGTATTGTCACCACAGCTGGTGAGAATCTCAGTCCGGAGGAGAGGGTTGTTGACTCCAGAGCCACTGGCAGCAGCAGCTGCACCCGCAAAGGAGCGCGGCACCCAGAGTCAGGTACCCAAGTTCAAGAAGCTGCATCTGTGATGGAGCAGTCCTTGGTGGTTTTGTGGTCCAGAAGGCAGGTACAGGAAGGCTGATGTAGAAACTCTTACCTTCTGGACTGTTTCTGCTACTGAGAACAGGCAGCTCTTAAAGGGTCTAATGACCCACCCCCAACAGCAACTGCCCTCAGGTGGTGATCACAGCAGTTGCAGGAAGCCATGCCCAGTTTGCAAAAGGCTTGCTCAGGAGCAGTCCTTGGTGGTTTTGTGGTCCAGAAGGCAGGTACAGGAAGGCTGATGTAGAAACTCTAAGATATCAAAATGTGTGTTGGCCAGTGGATACAACCAATCTCTTTCTCAACAAGAAGCATAACTATCATTTCAGTTCTTTCTCACCATCAGGAATACATGAAGAACCTTGTAGGTATTAACATATAGTTTAGTTGGCAAAGCAGATGTGCTTATGAGCATTACTTCTTTAACGGAGACAGAGAATACATAGAAGCAATAGGAATAATCTCCTTCACAGAAAAAAAGTAGTTCAACATATTCCAGCAAAGTTCTTATTCAAATAAACAATATGAACATGCAAAATGCAACAACCAGTTCAGGTAAGCCTTGCATACATAAAGAAAATGTGTCTACAAAACACTTTTCAAAAAGGACAACTTCAGTTTGATATTCTTCATTTTTCTTATGATTTCCATTTTGGTGCTGAATTATAAGCTGTTTAACTTGCATGCTGAACATATACATAAAGCAGGATTGGACTCTGAGGAAAGAGGTATGAAAATTGGAGGAAGTAGCATCAAAAAGGTAAGATATGCAGCTGATACCATACTATTTGGAAAGTTTACTGAACAAAGTCAAGGTGATATTAGGGTGACTTGGAGGTCTCCCATTCATGGAGTTACCATAGTGATAAGTCAGCTTGATGATAGGTAATAACAAAATTCAATGAAGATGGATGGATTGTTGAAGTTAATCTTGATAGATTATTAAAAATAATTCTACACATAGAGACAATATGATTATTAGAGTGGGTGTACAGAAGGAAGGGGAGAATAAAGGAGAGGAGGAAGCATAATTGATGTTATGTTACATTACTGTTAAATGAGAAAAAGAAGGAAGTAATCTGATTAATGTAGTTGAAGTGGGTATAGCTAAGAGGTAAAATGGGAAGATTAATAATAGGTCGATGAATTTTAGTATTAAATGTTACTAATTGTTAATAATCTCTGTGAATTTACAGAAATGTTAGATCGTTTTAAAATAATATAAGGCATTTGGGAGGTGTGATGCTTTAAATGCTCAGTGGGATAACTTCTAGATGGATTTTCTTTATGTATTATCAATTGAACCCTGAGTTTGATTATCACTTATTTTCTTCCATATAAAGAAGGGTGATAAAGTAATGTATAAGAAAAGCTTTGTAATTTTTTACTGGATTAATATAACATTAATTGCTGTTGAGAAGACAGAAATTCACCTTTATTCTTTCTTTATGTATCTGTCTTTTTTCTTTTTCATGTTCTTTCTTTTTATAGTCAGTATTGTATTTTATATATTTGAAAAAGTTAATCATTCTTTTAAACTTTCAACTCAACAGAAGACATGGGGGATAAGAAGAGACTTGGCAGTAGTAAATAGACTTTCTAAAAAAAGAACTTTTTGTGAGACACTTCAATAAAAGAGGTGAGATGTGTATGTGTATGAAAAGGGGAAAAAGTCATGTGTTATCAGAACAATGATAACAGCCATTTTGAATCCCTAGATATTCTGGTATTATTATTATACTACATTTATACCCCACCCTTCTCACCTCAGTGAGGGACTCAGGGTGGCTCACAATCTATGGCATACAATGCCACATTACACACATAATAATAAACTTAACATATGAATTTAAACAATTAACATATCAATTTAAACATACAATAAAAAACATGAGATAATTCGAATATAAATACAATAACAAGCTTAGAAGTAATTCAAATAGAAATAGAATAAAAAAGCTTAAAAGTAAACATACAATAATTCAAATATAAATACAAAAAAGAGCTTAAAAGTAAACATTGAATCCCAACCAAAGTGGGCTGATGGGAAAAGTGGTCTGAAGCAACAGGAGAGGCAGGGGAACCCCTAAAACGAGCACCCGCACAGGTGTTCCAATGTCCAAATGATGGGCAGCGTGGCTATGGAGGCATCCAGCGCAGGTATTCCGGCAGCCGGGCAATGGATGGCACGGCCATTAAAGTAGCAGTGCGGTGAGATTGCGGGGACCATGTTCTCTCCCTGTTGGGTTAGCTGGCTGGAATGAGGGTGTGGCTGCAGGTCTCCTCATGGGTAAGCCCAGGGCTGAGCAAGCAGCAAAGCTGGATGGCAATACTCAGACCCCAGAGTCCCTCTTGCATTAGAGCCCAACAAAGCTCTTCCAGGCCTCTAGGTCAGACCTTTTATGTTCTCTCCTTGGAGGCTGCTGGGTCAGCTGGCTGGAATGAGGGTGTGACTGCAGGTCTCCTTGTGGGTAAGCCCAGGGCTGAGCAGGCAGCAAAGCTGGATGGCAATACTCAGGCCCCAGAGTCCCTCTTGCAGCAGAGGGATAGATTTTAAACAACATGTTGGTTCGAGATCGGAACATCGAAAGGTATAATATACACATATAAAATGTGTAAACTTTTAAGACTGATACATCATTAGGAAGAAAGCCTTTTTGGCTCATTGGTGTGGGAAATGAGAAGATTCAACATCTCCCATTAATAACTACCCAAAGTGGTAAAATCCAGAATTCGATTTATCATGGGATTCTATCTATTTACTCATTTTTCAACTACCTGTGCCTATAGAACACAACCAGACATTTAGTGATTCCCAATTCTTTATTTACTGTTTATATTCCAATTAGGCTGTGTCACCATGGGATATGTGATGGTTATGGATTACTTAATTTTTTCCAATCAGTTTCTTTTCTGGGTAACTGTGCCACACAACTTTTAGAATATCTTTGTTCTCCATGGCTACATTGTTCTTCATAGGACATCTAGGTTGTGTTTCAAGGAAGGTGAGGAGTAATGGCAGCCACCATGCTTAGATAGGTCCTGTGGCTCTCTGTCAAAAGCTCTTTGTGGATTGTAGGGAGCACCAGACAATGAATTTGAAGCTGACAGGCTCCACTTACCTGACCTGAGTGACCTGGATATGTAGTTTTCACCCCAGTCACATAACTTGGTATAAGTTCAAGATCCCGAGCTTAGGAGAAGCAATTCTTTCTAGGCTTCTTATGTTTTGACTATTTATGAATGCATATGACTGATGAGTGTTGGCTACTTTGGCAAACTTTTGGAGAAGTTGGCATGGATATGGGATCCAGGTTTCAGTCATTGGGGTCTACCAAACATTGGAATAATATGCGCATTGCATTAAGAGTATGCCATGAAACAGATCTTGCCCAGCTGGGGACAAACACTTTGCCTATACCACCCAGTAGCTTACCCACGAGGAGACCTGCAGTCACACCCTCATTCCAGCCAGCTGACCCAGCAGCCTCCAAGTCTGTGCCTGGTAACAGACTGGCAGCCAGTGGAGCTGCTGCAACAGGGGGGTTGTCCGCTTCCTGTAGTCAGTCCCAGTGAGCAACCTGGCTGCAGCTCTTTTGACCAGCTGAAGTTTCCAAGCACTCTTCAGAGGTAGTCCCATGTAAAGAGCATTACAGTAATCCAGGCAGGATGTAACTAAGGCATGCACCACTATGACCAAATCTGGCTTCCCAAGAAACAGCTACAGCTGGTGCACAATTTTAATTGTAAAAGGTGAAAGATGTATACAATCTGAAGAGAAACCAGAGTAATATGGGGAAAACTATTGAGTGCATCTTTAAGGAGGGAAAGGGGTACAAGCCAGCAACAGAAGCCATGACACTTTGGACTTGTGAAACAATATGAGTTGGTTGGTTCTGGTGAAGGGGGCACAAAATAAGGCTAATTGGGGGAGGGGAAAAGGAATAATGATAATAATAATAATAATAATGAAATAAAACATGTATAAGTAGATAAAAGATGTATAATAGAAATATATGTAGTGTAAGCTGTAATGAGGTAAAGTTAAAAACGGATAAGAAGTATGCTCAAAGATGAGTTTGATTATTCTTATACTGTTGATTTGTGTAAAATATGTCATATTCCCTTGTCTAAAATATTGAAAAAAGGGCGTGCTCACTTCGGCAGCACATATACTAAAATTGGAACGGTACAGAGAAGATTAGATAAAATATTGAAAAAAGGGGAAAGAATGTACACTGGTACATTTTGATTGATAAATCTATAAATCATTTTTTAAAAAACCAAGTTTTAATTGTGCAAAGGCCCTCCTGGCGACTGCCGATACCTGGGCCTCCAAGTTCAATGCCAAGTCCAGGAAGACTCCCAAACTGCGGACCTGTGTTTTCGGGGGGGGGGGGGGTTACCCCATTCAGCACAGGCTGAATCCTATTCCCTGATCTGCCTTCTGACTGACCAGGAGCACCTCTGTCTAGTCTGCATTAAGTTTCAATTTGTTTGCCCTTATCCAGTCCATTACTGATGGCAGTCACTGGTTTAGGGTCAGGACAGCTTCCTTTGCATTAGGTGGAAAGGAGTAGTAGAGTTGGATGTCATCTGCATACAGGTGGCACCATGCTCCAAAAGTCTGGATGACCTCTCCCAGTGGTTTCATCTATATGTTAAACAGTATGGGGGACAAAATTTAACCATGAGGAACCCCACAGGTCAACGACCAAGAGTTTGAACAGTAGTCCCCTGCCACCATCTTCTGGATACAGCCCTCCAGGAAGGACTGGAGTCACTATAAAACAATGCCTCCTGGTCCCATCCCAGCAAGATAATCCAGAAAGATACCATGGTCAATGGTATCAAAAGTCACTGAGAGGTTCGGGAGAACTAACAGGGACACACTTCTCCTGTCTAGTTCTCATCCACTTAGGTGACAAAAGCTCTCTCTGATCTACAGCCAGGCCTGAAACCAGATTGAAATGGATCTAGATCACATGTTTTACATTGTTTAAAAGTGTGTGGGGGGGGGGGTATCCTTTAAAAATATGCTGCCAGTCCATGTTGAACCTGGTGTGACCCTCACACAATTCTCCTTTCATCCCCCAAAGTGAATCTCTTGTTGCATTCTGAGGATATTTCACCTGATCTTTCAGCTTCCCAGTCCACCCCTTTCCTCCCCTGAATTTAAGCCTATTACTTCAAGTTATTCCTCCCTGCGCTGTTTCTAAGCCATCCATCCTTGTAGTTTAGTATTCAGAAGATGAACTTTACTGTTCAAACATTAAACATTTTGTTTAAATATTAAATAGTAATGTTCTTCTTTTGCCGGTTAAGCCTGCTATATAGCAGGGTTTAAATTGGTTTACAAATCTTTGACACCATGCTTCCATGCTTGCGGTGTCACAAATGATGCAGAAGGGTTTTTTAAACCAACAGTATGACTGCCAAGCCACAACATCAGAGACAGATGTTCTTTTATAGGTAGGATTTCGGGTGTTTTATAGTCACAGCAGAAGATATTGCTTTTAGGTGTCTGCTTGCAGTGCTGTATATAAGCACGTGTGCTACCTTTAGAGTTTTCTGCAGCTTTCTTCTATAATAATTAGCAAGAAAGAGGGGAAAATCACACAACATGGATCTTTTTAATCATAATCAGTCACCTGGTAATTATTTTAACAAGATGTGAATTCTGAAGTGTTGGAATAGGAATAGGAGTATGCTATTAAAGTTTTCATGCCAGCGGTGGGAATGCCCACTGAGAGTTCTTTCTCGTCTTGAAGCTTCTTAGAAATTATTTTTTGGCATTTAAATATGGGATTTTCAGGTTGAATGTGCTCCTTTTAGAAAAAAAGAAAGTTTCATACATCAATACTTTTCAGTTCCCAGATCTTGGCCTGTTTGCTCAGATATTTGATTCCTAGAATACAGTTTTTGAAGTTCACTAAAACTGGAGGTCATCCTGATTGGTTGAATTAAGAGAAATTTAGATAGTTACATTCTCTAACAGATCAATCTATAGCAAAGCAGCCACTACTATTTGATCATTGAGGATATCCACACTACATAGATGAGTAGTGCATTCACTGCTCTAGAATCCTGGGATTTGTAGTTCAGTGAGGTATTTAGCCTATTTCTCTGAACTATGACATTAAAATTGTTTAGCACAAAATACTATATACCAGTAGTTCTATATTCTTCTCTTGAAATTATACATTGCAGGGTTCTATATAATGACGTTCCCATTCCATGTCCTCCTCATCCTTTACTTTTTCCATCTGCTGAGATGGCCTCTCCACGTGCTAAGAAATCTCATCTGTGAAGGGTTACTAGTTATGGGAAGGAGCCTATGAATGTGCAATTGAAGGTTTTTCCTTCTCACCTTTATCCCAATGTGTAAAGGTATGGAGATGGTTTGTGGACAGCATGATAACCAGCTCATCTGAAAAGGGTTAATGTCTTCCATTTTAATCACCCCTACACAAACAGCTGGAATGGCCATTTTTTTCCCTTTTGGATGCAGTTCTTAGAAGTACCTTACTTTTACTTAACCAACAAGAACAGATTCTCCACAAACATTAGCTCTGATTCGTGGGTTTTTATGGATAGATACAACTCTCTGACTTGAGAAAGGTATTTGTTCTTTTGTTGTTGTTGTTGTTGTTCATTCGTTCAGTCATTTCCGACTCTTCATGACTTCATGGACCAGCCCATGCCAGAGCTCCCTGTCGGTCGTCACCACCCTCAGCTCCTTCAAGGTCAATCCAGTCACTTCAAGGATACCATCCATCCATCTTGCCCTTAGTCGGCCCCACTTCCTTTTTCCTTCCATTTTTCCCAGCATCATACTCTTCTCTAAGCTTTCCTTTCTTCTCATGATGTGGCCAAAGTACTTCATCTTGGCCTCTACTATTCTTCCCTCCAATGAAAAGTCAGGCTTTATTTCTTGAAGTATGGATTGGTTGGATCTTCTCACTGTCCAAGGCACTCTCAGAACTTTCCTCCAGCACCATAGTTCAAAAGCATCTATCGTCCTTCGCTCAGCCTTCCCTATGGTCCAGCTCTCACATTCGTAGGTGATTATGGGGAATACCATTGCTTTAACTATGCGGATCTTTTTTACCAGGGTGATGTCTCTACTCTTCACTATTTTATCAAGATTGGACATTGCTCTCCTCCCAAGAAGTAAACGTCTCCTGATTTCCTGGCTGCAATCTGCATCTGCAGTAATCTTTGCACCTAGAAATACAAACTCTGTCACTGCCTCCACGTTTTCTCCCTCTATTTCCCAGTTGTCAATCATTCTTGTTGCCATAATCTTGGTTTTTTTTTATGTTTAACTGCAACCCAGCTTTTGCACTTTCTTCTTTCACCTTGATTAGAAGGCTCCTCAGCTGCTCCTCACTTTCGGCCATCAAAGTGGTTTCATCTGCATATCTAAGGTTGTTAATGTTTCTTCCAGCAATTTTGTTCTTACAGGACAAAAAAAAAAGGATTCTTGAAGACAAAACCTGAGGAACATTGTTGAAACTTTTACAAATGTAAAAATACTGACAAACACTTTATCTGCAATTTCAAGACATTACTAGTACTCTTTTAAAAACTTCCAGTAGAGAGGAACAGAACACAACAATAGATTTACCAAGTTGCCTCTAGCTATTCAGTGTCTGGGCTGGTTTCATCTTTCATAGTCCCCTACAGGCTACTGGTAGTTATGGCCTATCAGGGCCAAAGCAGATGTGATGTTAATTGCATGAATACAATTAACATACACAGCTTTTTGTTGCAGTTATGTAAATGGTAGCCATGGGGAAGCCTACATAGCTTTCTGACTGTTGGGGAGGAAAGCGAAAGGGAAGGGCAGCTAATACAGTCGCAACGTGACACCACAGTTATCTTGGAATATGGGGAACCTATAGTGTTCCACCTGTTCCTGGTTCTTGGGATAACTTTCCATTATTGTGGCTTGTTGACACAAATAAAATGTAATAATTTTGTCTAACATTTACCCTTTTCCTATCTTGTCTAATTAGATCTAGCCTAGATTGATTGGATGCATGCATGCATGGAGGGGTAAATTCTTATTCTCTCAGGGGAATGTTGATGGAGCCTGTAATGCAGTCCCTCCTGAAGAGAACCCCTGGGACTCGGGTGCATGTGACAACAACCCTTTGAAAACATCCCCTATTGGGTCACATTGATTGAATACGTGGCAACTAGGTAGTTTCAGATGTTCTTCAAGGAAAAATTATCTGGCTCCAGTATATGATATCAAAATTTGCTCTTACTGGGCAAATTGCTTTGCTTTTACTACATTAATCATCTTCTTGATTTCTCAGGAACTTTTCATACCATCGATTATGGTATCTTCTTGAACAGCTCTGAAGGATGAAAGAAAGAGAAACTATGTTATGGCATTGCTTCTTCTATCTCTGGGGCCAGCTCTAGAGAGTGACATGAAGCCAATTCCTGGTCAGCCCGGTGGTTATTAAAATGTGGGATTCTTCAGCGTTCCATCCTATCCCCCACATTGTTTAAAACCTACATGAGTGTGCTGGATGAGCTCATCAGAAGTTCCTATCAGCATACTGATGAATGTCACCTCTCCTACTCCTTATGCAGGTATTGGACCAGAGTTTAACTGGTATAATAGGATGGATAAGGAATACAGAGCGGAACCTGGATATCACTAAGATAGAGGCTCTCTGGATTGATCTTTAGTCTTCTCTGCCAAAGAGTGCTGGTGTCTTACCAAGCCACAACTCCCAGGACTCTATAATTCTGAGACACTGCAATACTTCTACAGTGTAAAACTATTCCTAGCCCCCCTTTATAAGAATTAGGGAATGAACACACTCCTTGGCATACAAGTGCAATAAATACACACACATTAGACAAGCAGAACAAGACCCTGAATCTGTTTCCTCAAGAAACAGATAAGAGTGGTTTGTTTGACATATGTAATGCAGACAATTTTAAATGGCATTCATTTCTTGAGAAAAGTGGGATATTTTGACACTGAATGAAAGATATGGGTCACAAAAGAGAAAGAAACAAGACATATTTCAGGTGAACATCTCAAGAGTTAGAGAGGCAGAAAGCACAGCTCATGGTTAACCTTCCTTCAGGAACAGAAACTTCATTCAGATGTGAAGATGTTATCAGAAACTGACAATCTGTGCTTTTCATCACTATTTCCAACTGTAAGATTATGTTTACCATTGTAGTCTAAGGTAAATTGTATGGCAATTATTTGAAACAAAAGTGGATATTCTAAACAGTGGTCATATCTCCTAGACTGCCAACAACTCTAATAAGAAAGGCTTATTTTCTTCTTTGCAGAGAAAAGTAAATGATAGGTTTGGATCATTAATAGGTTTGAATTAGAGGAAGGAATGTATTTTTTGTTAGCTGGAGAAGTTAAATTTCAGATATGATCTATAATCATAGTAAAAAAAAGTAATTTTTTTCTTTACTTTGCTGTTACTGTGCTCTTCTCTTTTCTATTTTTTCTATCTCTTTTTTCCCTTTTTTCTTTGTTTCCTTTGCTAGAAAATAGAAATATTTATATCAGTACCAACTCTTAGGTCCACAGAACTCTGTCATCTATAACATCTTGAAGAGAAAGCATTATAGTTTATCACTGTCACACCTCAAGGAGTCTTCAGATCAAATAGAGACTTTACAATCACTGCTGTAGTTGTTTTTCTACTGTCATTGTTTATGTAGCACCATCATTTTGTGTACATTTGGGGACACTTCCCTTTCCTCCTCCTCTTCATTTATTTATATAGTGTCATCACGTGTACATATCACATTACAATAAAAACAGCAAAAGCAATGGATGGTGCAAGAGGTATATCATTTAAAATAGATGTGTATACAGATACATATAGAGAAGACAAGAGGAATAAAGATCCACAAAACTACATAATGCAATTGCAAAGGAATCATCCAGATACAATTTATATTACTATTTGAAACACAAAGATTAGTACACAGCAAACAAGGTCACTCTGCTGGCTGTTGTATTGGATCACACGTTGGACACTTCCCAAGTGTCTAGGACTGTGTGATGTATCGGTGAATAATGTGTGCAGATCCCATTAGGATGGCCTTTTGCAGCTGACAGATGGTAATTTTGTCAGTGCCAATTGTGTTTAAGTGCAGGCCAAGGTCTTTAGGCACTACACCCAGTGTGCCAATCACCACTAGGACCACCTTTATTGACTTGTGCCAGAGTCTTTGCAGTTCGATCATTAAATCCTTGTATTGTGTCAGCTTTTCGAGTTGTTTCTCTTCAATCCTGCTGTCACCTAGAATTGCAACATTGACAATCCATACTTTGTTTTTTAACATGACCGTGAGGTTATTATTATTATTATTATTATTATTATTATTATTATTATTAATTCTGTGTTCTTCCACCCCGTTCCTTTGTTTGTTTGTTTGTTTGTTTGTTTGTAAGGCTGGCTGGCTGGAAGATTGCTGCTAGCTCTTTGGCCACTTTAAAAAAAAATAATTCTAGTGTTAGTTAAAGATAGTGTTGCTCAGCCGTCTTTCATAATCAACGTCTTTTGCTACCCTGAATATGTGCCACAGCTGCCAGCAACAATGTAGCTGTCTGTGTGTCTGTGAACACTTGGGATGAGCGATGGCACCCACAGCTGACACTGCAAGGAATTAATGCTCCCACTCTGCCAGTGTTTGACCTCTCTTTAGCCTCTCCTCTGGGCCAAATAAGTTTACAGAGGGTTCTGCTGCTTTAAATAGTGTAAACTCTTACCATAAGTCTAAGAACCTATTCCTAGAGAAATGCAAAGGTTGACAGCCTACATCAGGAAGGATAGCTATATTTTCCAATGCAACAATGTCTCAAAATATCTACCTTTTAAGCTGCACACCCTACATTGCCATTGTCAAGTTGCTGGAACGCAGAAGAGAGGACAATTATGCACCCAGATCTCTTCCTATCACAGGGCACACTGCAACTGTTCCAAGGCATGCTGCAATTGTGCAGCCATTGTTAGTGAATGGATGTGTTGCAAATCAGACTCATACCATTGCAATTGCTGGACAGGATGCCAGCCAATATGTTTGATATTATTTTCAATTGCATTGTGGAATCTAAGGTGCCTCTATGCTGTAGACCTGATGCAATATTGACAACACTTTGACTGGGGTGGCTCAAATCTATGGAATTCTGGGAGCTGTAGTTAAGTGTAACACCATTGCTCTTTGTCATAGAAGGCTATAGGCCTTGTCCAAGAAGAACCTTACAGAGAGGTATAGACTGAGTTGTGGCTAGTAATCTGACCTTTAAATAGAAAGAATAAATGAGGCAGTGAAATTGACAGGTTCATTAATCTAGATGTTGGTGGCTTGCATGAACACTTTTAGTACAGTACAAACCCCATATCCATATGGGAAACATTCTTGGATTTAACATGAATACGTGAAACTATGGATAATAGCAAATCCTATTGAAATTAAATATTACAGGGCCAAGAGTACCATGTTGGAGGACCTAGAAAATGTCTGGAAATTACGTATGTTTTTGGATGTTGATAATGTGACTGTGAATAACAGTCTTCTGGATATAGAGGTTGTACTGTATAATATCTTGTTTAACCCATATTATATGCCAGCTATGAGTCTTGCAGATAAGGGAACACATAGTATGTAGCATATATGAAGTATAAGTTGGTTAAATATAGATAATGGAGTAGGGAAAATGTGTGTGTGCTAGTTGTTTATATTTGAAAATTGGTTGTTATGAAAAAGGAAGATTCCTTCCCTTCCAGATCTGATATAACAGGAGGAAGGGAGAGGGAGGAATTGAGTGATATCTACTCAAATGTTGCTTAATTCATAAAAAAACTGACATTTCATAAATATTGATTGATTGCCACCGTATGTTCTACCCAGCAACAACTAAAAGCACTAATTAATCATGCATGCCTTTCTGAAGACCAATATTGTTTGTGCTAACCTTTGAAAACAAACTGATCAGTGAAGAACCAAGCTGAAATCAAACCAGAGTAATGTAAGCTAGTGATGTAATGCAATGTAAGCTGGTGAGATATAGTAGAAATGAGGATGGTTTTATTTTTCCCATTGTTACATGCACAATCTTTTTTTTTTCATTCCTATATAGATTATAGGGAAAATGGATGAGAAGACCCTGAGGCAGGCCGCAGATTTGATTTCATTAGGTGGTCTACCATATAGGAAACGTAGTGAAATGATAAGATATGGAATACATTGGCACCTTGCTGTCATTCCCCCAGACAGCAAACACATGTAGCTGAAAGGGGACTATATTGTAGCCAAATAACTCTTTCCATAGGCATTAGAGGGAGGTGCTTCCATTCTCCAAGGACCCTAAGCTATTGTGGAAGCAGAAATAAATCTTATAAATATTCCTATAGCTATACACATTTGGATGGTGCGTTCAAGCATTCATGTCGTAAGCAGGGAAGAAGAAAGAATAAATATCTAACCCAAATTTGGTGATTACAAGAGATACAACTGTTCCATGATCTCAACTGCCCAAAAGTTTCTTATGACTAAGGACTTCTGAAATGTGATGTTCTCCCAAAAAACTGGGACAAAAATGATTATGTAATGTTCCCATATTGCTCCCAGGCCTTTCCTCCCCCAAAATATTTCTAAATATAATAGGATCTGAATGTTTGAATATGACTTCTAAATGTTATAGATTTCACAACAGCTTCTTGTCCTTGAGCCAAGATTCTGCCCACACGTTAATGACTCCTTTGCACAGCATTGTCTCTGAGCCGTGTTGCTTCTTAAACACTTCAGATATTTTTGTCTTCTACAGAAGGAAGTCAGGTGGGAAGTACTGTCTGCAACATTTTTGTTATTCCTGTTGTTGTTTTGTGTAATAGACATTCAAATACACAGATTTACCTATAGTTAAAAGAAAAAAATGATGCAGTGCTGGGCAGGGGAAAAGCTGGAAAGAGACCAAATATTTTCCAATTTCCTTCCTCAGTTTCACCTATTTTTTTCATAGCTGCACTTTCTCATCAACAAAAACGGTGAGACACCATCATCCCCACCAAATCCCACCCACCAAATACCCTTCCATTCCATCCTGATCATCATTTAAAGTGCTGGCCATACATCACAAAAACCACTTTATCAGGAAAGTCCAAAGTAAACTTTTTAACACAGGAGTTCTTAAGCTTTTTTTGTTCCATCACGTGAAAACAACAGATCCCCTTCTCAGAATGTAGGGACAGATAAGTTTATGACATGTCAGCATGTCTTTAAATTATATTATTATTCAAAACTATTTTTACTACTTTCCCACCATTTCAATACCTAATAACCAAACACGTGGCAACATCTGTTCAAATGATCATTTTTGGCAAACTTTTAGATTAATGTGATATGAAATTAATACTACTGCAATTTATGACATACATTCATAAGTGAAGGAAACACTAGATTTCAGAGGTCAGAGAAAAGATGTTGATTTCTTTCAATGCAAGATTACACTCCCACCCCATCCCCCACCCCACCCCAGTAATTGTAGTTTACAATGTCTTTGAACCTTCTCTGCCAAAGTAAAACCGGTGCCTCACCAAATTACAACTCCCATGATTCCATAGCATTAGGTATTAGGGCTGGGCGGTTTTGTTCGTTAATTTCGTAATTCGTTATTGATTCGTATTTAAATTAGCTTACGATCTGATATTGAGCCATGCAGGAGCAACTAAAAATCGAAACGAATTTTTCAATTTATTTCGTAATTGTTTCGTAATTGGTTCGAAATCGTTTCGAAATCATTTTGAAATTGTTTCGTTATTATTTCCGTATGTCTGGTGCAAGTTTTAGGGTTGTTGTTTGTTTTATCAGTGATAAAAAATAAATTATCAGACCAACAGTCAACAACAGAGAGAGATGGAAGCTTCAGAAGTTCCCCCTGTCCCATTTGGAGGGGTTTTTTTGCATATTGCGCAATCGCGTCCGCCATTAACGAATCGTTTCGTAATTGTTTCGTAATTTACGAAATTTCGTATATTTCAAACTTTTTTAAAGAGAAATTTCGGAATTCTTTTAAAAAACGAAACGCAAAAACCCCCTAAAAACGAATCGAGTTTAGAAACAAATTTTTCCGTGGTTACCCAGCCCTATTAGGTATGGCAGTTAAAATGGTGCAAAACTGCTTTAATTGTACAGTGTAAATGCACCCTCAGAGGCAAAAAACTAATGAGTTACTTGATTCTTCATATACTTTGCAGCTGGAAAAGGTGGTGGTGATGGTTTGTTGACATTGCTAGCCATTGGGGAGGACAAGGAGAACAATCTCTGTTCCTTTCTACTCTGAATTCTTTCCCTTTCATGGTATTTCAGCACTAGAAATGAGCATCTGCGAGTAATTCCACTGTAGCACAGGGCTTTTAGTCAGTAAGTCCTTGAAGCATTTGTTCTCATTATGCAATTGATAATATAACTTCTATAGTTTAGGGAAGGAATTGTTTTATTTCCACATATCAGGAAATAAAATGACATGAAAACGGGCAGATAATTTTCTCAGTACTAACAAACCTTCAGTTTCTACATGCTCATGAAGATGTTAAACACAAAGAATCAGGAAAAAGCAGCATTCACTGACAGTGAAAGCTCAGAAGATCAGACTGATGAGACCAAATTTTGCAAAGCAAAATCAGTATTTAACAATTCCTTGATTCTCTCGCTCCTTTCTCCTCTCCTCTCTTTCCCTGAAAATGAGTACTTTCTGTGTCAGCTTAACATTGTGGAGGTGACTAAGTTCAGAATGCATAATTATTATCTTTGTTTTACTATAATGCCAACCATTGCTTCCGCTTTCAACTTTGACCTTATCCTTGCTTTTCACATACAGGCAAAGGGTATGCTAAATGTCTTTAGAATTGGCCAGTCTGTGGCTCCATTTGTAGCAAAGTCTAAATCATTTAAAGGTAAACTTGGTTAGAACATTTTCTCAAACCATACCTTTCAAATGTTATGTCCCAATATGATTTGTAGTTTCCTTCAAAATGTGGTGGGATACAAAAATAAAGTTGTTGTTGTTGTTGTTGTTATATTTTAGGTCAAGAGTATCACTTACATTTATATTTCCCCTTAGATTTTGAAGAAGTGGGAGCCCTGAAAAAATAGCCAGGGAATATGTTTCCTACTCATAACTTTAAAAAATTGGAAACATTTATATTTCTAAGCACAACGATTGAATAACATGCAAAAAGTGGGCGCTAGAAACAATATCATACGAAAGCTGACTGGCACAACCTGGGGATCACAACCAGATACAGTGAAGACATTTGCCCTTGCGCTTTGCTACTCTGCTACTGAGTGTCCATGCCCAGTGTGGAACACATCTCACCACACTAAAAGAGCGGATGTGGCTCTAATGAGACATGTCGCATTATCACGGAGTGTTTACGCCCTACACCACTGGAGAAATTACACTGTTTAGCCAGTATTGCGCCACCTGACATCCATCAGGAAGTAGTAACCAATAGTGAAAGGACCAAGGCAGTGACATTTCTGGCCTATCCCCCGTTCGGATATCAGCCAGCAATAGTTTTCTAAGATCAACAGAGACACTAGATAGAACACCTCAGCAAGCGAGAGGCAGGCTAAAACCCAGAATCTCAATCAATGGCTGATAACAAATGAGAGACTCCCTCCTGGGTACCCAGAAAACTGGGTGACTTGGAAGGCGCTAAACAGCCTTTCCTCTGGTACCATGAGATGCAGAGCCAACCTTAAGGAATGGGGCTACAAAGTGGAGTCCATGGCACGTGAGTGTGGAGAAAAGCATACCACAGATCACCTACTGCAATGCAACCTGAGCCCTGCCACATGCACAATGGAGGACCTTCTTATAGCAACATCAGAGGCTCTCCAAGTGGCCAGCTACTGGTCAAAGGACATTTAATAGAATGCCAAGTTTGCAAACTTTGTGGGGGGGGGGGGGGGGGATTGTTTTTTAAAATACAATACAACTGTTTGGTTTGCTCCTGATACGATAAATAAATAGCAAAACAATACAGAATAGCTGTATAAGTTCCACCTTAGCCAGCCTCATAGAGCTCCTCAATTGTCATTACAACTATGTTCTTCACCTTGCACAAGTAGTACTACATGTATTTTGTTGTAATAATTTCCAATATGATAGCAGTTTTAGAACAACTTTGCAGATAAGAAAACAATTCTGAAATTCCCAGCTTTTGGACTTTTATGTGATTTTTGTTAATCCCAAGGTATTTCCTGGGAAATCGGGGGGGGGGGGGGGCTGAGTTTGGTTTGGGGGGGTGGGGGCTGAGTCTGAGTGAAAGAGGGTCTACCCTAGCAAACCTTTTGTATTGTTACCCCAATACCCCCATGCATATGGGATATATTGAGCATGGTGATCATATCATGATATGAATAAGCATAAGTCTAAATGTACCAGTAATGCCTTCTCGCGAACCACCATGAGAATTTTTTGGTGGGCTGACCCCCCCCCCTCCCCCGGCTACATGCCTGCTACTTGGTAGTCTGCTTGTTTTTATCCATAATTAGCTAAGATGGTTGCTGTCTTAATACACAGCTACTATTTCCAGGATCAAGAGAGGGATAGAGGAATGTTTGTACCAAACAAAATAATAATGTTTAACTAATGTGATAGTGCCAAAACACTTTTAAAACACTGTTTTCAATTTGATCTCTTTGAACCCCTACTCTCAAGAAGGCTAACATATTTTTAAAAGACATCACTCAATGGGACCCACTTCATCTTTGGAACATTAAGGGCAACAGAAGGCGCATCCAGGGGCATTAACAGACCACCCACATGAACACTCACACTGAAACATCACAACACAGAGTGTAAACAAACAAATCCACCACTTCCCATCCCAAGGAAAAAAACCATTTTAAAGTGTTTCTACCTGCAAGGAAAGAATTGGAGTTGATTTCTGCCTATCTTTCAAATCCACACGTTTCTACACACTGCAGAAACAGAATCCCTTGTGCAATCCACAGAATGAGTCATGTTGGATGAAATTCATGGGATTCCATCTTTGAATGGCGTAGAAATTGAGGAAAACCTCCATCTGATGAGGTCCCATTTCTCCTGTAGCTGAAGTTAACATATCATTCCTTACTAGCGTGTAACATCACTTAGGAGGATAAAGAAGAAAAAAAGAGGTCGAGATCAGTGAGTTAACGGAATATCCAGTACTTTAGAACAGCCTTTCTCAGCCTGATGGTTCCTGGATGTATAAACTCTCATTGACCTCAGACAACAATCACATTAATGGCTTCTGGAGGAAAAATCAATTTTAATGGAAGGCAGTAAGAAAATGAGCACTTTTGAATAAAGTGTGCCCCTAGGCTCACCAGTTAAAGTCTCCATGCCATTATTTAACATGGGTGCTCAAATTTATCTGAATTGCATGTTAAACATGCCACATTTCAGCAGTCCGTTGAAATTTGTTATACTATTCTGGGATAAGCAGTCTAAGAATTTGATTTGAAAGATCATTTGAAAGACCATTTCACACATTCTGAATAAACTTAAGATTTACTTATGGGAATTCACTGGAGGAAAATCAAATCATGCTTCTTGATATGCCATACATTTTGGTCACCTGTTTAAATTGTTTTAGATGAACATCTTTAAAAATGTGATATGTTAAAAAGGTTGAAATCTAGAGGCTGGCTATGCAAAGGGTACAGAGAGAGAGCAAGAACAAGAGCAAGAGAGAATACACACACACATACATATACACATACACAAACAAACACTCATTTATGTGGGTTATTGTAGGGTTTTCGGGCTGTATGGCCATGTTCTAGAAGCATTCTCTCCTGACATTTCACCTGCATCTATGGCAGGCATCCTCAGAGGTGGTGAGGTCTGTTGGAAACTAGGAAAATTTATATATATATATATATATATATATATATATATATATATATATATATATATCTGTGGAGTGTCCAGGGTAGGAGAAAGAACTCTTGTCTGTTGGAGCTACGTGTGAATGTTTCAATCCTTTATTGAGAGGTGATTAGCTATCCCTGATTGTTTCTTGTTTGGAGTTTCCCTTTATTTACTGTTATAATTTTAGAGTTAATCACCTCTCAACAAAGGATTCTCCCAGGCAGTAACAAGCCACAGCTAAAAACTGTCAGGCCATCAAATGCTAATCAAGGTGGCCAATTGAAACATTCACACCTAGCTCCAACAGACAAGAGTTCTTTTTCCTAGTTTGAGGATGCTTGTCATTGATACAGGCAAAATGTTGGGAGAGAATGCTTCTAGAACATGGCCACACAGCCCGAAAAACCTGCAACAACCCAGTGATTCCAGCCATGAAAGCCTTCAACAATACATTGCTCATTCATGTGCATGCGCACACAACACACACCATAAAAATGTTACACAAGTCCACAACTGTACTAAAAAGATAGTTTTGATGTAAAATGTAACACTCATTATCTTCTTTTGAGAAAAATGGAAGATCTAAGAGCAGTTTGAACAGAAAGTGCTTTGAATATAAAACACTAAAAAGGAAATATGAAGGAGGGAGGAATCTCTTTTCATTGAGCAAAGAATTAGGTGCCAAAATGGCCATGGAACCTTCATGGAAAGATTTAGTGGAGGTGAATCGAATGGTAAAGGAGACAGTAAATAAAGTAGATGTGTTAAAAGGGAGATAGTTCAATACCTAAGCTGACTTCAAAGAAATTAAAGAAAAGATACTGACAAATGAAGCAGAACAAAGAGTGGTGAAGATTAACTATCTGAACTCTCAAACAAATTAGATTTTGTGGAAGTTCACTGGAACAGTTAGAAAGTAGTACTAACATCTTCATTTAGTACTTATATACTTTTTCCTCCCCCTCCCAGGAACTTTACAACCAATTTCAAATAGGATACTTTCAAAAGAAAGCATGGAAAATTATTTTAAAATAATTAGTTACAGACATGGGGAGAACTCTACATCATCTATTTACCTAGCTACTCACCTGCATAACAAACCTTCTTTTCCCCATGCAGTTGATGCCCTGTAAAGTAGATTGAGGGGTATACGTTTTGATTGTGACAATAGAGTCAAAATTATGACTCATCAGCAATTATGAATACCCATTTTACTATTGTGACTTTATCACCACAGTCAAGTTGTCTGAAAAGTATGTCTTCTCCAGGCATTTTCCTGATTCTACAGCATGACTATGGTTTTCTTGGAGGTGGCGGGGGGGGGGGGGGCTTTATTTCAATAAGGTTTGCTGTTATCCATAGTTTCACATATCCATGTAATGTCTGGGAACATATCCCCTGTGGATATGAGTGTTGTACTGTATACTTAACTAAGAGGCTGATGTAGAATACACTACACTATTCTTTATTGGTGCACTTCTAAATAGCATTTAGTGCAATTGTATTTGGGTGTTATAGTTTGGCTAAATATAATACCTCTCTCTATGTTTTTATCTATACTATTGTTATTGTAATCTACCTTGATACATGTCCCCTGTGACATCAGGGCCCCTACCCCCCCCCCCCCCCCCCGGGGCCAGAGTGAAGAAGGGGAGTTAAGAAGACAGTTCCATCTTGTCTCCTGTGACATCAGATCCCCTTTCCCAACAACAATATAATATTAGCATTATCAATGTAGTATGTAATAATGTAGTATGTTGTATGTAAGCATGTAAGCTGCTCTGAGCCCACCCTTCAGGGTGAGAAGGGCGGCATATAAATGTCGTAAATAAGTGAATAAATAGTTTTGGGAGAAAGGTGGGAGCATTGGGGAAACATCCATCTGAACTCCATTTTTGCGGTGTCTGACTTTAGCTTTGGTTTTTTGGATAACACCGTGAGGGAAATGGAGTCCATTACCTATCTGCCTTTTCTCATTTCGAAAAAAAGTTGTTTGATGATATATACCAAGACTTCAACTTTCATTAGGTTATAACCACCCCAATCCATTTTGCTTGCTGATGCTAAAATTCAAGAATATTGTGTTGGAAAGCATGGTCCACAAAGTCAGACCTATGTTTTGGTTTTAACCACGGGACCCCTGAAATCCACCTTAAAAGCTAGCTGAGCATCCCAAGCAATGCAAATGTGTCCTGAAGTATAACATGACCACCCCCACTTTCTGCCAGTGAGTTACACTGCAATGAAGAGGTGTGATAGGTCCCCTTAGGCATAACTGCTACTGTTTCCCACAGCATGACTCACTGGAAGGAGGGGACTAGTCATATCATCCTGCAGTATCCCTCTGAGTTGCAGCACAAAGTTCCACCACTCAGGATGGCTGCCTGGATTCAAGGTGAGTTTCATTTGCAATCATGGCAAAAGTACCATTATATCAGGCTAAGAGAATGCCAACCATGATGACTTGGAATATATGCCTGGTTTCCCAGGAAAATTACATTTATGACAACTTGTATGGAGTGTGATTCTTCTGGTAAGCAAACTAGATGCTCTCCACATGGTATGTTTTCTAGGAAAGCTATTGAGACTTTTTTCAGTAGCAGTGGCAATGGGAATTTAGGGGTATAAAATGGATGGGGAAGGAGGAAACTGAGTCCTTATGTGCTGCCTTTACTAGTCTGTGATAGATACAATAGCCCAGGCCAATGTTATTGGTTTGTATTATATTGTCATCTTGCCTTGGATCAACAATGCACCAGCTCTCTTCCCATGTAATGAGTATTATTGTAGACTTCCTTTATCTATCTTGGTGTTGGGGGGATGCAACGTTGAGTTGTTGTTTATCATGATCTTTGTACTTTTTGTCAAATTTAATTCTGCCCCACAGCAAAATCACCATGACATAGGTAGCAGCCTAAATATAAAGTGATAACATACCCCCAACAGCATGGAGCTGGAAGAGAACAGCCTCAATCCACAGGAGAGAAAAACTGGAACATTCTTGAATACATAGTTTATTTCGCAAGAAAACTTGAACCACTGAAAATAAAGGACTGAAGCTGAGAGGAACATAGACATGCAAGCTAAAATATTTAGTAGAGATGTGGAAGAGCTGAAGAGGGGGATTTTATCTCTGCATAGATACTGCCATGGCAGATAAAGAGCAGGCTAGGGAAAATAAGACTGTTTGGGTTGCTGATTGGAGAAAGGGGGAAAAGATAAGGGAGACTCCGTGGTGCCGACATACCTCCAGCTCAATGTACCTCCAAAGCAATAACTGGCAGTTTTGATTTTCGCTGTCAAGCCAGAATAAGAATAGAAGTGGAAGGATATAGTTTCCTTTCTGGAGATCAAGGAGCTGGGGAAAATTGCAGAACACATCACCAAATTTCATATGCTTGGCAGCCACTTGCCATTGCAGACATATTAAAGATGTCCTGATAAATAACTAGGTTGTATGAATAGAAAGGTACATTAATATGAGAAGGGTGTTGGGATAACGGTGGCTCAAATCTAGGGGGAAGGATTTGCAAGCCTTCAAAGCTATCAAAAGATAGAAATGCAGCTACAACAAATTAATCCAAAGAGAAAATCCAGGACCAACTGTCCTGATTTGGCAGGAACAGTCTCAATTAATCTTATGATATTCCAATTTTTCAGCTGTTTTCAAAAGGTTTCATTTTCTTTCTTGTCCCACTGCTTTCCCCCTTTGTCCTGAACTTACTTCAGTAGCTGCAAATTTGCAATCTCATCGGATGGGGGTAGAATTGGCAGCATGCTCTGCTTCACCTTCCCTTTAAGCACAAAGCCCGCTAGCTCCCATTACATGACACACAGGTATTTCTGGCAGGGTTCCATGCTTAAAGGGAAGGCAAACTGGAACATGCTGCCACCTCAGCAACACGGGAGGCTTCCCGTGGTCCATCAGAAACAACGGGGGGAAGCTAGGCAGTTGACGCTTCCCCCAGTGGTATGGTGACTTGGTAAATCAGGCAATATGGGGCATGGGGTGATGGGTTCTCCATGCCCCCTTTCCCACCAGACCAGGAAACCAATCAGCTGCAGCAACAAATGGTGCACTTCAACTAATCAGCACGAAGATTGTAGCTAGCGCCAACCAGGACCCAGTGCTAAAAAAGTCCACTGTTTGAATAGCTGCCAAGCCTCTATGCATGCTTCTGTCTGTATTCACTGCTTTATGTGTAATTTGAAAGCAGAGGCTCTTCAAAGTCCACTTTTGGGCAAAGTGAATAAAGGCTCTGATCCTTGCAGTCACCCAGCCATGTCTTATTTTGGATTGGAACTCAAGCACACCAGGAACTCAAACCCATGACTTTAGCAGAGCTGAAACGACATATTAAACTCAATAGAGGGAAGAGGACAGGAAGTGGAATCTTTAACTTCCCAGTAAGCTCAGGACATAGCATTATTCCAACTACAGCATGATCTCCATTTCTGGAATCAGAGCAAGTAAAGTTTACAAAAATAAAAGAGGGATTCATTGACCTTTGCACATTAAGCTCTCATTCACCCAAATGGGCTTAGCTTTTCAACCTGACTGTCAAATGCCTTTTTCTCTTTTCCTGCCCCTTTTTCTGAACTGCTTTTCTAGTGAAAATACATGTTAGTCAATGTTTCTGCTTATTTCTGTTAAAAATTGTCTAATTAAGAAATCAAGTAGACAATCTGCAGTGTTCCATTCAAAAGGTTATATGTACTCCTACCCACTGTGATAGCTATCAAACCCCAGGGGCACCCCTTTTGTCACTGCTTTACTGGTAGGGAGACAAGGTGTGAAGATATCAATTCCTAGCTGGATGTCTGGATGTAATAGATGGAGTACACTCTTCTTTTCCTTTTCCTGGGAGCCCAGAGCATCTGCATCTTCATTACCTGAATTTACCCAACCCTCCCTCCAATACCTAGCAGCAAGCAGCAGTAAGAGTAATGGCCCCAGCTAGAAGGGTGAGGTTATAAACAGAGTTCAACAAATTCAAAACTAGGTCCCTAAACTCCATTCAGAAAATGAACACAGCTGTGTCCAATTTCAGTTGAGAAGGAAATCTTTCCAGTGATGGCAGACAGGGGCGGCTCAACCCATTACACAAAGTAAGCATTTGCAGTATAGTTGATTTTGCCCAGGGCACTCTTGAGGCTCTCTTGGGGGAAAATAGACCTTGACATATGTGAGTTGTAGCTCCCAAGATGTATAGTTCACCTACAATCAAAGAGCATTCTGAACTCCACCAATGATGGAATTGAACCAAATATGGCACACAGAACTCCCACGATGAACAGAAAATATATATCAGTGATTGGTTGGGTGGGGGGCACCAAAATACTGTTTGCTTACTGTTGAAAATTACCTAGGCAGAGCAAGACCAGCTGTATGCCATAGAACTCCAGGCAGGCATGTAGCCGGGGGGGGGGGGGGGGGGCTCGAGGGGCTTCAGCCTCCCCCCCCCCTGAAATTGTCATGGGGGTTCGCGAAAAGGCCTTACTGGTGCATTATTTAAACTGTTATGTTTATTCATATCATGATCTGATCACCATACTCAATATATCCCATATGCATGGGGGTATTGGAGTGATCCAGCAAAGGATCACTCCAGCAAAGTATCACCACCTTGTCGGGGCGCTGGAGCTTGAGCACCTCAATGATGTCATGAGCGAAACCGTGAAGGGACACCCAAGACGGGACGGTTGTGGCAGAGAGGTCAGACCAAGCGTGATCCCTGGGGAAGGCAATGGCAAACCACTCCAGTATCCTTGCCAAGAAAACTAAATGGACCAGAACAACCAGAGATATGTCGGTATGCCATTGGAAGATGGGACTCCCAGGTCAGAAGATGGCCAAAATGCTACTGGGGAGGAGCAGAGGATAAGTTCAACTAGCCCCAGATGTGATGACGCAGCTAGCTCAAAGCCGAAAGGAAGGCTAGCGGCCGACGGTACTGAAGGTGAACGACGAATCCGATGCTCTAAAGATCAACACACCATAGGAACCTGGAATGTAAGATCTATGAGCCAGGGCAAATTGGATGTTGTTATTGGTGAGATGTCAAGACTAAAGTTAGACATTCTGGGGGTCAGCGAACTGAAATGGACTGGAATGGGCACTTCACATCAGATGACCACCAGATCTACTACTGCGGACAAGAGGAACATCGAAGAAATGGAGTAGCCTTCATAATTAATAAGAAATTCGCTAAAGCAGTGCTTGGATACAACCCAAAAAATGACAGAATGATCTCAATTCGAGTGCAAGGAAAGCCTTTCAACATTACAGTGATCCAAATATACGCCCCAACCACAGCTGCTGAAGAAGCAGAAGCAGATCAGTTCTATGAAGATCTGCAGGACCTACTGGATAATACACCAAAAAGAGACATTATTTTCATTACAGGAGACTGGAATGCCAAGGTGGGAAGTCAAATGACAACAGGGATCACAGGCAAGCATGGTCTGGGAGAACAAAATGAAGCGGGATGCAGGCTGATAGAATTTTGCCAGGAAAACTCGCTGTGTATAACGAATACTCTCTTCCAACAACCTAAAAGACGGCTTTACACATGGACCTCACCAGACGGTCAACACCGAAACCAGATTGACTACATCCTTTGCAGCCGAAGGTGGCGGACATCCATCCATTCGGTGAAAACAAGACCTGGGGCTGACTGTAGCTCAGATCACGAACTTCTTATTGCCCAATTTAGAATAAAACTAAAGAGATCAGGGAAAATACACAGACCAGTTAGATATGATCTCACTAACATTCCTAGCGAATATACAGTGGAAGTGAAGAACAGATTTGAAGGACTAGATTTAGGAAACAGAGTCCCAGAAGAAATATGGACAGAAGTCCGAGACATTGTTCAGGAGGCGGCAACAAAGTACGTCCCAAAGAAAAAGAAAACCAAGAAGGCAAAATGGTTGTCTGCTGAGACACTGGAAGTAGCCCAAGAAAGGAGGAAAGCAAAAGGAAACAGGGATAAGGGGAGATATGCCCAGTTAAATGCGCAATTCCAGAGGTTGGCCAGAAGAGACAAGGAACTATTTTTAAACAAGCAATGCATGGAAGTGGAAGAAGACAACAGAATAGGAAGGACAAGAGACCTCTTTCAGAAAATTAGAAACATTGGAGGTAAATTTCAGGCAAAAATTGGTATGATAAGAAACAAAGATGGCAGGGACCTAACAGAAGCTGAAGAGATCAAGAGAAGGTGGCGAGACTATACAGAAGATCTGTATAGGAAGGATAATAATATTGAGGATAGTTTTGACGGTGTGGTGAATGAATTAGAACCAGACATCCTGAGGAGTGAGGTTGAATGGGCCTTAAGAAGCATTGCTAACAACAAGGCAGCAGGAGACGACGGGATCCCAGCTGAACTGTTTAAAATCTTAAAAGATGATGCTGTCAAGGTGATGCATGCCATTTGCCAGCAAATATGGAAAACACAAGAATGGCCATCAGACTGGAAAAAATCAACTTATATCCCCATACCAAAAAAGGGAAATGCGAAAGACTGCTCCAACTTCCGTACAGTGGCCCTTATTTCTCATGCCAGTAAGGTAATGCTCAAGATTCTGCAAGGAAGACTCCAGCAATACATGGAGCGAGAGTTGCCAGATGTTCAAGCTGGGTTTAGAAACCAGAGGAACGAGAGACCAGATTGCCAATATCCGCTGGATAATGGAGAAAGGCAGGGAGTTTCAGAAAAACATCTACTTCTGCTTCATTGACTATTCTAAAGCCTTTGACTGTGTGGATCATAATAAATTGTGGCAAGTTCTTAGTGGGATGGGCATCCCAAGCCACCTTGTCTCTCTCCTGAGGAATCTGTACAAGGACCAAGTAGCAACAGTAAGAACTGACCACGGAACAACAGACTGGTTCAAGATTGGGAAAGGCGTACGGCAAGGCTGCATCCTCTCACCCAACCTTTTTAACTTGTATGCAGAACACATCATGCGATGTGCGGGGCTGGATGAATGCAAAGCTGGGGTGAAAATTGCTGGAAGAAACATTAACAACCTCAGATATGCAGATGACACCACTCTGATGGCCGAAAGCGAGGAGGAGCTGAGGAGCCTTCTAATCAAGGCGAAAGAAGAAAGCGCAAAAGCCGGGTTGCAGCTAAACGTCAAAAAAACCAAGATTATGGCAACAAGAATGATTGACAACTGGAAAATAGAGGGAGAAACCGTGGAGGCCGTGACAGACTTTGTATTTCTAGGTGCAAAGATTACTGCAGATGCAGACTGTAGCCAGGAAATCAGAAGACGCTTACTTCTTGGGAGGAGAGCAATGTCCAATCTTGATAAAATAGTAAAGAGTAGAGACATCAGACTGGCAACAAAGATCCGCCTAGTCAAAGCCATGGTATTCCCTGTAGTCACCTACGGATGTGAGAGCTGGACCTTAGGGAAGGCTGAGCGAAGGAAGATCGATGCTTTTGAGCTGTGGTGTTGGAGGAAAGTGCTGAGAGTGCCTTGGACTGCGAGAAGATCCAACCAGTCCATCCTCCAGGAAATAAAGCCCGACTGCTCACTGGAGGGAAAGATACTAGAGACAAAGTTGAAGTACTTTGGCCACATCATGAGGAGACAGGAAAGCCTAGAGAAGACAATTATGCTGGGGAAAGTGGAAGGCAAAAGGAAGAGGGGCCGACCAAGGGCAAGATGGATGGATGGCATCCTTGAAGTGACCGGACTGACCTTGAGGGAGCTGGGGGTGGTAACAGCTGACAGGGAGCTCTGGCGTGGGCTGGTCCATGAGGTCACGAAGAGTCGGAGACGACTGAACGAATGAACAACAACAACATTGGGGTAATGATACAAAAGGTTTGCTAGGCTAGACCCTCTTTCACTCAGACTCAGCCCCCCCCCCGAAACTCAGTCCCCCCAATCCCCCCCCCAAAAAAAATTCACCCCCCCCCCGAAACGAAATCCTGGCTACGGGCCTGACTCCAGGGGTTCTGCATGGATATTGGGCAGCCAAAAGACTTCCTGACTAGCATGTGCATGTATCTACAGTTCCTCTGGCTGAAGCAGCCTGAGCGGTTGCACTCAGGACAAGGCTTTATGGGGAATGTACAGGTGGACCCCACTGTCAAGACTGGATCAAACTGCAGTATTGGTCCTAATGTCACCATTGGGGCAGGCGTAGTGGTAGAAGATGGCATCCGGATTAAGGGTTGCACTGTTCTAAAGGGATCACGCATCCGTTACCATTCCTGGCTTGAATCCTGTATTGTTGACTGGAGCTCCTTGGTGGGACGGAGTGCGGATGGAGAATGTGACAGTGCTAGGAGAGGATGCCATTGTGAGTGATGAACTCTAACTCAATTGTGCCAACGTGTTGCCTCAAAAATCTATTGCCACATCTGTACCACAGCCACGCAACATTATGTAGGATATTAAGTGTGGGTCCTGCTGATTGGGAGCCTTCCTCTTCTGCCCTCTCATGAGCTATCCCACTCTGTGCCTTGGCAGTTGGGAATCTTTGATGAATTCTTAACTAAACTTTCTAAATCAAAAAAGAAAGAAAGAAAGAAAGAAAATGAACTACACTTCTAAGCAATATGTTACTACCATAATAATGTATGCTACTAAAAGTATGTTTCTGATTGAGTCAATGCTTTAAATGTAGTAATAATGGAAATAGTTATCTATCACAATTAGATTTAGGACTTGTTTTGTGTGTCCACACAGAGTTTGTGTAAGCAATAACAACAACAAGTACAACAACAACAACAACAACAACAAAGTATGGATCATTGATGTTGCAATCCCAGGCAACAGCAGGATTGAAGAGAAACAACTGGAAAAGCTGACATGATACGAGGATTTAAAGATCAAGCTACAAAGACTGGCACAAGCCAGTCAAGGTGGTCCCAGTGGTGATTGGCACACTGGGTACAGTGCCTAAAGACCTTGGCCTGCACTTAAACACAAATGGTGCTGACAAAATTAACATCTATCAGCTGCAAAAGGCCACCCTACTGCGATATGCACGCATTATTCGCTGATACATTACATAGTCCTAGACACTTGGGAAGTGTCTGACGTGTAATCCAATACTACATCCAGCAGAGTGACCTTGTTTGCTGTGTACTAATGTAACAACATCAAATAACAACAACAACAGCAACAACTTTATTTTTGTACCTCACCTCCATCTCTCCGAAAGGACTTGGGGTGGCTTACATATGACACAAAGTGACTAAAACAACACATAAAATGAACACATAGCACAATACAAAAAAGTAAAACCAATAGCATATAAAAAACAATTTAAAACTCAGAACGCCCAATAACCTATGGTGACATCTGCTGTAAAACATGGCCAAAGTGTAAACAAGGCAAGGGAATGAGTACAAATTTCTGACTTTAAAAAGTATGGAGTTGTGTGAGTATTGTAGTCCATTGAATATTTTTTCCATTTTCCAGTCTTAGGAAGCAGATTTTGAGCAGTCCACCACGAAAAATCAGAATGCATGATAATGGGCCAGATATGCCAATAATCTCATTTACAATCAAGCTATTTCATATGGATTTTAGCTTTCCAACTGGAATATTGTTTTATTTCAAATTTAAAAATTATTTTTAATATCCATAAAACATTCTGCACTTTTCCTCTCATAAATACGTTTTAAAAACATAATAATAACACTTAGATCTGGCAAACATTTTTTTTCACTTTTGAAGAAATTATTGATACTTAGTTCATATTTTATTAATCCTCCTTCAAAGTGGGTATCTTCCCTTAAAATACAAGGCCAATTTATATTTATTAGATTTAAGATATATTTATGATCTGCTCCTATGTGTTTCTTTTAGTTTTATAACTGAGAGTATATTGAAATGGCTGGAAACTGACAGAAAGTAGCAATTTATCCTGACAGATGTGATCTTATCAAGAATGTAAGTATCATTCATTTCATTTAAAATGTTCAATGGCAAAGAATTGTTGTTATTGTAGATTGTAGATTCTGTTTATTAATGGAAAGCATGATGATTATTGTCCTTTCCTTTTTTTTCTTTTTTTTCTTTTTTCTTTTCTTTTCTTTTTTTTTTGACGGATGGGTGTATGCAAAGAATAAGATATGCAGGACAAAAAAGAGGACACATTTTAGCAAACCCACCATTTGAATACTAAAGTCAGAATGTTTAATTGCAGTGTGGTTCACATGAATGCATACAAAATGGCATGCAATTACAGAGGGTAATTTTAGCTTTAGAAAATGTACAAAATCCAGAAATTCATATTAGGAATCAAGTCTTTAAAAAGCATGAAAATGAGTTTTCCTCCACATTATGAATCAACAGCAGCAGCTTGTTTTCGAAAGCTTGTCGGCAGCAAGTCTCAATACTGCCAACAAAAGAAATGGGGAAAAATGTAAGTCTTCTATTCAGAAGAGAGACCATGCCTGAAAATCTTCTCTCGCAAAATGAATATGTTTTGACTTGTCCCTCAAGTTCCATTTCCAGACTTTGCCTATTTTGTCTTTTTTATAGTAAAGGTATAGATACAGTGTAATCTCCATATTATTTCTAAGGGCAGGCATACCTTGTCCTGTTATCCTGATCTGGTGTGGCTTACAACCATCACTACTGGGTTGTTGCAGAGGCAGGAAAAAGTCTCAAATGCCTAATGGAACTGAACCTGTTTCAGTGTCTCCAGATGGCCACTTTTACCATCCCCTCCCTTTCTGCAAGTTGCAGCAGTCTTCAGGCACAACATAGGTCCTACCAGTTGGGCATCACCTACAGTGACATTGGCTGGGTGATGGAGTAATGAGAGAGGGAGGAGATGAGGAATCACCCCTTTCTCTCCCTTCTGCAATCACTCTGGCTGATGTTACTGCAGGTGGTGGCCAACTGGCAGGGCCCATGTCACATACCCTGGTGACCATAACAAGCAAAGCAGGAGGGGTCTGTGAGTCCCATCCCATGTCCTGTGTACCTTATCCCAAGAAACGTGAGATGGTAGTGTAAGCAGTTGCAGCCAATTTCATCCTACGTAGAACTGGCCCAATTATTTACATGGGGCCAAAGTAATGGGTTGCTCTTAATTCTGACCCAGAATTTGGAGTACCCCATAACTTTGTTTCATGTGGCTCAAGGCCATGTCAAGGTGGCATTACCCTGCATTATCCCTAATCAGTTCCACGGTGTTGGTCTGCCATGGAGCTGATTTGCAATAAGTGGTCAGTGTAGGTGTGCCTTAAGACATTGTCTAGATGGTTGTCATGTTATGTAATGTTCATGAATCTTCCAAATTCTTTGGGGAGCAAAACTGCTGTTGTCAAAGGGGGCAGGGTCTGTAGAGATAAATTTGCAGTGGAAAGAGGGTTTGTACTTTTGGGATTGGTTGGAGAGAGATGGAAAGAGTGATCCTGACCAGGCAAAAAATTGATGAATGCAATGCTCAGTCAAAGATGACTCAAGTGCACAGAAATGAAGAAAGCAGAGAGTGCATAGAACTGAGGAAAGAGAAGTGTAAAACACAATGGGGAAAAATAAATCATATGAGGTCATGGAGCAGCTATGTGTGGTGAACAAGCAATGGCTCTTTTGAAGCCAGTGATTCTAGAGTACTTCTAAATAATACATCTGGCTGGAAACAAGCCATTTTGGCATCAATTTACAAGAAAGGTCCTACCAGTGACCCTGGGAACTATAGACCAATCAGTCTGCTCTGAATCATGGGAAAATTCTATGCATGATATTTATGCAAGAGACTCTCTTTCTGGAATCAAACAACACAATTACAGATGCACAAGCAACTTTTAGAAAGAACTATTCATCTACTGACCACTGTTTAGTGTTCTCACATCTTGTGGAGAAACATGTCAGACTACTACAAGGCAAGCTGTTTCTGGACTTTATGGACCTGAAATCAGCATTTGATTCCATCTCAAGAAACAAACTATGGAGAAAGCTAAATAAGACATTGGAAGACAAAAGACTTCTATACCTTATTAAGGCCCTTTACAGGGACAGCAAACTTCAGATCAGATGTGGCAACCTGGGCCGACTCTCCAGTGAGATATCCATGCCCAGAGGGGTATGTCAAGGATGCATCCTTGCCCCCAGCCTTAACATATTCATAAATGATATGGAGGATACCCTTCTGGACCCCAATGAACACTTGGCCAAGCTAGGAACTAGAAGAATCCACTTACTGCTTTATGCAGATGATGCTGCCATCATCTCATGCTCCAGGACAGGTCTAAATTACTTACTTAGGAAATTATTGAACTACTGTTCCCAGAATGACCTAAAAATCAAGTATGTGAAATCTAAAGTTCTAGTATTTGAAAAAAAGATTCCCTCCCCCCCCCAGTCTACTCATATTGTTTCCATTACCCTCAAAGCTCAAGTAAGCAGTTTTACCATTTTGCATTTTAGCGCTACTAAAGGGGGACAGTTTATACCTTTGGCAACTAGAGTCTTTAATGTTAGGATAGCTTCCCAGCTGCTCTATGCCTCCAGCATCTGGACTGGGGGTCTAACATCAAAAATAGACCAACAGCAAACACAGTTTTTGAAGGTCCAGATGAGGGTTCTAAAGTACTTACAAAACTAAAGTTCTGGTGGTGAAAATTTCAGAACTCTAACAAAACTTTCAAAATGTAATTATTATTTCATTATTGGTGATTTTTACGACAGAACCAATTAGGAACTGCCATTTATAATGAAATTTTGAGAGTTTAGTTAGAGTTCTGAAATTTTCACCACCAGAACTTTAGTTTTGTAAGTACTTTAGAACCATTTAGAACCATGCATTGCCCAGGCCTAAGTACTATCCTGTGTCTTATTATTTGAATCCAGGGAAGCACACCGTCAATAAGAGCCTGATGGTGGGCACTTAAATACTGGCTCTGGATCAGGGTTTTTAGTTTAGGTTTTGGTTTGATGCATCACTTAGCTCGGGATGAATACATAAGAAGCTGGTTTAAGATCAGTTCTAAGAAAGCCTCCTCCATCAGTCTTTCTGTATCCCTCCTAACTCATCTGGGCTTTGACACAGCTCAAAATTTATTTATTTATTTATTTATTTGGGGTGCTTCTACCCCGCCCTTCTCAACCCCCTAGGGGGGACTCAGGGCAGCTTACAAAAGGCACAATTCGATGCCTAACAATTACAACATACAATACAATATATAAAACACAAGTTTACCACATAATATCACAGTTATAACTAATTAAAACAATCAGACAATATACTAGCAGCAATAAAAACATCTTGTGGTCAGTGTTCACCAAATCCAAGTCCGTAAACCATTTAGCATTGTCATTGTCCTTTCCTATTCTGGTCATTATTGGTTGTCTTTGTCCATCTGCCAGCTTACCTGAAGGCCTGGTCCCACATCCAGAGACTGTGGGACATTGCCTTTTGTGAACTGCTCTTTTGCTCTTATGTATCTTGCTCCCCTAGTGCCCTGTCCATACATTATGTTGAGCCTTTCCATGCAGCAAACTATATAAGAACTTGACTGTGGCCAAATACCACTACCTATTTTCAAAAGCAAAGTGCAATGTGCTCCCGTCGGAATTGCTACATAAGAGATTTGGAGGTATCCCATACAGTGAAAGAGTCTACCCATGTAACAAACAGGAAGTAAAATACATCTACCACATTCTGCTGTCATGCAGTTACTATGAACAGGCCTGAACACACATGCAATGTGCTCCCGTCGGAATTGCTACATAAGAGATTTGGAGGTATCCCATACAGTGAAAGAGTCTACCCATGTAACAAACAGGAAGTAAAATACATCTACCACATTCTGCTGTCATGCAGTTACTATGAACAGGCCTGAACACACATAATCAACCCCCTATTAAGGAATTTACCAGAAGTCCAGTGAAATTTTATGTGAAGTTTTTACTTAGTGACAACCTTCCCCACAAGACCTTGGCAGTTACCCAGTTTCTTTCTGAGGCAGCCAGAATTAAACAATTCCCAATTTTAGACACAGGATGAAACATGCCAGCACTTTTTGTAGTCTTTTACCTACGTTTTTAGCTAACATGTATTTTAAGTAGCTTTTAACTGTTGTAAATTTTATCCATTTGTGCGTGCAATCAACTGGATGTCCTTAATCTCATTACCTGCATATGTTATATGCCGACAGTGCAATAAGGTTCTTTGGACCATAATAAAATGTTGTTATTGTTGTTGTTATATCTAAACATTTTCTCAAAGAAACATACATTTTCAATAATAGTTTTCTTTGAGCCAATAATTACATCACAGCATTTGGATAAACAGCCACTCTGGTGGATGACATATTCTGAATTGAAGTCAAGGAAGTTAGGGTCAAATCCATTGTAAGCAGAGTTTTCAAAGCATTACATCCATAGTCCTACAGTCTAGGGTGTTTCTAGACTGGACAGCTCCTGGCAACCACTCTATTCAATTACCAGCCAATTCTTTTGCCTTAAGAAAAAAAAAACCCAAGAAGTAGTAGGGAAATATCATACACTCTTAACATTTCATAGATGAACACTGGGACATTCATGGCCAAGCATATCAAAGTGCAATAAAGATGGCAAAACTTTTTAATGAGGAAGAATATATAAGCTTGGAGATGCTCCAGCAGTTGACTATTACCTAAATCTGTTGTTGTTGTGGTTGTTGTGGTTGTTATTATCATTACCACCACCACCACCACCTCACTCTAAGTAAGCTAAGGGTGAGGGGGGAGTGGAGGAAGAGACCTTAAAAGCAGCTGAAAACTGAAACAATGGAAGATTAATTAGGACTGTCCCAGCAAAATTGTGGGGGTATGAAACATGGGAGTATAGTTTGAAGACACCATTGTCAGGATTGCCTCTAAAAATTCAGTGAACAATTCAGTGTGGTTGCAAAATAAAGTCCCCCCGGGAAATGCTCCTAAATCAATCTTGCAATTACGATTTAATTTAGGATAGAAGGAAACAAAAGGCCTCTCTCATAGCAGGTTGCAAAGAAGAATGTTGCCTGCTTTCTAACAATACTCCTCTCAGGTAAAAAGTGATTGGTTTTTGAGTTCAGATGATGCGGTTCAGCTTTGCCAAACTTGGCGCTGAGTATTCAATTGCTAATAAATGTGTGTCCTGTGTTTTCAATCCAACATAGTGTGTTAAGTGTGTGTATGTGTGTGTTTACAGTCCCCTTGTTCTCCCCGGTATTGCCTTGTTTTGGCAATCACAGTTTGTGAGCAAACTTTAGATATTGCTGGCTTGGCACATCTCTCCAAAAGCAGACATTAGTTGTCCCCATAGCCTATGCATGCCATATGTTGTTTTAATGTTTCTGTGTGAAAAAATTTTTTGGAGGCAAGCGTGCTTTGGAAGTTAACACATATGCTAAAGATGACAGTGCTTCTCCAATAGTTTTAAATTAAAATGGCCATATGGCATCCTTATATTGTTATCAAATATTCTCTTGCTCAAATGCACAAGAGTTACCATTTTATTGCTTTTATCCCTTGGTGCAGGGTTGGAGAAAAGGGAGTTATTAACGCATATTTAGATACAACATGCCTAAAGTCATCACATCATAACAATATTACCAGTAGCATCAGGCTCAGCCTTCCTCCAGGAAATTAAGTGCTATTACATTTTCACACTTAGCATCATATTTATAATGGGGTGTCTACTTTGCATTGCATAAACAGAGAAATTTTGCTTTGGTTGTTTCTCTCAGGGAAAAAAAATACAACACTATCTCCATTCGCCTCTGGCCTTATAATTTGTAAATCTGTGCCAAATCTTATAGCAAATTATGTTCGCTCTTATAGCATGAAAAGCTTGGTAATGACAGGAAGTAAGAAATTTATATTTACAACACTCACCATGTTTAGTCTCATCTCCTTCCCACAGTTCAAAGATACACAAATACCTTTACTGGGACAGTAGGAATAAAATGTGGCATTTTCAGGGGAAAATATTGCATGGCTTTATTAGACGTGGTTGCCAAATGGAAGAGGAATTCTCAGTGGATGAATGGTGGTTGGGAGGGCATGCTTAGTCTTCTCTTCTGAAGTTCTTCTATTTTACAGTTGCTTCTCCCTTGTTAGTATTCACTTCCAAAGCCAGTTTTGATGAAAATGTGAATTTGGAATCACAGCTGGAGGGAAATGGAATGAGGGAAAGAGCCATGGCGGTGTCTCTTTCTTCTGGAAGCCACCCACTACTTTTTGCCCCCTTTCTGTGCTATTGTACAGTTGATTTTGACTTAAGGAGACACCTCAAATGTGAGACCTTCAAGAGCCCTAGTCATCAACTGCCCTGCTCAGGTCTTACAAACTCAAGGCATATACCTCATATCAAATAATATACAACTCTAATCAGAGCTCTATCTGGAACTCCACTTGGTCATGTTGACTAGAACATTCCAGGCGTTATTGTCCAAAACTGATTTTTCAAAGCTCTGGTTCTAACCTAAATTTCATTATACTTGGGATTTGATAATTATATACAGTAATCAGAAGGACCTGCAGACATACAGGGACAGAATTCTTGAAATTTATAGTGTTAAGCAACATTAGTCCCCTGAGACTCAAAATCCCACAAGCAGTAAAGTTAGACTAGTGATAAAGTTGTTGAAAATTTGTTACCATTTTACAACTTTAAGAACCTTGCCTAATGCTGGACTGGTGCACATGTAAAATTCCAGGTGGCAGACTTCAGTTCCTATCATTCTGTACTCCTGGCCACATTTCCGGCCTGTCTACACTGGCCCCAAACCCTGAGTTTGACCAGAAATCACTCCTGGACATCCAGTCAACAGCCAGGGAGCTTCCATTCTGTAATGCAGGGTAAAACTGGTTAACCAAGTTTAGTCCATGTTATGAGGTGTCAGGAAAAGCTTCAGAGTTTTGGCAAAACTTAAGAGCAGACACACACTTTTATCCAAACCAATCCACCACCCACACAGGCTAACGCAGATCAGGCTTATGTCATTCTCATGTCACCATAGCAGATGCCCCTTCCTTTTCCCTGATTGTAATCTCCCCTTCTTTCCCCCTGGTTGTGCAGAGATGGAGCTCTCTAGCGTTCCATAACAGTCCTGCAGCAGTGGCAGGTATAGTGACAGTCCAGCAGCTCTGGACTGGTTTTGGTTCTACTGGACTCCATTCTATCACTGCTGTAGGATAGGGATGGGAGGTATACCTGCCCTTGGGATCTGGCCTTGGATGAAATGGCACACGTAGATAAGCTTTTTTAAAAGTGGCCTTTCTTGAAGAAGATGGAAGGACAGACAATCTTCCTAATGAACTGTAGGAAACCAATAGTCATCACTATAACTGAAAGCCCATTAGTTCCTTTTCACACAGACTCTATACTCTAATTGTCCAGTTATTATTCCACAGGCAGCTATTTCTTTCAGACACCTACTTAATTCTAGCAGGCACCTCTGACTTAGGGTGTATTTTCATTGCACAATTATAGTAGGTTGATACCACTTTAACTGCCATGATTCCATCCTTTGAAACTCTAGTTTGATGATATCCCCTTCCCCAAACCTACATGCAACTTCTCTGGCAAAATTAAAATAGAATTCTGTCCGAATTACCAAATTATAAAGACCAGAAAATAATCATGGCATTTAAAATACTATGGCATACTAAAGCCTTCGACAATACCATGGCATAGTTTTAATTGTGTAGTCAGGATATATCCTAACTCTTTCTGGCAGTAGATATATCTTATTTTTGATGGAAAACAAATAAAAAAAATTAACTCTATTTTAGCATTTTAGTCTGTGGGAGCAGAGGTCCATTGTTGGGCTTTCTCCTTCTGCCCATGATACATTTCAGCATCAGGTTAGAGGAAGGAAAAACTGAAGAGAATATTCTCCCGGTATCTGCAGATCTGGGTCAATGCTGGTGGTTGCCTGGAGGGAAATTTTAATAGCTCTGGGCAACCCAATCCAGCCAGCTGTTTGTGTTCCTGAACTAAGATATATAGTGTGCGTGACTAATGCAAAAGCATTTCGAGAAGGATTTGAATGCATTACTTGTGTGTATTGATCCATAAGGAGTACTTTACTACTTTCTTTACAGAGAATACTACAAGCACATTGTGTTCTTAGTATTGCTGGAAAGATCAGAGACAGGTAAAACCGGCTGCCAGTAAATCATTTAAAAAATGTGGTCTAATATATCCTTATTTGCACTAATCCAGATAATTTTGTGAATGTATGTACTAAGAAACATCACAAAACATGCTTTATCCATATCCATAAATTCAGAATCCAATGATTCAACCAACCATGGCTCAAAAATGTTTAGGTGAAATAAATTTCAAAATCAGATGTTGATTTAGCCACATGCAAGGCACTATGCTGATGTGTGTACATACACCGCTGTAGCATCCTGCCATTTCACAGTTGCTGACTTGTTCTAGCATTTGTTTACATTGTTCACCATTTTCTAAAAGGGATGCCATTGTATATAATGGGACTTGAGCATCCATGGATTTTGCTATCCTGGGAGGTTATGGAACAAAACCTCAGCACAGGGTCCACTGTATTGTCCTAGGCATATTATCTACCTGAAAAGAAGTCTCCTGGAATTTAATGAAGCTTATTCCCAGGAAAGTTTTTTTTAAAAGAAAACACCTGAAGAAGAAGAAAAATCTGTGTCTATCTACACTTAGAAATAAGCCCCAATGTATCCATTGGGCTCTTCCATTGCTGTAACTATAAACCAAATCTATAAGGAGCATCCCTGTGAACCATGCCAGATGGAAGGGTTGGGGGGGATCACAGATCTAAATCCAGTGTAGTATTAGCAGTTCCCTGTTCATGCAACCAGACTTTCCTTCTCTCCTGTGTGCAGTCGTTTGTGTCACCAGAAAACCTGGTCTGAATTGTTTCTCAGGCCCCTTCTACACTGCCATATGATCCAGAGTATCAAAGCAGGTAGTCCACATGATCTGCTTTGAACTGGATTATATGAGTCTACACTGCCATATCATCCAGTTCAAAGCAGATAATCTAGATTTTATATGGCAGTGTAGAAGGGGCCCCAAAATTCTGGAGCAGGTCAGAAGGGTATATACAAGCAATGCATTGGCCACTCCTGCTTCTATCACCAGAAGAAGTTACATCTGGGGAACAATCCTAAGAATCCCTGCCAAAACTAAAATACTCCCACCAAGGATTCAGAATGGCAAACTGTCTAACTTCAGTGGGTTGTTGTAGGTTTTTTGGGCTGTATGGCCATGTTCAAGAAGTATTATCTCCTGATGTTTTGCTTGCATCTATGGCAAGCACCCTCAGAAGCTGTGGAATGTCCTGGTTGTCTAACTTCAGTTTGAACAAGCTGGTTCATCTAGACTGGAAAGGTAATACGTGCTTTTGCTTTACAACACTGAACTAAAATTCCAAACTTGACATGAATTGTGGGTGTGTGAACATAACTGCAGTATATATGAAGGTAAATGTTTAAATGACACTTAGCTTTAAACCTCCTGAAGTTCCATTCCATCTCGCTTAACTTTCTTTTGTGAAATATAGAGGATTCCTCTTTAGCTGGAGCATAGCCAGTATGGACATTACATTTTTAACACATATACTCAATGTAGGTGGATGGATTTGCAGCTACTGGGATGTGGCTCTGAGAGAGACCAGTTTTCTTTTTATACTATGGTTATCTTCAGATTCTCATTTGGTCGATCTTTGCATGCACTGAATGCAAGTGGCAAACTTACTGCGGCAAAGCCAACACTTGCTCATCATTCCCAAAGCCTCCAGCTACAATCAGTGTGCATTCAAGTGGCAAAGCCTTGGCCTTTTCTATCAATTCTCTTGACAAGAATATTGTCAAGTCTCATTTGTCCTCTTCTCCTATGATGAACTTATTTCAGGAGGCTGGTAGCTATACCTCCCATCTGTCTATGATGTGGTGGGTTATCCTTAAAAGGCATCACATTTTCCCTCTGTCATTGCAAAATATAGGAAATGCACATCCAATAGGATCACCATCAAGGTCAGGTGTGTAAACATATGGGTAGGTGAAAGAAATATAGATATGCCTGGTGTTATCCAGTATGTGGGCAGATGCTATACATAACACAGAGCACAAAACAAAAAATAACTAAGTTATACTGTCACTTTATTCAGTTTTGGTTGCACCTCATCTGAAATATTGTGTCTAGATCTATGGACCACAGCTCAAAACAAAATATTGACTCTCTGTATCATTTTCAGAGGAGTGTGACCCAAGATTATAAAAGGTCTGGAAACTAAGTACAATGGCTTAGGGATGCTTCACTTGTGGAAGTTGGCGTGATAGCTACTGGATAGGAATGCCAGATAAAAGAGTAAGGATCCTTGTTTTCTGCTGCTCCAAACATAGTAGGTGTGTCTACACTGTCGAATCCATGCATTTTTATACCCCTTTAACAGCCAGGGCTCAATGCTATGCAATCATGGGAATAATAGTTTTAGGACGTTTTTAGCCTTCTCTGCCAAATAATGCTTGTGCCTCACCAAAATACTCCTCCCAGTATTCCATAGCACTGACCCATTGCAGTAAAAGTTGTGCCTGATTGCATTAACTCTACAGTGTAGATGCACTATAAGACACAAAACAGAAGATACAAATTGCATGCCCTGAAATCAAGAACTTCCTGATAGAAAGAGCTGTTCAGCTGTGGAATTGACACCTTCTTAGGACCTTATCTCATCCCTCCTTTATGCCTCGTTATGCCATTGAAAATCCATTCCAGCCATTCCCGTGAAGATAGCTGATTGTTGACACTCTCTGTCAAAGCATCTTGGGGTGGGGTGGGGTGGGGGGTCACATTAGTGGTGTCATTGCTGACTCCTGTACCCCATTCCTCATTTTGTGATTAATCTATTTTTGTTAAAAAATTGTATCTATAATATTACTACAACAGTACAATGGTACAATGTGCTGTAATACTATGTCATTATAGCAGCAAACAACAAATATTGGAAATCAGAAAATAAGGTTAAGAGGGATCTGAACATACCAGAAAAAAACATCCTCACCTCTCAAGCACTGAAAATGGTCTGCCAGGTATTTCCTTGTAATTCCTTCAAGGAGGGATAACATGGCCACATAGACCTCTTACCCACTAACAGATCATTAATAGAAGAAAGTGCTATAAGACATTGACACCTGAATTAGTTACTGAATTGTTGCCTAGAGAACAAAGATGTTGTGCAATAAGACTGAGGTAAGAGCAAGACTAATACAGTGCAGTGACAGTATAATATAATGATATAATGCACCAAGTCTCCTTTGGAGGTCTTCAAACAGGGATTCTAGCATACTTATATATGATTAACAATTAAAAGTGAAATGTTTATTATGTATCAATCTATTAATTTTTTTCTAGACATTTTAATGATACCAATAACAAAAGAACAAAATAACCTAGACCATTCAGGACACAAAAGCATAAGATTGAAAGCAATATAATGTAAAATAACTAATTGGAACTTACAACTCTCCCTCCTTGCCACAAATTAAACATATAGGTTGTTAAAATGAAGTCACAGCTTCCATTACATGTTTTAAAGTCCTGGTTAACACAGATATCATCATTTGCCAGTAAAAAGACCAAGGCAGGCATCAATATTTTAGCCTAGTGAAATAATTGTATGTTTGTATGTGTATTCTACTGAGCAATGTATGTATAACTTCATAGTCTATATTTAGAAAGCATCACACACATCTTTTACTATTTGAGGCTATACTTAGATGCTTTGAATTCTAGCACCACTGCTTCAGGCTGCATAATGTTTACAGTGTTTGTGACATGCATGTGAAGAGGCCCGTGGCCCAACTGCTAAGAAAACAAACCTGACATGGCTACTTCCCATCTGTTTCAGTCCCAATTAAAAATATTGCCAGTTTTCTCAGAGTCTTGACTGGAGTAGCCTCTGATGATATTTGAGATATGCCCTAGGTGATGTTGGCATATTAAGACAAGGATAGGAAACCTGGTTGACCTTGAGGGCCACATTCCCTTCATAGGCGAGCTTTTGAAGAAACATATTTTTGTGGTAGTGGGCAAAAGGAAAGACAGCAAATACATAGATAGAGGGAGCGGTCAACCCTCCTGTTTAAGGAGCTCCACTGGCTGCCATTCATTTTCCGGTCCCAATTCAAGGTGTAGGTTCTTACCTACAAAGCCCTGAACAGTTTGGGACCCGCCTACCTATGTGACCGCATTACTGTATACGAACCCACACGATCTGTCCGATCATCTGGAGAGGCCCTGCTCATGCTCCCACCTCCTTCGCAGGTGCGATTGGTGGAGTCGAGGGAGAGGGCCTTCTTGGTGGTAGCCCCTCAACTCTGGAATTCACTCCCTAAGGACATCAGACATGCCCCAACGCTGGCAGTCTTTAGGAGGAGCCTGAAAACGTGGTTGTTCCAGTGTGCCTTCCCAGACTAAGGAAAACTCTTAGCAATATGTCCTCAAATGCACTTTAATATTGATTTAGGATTGTCTGCGTGCCCTCATCTTTCTCTGAAAATCCCATCCTAGTTCACCTCCTTGTTCATGTCCAGCATTTTAAAATTTTAATTATTACATTTGGCCCAGCCATAGGTTTTTAAATGCTGTATGTTATTATTCTTATTGTTTATTGTTTATTGCTTATTGTGTATTTTGTTTTTGAGTTTTATTTTTTTATTGTTTGTATTGATTATTTGTTATTGCCATTGTTTATTGATGTGCTGTGGGCTTGGCCTCATGTAAGCCGCACCGAGTCCCCTGGGAAGATGGTAGGGGGTACAAATAAAGGACTACTATCTGTAGGTTCATTTATCCAAGTTCAACAAAATATGTCCTTTCTACCCATTGTCTAGGTCCTCTATCATGACTCTATGGTATGCTTCCACTGGAAGGTGTTCATTTCAATAAGGTTCACTATTATTAAAGGTTTGGCATATCCATATAAAGTCCAGGAAAATCTCTCTCATGGATACAGGGGATGTACTTTAATTACTGCCCCATTTCACCCTTTATTTTTCTCTCCAAATACAGCATGGCTTAGTGTTGTTTACCAGTTGCTCATGTCAGTGTGGAACTTCTCATACAGAGCTGCACTAATATGAGGTGAGCTTCAGACCTATCACAAAACTACTGACACCCACTGAATGTTGAAGCCACCCAGAAGACCCAGTGACAGAGATAATCACTTTATGCCTGGCTCCAAGGGCATAACCTGGTGCCTCTGTAATTTCCTCTACCACACTCTTTCAGGCATGAATATTCATGGATGGGTGGGTTTCCATCACTCTATCATAGATCTAGAAAGGGGGGAAATGTTGGTTACTGCAGAGGAAGAGAGCACCAACATCTGCATTTTCCAAAAAGAAAGTTAGTGGCATGTGTACATATTCTACTAACTGGATGCCAGCCACCATGTTATTTAAGTGCTTAGTTTGAAACAGCTGAACAGCAGGAAAGGGATTTCTGAGGGTACTGCTGCTCCGTTAAGGGAGACGTTTTAAGGGCTGTGCATTGGCTATATAATAACATTCACAGTGTTGCTCACTTTACACAAGAAAGGGTGTGTGAACACATCTTGACATGTTATTAGAGTTTTTGCAAGTCCTCCCTCATTTTAGATGGACTTGGTTTCCAATTTTGCAGTCTCTTGATAGAAGATATCCCCATAAATTTTAACACTATAAAATCATTTGAAGGACATAACAATGAAAATAAAAATGCAGCACACACATCTCATTAAATACCCTTCTGCATATGCAAATGCCAGTTTAATTTACCTGCCACTGAAATGAAAACGGAAAGGAATCCTGTCTAATTTCTCACTGGAGGGAATTCCATAACTTGGAAGCAGTCATTGGGAAGGTCTTCTCACCTGTCCTCACCAGATGGGTCTGTGACAATAGCAAGAACATTAAAAAGCATGTGGTAGTATCAAAATGTACACTGTCCTGTAGATCTGTATAGGAAAAACGACATGTTTTGAAAGGGCTTGTTATCCAAATCTGACGTTAAGTCACAATAAGACAAAAAAATGAAACAAAGCTGAAGATAAAGATGAAAGGGGTTGAAGTCAAAGGCTTAGTAGAAATACTGGCTTTTGAGGACAGATCCAAAAAATGGGAGAGAGATGACTCCTTGCAAATGCTGAGATCTTTCTTCAAAGGCCTCTTCCACACAGCTGTATAACATCTACACTTAATGGAATAATATGTCAGTGCGAACTCAGATAACCCAGTTCAAAGCAGATATTGTGGATTATCTGCCATGATATCCTGGGTTATATGGCAGTGTGGAAGGGCCCTTAAATACCAGATGGAATAAATGAGGCAGAAAGGATGAAACAATCTGTTACTTATAAGTCTGCAGAAGGTGGTAGAATGTAAGAGCCAATGTGCTGCAAAGACTGTTGTGGAGTTAGGGTGATGTTAAGGAGCCCCCGAGGTCACAGGTTCAAATCCAGGGAGAGGTGGATGAGCTCCCTCTATCAGCTCCAGCTTCTCATGCAGGGACATGAGAGAAGCCTCCCACAAGGATGATAAAAACATCAAATCATCTGAGCGTCCCCTGGGCAATGTCCTTGCAGACGGCCAATTCTCTCACACCAGAAGCAACTTGCAATTTCTCAAGTAGCTTCTGACATGACAAAACAAAAGCGTGATGTTGAAGTGCATATCCCAACACTCTTGCCCACGATAACTTTAAGTGAAGAACCTTGAAAGTTTCATTCATTTTACAGTGTTGGACTAAAACTTGGAAGACCTAAGTCTAAATGAAGCCGTGATAATTATTGGATGATCTTGAGTCTGTATGACTCTCTCATAGGATTTCTACAATGATCAAGTGGGAAGGAGAACTATATACTGAGCCTTCACCTCTTTAGTGAAAAGGCTGGTTAAACGGACAATAATTATTCAAATAAACTGAAATCACAATGGCAATGATGTTACAGTAAATAAAGATGAAAAATAAGATAAGGCAAAGCTGTGGAAAGCTTTAAAAAACATAGCCAATGAAATGTGTCATAGCAAAATATGTAGTCCCTCTCCTTCATTTATTTTTCAGACTTTCTGAAAAAGAAAAACAAGTTTTGGTGTACGTATGTTGGGTGGTTTCTTTCTGTGTCTGTTTGTTTGCTCGTTTCCACAGCCAGCAAGATCCAGATGCTTAATTTAACATTTCTGGGACATGAGTTTTCTAAAAAATCTCCATGTGTCAAATGTGAAGAGTAAATCAACACTGTTGCAACAAAGTGAGTCAGAAACTGAGAAGGTGGGGGAGTGTCATCTTTCTGTTTCATATAGTTCAGTACTAGCTGGCAGTCAGTGCAACACCATACATTAGTTGGCATAAGGTCTGTAAATTTTCTGGCAGACAGAGCTTGGATGGAAAAGAATCAATTGTCCCCGGGGTCTGCATGTTATGCTTCTATAGTTTGTAATATGTTGTCTATGGTTCCATTCTGATCCTTTTGCTTTAGCAAATAGAAGTATGGGCACTTCCTAAGAAATGAAGAAACTCTTCATAATGTGATATATATGGGGAAAAGAGTGACATATATATATATATATATATATATATATATATATATATATATAGCTCCTTTACCTTTGATGGTTATGTGAAAGGGGAAATTTCAGTGGGTATTGCTTATTATCTGGTCATGTGACAATTCTGTCTTCTACAGAACCATTAAAGGAACAGGCATGGTCTCCAGGTGGTCTTCTGCAATCCCCAATGCTGTATATGGGGCCCTTCACCTAGGAATGTAATTCTTCAATAGGTTTCTTCTGAGGAAGCAACGAGTAATTTTAACAATTATCCCACTGCATGAAAGTCTTCAATAAACACAGTTTTTGAAACCTATTTGTAATTCAGGACTTATTCTTAGCAAGATTTGCATGTAATTGTTTTGCACAGAAAACAGCACTTTCTGCAAAGACAACAATTATTCTGCATATTTCAAAGTGGAAGTATTATTTCCCATATTGTACAAATTTTGTGCCTCAATCAACAGATAATAGATTGTTAATAATAATAATAATAATAATAATTTTAAAACTTGTTCTCTATGCAAATAAACTACATGTGAATTTTGCATGGAATATATTCCCAATATATTCCATAATTTTCTGCATAGAAAACAATATTTTCTGTGGAGGGTTTTTTTTTACATAGAAATATTTTTTGTACAGAAAATGCTGTTTTTCTGTGCCACAAACTACATGGAGTTACTGCACAGATTAAATTTTAAACTAGAAAGATTCTTGCCAGTCCAGGACTTCTGTCTTCAGTGTTTTTTAAAAATCATTTATATATAATTTCCATCCTTACTTTAATTCCTCCTCATTCCATGGACTATACCACTTCTAGGCAAAAATAAAAGAGGACTGAAATGTCCAATCCAGAACTTAAACATTGTCATTTTAATAAGGACAGTCTGCGCTATGTTTAAAAAGATATCACTTTTTCAAAACCTGAAAAAGTATACTTCCAGTTATTTTTGGCAGACTATGTGTACCCTTATTTGAATGCTTTCATGGAGATGGTGAGCTCTTCTTCTGTGAACAGGGAAAATACAACACTGTTGCTTACTAGTGTTGAAGAGATGTTGATAAACCTTAGCTGCTCTTTTAAAATTATATAAACTGGTTCAGTTTTGGCTCTGCCTACTCACTTTGAAAACCGTCATTATGTCATGCTTTGGATTAGGACTCTGAGGATTCAAATCTCTGTTCAGTCATGGAAACCTACTTGGTGACTTTAGGTAAGTCATACATGGAATAGAGATAGCTTGGTCACCTTGATGGTTGACCTCTAGACAGGGGGAGTGTGTCCCTGTTTGTTCTCCTAGACTTCTCAGCAGCGTTCAATACCATTGACCATGGTATCCTTCTGGCCTGTCTCACTGGGATGGGAATGGAAAGCACCGTCTTACAGTGGCTCTGGTCCTTCCTAGAGGGCCGTACCCAGAAAGTGGTGCTGAGAGATTCCTGTTCAAATCCCTGGCCATTGACCTGTGGGGACCCTCAGGGTTTAATTTTGTCCCCCATGCTGTTTAACATATACATGAAACCACTGGGAGAGGTCATCTGGAGTTTTGGAGCATGGTGCCACCTGTATGCGGATGACACCCAGCTCTACTACTCATTTCCACCTAATGCCAAGCAAACTGTCCTTATCCTAAACAAGTGCCTGTCATCAGTAATTAGGAAAAACAAAGTGAAACTAAATCCATACAAGACAAAGATACTCCTAGTCAGTCAGAAGACAGATCAGGAAATAGGAATTCAGCCTGTGCTGGATGGGTTTACACTCCCCCTGAAGACACAGCTCCTCAGTTTGGGTATCCTCCTAGACTGGGTGCTGAACCTGGAGGCCCAGGTATCTGTGGCAGCCGAGAGGATCTTTGCCCCCATGTCCAATCACTCTCATCACATGGAGACTGCTAAGGACTATGAATACGTGTGTTTCTCTTATCTGCAGGGTGTATCTGCACTTAGAAGAAGATCATTTCAGAGTGGAGAGTCTCAGGGAAGTGGTGAAGCTCTCTATTTAGATGTGTGAAGAGCATGGCAAAACTAAAGACAAAGGGAAATAGGAGGAGTCTGTTGAATCAATACATTTAGAATATGAGCAACTAGACTATTGGTTTCTATAAATACAAAGAAGGGTGGGGATCTTGTGGCACTCCAGAAATTGTTGGATTGCAAGTTCCATCAGCCTAAACCAACACAGCCAGTTGCAAAGACTCATGGGAGCAATTTGTAGAGAGCTATTCAAATTGGCCAACATACAACCTGAAAGGAAACATTGTCAAGAGTATGCCTTCGCGCCATTACGTGGTGTCAGAATGCTTCCTGTTAAGCCTATTGTACAGATACATGAAGCTACTCACTAATCTATGTAATTCCCAATACAATGTATGAATGGGGCCATTAGTATAAATGCCTCTTTTTAAAAGTATTTAAAATTAATGGAAGAAGGTAGATCTACCAGGGCTTTTAATACAGATGATAGTAACACAATAACCAGAATGTCATCTGAATATCAGATGTTAAGCAAGGAAATAATGGGAATAGACTATTGCTTGGAAGTTACTTTTTGAAAGTAAGTTGGAAGCATGGAGTTGTGGTGGCAAAATATTTAGGTGGAATTGGAGCTACAAATGATGTACTAGTTTGAGTATTGGACTAGGATAATGGGAGACCAAGGCTCAAATCTCTGGCCATGGAAACCAACTTGGTGATCTTGGACAATTCATACACTCTCAGACCTCATAGGAAAGGAAAAGAAACAAATTGCACCAATAAAACCCTGTGAGAGATTTTGCCTTGGGATCATCATAAGCTGAAATTGATTTGAAAGCATGCAACAACAACAACTAAAAGATGGGAAATTTGTCAGAGTTTTGCCTGATTTCCATCAGAGATTGGAAACGTTTTGGACCAGAATTCCCAGAATCTCCTAGTCAGATTGCAGCTTTAAAAGTAACTTTCCGAAGCTCTGTTTTTCATAGCACAACAAATTCCAAAAGGAATCCTGCAATTCCAAACATATAAAAAGGAGAAGCCAATGGTTGGGAGCTGTTCAGACTCCTTTCACTCAGCTATAAAAGCAACACCTTGGAGTCTTCAAAATTCTTCCAGGCATTTCAAACAAAACAAAATGTACCTTCTTTGTACCACTGACTTATTTATAGCCAGAATCAGACATCCTGTAAATAGTCTTTTAAATATGAGCCAAATAGGGAGAAATTTCACTCAGTGCTTTTCTAAAATTAAAACACAGTTTCACCTGAGCCATTTAGATAAGCTTATTTGGCAGGACAGCCTATATATTTTGAGTACAATCCAGAAAACCTCATTTGTGCCTGTGTCACATCCTATTGCTTGCAATGTGGAAGATTAAAAAGGAGGAAAGGAGGGGGAAGAAAAGGGGAGGAGGGGAAAGAAATGTGGCAGTAGCTTTAAGTATAGATGTTTTTTTTATTTTCTTGAGCTTTTGGGGATAAAAACCCACTTTTTTGGATGCAGTACTCAGAAAGGTATTAAGGCTGCATACATAAAGCATATTTACACAGTTGTAGGAGTAGGATGGAATATCATAAGATCCATAAAGATGTAAACCAAGAACCTTGCCCTAATTTTTAAAAGACCACATAAGATTGTTCAGCACATTCAGATCTTTAAAATGGCCAGTTAGTGCTGATATATGAAAGCAATAAACTAAATGTTAGCACATAGCCACACTGACCACTTAATGTTAAGGCTCCCAAAACGAGCTCTGTGGCATCCAAACTATGCAAGGAACTCATTAAAGGTAATGTGTGGCAAGGCCATCTTAATGCTGCCTTGACCCACATTAAACAAAGTTGGGGATTGTCCAGAATTCTGCTTCTGAATTTATATCAACCTGTCACTTTGGGTCATGTATACCATTTGGCTGGTTGGTTAAGAGATGAATAATTCAGCTCCAGTTGTTTACAAGGCCAAGTAGTTGTGGATATAGGGTGGCACTTATCAGGCCCGTAGCCAGGATTTTGATTCGGGGGGGGGGGGGCTGAGTTTGATTCGGGGGGGGGGGGGGGGCTGACTCTGAGTGAAAGAGGGTCTACCCTAGCAAACCTTTTGTATCGTTACCCCAATACCCCCATGCATATGAGATATATTGAGCATAGTGATCAGATCATGATATGAATAAACATAACAGTTTAAATAATGTACCAGTAAGGCCTTTTCTCAGACCACCATGAGAATTTCAGGGGGGGGGGGCTGAAGCCCCCCCCCCCCCCCCGGCTACATGCCTGGCACTTATAGTTCCTTCCTGTTCTCCATTTTGCACTGTGTCCCAGGTACGAAATAGGTCCTGCTAATTGCTCATTGTATTGTCGAAGGTTTTCATTGCTGGAATTACTGGGTTGTTGTAGGTTTTTTGGGCTGTATGGCCATGTTCTAGAAACATTATCTCCTGATGTTTCACCTGCATCTATGGCAGGCATCCTCAGAGGTTGTGAGGTCAGACCTCACAACCTCTGGGGATGCCTGCCATAGCTGCAGACGAAACATCACGAGAGAATGCTTCTAGAACATGGCCATACAGCCCAAAAAACCTACAACAATTCAATTGCTCATTGCCTGAGGTAATGTTAGCTAGGGCAACCAGGTGATCAGTGAAGGATGGGAGGAAATTCATCCTTCCCTTCCCTTGTCTTTCTGGAGCTCTGGCTGACATCACTGGAGATGATAAGCAACCAGCAGGGCTCATGTCATGCTCAGAGACTGCAACAACATGGATAATGGGGCAGTAAGGATTGCTAACTGGCAGCACTAAACCAGGTTCAGAAATACTAAGTGATCAGGACTCCTTCCCACCTCCACAGTAGCTGGAGGGCATGGCCATGTAAACCATCACAAAGTTGATCGGGTATAACTATGCAGATCAGCCCTGGTATAATGAGTCAGTGCAGCTGGCATTAGTTTCCAAGGGTTCAAAATTCTCTAAGAGATTTTTTCTTATATGTGATTCATCTCTTTTCTTATATGTGATTCATCGAGGATGCTTATATTAATATATGTAGTGTGCCGTGAAGTCAGTATCTTTGTTCAAACCTCTGTTAATGGATTGGAATTTGTAGATAGATTTCCATTCAGCACTTTCTTTGCTTACTTTGTAATTTCCTTGTGCAAGGACTACAATCGGTAAATCACTTACTGTGTTCAAGCCAAGAAAAATGTTTTGCAACTGGTTTGAGAGTATTGCCATTTCTAACGTCTGATTTGTGCCCATTAAGCATCTTGCATAGAAACTGTCTTGTTTGTCCAATGTAGGAGGGAATTGTGGCATAAGATGGCATATATCACATCGGAAGAAGGAGCAAGGAAATGTACCTCCAATTGTGTGGGTGATGTCATTGGCCTCTGTAATATTGTTTCAAGAGCAGATGTGGGCTCAAAAATCATATCTGGGTTTGTCACAAGGTCTTGTCCCGGTATTACTATCCATGTTAAGCAAAAAACATCAAGATTGGTTTGACGAAAATGACGAGATCCAACAGCTAATTGACAAGAAAAGGAAAGCCTTCCAAACATGGCAGAGAGACATCAACTGTGCTGCTAAGAAAAGAATCTACGTCAGTGCAAAAGCTGAGGTCCAAAAAAAGGACAAGAGAACTCAAGAACATCTGGTGGACAAAGAAGGCTGAAGAAATTCAACACCTGGCAGATACGCATGATGCTCAGGGATTTTTCAAAGCCACAAAGGTCATCTATGGACCAAGAAATAATGGCACACAACCTCTACGCTCATCAGATGGAACCAAACTTCTGAAGGAACAAAAATCAATTGCACTACATTGGAAAGAACACTACCAAAGCCTCCTGAACTGCAGCTCCAATGTGGCCAAAGAGGTTCTCTCACAAATCCCACAACAACAAACCAGGGATGAGCTTGCAGCACTGCCTAGTTTCGAAGAAGTCAGCAATGCCATCAGCCAACAAAAAAATAACAAAGCCAGCGGATCTGATGGGATCTCTGCTGAAATCTTTAAAGAGGGTGGACCTGAGCTGACACACCAACTCCACCAGCTTATAGAAAAAGTGTGGGTGACCGAGAAAATCCCAGCAGATTTCAAGGATGCCACCATCATCACCCTCTTCAAAAAGGGGGAAAGAACAGACTGCGGAAACTATCAAGGTATCTCCCTCCTAACCTCCTCTGGGAAAATCCTCACAAGAATCCTTGCAAACCGCCTTCTACCACTCTCAGAAGACACCCTCCCAGAATCCCGGAACAGCTTCCGCCCCTCCAGAGGAACTGTGGACATGATCTTCACTGCACGACAGCTCCAAGAAAAATGCAGGGAGCAAAATCAACCTCTGTACATGGCATTCATCGACCTTGCAAAGGCATTCGACACAGTGAATCGCAGCGCTCTCTGGACCATCCTCCAAAAAATTGAGTGCCCAAATAAATTTGTGAACATCCTGCGGCTCCTCCAACAGTCTTGGACAGCAATGGCTCCCAAAGTGACCCATTTAAGGTGGAATCAGGTGTCAAACAGGAATGTGTTATTGCCCCAACCTTATTTTCCATCTTCATCGCTATACTTCATCTTGTTGACGGGAAGCTTCCCACCAGAGTGGAAATCATCTCTCGGACAGATGGCAAGCTATTCAACCTCAGCAGACTGAAAGCCAAAACCAAGGTTACAACAACATCTGTTATAACTCCAGTATACTGATGACAACATCATCTGTGCACATTCAGAAGAAGATCTACAAGCCACTCTAAACACCTTTGCAGAAGCATACGAGAAGCTTCATTAAACATCGAGAAAACCAAAGTGCTCTTCCAGCAGTCACTGGCCAACCCCTCTCCAATGCCAGAAATATAGCTTAATGGTGTAACATTAGAAAATGTTGATGATTTCCGCTACCTTGGCAGCCACCTCTCCACAAAAGTTAACATTGACACTGAAATTCAACCCTGCCTGAGCTCTGCGAGTGCAGTATTTTTCCGAATGAAGCAGAGAGTGTTTGAGGTATCCGTAGGGATACCAAGGTGCTTGTTTATAAAGCTATTGTCCTCCCAACCCTGCTATACGCCTGTGAGACATGGACAGTCTACAGACGTCACATGCAACTTCTGGAACGATTCCATCAGTGCTGCCTCCGGAAAATCCTGCAGATCTCTTGGGAAGACAGGCAGACAAATGTCAATGTGCTGGAAGAAGCAAAGACCACCAGCATTGAAGTGATGGCCCTCTGCCATCAGCTCTGCTGGACTGGCCACATTGTCCGGATGCCCAACCACTGTCTCCCAAAGCAGTTGCTCTACTCCGAACTCAATAATGGAAAACGGAATGTTGGAGGACAGGAAAAGAGATATAAAGATGGGCTCAAAGCCAACCTTAAAAACTCTGGCATAGATACTGAGAACTGGGAAGCCCTGGCCCTTGAGCGCTCCAGTTGGCAGTCAGCTGTGACCAGCATTGCTGCAGAATTTGAAGAGGTATGAATGGAGGGTGAAAGAGAGAAACGTGCCAAGAGGAAGGCGCGTCAAGCCAACCCCTACCGGGACTGCCTTCCACCTGGAAACCGATGCCCTCACTGAGGGAGAAGATGCAGATCAAGAATAGGGCTCCACTGTTGGGGTTCTGCCTCCGTGTGAACCTGACCCTCAGCCTCCGTGTGAACCTGAACCTGGTTCTATGATTGTATTTCCTGATGCAACTGAACAGGCTACTGAACACGTAGTTTTCCCTGATGGTTTGGAAACTGTTGATTCTGAGGGCAGTGGCTGGGAAAGTGAAACTAAACATCCTGATGAGGATGTTTCAGAATCAAGCGGTGATAACTCTCCAGAGGAGTTAACACCTGCCTTTTTAATGAGGATAGAAGAAGGCAGATTTGGGAAAACAGGAGTGAATCACAGAGTCTGCAAAGGTCAAGTAGATTAAAGCAGAAGGAGGCTTCCAAGCCTGGAGGCGTGTCCCGAAACAGTTTCTTTAGTTTAAAGTGTCTTCCCCTGGGCTGTCTTGTTAGATCAAGCATCGTTTAGACTGAGGCATTACCTTGGCTGAGTTCCCATTTCCCATGGCCTGCATTCCCAGAGGCTTCTAGTTCCAAGTACAGTTAGTGAGATACTAACAGGTTCCAGGTTTTTTATAGTGTGGCTTTTGGAGTTCAGAGATTTTCCTGACTGCTGAGTTTTACTGTGGCTTCTTGACTTTGCATTTTCCTCTATTTTGTAACAATTTTTCATCAATAAAAAAGGATTGTTTTTCCCACAGTCAAGTGTGGTGGATTTAATCTTATGGTCTTGTTTCCTGATCTGGGTTGCAACATCCACAGCCACCTATGGATCCACCCCCAGGATACCACTCTTGGAGGACCATCATCCTCGGATTATGAGGGATCGCCTAAGTAAGTAAAGTATCCATGTTATGTATCCCCTTGTTAGTGAGTAGTTTTTTATGATTTGGAGGCTGTCTGCAGTCCAATAAAGACCTGCCTCTCAGATTTTGTGAGCCTGTTTCCATAATATAATTTGTCGTAGTTATTTAGTTGATTATGTGTCTGAATGATCTCAACTGGTGACAGTAGGTGACCACTAGGGGTGTTCTGTCATTTTGTGGTTTTGGTCTGTCTTGTAATAATTGGATATTAATTGTGACTTTTCACTCTTTCCTTAGATGAGTATTGTATCTTGAGAATGCCTGTTGTAGATATCAGAGGTTTGAGTCTCTGTCTTATGGGCTTGAGCAGATGCAGTTGTATCAGAGGGCTTGGCTATAAGCAATAGATTTTATGGAATCAGGAGTCATGTGTAGTGGGTTTTTGATAGAATGTGGTATTTAGAAAATCCATTGTAGCTACACAACGATATCAAGAAAGCTAATTGATGGTTGAATGGAAGTTGAGGAAATCCTGGTAGAACATCTCAAGTGACTGATTTCAGTGGCCAATTAGAACAATGTCATCAAGAAATTGTAGGTAAAGGAAGGATGTAATTCGTACTTTACTGGAATGTGCCCGTCTATACAATCTTAAGTTTGTTCAGTTTCTAACTTAATGTTCATATTGATAGATTCTGTAGAGTGTTCCCTGCAGGAAAGGAAGTTCTGCATTGCAATCCAGAGATGTGTCAATGTGTGAAAATGAATATGTTCTTCCCCTACAGCCAAGCTGAGCAGTGTGTATCAGTTGAATGTATCTGACTTCCAGTTTCCACAACACCTCCCACACCTAAATAAGACTGACCCTTCATAGCCTTGAAGAGAAGTGAGACAATACACAGTTTAAAACCACCCAATTTGTCACTATTTGCTGTGAAAAGTGATGACTCATTAATCAGCATCATCTCGATGTGCCAAAATATTTTGGCACATTGCATGCAATGGACTAGTTTCAACAGCTCGTTCATGGAGAATTGGGTTTATCAGTACACATTAGGAATCATGGTAACTATGGGCGCATGTTGGAACGATATCACAATGGTAGCTATTTTCTGTCATAAATCCAGTTGCTAGCTCCAATTAAAGTAGAGCACTTACATCAATGAGGATTTGGGAACCCGGCATTTATGGATTTAATGGATCTACTTTAAACTGAATTAAAGCCACTGAAGTCGAGGAATACCAGTCTTCTTTGTGCCCAGCAAGTGGGCCAAATGTCCATGGAGCCCCATATTATTGTTGTCAAAATTCTTCAGCTTCTGTCCTCTAGATTCATAGAACTGAACCTTCTATCACTTCCAGCCATTGTAACTATGGCAGCTGAGAATGGTGTGGTACTTGCAGCCCAACACATCAGGAGGACACCAGATAGGGATATCTGCTTTTGACATTATAACAAAATACAGAATGTGTTATTAATTCAAAATGAAAAAGTTAATTCTACACATTCCAACAACATATTAAACTGAAAGACCAAGCCTGGGTTCTGTGAAACAGAGAGACATGTTTGCCTGTTTTGATACAAAACAGGCATGGCTAGCTAGCTAACTCTTCTAAAGCTGTTGTCTTGTAGCAACTTCTACTTGTCAATCGTCACTGATGTTTTAATATTACAAGCCAGTGAAATGAACATCCTCATCCAAGTACAAAAATGTACCCTGTACAATAACATTTACTGACAAAGACAAAGTCAATCAAGAACTAACTGCTCAAACTGCTAGATGGTTTTGTAAAAAAACAAAAAAAGTGGACTGGCCGTGTGCACTCAAAATGTGATGGCTCCAAGCTGACATTTCCAAGTGTAACATTTGTTCATGTCTGCGGCTTTCCATCTGGTTTGCTACTTATTCTTAATGCAAGTAAACTCTGCTGTTCCACCAGTATACGCGGAAATTGATTCAAATGAACTTTCAAATCCTCTCAAATAGCAAAAGCTTCAGATGCTTCTTTTCATTGCTCTGAGAAAATGGGAAGGTGAACATTGGTGTGGACAAACATGTAATAAAAGTTACAAATTATCAACATATTGAAGATTCAATAGCATTAACTATATCAGTTAAAGTGGTATTACACTGTATTAATTCTATGTTGATGGACTACCTTTCCCAGTGATTCCCAAATTGTAGTCTTCCAAGTGTTTTGGACTTTAGTTCCAAAAATCTTTAATCATTGGACATGGCTGCTGAGGCTTTTAGGAGCTGAAGTTGTGTTGAAGGAAAATCAACTTGTGGAAGAAAATGACTAAATACCTTACAAACATGTGTTAAAGCTTCTGTTGTAAGGTAGACTTGAAACTACTCATATCTCCAGAGAGTCTCAAAGTGAACGGATGGGAAGCACAGACTGCAGGTAACATTTGACAAGAGGTTATATTTAAACTACAATAGCAACATTGTCTTCAGACCAATAATCCACATTTTATCTCCATCTCCAATTCCAAAAAAGGTGAACTATCCGAACGTATCTCTATGAACCAACTCGGAGATTGAGATAATCTGGAGAAGCTCTGCTCTTGGTCCCACCTCCTTCGCAGGCACAGTTGGTGGGGATGAGAGAAAGGGCTTTTTCAGTGGTGGCTCCTCAGCTATGGAACTCCTTCCCCAGTGATATTAGATCAACCCCTTCCCTCCTGACTTTCAGAAAAAGTGGAAACATGGCTTTGTGACCAAGCCTTCGGCAAGTAATATAGTGCAAAAAAATGACTTGGATTTATGTGTAACAGTCATTGTAATGGCCCAATCTTGATTGTGGATAATGTGATTTTATATCTTTAAGTGGTATTGTTTATGTTTTAATTGCTTTTAACCTCATTTAAATTTTAACTAAATGTTATTTAATTGTTAAATTGATTAAGGCATTGAATTTTGCCTCTGCTGTGAGCTACCTTGAGTCCCCTTCAGGGTCTAGAAGGGCAGGATATAAATATAGTAGATAAGAAATAAATAATAGTTGGAACATCTTTCTGAGGCCATATCTTCCTGCGTAGGTTTTGTTTCGCCAGCATTACACACATCTTCTCACTTGATTTAAAAATGAGACTGATGTACTTTCATGAGATGTGAAAAGTAATATTCTGGAGTCTCTGCTGCAACCTTAGTAATTTGAAAAAAAAAATGCATGTAAAGGGAGAAAGGACACCCTGCAGGTATAGTCATCATTTTATCCTGCTCTCTTTCTGTTTTCTTATCTTGTGAATAGCAGCAAAACATGCTATTTTCAACCGTCATCTTTCTCCGCTGTTAATCTAGACAATTATTTTGCATGATCCTACACATTATTGCCAAAACTAAAATGAGGTGCCCCTGGGATTTTAGGGAAGTGGCCTACAACTTCGGGTTGATAATTTTAAAAATGAATGAAACACTGAAACTAAGGCTCCATCTACACTCCCATATAATTTAGTTTGAAATTGCATCATTGGTGAGTGTATACTCACATAATGCATAGGGAAGCAGAGACATGGCATGAATTCAGGAAGTGAATTCTCAGTATTGACACCAGCTATCAAAAATAGTGGTTGTCACAATAAATAGTTTCATTGCCTAGCAGATTGGTTCAATTTTGCAAAGCAACTGAGCAAAGATTTGAGAGAGAGAAAAAAAAACAGGGAAAAACATGGCAATTCAGAGTTAGGGTTGCCCTAAATCTGAATTGACTTGAAGACACACAGCAGCAACAATCCCAATTAACTTGACTATCTCATCAACCAAAAGCAGGCCCACGCTTCCCATTGAAATACTGGTAAGTTTATGTTGATTAAAATTGTTCTTCATTTAAAATATTGTATTCTCCTTTCATATTTTTTGCACTATAAATAAGATAAGTGAAGTATGCATAGGAATTTGTTCACATTTTTAAAAGCTTTGGAGCCCCCGGTGGTGCAGTGGGTTAAAGCACTGAGTGCTGAACTTGTTTATCGAAAGGTCACAGGTTCGAATCTGGGGAGCGGCGTGAGCTCCCGCTGTCAGCCCCAGCTTCTGCCAACCCAGCAGTTCGAAAACATGCAAATGAGAGTAAATCAATAGGTACAGCTCTGGTGGGAAGGTAATGGTGCTCCATGCAGTCATGCCAGCCACATGACCTTAGAGGTGTCTACGGACAATGCCGGCTCTTCAGCTTAAAAATGGAGATGAGCACCAACCCGAGTCAGACACGACTGGACCTAATGTAAGGGGAAAGCCTTTACCTATTGTCTGGCCCTCCAACAATCTGAGGGTGCTTAAAAAGTTTGATGGCCCCTGCTGTATATGAACCCAAAAGTGATTGGAAGGTCATGTCTGGTTTTAAAATAACTCTTTTCTTTTAAAGATTTTCTGCTAGAACAAGATGGGCCACACCACTTGGTGAGAATCCTTGTTCCTGTATGTTTTCATTTGTTATGTTTAAGTGAATAGATTATGGGTAACTCAAGGATAGATTGCTGTTGATCAAACAAAGACTACTCCCAATATAGAGCTTTAAAACACCCACAATAAAACCAGTAATTAGTTCAAAAAGCTGGTGTAGATGGAAGTTTTTTCCAAACTGGATGGATTCAAAGAAGTAATGATGACACTGACCCATTATATTTTTTGAGTTTTCGGTTTCTACGGCATGTACACACTGGTTGTTTAATCCATTGCTGGGCCAGAACATTAAGCTACAGACTGACACCTGATCAACTATGATGGTAATCACATACACCCAGCCAAATCCCCAAAAAAGCCATGTTGTGCACACTGGGCTACTAGGCTTCCACCACATCAAGCCATGCTGTCCCATCCCTCAATTTTTTGTGCCACTGACATCATTTCCTTACCAGTCTAAGAGCTTTGTGGAAAACCTGTCCAAGACACCTTTATTTCTGCTGATGTTAGAAATGCCCCCCCCCCCCCAAATGTGATCAACAAGGAGAGGTTGCTCTACCCTCTGAGTTGATCTCATGGGGTAGAGGAAGGTTGATGGTGTGGCTTCTGCAATGGGTATGGCTGGTTTAGCAAAAGAACCAAAAGTCACCCCAGAGCTTCTGGGAAACATTAGGCTTTTCCCCACCTTTGCTTAGCTCAGAGCAAAGTTGTATTAAAGCCAAACAAAAAAGAAGGATTTTCTTCAGAAATACCTACACCAGCACTGACTTTGGGGTGAATCCACCTCATATTGCTGGTGTAACCACAGCCTTAGACTGTAAATCACACTCTTGAGCCTCAGAGAAAACAATGGCAAACCATTTCAGAATAAAGAAGGCACCATGATAGGATAACCCAGAGGATTGCCATAATCTGGAAACGACTTCAAGCCAAACCAGAATGATGACACTGTAATATATACATATACACACATATATTTGATTTCGTGCCCATTCATTAAAAAATCCAAACTATTCAATCCAATCAGCTTCTGAATGTGACATGGGGGACATCATTTAATGCATTGCCACAAGCAGCAACATGGACAAGTAGCTTACACATGTTACACTCCAAAGTGGAGCTATGTTTTCACACACACACCCCACCCTTGCTCCACTTTAACCAACATTGCAGAGGATCTTTAAAAAAATCACTTGTCATTGTTGACTGGCAAGATAATGGTTCCATGTTAGTAAAGAGAGTGACATAAGTGATGTGTTGTGAAGTAATAACCCAAAATTGTTTAACGGTTAGGTGAAAAATGGTAGTAATGCCTCCTGTAACAAACTCAATGTGACAGAAAAAGTAAATGTTAGCACACCATTACTTTGTGAGCTATTTATAGAGTCCCTTCCCACACACATTGATCAGATTACCATTTCTAATTCTAATTGGTGAGCAACTTTCTGTTGTATCTCAGCTCAGTGGCATTTGACTTGGGGAAAAACAGTTGCATCAGCAAAACGTTGTCAATTAAATGAGTCAAGCACCATTTAGGTTTTTATCTGAGCACATGGAAGATGTTGATTGAGGTTCCTGCCACTAACCTCAAATTCCCTGAATAAAGTCTATGACTGCATATAATTTAACTTGCAAATTTCAGAAATCTCAATTTTACAGGAGGGTGGATTACACAGGTTGCAACTAATATGAATAGGTCACATACCAATGAAAGCCTTGACTAAATGGAGGTTGGAGTCAAGGATGATGATCTTCATGACAGCCGAATAGACCATTCTGACATGGTTATGTATTTATTTATTTAAGTACTGGAAAATGAGTGATTAATTTTCCTGTTACAAAAGACTAATCAGTACATATATATCCCAGAGAGTAGCCTAAAAGTTACTTCATTCAGCCAATCCTGAGGAAGACTCTAGGGCATATAGGCTGAATCCAGCCGACCATGTCATTCAGTGCCAGGGCAACATTACATTTATGCAGTCTTGCAATTGGAAATGGCCATTTGAAGGCAACCCATCAGGCTGATGTGGTCCTTGGTGAAAATGAGTTTGTCTGATGTATATAGAATTTAAATATCCAAAATATTAGGGGCCTAGTGTTTTATATTTTTTCAAATTTTGGAACTTGCAAATGCATACATAATAAGATATCTTGGAGATAGGACCCAAGTACAAACACAAAATTCATTTGTTTCATAAATGCCTTATATACTTAACCTGCAGATAATTTTATAAAATATTGTTTAATAGTTTAAACGTTTATGTCCATTGAACCATCAAAAAGCACTGGTGTCACAATTTCAGTTTAAGGAATATTTCATCATTCTGGATAAGGGATGTTCGAACTGTGTATTTTATTATATTCTTTTTTTATATATCAGCGAACTAATGCAAAAAAGAAACTGACAAACTGGTTGGATGACCTATACTGATTAGAAAAAAAACCAAATGGACTTGCATCTAAGCACACATTTATCCAATATGGAGACCCAATTAATTTTTATAACAACCTTACAGTATGTGATTGAATGAGTTGGTGAGAAGTATAGATTGTATTGAAGAACAAGCACATTTAGATTTTAAATAGATGAGGGAATCGATTCCATACAGACGAATCTGACAGATCCCATCTCATGTGTTTTTTGACATTTACTCCTGTTTCCTAATTATTCCTGAACTCAGAAGATGATTTCTGCCCACAAACTCCCTTCCGTCCCCCACCCCCAGTCACTTCTCCACACTTTTAAAACACTTCCCTAACAAAGCATGATGGATGAAAGGGGGACCTCTCCATTGTCCTTCATTTTCTTAACGTGTTTGAAATGTTTAGAACTGAGGAAGCTGCATGGGATAACATCCTGAGTAACTCTCATCCAGGTTCTGTTGTTGTTGAAAGACCTCTAGAGAAGATTTCAGGTGACAAAAGTACTTCTAGAGACAGGCGAGAGAAAGAGAATAAAAGGTATCTAACATGAAGTTGGATTTGGGCTTTAAATCCATGTCACATGTTCTAAATCATGGTACTTATCAAGAGAAGGAGTAAAGCATAGCACCTGCTATACACCTGTCATTCACATCTGGTTCCAGCTAGACTGATACCAGAATCAATGAAACTTTCACAACAGACTTGGCCAGACCATTAATTTCTTGCTGTAGGATGTGATTATAGTCACAAACAGATGAATGAGCTGAACAAGGATTGCCTTTTAACTGAGCAAACTCCCTGAGCTTTACAGCTAATGGAACAGGTTTTTATCTTGAAGGCATGAGCATTAATCAGCAATCTGTCTACTGACATCACTGGCATTTCACCGGACTAAACTGGTGCAAATGAGATTAGACTCCATTTCCATCTCTTTGAGCCATTTGGCTGCCATTTTGTATTTCATTCTGCATCTGTTGCCCAAAAATCTGCACTATGTTGGAAAGAAGCAGCATTTGTATAGTATGAGGAGAAATATGTATATTCCTATTCTTGGAAAACTAATGGAATGAAACCCATATTTTGCCTTGTCTTGAAAGTATACCAATGTAGTTTCAGAAGAATCAAGGAGCACAGGTTAATGATTAGCCACTAAACTATTTGCATGGATAAAATCATTACAAAGTTTAATAACTAAGGGGCACTGGACTTAGGACATCAATCTGTCACCAGAAGTTTTAGTCTGTTCTGTTCTTTTTTAAGACACTAAATTTCTTCCTGGCAGGTGTGTTTGCTAAGTTTGCCAAGACAATATCTAACAAGATTAGTTTGGAGGGAAGTCCTACCTCACCTCTTGTTTGCTGGCAAAGTGTCCAAAATTAACTCATAACTTCCGTTTTTTTTCCTTTTCTCATCTGTTAACAATTTTGTACTAAGTTTGGGAAAGCCACTTTTTAAAATACAGTTCCCAGAATCCCATCAGCCACTTGTGGCATGATTCCGGTAATTGCATTACAAACCATCACACTTCCAAATGTCTCTCTGTGGGTGTATAGACACACACACACACACACGTATATGGCCAATGTCAGAATCATATTTTCTTTTATTTTCTAGTTGAGTTTTGCTTTGCATTTCAAACTTCTCTGCTGAACAAAGTGGCTGAATATATTAGCATGACATTCTGTGCATGCTGCTTTCTGTCTCTATTGAACACACATGCAAAATATTTGCCTTTACCATTTGCAGTTTCATTTTGTAAAGCCAAGTAACATTGTATATTTGACTGAATTCTATCCTCTCCATTATTTTCCTGGAAAATACAATTTAGCATGCATTTCATCCCTCCCCAAATCTTCTGTTTCAAAAGGCAGAAAAATAAGCTTCTTTTCCCATGTCGATGAAATATTCAAATTGGTACCATCTTTACCACTGGAGCAGCACTGTTGCTGTGATTACTGAATCAGCTGATGGCTAATTCCCGCTTAAGCAGCATTTCTAAACCCGAAATGTCAGATGAAAGGTATAAAGCCCAATGATAGTCTAAGAGTGACTCTTTTCAGTATTTATACTTTCCAGGCAACTTTAACTCCAGATAGGACATTGTTTCAACTCTCTCCCCTCCTCCACTGGAGATAAGTGGATTATATGGATTTTTTCCTGTTCTATTCCCCCCTCCCTTAACACTCACAAACATTACAAACTAAGGAGTTACAACAGAATTCTTTGCAAATCTGCTCAAAAGTAAGTCTTTCTTAAGAGACATTGTATTTCCATCCAGGTAAATATGTATAGGATTGTGTCCTTCAACTTCACTGCATGCAAGTGACAAAGTGAGTTGAAACCAATCTTAGTGAACATCAGAGAAGCTATGTTCAAGCTGTCAAGGAAGGAAATAAGTCTCCAAACTTACTTTGTAATAGCAACATAGCTAAGATGGAGTGACTGGAACCTAAACATGTAGCAGCAATTTACCATGAAGAAGAAGAAAAAACAGAACAGTGTAGTAGTTTTATGCTACTAGCTTTCCTCACTTTGAGTTTATATAAGGTTAGGCAACTCCTATCCATTTATTTCACTATGCATTTATTTTACTAATAATTCGAGTGTTTTCTGCCAGCTGATTAAAATTTTGATCCTTTGACCTGTTTTAGTGATTTTCACATTTTTGCAAAAGAAATTAATACCTTGAGGTAAAAACATTAATTATGTTTTAACCACCAAAATATTGTTCCTTGCATCTTGAATTGCACTAAGGGATTCGTAATTGCAACAGGAGCCATGTTTCCAATTCTGATGTTTCAGTTTTCTTCGTTGGCTGGAAACACTATCCTGTTGTTTCTCAATTGCCAATGAATAATGAAACCTTATTATGCAATATGGTTCATGGTTGTTGGGGTAGGTTTGTGGGAGAGGGGGACTTCTATATTTTTAGTAACACATTCATAACTATGTAGGCAATGTAGGATATGGGACTATTATTTTGGTGCAAAATGAACTCAAAACAAAACAGAAACCAAAACACATACATGTGCACACATATTTTTTCCCCTCATTCTCACTCCAGGAAGCAAATATTTGCAGTGGTTGATAAACTTTTCAATGCAGTTGAAAAGGCAATAAAAATTTCAAATAATCTTTACATCTTTTTGAGGTATGGAAAAACAGGCTAGTGTGAGAGAAAGAATGGATCCAATTTTGTTACCTCTCAGCAACTACTTTAGCAACCATATAGATGAGGTGGTTTGGAAGAGAGAGGATGCTTTAGTGTCTCATATCAGATAAGTGAGTTCAGTGTTGCCGGTTTCAATAGAAATATGTTAGTTATTCTTGTTGAAGTCCTCTTCACTTAAATTTCCTCATTATCCTCAGGGTTACTTTCTATTATTTCGTCAAAAGAAGGCTCTCCATGACAAATGACTTCTATCATTTATTGCCTATGCTGAGGCTCATTTTCAGTAAACAGAGTAATGGAAGAAGAGAACAAGTCTTATTTCTTCATAAAATGCCCCATTGTCTTCTCGCTCTTTTTAATTACACAGGTTTAGAACAAATGGAAAGAGGCAGGGATTGGGAAAGGGAGGGTGGAAAGGCCTGCTAACTTCCCCTGTCTGCCAAAGTTTTTTTGGTGCTCTGGACATTCCTGATGAGACTGATCTTTGGGAAGCACTCAAATGATGGCCCCTGCCTGTGTTTACATAGGTGTAGAGGAAAACAGGAGATGCTTTTGTGTGTGATGATATCGTGTGTGAAAGGGGCTTTCGCAACAGCTCCTCGCACTAAGGTTTGTAAATTATTGATGTGCCTTATGTCACTGTATATTATGGAAATAAACCTAGCCCAGCTTGCATTTTCATTAAAATGGCAAATAGTTAAAATGGGAGTAAGAATGTAGAGCTCGTTTAGAGGAAAAGAGGGAGAGAGTTTGCATTTGAAAAACACAGATAAATATGTTTGGTAGGCATGGTAGCAGCTCACAGTTCAACCATTTCATTGGTAGTGATTTAAAAGATCTGAATGCTGCATGGAGTGATGAATTATGCATGCTTCATTTATTAGCTTGGGTGACCCTATGTACAGCTATGCTTGACAAAAAAAAATGAAGGTAATGTTTGGTTCCTATTCTTTTTCCCTCTGGGTACACATAGCACTTGGGCTGTATATGTGCTCATAAGCTCACACCCACCCATATTTACGCTAAGGTCAATTTCATCTAATATCCGTTTTCATGCACAGAAGCGCGACTGCTTCCTTGAGTGCAAAGAGGTTGTCGGGGCTGCCTTTGACAGAATCAGTTTCCTGTACCAAAGCCATATGTTTTGAGAGAAGGGGGTGAATTAACATATGCCTATCTAAAAATATACATATTTAGTATGCTAGAAAACCGAGAAGCATCAAGATGCACATTTCTGGTGTCTACTGGAGGTGACATATTTTCACATTTAACCAAAATGAATCATTTATTTGTGGAATGTATGCCCTTTTTTATTTAGCTTCATAGGAAGCTCCATGGAACATATACCATGGTTACAAAGTATATAATAGGAATTGTGAAATACACTTTCTGGGAGGTTGGGCTTTCCCTTGCAGTTCTCTGTAGACCAGATGGCATGACCATGCTATCTGATATTAATAGGGCAAGGCTATAACTTCATTTGAGGGTACCTTGCTATGGTGCCTCTCCCCTTCCCCACACAGGGAAAGAAGAGAGATGCTCTCAGTAACAGCTAAGAATATGGAAGTGAATTCTTTCTCTCTTTCATCACTGGTTGGAGATAATTGGGGTAGGAGGGGTATGATGATCTGGGGCTGTGTAGTAAAGGGAGCTTTCAAAAACAGTTCTATGACAGGAGAAATTCATTTTAGAGGGGTTGGGGTGGAGGGACTAATTTAGAGGTCCTAATTTAGGGACTCCAAATGAAAATATCCTGCTCCGTACACACTGAAGCAGTGGTTCTCAACCTGGGGTCCCCAGATGTTTTTGGCCTTCAACTCCCAGAAACCCTAACAGCTGGTAAACTGGCTGGGATTTCTGGGTTGTAGGCCAAAAACATCTGGGGACCCCAGGTTGAGAACCACTGCACCAAGGCATGATAGAGAAAACAGTTTTCCTTTTTGCATGATGTAGTTCTTTTTGATGACAAGGACATGAGTTTATTTATGAGTTTATTTCCATCTGTCTGACTGAAAAAGCAGTACTCATGAGAAAATGCCTGCCAAGAGTCCAGGGCCTCAAAACAGCCTGTTTCAACCATTGAACATTCTTCTCTGGTCAACATTTCATTTTTCTTTTCTCCTCCTTACCTTAGCACCACCAGAACCTTAAAAGCGGCAAAGATGTGGCTTCATCATTAGCATCCACTTATCATCTTCCTCTCAGTTGCTTCTGATTGGTGAATCTGCAATGGGCATCCTGGGAGCTCTTTGGATTTTTGTGGGATTGAGGTGTCCAAGGTGATGGACTCTGGTCCCAAAAGGGTTTAGCATCTTGGGAATCTCTCACAAAACCTCACTTCCTTGAAGCATTGGTGGCAATCCCAACTACTGTGATCAGTATGGGTTCAGAGATACAGCACAGCTCAAAGATAGGTGGATGACCCAAAGGCAATTGTTCTGAAGCAAATGTCCAACAGGTACTCTGATGCCAGGAACAGGCTAATGTGAAGAGTCAGAGCGAGAAGGTAGGCACCAGATGCAATTTATATGTGGCACCATACCAAGGACTTACTAAAGCATGCCCCCTGATGTTATCAATTGTGTTTTGAATATCAACCCATATCAATTGTGAGAGTAAATGTTTCAGATTTAGCTTTTTCTACTTTTCTGCTGTTGTATAAAAAAGGGGGTATAATAGGGTAATGTGGGAAGGTCTGATGGGGGAACTACTCCATGAGTAAGAATGGAAAAAAGGAAAGAAGAGAGAGAAAGAGAAGTGAGGGGGGGGGGAAGCCACACGTGAACTTAGTAGGAAAATTGGGGAAGGAAAGGAGGATAATGAAGAAAGAGTTGGTTTCCATTCTTCTCCACCATGGTTTGCATTATCATTTCCTAATTCCTCCTAATACTGCTAACCTTTCTTCTTCCACTTTCCTTGGGGAACAATTTTTCTTTTAATCCTCATTTTGGTTATATTATCAGTTTCATTTTTTTCTTCCATCATATAGTCTCTTAATGGTGAGCAGTCTGATGATGATGATGATTATTATTATTATTATTTCTACATGGATGTTGAGAAACAAATTGAGTTAGTTTAACCATATTATGTCAATTTTTTTGACATCCAATGTTCTGTTGAAGGTATTTCTTTTCTCCTCCATTTTTGTTCATATATTATTCTGGGCACTATCATTAAGTAATTAACTAACCTGTCTTTATTTTTGTCTAAACCAAAATCTAATTCCTAATAAGTATTCTGGTTTCAATTGTAGTTTTATATCTAATATTTTCTGGATTTGGTCTTGAATTTCTTCCCACTATTTTTTGCAATTTTACAAGTCCACCATGCGTGGAAAAAAGTTCCTACATGGTCCTCACATTTCCAGCACTTGTCTTGGACTTTTGAGTAGCATTTTGCTATTTTTTTGTGATGTTATGAACAGTCGATACATTGTTTTGTACCAGTTTTCTTTCAAATCATACAACTATGCATATTTTAAATTTTGGTTCCATATTTTTCCCATTCTTCTAATTTAAATGTATGCCCAATGTTTGTAGCTCATTTGACCATGCAGTCCTTTACTTATTCTGTTTCTGTTGGCCATTATAATAATTTATAATTATTAAACACAGCTGTCTTACTGTGCAATTGTAACTTTAGTCACTGTACTGAGACTTAAAATCCTGTTAGTTATTGTTAGTGTTTCCTTTCATCCACCTGATTCCAGAATATTCCTAAACATCTATCAAAGCAACTGAACATTTTTGAGTTCATGGAAAAAAAAGAAAAAGTCAAATATTGAAGACTAAGAAGGCAGCAGGTTGAAAACCATTGGAACAGCTGGTACTGAGGAAGACCCCAGAACATACACACCTGGATTGCTGGTGAAAACTGTGAAAACTGAGCTGTCTACCAACTAATTGAAGCCCTGCCAAAGAAACCATAGAACAGGAGAAAAGACAAGAAGCTGTGTAATTATTAGACCTTGACCTTTATATGAACAAGACTGTTTATGATGACCAAATAAAAGCTCAATTAGTGCAAAATCCACAGACTCCATTGCCAGGATATATATTTTCTTTGGATAAGAAGAGGCATCTAAATTTTTAACCCAAACGGTTCAACAGATTTCCCTGGTTAGTCTACTCATTTCATGTATAAGGTGCACTCTGTAAATAGTGTGAAGTGTTTGGAGGAGAAGTTGGGGATAAAGGTGATCATCAGAACCTTGGTGCATTGGTTGCTAAACCATTTATGCAATGGATGGATGCAATGCAAGTCTTCAGTGGACACAGAAGAAACAGAGTACCATCAGAACAACTTGTGCCTGGCTGAAAACATCTTGCTAATCCACAGTGGAAAACATCTTGATATAAGCCATCATGAAGATTAAGAAAATAACAAGAAACCAGAAGTAAAAAAGAAAGAGACTGCCAATTGTGGAAACTATTGTCATTTGTGGCCAACAAGAACTGGCTTTAAAAGGGAGCAAAGATTTAGAATGTATATTACCTTAAAAACCTTTGCACAATGACGGTAATTTCAAGGCCTTGTTGAGTTCTTGTGCCAGATCAGAAGACACTGACCTCAAAAATCATCTCGAAACTGCAACTATACATGCCCAATATACTAGTCCTAAAATACAGAATGAACTAATGGACATTTCTGGAAACAAGATAGTCAAAACAACGATTGAAAGATGCAATGCATCACAGTGTTTCTCTGTTTCAGCAGATGAAACTTTAGATGTGAATACCTCAGAACAGTTATTGCTCTCAGTAAAGTACACTGATGTTGAAGCTGCAGGAATAAGAAAAGACTTTATGGGCTTTGTGAAGATAAGTGATATGACAGGTGGAGGACTTACAAGCATTATTTTGAAAACCCTGGAAACTTGCAATACTTGTGTGAACAGGGTTATGATGGAGCTGTTGATATGAATGGTCATATTAGTGATATCAGGCAATTCTATTGCAGAATTATCCAATGGCTGTCTACCTCCACTGCAGTGCTCACTCACTAAATCTAGCCTTGGCAAATACTTGAAGCACTCCACCTATTAGAAACAACCAAGGAACAGTATCATCTGTATGCAATTTCTTCAGATCATCATGCATCAGACTGGAATTGTTGAAGAAAAATATAAAATACCTTTTCCCCCTGAATCAAGAGCAAACAACCTGGTGCCACTTTCTGAAACCCCTTGGGTTGAGCAACATGATGCAGTTTTATGTTTTGTTGAACTGTAGTGTGGTGGTGAGAACACTTGAAGAACTATAGGAGAGTCCTCTATACATCAGTGAGACTTCTTCTCAAGCTGGACACCTTCTTTTAGCTGTTCTGATTGTGGACCTTGAAGTAATCATACACATCCTAAGAGAGCTTCTGTCATCATCCTTTCAGCTTAACAAAATATTATAAAGAGTCGATATGGACATTTTATGTAGTCTGTAACACGTTGACACAGAAAAAGCCAGGAGGATGTGCACAGAATCTGTGAAAGAATTTCAGGAGATCTTTGACACAGCAATATCAGTGGTGGAGTCTATGGGTGGAAAAGTTAGGATTCCTTGCATCTGTTCAAGACAGACTTGTAAAAGCAATATTCAGGCAACTTCTCTAACAGCAATGGAATATTATAGGCTAAATGTGTATATCCCATTTCTGGACTTTTTCTGCAGTCAGTATCAAGAAAGGTTTACAAAGCACAGGAAACTGGTTCAGAAACTGCAAGTGTTCCTCCCTATTAATTGTGGTCATTTCAAATCCAACTTGAACAAGTGAACAGAACTTTACAATGAATGCTTCCAAGATACTGACACACTGATGAAAAAGTTTGACATGTGGTGTAGAAACTGGAAAAAGATTTCACCTTCAGAAAAATCTTTGCACAATGATGGAAATTTCAGGGCCTTGGAAGCATATCTTGTCTGTGAAAGATATGTTTTTCCAAATGTAAAGAAACTTCTTCAGATTTCTGCAATATTGCCAGTGTCAACAGCTACAAATGACAGGTCACTTCAACTCTTAAACATTTGAAAACATAAATAAGAAGCACAATGGGACAAGAAAGACTGACTGGACATGCACTCTTGTGTGTTTACCAAAGTTATCGATAGAGCCAGATTTCTGTCAAAGTATATTGACATAGATTTCAGGTGTTACCAAAAGGAATTGTGATGCTCTTTTGTAACCACTAAATTACCAATTAACAGTCATTTTCAGGGTTTTATTAAAGATTTGTAAGTTTGTGGCTAAAATAGAAATTTAATTAAGCATATATAAAAATATGGAATGAGTAATAAAATTTAAGTTATTTTGTGTTATGGACCTACTCTTCATAATTTGCTAAAAAAAATTGTTTCAGCTCCCCCACTCCTGATTTTTTTTTCTAGCTATGGGCCTGGGTGCCATTTTGTTCTTCATCTCAGGCAGCACAATGTCTCTGAAAAACTTACATTCTCAAAAGTACCGGTAAGTCCAATTAATTCAATGAAGGTTTACTCCGAAGCAAATGAGCACAGGATTACAATATAGTAGTTCATCTACATAAGTCACTTAATGCAGGTCTGGTTCATAGTCCACCCCAGGGGTGGTTATACTACCTCTGTCATCCTGCTGTGGTAGCAGGATAGAGTCCCAACCATCCAATTGGGTTGAAACTACTACTAGATCACCCTCCCCTCTCCAAGTTGTGTGTGGGGCAATTTTGCTGACATTCGTAATGATACCAAGCAAAGGACTGGACCTTTGCAGAGCTGTGACTGCCATACATTATACAAGGTATGTGTCATCTCATTTTCCCTGTGACACAGAATGAAGAAAGCATGATAGTGGCACTGGCCCATGTGAACAGCAAGGTCAATTCAAAATCAGATCCAGTCAAGCTGTTTATGTCCCCCCACCCTGAAGTGCAGGACTGGGAAGCTCTGGGGTATTCCCCAACTTTTCCTAAAATGGGGCAAAATGTGTTTATCCTTTCTTGGGGTGTGAGAAGGCCTCAAGAGTCATGTGGATGCCCAGGAGTGATTGCTCACTCACTTGAGGGTTATGGCTCATGTAGATGGACACTACATCTCATTCTAATGATTCTCTGAATCTAGATGCTTATCATTGTCTTTGTGTTACCTAAAATCTACAGTTTTGAAGGGTATGACATCCCATTGCTGTTTTAAGGCAGGCACAGTATAATCTTTATTTGGCAGGGAGGCCTACTAAAATGCCATCACTTGAGCGGGGGAGTTGGAAAGGTAGAGAAAAGCAGCTGTTTATCTATGAATCATTTCTTTTTCTCAGGGCCTTTCCTCAGGCAGTGCAGCCTAGGCCTGAAATGCAGAATTCAGCTTAAAAGCATCAAACCCAATCCCGCTGCATGAGTTTGAGAAAATGGTATTACCCAGGACTACTATTCAGTCCCAGGATGGTTGTATAGTCCAAGGAATAAATAAGCATGAGCCTCAGTCACGCAATACATTGTGCGCTGCCACTTTGCTGAACACATCCTGATGAAGCTCAGATCCCTGTTGGCTGAGGATAAGTTGATGATGGTGTTAAAGCCAAGCTAGACATGAGGCAGGAAATCTGTGAAAAGCATCTCCAGCTTTCATTTATTAAAAAAGGACAATTTAATAGCAGGCATGTGTCAGTGTGCATTTGTGTGTGTGTACATGGATTCCAACTGAGACTCAAATGAAAGGAGGGGGTCTATTCCTTCACTTGACTTGAAGTCTGTTTCTTCTTTCATGTAACCATCCCTTGTTCAATAGTACAACAAAACATTTCTTTTGAAATTGATGTAATTCATAATAGGAATGCAACATATGTATCTTCTCAAAACACGGTCCTTGTTTTTGGAGAATGCTGCTGGCAGGGTTTTCCTGAGAGATTTCATGCAAGGTGCTTTTTGCCCAGTGTAAAAAATAAATATATGTATATTAAAAAAAAAAACAATTGAGAGTGGGATCTTGTACTGGACAATGAGAAAAAGAATACATCTGACAAATTGCAGAGTTTCAAGGCAAATCCAATATAAAATATCACAAGTTGTTTTGGCCCTGACATCATTAACTTAGACCACAACTTTGGAAAGCTACCTTTTGGGAGCAATATGTCCCATGGCCACTTGTCATGTTTCTTGCAGGATTCTGAGACTTGTAGTCCAAAAAGGAAACTTTACCAAACTCTGTAAGGGCCCTTCCAGACAGGCCCTATATCCCAGGATCTGATCACAGGTCTTCTCCTTTAATCTGGATTATATGAGTCTGCACTGCCAGATAATCTGGGATAAACAGAAAACCTGGGATCAGATACTGGGATATAGAGCCTGTCTGGAAAAGCCCTAAGAGACTTGTGGAAAGGGAACAAGCATAAGAAACTCTAAGGCATTTTCAAATATTATATAATAATAATAATAATAATAATAATAATAATAATAATCTTTATTTATACCCCGCCACCATCTCCCCCAACGGGGACTCAGAGCGGCTTACATGGGGCCAAGCCCGAACAACAAAATACAGTACAAAAATACAAATTGCAGTAAAATAAACAACATAACAATAAAGTATAAAACATCAAAGCATATAAACAATATAAACAAAACATAGAAACCAAACATAGTGACAGAGAGCGGGCCGCATGTACATAAAATGATTTAAAAACTCAGGGTGAAATAAAGGGGCAGAACCGTTGGTAAGGGAGCACTGACAGAGAGACAGAGAAATAACAAACCTTCGTACAAGGGGGGGGGGGGGAGAAATCCTGGGACAAGAACGTTGCGGAGCAATAGCATAAAATGATGTGACTAAAACCAATTCTAGTAACATTTTAAAAACACATTCCCCATTTCTAAATGGAGACGTAACGTGTTCAGTCATTCAGAGGTAAGTAACAGAAAACAGGAAGAACTGAAGCATATGGATTTTGATGTTAACATGGGCAGGGAATAGGCTGCAATCTTAGCCATTTCTCAGAAAAGAACTGATGTCAAGAGAAATTTTGCTGTCCTTCACCAATTTAATCCTCATTTCTTTTCTCTCCCCCGCTCTCTTTATTCTTCTTTACCTTTGTTTTCTCTCTCTTCCTCTTCTTTATGTCTCATATGCTAAATATCAAATCAACAAAACATTCAAAGGAAATATTTTTCAGCTGCCACAGCATTAAACAAGCATTTTTCCCTTTCTGAAAGCATCAGAAATGCAACCGAGAAAGCTTGTGCTTCCAAAAGTAGTAACTGCCTTTTCAGCTGAAACAGATTCTCCTTCTGTCAGCAGTAATGCCACCTCAGATATCCTTCCCAAAGCATCCAGTTTGCTGTGTGACATCTATAATTTATTCACCCCATGATGCACGCACCTACATCGACTTCGGTTGTGTCTTTGATATGCCATTAACTTTAGAATGTGTATATAATGTAACCAGTCCCCTGGTGAGAAGTTTAAAAGTTAAATAGGGTTGTTTTTCCAAGAGAAGCAGATGGAGAAAAGTTTTTGACTGACAAGAAGACACAAACAGAGGGCATGTCTGTCTTCATTTTGACACTTGGATAATTAGAGTTGTTTTCATTTTGGCTATCCAGGCAAAGACAATCTCTTTCACAGACAACAGTTTTCTCCAGATGTTGTCAGCCTGCAGATCCCAGTAGCCCTTGTCCTTGGCAGTATTAGGCAAAGCTGCTGGGAGTTGTAGTCCAACAATGTAAGAAAGAATGAATTTTTCCTAACTATGCACATGGAAGCGGGCGACTCCTTGAAAAGTATTCAAACTGATAATCAGCAGCCGTGGGCAATCTGGCATCCAGGAATTTTCTATAAAGCTGAGTTATGGAAGGATTGTACTACTCTCTGCTGATCTGGGCATTTCATCTGATAAGAAGCATTTCCAAAAAGGGAGGAAGGGTTGGAACCATCACAATGTTATTTTTGGCCAAACACACACACACACACACACACACTGACTGACAACTTTTAAATTAGCCCAGGATAGGCTGTAGGAAACTGGACATAAGGCAATATGACACAAACAGAAAAGAAATTCCAGTACTGTCTCTTGGTCTGTGCAGAGCTGAGCTCAAACAGTTATATCTCTGTGGGGGAGAGGTAAACATATAGCTAATGCATAATTATTTTGAGAGGCATAGCTCTCGATCCTTCAGTGTGACAATATGTTCAGCTTCCAGCAGACACTGACTACAGAGTCATGCTGGAAGACCTAGACATTCCTACAGATGTGTTCTCTCAAGTTAAAAAGGAATTGCTTTATTCATGGGTCTTCACTTTGCCCCAGTGAATATAGAAATCTGGCCGTAGCATGAAAATCTCCCCTTTACCTGTGGCCTTTGCTTTGCCTTGTACTTTCCTTTTTGTTAATGTTGGTCAAACCTACCTAAAAGCTTCATATAGCTTTTCAAATATTCAAAGTATGCTGCCTACATTATTTCAGCATTCCCTACAGGAATTGCTGAAAAACAAAGGGGCCTGCCTTACATCAGGTCAGAGTATTTGGCCTCACTTGTTCATTCTTGTCTTTTGTTCAAATGTGTCTCTGATAGACATATCCAGTGAGTGAATGTAGCATTTTCATATGCAAAGCACACACACTACTATGCCTCTTGTCCATACTGTTCCACTAAGGTAGGGCAATATTATTGTCTCCATATTGTATGAGTTGGTGGTAAAACACTGTAAGGTAAAGGTAGAGGTTTCCCCTTGATGTTAAGTCTAGTCGAGTCCAACTCTGGATGGTGGTGCTCATCTCCATTTCTAAACCGAAGAGCCGGCATTGTCTGTAGACGACTCCAAAGTCATGTGGGCGCGTGACTGCATGGAGTGCCATTACCTTCCCACCAAAGCAGTACCTATGGATCTACTCACATTTTCATGTTTTCGAACTGCTAGGTAGGCATAAGCTGGGCCTAGCAATGGGAGCTCACCATGTCCTGTGGATTCAAACCACCAACCTTCCAGTCAGCAAGTTCTGCAGCTTAGCAGTTTAACCCGCTGCACCACCAAGGAATGCTAAGGCCATTTTGTCAACCCATAACTGAAGCTGGTGACATTTGAGCAGAAGACTTCCTGCTGGTTGACAGACTGAGTCACTTATCTCAAACTACTAAGGCCCTATTTTTAAAGACCCCAAAGGTCTCATAAAATTTCATGATCTTTCAAACTGTAGGAACACCCAAGTTCCCTCAAAAGCTGCCAAACTCAGTTCTTTATCCAATTTGCAATTTTTTTAAAAAGAGAGAAAACTATATTATGGCTGAACTCAACCAATACACTGATTGTCTGATGCAACCAGTTCCATAATAATAATAATAATAATAATAATAATAATCATCATCATCATCATCATCATCATCTTTATACCCCGCCACCATCTCCCCAGAGGGGACTCTAACATGGGGCAGCTAACATGAAGCCAAGCCCAACAATTACAACAAGTCAAAGTCAAATACATCAAATAAAAGTAAACAACAAATTAATACAAAGTCAAACACAGGAAATGAAAATAAACAGTAAAGTGTGCATAGCGGACTGGGCCTGTTATAAGGCATAAAATTATAAAGTATAAAAACCCTGGGTGAGATGGATGAGTAGGGTGGTGTGCCTGGTGGGAGATTTCATATGGGACAAGCAATGGGATGAATTTCACTAAAGGATGAGATAAAGTGCATCGAAGGGCATATTTTACTGAGCTGGTCATGGTACGGGGATTTGCATTCATTCCTCGAAGTCACACCAAAACATCCAGGTTTTTAGGCTCTTCCTGAAGGCTGCCAGGGTGGGTGCTTGCCTAATCTCTCCGGGTAACAAGTTCCAAAGCCGAGGGACCACCACAGAGAAGGCCCTCTCCCTGTTTACATCTCTGTTTTATGAAAATTGCTCAAGAAGAACTCATTCCATGACTTCTTGGTCCTATGCAGACAATGGGAAGAAGATGCTTCCTTTTACCCCGTCACATGCAATTGCATAATCTTTGGGTATTTTTATTCCTAACTAGATTTTTAAAGAAAAAACCTACAGTATACTCCTTCTGTCAACATAGCAGTTCGAAAGCATGCAAATGTGAGTAGATCAATAGGTCCAGCTCCAGCAGAAAGGTAATGACACTCCATGTGGTCATGCCAGCCACATGACCTTGGAGGTGTCTATGGACAACGCTGGCTCTTTGGCTTAGAAATGGAGATGAGCACCAATCCCCAGAGTTGGACATGACTGGAATTAATGTCAGGGGAATACCTTTACAGTATACTCTTTGGTGGATATGCAACATCACTTCCTTTTCACTATTGGCATCTTCATGGATTTTAATTTAAAAACAAAGGAATTGGATTTCTGTGGGGTTGTTTTCAGGGAAAATGCTTTGCCTCCCACCCCTATCCTTCCCACCTCCGACAGTTATTGTGCTTTATATATACAGCGCTCAGGGACCTTGTGTGAAGGGCGCCATATAAGTATACGGATAGGATTGGCTGAATAATTCTTTTTGACTTCATCAGTCTGTTAATCCTGCATGCCTGTGGTGATAAACCCAGAAAATCCCTGATAATCCTATATAGTATTCAGACAGGGCTGGCAACAGCTATAAATACATATCAAACTGTCAAATACCATTATCATTTAGACAACTCGGCAGCCCTTTCCAAATTACATTAGAATATCCAGGCTTGACTTAACGTTCCCACTCTCCTCCCTCCCTCCTTCCCCCTCTTTCTCTCTCTCCCCTCTTAATAATAGGGAAATGCAAACTGCTTAGGTTGTGAACATAATAATGTATGTTTACAGTACGCCCAACCGTTCTGCTACAGAATCTTGTTTATTCCAGCTCGGCTTCCATATGACTTACAGGCAGAGAGAGCAGTTGAAATTCTGCAGATAAGCAAATAATTCTTGGCAGTTTTCAAAACTAAAGGATTTCACTGCCAAAAGGCTTCTGTTTACCACACAAAACAAATGTTGTTCCAAATGCAATTTCCACCACACACAAAAAAAGCATCTTAAATATATCCTTTCAGGAAAATGTTCATGCAGCTTTAAAACTCTAATTAGATGTATAACAAAAATAACAAAAGATTTCTCCTCCTCCCCCCTTCCTCCAACCTTTACAATTTTAGCTTGGCTAATAACCAGCAATAATAAATAATAGTTTAGTCCCTGCTGTGTCTGCAGCAAAACTGCTTTGCACGGAATTATAATTACTACTAAATGGAAAATCCATGAAAAAGGATGTAAAGCCCAGCCCCCATTGTGTATTTTTTTTCTTTCAATTCCCTGCATATGGGGGGCCGGGGGGTTGAGGGTGGGAAGAGGAAAAAATACTCGCTATGTATAAATGTCCTTGGGCCTGATTTTCTTCTTAATTAATCCAGTGTGATTCTCAAATAATTCCACTGAGGTCAGTGGAATTACACCAACAGAAGACTAGTACAAGCAACTTTGAAAACTACACTCTGCCCATATTTAAAAGGATTAGATTCATTTGGGGGACTAATGGGAGGTCATTTTTATTGTGTTTTGTCTTTATATACTTAGGCTTGACAAGCCGGAGCTCGGCAACATTAGCTCACAGAATTACTTTGCTTCTATACAACCCGAGTACATGCATGAATGACTTCCCCAGTGCCCGAGGACAATCCATTTATATATTTATCATGTACCATTTGTATACTTGCAAGGCTTGTCACAAGATTACCAGACCCAAGTATATTAATTTTTTTAGTGAAGGAACCTGCACACAGACTATGTATATAGAGATGCAACCTCACTCAGACCTGGGCTTGGAAAGTTATATCTAAAAAGTAATTAGTTATGATTAAGAAATTCTCAAAACTAGCTAATTTTGAAAAAAATTGCTTTCCCACTACTTATAAATAGGTAATTACTTTTTCAATACTTTGAAAAATTAAAATGCTATAAGCCTCCAGCTAATGGCATATAACCATCTTTCCTTCTGTCCACATGATTGTCACCTCATCACTTCAAGACAAAAGTGACTGAATCATTTCCTGAAGCCACAACATCATTTAAAAATGTAACTCAAAATTACAGTAATATTAAATACAAACATTGTTAAGTTATAATCATAAGGTAGTATACATATATGCAGTGGATTTGCAGTTGTGACTTTTGCAGATAGGGTTATTCTTGGATTTGATTAAAACTGCATTCTCTGGGGAGCTCTGGGTCCTCTACTGTGACTATTGTCAACTTCCTTCAGTCATACCAGAGGACCCAGGCATTTCTAGAGAGAGCGCATCTCTAAGAATCTCTTGATATTTCATTGCAATTCTAGAATCATCTTTCACTAGAAGTTGAACATGGAGTAATGCTGGAGGACAGAGAAATTCCTAAAGATGTGGGTTAAAAAGTACTATTGGGTTAAAAAAATAGCAGTTTATTTATTTGTCCTGCTTCCCCAGCCCCACTGAATGTGGAGGGACGACTGTATAGCAAGACCCCCTTTCTGTGATTTCAGTTGTCCACAGTCACTGCCACCTGAAAGACCAAAGTGGTTGGGTGCATCTTTCTGTCCTCTTATGTGATTCAATGGTATGCTCTGCCTGGAATTGGCCTCCCTCCTTTTGCTTGTTGCACAAGTATCTGTTGTGGAAGCAACTATGGGAAATGGAAAACAGATTAGTTTCTCCCCTCTGTGAGGCAGCAGGTGAGCATGTTTAGCCTAAAGAAGAGAAGGCTGAGAGGAGACATGATAGCCATGTATAAATATGTGAGAGGAAGTCAAAGGGATGAGAGAGCAGACTTGTTTTCTGCTTCCCTGGAGACTGGGACACGAAACAATGGCTTCAAACTACAAGAAAGGAGATTCCATCTGAACATGAGGAAGAACTTCCTAACTGTGAGAGCTGTTCAGCAGTGGAATGCTCTGCCCCAGAGTGTGATGGAGGCTTTTTCTTTGGAGGCTTTTAAACAGAGACTGGATGGCCATCTGTCAGGGGTGCTTTGAATGCAATATTCCTGCTTCTTGGCAGGGGGTTGGACTGGATGGCCCATGAGGTTTCTTCCAACTATGATTCTATGACTCTATGATACTCTTGGCTGTGGGAAATATTATTTCCAACCCACCTCCTTTAATTCATTGGTAGTGGATTAAGTTTAAGTAGTCAACCAAAAATTTAGAGTTCACTACTATCAATGGTTTCAGGTATTCACTGAACATATTCCCCAAGGTCTTACTGTATCTTTGTTATTGACAAAAGAATGAATTACAAGTGAGTACTAATCTGTAGGCCCAAATACTCTGAAGGAATCAGAACTTGGAAGCCAAATAGAGTCAGTTCTGGGTAGTGCATAGATTTTTTTGTCATGTCAAAAATGACTTGAGAAACTGCAAGTCACTTCTGGTGTGAGACAATTGGCCATCTGCAAGGACATTGCCCAGGAGACACCTGGATGTTTTTGATGTTTTACCATCCTTGTGGGAGGCTTCTCTTGTGTCCCCGCATGGGGAACTGGAGCTGATAAAGGGAGCTCATCCGCGCTCTCCCTGGATTCGAATCTGTGACCTGTCGGTCTTCAGTCCTGCCGGCACAGGGAATTAACTCACTGGGGGCTCCCAGTGCATAGATGAAAGGCTGTGAAAGAATACCAAATGCTTTTGGCTGTACATCAGAGGAAGAAGCTGATCAAACCACCTCTGAGTATTACTTGCTTAAGAAAACTATATGAATTTCATGGGTTGGCAACACATACACACACATTTATTTGTAACTGGTTTCTTTCAGGAGCTCCATAATTATTTTATTTCTTTGGTATTCCAAGAAATTGCCTTTTCAGTTCAGTGAATACAATACTGCAAGAACAGTGTGGTTGTTCCTTCTGCAAGATGATTTTCTTCATGATTTTGGGAAATGTTTGAATTGTTCCATGAGAAAATCCACCAATGTGGTTATTTCGCACATCATTGTCCCCATGAAGTAGTCAAATTGAATGTCTTTCTAGGCAGTATTCTACTGCATAACCAACAAATAAATCTTGCCATTTCATCAAACTGAGGCTTTTTGTCCTTTTGAAGCACTTTGGAGATGGTCCCTCCCCGGCGCCATCACATGTCGCTCGGCAGGTCCTGCCTCATTTACCTTCCAAGTGCCAGTGAAGTGTTGCAAGATGCTTCCTCAACAACAATGGAGAGATAAGTGAGTTTGGAGTAGCTCCAATGGAGCTACCAACATTGTTGGGCTCTTTCCCCTTTGTGATGGTGGACAGGACAATGTGGCAACATGTGTTACTGTCCTTTCTCTCATCTGATGTAGACAGGGCATCAACGTGCCTCCCCCCCCCCCCCAACATGTAATGGGGGAAGGAGGGAGGGCACGCAGGGCGCCATGAGGCACCTTGTACACCTGCCATTTTGCTGGCAACTGCCAGCAAAACATCATGGCCACTCTGACGTGTGAAGAGATCCTTAGTGAACGAAGAACACATTCACACAAAAGGTTCCAGGTTAGTTTTTCCAGTCAGGTAGCGGGCAATCTAAAAGACTTTTGTCTGAGACCCTGGGGTTTTACTGCCAGTCAGTGCTGATAACACTAAGCCAGATGGATAATACTAAGCCAGATAATACTGTGTAAATAATGCTAAGCCAGATGGTCTGCCCTGGAGTAAGGCATTTTCCTGAGTGTTTTGACACATAGTACACCATGTTGGCTGGGGAATTCTTGGAGCTGTAGTCCAGATAGTAACTCTTCCAAGTTTTGCTCCCCTCACAATAAAAAACAAGCTTTTATTTCATCACAGTCAATAAAGAAACATTATTTAAGGCATGCAGTTAATGCTGATTTTATCTCATATTTTTACTGTCATTGCTTATGTGTATATCTGTTCTCTTTTTAAGACACAAAGTAAGTACCCATAATAATATCACCAATGAATACAGCCTAATTGAATATTTATATATATATATAATAAGTGTAATAGGGTTATATTTATTATCTGGCTTTATTCAGAAGCTTCTCTTGTACGTGAGAAAACCAGGCAGTGCCTCAGTATATGTCCCGCAGCCATAAAGCTAAAATAAAGCTTCACAGCTGAACCCACTTCTCACAGTGTGTTGTTTATCTGTGGCATTTATTTTAGTTGTAGCTTTTGTTTTATTTGCAACTAGCATAGTGTCAGAGCTCTAACTACATTTGACATTTTTATTCCTCCAGCAGCAACAACATTTAAATCAGTTATGTATGAAAAGGTGATACTGTTGCAATAGTTTGGAAACCACTATCCAAGAGTTAAGCTTCTGGTACATATTTTTATGTATATCTTCTGGAATGACTTTTGTGTGCATGGGTGTGAAGGGTTGGGTTATGCTAAATTTTGCTGAAGAATTAAATATGGAGATGTTCCTCAGCATATTCACCCACAATCACAAATAGGGTGGGCCTTCATTTGATCTGTGATGCAGTCAAGGAATCTCACAAACTTACTTGAAACAAGTGATTCAGCCTTGTTCACCCACTGTCATTTTGTCCATTTCATGGTGGGCATCACTGTCAATAAACAGCTGCAACCACTCAAAATGTCAGTGTTTCTTCAGAAAGTCTGGGGACTGGAAAGAATCATAACTGAAAAGGAAGGAAGTTTGAGTCAGGGATGGATCCCAAGAGAACAGCATCCTGCTTTCAACCCAATGACCTCTTCAGACAACCAGTGGCAGGAGGCGGCAATGCTCTAGTTAACCTTGTGGCATGGAGAATCAGACGCCCCATGCATCACATCAGCCGCATGTCTGCTGGGAGGGCAATCACATGGGGGGGGGGGTGGACTGTGAGCTCACGTGGAGCGTGTGGCTTTGCCCCATGGATACAGGCAACATAAGAAGCCTCCTGTTGCTGCAGTGGTGTGCCAGTTCTGCCCTCCTACACCCATGGAGTTGATACAACATTGTCTAATGCATATGCCACAGATTTAAGCCTGTGTGATGTGATTTCAAGTTAGATGGTAGAGCAGTTCAGATGTAATTTCTCATGTGTTAACATGATGATACCTTGATCAGTCACACTTGGCTTCCCCTACAATGAAAACTGATAAACATACCATATTTTAGCTTCTCCTACAATTAACATACCATATTTATTTTTTATTCCTCATTACATGCACACTGGGGGCTTTGGCTTCTCTTTCCATAGACAAGCCATGGCCACATATCATCATGTCCTTGGAGCACAAGAAGAAAGGGTTAACAACTTGTGTCTTGTGCCTCAACATCTTGATGAGAAATTACATAGAAAAGCCTCAAAATTTGGGTATTGCATGTGCTTATTCTCTGTTAACTTAGAAGGCAGGAGAAGCTGATTTTAAAAAGTGGCTGGGGGTGGGGGGAATCAGTTGAACATCAGGAGGCACTTGTTAATAGGACTTTTCATAAGTGGAAGCAATTATATAGAACTGGGCTGAAGATTTGTGGTCTTTATAGGTAGAAAGAATAATAAACATATTTGAGAAAATATAAAAAAAGATAGTAGTGGCTATATTCAGTTCACTGCAGTTCAATTCAGTTTAACTGCATTGAAATGCATTATATGAATCTACACTGCCATATAATGCAGTTCAATGCTGTTAAACTGCATTCTGAAACTGAATTATATAGCAGTGTATATGGTGCCTAAGGGAGATCTCTTAAAAACAGACACTGGTTATATTCATCATTGCTGGCAAGCTCTTTCTCTGGATTTCTTGTACCAAACAAGAGGTTGGTCTGAATGGCTATAAAGACACCCTGTGCAATTCCAACTCTACTATTCTGTTTGCCATTGCCAATGTGAGGAAGATCTTCTTAGGCAGTCACTGCAAAAGCCTGGAATTGTTAATTTTTGCAACTACAATTTACAATATACCCCAGTGAGCATGCTCAACCTCTCTGGCATTTGTTGTGTGCAAGGTAACATTTCCAAAGTCTTTTTTGTGCATGATAAAAAAAAAATCATAATACATTCCCGCATTCCCCTATCTCACTCTTCCATTGTTTTATATGATATGAAATATTGAATAAGGAATGTTGTAAGATTCCAAAACACTTCCTTTTCTACTAAAAGGAAAGTTGGCTTGCTTAAAAAAATCTCATCTTACAAAATGCTGGTTTCCCCTCAACTTGTGACATCTTCAAAGGAGCCAGTGTGAAGACTGACAGCCACTTCAATTTGAACAGAAAGCCCAATGAGATTTATGGCTGTCTTTGGGCACTGCAGGCGGGCCCCACAGTCAAGAAAGCTTCACAGTCATTGTCATTATTATTTTTAAAAGGCCCTGAGTAACTGGCAGTGTGACAGAAGTAGGGGGTAAAATGTGGACTCTTTTTCCCCCTTTCATTTTCACCTCTTTGCATTTCAAAACTGATAACTATTTCTTAAACACTTTGCCAAAGGCATTAAAGCAGTGCCTCTTCATTGTCAGGAGCTTCTGTTTATCACTGCTAAGATGTAGTGAAGGAATATTATGAAAAAAAGTTGCTGAAATCTGTGTGGCCATGTTAAACAGTGAGGGGAAGAGCCTGAGAGTGCTCTGTGCTGTAAAATTAATGCTGTGGAACCCTGGCAATTCCAAAGGCACAAGCAAAGAATTCTAAAAACCTTGTAAAATTACAACTTCGATAATTCCATAGCATTAGACCATGGCAGTTGAAATGGTGTTGAACTGGATTAATTCTACAATGTAAATCCATCTAGAGCAGTGTTTCTCAACCTGGGGGTCGGGACCCCTGAGGGGGTCGCAAAGGAGTGTCAGAGGGGTCGCCAAAAACCACCAGAAAACACAGTATTTTCTGATGGTCATGGGGATTCCAGGTGGGAAGTTTGAGCCAATTCTATCGTTGGTGGAGTTCAGAATGTTCTTTGATTGTAGTGAACTATAAATCCCAGCAACTACAATTCCCAAAAGTCAAGGTCTATTTTCCCCAGACTCCACCAGTGTACACATTTGCGCATACTGAGTATTTGTGCCAAGTTTGGTCCAGATTCATCATTGTTTGAGTCCACAGTGCTCGCTGAATATAGGTGAACTACAACTCCCAAACTCAAGGCCAATGCCCACCAAACCCTTCCAGTGTTTTCCGTTGGTCATGGCAGTTCTGTGCGGCAAATTAGGTTCAAAATCATTGCTGGTGGAGTTCAGAATGCTCTTTGATTATAGGTGAACTATAAATCCCAGCAACTACAACTCCCAAATTACAAAATCAATCCTCCCCCAACCCCACTAGCATTTACATGTGGGTGCATTGGGTATTTGTGCCCAGTTTGGTCCAGTGAATGAAAATACATCTTGCATATCTGATATTTATATTATGATTTATAACAGTGGGAAAATGATTGTTATGAAGTAGCAACAAAAACAGTGTTATGGTTGGGGGTCACCACAACATGAGGGACTGCATTAAGGGGTCACGGCATTAGGAAGGTTGAGAACCACTGATCTAGAGTCTACAAATCCCAAGATTACTGAAAACCTATGCCAAGATTCTGCATGGGATACATAGGTACTATGTTAAAATTTTGTTCCCCATCTCAATCTGATCCTTTGAAACTCACCTTAAAATTGGTAAGCTTTATATGTCTTGTGGTGCTGAGGGATAATACATCCAGCTGCCTCTATCATTGAGCAATAGTGTAATGATCAGGGGTAGAGATTCCTGTATAGTCTTAGGACCTCATCGCATTGACGAAAATAAGTGTCCTAGGAGCCCCACAGCAGCCATCACACAATGCCGTGTGACTTTTGGCTGTGGTGTTTCACTCTAGCTCTGAGACACCTTTTATCCAGCACCACACCAAACGTAAATAGTCCAAATAATACAGAGTTTATTGAATAAAGAATATAAAAGAGTGGAAAAGGATTATATCCTAATGTTGCAATCAGGATATAACCTGCAATATCCAAAATAAGTCAGAGTTCAATAAAAGTCTTTCAAGAAAACCAAGGAAACATCACAGGAACTAGAAATTCATAAAACATAGAAATAATCCAAGGTAACACAGGAACCTATTCTAGGCAAAGTTCTTCCAAGGGACATAGACAAAGGCAGGAACATGAACCAAGAATCTTGGCAATAGAATACCCATGGACTTGAGAATTTGGTAACATGAACTGGAGACTGTTTCCCCTTCAGCAAAGTTGTCTCATCTGAAATGCTTGGAACCGAACACCTAATTTAAATCTGTACAGGCTCCCATGAAGTCATGTGTGAGGCACCTGGATTTTAAGGCCTTATCTTGAAGGCGCTGGGAAGCCCTGGTCTGTCTATGTTTCATGCTTTGCTTTCTGAGATCTAATCTACATTCCCCAGTGACCTCTTCACCGCTCCTGTCTTCCCAAGGCCTATTCTCCAGGGAAACTTCAGTTTCACTTTCCCCAGGATGCACAGCATTGGCCAAGTCAGGCTGACCTGTCTGCAAACCTCCCTGAAGGCTCACAGAAACTCCCTGAACATATTCAGACATTTCATTTTGAAACCTTTTATTCTCAGAATCATCTGGCTCTTGCCAGGCTGCAACACATGGCTCCATCCCCAGCAAAGGTGGAAGCATCCTTGGATGCTTCCCCCCAAACACGGGAGCCATTGGAGCCAGCCCGCTTCTACCCTCTTTGGCCAACTCCCCCCCCCCCCCATGTGATGAGGGAAGTGTCACCACTCAGGAGCTGCACCTGCCATATCACCACTGGTGAAACTGCAGCTGCACTGGGCGGGGGGGGGGGGGCTTCCCTGTGTGATAAGGTTACTAGTAAAACTCTTTGTGGGACCAAGCTTTTGGAGCAGTGCAATGAGGCAATAATACAATGATGTCTTGAGATAGTTTTAAGCAACTGATTT